>NW_026947493.1:34673214-35906785 GCF_034190915.1 Cavia porcellus
GCCCTGTGCCAGTGTTTGAGGCAGACCGCACCATTTCAGGGAGCACAGACTTGAGAAAACATGAAGCCCCAGATGCAGGTCCTGTTTCCCTGCAGAAAGATGGTGGGTCCTGTACTCTTCTGGACATGACTGGGGGCATGGTCTTCCCTTCTCTTTCCTTTTCCCTTCCCTTCTGTCATAAGAATAGCTATGGGTTACATAGTGATTAGCACTAAGCTGCTGTGTAGTACCAGCTATTTGGAGGAACTGTCTAGTATATTAGTCAGTTTTTTGTTACTGTGACCAAATACCTGAGCAAAACTACAAGGAAGAAAGATTTATTTTGGCTCATGGTTCCAGAGGTTTCTCATCATGATTGGCTGGTTTCATTGTTTTAGGGCCGCTGTAGTGAGGCAGCCCTTTATGGTATGGAGGCCAGAAAGCAGGGTAAAAAGGAAAGAGCCTGAGAAGAAGGGCCCAGGCAGCCATGCACTGCTCAACGTCATGCCCCATCCCCATCTTGCAATCTACTCCCTTCCTATTTCTCTTACCTCCCTCCAATGCAGTCAAATTAAAATCTCATCAATGGATTCGTCTGCTGATGAAGCTCAAACCCTTCTGATCAAATTGCCTCATTAGGCCTCATCGCTAAACATTGCTCCATTGGGGATTAAGCCCTTAAAACACAGGTCTTTGGGGGCACTTAATATTGAAACCATAATAACCGGGAACTTGAGCCACTCAGTGCCTGGGTACTCTATTGCCCCAGGTGTTTCAGAGCCTCTTCTGTGAGAGCAAGTCACTAGTCCCAGAGAAGCCAGCTTGCTGCAGTCTTTCCCTGGGCAAGGCCTATTTCTAGATGCTCATTGTCTGGCATCCTGCTGAGCCCCAGACTACCCTGATCCTTCCTCTTGTCTGCCTGCCCCTCTCTTCCCTCCCTCCTTGCCTGCCACCCTCCTTCCCTTCCTTCTTTCCTTCTCTTTCTTTTCCTCTGTTTTTCAAACGATGGAAAACTATGCAAAACATGTCAAAATTGTATGTCTATGAATGATGAGACTGGGTTGGAACTGATCTTAATTCTCTCAGAGAGGAAAGAGGAGAAATATCTTTGCAGGCTTTCACTAGACCAAAGAATCTGTGTGTTACCATGGAGTCCCCCTCTGTGGACCATCTTTTGGTCACAGCCACAGGTGACACACTAGAGCTAAGGCCTGTCCCCATGGGCTTGCCAGGTATTTCTTCTCATGAGGCAGTTGTTGAACATGGGGAGCTTATTTCCCTTGAGAAACAGAAGAAGCTGATATTCAGAGAAGGTTCAAGGTTTCCATAAATTTGGGGGTGATCACTCCCAGAATATCATGGAGAAAGTTTTGCAGTTGTCTTGGTTACTTTTCTCTTGTTGCTGACAAAATGCCTGATGCTCAAAATGAAGAAAGGAAAGGTTTATTTAGCTCACAATTTGTGGAGGTTTTAGTCCCTAATCAGTTGGCTCCAAGTCAGAGTGGTGTGGAAAAGGGACAACACTTGAAGGTGGCAGAAGATAGCAAAAGCAGCAAGAGACAAAGGAGAGGAGAGAAAGAGAGAGCGAGAGAGAGAGAGCAAGAGAGCGAAAGAGAGAGAGAGAGAGAGGGAGAGAGGGAGAGAGAGAGAGAGCAAGAGCAAGACTCTTTCCTTCCCTTATAATGTATGCAGGATATCCACCCTAGGATGAGTGTAGCTCTCACACCCATAATCCCAGCATTGGACCATGAATCAGTCACACTCTAGAAGCCCACTCCCATGACTTTATGAGGCTTTGGGGGATATCTAGACACAAACTGTAACATTCTGTCCCTGGATCCTAAAAGACTCATACATATCCCCTTATGAAAAAAGGCATTTTAGTACATCTCTAAGAGTTGCTAAAGCCCTAACAGTTTCAGCATTGCTAAAAAGTCCAAGTCTCAAGTCTCCTCTGAGATGTAAGACAGACTCTTAGCTGAGAGCCCTGCTACAAATGAAAAGAAAATTTAAACTCTAATAGTCAATGGCACAAGATAGACATTTCCATTCCAAAAGTTACAGACAAGGGGATACAAAGGATTGGGACCAAAGCAAGTCCAAAATCCAGCAGAGCAAGTATTAAATGCTATAACTTCATGTGGAGCATCCAACGCAATCTGTGGTAAATTGAGAACTCCAAAAGGCTTGTGTGATTCCACCCTTAGGGCACTTCCGGTGGTTGTAGCTCCCCATGGCTTTTCTCTTAGACTTGCTCAGCTCAGTCTTTGCAGATTTCCTTAGATGATCCATATTCCTGGCTTTTCCAAACTTCAAGATTCTCCACTGCTTTTTTGGCTTCACACTGATAGCTTCAGGGGCACACTGTCTTGGCTTCCAAGCCTTCTGAAATCTTTCTCACAAGAGGAGTTTTGATTTGGTTCTGTTGTGCTACAAACAAATATATATATACACACACATACACATATATGTATATTTCTTGCACTCAAAGTGAAATGTCATTCAAAATTATATTTTTTCACTTTCATTTCTCATGTATAAAATTCAGTTTTGAAAGATTTTCAGTGGTTTTAATCAAGACCAAGAGGACCAAGCATTCTGGCAAAGTGAGGCTCATGGTCACTGAAGCCCCATGTGAAATCACTGCACTGTTTATAGCCATTAACTGGAGTAGTAATTATGTCCCATTCAAAAAGCCCATGCAAAGATACCAATATGAACCACTATCCTGTCTGGCCACCTGATCTGCTGTTCAAGAAAATCCAGGTGTCAGCCTGCAGGTGGAAAATATGCATGGTGCCTCACTTGAGCCACTTTGGATGGCAGGGCTCAGGTCACAGCAGTACTGCAACATGGTACTTGTTATGGTTCCAGTTTTTCTTTCTTTTTTTTTTTTTTAGTGTATTACACTATCGTTTCAATTCAGTGGGCCAGGTAGAAAATAATGCCACTTAGTACATATTCAGTCAAGGTGAAAGAAATCTTAAAAGGTTTGTGGGTGGGAGGAAGTTACAGTGAATCACCGAAGTGTCCCTATCAATAGATCCAAATGACAGAATAAAACCATAATAATAATGATAAAAGACCACTAGCTATAATTTTATAAATTACTAGCAACAAATTAAGGGTTTGCAGAAACATTTTGAATGCATATTGCGTATATGTAGCTGGAGGTGTGTTGGTGGTATCAGGTGTAGCTTTTTGGCCTTTTACTCAGTTTCCAATATGGAGATGAGGAGTAGCTGGGCCTGCAAACAGTACAATTATTTATGTTTGCTAAATTAGGTTACGAGGGAAAAACGAAAAGGTAGGAATTCGTTGGTGTTTCATTTATGCTGCATTCAGCAGAGAGATGCCAGCCCTTATGAGTAATCAGAGTCTTTGTTAAAAATCAGCTGGAGTGTCATTTGTTGCACATCCCAGACTGGCTGGCTGCTTGGGTAGGCAACACATAATGCCGTGTATTATCAGGAGCAAATGTAGACTGTTTTCCAGTGTGCCTTCTAATTAATTTTTTTTTTTTTTTTTGTCATTTGGGGAGGAAAACCAAATCCTGAGGAATATACTCAGCCCTGTCTGCTTCCCTAGACCCAGTGACTCGGGGCATTTCATCAGGCTGTTTGATGGGGTCCTAGGGAAGCCCCTAGTGGATATCAGAAAGCAGACTCTTCACCAGGTCAGTTGAGAGTTGTTTGTGGCTATCTCTCCATCTGCCAACGAACAGGATTCAACAAGGAGGTCTCTGAAAACGCCACCTGGGCAGAGATACTTACTGGCTCTCAGAAGTTTTGCCAAGAAGTGAGTGCAAGAGTGCCAGCTGCAGAGAAAGCTTGGGAGCAGCCCAGGCAGGTGTGCAGTGGACAAGCAGGGAGCCGTGCGTGCAGGCAGTGCGGGGTCTCTGCTAGCAGCCGGTTGAGCTGGCAGCCTGTTTCAGAGAGGACATCCTCTAGTGCCAGTGGATTCCTCTCCTGCTGGGAGTCTGTCACCATAGTAAGTGCAGCCATGATCCAAAGACAGTGGTCTGGGGACCTATTGTGTTCCATGTGGTGAAATCAGAGTAGGCTTCTGGGGCCGGGCATTGCAGAGGTAAATTAATTCTGGGAAAGCGTGTTTAGCCTTTGCTTGACAAAACGAGCATAGAGTGGAGTCAGTGGCATTCTCCTAGTGTTGTGTATGTGAGAAAGAATGTGCGTGCATGGCCCGGTACAGGCAGGAGCTATCCCTACCCAGGAACTGCTTCAGACATGGGAAAATAAAGCAGGAGTGACTGTAGCAGAATTGTACACTCCTGTGCCCCAGCAAGGTCTGGTCATAGTCCTCTTTTACTCAGTCCATGTGGGCTTTAGGGAGAAATAGTTAAGCATAAAAATACGAAGTGATATGAAAATACCAGATTTAAAGTTGGACAAAGAGAAGTATAACCATCCATGGCTCCCACTCCCACATAGCAACCCGCAGCGTGAACCACATCAGTTACCGATGTCCATACAGCTCCAAGCATTTGCATGGCTACTCTGGCCCCAGGGAGCATTCTGTTTTGCAACCCCTGTGTGAGGCCGAGGAGAGCTACAGCTTCATTTAACAGCTGCAGCAGAGTTTGATTATGTGGAGCTTTGGTTATGTGAAAGCTCAGACACAAGCCATTTACATCTTTCACAATTCCTTCTCTGAGCTTTGTCCCCATCCCATCACTGTCTTTGTTGTTCTTACAGTCACCACAGACAGGAATACTATCATCCTCATGGCACTCTCACTCTGTGATGTTAGAGTAAAAACATGCTTGGGTGTGTGCAGAGAGAAGAGCATTCACAGGCCTTAGGGTTAGAAAGCATTATAAGAAGACAGGGGAGCAGGTGTGGTGGCACACACCTCTCATCCAAGCTCCTCAGAGGCTGAGGCAGAAGGATAGGAAGTTCGAGATTGGCTTGGGCAATTTGGTGAGAACTATCGCAAAATAAAACAGAACTGGGGGTGTAAAATGCATAGAGCCCTCATGGGTTCAATGATGAGGACACACGTGAGCTCCTGAATTAGGCCCATTGCACATCTGCCTTGTTTGGTTGTGTTGTTTCCCAGGCTCAGAGACCCGACCCAAGTCCATAACTACTCATCCACTCTCATCGGCATAACCAGAAAACAAAAATCCTGGGGACCCCGCTTCCTTTCTGGCCACACTTTTGTACTAGGGTGATGACTGTGGTTCTCCGCATCTCTCCAGTGGAGAGGGAATGAAAAATGCTGAAAGTGGCTGCATTTGACTACGTGGCACTTATCTCTCTGTGCAGGCACCTTATAGGAAAAATAATTCATCAACTTCATTCTAGAAAGAAAAGAGCATTAAGCCTCCATCAACAACAACATAAAGAGCTCACTGTGGTAGGGACACAACAATAAAAGAATTATTTTAGCAGAATTAACAGGAAGAAATTAGCCCAATATATCCTTCCTTTTTATCACAGTGTGGTGCATTTATATGTTTTGAAATTTCACATTTGCATAGTCAATGACTTTAAATTAGATTCTCACATCTTCTCTGTGATGTTTGTCAGTGTATAAGTTCTTAATAACTGAGAGTTCTGTATGAGTTCTTAATAACGTTTAAATCACACTTATCTAATTACTGGTCCAGCCCTCAAAGCATAGCACCAGTGTTTTGTTGCAATCTTTTAAGCTGCTTTCTGAGATATTTACATACATGTAAGACACGTGGAATTCTCATGTCTATGTGTGCTGCTTTGAAATGTATCTGGGTGCATAAATCAGGTTCAGGTTCTCTGATTTATCTGGTGACCACAGCTGGGAATTGGATGGGTGAGTAATGCTTTGAACTAATGCCTGTTGCAAGTGGAATGAAGTATATATTTCTTTGAGAATTCTTGTCATTTCCAGGAGAAGAAAATAAAGATGAGAGTAGAATCTAACTTATTTGTCTTCTTTTCCATTCCCCATACCCATTCCCATTCCATTCCCCCATCTTATGCCTGAGTTAGGGTGGGGTAAGGGGTAAAGACAGGCATAGCCCTGCCTTTCCCTGACTGTGCCGTCCACCCTGTGGGCTGTGGGCTGTGTCAGTCTGGGACTCCCATTTGGCAATGGTTAACCAGACTTTCAGCCATAAGGTGAAAAACCTGCTGCTCCCCGTGTAGAGCAGGGGGATGGGGAGACAGATACTGAGTCAGGAGTTTGAGTGTGGGGGCAGCTGTGAAATAGGGAGTCTTGGCTTCTCCAGAGGAACCCATGCAGAGGGCCTGGGGAGCAAAGGGGAACGTGCACCTGGGTCAGGCAGAGGGCCAAAGGAAAGCTGTGGGAGGCGATCAGCCTGTGTGTTACTGGGGCTGAGAGTGGAGTGAATTGAAAGGAAGAAGGAAGGGGGCTGGGGTTGGGGACCTGCAAGATACAGGCTCTTGTGAGGTCTGCAAAGCAGCGGGGGGGGGGGGGGGGGGGGGGGGGAGCGCCATTGGAAAAAGGTGGTCCTTTGTTTATTAAATGCTTCCTTCAGCTTCCACCAGGGTGCCAGCTGGGTGCATTCTATGCCCTCTGTTAGCAGGGCACCTCGTGTGGGAGCAGTTTGGGCATCTTCCTGGGGAGGGGAGGCAGTGGGAAGGTCTGTGTCTTTGTCTCAGAGCAGCAGCACATCAGTTACTTCCCTTTCCTACGTCCAGGGCAATGGGGCTGTCCTGCTGTATTCACTGCCCTCTTCAGGGTATTTAATGTACATTCACCCACTCCTCCCCGCCCCGGAAGTATGCTGCACTCTATGCAATCAGAGCCAGTAGCTATCAAGTGACTTCTTTAAATGGCAGTGGGAGATGTAGCCCCGGTGTTGCCCTGCCCTCTCTTCCAGCTGAGGGCATTTTGGTGGTTAGAGAAAACACACTGTTTGGGCAGCCCGTGGAGTATGGGACCCACGGCCATACTTAGGAGGATGCTGGGAGACACCCTCTGTTGTTCTGGGAGATACCCTAAGAAACCATTTTCAGGAGAAGCAGAGTTGCTTTATATTTAGTGAATGGGCAGGTTCAGGACTGTCCTGTTTGGGGGAGTCTGCCCTTTCCACTCAGCAATTAGTGCTTGGTGAGTACCTCCTGGTTGTCAGCCCAAGAGGGCCAGTCACCCTTCAATTCTAGAGCTCACACCCCACTGGGTCTCTGCTCTCTGAAAGCAGTTGTAAGGAAATAGTATATAATTTGCTAGCTTTCAGCATTGGCCCTTAATTTGTTGGTGGTCTCAGCGATGTAAGGGAGGCTATCCTTGGGAATCACCCTCTCTCATCACAGTGGAAGCGCTAGATCTTTGCCCGTACTGTTCATATTGATTGTGGAGTTCTGGGGTGCTTAGATATTTTGGCAAGCTCTAGGGAATCTGGTCTTCCCTTTTGGAAAGATATGTATGATGAGGGGTTTGGGGGATGTGGAGATCTGAGATAGCTGTGGTTTACTGGCTGTGAGACTCCAGCCCATTCTGTTTCCTCATCTGTCAGATGGACATAGTAACATATGGCAGTCATGGTGACTGTCAGGCAGGGAAGGACAGGTGTGAAGCAGCTCCTTCACACATTGGGCCCCCCGTGGAGGTAGCTTGTATTTGTTCTCCACTGACATAGCAACTAATCAGAAGATCAAGTGAGAACATGGGCACAGTATCCCCCAGTGTAGAAGAGTTAACACTCAGTAAGTGGTAATTTGCTTTTATTTGCATATGTGTATATGTAGCATAACAGACCAGAAGCAGACTCTGGTTCTGGCACCAAACTCCCTTAATTCAAATCCTGTCCCATCATTTGCTAGCTAGATAATCTTAGCCAATTACATAAACTTCAGCATCCTTAATTATACAAGGAGGATTGCATGACCCATCTAATGGAGTTATTTTGAAGATCATGTGAAAAATTTATATGAAGCATTTTAGCTGAGTGCCTGACATGTAATATTTTTGCTTTATTAAGACTAGCTACTATTATTACTTACTGTGATATGAGTATAATCAGTGGAAAAGTATACATATGACAGAACCCTTAATAATAACATTTGAGGAAGTTTAAAAATTTAGTTCTAGGATGACTGCAGTTCATAACAATTTATTATGTATTTTATGAAGATCTAGAAGGAGAAGTATGACACTTCTGAACATAAAAGAGGGATAAGGAGAGGGAGATTGTAATTACACTGATAGGATCAACACACTGCATGCATGTGTTGAAATGTCACACTGCAACTATGGTCTGGCTGAAGTTAATACATGATAACAGAAAAATTAAAGATTCACTTCTGTGGCAAATACTATCTCAGGGGGCTATAAAGAAGAATCCCTGTTCTTTTGTTTGGGGGTGGTCGCCAGTACATTGTGGAGGGTCCTGTCCACAGGGAAGCCCTCCTGCTTTGTCCAGGCTACCATCAACCAGGAAGGGACCCAGAAAGGCTTGGAAAGCTCCGCAGCCCTTTCGTTACTCCTGCTACTTGATTGTCTTACTTGCCTGTAAGGTTGTACATCTTATCTTCCTTCCTTCCTTTGTGTTGTTTTGCAGTATTGCCTCATGTTGCTTCTTGGTGTCCTTCCTCCCTTAATAATCTAGCCAGTCAATTGGCCTCATTACAAGCAGCAGCTTCACACTTGCCTCTTATAGAGAGGGTGTTATATAACACTGAGCTGCCAGTATGTCTTCACAATGATTTACTGGGAAGATGCAAGGCTGTTCCATACACAGGAAAATCCTGGAACACTTTACAATCTATTTTATTGTACACGTGGAAGATCAAGTCACAGACCCCTTCCTGGCCGCCAAGATGCAGCCTGACCGCTTGCATCCAAAATATGTAACTGTCTGAGGTAAACACCTCATCTGACCTGACGGCTGTTAGCAGGGCTATGCAGCAGTTTCCAAAGGCAGACAAACACCAGTAAATCACAGTCGCAATGCAGCTTTGTGGAAGAAGCAAACAGTTCTGAAACTGTGCTGTGAATTGTCACCCAGTGATGATTCTGTTTTATTATGGAGGTTAAATTACAGCAATCTCTGGTGCACAAAGGCGCTGCAGTAAGAAAACATTTGGGAATGATGTTTTTCTCCTGCAGCTTAGGTGATGGGTACACAGGAATTAAATAGAACAACTTGTTTACCTTGGGCCAGAAAGAAAAACATGCACTGTAGCCCAGCATGACACATATGCTCTCTTTTTCTTTTGTGAACCAAGCAGGTTGTGAGCATGTTGTGGCTGCCACAGGAAAAAATGACAGACTTGACTTGAAGATACCTCCTAGCTGTGTTCTTGTTTCTGTGCCTTTTTTACAGCTTTCCTCCTCTGGCCACCCCCATGTCTGCATGTGTCTGTGTCATCTTGTGCCTGGAGGAGGTAGGAGCTAGGCCAGAGAATACCTAACCTTAGCAATCCCTGGTTTATGGGTACTGGACTTTGTTTCTCAAGTTCCTTAGGGTACCGTCCAAAGCTCTTAGACATTATACTCCATTTGATTAACTGGTGAAAAACATAGGCTCTGGAACATTCTGGATCCAGGCTCAAGTCCTGACTCTGCCTCTTGAGAGCTGTCTGACCTTCCTAGTCAGACAGGGTCAGACAGCCGTGGGGCTGTCTGGTTAGTTGGTTATAAAATGAGGGCCAGGACTGACCTGACTCATGGTGTGTGAGGTGTGAATGTTCTGTAACATGTGTCCCAATTCTAGACACAGACTAAGTGCTCATTAATTATTCCTTTTAATTATCAACATGTGCGCCAGCAACCATTAGCAGCATTGGCACAGACAGTCCCTTATCCCAATAGCCATGTTACCGTCATTGATCTTAGGATTATTTTACAGTCTTCAGAATTTCTATGCAAGAACTAGTGGTATTGTCTGGAAGTTCAGTGTGTTATTGAGGGGGCTCCATTATTTTTTTGTTTCGTTTACACTACGATGGAAACTCGATGGTGAGCTGACCGTATGGCTCTGTCTCCTCTTGCCCCTCCAGCCCTTCTCCCACTAGGTTCGCACAAAATTCCTCTAGCTCTGTGTGCATGCCAGCACAGGCTCTCTCCACTGTCTGCAGGGTGTTCTCTCTGAGGGACATGGTCTTCCCCAAAGCCTGGTCCCTTGTTGCATTCAGGCTTCACCTCTGCCTGCCTGTTCTTTTTGGAGCAGCCTTCCTGAACAAGAACCCATCCCATCCCACCCCAGAACCTCACCTCTATTTTCCAACTTCCCTTTGCAACTACAATGGTTGTATCATTTTTTCTCATGTTATCCTGTTTGCATGGAACTATACATATCTAAGATTAGCAATGAGAGAAGAGTAACTAAGACGGCTGCTGAGCTACTGACTGGGGTGCATAAGAGCGAAACAGAAGAGATGGGATCCTGCTACCCCTTCAGGGCTATGCCCCTGCTGACCAAAGATCTGCTAGCAGACCTCACCTCAAAGTGTTTACTGCTCTCATAGTGCCAATCTGGGGACCAAGCCTTTAATATGCGGTTTTTCAGATCCCACTTCCAGCCCCTTCGATGTACCTGGCTTGTTTTTCTTTCCCTTTGGAAAATGAGCCCCAAGAGGAGAAGGATCTTGTGTCTGTGGTTCAAGCAGGCCAGTGCCTCTAGAGTACAGATGCCCAATAAGTATTCAGAGAGTGGGTGAACAATCAGATGATTCCTGAAGCGCCAGATATCTGATCAGAATATTTTACCTACAAAAAAATATTTGGAACTGAAGCCAAATTCTCAATAATTTATACAACAATCCTTTAAGGCAGCAACACTGTTCGTGGCAAGTGAGTTGAAAGATGCACTGTAGTATGTAGAATTAAAACTCTAATGTGTAGATACCTCCAGTTTGTCTTAATTTCAGGATGGATGATAAAATTGAGTTCTCCAAACCCTTATCTTCTTGTGGCTCTCATGAGTATAACTTGTGATAACTTTTAAATATTTTATGGAATAATCAAGTATTACTTTATATGCATTTATTGAGTGATGCTGGAAGGTTATTTTTTGGAGGAAAGATTTCTCCCAGTGTGATGAGTCACAGTGGTTACCTCACATTTAAGGGTGACAGACATCAAGGAAATGTGACAGTACTGGGAGAAAAAGAATGTTAGAAAAGCTTAGGTTAAAGGCATGTTAATCTTACTGACTTAATAAGTACTTAGAAAATATCATTTCTAGCAATGTTATTTACTTAGATTTGCATGATAATGTTTTCTGTTCCCAACAATATAGTATGAAAATGTTCAAGAACATTGCAAAGTCAAAAACACCCATATACTATTCTTCATTTGTACCACTGATATTAAGTGTACTCATTTTATTATATATTTGTACATCTATCTACTCCTCTTGCCATTTTTTAATACATCTAATTTTGGTACATTTCATAGCACTTTTTAAACTTGTTGATAGCTCTTTTCTTGATACCGGATCTCACTATGTTGCCTGGGTACCCCAAACTGCTGGGCTCTGGCAGTTCTCCTGCCTCAGCCTCTTAAGTGGCTCCTGACTATACCTGCTGTTGGCAATACTTTTAACCATTCATTTATAATTGAGAAAGAAGTAGATGGCTCTGTATAGGTCAGACTAACTTTTGTGCCTCTTATATTTGAAAATAAATGAGAATAAAATTAGATAAACTGATTATACATTGATTTCAAGAGAATAGAATGAAGAAATATTTATGGATGCTTTAGTGCTGAGTAGTGCTCCATTGTATGGATGCACCACAGTTTATCCACTCATCAGCTGGTGGATATTCAGTTGTAACACTGTGATTGGGAAAGAGAGGATTCTGAGTTTTTCTACTATTAGGTGATTATTCATCCCTGTACTCAGCATGCATACTCCATTCCCTGATTTTCCATGAATATCTGTCCCTTCTTGACCCTTAGTCCACAAAGGGCAGATTCCAGGTATGGGCATGACTAATCAGTAACTCACCAAAATCTTTACCCTGGTGTGTGAGATCTGAGCTGCTTTGGTCCTGTCATCATTGTGACCTTTCTTCTTGTTGGCTTTCCCCGTACTCACTTTCTTCTATGTTGCTCAGAATTTTTGTACTTGCTTTCTCTTACCTGGAATCATTATCCTTAGATAGGCATATGATTTACCTTGCACTTCATTCTAGTCTCTGATCAAATATCAGTTCTCAAAGAGACTTTCCTTGGTCACCATACGATCACATGTCTGGACCTTCTACCATGTGAGCTAGTAAAATCACTATGTTACAAGGCTTCTTTGAGTTAGGCTTCCAATCCTCACTATTAGAGAAGGTAAGAACGTGCCATTTATGCAAGCTACCTTCCAACTTCCCAGTACTTAGGCTCTTCCAGTGGCCATCCTGGTGGTTCAGCCTGACACGACAGGTTCCTTGACCATGTGCCTGAGTTCCAAGCCATAGTTCCACCTAATCCTAGCTAGGTAAGTGATGGAGATGCACAAGGATGCTGTGCAGAGGAGCAGTGAATCCTGGAGGTGCACTGTAGACACGCTGACACCTTCAGAGCTGGGCACAAAGCCTTCCTTCCAACCTGAAGGTGCCAGGAGAGTTAGTTACCCTTGTCATCTTAATAGGGACGGATATGATGGCATTGTACAAGGAATCTAAAACCTGTGACTGTCAGCTAGGCATTGTCACCATTAGCATCCCCTCTCTAGGACCTCTAAGTCCTGAGAAGTTGGCAAGAATTAATAGCATCTCCAACGATTGAAAGCTACCAGGTATTGAGAGCATTCTCCATTCTGCCATCTGCTGACCCTTTTGACAGACTTGAAAGCTGTACCTTGTGTAGGTCCTAGTATGGTACTTGAATTGTGTATGTACTTAAATGTACTCTCTCTGACTCCCATGCTAGAGTGAGGCTTTGATTTTATTTTACTTTTATATTCTCAGTATCTAGCATAGTGCCTGGGTCAATAGTAATCAACAATTGTCAATTTAGTAACTAACATGTAACATTTCTTAAATACTTCCAATAGCCAAGCCTGGTTCTAATCCTATTACATGTCTAAGTGTATTTAATCTTTACAGTGATATTAACGGTCAGATATTACTATTTCCCTGTCTTGCAGGGAGGGAAGTTGACTCACAGATAGAATGAAGTTACTTGCCAAAGATCACACAGCCACTGGCGTGTGGATAACCTTGGACTTGAGCTCACCAACTTCCATATAATATTTATTTTCATACTGTATAGCACTAATTCAGAAGTAGTATAATATTACTGTGTTGCTTCCAGGTATGCTGGGATATTTATGCTGGCATATCCCGGGATGCTTAACCACTGAGCCTTTACCGAGTCTTGACTGTGTGCAGTTGGCAGGAATTGAGTCATTGAGTTTAAAGAAAAGGAAGGTGGCTTCAGGACAGAGAAGCTCATCATCTGGAGCTGGTGATGAAATCTATGCACAGAGCAGTCGTATGAATGAGGTGACAGGACTGAGGTATCATAAAGACATACAATTCTGTTGAAAGGTACAATGGAGTTATACGCAGGACTGTGTGCAAAGGCAGATTAGAAGAGAGGACACCATCCACAGAAGCTGGCTGGAGTGTCCCAGAAGTGGAAATAGAGTGCTAGAGGATGAATGGGGACAGGGTTCCAGGAGCAGCGTGACCAGGAATGCTGGAGCAGGATGTCCTCCTCGTGAGGGTGATGCTTTAGAACTGGGACCTTGTGTTCCCTCCAGACTAGTAGACAGATGGAAAATCATTAATAAGGACAGTGCTGGAGAGATTACTAATCAGTTTAACTTTGAAAGTACCTCCTGAATCCCAGGAGATAAAGCCTGACCTCAGCAGAGTGGAGAAGGTAGCTCATGGTCCAGAAAGAGGCTTAAGGTCCAGGTAGGTAACTTATTGCCAGCTGAACCAGGCAGATGCTGAGCTGAGCCTGATTCGGAGAGACACCGTCCTTCTGAGGGCTCTCTGGCTATTTGGGTCTGACAAGTGGTGGTCCCTGAGCAGGACTCACTGAGTGACCCTGCATGCCTGCATGGGTGGGTGGCTGCACTGGCTTCGCCCTTGGTATCAAGCCCGTTCTTCCCACTTGGGGCTTGTGCATGGGCAGATGCTCCCACTCAGCAGAGAAAATCACTTCTCTTGCAGCTCAGGTCAAGTCTGTTGCACCATGAGCAGCTGAAACCAGTGCACTGTGAGATGCGCTTTCTTAAACTGTTTTCTCCTCCCGGAAGAGTCATCCAGAGAGGAACTTGCAGACTCACAGCGAGGCTAAAGGCTCCCATGCCGAGTTTGGTAAATACAGATTCCTGGGCCCTGCCCTGCAGAACTGGTTCAGTAAAATTAGAGGAAGATTTAGAGTTGGGTCAAGCCCCCACTGTGCCCTGGAGTCCACCTGCACCCCATTCTGAGAAGCCTTGAACCAGAGCAAGAATTTCAAAAGAAGGTTGTATATATGTTCCTCTTCAGCTCAGGGAGAAAATATCGTAGTGCCTCTTTAGAAATATTTAGCTTTGGGAGTGCTCTTTGATATACATAGTGGAGCTGTGGTACTCTCCATAACTGTGCTACATGTATATTTGTACCTGTTCTCAGGCATGTATTTGCTTTGCTTACTGATAAGAATATAATTTTTTAAATTTAGAGACAGTTTAAAGGAAGTTTTTAGAATCCATTCTGCTGAAATAGGCCAGGTTTTCCATGTCACAGATAATTAAGGAAGTATAATAGACTGCTTCACTTATTACTAGTGACTGACAGATGATATTATTAGGGGACCCCGCTGAGTTGCTCTGCTCCTCTTCTCCTCAGCTTTCCGGAGGCTCCCTTCCGTGGTTCCCAGGCGTGGCCCTGGAGCCCCTCTGGAGTTGCCTCAGGCAGTACGTCATTACCCGAGGTCTGTACATCTGATTAGATCAAGGCTCCCTGAATGGCAGGGCTGGTTGGTCTTTAGATACCTTTGCATCTCTTTCCTGCTCCCACCTCCTGCCTAGCTCCTCACATACTTGGTGACCAGACCAGTGAGGCAAAGGGTAAAGAAGGACTCTGTTGCTTTCTGTCATTGTCATTAGCGTGCTGGAAGCCATAAAGAAAAACCAACTGTGCTTTGGCAATTTTTTACCTGTACAGTTCTTTTCTGCTTAGCATGTCCTTTGTCCAGGTTTATATTCCTTGGAGAATTTGAAGATGGATTCACTGGACCCCTGGTTTGGGGCCCAGTGAATTCAAAAGTTCAGCTGTTTATTACATATGTGACCTTTATTTATAAGTTGTTTGTCCTTTTGGGGGTATGGGGAGCCTCAGTTTCCCCAAAAGTAAAATAAATGAGTTACAATGGCCCAGATTCCTGTTCCTATTTCTTTATAATTTTGCTTTCTTTGAGTAATACGGCAATGTTAAACAGCAGTGTTTAACGGGTTTTTATTTTGACATTGGCTTCCTTTGCCCTTAAATTTATTTTGGAAGCAAATTTTGAACCACTGTTGCTGGAGGAAAATGCTAGGTGGGGCTGCCCTTCTCCTCTGTTAGGACCCTTGAGGAAGAACTGGAGAAGAAACATCTTTCTCTCTGTGAGGGTCTGAATTACTGAATGGGGTGTTCGGTGACTTTCTGTCATGGCCTACAGCAGCTTTAAATCTTGTGCCACGTCCACGGCTCTGCTGTCCCATAGAGTAATTCAGGTCTTTCTAAATTCACACAGATTGCCGATCCATTACAGGCCCTCTCTTACCTCCTCCCCATACCTGCATTGTGAAAGCTGTTTTTACACGAATACAGAGAACTGGAAAGATTCCACTCATATCATATCTGCTGCCAGCATTTACTGGTTGCTCCCCCACATCACAGGGCTGAGGGGACCTGCACCATGGACCCTTGCTCTAGTGGGGAAGGAAGGCTGTAACCAAGTTCTGCTGCTCCAGGCAGGGGAGCTGTGTTTTAGCTCAAGAGGTGTGATATCCCTGCTTTGGAGTGGTCATACTGTTCCTTCTGGTGTGATTCATGGTCATCCATTTGTGTCACTTCTTACAATGACCAGGAGATAAGCCATGGCAGTGGGACAGGATGCGGATGCCTCTTCTGTAGTCGGTCGTACATGCCGCATGCTTCTCCTGGTGTCTATCCAGCTCAACGCAAGAGGTATCTGGGCTGTCAGAGAACCGGCATTAGGAGGGATGACATGGCATTGGTTTGTGCTTTATAATATCAGCTAGCCTTTGCCGTAGGTTTATTTGCACTTCAGATCACAGTGAATTTGTTGATGTGGCATATTCTTTACTTATTCTTCTTCTCATTTTTAAAAACAACACACTTTTAGGGGAAGCAGTTTGGGGTTTACAGAAAAACTGAGCAGGAAGAATGATGGATTCCATATGCCTCATCCCTGTCCTCTCTACATTGCACCTAATTGCATCTTGGATTAACATGATATATTTCTTACAATTGATGAATGACTATTCATAAATTATTATTCCTTAAAGTCAATAGTTTATATCAGGGGTCACTCTTTGTGTGTTACAGTTTTATAGGTTTTAAAAAAATATAATGTATCATAACAGTGTCATTCCATGGAGTTCACTGCCCTAAAGATATGCTGTACTCCTGGAGACCACTGATCTTTTTACTTCTTTCTTCGTAGTTTTTCCTTTGTCTATAATTTTTAAAAATTAGAGTGAAATATATACTATAAAATTTACCACTTTAAGTGTCCAATTTCAAATATGCATACATTTTTAACAAGTTACAGGTTGCTGCAAATGGCTGACTTTGGCAATTACAGATGTAATGAGGAAAATGTCAAAGTTCAGATCTGTATGGCTCTGGGCTGGGACCACATCACAATGTTGGTAGAGTTGATAACAGCAGATACTGTGCTACACATGTTCTATGTAGGGCCATGCTGGGTCTTCATGTCCACACTAACAGGCCCCTTTACACAGAAGGAATCAGTTACCCAGCCTGAAAATGGCAAAGCTGGAGTCAGACCCCTGTTTGCCCAACCCCAAGCTCCATCTCTTCCCCAGGGAACTTTCCTTGGGGCGTGGGAACTTGGAAAGGCAAGTTTGGTGCTAGTGCTTGTAACATTGTGCTCCCTTTCATTTCAGAGACAGCTGTGATAGAGATCGTCACTCTTTTTCATTGGTTATTTCTTATGATGATAGCTAAGATGATGCCACAGCTTTTGTGCTGCCTGTGTTGCTATCAAATCTGACAAATGCCTTGCAATAAATACCATAAACACAGAACTGGTTCATTTCTATATTGAATATCAGAAACTTGGGAGACGTGGGAAAACCAGGAACAACTAACTCATTTTGACTGACTTTTTAAAATTCACAGTTTCGTTCTTCAAAGTGGCTCATTAGGGTCTTTGTGCCAAGTAAGCCTACAGATCTGTCAAGGTGACCTAAGGTTCTTCTCTACCCTGCTGTTGGAGAGCTAAGCCCTTCTTGCATGGGACTTGTTATACGTGCACCAGCAGATTCTGTGTCCTTCCTCTTATCACAGGTCTGTGGGTCCTGAAACACAGCATCCTCCCACATGGCCTGGCATATCGAAGGTATGTAATAAATGCACTAACCTAGTGCTCTATACTTTTCTAAGGATGTCTACATACAGAAAGTTACAGCTTTCCTTTACATGACTCTAGTATATGTGAAGGCAAAAAGTTAGTATAATGATTTAAAGGAAAGTTCCTAGACTGTTCTGCTTTTGGATTCATTGGAGTGAGGAATTGATTTCACCCCAGTGTTTGATCAAGGTTTTGGCTAAGAATAAAACTTCTGCATCTTGACTGCAATCCAGTTCTCACATCATAGACTCCTTGCTGCTCTTTGAGTGGGCTCCGCAAAGGCAATCACCATATTGGAGTTTGGACCTTGCCCTCAGCCTGAGGAGGTGCAGGGACACCTGTAGGGATTGGTCCTACGGATACCTGAAGATGCTCATGAGATATGATAGAATGTGCGCATATAATCAGCGCATATACTCTGTATTCCTTAAATCACTATGAGACAGTCCACAGACTGTGTACATGTGGTATATGTAAATAGTTGTTAGACTGTATTGCTTGAGGAATATGTTTAGAGAATAATAAAAAATAGACACATTCAGTATAGACACGCTTTTTGTTCCCAAATGTTTTTGGTCCATGGCTGATTGAATACCTGGATGTGGAATTCAAGGGTGCAGAGGACCGTCTGTACTTCTGTACCAATAGGTTTTGGTTGAGTTCTTGCTTTTTTTATTTTTAAACATCTGTTGGCATTGTGGCTGAAAAAGCTGTGGCTCAAGATTTATTATAACATTTTATCTGCAAGGTAAAATATTTTTTCATTGACAGAATCTTCATACTCAAGTTAAAAAGGGTAATAATTTTATTACTGACACTGATATCTACAGTATTGAATTTCAGTTAGAAAATGCATGACATGATGGAGTCACAGAAACATCTATTTATTTTTAAATGGAAACTCAAGACCCATTTACAGGCATCTTGTTCTCAGAAGAAGTGGGGCTGTATTTTTGGCTATAACCCCCACGATTTTTTTTTCCTTTTTGGAATTATTGCAACTGGCACTAACCTCATTTGCTCCTCTTTCTTTTCTGTGAAGAGGAGACTAGTGTTAGGAACCTATCTAATCATGACATCTGCTTTTGTAGTCAGTGTCCTGTGGTAGAAAGTGACAGGTTTCTGGCTCTGTCTCAGGGAAGGTAAAAGGGGGTCCTTCTGGTGGGGAGGTTGGTGAGAATCCCCACAGAAAGGCATTTCAGGGGCAGGGGTGCTGAGTGTCTGAGCTGTTCTTGTGGTTGTGGCTCTCAACTCCACAGTCACACTGCAAGACCCAAAAGAGGGGCTTGGAAAGAAGGCAGAGCTAGGGGCCCCCACATGCCCAGAGCCTCCCCAGGCCTGGGCTGCCTCTTTTACCCCAGCTTCCTGCAGTCATTTGTTCTGCATGTTGCACTTTCTCATTAGGAATCTCTCATTAGCAGACCTTCCTAAGAGGCAGCTCCCTTTAGGAATTCAGAAGGGAAGGCTTCCCAGAGCCCATCCAAACACCGGCGGCATCTGTTACTCCTCCTCGCCTCATCTCTTAATGTCTCCCCCGACTCCACACCAAGCTGTTTCTTCCTTATCTTTTCAGAGCCAGAGTGTTGCTGTGTTTATCTTTATTTCACTACGCTCCTTTGATTTTTGTCTCTAACTTTTCATTATTCCCTTTCTTATCTATAAAATCACCAGTGAGCTTCTTTCTTCTTTGTAATTAGGTTTAAGCTGCTTTAGTCCACAAAGCTCCCTGAAAATCACACCACCCAGGCATGTGTCACATGTTCTGTGCTGCAGCCCTTTGGATCTTGGTCCTTGGGACTACTTACATGTGTATCTGAGCAGCTGAGGCGTCTGCACTTTCTCCCACTCTCCAGGGCAGCTGCTTGGCTTCTGTGACGCGATGGTCTGTAGTTGTTCCTGTCGGGATGGTCCTGCACTCTTACATACTCCTAGATGGAGACCGCCCTTTTGTTTAGATGTTTCCTGGGAAATTCTCTTGTGTTTTAGGTGTTGGTGTCTCTTGTGGCACTTCATGACCAAAGTGGCAGATTTCATTTCTACAGTGCCTTTATCTCTGCGGCTCATCAGAGTGCACTTAGCAGATGGATCTACACAGTGGCACTGTTCTCTTCCCCGATAATGTCTGTCCTTTCAGAACTGGTATTGTGCGGACATAAGAAAAAGGTCTTTCACCAGGGAGTGGACCCCTCCCTACCTTTTAAAAAGACTGTGCAAATACTTGTACTTTCTTGCTAGAAATTCTAACTGGGTTTCCGGTTTCAGGGTGCAACATTAGTTTTTGCTGTTTTTGTTAAAAAGATACTTCAAAAAACTATTTTCCTAATTGAGTCTCATCACTTTTTCATTTATTTCTGATTACTCAGAACTTCTTTTGGTTCTGTGGTAGGCCCTATGGAAGCTGAACAAGACAGACTTGGCCTCTGTAAGCTTAGGGTCTGGGTGCCAAGAGAGATGGGGACCACCAGCTGCATCAGGATTAATGTTCAGAGGCTCTGTGCAGAGGTGTACACCATGTGAGGTTTTCCTAAACTGACTGCAAACTGGTTCACACTGTGACGTTTGTGCATGCTCTATTGGAGCGTGGTCAGAACCATCTAGACACTGTGGAATGATTAGCCCAGAAGTTCTGTTATCAACACTAGCATATTGTATCTGCTTGCTTGTGTGCCAGGTAGATGTTCCACAGGCATAAGCTTCCCAGGTACTTAAAGCATCAACCTTATAAAATTTGAGAATATGGGACATACGTCTTCCATGTATTCTCTGTCTATCTGCCTACTCAAGTGATACTATAATTTAATACTTCCTTTGTGGCCCTGTCTCATCACATTAAGAAAACATTTGTGACACAGCTATTTTATAAGTAGAACACAGAGATTGTTTAGTTCAAGGTCAAATGTTTCCAGATTTTTGTGGATTGTGAACATTTTCTGGCTTCATTTTCTTGTTGGGTAGCCACTGATGATAGTTTGTTCTTGATGCCCGCTAGTTTTCTTAGTGTGACTGCTTCTAAATATGTTGTGACTTGGGAAAGCATATAAACAAGAACACTATATAAAGAAGGTTTTCAGAGTAACTGTCAAAGATCATAAATGGTTGTGTTCCCTGCTTGAAAGGGAAATGAGTCTGTGTGACTCATTCATTCTTAGCTTTGCCTCCATGCTTCAAGGTTCTAGATCACCAAGGGTGACGGTGGGGCACTCACTTTGAAGAGTGATGAATCTTGGCAGTTTATTTTATAAGGTGAGAAACTCTTTCACCAACCAGTTAGCAGCTCCCTCCTTGGACTCAGTGCTGACATCAAGCATGTTATTATTTCTTGCAGAGATGATTCTTAGAACCTTCGCATTGGCTTCGCTGCCTGTCACTGTCACTAAGGCTCTTTTCTGCTGCCAGGAAGCTTTTTGAAAACATACCCACATGCTGTCATCACCCACTGGGCCTTCTCAGCTTTCCAGGGCCTCCTGGTGAAGTCAGTTGCCTGGTCTCACCATGCAAAGATCTCCAGAGTGGTTCTGTGATACTCCTTTGATTACTCATCCAAAGGCATCTCAGATACGTCTTCTTCAAAGTCTGTTTTCCTATTTGCTGCATATCTTGTTGAACATGAGGCTAAGTCTCTCTCCTGGTCCTAATGACACTTGGTGCTTGTGTTTGGTGACTTTTATTGCACCGGTGCAGGAATACACCGGTGTGTTCATCTTAGTTTCTCAGTTTGTGACAGGCCCTTTAGGAGTCAGGGCACCTTATTTTGTACTTGTAATTTCATTGCACTGGCACAGTGGACAGCAAGACAGCAAAGAGGACAGAGTGTTACAGATTTACTTGTCTTCTAGTTCTGCCTATTTCCTCTGCCCTTCACCACGCAAGCCACTTTTTTATGGGCTTCTACTGAGTCATTTATAAAATAGACTTGTTAATAATGCCTACCTCATAGGTTTGTTGTGAGGCTAGATTCTTGGGGTTCAGTACAATAAAATGCATAATGTTGGCAGTTGTGTTAGTTTTACTTTTCCTGACAGTACTATTACTATTACAAAATAGTCAATAAAAACTTACTTTGTTTTGTTTCTTTGCTTATTTTTGGTGCCAAGAATCAGACTCAGAGCCTCACGCTTGCCAGGCAGGCACTGTGCCACTGAGCTATATCCCTGGTGAATACTTGTTAAGGTGACTTGAATCTGAACAAATTAATCTGTTTTATTCATAGACATAAATCTAGAAGAAGCTGATGGTAACTCATGGAGTCAACAGTAAATAAACCAGGATGTGGAAAAGTTACATAGAAGATGGGGAGAGGGATTTAGCTCAGCAGCTCAAGCACTTGCCTGGCAAGCATGAGGTTGTAAGTTCGATCCCCAGTAACAAACACACACACACACACACACACACACACACACACACACACACACGTTACACAGAAGAGAATTAGGAACTGCCAAAGTTTTTAAGCACAACTGAGTCAGGCAGTTTCTGGTCCCTGAGGCAACAGTTTTGCTTACACTGGTTGGTACATAGCTCTTTTTCCAGTAATTACATCATGGACCCCAAATATATCACCTTCAAGGGTGAATGAGTAGGAAGGAAATTGTATTTATTTTATTCTAGGGAAATACCCACAACTGTTAAAAATATTCACTTTAGAATAGAGCTGTGATAGTAAATCCTGATAAGTTTTAGCCCATAAATTTGTTGGTTTTCTAGTCAGCTAATCAACCTCCTGATTCAGCTGCCTGTGTCATTTAGTTCACTTACTGGTACAGCTGCTTCATCAGAGTCAGAAGTGGCGGGCTAATTAGGAAACTGTCTGTGTAGCTCTGAAGGAAATGCAGACACTGAAGTTTGGAATTCTTGGGAAAGGTTGGCAACCCCTCCCAGCCCATGACCAGCAGTTGTGAGCACAGTGTTGAGTGGGACTGCACCAGCTGGGATCCTAGCTCTGCCTCTGCCAGTGATGTGGCCCTGAGAAAGTTCAGAAACAGTAGTTTTACAAAGCTACCCTTTCCAAGGTGGTCCAGTGGTCACAGATTTGGGACCCTAGCTTTATGCAGAGTTAGTATGAGGTGCAGAGCATTTTGGTGAGTAATCTAGCTCATTCCCAGCTTGTCCTCAGCCCTGCAGTAACCCAGAGTTCTGGAGGGAAACCTCAGACTTGGCTGCAGCTCAGGGTCCTGAAATGATCTCTGGAAGCATTTTTTCCTCCCTTTTCAGGCTTTAGGTAGGACAGTAGAGTGGGCTCAGCCATCTCCCCGCAGACTTGGGCTTCTTGTCTCCCTGTCCTCATGTGAAAGTCAGGCCAGCCAGCCTTGCTGCAGGCATAGTGGGGCAATCTTGGGAAAGGTCCTCAGGATAGAAGTTGGTCCTGAGCTAAGGCAAACTATTCTTCCATCTGCAAAGTCTTCCTGCCAGGAAGCTTTTTATCATGTTTGCCAAGGACTCCCATTACTCCTAATTGCCTTTTTTGTGTAGCTTTGGCTCTTATTTTCTTTGCCTTTTGGTATTTACTCTGTCAAATGTTTAAGGGCACTTATCATGTCTCCTTAGCCAAGCTATACACATTCAAGGTCTTTTCATCTTTGCACATAAATCTCAGCCGTCCCATCCCTCAACACCTACCCATATGTGCTGTGCAGTGTTTGCTTTGGATTAGATTTTGGAAGCAGAGGAATTTTTCTCCTTAGAATTATTGGCATCAGTATATGCTTTATAAGTCAGCCACAAACACACACAGGGATTTAAGGAGACATGATTCAGTTTACTATTGTTTTAACTGTAGCCCAGGGCCTTTTAGCTCCTCCGATGATATCTCTTTAAAATTGAATTTGAGGTATAGGCAAAAGTCAACAATGACTAGTGTTTCCATTACTTTAAAGCTTATAAAGTATAGAAGTCTTTTGCAAGACCTAAATCCAAAAAAGAAAAAAATGAAAGTATAATAAAAAATGACAAACAGTACTGCGGTGAGCTGCCAGTTCAATGGGGTGCAGTGGTTTCCATGCACTGGCCCCTCTGGAGTGTCCAGGCATCCCATTACTGTGCATTCTGTGTTTGTTCTCAGTGCCTCTACTTCTCAGCAGAGCCCACTTAACTAATGTACAACTGGCCCACAAATGGACCAAACTATTTGAATACTAAACTTAATTCCACTTGTCATTCTACTCCTTGGCTGGAGTGTGCAGTCCAAGGATTGGGTTTGTTGGGTCTTTAGGGTGCTTCATTCTTCTGGAACTTGAGGAGGACTCCAGTAACTACTAAAACCTATCTTCCACATGGTCTTTAAGAATAATCTAACTGCTGCATTTTTTTGATCTACAGTAACAAAAATCAAAAATCATTTGCAACACCAGTGGGGAAAATGACTATGTCAGACTTAGCGATGGCTTAAATTAGGTTTCATTCCTTCAATAAAATATTCACTGAAGACCTTGTCTGAGTATACTTCTGGGTGCTGGAGATGCTATCCTAAGCAAAGCTGATAGACATGCACACTCATTGTATGAAAAATGATAAATATACTTCAGGGAATGAAAGCAATAATGAAAGAGTGATTGGGTAGTGGCCTTTTTAAAGTGGGAGCCAGGCCCAGTTATTCTGTGGCCTTTTGACACAGGACCATGAATGGCCAGAAGATGGAGGAGGTGGACAGGGGCTCAGTCACGGGCAGCTTTGAGGCTAAATTTGGAAATACAAATTTTACTCAAAGTATAGCTGGAGGCCATTGAAGTGTCTCAGGAAGTAAGAAAGGTATCTGACTTTGCTTGGTCACCTTGGCTGCTGCATGGAGACTGGCATGCAGAAGTGAGGGTGGGAGAGGACCAGTGATGGGGCTCTTTTCACTCATGCATAGGGAGACCTGAGATGGTGCTGCATCAGTGAGAGAGAGAGATAGCCAGGCTATGGTTAAAGTCAGAGTCCTGAGGAAGTGCGCATAAATTGGCCATAGAGTGTAGGGAAGGGTGTATGTAAAGAGAAAACAAGTGGTCACTCCCAGACCTTGATGTGTATACCCTCCAGTTCTGCGCTGGCCATGTTAAAAGTTTGAGGCGTCCATTACTCATGTTATAGAGCTAAAAAGATGTCCTTGGCTCCAGGAGGCTTCGGCTGGGAGCAAGAGCAAGGGTAGGAGGTAGAGGTTTCAGAGGACTAGTGTAAGGGTTGAAATGTGTTGTGTTGCTGAAAGCATCTCCAGACAGGGAAGAGAGAAAAGGGGACAGGCGTACCACATCCTCTTTTCACATCGTACTCCTGTTAGTCTGCCAACTCCTTTGTGCAAGCATACATTCACCCAAACTCTTCCCTGCTCTGGTCACCCTGACTATTCTGAAGACTGGGGCCAGTAATCAAGGCATTGCTAAGTCCTTGGTTGATAGGGTATTTTTACAAAACCAAGGTCAACAGTGGAGGTCACTTATCATTCACCAGAGAAAACTTGGCTGAGCTCATAGTGGTATTTCTTAAAGTACTTTTAGTTTCCCCTGTGTACTTCCCTGTCCGTGTGGGCTGCTGTCTCCCATCTTTGTTACTGTATATAAATTGGGTACTGTCTTTTAGTCTCATTTTTTCCCTCTTGGCTGAGAACTTCCAGAACTCTGTGCCAAAAGGAGGCCTCAGGTCACTGCAAAGACACTGCTGATTCAGGTTTTTCATACCTAATGAATCTTTATTGGCATTGAGGTCTGACCTTGACATGACAAGATGAGTTATGCCCTGGTGGTGACAGGCAAGCACTGTGTTCCTGTCGCTGTGAACCCTTGGTAAGTAATGTGAGCTGGCTTGAAGTGCCGCCAACAAAACCTGGCCTGCGTGGAAGTCAGAGGCATGGAGGGCGGATGGGAAGGCAGCCTTACGGTAGAAGTTCAGTGCTCATGGGTGGCCATTCCAACCTACTGAGCAACTGTTGTTAGTGCAGCTTTTAGAAGATAGGGCATATGAATCTATAGTCTGTTACAGTGGTGTTAATTTTAAAAATCTGCATTCCTGCATCATGAGTGTTTGTCCAAAGTACTTTCAGGGATGATCATCGTTCTTGGTTCAAAAACCTCTCCCAGCACATCCTTACTTCAGCTCCTGTGTCACTTTTGTCTTTTGGTTGTTTTGGTTGGCCACATTCTTCCTGGAAACAGGGCAAAAGCAGTTGTAGGAAGTTTAGGACCTTTGCTTTGTCTTCCTGGATGTGCATGTGGCACCCTTCCTCTGTGCCTGCCATCATCGGGGCCTTGCTGTGAAAGCTCCTTTCTGACCCTTGGTTCTTTTTCCTGGATGTAACCGTGAGCCTCAGCACCCTGGCGTCTCCTATACTGTGAGCTCTGTGACTGCTGGCACCACATTTTTTTTTGTTCAAAACTCTATCTTCAGTGCCCATATGTTGCCCAGTACAGAGGAGAGGCTTAATAAATACCTATTAAGTAATCAAGTAATAGAAATTAATCAATGGGTACCTTTAATCCAACTGAAAGTTGGAATCAACAAGTAATTATTATGGGATTTAAGTATAATGAATATCAGACCTTATCCATTGAAGTACAATAGATATGACAAAAGTGGTCACAAACTGAGGTCACAACCAATTGCTGTGACTTCATCTCAGTTATTAATCAGCTGCTGCTGAGGATACCAAATACGTTAGTGACTTTGGAAGACAGCTTAGCAGTTTCTTATACTTTGATCCATATTTTTTCTATGTGATTCAGTATTTGCAGTTTTTGGTGTTTACTGTAAACACACTGAAGATTTATAGCAAAACCTACACACAGATATTTATTTTAGACTTGTACACAGTTGCCACGACTTGGAAGCAGCCATGATGAATGTCTAGACAAACTGTGGTATATCTATATATTGGAATACTATTCAATGATAAAAAGAAAGCCTGTTAAACTATGAAAAAGCACAAGGACAATTTATATGCATATTTGTAAAATAGGCAAGTGTATAGAGGCTATTTATTGCATAACTTAAACTGTATGCTATTCTGGAGAAATAAAGCAATAGAGACAGATGGAAGACTGGTGTTGCTAGAGATTTGGAAAGAACAGAAGTGGATAAATGAGGAGATTTTTAGGACAATGAAACTATTCTGTATGTTACTAATTTGTATGGTGCACACAGTCCCTTATGTATTTTCTAAAACACAGAGGATGTACAGTACCACAAGTGAACCCCAAGAGAAGCTATGGACTTACTTGATCTCACACATGGCTTTTCAGTTGTAGTAAATGTCTCATGCTAATTCAAAATATTAGTAATAAGGCAAATTGTATGAGGAGAGAGAGACCTGGGTGGGGAGATGGGGTGGTATATGGGTGTTCTTTGTATTTCCTCTCAGCTTTTCTGTTAAAACTGCTCTAAAAAATTAAAAATCAATTAAACAAGGTAAATATAGAAACATAACGAGTTAGTTCCAAGGAAGACATTGATCTTGTCTTTGTATCATGGGGTTTATCAAGAAATTATTATTTCTATCTTAGCCCAGAATTGATTTTAAGTTGTTTGTGCAGAAGAGAATGCAATTTCATTTAAGTAAAGGAAGCCTTCTCTCTCTGACTGCAAGGAGGGCTGGCTGTGACATTTCGGTGTTAGCATTTAGAGTCTGAGAGAGTCTCCGGGGCAGACTATTCAATTTCTCCATGCTCTGGTTTCATCATCTGTAAAATGAGGCTGTGAGTGCCTGAGGATAGTACAGTTAGAGGCCTGTGGGAGGATGAGAGAGGCTTCTCAGTCTCCAGCCATCTCCTGATGTGGGAGGCATCCGTGGGAGGGCTTCTGGGCCGTGGAACCTGATCGGAAAGATGGTCATGCTGTTCCCTCAAGCTCTGGTGCTCTGTGATTCCTATTTCGGTACTCAGTGTGTGAAATCGCCTACGAATCAACACCATGGAAAATTAGGTATCAAGCAGAAGCAAGACAGAGGACCACTATGCTGTTACTAAAAATTGAAAGGTAAAGCAAAAAAGTCTGGGAAGCAAATAAAATAATTAATTTTAATAGTTGATACTTGGTATTTGTTGGATATATTCTGGGTTAATTTCCTTCTGTTCTGCCCTTCTTTGTTTTCCTCCATAAATACTTCCTATATTTTTCTACTTACCTATCCCTTCCTGTGGTCTCAGGAACCCTCCACAAATTATATAGGGTGGGGGACAGTGAGAGTAGTGAGTTTAGATTGTTTATAACTCATGCATTATGGGAAGATCACCTCGGATGAACCTGAATGTATCGCACTGCATTATAGAGACAAGTAGGAAGTGGGTTACGGTCTGTCTTCAGATTAGTTCTGTCCAAGGTCACACATGTTCAGATGGGGAGTAGCACTTCCCTTGGGACTATGTTGCTTACCATCAGTTTAGGAATAAATGCAACTGACTGCGATAAATGAGTTATTGTTTCAGATATTGTCTAGGCACAAAAGTCTGAGGAGTAAAATTTTGGAAGAGGCCGCTTGATTGATTATCTAGTCCTAGCAAGATAACTTTGCTGAGTGGGTGGTGGGGGCAGAGCACCAGTATTTTGGCATAGAGATAGGAAAGTCCTTACCATGTTGGTGACATGTGAGCGAACAGGTCAAGTGAGTGAAGAGGAGGGTACACTGGGATGAAACTGAAAACTATGGATATTTTGAGGCTAGATTATAAAAGAACATTTACACATGCTAAGGGGAGTGTTATGTGGGAGAATTTTCCAAGGTATTTTTCCTATAACACAACTTCTGGGTGATTAATCTGTATGAATTAGTGGTTCCATAGTCAGATATGCTTGTTCTTGCTCCTTTTTTATAGCTACCGGATACCCATTAGCATGTGATCCTCAAATGTCCTCAGTAAAGAAATTTGTTTAACATTGTAAAACCTGAAGCTGGCCTCTTGTAACTTAAAAATCTTATAACTTTTTGAATTATTTTTTTTGACTAAGTCATTCATGATCTCTCTGAACTAGGTTTTGGGATGCTGGCCCAGGCCGTGGGGACCATAGAAGATCTGACAGGTGTAATAGTGCTTGCATTCTTCAAACACAATGCCCGACTCTCACTACCTAACAGAAGATGTTTAATTCGGTTCATGGTTTCAGGGGACTTAATCCATAGTCAGCTGGCTTCAAGGCAGACACATCATGGTAAAGAGCATAGTAGAACAAAGATACTTAGTTCACAACAGCCAGGAACCAGAGCAGAAGAACAGCGCCACAAATGAAGGGGCAGGAATCATATATAACACCAAAGGTTATCCCTCCATGACTCACTTAGACATATTCCAAAGTGTGTTTCCCTCACCTGCTACTTTCTCTTAATCTAATCCAGTTGATGCATTGGGATTAACATTCACAACAGGGAAGGGTTATACTCAGACCAATGTTACAGAGGTCTGGTGGCAGGTGAAGGATGGAATAGGGGAGAATATGTCTTTAGGTGCCATTATAAAAATCAAAGGTCATGTCAAAAAATTGTGTGGGGCCTTGGCATGTTTTCAGAGGTTCATGTCAGGGGTCAGCATATTAGAGACATGGCCCAATTGTGATTAATCTACTGGCTGCTTTGTGATGAAGTTTAGTGGAACACAGTGGTGCTCATTCCTTTGTGTATTGTCCAGGCACTGAAACAGCAGGGCCGAGCACCCCTAACTGACAGTGTATGGCCGGCAAACCCAGTACAGTTACTGTCTGGTTTCTGTTCGGCCCTTTTTAGGAACACTGCCTGACTCCTGGTCTAGCTGGTTGGTTGGATGGACTTTGGCCAGGCTGGGGTAAGACCATTATTTGGGCTTTTCAGTTCCAGGTTCCTTATATAGGTGAATATATATCACTCCCAAATACCAAATTATAGGAAATTCAACCCCAATCTGGATTCTTAATAAAAGTAACAGAAGCTAGGATTGTCACACTTCATTCGCCTTTCCTGCTCTGATCACCTGGGAGAACCAGCCTGCCTCTGGGGAGCTGTTGGATCCCTGTCATTGCTCAACCATCCCACAGTGGGACCCAGGTGGTGAGGGCATCAGGAGGCCACTGGTGTCCTGGACATTGAGCCCATAGCTATCAGTCATTACTTTGAGCACTGCCCTGGGCCATGCCTCAGCCCCACGAGGACCCAGATCCAGCTGCTGTCCTGGCTTCTGAGCTCCGTTTCATCTGCCACGTTGCCAACAGCAGATGTCTTCACTTCTCATCCTTGGAGGATACCTTTTGGCACAAAATTCTAGGAGCACATATATTTACATACTGTTCATAGCATAAACTTGTGTGGTGACAAAGGAGATGGTTGCCCTACAAGATAGAGTGAAGCCCTTCAGCTCCATGACTCCCAAAGATAGATTTATGTGGTTCATTCAAGATCTGGGCTATATGAACTGTTAATGTTGTACTTGAGATAGAAAATGTTTTAAAAATCCCATATTTTCAGATAGCTGGACACAAAACATAAAACAATATAGTGTTTCTTAGTTGTGAAACATGTCAGTAAAAATGTTCACAGCCCCACTATTTGAATATTGGTTTTGATGCAAAATTAAAGTACCAGCAAAGAACTCTGCAACTTATAAAATATATGGTCCTCAATGAAGTGTGAACATTGCGTGAGCCTAGATGTAAGCTACAGATATGGCAGAGCTGACAAGAGGTTCTGAAGATCATGTTTGGGTCAAACAGAGCAGATACGGGCAGTGCCTGGTGGGTCTTTACATCCCTACATGAGGTGCCTGGGTTTTAATTATCATTGCAAAGGCAATATTTAAGAATTTTCAATTTTAATTCTAATTCAGCTTCCAAGATTTTGCCTATAGTAATATCCACTTTAGCTGTTTCATTTGAGAATCAGAAAATATTGCTGATTTCAGGCTGGGCAGGCACCTACATTACCATTACAGATACCATTTTTAAAACTATGAGGCAGCTTATTAGAGGTAAAGAAAAAGCCTTCTAAATGAAGGTACATTGGATTTGTTTTTAAAGGCTAGGCTTGGGTTCTAAGACAATCTATCTGGCTGTGTGGTCTTGAATGGAATCTGGTCCTCAGATTTTTCTGTGACATAAATGGCAATGGTAGAATTTGCCTTTGTGACCTCCCAGGCTATCATGATTATCAGAAAAGAAAGACATGAGAGTAGTCTAAGAGATACAAAATAGTTGTTTTAAAATGGTAAGTAAATTGTTCTGTATATACGGGTGTATGATTTGTGGCAAAATTTTATTGGTATGTGTATGTGTGTTTGTTTATGTATATACTTTGCTTACCCTGTAAATAGGCCTATGTGGATTGTGAAAATTGATTATCAAGTTGAGCATAAAAGCTATTTTATGTAAGCTTAGTGATTGTGATATATATGCTCCATGGTTCCCATAAATGATTTAAGATCTTCACAAACCCCCATAATTAGTAGGTGTTGCACCCTGTAATAGTTTTCTGTTGCTGCTTAGCAAATGGTCATGAACGTAGCAGCATAAAACAATACCTATTTAATTATTATCATCTGTAGGGCAAAGTCTAGACATAATGTAGCTGGCTTCTCTGCTCAGTTTCTCTGAGGCAGGACACAAAAGTGTTGGCAGAGGCTACAGTCTTGAGGCTCAGGATTCCTTTCCCTAGCTCATTCAGATTGCTGACAGAACTGAGTCCATTGAGGTTCAGGGCTAGGGTCCCTGTTTTCTTTTGACTGGGAGTTGTCTTAGTTCCTGAAAGCCACTATGAGGGCCTAGCCATGCGGCCTTCTCACTGCATGGCAGCTAACTTCTTCAAAGTTATCAGGTAATCAGTTGCTCTCATGTCTGTCTATGTTACCTACTCTAATGAGAGAATGGTCATCCCTTCCTATCATAGGCCCTGCCCAGATGACTGGAGGGGATTATACAGAGCAGATTAGCAGTTGGGGAGTGGAAATTGTGGGAGATCTCCATGGGAGAGAGTATTTTCCCAGGAAGTTACATTTCTAAGCCAAAGTCATAGAGCTGGTAGTGGCAAAGCAGAGATTTGATTACTATCAACTTGCCATATGTGAGGCACCTCCATTTTACTTTTGTGGGTGGGGTCAGCCAGGTATACTGAGCCTTGATATGACTGCAGTACCAATCATGGGCAGGTGTCAGTTTGGGAGATGTTAATACGGAGCTATATAGCTCATTTGAGAGAACTTGTTTAGAAATATTAATGACACTGTGATGTTGCAGTGAACACAGCATAATTTTGTGTTTTATAAAAGAATTAAACTCCACTGGATTGGAAAACACCTACAGCAGGACAAAAACATAACCCAAAACAACTGGCCTTTGCCCACTTACTCAGTGAGGAGTTGTGGTGTAGGTTACAGTGTGGTGTAGGATCAGGCAGTCCCTTGACATCGTCAAGTGGGGTGCACTGTCTTGTACTGCAGACCTCACATAATAATTGCGTGGGGAATGCCATTGTGTTGGCCTCCCAGGTTAAGATAGTAGCTGATGTACTCCTCAACTTTTCCCTGGGATTTGATCTTGAACACTTTTTTTTGTTGTTGTTACTCCAAGCTTGAAAATACCCCAGCCAAATTCCTCAGTGATTTTGGGTGACTTCTGAGTTAGAGTATTCAGAAGCTTCCAATAGACAGGTCATCATTTTAGCCTTAATAGAGAAACTGTCTTTCTGCCCTGCCAAATGGTCAGGGTTCTTCTTGTGGCAAATCAAATCTCAGAGGATGAATATGGTCAAATTTCAGCAAGATTTTGGGTTGAAGCTACATCCATGTGTGATCGCCTCTAGTGCGGTGAGGGAAGTTCTGAGCTCCAAGAAGATCCCCGCAGTTCTCCCCTTTGCTGCTCCACCTTCTGGCTTCTGTTTCTTTTCAGCACCAGCCTTCTCTAGGTCTCTCTGTACCACTCTTGGTGGTGGCTGGCTGTCTTCTTGCAGGTTTCCCTATTCTTTTTTAAAATACCCTGCAGAGACTGATAGACATCTCCAACCTCCAGTTCCACTACTCATGAAGGTGTATCTAAGGACCTGACCTCAGTTACACAGCCACTCTTGAGAATGTGACTTAGATGAAGGCACTGTGGCACCTAGATCTCAGAATCTGTGGGTTCTGAGCCAGTTCTGAGAGAGGAGAGGCCTTGTGGGCTGGCAAGGTGCTCTACCATGGCTTCTGTTAAGCCGACCTGCGAGTATGTCTTGAGAGGAAACATTTACATTCCCTACCATGTTGATTAGCTTCCCTAAAAATAATTAGTGAAGAACTTTTGACACTCAGTAGCTCAATCCCTGCCTGAAACATGGTCCTGTTTTCATTAAGACCAAAAATCAAAACAATAAGGACATACAGTTTTATCTTCCTAAAACAATCTCTCCCTTCAGAATAGAAAGACCTCAAGCTACATCCAATTATTCCTGTGCCTCTTAATTTGATAGCTTGAAAAATGTTTTGTAGTCTTTAAAAATGTCTGGAAATTTCCTGTCCTTGCCACAGATCAAATTGTTTAAGTGATGAACTGTGATTTTTATATTGAACTGTGATAATAGTGTCTCATTTACTGCTACTTAAGTGATTTTTTTCCCCCTCTTAACACATGGAGGTCAAGATACTCTTCACATTAAAAAAAAAACTATAAATAAAAAAGAATGGCAAGAGAAAAAAGCCAATTGTGCAACAATGTTAGACTTTTGAAGTAAGACCATTGCATTTCCCAATATTGATTACTTTTCACTTGATTATAGCAAGTCTCTTCAGCTGTTTATTACAACATAGATTATAACTTGTAGACTGAACTTGTTTTAAACTAAAAATAGGTGCTTGGAAGCAGAATGAGCAAGGAGGTGTGTGATGGATTGACAGTTGGTGGTCAATTTGTAGTGGCCAACTGCACTGAATCAGCTGGGCTGTTGATTCTCCTGGAAAAGCTTGTCACATTAGCTTTCCTAATATGAATGTGGCTCTTTTCATCATCGGGGAAGCTCGGGATCTCATTGTCGCTAAGGATGGCTGTACGTCTTTTCAGGGAGCTCTGGCCCTTACCTTGAGTGTTACTTCCTGGCTCCCATGCAGATCCCTCAGCCTGCTGGCACAGATCCTTCATCTCACTGGTTCACATTTGACCTTTGGGCCTTCCCTGTGAAGATCCTTGATACCAATTTGCATGAGATACTGTTGGGGGTTTTAGGCCTCCAGCTGGACTCCTACAGGACATTGCCATGAGATCCTGCCCTTTAGCGGGATTCTTTGGGTCTCTAGTGTGTGGACCCTTTTGCACTTGACTCTTTGGATGAATATTATAAAACAGTCTTATAAATTATGTGTTCTGCATTAAATTGTTTTCCCTATAAAGCCCATTTACAAGAAGGTGAATGAAAAGGAGCATTATGACACCACCATCAAATAATCATTTTTACCTTTTTTAAGTATTGTATTTGACTATTAACATATTGAACTGCTCCTATCCGGGAAACTTGGGTTTCCTTATATGTGACATCTTATGCTTTCTCCTTTCATTTTTTACCATAACTTGCAGGTGAATTTTATGTCACTCATATCTGATAGGAGAGAAATGAAGTGGCTGGCAGTGATTGGAGAGTTCTGTGATCTGGAATTGGATACTAACACCCTCACACGTAGCTCACTTTGCCACCTCACACTTCATAGGACTCCCAGCTGTAACAGCTTCTCTGAGTGAGGTGGGGGCCGCCCCAACATTCTGCAGTGCTTTGTGAGCCTTGTGACTACTTCCTTGGTAGATACGTGTGTAAGTAACTTGAGGACTCCGGCTGCTCTGCTGTGTGCCCTGGATAGTCAGGCAGCTTCTGAACTCAGGTGACTTCTATTCCAGTAGATGTGTCTGTATGTCTCTAAAATCCAAGGCAAAAAGTGGGTTAAAATGAGGGATGAACAGGTAGAGAAGGGTGCCATTAATTCAGCAAATGTGAGCGCGTTGGAGAAACTAGGAACTATTTTTATTTGTTTACATTTTGTTGTTTTTCTTTCCCTGTTGTTTCTCTCTTTCACCCATACATTCAGCCCAAAATTCCCTCAGTATTACTGTCCCTCCGAGGTTGGAAAATTCCAGGTGGATAAGGCTGTCTGCTGCCCCAGATTTTAGTGTAACAGGAAGGGGGTGGACAAGGAAAGGTAGAAGGGGTGTTTGTTGTGAAACAGTCCCAGAGAGCGCAATTGTGCAGGGGGTCCCTTAAGCCTAAGGGGTCCAGGACAGAAGCAGAGAAGGGTCTGCTTTGCAGCTGGTGTTTACAACTATCATACAGATTGATGTTTACCGCTAATACAGGTAACTTGGATCTCTTGACTCACTACAGGTTTTTCAAATGTGGCAGTGAAAGGGGCCTAGGTTCCCCACATGAAGAGGTGTTTGTTCTACTTTGCAGTGTTCCGTAATAGTCATGCACAATAGGGGTTATTTGTTTTGGGCAGAGTATGAGCTGGCTAGCCGGGGATGAAATGAAACCAGGTGAAAGCACTACTTGTGGAAAAGATACCCTGCTTGTTACAGGTCTGGATAACTTAACATGCAGTCGTCAGTAATGATGGCATGGTGCCTAATTTCCTCATTATATTTTATATAGAAAAAAACTCTGGAAATGAAAAACTAGTTGAGGTTTTTCTTGTGAGAAGTAATAACCTTATAGCTAGAAAATTGTTTGCTCTGAAACTTCGAAAGAAAAGGTAAAACACACTTCTACTCTGGTCAGAAAATCTCTAAAACCATTAGGATGCAAAGATTAGGGGCTTAAAGTGGATTCACAGAAGACAGGCCAGCTGCACATATGTACTGCATTATTATTTTGAGATGATGTAGGCACTTTGCCATAGAGGAGAATCAGATTTCTCTCTCTCTCTCTCTCTCTCTCTCTCTCTCTCTCTCTCTCTCTGTCTTTATCTCTCTCTCTCTCTCTCTCTCACACACACACACACACACACACACTGATAAAGCCAAGAAAACAGCTTGGAGAGGACCTGTGCCTTTCACCTGGGAAGCCACTAGCTTACATATCCCACAGACGTGGTTCCTGGATGTGACAATTAGAGTTTTCCTTAACTTCCTTTTTTCTTCTTTTCCTTGCTGTCTCTTGATAAAAAGACAATCACATGCTTAGCTCAGGGCGTATTTGAATTATCCAAATGATCTCTTACATGTGAGGTTAAGCTTTTCAAAGTGGTTGCACTGCTTGGAAAGAGAAAGGTAACCCCAAAAGAGGAGAAGGGTGCTCCAAAGTCAGAGTAAAGAAAACAGGGGAGAAGAAGTTAGCATGTTCTGTGAGTAAACTTGGCAGGAATCCAGGTGCCTTCCACGTGGAGTTATTAAGAGAGAGAAAATGGTTATCGACCTGGAATTTATCCATCATTGCTGGCTCATACTTGATAAACTTTCAAGCCTGATTCTTTTAGTACCTACTTACCTTTCCTTATAACTTTCTACTCCAAAAGCATCTAGTTCTATGCCTTAGAGTTGTTTTTGTTGTTTTAATTTATAGGACTTACCAGAGTTTTTGTGCCATAAAATCTAAAATTCATTCAGTGGATTTATGTACTTGATCCTCCACCAAGGAGGGCATTTTAAAAAAATAGATGAAATCCCAGAAAGGCATCTACCCTGTGAGCTTCAGATTTGTGCTCAGCCCTTCTGGGGGTCCTAGGGATCCCCTGGCCATCAGCTCACCCAATCTTGTCGAGGTGCTTCTCACCTTACCCCTTGCGGGCAGCATGTGGAGAGATGGAATGAAAGAGTCCAGTGCTACTCACCCATCACTGAATAAGAGGAAGCAGTTGCCAAATGTCAAAAGGAGTGCATGGCTCATGCGGATGCAGCCCATGAGAACTGGGTGAAACACCGTCCAGGATTAAGGCAAGAGGTAAGCACAGGCTTAGATGGCTTGGAAGAGTTTGACTGCCAAATCTTCCTCTTCCTCTGGTGCCCAGCAGAACACACATTGTTTTTAGAGGTCTCTTTTGAAGTCTCCTCAACTTGTCTTTCCATGCTTCTAGCTTCAGCATCATATATTTTTCAGTTACCTGGGTGTGTTTCTTTCTGCCAGTACTTTTGGACTTCTTCACATTCCTTTAATTTTTCCTGGTTTCTGACTTTGTAAAATGTTGTCTACCAGTAGTGTGATTAAGACAGTTGGTTGCCCTGACTTCTAGTATTGCTCTGTCCTGTGGTTCACCATCCATTGTCTGTTGCCTATAATGTTAATTATCAGCCAAGGGCAGCATTCTACTGCTGGTTTTTATGGAGTAGGTGCATGGTAGAACTCTAACTCAGTGAAGAACATAAATTCAGTAGTTTGCCTTAGTTATTGATGAGGAAGGGTTTTTGTATGAAGAGCAAGATTTTGTTTAAATTGAACACAAAGGTAGACACAAGTTAGTGTTCTTGTTTTGAGTTTTTTTTAATCAATAGTTGTGCTAATCCTGACTGTCTTGGTTATGACATCTGAGCTACCCATAACATGCATCAGATCAGTACTACTATTTTGATTATGTGTTACCTCTTCTGTTACTTTTGACTCTTCCAGGGGTGAGGGCTGTGTCTTATTAGTCTTTACTTAATGTAATGGCTTTATCTCGTTTGAGAGAGAGAGAGAGAGAGAGAGAGAGAGAGAGAGAGAGAGAGAGAGAGAGAGAACGAACCCCAGGTAAAGCACAGATCTCATCTGGTTCTCATCTGGTTTATAAACTTTCACTTTCAGTACGTAACCAGTACAGACTGGTACAACCCGTCTGATAATCAGCATTGTGCCTACAGCAAGCTAGTTTTTTTAGGGTGTTCTTATCACCCTACTTGCAGTGCTAACGCCTTACTTAACAATCCTCCAAATAGTGAATGCTTAATTAGCATAATAAAAATAATCATAGATATGCACGCATACAACATGTCACTAGCTCAGGGCTATGGCAATTCCTGGAAAGGAATTTTGGAGTGTGCACATGTGTGTTTCAGGCCTGTGATTTTAAAAATGACTATTGTTCTTGTAAAATTATTTAATGACAAAATTTTTTGATAGTGACACAGAATAGGAGTAAATGCATCTTTAGGGTGTGCAGTGTGACTTCATGGCAATAGGGACCAATGGGTGTTCTGGGGAAATACATGGTACTGAGTGCCTGCAGCATTCTGCATGGCTGGCTGTGGGTCAAGGAAATAAACAAGTCCAGGCAATGTGCTTTCTTGTGCTCACTTTCCCATGTCCAAGTGCTGTTGATACTTACCATCTTGGATCCCTTTTCTTCTCTCACCTTTTTAAACTTATTAAGGATGCAGGTCAATCTTTACATGGACAGTCCAGGCTCCTGTCCTGGCTGCTCCCTGGTCCTTCCTGGTTCTCTGCCCAGAGTGGTGAACTCTCCATTTCCAGAGTGCACCTTGGCTTGTCTCTCCTTTGACGTCTGCCTTCTTTCCTCTGAACCTGCCCAAATCCCAGGCACCTCTGAAAGAGTTCAGCTTCTGCCTGCTCTGTGAAGACTCCTTCGCCCTCAGGCATAGGAAATCGTCATTCTCTTTCCACTCTTACACCCCTTATCATGGGAACCTTTGCCTGAAATCTGGCAAGGAATCTTGGCCATGGTTATTATTGCTAGACATGTATACAAATTACTATGAAGAGAAGACTGTTAGAATTATGTTGTAATTCCTTTCAGTGCCTGGTTATGCTCCTTCCATATATTAGATGCTTACTAAATATTTGGTGTCTCGCTTCATGCCTTTTATGATCATATCTTAATTAAATTTATAGTTTTTTCTTGATACAGTATGTGAGCAGTGGGAAAACCTTTTCTGAATGCATTGGGATATAAATAAACAGTAATAAATTTTTATAAGCCTCCTTAAATATTACTGCAAATCTATGCTCTTTTCCTCCATTTGGTGTCTACTTACCCAAGAAGTGAGAATATTTTCAATTAATACTATCTGTATGTGAGCTCTGGATGACCTAGAATTCTGCTAGATGCCATCAGAGTTATCATTCTTAGACTCCAGTGATTGCATATTCACTACATAAAGAGCATTTTAATATATTTAACTTACTTTTATCTCAATGATATGTATTAGTGCTTCTAGTCACAGTTCTTACAAATGACAGCCATTCATCCAGTTAATCTAAAACGGACTGCCATGTTAAAGATGCATAAAAGATCCTAATTAGGAATCAAGTAGGCAAGTGAGTTTTTAAAGGAGATTTAAATCTTTCTGCAAACTTGCCCAGTCTCGTAGCACGTAGAGGATACTGTTCCCGGGCTGCTGGCAATCGGCAGTCGCAGGTTTATATGCTATGAAGGTAGAGAATACTCACAGAACTGGCAGAGACCAAGAGTTATTGTGTCTCTTGAAGAACACCAAAACCCCCACTCCATCCCATATTTAATCACTCCTCCACAGCTGCAGATTCTACAGATTCTACAACCATGGATTCAAAAGAGAAATTGCATGTGTACTGAATATGTGCAGACTTTTCCTTGGTGTTACCTAAACAATACAGAATGACAACTATGGACTTACACTTTATTGTCTTAGGTAGTACAAATATTTTTGAGGTGATTTAAAGTATACAGTAGGAGATTAAATGTAAACACCATGTTGCTTTATATGAGGAATTTGAACGAGTGCAGATTGTGGTGTCTGAAGGTATGTCCTGGAACCAATCCCCCTTGGATACCCCAACGTGACTTATGAGAAACACTTTTTGTTAATTGCCCACTTAGAGTGTACAATTCAGTGGTTTTTAGTACAGTTACACTTATGTAACTATCACCATAATGAAGTCAAAACATTTTCATCACCCCACAAAGAAACCCACCACCCGTTAGCTGTTACTTCTCAATCCAGTCATTCCCTTCAGCTGCAGGCATCTGCTCATCTGCCTTATGTATTCATGGGCTCTCCTTTGATGGGTATTTTATATAAATGAAATAAGGTAACACAGGGCCTTTCATGGCAGGTTTCTGTCCTTTAGTTTGGTGTTTTTAAGGTTCATCTACTTGCAGTATGTATCAGTATTTCATTCTCTTTATTGCTTGGTAATGTTCCATTGTATAGATACTGTATTCCACATTTTGTTTACCCATGTATCAGTTACTATACATTTAGATTGCTTCCAGTTTTTGGCTATAAAGATTGATCCTGCTACGAAAATTTGTATATAGCTTTTGTGCGCAGGGCAGCATGGGGCCACGCCTCCTTTGCTGCAGCCTGGCCTGCTCCTTCTGCCTGTGTAGCTGCGCTGTCTCTGCTTGGCTGACATTGGGGATCTTGCTGGCCTAGGAAGAAGCGTTTGTCAGAATTCTTCCAGGGCATCAAAAGCTAGGTGCTTGGTCTTGATCCTTGTGCTCACCCCTGTGATTAGAGGTAGAGACAGAAAGTACCCTGAATTGCCACCAGACCCCAGGGGGAGAATTTCTTGGCAGTGAGAGGTATTAAACAATTAAGACTTTCAGTTGCTCTCTTTTATCCTCAAAGATTGGCTTTTCATCCACGTTTTTAAGATCAAAAGCAAATTATGACCAGAATATCTGTTGTTTTTTGCCTGCAGGCAAGTAGGTGGGAGGCAGTCTTCTTACCTACTACAAAACACAATAGAATGTATAATTTGGGGTGAAAAAGAAAAGAATGTGTGATTTTTAGAAATCTGGCTCTTTCATCTTCTACTCACATATGGTATCAAAGGGTAACATTCATGACAGTAGGACTCCAAGCAGCACATCCCACTTCAGCTGAATTGATTGTGAGATTTACGTGCCTTTGTTTGCGGGGCAGTTGAGGCAGCTGCTGTCAGTCTTGGGTGCACGGTCCAGTGCCACTCTAGAGGGTGCCCACATTGGCCTAAGTCTTCATGGCAGCTTGGCTGGGTGAGATTGTCCAGCATCCCTTTCCTGATTCCTTACTTCTTGTCTGTGCCTTGGGAACATGGCAGCTCCCCAAGCTTTCCTAGAAAGCTTACTATTTAGATAGTAAATAGCAAAACCTCTGTAAAGCATCATGTTCATTCCCCTCCTCTGTACCTTCCCAGCACTATGTCAATATTCTAAGGTCACTCAACTCCTTTATGATAAAGGGACAGTTAAAAACCACTAAAATCTAAAGGTGTTTTATGAATCAACTCAAACTGCATGGAACTGTTGACATTTAACAGTCTTGGACTTGCAAAGTAGAAATTTGTGTGGCTGGACTCTTTTTGTGTGTGTGTGTGTGTCTATTTCCACTAGAAAAAGGGTGACAGCAGCAGAAGGGTGATCCTGGTATATTGGGCTGAAATTGAGACTCTACTCTTTCTGATCACAGAAGAGTGCCAGACATGTGTGGGCCTCCATGCTGGTGAGGGCGAGGGATGTGTAGGAGGGGATGTGTGCACAGAGCAGGGTGGACTCCAGAGCAGGAGGGCAGGCGAGACACTGCCTAGACATCTGAGGGAAATTCAGATCCGGGTCTCAGTTTACTTTTGCATAAAATGAACTCAGTCCTCTTTCATTAGTTCTGTTTTTCCTTCTTCATTAAAAAGAATTTTCAAATCTTTTAGTGCTAGCATTCATTCAAATACCTGTGTATTTCTTTGTCATTTGGAAATAAAATTATAATTACAAGTTGACAAAGGAAGATGAATTGAAGCTGAGAGAGGAAAGTATATGAATAACACTTTATAAAAATTCAAGTCTGGTATGCAATTTCAGTTCATTACCTGGGCATTAAAAGAGGGAGAATCGGCTTATCCTTTAAGCTACTTTCTTATCCTTGGAAATTTGAAAATGCTAAGTCTGATCCAGAGGGTAAAAATGGCATTTCCTGAATGTAAGAGGAATATGAGAGAATTAGGAGGGAAACATAACAAAAAAGGTGACCGTGGCGCCCACGTGATCCCTTTGGAGGCTCTTGGTCCATGCAGACTCTGGGGGAACCTAAAACTTGTGCACAGCTCCTCAGGCCACCAGCACTGGTTCCCTTACTGCTATCAGTTCTGAGTTGGAGACTCATCTTCCTATCAGTGTTGGAAAAGGCTCAGTGTTGGTTTCAGAACTGAACTGCTGCTTTGGGAGAGCTTTTTCTGAGGATCCTGAAGCCACCAGTGTGATATTAAGTGAAGCAAGGAGCTTAATACTTGGGGACCAAGATAAAAAAAAAAGTCTTACTTTGCATCATTTATTCATGGATTTTCATTTGAAATAAACTCACACTTAAGCATATGTGGCTGATTTTACTTTACAGGAGTACAAACTAGCCTAGGCTTATTCCCCAGGCCTTTCAAAAGATAAGAGTCACTTAGGTCATGTGGATTGTTTTTCCTAAGCCTCTTGGTATATTATCAAATGAAGAAATTATAAATCTCAGTTGTAGATTGTGCTATACTTTATATATTATCAGCAAACAATTTTTATTTTTTTAATTTTTATTTTGAAGGTAGTAAAATACAACAGAACAAGACAGAATAAAGCCAGCTGAGACAGTGTAGTTTAATTGGTACAGAACTTCACAGCAGGTTACCGGGATAACAGGTATCACAGTATATCTCGTTATCTTCATAATAGTTGTTCTTTCAATTATGTATATCAAAATAAAATGAAATACAGAACATTATAGAACTTATCAAAACAGAATATTGAATAGAGCAGTACCATTAATCAGAATAAAGCAAAACAATAGTAAAAGTATTTGCCTTCAAAGAGATGGTAGAAGGAAATCCCCCTTTTTTGCTATGGTCAACCTCCCAAGAGATGCTCAGATCTCTGGTTCCCATTTGTTAATGGGGAGCAGGGGAAGGGGGTTAGGGGGAGTGGGGTGTTATACTCTCAGCCTGTGCATCAGTAGGCTCACTATTGCTTAGCAGGGAGGCAGGCTGGTTGCTTGGTTTCCCAGCGTCCTAAGATCCAACATGGCACAGATCTCAGGAGTTGCTGGTGGTTCTCCCCCTGGAGGGGCTGCAGCCTGCCACAGCCGCTTGCCAGGGAGGAGAGCTGCTTGCTTGGTTTCCCAGGGCTCTAAGTTCCAACGTGTTGCAGATCTCAGGAGACGCTGGTGATTCACCTCTAGAGGGGCCGCAGCCTTCCACGCCATAGCCGCTTATCAGGGAGAGGAGCTGCTTGCTTGGTTTCCAGCATCCTAAATTCCATCATGGTGTGGATCTCAGGAGACACTGGTGGTTCTTCCCCAGGGGCAGCCACAGCCCGCTACACCACAGCCACTTACCAGGAAGGGGAGCTGGTTGCTTGATTTCTCAGCATCCTAAGTTCCAACATGGCACTGATCTCAGGAGACACTGGTGGTTCTCCCCCTGGAGGGGCCGCAGCCTGCCACACCACAGTCACTTCCCAGGGAGGGGAGCTGCTTGCTTGCTTTCCCTACAACAAATAATTTTTTTTTAAAACAAGAGAGCCTATTCCTGTGATGGTGAACCTCTTAGAGACCAAGTACCCAAAATGAAACCCAGAACCCACTTATTTATTACAAGATGCTAACACTGCAGTTAGACCCGAATACTGAGGTTTTAGTCTATAGAGAAACAGCGCATACACTTGGCATGCATGCTGACAGAGAGGACTCTGCACACCAACTGCAGCACATATGCCATAGCTTTGCGACCACTGGCTAAATAGTGCAATTGGACTCTTTCCAAGAAATTAGAGGACACAGAAAGAAGAAATAATAGTACACCATAGGCGTGAGGCCCAGGAAGCCTTAACAACTTCCCCCTCCAGCACCATGGTATTTCTGTCACTGTACCTGTAATTCTTTAGGAGATAACATGGCAACGTCAAATTTAAGGCCCTGAGAGGCTCTGTGACCCTCAGGAAAGACCCTGCGGTTACCCCAAGCTGGACCTTCAGGAACTTTTCTAGGACAGTTCTCATTACTTCCTGTGATGCTGCTGTGATCATGTTTTTATTTTAGTCTTTCTTAACTCTGAATTCCTTTCTTCTGGGTCCAGATTTGACTCTTTCCTTCTATACTTTGTTTTTACTTTCTTCTTTTTTCTCCTTTCATTTTCTCTTCCTGCCCTCTCTTTTTTCTTTCCCTCCCTCCTCCTCTCTCTCCCTCCCTTTCCCTCCTTTCTTCCTTTCCTTGAAAGAAAAACCTGAAAGTCTGGTCCACTCCTCCTGAGTAGCTCACTTTGCTCCCTGCACCTACACCTGCTCTGAAATGGCTCTTCAGTTAACAGGTCTGATCACAAGGCATATAACCCTGTATGTATTCTGATTGGGGGTGAGGGTACTTAATGTAGGGAATAAAAACTTCCTTGATAGTTGGAAGAACTGGGAAGTGAAGGACAGGGAAACCTCTACCTGTGGTCACAGAATCAGGCAGTGCTGGAGTCATGGGCAGTGGCCAGTAGTGACCTCCACTGTCTGTGGAGTAGACCAACCTCTGGAGGTCTGCTGAATAGGCACTGGTGCAGGACATGGGCAGCTGTAGGTGTCCACCCTTTGCGCAACAGCTTCAGTGGAGAACATAGCTTCTCCCTGTCCAGTTTGCAAATCTTTTGGGACTGTAATCCAGAGTGCAGCTGGCAGAAAGCTGAGGACATGTACGGTGCAGACTTTCGGCTTTGCCCAGAAAGGACAGGTAGATGGTGTGGAAAATCAATAGGTGTGATCTAATGTATGCCATCAACTGCCAAATCTAAGAGACTTTAAGGGATTTTCCTCTGCTTGTGTCGTGTCCTTGGTCTTCATGTAGGATTTTGCAGCAGTTGCACACTCCTTGGTGTCCCTCCTGAGCCTCAGTTCCCTCTTGGCCGTTCTTGAATAACTCCAGAGTGGAAGCACTGGTCAGTGGGTAAGAGTCCTAAGATGGTTAGCATCACTCTCTCTTCCCCGTTGTTTGCTGTGTCCTGTGGGTTCTGTAGATTCTTCTTCCCAAATAGCTTTCAAATTCCATCTGTTCTCTTTATTGCTTTGGGTCATTTTTGATCCTTTAATCTGGATATCTCCAATAATCAACAATATTTGCTGCCTAAAGCTTCTAGATTTCTTTCTCACAAGCTTCATCTTCTACATAACTGTCCTTCCAAGGACCCACATGCACTGAACCAGGGTCCTTTCACGTGCAGGTCCTGTATTCCAAAATGTCCTTCTGTTTTCTGGGCTAGCTCTTATCTTTCAGGTCTCCACATAGATGACAGACCTGTGAACCAGAGATGAGAAATCTCTTTGTCCCTCTTTATTGGTATACTTATTCCGTGACTGGTCTCCCAGAGTCTCTCTTGCTTCCCAGGAGCCTTTTGAAGTGTCTCTTGCTTTTGCCTGTTGGAGTCTATGTGTTCTCAAACACAGTACCTGACATTCCTTAGAGTAAATAATATATATTAGTTGATTTTGCCCAACAAAATCAAGTAATACATTTCTGAGTGTTGGCCATATGCTCAGTGCTGGTTGGAGCACAGTGATTTGGTGTTTTGTAGGAGCTGGACTGGGCACAGGGTTTTTGAGGAGTCATTTGAGCTGCAAATGGAAAAGGTAGTGCACGCAGGAGCATTGAGATAAGAACCTTCTCTGCCAAGAGACCAGCCAGGAAGTTAGGAACAAGCTTGTGGTCACCTTGAGCTTCAAAAGTACTTGAGTGAGAGCAGCTGATGGTGCTAGGTTAGATCTTGAGGATTCTTGTGATTGTGGACCTAATTAGCAGGATGGCTTTGGAGCACTTTGAATGTGGGAGCAGTGCTAAAAGATCTGGTCTCACAAGGAGCTTTTTGGCAGCCACGTAGAGAATGGGCTGCAGGGCACTGAGTGGAAACTGAGTCTGGGGCTGTCCAGGAGAGAGAATACTGTGGTTCTAGCAGAAGAGATGAAGCTGAAATTGTTGAGATGTGGAGCCTGTAACGGAGAAAGAGCCTACAGGGATCATCCAGAAGGATTGAAGTATTTATGAAATAAATGACAGTAAGATGGTATCTCTACTTTGGCATCTCCTTCACTTTTATATCCTCCTATTTTTACAGCAATGTTTCCAGATTAATTTTAAAGGTTAACTGAAGCCCAGGTCTGAGCATGTTGCCCTTCTGCTAGGAAGGCTTCTCTGTGTGCACAGGCCATGTGCTCCTTGCTTGGCCCATCACCCTTCCTCACCTAACATCCCTTGCCTACCTCTTGTGCAGCACCCTGACTTCCATTTTCCAATCTGGCCTTGCAACTCTGCAGATGCTATTGGTCCAGCCTTGGAGTCTCTATTGCTGCTGCATCACTCCTGTTGGCCTCTGGAAGACTTTCACGCATTCTGTAACTCCGGCCTGCTGCCACATCATTTATGACACATTTTTGCACTGGTTTCCCAAGCCCTACATGGTCATCTCCTCCCTGCTCTGAGATTTCACAGTATTTTAACCTCTCTGCCCTTTATTTTTCCGGTATGTAAAGTTGGGAGGCCTTCTGTGATTTACTTAATGCAGGAGTCGGAGCTACTTAGATCTATTGACTGAAGCACTTATAATGGTTTGGCACAGGGCTGGTTAATCTTAATTGTCAGCTTGACTGAATTATAAGACTCCTGGATGAGCTAATGGGTCCTGGAGGTGTTAGATTCACCAATGGATTAGTCCGTTGATGTTCACAGCTGAAAGTGAAGGAGGTGGAGCCCAATTAGAGGAGGGAGGCAGGTCAGGGAGTGTGCCTTTGGAGGGCACATGGCTTGAGGGTATTCTTCCCTTGGGTTCTGTTGCTCAGATGTATGTAGTGAAGAGAATAGCTTTTCTCCATCGTGAACTTCTGCCATATTGCTGCCTTGGAGGTGGCCACCTATGAGCTGAAGACTCTAAAACCACGAACCAGGTTAAACCCCTCCTCTTTTAAGTTGCTTGTGTCAGTTTTTTTTTTCCCACTAACAGGAAAGTGGGTCAGCACAGGAGTCTAGAACCTGAAATGTGAAATAGTGGTTGTTACCATTTTGTGTTGCTCTGTAGACCCAGGATCCCCCTCAATAACCGACATCACGGTTAGCAATCTGTCTGCTTCTCCTGCTAACTGCACTGTGAACAGGCTGTCATCCTCAGAGCCTCAGCCTCTCAAATCACTCTTCTCATGTAATTCATCATCCTCATCTTTGTTGTCTTCAACAACAGGGACACTAAGAGCTGATATCAGTGAGCATTTACTGTGTGCCAAGAATTTTGGCTTGTAACACTGTTAGGAAGTTGCTGGAGCCAGGATTCAAATTCAGGTTGTCTGACTTCAGAGCTGCTCTGTAAACCAAACTAGTTTGCATAGACAAGAGGAAGGAAAGACCAAAAAAGAAATTGGAATGTCTTTTTCCCTGCAGCCAGTTATTACAGAACCTTGTTTTGTAAAGGTAAGGTCCAAATGGCCATAGGCATTGCTCTGCATTGTTCCTGTTTCAGGAGTAAGGAGATTTTCCTTCCCTGGCCATGGTTGGCAGCCAGGGTCCAGGAGCTGCCTGTCACATTCACTGCCCATTTGGTGTCTCACAAGTGCCATCCGTCAGAGGAGCTTGCTTTGGCAAACAGCTTAATTTCTGTGTTTGTGCCATTCTGAGGATATCAGTCAATGCTCTCGATAAAGGCCTTTGCCTCCTTTCATTTTCAGCCTCAGCGATCACAGATTTTACCAGGGAAGCTGGAAAGAGAGTGCAGGGTGCTGCGAAGCAGCCCTGGAGGAGCAGGTGCACAGTCTTGTGTTGTTGAACACGAGGCTTGGAGCCTTTCTCTGGCAGCAGAATTTACTTTCACATAACCTCCGTGTGACTGTGAGCTCGGCGAGCTGCTCCAAGTTCTGCTTGTGTGCAAGCCAACCGTGGGAGGCACAGCCCCTGGGAAGGCTCTTTGTTCCCGTCAAGCTGTTTTATACTGGAAAATCTTGTCTCTCCCCCTGCCCTACCTTCGTAGTATCTTCTGCCTGTATGGAATCCTTTAGAAAATGTTCCATGTGTACATTTTCAGCATTCTCACACTGAGGTACAGACTGGAAATGGTATTACTTTAGTTCACCAGAAATGAAAGCTAGAACTCAGAGAAGTGATGATTTTCCCAGCGCCAAGCAGCTGCTGAGTGGGAAGAATTGAATTTAAACTTTCATCTTTGGGCTGTCTGGCCTGTTAGCAAAATGGATCTGAGGCTTTTGAGGTCTAAGTGACTGAAGTCATCCATTTGTTGGGGGTCCTTCTCAGTTCTTGTTTATTCTCTTTACCTAATAGGTTCTCAATAAATACTTGTTAAAATAACTGAACAGAATTGATGGGCAAGGGAGACTGCATCTTGGAAAGGGAAAGCTCTGTGGCACAGATTTGTCACCAGCACCAGCACCTTGTTACCTTGGTGACTTGGCTTGTTTGAGGCAGAAGTGGGAGTCTTGGTTAGTTAGGTCGGCAATGACTTCAGTGCTTTGCCAACCTGATCTCCCTCTACCATACCTCTCTGGTGAGTAAGCTGAGGAGAGGGTGCAATTAAGGGCTGGAATAGAATTTTAATCACCTTCATTAGCGTCCTTAGGGAAAGGTGATTTCCTCTCATTGTGGAAGACAAATGTTCATCTCTCAAATCAAGTAATGTCATAGTCCCAGCTCATCCTGAACCATCCCCTGGGAAGTTAAAAACAGCTTCATTGTTTACACAGGAAATAGCTTGGTTACCTGAAAATGAAGGGTCTTCAGGGAACTTTTCAAGTTTTGTGACTAAATAGCCTTGATTATGATAATCAACCCTAAAATATTCCTAGGATGCAAACCATTCTTTAAATTGCTGGATCATTTGCAGAAATTGCCTGGGCTGAAATAGAAGGCTGTTTTCCCCCCATCTCCTCACTGAGCTGCCTGGGGCAGCCCCATGAGCAAAGTGTGTTTCGTCTTCAGCAGCGTGGCAAACGCTGCACTTTGCCACGTGGTGTCTTAGGTGCAGAAGGAGATAGCTTTAGTTTGGAAATAGACCATCCACACGGATAACAGGTATTAATCTAATCAGCCTCAAATTGATAACAGGTAATCTCCTGTGGAAACAAAGATAATTTGTTATTGATTGTGATCATGTCTCCTGATGTAAACTCCTGGCTTATTTTGTCTTGTAAAAGGCTGGTGTAGCCTTCAAGAATCTGAAAGAGACAGGAAAGGGGAGCAGTGAGAGAAAGTGTACCTTAGCTCCCCAGGCACACCCACAGGCAGTGTTTGCTCCATTGTTCTGTTATGGCTTTCTCTAGAAACCTTATAGATTATCCTTTATAATCCACTTTGAAGTGTTTGCTGTTTTGAAAGTAGAAGCAATCTCTGTAGCTTTCTGGCAGAAGGTCATTTTATACAGAATGTTCACTCATGTGCAACAAAGCTTGTTTCTTCTACAAGAACAAAGAAATAATGAAGAGACTTTAAAAACAGTTTTTCCTTAAAGAACGATCATCCAGATAGTTGGGGATTTATCAGAGCCACTGCTATTGGAGTTGAAAGGTAAAAACATTTGTATCAATAAGGATTCCTGAGTATTGTCAAGCTCTCCCATAGGACGCCAACTGCAGCTTGGTGCCCTGAGGAAAGAGCTGTGTCTTGGCTCACTTCCTGTTTGTGTCCATCTCTCTCGGCCCTTCCTAGTGGTCAGCCTCATGGACTGCCCCCCAGTCACTGATGCGCCCTTGCTGCAGTCTCTGAGAACTAGCTGTTTCCAGGACTCTTCTCTAATTTGTGTTGCCGGAACATTTTCTTACCTCCAAAGTTAGTGTGCAGTGTTCCCTCCAGCTGGCACGTTCTAGCACCTGTCTTTCTCCTAGATGCTTCCTGTTTCCCTTCAGAGCGCAGCTGAAATGTCACTTCCCTGGGAATCTTCCTCAGTCTTCTGCAGCACATGTTGTCACTGATCCCTTTATAGAGAGACAGACGTTTTCCTTGTGTGTTTCCCAGGCCATGGTTGGTACCACTCCCATAGTTTGGAACATTGTCTTCTAAGTACTAAGTTACAAAAGCTGCAAAGATTGGGGGCTGGGGATTTAGCTCTGCGGCATAAGCGCCGGCTTTGCAAGCAGGCAGTCATGAGTTCGATCCCCGGTACCGATAAAAAAGGAAAAAGACCAAAAACGACAACAAAAGCTGCAAAGATTGATCTCTCCTGCTACTGAGTGATGCAGATTGCATCCCAGAACAGAAGGGGAAGGATTTCAAGATCAGCAGCAATGAAAATGTAATTTGAGGGCTGGGGATTTAGCTCAGTGGCATAAGCGCCTGCCTTGCAAGCAGGCAGTTGTGAGTTTGATCCCTGGTATTGATAAAAAAGAAAAAGATAAAAAAAAATGTAATTTGAACATCTTTACTTTTTTTTTTAACATAATGGTTCTTAAATAGATGGTGTCTGACGCTTGATACAAGATGTAAGCATTTGAAATTAGTCCTAGACAAAAATCAATGTCATTTTGTATGAGCTCTTGGGGATACTGAATATTTTCATGTGTTAACTGCTTGTAAAGAGAAAGAAGGTAGTTCATTTCATGTTTGGGATCTGTTGTGCTTGGAATCAATGAGTGAGTAGAAGACCTAGGTCTTCCCTGCCCTCACTTCTATGGGTTGTCAACATGTCACATTCTACCCTCGCATGTGACACGTTGCTGAAATGCATGATTTCCAGATATGAGGGCTATTTTCCCATCAAACTCGAACCTTTAAAACAAAAGCCAAGAAAAGTAGGGCAGAAAGAAGCTGGACCAGTACTGCATCGGATCCAGCTGCGACAGTAATTGCTCTGTTTCTTGATTACCCTGGTTTTTCTTCTACACACTTTAGCTCTTGTTGATGAGAATACATGGCTGTGTGCTATCTGGCACTGGTGTTAATGTCAGTTCTCTGGCTAACTCCAAGTTAATCCATGTTAACGATTATAGATTTCTTTACAGTTCCTCCAACCCCTCCGTGGAACTTAAACCTTACTTGAGAAAGAGTTGTGGGTTTGTTCTAGAAAAAAATGTGGCAATAAAACCCTGCTATGAGCCTTAGATACATTGTTGCAAAACATTAAATGAAATCATTAAACATATTAAGTGTTTTGAAATCTTTGTTAAATGCAAACATCCCATTATAACAACTTGCATAAGCCAAACCTTTTAAAAATTTTAACAGGAAAAATAAAAATAACTTTTTACTTTGCTATTCCATATTATTTCTATATTACTATTTTGCTTTAAAAATTTTTATCCATAATTGTCCATCCTATCACTTTAGAGACTTTTATTTTTTTTTTCTTTTGTATGCAATTTATTCTTTCTGACAGAATCAGCAGGCGTCCAGTAGTAAGTTCCTTTGGGTGTATAATCACATTTTCCATTATCTTTTTCACCTCTTACTATATATTTCTTTTTCTCTTTCTTCCCCTTGGCAAACCAAAAATAAATAAGTAAATAAAATACAAGTAGAACCAAAAAATGATTTTCTTCTTCTGATCCAATTTTTACTTTGAATTGGTGTCTGATTTTCCTTATCTGTACTATGTCAAAAATCTTGACCTCTAAAATGCCTTTAACCCTCCTTTTGATTTGTGTTTGGGGAGGAGCCCAGAGACTATGCCTTCTGTAATGTTGTGTAGATATTCGTGGGGTCATGGTAACAGAAATAAGATGTGATTTTCAATGAAATGCTTTAGTGTCCCAATGTTCCCCCTCAGCAGCTTTGCCCTCACCACGACCATAAATACTGTCTGTGCTCCAGGGCTGCTAGCATTCCTCATCTGTAAAGATAGCTCTTGTTTGTGTTTATTTTACTGAAAGCTAAGGGTTGTGTAGGAAAATAAAAAGTCAGTGAAATGTGCATCATCTGATGAATTACAGCCTTTTAACTGGCAGGTGCTTTGTTAGCAGGCTAGGATGTCTATTCACAGTTTTATAAGCGAGGAAATGCTTTAGCATTAGAGAATGGGAAACAACTCTGTGGGCAGGCTCCCCCACCTCAAAGCTCGGCTCAGAAGATTGGAGTCTTCAGAGCCATTCATATTTCCAGTGTTCAATTTTAATTAAAAACCACATTCACAGTTCTATAATCCCATGTGCAGATTCAAAAAGAGAATTCATATGAGAGAAAATTAACTTATTATTATTAAAAGTACCCAGCCTTTCTAACAGATATAATAAAGAAACCATTTCCCCCAGGCTCAGTAGTAGTTCCTTACATTGCTAAAATATTAGAAAATTTAATGGATTTTCTTGCCTGCAAATGGTAATCAAACTTATTTTTTAAGCACACTTCATTTGACATAGGTGATAAGGATATTTTGCCCACAAAGCAGATATCATAGGCTATTATACTTTTATTGGCAAGTGTCAGAAGTTGAATGATCTTGACTTTATTAGATGAGAATCAGTTTATTTTTATTTTATTAACAGTAGGAACTTGTGTCCCCAGGACTCTCTTTTAGATAAATTTATGGCATATGGTTTCCTTCTTAGGATAACACTTCTTTAAGAAAGGCCACCTATCCTCCTCTCCTCCTGCACATAGAGAGTTGTGGATGTGCGGATTGTTGTGATCTTGTGTGCAGCAGCAAAGCCTGTTGGGGGCGGAGTGGGGGGGGGCGGGAGGTTGGTGGTGAGGTGGGTGGGAGTTGGGGTGGAGGTTCTCCTGGTAGATGTCCTCTGTCTTGTCTGCCACTGGGACTCTGCAGTCATTTTGAGAGAACCCAATGGCTGGCTACGTGAGGGGACTGCCTTTTAGAGAAGCCCTGTTCAAAAGTGCTTACTTGCTTCATGTGAGCCCACCATTAGTCATAGTTGCTGGTTGATGATCTTCTTTTCAGTCTCCTTTCCTAAAGCTTTGACATGAGAATGTTTGGAAAATATCTTCATATAAACAAGATAGATGTGAGACGAGTTAAGGTGTAAAAAGGCGTGCAGGGAAGTTACCTGGAAAATGATCCTAAAGACTGGCCAGCAGCGGTAGATGCCCCTATCCTCTCTGTGCCGAGAACAGGAGCCAGTTCAGATGGTATCAGTAAATTATTTCCTGCTTGTTACCTGCTCTGTCCTGTCCTGTGTGTTGTGCTATCTGTGGTAGAAATAATTTTCATGTTATGTTACATAGGAGTGTACTGTAAGGTATTTATGAAGCATACAGACACCCACACAGAAGTATTTATCATACATACACACATATCTATCTATAAATAAAAGATTATGCATGGAATTCATTTCATGCTGTGTCATGCAGAAATATGTTGTATGTGTGACTGTAGGATGTGTATGCACATACATATGTACACATACACAAAGGAAATGTTATGTATTATATGTGAAATACATTTCATAACTTAGCTTGCATGGTAAATTTAACTTGCATATTATTTTCATCTTCCTATCTTATTAGTTAGTAAGAAGCAAGTTTTTTCCTTCTCAGTGTTTTGCTTTTTTCAGTATTGTCTGTTTTGGTATCTGTGTAGTTCTGTTTTGGACAGTTCTTTTATTTTTTTTCTCCCTCTGGATTCTCAGAGTGCTTAAATGCTCTTAAAAGCTTTTTAAGCTGTTTAAGTAAATAAATGCTCAAATGCATGATTTGTTTTTATAATATGAATGTTCAGATGTGCATAATATTAAATATGCTGTATAATGCTCAGGATGTAACTGATTTTGTGATACATGTGTAGAAATTCTAAATGCATTACAAGGATTAAGAGAATAAACTCTCAGAAGTAAGGATTTCTTGTATCACTGTCTGTCACTCATCTGTCAGGAGCCATATCAATGCATCTGCAGATTGTGCTGTGTGATCACAGAAGACTCTTGAGCTTCCTTGATTACAGGGTCTCTAGGGAGCCTATGACCTGATGTAGACTTGGGGCCAACACGCCCAGTCTCTGTAGAGATTGTCTGCTATTATCCACCCCCTTGCTTCTCATTCCTCCATCTTCTCTCTTCTGTAATAATGGAATGTCTTAAAGTAAAAATATATATACACCCAGATTTTAAAAAGATGAAGAAGGTGTTGGGCTCCTTGATCAAGGCATGGGCTGCAGTGTGGTATGGGATATGTGTTGTTTCTGGACCATGGTTTTCAAACTTTAGATCAACATTAGAACCACATGGAGGATTTGCTTAGCCCCACTCCTGGAGCTTCTGATTTGGTAGGTCTGAGACAGGGCCTGAGAGTTTGCTTTTCTAGCAAGTATGCAGGAAAAACCAATACTGCCAGTGGGGGATTATACTTTGACAATCACATGGGACATTTGTCTGCTGATGTGTGACCATTTAGAGTTCATACCAATGTCATAATTTTTAAACATGGCCTGTTAAGCCAAAAGTATGTGATATGACAAGAAAAAGCAACTTAAAGACAAAAAAGACAGTAAGAATAACTATGGAAAGACTAGAAATAGCTGATTTCTCTCTCTCTCTCTCTCTCTCTCTCTTTTTTTTTTTTTTTTTTTTTTTTTTTTTTTTTTTTTTTTTAGGCAGAGTCTTCCTGTATAGCCCAGGCTGGCCTTAAACTCATAGTGAGCCTCTTGTTTCAGCATCCTGAATTCTCGGATTATGGTCACGTGACACCACCCCCAGTAGCTAAACTTTTATATGAATATAAAGTTTTCCTTTTAGTTCATAAAATTTCAGTGAAATACTATGTGAATAAATGAGTTTTCTGCAATGTTTTCTAGCCTACATTTTCATGATGGGAAGTGGCTTCTTGTTGACAAATTTAAATTAAAGTAAAAGTGATTTTGATAGTTGACTATAATTTTCTTTAAATAAACAGATGTCAGGAAATCATTTTCACAAGAATATGAATCTGTTGAATTTAGTTGGCTAAGAAGAATAATAAGAGCTGTGTTCTTATAGGTCCCCAGGATTGGTTTAATTTCAGATGAATGTTTTATGGGGATGCAGATTGTATTATAAAATACAGACAACTACTGATCATGATTTAGTGGTAGAACTGGGTGCCAGGAAGAACTGACCTTGAATGATTGAGGAAATAAAATAAGTACTCTTTATCTAAACCGGTGGGGAAGAACTGTAACTTATGTGCAGCTGGACTTATATCAATTCAGTAAATCTTAACTAAGGGCCATCTGTACCTAAGGCATACACTGCTCTAGGTATGTTTTAGATCTGCAGTCGACCTTAGGAGCTTTGAACTTTCTTTGCACTGTTTTGAAAATGATTCAAAATATGTGTACCTTTATAGATATAAATAACCATAACTACTTATTGGTGGAGTTATCATTATATGATGAAGACAGAAAATAAATTCTGTCACTGATGGCATTTCATTAAGTTTTAAACAAAGTCACCAGATATCACAGCATGTGTTTTGAGATAATCTATCCTTTTTAGACAATAGAGAAGCCTCCATCTCTCCATGTTGTCAGAGTTTGGGCCTGTGGTGGTGACTGTATGGCCCATGTGCCACAGTGGGCTCTCGCTGAAAGTTCTGTTATTGTGATTTTTCTGTAAAGACAAAAGGTGTTAATGTGTAAGTTGTTATTTCTAAACTACAAATCTCAGGATTCAGTTTTAATTGCAGTGTTGGCATTTGTGATAAATACATGGGTTTGGGGTTGCATTTTGGGGACTCGGTCTCTAGAGGGTTTGTCATCACTGGCACAGTTCTGATCCTGAATGCTGCTTTCTGTCTTTTCAGCGTCTTGTGGAGGCTGCAGAAGAGGCACACCTGAAACATGAATTTGATGCAGACTTACAGGTAACAGACTGTAATTTGGAATAAGTTGTTTTGCGTATGTCAGTGACTGGGCAGGAGAGGCTTTTGAGGGCTAGTACAGAGCTGGAATGAATGAACATGTCTCTTTCCCATCAGGGCAGGAGGGTGGTCCTCAGCCTTCCCCCAAGGGCTGCTATCACTGGTGATGCCACACACTCACACGTCTGTGTGACCAGATTTCAAGAAACTTTTCCCCAGTGTTGTGGTTGGAGTTAGATTAGTAGGTTGAGTATAATTACCAGAACTCTTACCAGTAAATTGATAAAATAGCAGGACATATGTAAACCTTCTTCCCTGGCTGCAGTTTGAAACACAAGTGGCTAGAAGTCATGTGATAATAGATCTAATCTCGAATCGGTTGTTAAAAATTAACAATCTTATGTTTAAAACTCAAGTTGTTTGTGTATTTAGGATTTGAATGCCTATTTAATATATTTCTCGTGGTAGATCTTGTGTCTGATCATGCTTGGTTGAAAAGATTTAGATGCTGACGTACATAGCAAACATCCTAAAGGCAGAAAGTCAGTGGGATGATACTTAGAAGTTTGGGGGATGCTAGCTGAAAGAACTTTTATTGAAACTGTCATTTTGAGTTTTGTGGCTTTTCTTCACTACCAGGAAAACAGAAGGAATAAATCTTTAAATCTGAACTTTACTAGAACAAATCCCCTTTAGTAGCATGTGGTCATAATTAGAAATATTTATGTATTTTGCTGTGTTTTCATTTGTATGGAACAGATAAAAGCAGATATAAATCTTCAAGGCCAAAATGTGATGCAAAACCAAAGATGGACTTTGGCTGTGTCTCTCTCCCACAGAGAGACTTCTGTTATATTTTTTCATATTTGCATCATATTTGTATCCTTGGGGGTAAAAGAATGCACATTTAAATGGGGTGATTCGGGAAACTTTAATGTGAGGAATACCGCAAACATGTGGTCAGGCTTAACAGAAATCATCACATGACAGTCTCAGGTGAAATGCATGAGTGATGCTGGCATACTTCGAGCTAGCCATGCTCCTGGCATAAGGAAGTAGGCAAGAAGCAGTTTCTAGAACCCAGAGAGAGTGACCACATGGACAGGCATGGATGGAGGTAGGCAGTCATTCATGGTAAGCATGTGAGAGAGGGATGTGGGGAAGACACCTCAGAACCCTCCCTGGCTTTCTTATCTCTTCCCCACCATTATGGTTCCTATTGTTGGGGTAACTCTTGTTGTCCATTTTCCTGAGACATTGGGCTAGGTGGAGAAGGTCAAAGAATAGGTTTGGAGGGATCAAATGAAAATATCGTCTACAGTCAAAGCGTCATTTTCAGGGATAACACTCAATGTAGGAAACACAGAGAGCCAGAAATGTAGGCAAGGATAAGGGATTGCGGACGGAGGTAGAGAAGGCTGAGGGACTGTCAGTCACATTAGTAGAGGAATGGGAAACTGGTCTAAATGTTTGAGCAGTGCTGTTGGAGACAAGGCAGAGGATGGAAGCAGCACTTTGAAGATAGCAAGAAGCAATTTCCTTTTGTGCACTCATGCGTATTCACAAGACAGCTCTTCATACCTAAAGGCCATTTCCTGGCCATGTTTGTGTTTAGCGAGTCTTGTCCTCAGAGGCTGTGGACCTCCTAGAGCAGGCCAGAGAGATTCAATGGGAGCAAAGGAAGCCCCTTGCAAATCTGCAGCTGATTAGGGCCCCTTGCATGTACTACCAGAAGACTATGCCATGTTTCTGGGAACTCCTGGCACTACTTCAGAGTGTCCTGGTTGTAAATGACAGAAACTCAACCTAAATCAGAGTATGACAATGAATAAAATAAGAATCCAATGGGGCTGGGGATTTAGCTCAGCGGCATAAGCGCCTGCCTTGTAAGCAGGCAGTCGTGAGTTCGATCCCTGGTACTAATAAAAACGAAAAAGACAAAAAAAAAAAAAAGAATCCAAGTGTCTGCTCTGATAGTAAGTGGAAAAAACAGATAAATACATTAATAAATTAAGAAGGAAGTACCCACAGTAAAAAGACAATACATATGGAAGAAATGACAGCGCTCAAAAATCATGGTAATAATTACTTCAGGCACAAATCTTCAGATGTGCTAAAGATGGTGGGTAGACATTTGATGAAGAACTTTTTGAGCGTTTCCAAGTATCTTTCCACAATTACTTAATTACAGAAGGAAAAATAGCAGCTTTGCTGTGCAGAAATCTGGAAGACCCCAGCTCAAGCAGGTACCCAGTGTCACCAGTAATGTGACAGAGTGACCACTGAGTGAGAGAGTGATGGTGATTTGGAAGGGCAGTGTCACCTGCAGAGAAATGCTGCTTAGAATATACAAGCCGGTTAACAGCTGGGGTGTGAGCCCACTCTTACTGGAGAGCTGGCCAGTGCTGGGCTCTGAGTCTATTGCTGTGAAGGTCCATTAGAGCTGATCAGTTGTTAATCTGGGTGCTCCTGACCTCACAGTAACCCCTGACAGAGGATTGTTTCTATCAGAAAAATTCAAGCTACCATCTGCTCCCATGAAATCGTGCTGAGGAGGACCCTGCTCCGTCAGCTTAGGAAGAGAGGAAGAGCCAGAAGCCTCTCTTCCTCTAGGAAAGACGAAAGGGTTTCTGTGAAATTCCCTAAAGTGCATAGCTTCACGTTCATGGGTTTTATCTTCCCTGTTCCCCAAACAGAAAAGATAGGATATATCTGCCCTCCCGTCACTGTAGATCAGAGCCTTCACACCCCCGGCCACATACCTATGCTTAGAAGTAGAACGTTTGTTTTTCCTTGGTGGAGTCACCAAGTTACCAAAAGTAAGTCAGGCCTTCCTTTTGATCTGGATGTTATTTTTCATTTAAACTGCTCCCACAGTGTCTTGGGAGGTTTAGCTTTCTGCTGTGGGTTCACATTCTTGACACTTCTGCCCCTCTCTGTGAAGCACTAACTGTGGCCTTAGTCCTAAAAAATCCTTTATTGCAGCAAGAGGCAAACGGGCAGCCTCTGAACTGGTAAGACTGTGTGGACAGAACAAACACACAGTCTTCTGTAGAACTCAAACCGGTGTGGTCTCCTGCGGCTGCTTAACTTCCTGTGGACACTGGGAGGCCTCCTGCCCCATCCTCATTTATGGTGATTCTGGATTGACTTTCTCTGGTTTGGCTTGGTGTCTTTGTTAGGGCAGTTTTCAGTCATAATTGATGTACAGAGGCCTTATTAAAATGGCATCTCTCATTTTAAAGTTTTTTATGCTGTGAATTCATGTAAACCTACAAAGGATTGGTCATTATAATGAAAATAATGTTTAAAAAAGTTTATGTTAATTATATGATTATTTTGGAGTTTCTTATTTTGATGGCAAAACCCAACTCAGAAGAGGCTGATTGATGAGCTGTAGTCTCAAAGTCCCTACTTACTGATAAATTCCTAGAAAACGAGATCAACATCTCTAGTAAACACAGGAAGAATGTCTTCCCCCTCTAACTTATTTTTTCTCTTTGGGTTCTTCCATTGGCAGCAAAGGAGAAGAAAAAAAAAGTCCTTTTGACAGTTTACTAGAAACCTGCTTATCTTTGAACTGCAAACATATTTTCTTTGAAAGCTGTCTCTAGTAAGTGCCAATTGCACAGAGCTGGTGTGCAGAGGGAAAAATGTGGTCTTGAGTTGTGTATCCTGCAGAAGCTTTTGCATCACAAAGTTTTCTGTTGTTTTATAAGTAATAGGGAAAAAATCCTGGTGACATTTAGTGTGAGAGTGACAAGGACCTAGGGTGAGGAATTCAACAGGGAGAGTCCCAAAGCCCCTCCTGGTCCTCATCACAGCACAGGACGGTACAGGCCTATCTTCCAAACACAGTGGCTTAATTTAAAGTGGAGTGAGGAGCTGGGCGCGAAGGGGTATAGTGCTCATGCATGGATTTCTGAAAAAGGGGAGGCTGGGGAGAGAAGCATTTGGAGGAAAAGCCAAGGGAGCAGGAAACAGCAGAGCAGAGCCATCCCTGAACCTGACCCTTTGGACAGTCACAGCAGCCTTTCCTGCTGTAAAGTAAGGTTTTAGCCCTGGGGAAAACTTCGCGATGTAAAGCAGAGCAAAGTAAAGGGTTAGCGGAAGTCCTTCCAGAGCGGAGGACAGGACTGTCCTCTTGGGGGCCCCTCCTGTGTTCTTGCCAAACCCCAATGATTCTGTCCACTGTGAGCAAGGCGTTGGCCTTCTTGCTGTGGGATTGAGAACCATATGCAGACACAGGCCCCAGAACAGAACCTGTGCTTTTCATGGAGTTAGGTAATTGGCTTTTGTTCAGTAAACAGGAAAGATAGCGGTTACACCCCAGGAGAAAAGGGAATTTCTCTGAATTTAAATAAGGCTATTTCTTGGGATCCAATAAAAGAATGCCTGTTTTTTTTTTTTTCTTTTCACTAGCTTGGCGGGGGGTCTCTGTTTAGTGTGCAGCATTTTGAGATCTGAAATTAGGTGTCTTAGTTAGGACTTGTCCTGTGTCATTTATTCCTAAATCTGACGTGTAGTTTCCAAGGAATCTTTCAGTGTGAGCCCATTTGAAATCAGTTCTCAGTTGTTTCCCCTTCCCCAGTAGTACTGGTTTTGTTCATTTGACTAAACGTTATAACTTGGGATAAAGCCAATGTCCTGTCTTAAATTTGCGTGAATGAGTATTTGGCATTCACATGTGATGCTCTGATGACCTAACTGTTGGTCATATGAGTGTGAAAGAAGGAGCAATGGAAGCGTCCCAGCTTGATCCGGCTGAGTACTTTGTCCAGGAGGCCTGGACATTTCTGTTCTAGCACTTCCAGGCTCAACAGTACCACTGGCTTGCTGGAGGATATATTGCTGGGGCTTCTTTCCTCATCTGTGAAGTGACACATTCGTAATATCCATGTGATACTTAAGATCCTGTCCAGCTCGCAGATGCTAAGATAACCAGGCATTATCAGTGGCCTCCTACCTATCAGGCAGTAAGTACCCCCTCAGTTTGGCCATGAACTGGACAGGCCATCACTGACTTTGTTTTCTTGGAGTTAACTTTCTATTAAACAGATGTTAAAGGTGTGATATCATAAGTCATTTTTAAATTTCAATCATGATAAGTAACATGCAAGGGAAATACAGAGTATCACATCATTTAGGACAAGGATCACTTAATCCAGGAGTCCAGAGGGTGGTGAGTCTGGATCAGAAGATTACTCTAACTAGGAAAAATCACCCCAAAGCACAAAGAGCCCATAAAATTTTTATTTTCCCTAAGTGTAAAACCAAATTTGTTTTATCAACTTTGGTAAAATAACCTTTCAACTCTTTTAAATAAAAACTATGATAGACAGTGTTACAGCACTGAGCTCCTACACTAGACCCTACCAGACCAGACCAAACTAAGGTACCGCCATGTATGCTCCAGGCCACGTCATCACACTGAAGCTGTAAGGAGACCGCTTTTTCCCCAGAACAGAAGAGTCCAGCCTACCTGAGTTAACAGAACAAGGGGGACTTTTGCTTTAACCCTTAGGAACAGTACCCTACAGTAAGTTATGTCAATCATTGAGTTCCCCATCACACTGTTTTTGTTTCCTGCTCTCCACCTTTCACCACCCAGTGATCTATCCTTGCCCATTGGGAACCCCCATTGGGGTTATTTTGTACTGTGGGGCTTCCTTGATTCACGAATTATAAATAAAAGTCAACTCGATCAGTAGTTCAATTTATTGTAGTTTTGTCTTTTGACAACTCTAATGACACCTTACTTTGTCTCTCTAATGATGCTTATCCTGTTAATTTTATTCAAACACATATCCACTCATTGCTTAATTTAACACTTATTTAGAACTCAGCATGTGTTAACCTCTGTTTTAGGTTCTAGGAGTCTCCCAAAGGAGAGGCTCAGTGCTCTGGGAAAGTCCTGTTACTATACAGGATGTTGGCAAATGGTTACCATGTAATATGGAAAGGAGCAGGCAATTAAAATGCAGCAGGGCCCTCTAAAGAAAGGACTAATAGTTCTTCAACATTTATCAGTCATTTATTCTCTAGCGATTGTTCACTGAGCACCTGTTGTATTCTGGGCATTTTTGTGCTATGCACAGTGGGAAGGATTCAAATGCAACAGGAAAAAAAAAAGGAGCAGGATTTCAGCCTTGGTGTCACAATTAGACAGAATATTGGCCAATTACAATTTTGATGAACACAGCTTTTCATTTTATGGTGTAAAATTTGGCATGCAATACAATGCATAGATCTTAAAATTGTATAATGGTACCTTATGAGGAGAGTTTTTTAAACTCATTTTCATTTAACTCCTTTTTGCCTCTGCAGGAAACCACTGTTGTTATTTCTGACATCGTAAATTAGTTTTGTGTATGTGTGAATTTCATAAAAAGAAATGGTACATCATCTTTTGGGTCTTGTTTCTTTCAGTGAACTAATGCTAGAGTTTCATCCAGTGCTGCATGAGTTTATCCTTTTTCCTGATAGAAACACTGGATATTGTAAATTTCTTCCTCAGTAGTGCTTACATTGCATTTCTCCTACCTCTAATTTTAATATTGTGTTTCTAAAAGCTTTTGGTTTAAAAAATTTTCCACTGGAAATTCCTTTAATCTGTGATTTTGAAGTCTCCAAAACTGATCACGAGCTGGTTTATTTCTCTTTTGATTTCTGATAGATTTTTGTTCATATATGTTTAACAAATTATTAGGTGTTACATATTTAGGCTTGTTTTTTACTCCTGCTGAATTGACTAGTTTATCATTAAAATATTCTTATTCCTGTTAGGACTCTTGCTTTTGTAGCACATTAGCTGTTTATGTGGTTTATCTTTTATTCTGTTCATTTAGCCTGTCTGTGTCTTTGTATTTAAATACCAACCTTGATTGCAAATAGTTGGATCTTGAATTTTTTCAATCTGACAGTCTCTGTGTTTCAATTGAACACTTTAGTTTTTTATACTTTATGTAATATTGCATGTATTTGTTTTGTTATTTGCTGTCTCTGTTTTTCCTACTTTCTGTATAGATAAGTATGTTTCAGTGTTTCATTCAGTTTTTCTATTGACTTTTAATGTACCTTATGATTTTTTTAACTGCTGACTTTAGGAATTTCAGAAAATATTTTTAATGATGGAATATATCTAAAGTTAATTCAGACCTTGACAATCTATCACTTATCACCATTTTTGTCATATTATCCATGTATTTTACTTCTGTTTGTTACAAACCACATAAGAAAATGTTTTTGTTTCATTTTTACTTTAAATAACTATCTTCTAATGAAGTTAATATACAAATAGAAGGGAGTATATTCACTGTCTTGCTTGCCATTTCTGGCATTTCTGTTTATTTCTTAGAGCTTTGAGTTTCCATCTGTGATTATTTCTCTTTGGCTTGAAGAACCTCTTAAGCAATTTTTTTCCACATAGGTTTGTAGCAACAATTTTGCTTTTGTTTATAAAAATATCTTTATTTCACTTTCACTTTGGAAGGATAATCTTACTGAATATAGAATTTTGTAACATCAGTTTTTCTTTTAGCACTTTAAAGATATAATTGTACTTTCTTCTCTGATCTTTAATGTTCCTGATGAAATGTTGGCCAGTATTTCTATTTTGCTTCCCTCTACACAGTGAGCACCTTTTCTCTGCTGCTTTTAGCATGTGATTTGCAATATACTACACTGTTGGTGGTGAACCTATGACATGCGTGTTACTTTTAAGATGAAAGATATAAATGTATAGGTTGTTTTTTAGAAACTTAGACCTCAGTATTGAAGTTTAATTAATTGCAGAGTTGGCACTATGTGATAAGAAAATGGGTTATGGGTTGCATTTTTGGTACTTGTCTCTGAAAGGTTCACCATCATTGGTCTACAGAGTGTAATAAATTAAGGATGATCCTACAGATGACTTTCTTTGTATTAATTCCACTTGGAGTGTGCTGATATTTTTGGATATTATGACTATAATTGGAAAACTTTAAACAACTATTTCTTTTGAATTTTGTATAAACAACTGTCTTTACATTTCCTTTTAAAGCATAGTAGCATCTGTTAGATTATTTAATAATCCATAATTTATCTATGTTTATTAATTAGTTTGTATCTATGTTTATTAATTAGTTTGTAGTCTCTGCCCTGCCATTAAACTTATCCAGTGAATATTTTATTTCCTATCTTGTAGTTTTTGTTTTGGGACTTTGTTAGGGCTTTTTTTTTTTTTTTTTCCTTTAGTAAGTTTTTAGTTCTTGGCTGAAATTTCTCATCTGTGTTGATTATGTCTATGTTTTCTTGTAAGTCTTTGGATATATCTACAATAGCTATATTGAATTTCTTTTACTAAATGTATCACTTGAGCCATTTATGTTTCTTTTTACTATATATTTTTTCTTTTTAAGTTATGTTGTTCTGTCTTTCAAACATCTGTTAATCTTTTGTTGTTTGCTGGATATTGTTGTTACATGTCCATATTGACTGCTTTTATAAATTTACTTACTGTACTTTAGTCTAATTTCATTCATATATGTTCTAGAACAGCCAAATATATTTATTAAAGAGATGCAAAGGAGAGAAAGACGTGCCACACACAGCAGAGTAACCTTCAGTAATTTGGTCTGTAAAATCTTAACACTGTATAATTGTACTGGTTGTACCAGTGAGTGCAACATGGACTCCTTTGTTTCAGAAGAATTGCATAGGCAGATTTCATGTAAAAGAAAGAGAAAAATGAATTTTTGTTATAGCATCTTAAAATTTAAACCTTGTTTATCAAAAGCTTATAATTTTTATAGTTTAATTATCTTCTGTTCTGAATCTGAAGATGTTAGTAAATTTAAAAATAGAAAGTGCAACTTTAAATCAACAATACTTGATGTGGGTTTTTAGGAGAACTCATTTTATAATTCAGAAGGAAGGTCATTATCTGATCCTTTCAGAATTATCTTTTGTTTGTTTGCATAATGTGACCACATTAGTGGACCTCTATTTTTTTTTTTTTTTGCTACTTCTGTGTTTAGAAACTCAGTTCTTATTTGATTAATCTATATCTGCATTAAGAATGAACAATCCGGTAAAATTCCATTGTCTTAATCTTGTTGTAAAATCTTTTTTTTTTTTCATGACCATATATAACTTAATATCTGGTAATAATAGTTACAGAAATCTAAATTGTTTTTTCTGAAAGTATTTCCCTACCAAAGTCATTGGTTCTTCTGTACAATAATTCTTTTGACTCTGAGGTCTTCTTAGGTGGGCCTTCTCAGTCCTAAGAATACTTGTTTTTACATAAATATTTGTTTAAAACACATTTATTTAAGTATTTTAAGCAGAATAATAAACACTAGAACATTTAAACCAATTTAAATCTCATAAGCACTAAAATTAACAAATACTGTTAAAGTTCAGCTTTATTGTTTCCACATTTACAATGTGGTTGTGTTTCAGACACCAGCCAGTTGGTAAAAGGAACATTTGGGGATACCAGGGCCTTTTTGGCATATCTATGATCACCTGAGAGAAATATTTAGTGGTTCTACTAATCATAGAGCAGAGTCCTGCAGTATAATTCTAGAAACCTTAGTGTCTTTCATTAAGAAGGCTGACCACAGAGATTGTTGGCAGACCCCAGAGATTGCCTCTGCATCTTTCTCCAGAAAATTCCTTGGCAGTTATGGGAATGCCCTTGGATTGTTGATTTTTTTTTTCCACCAGGATCTTGTGGTCTAGGAATTTGCCAACTGCTATTGAACTTTTAAAGTAAATCTTGAATCTAGTGATAATCCAAAAAGTAGACTACTCAAAAGAAGAAATTCCAGTTTTGTAAAGCCTGCTGCAAAAGCAGTCACCTATACACAGATGAATTCTCCTTCATTTTCTACTTTCCTTGTGATGTAGATTTTCACGATACACATAGCTCCGAGCACATGCTGCTCGTATGATAATGCTAAATTATTCAGATTGTAAAAATTTTTATGACTAATGATTTGAGGATATGTCTCTTTGTTGGTTAATACGAATAGAATAGTAACAAGATAAGGGTATAGATCCCATTATCACAAGTGTAGTAAGTATGGGCAGTGGTGTAAGTGCTTCGCAGACAATATGTCATTTATTCTAGTCTCTACAATCCTAAGACATAGGTACTGTCATTGTCTCTATTTTGTATGTGCTGAACCTTAAGAGTGAAAGGCACAGAGAAGGACTCAGAGGTGCGTAATAGTGAGTGTAGAAGAGCCAGAACTCACACCCATGTCTGTCCGGCTCCAAAGACTGAGAGGCTGTGGTGTCACAGTACTACAGATTGTAATATCAACCTTAGTCGGCACTGATGAAATCTACCAAAAAATCAGTTAAATATGGAATTTACCATAGATTAGTTGAAAGTTCTATCAAATGATTAAAAAAGAAGTGTAGAATGGTCCTCTCTCCTTCCCAAGCTTTTATAAAGCCCACGCATAGGTATCATTTGTTCATTTTCTGTCTCTTTCTGCAAAAAGATAAGCTGTATGAGCACAGTCATCTGACATCTATTAGGATATATACAAATATTTATTAGAATTAGTCACCATCTGGTGATACAATCACTAAAAATCATATCTGATTGATTATCACCAGTTGTCAATTGTAATTCATGAAGCTGTCATTTGCATATTTCAAGTAGAAAAAACTGATTTTTTAAAAATAATCATGGCTTCACCAGAGGTGATTCAATTACTGTATGATTCAAACATATTTTCATATATAAGTGGCAGTCTTTCAATGAAACAGTTGATCTTTATTGTTACTGGTAATGCATTCATGAACTTGTTATTTTCCTTCACCCAAATAAAAGTTACCTACCACTGAATATACAGCCACAAATATTTGACAATATTAATTAATTATAAGCAAGATAATTGATTATATTTATTATTATATTAAAAGCATACTTGTCAGGTTTCTTTATTAAAGAGTTACATGCTTGTAGGGAAAACATTTTAAAAATTGAAAGGGAAGAAAAATGGGAGAGAAACATGCTGTTCCAACTTAGGTTTCCAGGGCTGGGCAGGTTGCCTACCACAGCCGCAGTGTCTTAAAATGCAGGTACTCAGATGTGGACACCAGTAGCTCTTAGGGTATTGTTTTGAGGCCATGGATGAACCTTTGTGTCTACTAGAAAGTGTACTTCTCACATTATCGTCTCCTGACAATACCTTAGGCAACCGTAAGCTCTGGAAACTCCTCAATCTGGCATTTTACTTGTCCATAGAAAAATAAAACAATGGTAATAGAAAACTGGGGGCGATGTGTGGGAGGGATAGAATAAAACAGCCTTCCTCCAATGGGAGTCATTATTGAAAGAGATAAAATTCATTTTTTTCCTGTTCCATTGGCCGCTGGGGGCCCTGAAGTTTACTTGTCACCCTGTGACCTTGGGCATGTTGTGTGTCCTTTCGGATTTGTTACTGCCTGGGGATGACGATTCTTTTGCTTTTCCTTTGTGATTTAGAATTAAGTCTGTGTGGTCATTTTTATTTTTAAACAAAGAAAGGATAGCAACTATTTTTCAAGGGTGCACGTTCATTTTGTTAGGAAATCCAGCAACTTCTACAAGGCATAACATTGTCCTCAGGGAAAGTCTTTGAGAATGAAACCCTCTTTCTATTCTATCTCAACTGCAAATAGACACAGATTGAATCAGAAAAATTTCCAGGAAAGATTGTTTGATCAGATCATACCCAGTCCCCTATAAATATTATTTTAGATTTAAAGAGGTTCTGATGAATACTGTAAAAAACATTTTTTGGTAACGATTGAAGAACTTCACTTTGGAGCTAAAGTGACTTGTTTTACTCCAAACTTTAGTTTGCTGTATAAGTAAAGACATTCAAAACTAAATTAACCTTTGCTTTGGCTTGTTTGGAAGTGATTATGCCATGCGTATGAATATATTCATAATTTATCCTTCTTCCTCAAGGGTCCAGGTGAGTAAGAATGTATAATCATTCTGACATTTTTTTCTAAAACTTAAAGCCTTTTGTTCTCTCATTCTGTTTGCAATTGGCTGAGTTGTAGAGTTCATTCTGACTGGGAGGAGGAAGAGGAGGAGGAGGAGGAGGAGGAGGAGGAGGAGGAGGAGGAGGAGGAGGAGGAGGCGGCGGCGGTGGAGGAAAAGGAAGACTGACAGCTTCATAACAATGTTTTCTGAAACCCGGGTCAAGAAAAACAATGAGCCACAAACAGCTTTCATCTGGTTTAAATGCTTTTTTGATTATAAGGAAAGAGCAGAGGATGCATAAGATTAACATTCTAGATGAGGTAGTTATTTCCTGTTGAGAGCATGTCTGCTAAAGGTAGACAGCATGTCTGCTAAAGGTAGAGAACATGGATTTAAATTCTGACTGTTTTCCCTTTCCAGTGTTAAGACCCAGGGCAGGTGCCTTAACCTCTTGGAACCTCAGTTTCTCCATCTGTATAATCAGGATGACACTTCTGTCTGCACAAGGCGCTGGGCATCTATGGGCTGCTAGCTGACCAAAAACGTTTATATAGATGATCCTAGTTTGGGGTGGCCGTTATGATTATTATAATGATTATTTGATCAATAATCTTGAAACACAAAGATTTTCATTACATTTGTAACTGCATATTTTCTCTCTGCATCCTCTGTGGACAGTGATCTCTGCAACTCAGGGACCACATCTGTTTCTCAGCACTGTCATCAGAGCTGAGGCACACAGCCAGAAGTCAATATATATTTGAAGGACTGATGACTAAAGGGGAAAAATAAGAAGAGTTAGTTATCTACTGGGAAGACTGTTAAAAGCATTTTTTTTTTTTTTTGCAAGAGAAAAAAGGATGATACTGCTGTCAGAATTGGCAGTGACTTCCTCAGCTAAAAGCCAGGTTCAGCCTCTTCAAGCCTCTTTGTGACCTGGGCATTTGGGGACAGTGGCACAAGAGTGGGTGTTTTAGGGGCTGGGGATTTAGCTCAGCGGCATAAGCGCCTGCCTTGCAAGCAGGCAGTTGTGAGTTCGATCCCTGGTACCGAAAAAGACAAAAAAAAAAAAAAAAAAAAAAGAGTGGGTGTTTTATATCTGTAGAAGCTCTGTGCTCAACTTGTCTGTTGATCACACCTGTATCTTGCTAAGTGTGTGAGATAGGTAGAGAGAAGGCTGTATCTGCAGGCATGCAGAGCAAACTTGGAGAAATTTCTCATCACAATGACTTTTGGAGCAGTAGGCTGGCTTGCTGTTCAGGATGGTTTGCTTGTTGTTTCAAGGAGGTTTTTTCCAATATATATTTCAGAAGAAAAATATGAGCAAGCTAATACTTACATGATATATTTTATTTTTCCTAATGCTTTTAAACAAATTTGTATTTTATAATTGCCTTAAGTAGCCTGTCTTCATTGTTAAATGCTAGCCATTATATTCTACATTTATTTTTGACTATGCATGCCAAATTTTTCTGGGGCCTTCTGAATTAAAAGTGACATTTAGCTGTAGGAGAGATGGCCCATGATCCTACTCTCCCATTTAAATTTCCAGGAACACATTTGTGCTCAAAAAATGTCTCAGCAGAGCTGGGCATGGTGGTGCATACCTGTAATCCCAGCACTCAGGAGACTGAGGCAGGGAGAGTGCCACAAGTTCAAGGCCAGCCTGAGCTACATAGCAAGACCCTGTCTCAAAGAACAAGAAACCAAAACCAAACAAAAATGTCCTAGCAAATACAGATGTCTGGGGTCTTAGACTGTGTTCAGTCATTTTTCAAGACAACCTTAACTGTCAGGTTAAAATCAGAGGCACTGTCCTTGGTTTAGACTAATCTTGGGTTTTGACCTTGCCCAGAATGTTCAGGTGGAATCTTAGGTTGTGCCTTGAGAGGAGTTGCAGGATCGTGGCTCAGATTCACAAGGTATGCCTTACAATGCAGCCCGCGAAGGTAGGGTGGTATTTTGGAGGTCATGACTATTGAATTTAATCCTTATACCAATTTGGGTGGTAGGAACTGTTATTGTGCCTACTTCTTGGAATGATGAAACTGACACTCAGAAGTTTCACACATTATTTAAAGTTGTATGGGAGACAATGACTGACTTGGATCAGAAATTATCTGATGTTCATTGCAGGACCAGTACCTGGCTAGGCTTTCCAGAAGCAGCCCTCACTTACAAATTGTTTGATCTGCTGTTAAATGGTTATTTGAAGTTGTAATGGATTCAGAAAACAAAAATACAAAGAAGTGTCACCGTAGAGATTGGGCTCAGCAGAATCAGGTAGCTGGGTTTCTGTATTTTTGCACTATTGGTTACCATCAGGGCCTTCTACAGTGTTTGATGATACTGTACCCATATTCCCTTTCCAGTGTGGAGGGTGCTCTTTTGTGGGGGCTCTGTTCCTAGTGAACTAAGAGGCACATGTGGCCAGATGACGGTGCACTGAACTTGTTTGTGAACTATGAGAGCCTATCTGTAATTGATTGCCTTTCTATACCCAGGTCCTTGGGTGCTTTTTACTAAACAGGGGTGATCAAGATATATACTGAATGCTTAAATTTTTAAAAAAGATTTGTAAAAGATATTATTGTTAATGTCTCTTTCAAAATTCTTCCTGTTACTTTGAACACACTAATCCCATCTGTCTTGTTTACTTTATCTCATTGCTGATACAAAATACCCAACACCCAAAGTTAAAGGGGTAAAGGTTTATTTGTAGAGGTTTCAGTCTGTACTTGGCTGGCTCCAAGGCAGAGTGGCTTGGCATTGGGGGATCTCAGAGAATAGTTCATGGCACCCACAAGGTAGCAAAAGAAACAAAGGGGCCTTACCAGCATCTTTATGCTCCTTTTATCTTATCCAGACCACTTAAGTGGTAGAACTCACACCCTTAATCCTAGTGACCTTGAAGCCTAGCACTGCACCAGGAATCAGTGCCAGCATCATATACTCTGGATCTGCCCACCTCTGGAAAACCCCGCCTATAACTGCATGAGACTTTGGAGTCCATCAGACACAAGCCATAACACCACCATTCCTGCCACTTTCCAAAGCAACTCTGGAAGTCTTCTTTTGTGAGTGTCTTTATGAGGCGTGATCAAGAATATGGTGAATAGCTGGGTGTCGTAACATATGCCTATAATGCCAGCACTCAGGAGGCTGAGGCAGGAGGATCTTTGTAAGTTCGAGACCAGCCTGGGCTACAAAGTGAGCTCAGGGCCAGCTGAACTGCATAGTGAGACCCTCTCTCAAAAAGACCCCCCCCCAAAAAAAAAGCGAATGCTGCTTTTGAGTGCCATCCAATGAAAAGACAGGCTTGTGAAAACATTCTGGTGTGTCCTCATCTACCTTATTCACCAAATTTGGCACTATGTGACCTCCAGCTCTTCTCTAAAGTCAAAGTGACAGTGAAAGGTGGACAGTTTTAGTTCATTTAGTACATTGAGGCAGGCCCAGCCATGAAACCAAAGATACAACCAGGATGGCCAGAACTCTTCACTGAATGTCAGGAATGGTGGGAGAAGTATGTTCACTGTGGAGGGATGTGAATGGAGTATCTTTTAATGTAATGATTTTTAAAACTTTAAACATTCCCTATACTTTCAGTTAATACCTCATAGTAGATCAGTTACTGTGAAGGTGAATGTCTTGTTTGCTCATGCATTGTTTTCTTGGATCCACTAGCAAAGGGAAGGTTCTAGAATATTTCCCTACACCTTCTCACAGCACACAAGGAGCCAACAACACCGGGAGGTTCCTACTCACACAGCAAGTCACACACTCTGTGCTCTCCTTTATTTCCTCCTTTTGCCCTTTTCCTGTTTTCTGTAAATTCAGTGAAGAAAAGGAAAAGGCAGGGCGGGCAGCCTTTTCTTGAGCAAGAAGGGCCTGCAGGGTCACTGGGAGTATCTGCCCAGGGGATTCAGGTGGCTGGTACACAGCCCTCTTCCACATCTGGAGGGTATGTGTTCTTCAACCTCTTCTGGATGGGGAGGTTCATCTGGACTTGCTGGGGTGGGGCTGGGGAGCCGTGGTGGAGGCCTGGGTGCTTTTCTGGGAGAGTAACTATTTCCTGCTGGAAGGTTATCTTCAGCTCACAATGGCTCTAAGGATTTAATGAATACATATGAGAAGCAGAGATTCAAGCCACTGAGCAGCACAGTGCCCCGGGCCATTTCTTATTTCAGGATGGGGAGATATCTAAGGGAGTAAATTTCAGACCATCATAGACCAAAGGTTGTGTGAGGGGCTCTGGGCAGAGAGCTGTGTCCTTTCTTTGATTCCCAGTAGCAGGCGGGTGTTGCGCCCCACTGAGAGGCTTAGAAATTACCTCTGGGTTTTGCCTATTGTCTTTGTTTCTGTAATTCACTTATAGCTTTAAAAATCTGCTGAGGCTTGGCCTGGGCTCATTATTGCATGTGGCAGGGAGGACGTGCATTTAATTTATTCTCTGCTTCTAATTGTAGTGTGTGCATGTCAGGGTTCACTGGCTAGAGAGAGAACGAGCCCTGCTTTTGTAAAGCAGTTAATTGAACCTGGTAATGATTATTGTCAGCAATCCCCTGAGGCTATGCCAGTCCCTGTGTATCATCCCTCATGGTGATTTCCAGCATCTAATGTGCTAGAACAATGACAATTTTCCAAAGGAAACGGCAATGGCAGATTAGGGTTCCTCTTCTGAGTTTGTACCAGTGTCTGCTGTTAAGAGACTTCTGAAAACCATGGTTCTTGTTTTGAAATACTGAGGGAATTGTTTTGCAGTACTACACAGGCAGCAGACAAAGGACTAATATCTATGATACAGAAAGAACCCTTTCATGTCAGCAAAAAATATCAAAATAAAATCTCCTAAATATCTATCTTGTGCAAAATAGCAGTAGGATAATGGGCCAAAACTATGAAAAATCCCTCAACAGAAGTAGATGACCCGAACACCACCACCACCAAGGAAAAGACACATATCTCACTAGCAATCAGGGAAAAGGAAGTAAATGCAGTAAGGTACACTTCACTAATCATCTGGCGAAATATTAACAAGGATGATGATGCTAATAATATCAGCTGTCGGCAGGCGTCTGGAGAAATGGGAGTCCTGGTGGAGCAGTCATCCTACAGGTCAGTTTGCAGTAGTTTATGCAGCTGATAATGCACAGACGCCAGGAACCAAAACATCCACACCTTGCAGTTTGCTTACAGATACACCAGCATGTGTGCACCAAGCCCCAGCATCATTTGGCTCAGTGCAGACCAACACTAGGTTTCTGCCTGTGCAGGGAGGTCTGGAGAGAGCATGGTGTATGTGTGGAAGGAGATTTTAGGCAGTTGCTCAAAAGAGTGCAACAGGTCTGCAGGTAATGGCAAGAACATACTGGCACATATTGTTAATTTTCAAAAGCAAGATTAGAATTATGTGTGCAATATAATTCAAGTTGAAATTATATTGCTATGTATTTTGTGCATCTATATTTGTCTGTTATTACTAAGGAGAAAAGAGTGCTGTTGGTATCTGGGGAGGGCCTGGTATCAGCAGTGTGTCCAAAAAGATGTGTGCCTTACCTGGGATGCTTAGATTTCTAGAAAGGAACTGTTTGGTAGATTGAGTGATAAGAGTGTTCAAGAGAAAAAGAAGAAATGAATTTGAGTGCAATTATTCGTTTGTCTGCGACTTCCTTGCAGTAGCCTCTGAAGTAAGTAGAGCTCAGAGCCTCGGCCCGCAGCGCGCCCAGCCTCTTGCTTTCGTCCTGTGATTCAGCCTCAAAGCCCTGCCATCCTGAGGGGTTATGGTAAAGATCCAGTGAGACCCAGTGCCTCTGCCAGAGCACAGGCAAGCTGGCGCTAAGTACGCATTTACTGGGTCCGCACTGAGCTTGGGGATCACGTGTGTGGGTGGTGCCTTGTGATTGTCACCTGACTTACAGTCAGAGCTGTCCACTGGTTCTCATTTTGGAACGTGGGCTCTGTTTATACCCATGTAAGTCTCTGCTTGCCATTCTCTGGTGAAAGTCTTAGTCTCTGTGCAGTGCCTGCTGCTTTTCTCTGACTGCCTGGAGCACTAGAGTCAGGCCAGCCTCCTGGGCCACCTCATAGCCCCTGTACCCCAAAGAGCTACCATGCTGGTTTAACGCTCTCCTGTTGCCATCTTGAAATTCTTCCTGATGCTAGCAAAAGGGGCCCTGTGATTTCATTTAGCAAGTCCTATAGATTATGTCATTGGTCTTGGTTAGAATAACTGATGGGTCCTAGCAAGGTCCTTGCTAGGCCATGAAGAGAGCTGAGGGCCCCTGGCCTGGCCTCCAGCTCCAGGAAAAGCAGAGGACTCTGATGTTGAAGCAGCAAAGGCAGCTCTCCAGGACGGCCTGGTCTTTCATGTTTTGAAAAGGCAGCCAGGCAATCTGTTCCTGCTTTTGCCTGGAGGGCAACAACCACTTCCTCCTGTCGTGCCTGTCGATCTGTTAGCCAGGCACATTTCCTGATGGGCTGAGTCTCTCTGAAGCAAAGTTTTACTGCATGGCTGCAGAAATTGACGAGGCTTTTTATCCGACCACTGGGTGATTCTGGTTTGCATTTTAAACAAATCCCAAATGTGGACAGAACCAGGATTTGGGGTGGGCCCTGCACCCCTAGGTGGAGCAAGTGGCTGGTAGATAGCGTCCACTGCATAGCCCAGCAGCTTCTGGCCCACACTGGTCCACAGCACTTACGTACCTCCATGCTGCCTCTACCAATTCTGTCTTCTCCAAACATCTGCACATCCTGTATCCCTGCATCCCTAGTCCCCCACATCTCCGCATCCCCAGCGGCTTCTCTGTCCTCCTGTCTTTGTTTCCCTGCATCCCCAAATCCCTGCATCCCATCTGTCTTACTCTCAGAGCTGGCCTCAGGGGTACAGGAAGAGCGGAGAGGAAGTACCCACAGCTGTTTCTTCTCCTTGAAGCAGCCTCAGCTAATGAAGGAAGGTGGATTTAGAAGTCAGAAGGATCTAATTTCAAAGCCCAGGTGGCCATTTAACAGCTGGGCGAGTTCTTAGGCAAATTACTTAACTCCTCTGATCCACAGGTTAAGGATTAAATGAGCAAGACATTTAAGGCTCTAGCCTTGAAAGTGTTTAAACACTTTTCACTCTGCTGTTGGCCTCCTTTTGTGGAATTTTCCACAGTATCTTGCCATCCCAGCTTGACCTCATCTGAACAGCTCCTAGGATACAGGGAGGGGCCAAGGCAGGGTGAGGTTGGGGTTTTCTCTGAAATATAGACAAACTAAAAACTTACCTCTCCTTTGTCCTTGCTCAGGGGTGAGCCCAGTACTCTTGTTCTTTCAGTGAAGAAGCCCCAAACTGCAAGTTCTTATAGCACCAGGTCCTGCAGAGTCACTAGGTAGCTGCTAGTTCCTGCCCTTGATGTGAGCAGGTCAGCTGGTTCACTAACACAACAGAGTCTGCAGGTGACCCCTTCACTGGGGAGCTTGCTGCCCTTCCACAAACACAGATGGGACGTGGACAGATGGGCTTTTTGGTAGCTCAGAATTCATCAGAGCAGCTAAGACCAGCAGATTTCTAGCCTAGGAGACAGGAGCACCAGTGTGTGCACTGGAAGCTGCTGAGAGCCGAGTTGTTCCCCTGGGGTGAAACTCCCAGGTGGGTACCCTGTTTAAGTTTTCATACAGATGTTGATTTCTGGCTTATTGTAAGAGGCGAGGGGCATCTCTGTGTTCTAGATTTGCTAATTGGGAAGAGCTGGAATATATACTTTTATTTATAATCCAGAGTTACAAGATGTTTGCAGTTTATTTCAGGCACCAAACTCTTCTTTAAAACATATTTTTTTAAAAGAATGCAATAACATAGCAGTAGTTTTTATAGCTTCAAATTATTTTGGGGTTCTTCATCTTTACATCTTTGTTATAACTGCACTTTATGGATATGTCACAATATTTGCTTTTCACTTCTTTTAATGGGTTGGGATGTTTGGGGATCAGTTACATAACGCTTTTGTTTCCCCCATTAAATGTACCACCAGTTCTTCCTTTCAATATCTTGAATATTGAAAATAATTTTTTCGTGACGTTAATTATGATGCACCTCCCTGCTGAGCCGTTCTTCCCAGGTGATACTAATGATAGTGTTTCAGCCTTCCTGACTGGCTCTGTCATTAACCCATCAGAAGTACCAGCCCCACTTAGTGTGCCGGAGTGAAATCAGTTGGAGAAGTGAAATATACGTGCAACAATACAGGAGAGATGTTGTGTGTTTTCTGGAGGAACAACTGAATTTTTCAGCTGTCAAATCTGAATTCTTAATTGCTCTCTTTGTGTAAAAATTCATTCTTGAATTTTTTTCCATTTTACAAAACAACCTGTAACCACAGTCGGCAGTGATGCCTGTTTGCAAAACTTTATCCTTTTCCTTTTTGCGTTTTGTTTAATCAGAGAACACTTTCTAGATTTGAAGATCTCGTGCTGTGTAGCCCCTCCTCGCTTGTCTCTGATACTACATCTGCTTTCATGTGTTTCCTCTCTGTTCCCCTCCTCCCTTGCTCCTTCCTACCTGTTTGTCTTTTCTTCCTTTCTTTTTGTTCTGTGTCCCTTACGTCTTACCAAGGTCACAATGGAGACCATTTATCTAAATGTGTGCTGTGCTCAGCTTGGGATAAACTGAAAATACATTCTGTCTGGTCACGTGGTGTTGCGGAGTGCCAGAAAATTTCTGAAGTAAGTGATAAGTACACATCTATTGACTAATAAAATAGTTTTTATACAACAGAATTTTTGAAGTCTGTTAACAGAGAGTGGTTTTTAAATTAGCAAACATCTTAGACATATGTGCTTCTCCATGAGTTCCTCAGCCAGAAAATAGCTGTTGATTTGGTGGCTTAAGATGGGCCCCAGAAGGCTTCATACTTGCTTGGCATTGTGCTTGGTGTGGGTTCCCAGTTAGGGATCTGGCATTATTTATCTTCAAAATGATACTTTCTGAAGTGAGAGCAAAGCAATTGATAATTACTCTTGGACAGCAGCTGTAAGCCAGGGCTACTCAAATGGTAGAATTACTGGACATAGGATATTGAGTTGAATTAGAAATTTAAATTTAATTGCATCCTGTCTTTTTACTTGCTGAATCTGGCAACTATATTTGTCAGTGTAAATGCACGAGAGCATGCTTCTGGCCAGCCTGGAGCTTGAGGTCTTCGGACAGGAGTCCAGATTTCTGACCTCAGGTGCTAGGCTAGTTGTTCAACAGATCACAGTAACCCTGAGAGGTGGCTGGTGCTTTTGCCCTCCACAGTGGAGGATTAACAGGTTAGTAACAACTCTAAGGTCAGATAGCTAAGAGGTGGGTCAGGGGATGGAGAACCAGGATCTCACTCTTTTCTGTCTGCAGAGAGAGCCTCTATGTTTCTCCTTCATCGCCTCCTGTCTCCGACAGCCAGTGTAGCAACAAGGAGCTTCTTTTGCAGGTTTTGAAGAGATCCTATGGCAAAGTTAAGAGCCCTTAACATCACTTCTCTGCTGCTGGATTTTCCAAGCAGCAGGAGGCGGCCAGCTGTTTTCACTGTATCAAACCCAAAACATGTCACGCAGAAAAAATGTCAAGTCATTTTGAAAAATGTCTGAAGCATAATGTGCTTGACAGGAGTGAAACAGCATCGGCCATAGTCACATAATTACTGCCTCGGTGTTTGTTTACTGAGCAGCCCTTTCTTCTTTCACTAGAATTAAATCAATCTGAGCACCAGGGCAGCCTCATACAACCGGGGTCTCGGCGCCTACCACGGTTAGACTCCAGCAAGAACGCCGTAAGCGTGATCTTTGCAAGGTTGACTGAGCAGCTTAATGGTTTCTTCCATATTCCTTATCTTCAGACTAAACTCAGGCAGGCTTATTAAGTTAAAGGAAAGGAAGCTCACTTAGTTTTATTTCTGCAAACAATAAATGTTAAGGTAGGGTGAGATGGAGGTCCAAGACCTGATGTGGGTTTAAGCAGCAGCCAGCCACCATAACACTGGTGTCCACTAGATGTCGCTGGTGGTCCACCCCAGTGCAGCCATGGACCCATTCATGGCGGTTCAAAAATTTCCTTAGAAATGTCTGGCCAGTTAGGATCTGGAGCTTCCATGCACCCCTTGTTTTTTTAAAAAACCTTTTACTTTTTAATGTCTTTCTTGTGGTCATTGAAATGGACCTTATTTCTCCTCCTGATTTCTTTCTACTTTTCTAAATTAGCAAGTAACAAGCAAAGGGAAATGACAGAGTCCTGTCTTTAACCATATCTCTCTTTGTGTGTGTTCTCTTTTTTCCAATTTTTGGTGAAGCTCCTTAGACTCTGATGACTCTGGTGAGTCTGTGTTAACTTGTCTAGTTACTGTAAGTTTCCTATATCTAGTAAAGTTGATTTTCCTTTTACAGATTTATGCTTGGGTTACTTTGGGAAAGGGAAAAAAAAAAAGGTCCGTCTTTTCCCCTGGGGATTTGCCTTTGACAACAGAAAGGATCGGATGCCTATTGTAACCCAAACCATTCTGGCTTAGCGACTCCAGCCAGTGGAAAGGCTCCCGCAGGAAGATAGGCTGTTCCATGTGGAGAGGTGAAGCCAGCTCCCTGCCTATACTGAAAATTCTCATCCAACCAACAACAAAAGCAGAAAGACTGGCAGCTGCTGTAGATTTCCACTCCTAATGAGCTACATTTTTTCCCCAGAGCATGGCTAATATGGGATGGGATCCTCAATTTTTTTTTTAAAGGAATGTTAAAAGGGAATAAAGTTAGCTTTAATCAACTTTAAAAAAAATCAAAAGTAATTTTCAGAAAAGCTTGAGACCCATGGAAAGTTCTCTTGTAAATATTATAATGGCAAGCAGTTCTTTCTCTGTGTGTGTCTCTAACTCTTTGTGTGTCTCTCTTCTGTGCTTGCGTTTTCTCTTTCTATCTCTCTGTCTCTGTCTCTCTCTCTGTCTCTTTTTCAGAAAGTCTCCTGCTTTTCAGAGTATCAGCCACCTGATAGGTACAGGGATTGGGGCACATATGGGTAGGCAAGGGCCTCCACATTGTAATAGTGGGCTTAGGCTTTTCTGCTGCCACAGAGTTGAAAGATTCCTGGGCTTCCTGGGGCTTCTGCTGTACCATGTGTGGCCAGCTGAACAGCAAAGGGAGCTTTGCTGGACTCAACTCCCATGCCTGTCCTTGGTACCCAGCAGAGCGAAGCCCCTTACCATGTGAATTGTCTTTTGCCTCAGACTTTTCTTGGATGTTGGTGTTGGAGTCACTTGAGATACTTTTTAAGTAGTCTTCTATGGATTTCATTATACTAAAAATTTAACATCCATAAAATAAGGACATTATAATCATGGGAGAGTCAGATTTCCCAGTCATTGAGAATAAAAGGTCCAAATCTGATTATAATCTGGCATACTATATCTGTTTTGTAAATGCCTGCTTGACTACTATGGATGGAGATTGGAAGGGAAAAAGCTGCAACAAACTGTGAAAATACAAAATAATTCCCAACTTTACCTACTGTAAGAATTAGTCATATTTAGTATCAATTATGTTCTTGCTACGACAACTTCCTGGTGAATTGTGGGAAAATGTGAAGAAATGTCCAAGTATCCAGCTAATCCCACATATGAATTTGTGATTGTTGTGTATTTCTGTTGATACATTATATTCTCTGCCTATTTCCCAAAATGAAGTGTTGCTATTTCTGAAAAGTATTGATATATTCTCTCCCTGTGTACTACAGAGATGAAAGTATTGGCTTGGGATCAGTAATGTAGTTTTAACCTGAGTCATTGGTCTCACTCAAGCGTTTTGGTCCAGATATTAACTGAGAATTGCTGGGAGTTACTTGGGTTTTATGACTTAGAACTTTGTATCTAGAACCAAGAATGAAATTTATACCCAATAATCATGTTTTCTATCTTATAGCTACAAACTCAAAGTACATAGAAGCTAGATATGATTTGGTTTGAGTATTTTTGGATCTCTCAGATATACCCAGGGTTAAACTTGTCATCAGTTATCAAATCAGAGGCACCCTTAGGTTTTATTTAGATATGTTATGACTTTGGCAAAACCAGAATTTTCAGTCTTGCATCTAGGGAGAACCTATTGGTAGATGGTTTTGCTGCATTTATTAAATTTTTATTATGGAAATATGCTTCATATTAATTTTTATTGTAACTATTTTTTTGGTAAATTTAGAGTTCCAAAATTAGATTACTTTGCATAACTATATTAACACATGAACTTACAGTTTTATTAAAATATGAACTTAAAAATACATTGATAAAATTGGATGTTCAAATCTAATGTTCATTCATAGGGGCTTGTTGGACAAATTACAACCATAAATTTTATGATTCTACCTGTGTTTTTCAGTATGGAGAAAGAACCATCTTCCATTTGTAGAGATAACAAAATAAAAACTGCCCAATGTTCAGTATTCTTGTATCTCATTTTTATGGAAGTGTGTGTTCATAGGTATATACCTACAGACTACAAACCAGTAGAATGGTAGAATTACAACTATTTACAAATTCTTGATCCTTCTGTTTCTTTTAATTTTTATGATGAAATTACATTATTTTGTTATCAGAAAATAAGGAAGCTTCTTTCTATTTAGAATAAAGAAAAGTTGAATTTTTCAGCTCTCTCCATCACTTTGTTTCTTCACATGCTGTTATCGAATCATAGCTAGAGCACGAAAAAAATACAGATCCATTTCTCTAGTGAAGTGGATTGTAGAATACATTGTCATTCTCTTAATTATTGCAGTTCCCTTTTAGGAAGGATGCTAGGCATGTGCTTCTCCTTTGTTCTCTGTGAGTTTCTCCTGAAGACAAAGTCCTTGAAGTCACTGTCTCTGGGTGCTAAGTCATCTGATGTCTTCCTGTCTCTCCCAGCTGGGTTAGGACTCTGCGGAGTTTTATTGAAACATTCCAAATGTGTAGGAATGTGAGGCTTTTAGCATCTGCATAGTGCTCCTGCTCTTTATGTATGTTTATTCTTTTCTAAATCACTTTAGGCACTGATTTTAGGGAAAGCTCCATGATTAAACTTTTTAAAAACCAAAATGTAAGATGAGAATGGAAGAAAGGTTGACCCAATGCAAAAGTTCTCTAACATGCTGTCTGCTTTATAGCTTCTGAATTTCCATCTTCATATGTTTAAAAAAAAAAACTAAGAATTGCTGGGTCTCGCTGACATCATGATCTTCTGTGTCAGGACTTTGCTTGGTCAAAATAATTAAGTAGTAGAATTCTTTTATTCAAAAAGCAAAAGTTTTAAATTTGAATAGGTAAACACACAATGCTCACAGAGCTGATGTTTTGATTCAAAGCAAAAAAGAACAAATACACACTTATAAAACAAACAGTGAAACAACCCTCCAGTAAGCTTAATTTGACTTTGGAGGCTGGGAGAAGAAAGAACAAATTAATTCATTGGGCCCAAGATTGCCGCTTTTTGCAGTTGTGCCTGGCTGGATATGTATGATCTTGTTTAATGTCTGTCCCTCTAGTAAACTCTGTGTGGGTAGAGATGGACTTTGTTGTTGTAACTCTAGGATCTACCCTGTGCCTGTCACTGTGAAGCTAATTTATAAATAAACATCAAATGACTGAGAATATTCTGGGTATGACACAGTTGTCATCTTCAAGTATTTTTGTTAGAAGTTAGTATTCTAGGGGATTTAGTTTAGTGGTGTAAGTGCCTGCCTGGCAAGCACAAGGTCAAGGGTTCAATCCCCCCATACGAAAAGAAGTTAGTTTTCTTTTGGAAAAATATTCTTTTGGCTTTATAAAGTTAAAATTTGAGTTGTACAGCATGAGTCTACCCTTGGGAAACCTAAGAACATTTTTGATATTTCAAGTTCCAGCAAAAACAGCCCCATTATACCCAGGACCTCCCTTTTGCAGCTCTAGAGCTCTAGACATCACATAACAAATGAGTATGGGAAGAGTTTGACCGGTGGAAAGATGAAGACAGATGGCCTAAGGACCTTTGGACAGGAGGAACAACACAGCTAAGAGTCCCCAGGCTTCCTCACTGCTTCTCATAAATCATGAACAGAGTGCTCCAAAGCCTCCCACCTGGTCCAGGGCAGGCGTAGACCATAAGGAAAGCTGCTCCCCCTCACTCCCAGCAATGCGCTGGCGAACGGGTCACTGACAGCGGGGAACCTTTATGGCCGTACACCCTAGTGCCCATGGAAAGACCAGTCCCGGTCCTGAGGGGATTCAGCAGTCTCCTGGCCTTTGCTGTGAAGCCCGAGGAGGCAGGGCTGCTTTGATTTCTTCCACTCGGTGGTGGTGGACCTGAGGAGGGTGCTAGTTCGGGATTTCCTGCCTGACAGAAGCAGGTACCCTTGACCTCCCAGTTGGTGGTGCTTGTGCTCCCAAGTGGGGACCTAATCTTTGTGAGAGCAGGCAGTGCTTCTTGCCTCTGTGAGGGGACTGTCAGCAGGGCCTTGGAGTGGGACGAGGCTCTACATTTCCTGGCATCAGTAAGTCGATCTGGGAACAAGGCAGGGCAAGTTGCGAGTACTTGCAGTCTTCTTTCCTCTCCCGCGGTGCAGGTGAGCTGGGCTTTCATTTTCTCCTAGGACTCCCAGAACTGAAGAGAGCCAGTGAGACTGCCAGTATTGCTGGGTTTGGGAATCTCAAGTGGCCCTGGTCAACAACCTTCCCCAGAATGAACTTCCCCCTTGCTTTGATCTGTTTCAGAGAATTCATCAAAGGCAAGTTGTAGGCACGGTGTGACATTCAGGTGGTTTGTTCTCATGGGTCGTATTTTTACAGAACAGACAGCAGGAGCAAGTTGGTGGCATGGGCCATAGACAGAGGATGTCCATCTGGAGGCCATTTTTAGAGGGATGGGGCATTTGTCCCCTTTCTTATTTCTAGAAACAATCTAAGTTGGTTACCAGGCATTTCTTTCATAAGGGTAAGCTTTAAGGTTCATAAAAGTCGTATCTGTAGTAAGGTGGCCTTGTCTGTAGGACAATCATAATTTTTAGGTCCTCTGGTCATAGAGACCCAGGATCCCTGGGTCAGAGTTCCCAGGCCACATTTTATTGTATTGCAAGTGACACACATGTCAGCCTTGTGAACAGTTTGAGAGTGCCTCACGACTGTCACTGTCACAGCTATACTATGGCTCTTGCAGTGTACTATAAAGGTAGTAAGAGGTGGGCTATGCAAATTCCAGCTCCCAGCCTCAACATGCCTGGAGCTGACACTGATTAGTAATTCCCCTCTGTCTCCTCCCACCAGTGCCCATGAACTGCAATTTTTTCTTTTTTAAAGGCTAAGTAGTATTCTGCTGTACATGTGTGCCACATTTGCTGTATCTGTTCCCAACACCTGTTGGTTGTTGCAAACAGTGCTATAATAAACTAAAAAAGAAAAAAAAATAGAAGAGCATGAATGGAGCTAAGCCCTGTACTGTGCCAGTGATGGTGATGTGGACCACAGTGGTGAGAGGGAAGCTGGTTACTACTATACTCTGCTTCCCTTTCCTTTGGGTCAGGACTCAACAAGGCTGTAATTCTACAGTTAATAAGAGCTTGTATGTCCATTCTGCAGTCACAGAGCAGTCTGCCACCTCCAGACCCTCTCTTCCAGTGGCAGAGGGATCCAGCAGGGAGAAGCCTTTACCCTCCCATTCATGGGCAACAAGCTGGTGTGCCTCACTTTCACTGGGATGGTGTCAGCGGGCCTGAAAGGAGGACTGAACTTGCACCACAACTGAAAGCACAGGACGGTGTCATTCAGTGCTCTGCTTTCACTGAATGTTTGCCAGAGTCCAGCATTAATCAAACATACAGCCAACTGGTTATCCAGCTCCCCCATGTCAAGGGGGAATGCCTACTAAATGGAAATATTAAATAGAATCCATGGCCTTCTAATATCCAAAATGTCTAGGATGTGTTCAGAAAGTCAGTCATCATACAAGAACCCAGAAAAATCACAGCTTCACTAAGAAAAGGCAATCAGCACAAATCAAGAATGAGTCAGATGTTGGAATTATTTAACAAAGATTTTAAAGAAGCCACTATTAAAAAAGCCTTCAACAAGAAATTACAAATGAAAATTAGTAATCTTTGCCAACAAGTAGAAATTGTAAAAAAGAACCAAGTGCAAATTACAGAACTGAAAAACACAGTACCAAAATAATAAACCTTACTGGGTGAACATGCAGCCTGAAAAACAGAAAGAAGCAGATTGAAAGAGAAAACCAAACTAAAACAAGCAAACCAAAGGGACCTGTGGGACAATAACGAAAGAATTAGCATTCATTTCATCAGACATCTAGAGGACAAGAAAGAGTGAGACTGAAAAAGTAGTCCAAGAAATACTGGTTGAAAACTTCTTAAATTTGGTGAACTATAAACCTACAGATTCAAAAGGCTAATTCTTAATAGGCTAAGCCCAAAGAAATCCATGTAAGGGCACATCGGAATCCTACTTCTGAAACTAAAGAAGAAGAAGAAAAAAAAGGTTTTACGATGAGCCAGGGAGAAATTAGACATCACATATAGGGCAATACCTACTCGAATGGCTGCAGATTTATCCTCTGAAACCATGCATGCCAGAGGAAATAGTACAGCATTTTTTAAGTAAGGAAAAAAAAAATCTCCTGGTACATACTGAAGTGACAGTATCCTTCAGGAAGGAAGAAAAAAAATAAAGACAGTCTCAGACTATGAAGTACTAAGAGAATTTTGTTTTGTTTGGAATCTGATCTACTTTTGAAGATAAGCTAAAAGAAGTTCTCTGAATGGAAGGAAATAATAGAGGAAGGCTTGGGTCAGAAAGATAGGAATACCAAAGTGGCTAGAAACAGCGTCATCCTTCTTAGGAGTTTCTTAAATTACATTTGATGGTTCAGGCAAAAATTAGAAAACCACCGATGTAGTCTTCAATCTATATAAAGAAAAATGAGGCGATTATACTTAAAGAATGGTGACGGTAAAAGGGCTTGAATACCAGTAAGGCTTCCCTGGAAGTGTTAGGATACCTATGCCAGTGCAGTGTGTACGTTATGCGTATATGTTCTTATACCTACAGCAATTATTATCTCTAACTGACAGTTGTCTGTCCTGGTATTTTTCAAAGTACGTTGATATACCTGTGTGCCTTGCAAGATTTTTACTGTTGCCTTATGAAAATTTTACACAACTAGTTCCAAACTGTAAATGACATGCTACATTTTAATTCATTGTGGTTTTAAATGATTCATTATAATCACTGTGTTAGATGTGAATGCATCTCTTTTTGGTTCCATTATTGAGAGATGTTTTTGAGACATTTTCCCAGCCTTGAGCCATTATAAACAATACTTAATGGGTATGCTTGTTGGTAGCTCCTTGAGGACGTGTGCATATGTGTGTTTTTAAATTTTTCTAATTTAAATAAAACTACTTGGGTACTTTTCCTTGTATTGTTTCTCTGGCTCATTCTGGACCATTTGTTAAGTCAGACTTTTTAGGATTCCATTGAGTTGGGAATAGCTTTCCTGGAAATGCAAGCCCTAGGAGAATCAGAAGATATATTCCTGCATTATGGCAGGCCTCTGCCAAGGGATTCACATAGTGCCAGTCATGACTCCCAGACCACAGAGATACTCAAGGAATCATTTCATTATGTTCAAGGGTTCCGGGTCACCTGCTGATCTGTTTCCTTGGGGATGTGTAGGGACACAAGAACACTTTTCTTTCTTTTTTTAAAAATACTGTCTTCCTTTTCTTCCTCTCTGGGTTCTTTGCAGCATGTTGGGTTATGAACTGTACGTAGTACCTCTCTGGGCAGCCTAAACGGTTCACCCTCACTAGTCTGACAGCTCATGCCCAGAATGCCAACACGGACACCAAGCAGCAAAGAAGACAGACACCTGTAGCTGAGAGTGTGTGCAGGTTGATGTACTCCCACTCTGCTGGGTGAGGAGAGAGAGCCTGGATGCTCAGCAGGTCACTGGTAAAGTGTGTGTGTGTGGGGGGGGGGGTGCACAGATACAGATATTAAAGAAAAATAGAGTTATAAAAATCAGTGATGACAGAGTGGCTAACACTTTTCTCAAAAAGAGGACGTTTTGTTAACTTTACAGGAAGAGTTTTTGAGTCTAGGAAGGGGCACCTGTTGTTATTTGGCTGGGAAAAGTTTATGGGTTTGTAAGTGAATCATTTTAATCAAAACTTCTTGGAGGATTACTTCTTAAATATGAAGTAACTCATTTTAAACCAAGATGTAAAACAATCACAATTATATAGTAAAATAATTCGGAAGTTGATGTGCAAGGGGTTTTAGTTACTAATTTGTGTTTCATGGTTTGTCCTATGATGGTGACTCACCTCTACAGCTCCCACATTAGGGCCACAAAGACTTCTATAAATAATGATCAGTTTGAAAACTTCCTCATGAAAATGTTGCTTTGGAAAACCAGGATGACCTTCCACTGCATTTTCAGAGCACCTCCCTAAGAGACAGGAAAGCTCTTTGAGAAATCAAAGTATAATTAATGCACATTTCTTTGTTTAAAAGAAAGACTGACTTGAATTATTATTAAAAGCATGCAAGGTGACCTGTCTTTTGTAGCAAGGGCATTAGATGGCTAAATTGTGATAAAGGGAGTATTGTGTTTGTCAGCTATTATCATTCTAAATTTGCACAGAAGTAGTCATAATAGTGAGAGACATTAAGTACATTAATTATCCATTAAAGGGGCAATTTAGCAATCATTAAGGGAGGCATTAATAGATTGGTGATCATCTTTACAAATGATGTACTTGATCTGAGCTTTACATAACACCAGAAAAAGATTAATCTGCCGTTTTCACTTTGGTGGACTGTACATTTTGTTTTAGTTTTCTGTGAAGAGTTGAGTATTGGAAGGGATGAGCAAGTCTGTATTTTGTGCCTATGCTACAGATTTGTGCAAGATATGCAGGAATAGTAGTGTGCAGTCAGTTGAGCAGATACGGTTGATCACTTTGGCCGGATGGATCCACACTTCTGGGTACTGCATTGAGAAAGTTGCCACTGTTCTGGTGTTGGCAGCTATGAAAGCAGGGGCACTGCTCTGAAGCACGCCATCACTTTGACCTTACAGTACTTCGGGCTTGGCCACCAGTCATCTTGTGAACATCATAGTGGGCAGCAGAGAGTCTCCTCATGTCTCATATTAAGGTCTCCTTTGTCCCCTTTGTGGATATAAGTGAGTAAGACTGCTCAAGATAGTACCTCAGGATAGTGAGTTACCGCCCAGATTCCAGGGGCAGCAGAATGGCAGGCCTCCGGAGGGAATGGGCTGCAGAAGCAGAGTTTTTAGCAGTTCAGAGTAGTTTCTCCCATAGGCACTGCTGCTTTTAGCCTCTTCCCTTGAATACCTGACTTTTCTACTTTTCCAGAAATGTGGTCTTTTTTGAGGCCAGTGACAACAGTTGAAGGGCAGGATTGAGTTCTGAGCCCAGCTCCTAGCAGGGAGAACTATGTATTCATTTTCACCTATGTGGTTCAACAAGTAATGGCCAGGGGGCTGCTTCAGGTTATAAAGCATGCCCCAGGGGTGACCAAGGCTTGCGGGCAGCTAGCTACCTAAGATCCTTTTGTCACTCCAGGAAATGCCATTTTTTCTGTCAGAAGAGACCAGTGGGAAGGGAGAACCTGGTCTTTCTTCCACTCATCTCTTCTTCCCTTCCCAGTGATGGAAGTATTTCTCAAATGTACACAGTGGGTTACTGCACGTGCAGTAAGCTGAGGTCTCTCTGATATCTTGATACCTGCAAATCTAGCCTCTTTCTTGCCTCCCTGTCTGTCTGTCTGCCAGCCCCATTTTTTCTCTTCTATGGACCAGCAAATGCCCAGCAGGGCCGACTCATGTCCTGGCCCTCTACTTACTCATGCTGTAGAACTGTGCTCCTGTTAGCTCCATGATTGGAATATGCCTGACCTCTTTCCTCTTTAGAAACAGATGTAGGCCAGCCCAGGAGGGCCTGCGTCTTCCTCTCTGAATTGGGAAGAGTCACACACACCTGGAGAAGTTAGCAGGAAAACCACTCAGATTTCAGCTTTGTGCCTGGGCTGACCATCACATTGGGCAGGATGTGAGCAGCAGCAGGCCTCTGATGTGGAGGCTCCGGTGAAGTCCCAGCCCCTAAGAAGCTCAGCCTTGCCCAGCTGCTCTCCAACTTGTCCCTTGCCTTTGTCTCAGTAGCACTGTTTAGCAAGAAACTGCTGTAAGAGACACTGGCTTTCCTGAACCCCTCCTGACTGCAGGCACCTTATGGGTAGGAAAGGTGCCCTCTGCTTCCGTGGAATCCATTGCAATCAGCACTCCAGAAACACTTTTCTTCTCTATTATTAGACAGGCTTGACCTAGTTCAGCTCAACAAACATTTCTAAGTGCCTTTTAGATGCCAGAGATCATTCATTGAAAAGATTATCCTTGACCCAGCAAGGGCCCAGGGGGTGAATAAATTATCAAGGATGATATATTTGACTGGCATGGCAAAGACACAGAAACTTTTACTTTCAAGTCTCTAATTATGCATGGTTTCATACTGGCTCTTGAACAAAGAAAACCACAAAGATCTGTTCCCTTTGCTCGAATATGCTTAAATTATTGATATGGACTTAAGTAATGAGCTCGTGATGCTGGCTCTGTAGGATAACTCAAGTGCCTTCTCCACGTCCTTCTCCCTGCTCCTTTCCCTTGATTTGCCAGCTCCCTTGCATATTGAAATGCCCATGTGACCTAGTTCTGGTCAGTGGAGTGGGCAGGGGCCAGAGGTCCTAGAGAAGGCCTCTGTCATTGCTCAGAAACATAGATACTTATCATGAGCGAGCTTTACACCTCCTGTCTTCCTGCCTGGAACACAGATGGCATGCCTGAAGGTGAAGCAGTGATTGTGACTTCTTGAAGTTAAAAGCTCCAGGCTAAGGCTGATAGAGTAGGAAGATGAGGAAAGATCTTTAGTGATGGTTCTCATTGCTGCACTGAGCCCAGTGAGGTGGCCCTCTGAAAGACGCCTGCTTCTTGACATCATCATTCATGAGAAAAACAACTACTCTCTGTTTCAGCTTGAGACTGTGATATGAAGTGAACAAAGTCAGACACAAGCTTAAATATTGCATGATTGCTCTTGTGGGAGAAACTCAAATTAGAAATAAAGAGAAAAAGAAAAGATAGATAATAGGGAAGTGGGGAGACAGATCTTTCTCTCAAATTGGTAGGGTATCAAGAGATGAAAAAGGAAGGAGAGAAGGGAAAGGGGACGGAAAAAGGAAATGAGTTATTCACACGTGCCTGCTCCACACAAGGAGTGTAAGTATTACATGTACTGCAAATGTACACTAATAAAACCAAATTGTGTTTTTGTTTTTCATGTAAGAGAAGGCATGAGATAAACAGTCTGTCAATAGTTTCATTCTATTCCTGGTAGTTGAATGAACTATTGACAGACTGACATCCCTAGAGCAGTATCAAATCTTTATCTGAGGAGTGGTGATTCATGCTACTTGGTTCAGATAGCTTAATTCAGCTGCTTCTGAAGTCAGCATTTGCTCCCAGTGGTCTATCCTTTACTGCTCTGATCAGCCATCTGTGTATTTCTTTCATCTGCATGGGCAGAGCAGAGCTTACTGTAAGTATAGTGCTGGACAGATCCTACCTCTCCATGGTCAGCTGCTTCATGAGTTGCTACTGAGATGAGAAATGGAAAGAACTCAGGCTTTATGACTGTAACTTCTGTCCCATCATTTGGTAGCTCCTTCGGGACCTGAATGCCATCCACTTTTCTCTCCACTGGCCTTCATGTCTACTCATAGGGCTGAATGGAAGGAACATTTGGAGCTGTAGTAACTGTGGTTGGTATACGGTAGGTATGGAAAAAATAGGAGCAAGGTGGCAAAGGGAAGCAATGGGTGAAGAAGTCACTTGAAGAATGTCTGTGATGTTACTTACAGACTGAGGGACAGAGGACTGTGCTGTATCCTGGAAATAGCCTCTGGGTTCTTCAGACTGGCCCAGGAGCTCTTCCATACAGCCAGTCTTCTTCCATGATTGTTCACTTTTGTCCCATAAAGAGTGTATGTCTGTGTGTGGTGGGAGGCTGTTTGGGAACAGTGGGCACTCTGATGAGGGCTGCTTCACCTTAAATTGCAGAAAATTCATTGTAAAACTCATGACCAGTATACTCCTGTTTCTGTGTATGGGTTCTCTCCAGAAGGTGGTCCCTATCAGTGGCTGCTTATTGCTTAAAGCTTCTTTCCCAGAAAGAACTGGGAAGCTTGGGGTGAGGAGCAGAAGACCTTGCTTCCTCTTACCTGCCATGTCTGCTGCTGTTTACCTGGAACAGAGGGGCAGAGACAAATCCTTGGCAGGCTACCTGGCCTCCTGCTCTGCTCTCCATCTGTAGACACGCCAGCCCTTGGGGCTTGGCATTCTGTCCTCACCAGTTTGGCTGCATTGTGTTTAGTTTTCATGTTTGTCTCTTGCCATGTCTTGTCTTTAATACAAGCAGATAGAAGAGATCGGGAAGGGGAATGACTTTCATGGTTTCTTCTTTTGCTCTGAGTCATAGATGAAAGATCAAAGCAACCACAAAGTTGTCTCTGCTTTATAGAGCTCTATTGCAAAGCATGCCGATGTTTCATTGTATTGGGGATGAAAGGATTTTTCCCCAGATGGAACACTGTAGCCGGTGGGAAGCTGGGAGGTGGAACCAAGGGGCTCTATCTTGAGGTCAGCTTTCCTGCTTCTAGGCAATTTATCTGTGGCACCAAATGAATACCAATGGGCTACCTGTGCATCACTAATGCTCCTTAGGCACCACTCCAAACCTAAGCTACATGTACGCCCCCACACCATGTGTCTGGCGGAGAGAATGCCAGACCCCCGAGGGTCATGGAGTCTCTCTCCACATTCTTAAAATAAAGGTCGCTTTTATGTCATACTTATCTTTTTAGCTGCACCAAAAATTCTATCCGATGGTTCCCTTCCATGCTGAAAATGCTATCAGGGAAGACTAGGGGAAAGATTTGGTTTTATTTATGTCCATTCTCCTTATGTCTGGACTTCCCCATCATGCTGTTCAACATTTGCCTGATCCAACCAAGCAAGACAAAGACATAGCATGTATCAGGGCCTTAAGTAGAGCATTCTGTTTTCCCCTTAAATGGTCTCAAATACTTTTTTACCTGTGATCAATGAATTTCCTTGATTGGAAGCACTAACCAAGCTTTCTCTTAGCCAGGTGGGTCCTTGGTCTAGACCTGGTTTGTGGAACCTTCTGAGGACTTCAGCTGGAGCAGAATGCCTCAGATGCTGTTGCTAGGTCATTTTCTTGACTGCAACACTGGAGAGTTCCCACCTCTTAGAAACCCGTGGTGGCCCTAACTGCTTTCTCAAGTTTTGTGTTTACTGTTCTTACTGACTGAGGGATAAGGGTGAGGGTTCCCCTGCATTCTTTATAGAGGATTCCTCTTGATTTAAATTGATACCATTAGTATCACTTGCTTATAACCAAAGAACCTGACTCTTACAGTATCTTCTCATCAACTGGCTGATTTCTTCCTCCCATTCCATTCTCTCGTCTCTCTCTTTTTCTTTTTTCTTTCTTCTTTCCTCCTTCTCTCCCCTTCCTTCCTCTTTTCTTTTTTATGTCTTTAGACAGGGTCTTGCTAAATTGCTCAGGGTGGATGCCCCTGTAGCCTCCTGAGTAGCTGGAATTACAGTTGTGTAGCACCACATTTGGTCAGTCAATTTATTTTCCACCATTTTCCTGTCTCACTTTGCCTCCGAAAAGTTGCCTGTTAATCTAATGAACCAATCCAAGAGCCCAAGTGCTCTTGAGTCAGCACCTATGTTGCAGAACCCTCCTTCAGGAAGCACGAGCACCTTGGAGCTCTTGCTGCTGTTTCCAGTCAATGGCTTTGCACTTGAATTTGGAGGCCGTTAGAGCTGTTTCTGAGTAACATGGCCCCAGGAGCAAATAAGTCCTTGCTCAGAGCTTGCCTTATTACTCAGTGATATTTTATGATTCCTTATAGAAATAAGCAAAGTCTTGACATTATTGTTTTTCTTAGTGAAGGGTTTACTTCGTGAAGTGCAGCTCCCATTCTGTGTGCTCCAAGGAACCACCCTTTCCTCATTCCTGCCCCTCCACAGCCTCAGCAGTGTAGACTTTACTCCCCCGTGAAAGAGTCTGAGTTAACTAAAGGTACTAAAGGGTGGAGACTGCAGAATTCTCCTTTACCAGGCAGGAATCACTGGTTAAGACTGTGACCCAGGTATTAGTACATGACGGGGAATGGGACTGAGACAGACGTAGCACATGCTGCCTCCAAGGGCAGCACTACCTCAGTGACAAGGGTCAGCTCACTGTTGTCAGAGCTAGAAGTCCAGACTTCGGTGCAAACCATCCCATTAATTATGTGGGCAATTAATTAAGATTCTAAAGACCATATATGTAGATCTTATTACGCAGCCAATAAAACAGGCCTGTGGACTCAGCCTAGCTTGGGGTCTGAAGAATTCTTGACCTCTGATACTCTTAGGAAATCATGTCTGAGCTATACAGATTCAGGAAGGGGGGCAAATTGCAAGCTTGGTATAGTGGCTGATAACTGGCATTCCCAGCTACTCAGGGGCCAGGTTTAGGCCAACATGAGTAACACAGTAAAAAAAAAAAGAAGCAACTTGGAGAGCACACATAGAAAAATAAATATATGTCTCTGTGTGTGTGTGTGTGTGTGTGTGTGCGCATATATATATAATATGTTTCTATGAATGGTCTTATCTCTCACACGTGCACAAGCAACACACCCCCATACCCACACAAATTAAGAATGGAGAGAAATTAAAGGATCCATGTATCCAAATCTTTATTTCCACTGATTATATCTCAGAAGGAAGGAGGTATGGAGTCTTGGAGGACTTCTAATTTTTGTTTTTCATTTCTGTAGTGAGTAAGTTTTTAGTTACAACATGTTTTATTTTGGTAGTTGGAAAAAACCCAAAGAGATGCAATTGAAATGGGAGGACAGGAGAGGCCAGCTGTGCTGTGTTGTGGGCTCCTGCCAGCCATACCTAGGTTTCGGGGGACGTAACTACAAGGCCTCTACCTGTACGTCTAGAGCTCTCCAAAATCAGGACCTGCTTCATTTTTGTTGTATTACTGCACTTACCATAAAACCACCTGACACAGGGGCAGCTATCTGTGGGCACCTAGGGGACTGGATTAATGAATGACGTAGAGGGGTGGAAGTACCTGTGTCAAGAGGAGTAGGTGTGGAGTGTGGTGTTACTGTGTGAGTGTCTCAACTTTTAGTTCCATCCACTGTGTTCATGGGAGAGGAAACGGCTCCATGTCTTGCTGGTAGATGTCTTCACAATTTGCCATTTTAATTTAATTTAATTTTATTTACTTTTTATTTTTTAAGAGAATAAAGCCAAACAAAATAAAGCAGAATACAGCCAATCGAAACAGAATAGTGATAAGGGGGTTTTAGGTCAGCGCTCTCCACATGTCCTGGTCTCTATCCACCTTCCTTGTTCATCTGCAGGTGATCAAGGTGAGTGCCCTTCTCTGCTCAGGTTTGTAGTTCCCCAGCTTTGCCCAGCATGGTCAGGAACATCACAGGGAAAATGTGCAGAAAATGTCTGCACATATGGGACTCCTAAAGCTTCCAGGGGGACTTGAAGGACAGAAGGAGGAAGGGGAGGAGGAAAGGCAAAAAGCCAGGTTTCTGGATCCAAGATCAGGATTCTTCCCATACCAACTGTTGTCTTTTAACAAAATTTGGAAAAAGGCAGTTAATACTATACTGAACACCAGGTTACCACCAAGAACTAATTAATGTTTATTACTTGTTACTCTTCCATTTTTCATATGCCCTTTGTGTCATTTCCTTCAGGATTCCTGCCCCTCCTTGAACAGTGGTGAAGTCTGACAGAATTCCTAGGTAATGTGATTTAAAGCAGCATTGAGACAGTGGAGTCTCACTGGCCCCAGGATGACATTCTTCTCCTGTTGTTGGTGCTGAGGTTCATACAGAGTGTGGGGTGTGACAGCCACCTGAGGCCCCCAGCCCAAGCATTCCTGGGACCTGTGGCCCTCCTGAAATGGACAAGACCCTAAGAGGGTATTTCTGAACACCTGGACCCCTGGCTCAGGCTTCTTCCAGGTTCTTCTAGGTGAGGTCTGGGAGCAGGCAGCCCAGGAGGAGCATTTTTTAAGCCAAGCAGTAGCATCTCAGTTCATTGCATGGCACTCTTTTCAGACAACAAGACTGTCCTTGTTTCCAAACACTGTGAAACAGGAGTGCTGAGTCCAGTTTTCTTTGATCAGTACCATACAACTTTTCTGAGCCCTAATCTGTTCCAATTCAAATTAGTTGAAAACCAACACATGAATGGCAGATGCAGGGTTTTGTAATCCTTAGAAATTGTTTTAAGGAGAGAAAATGTGAGGATTTGTATTATGATGGGTGAAACTATTAACAATGAATTCTTTTGAAAAGATTAAAATTGGAAAGGTATGAAAAGAAAAAGGAACCCTGGAAGAGTAAGTTGTATAAAGAGAGCATCAATAATTCCAAGGCTATTTCAGGAGTGGTTCTAGTCTAAGGACCTCAAATGACTCTGAGAGGAAGTTTCCAAAAATGAACTATTTCCAGTGTTTTGTTTTTGTGTCCATCAAATGCTATATACACAGGGAGTGTGGGCCAGACCACAAAAGAGGTCTCATGTGGTGTGGAGGGGCCCCTGTGGCCTGGGAGCCATAGAGTTTTTGCTTATTTAGCTGCTTCTTGGCCTTGAATGATGACAGAGACATGCACATCTGTTGCTCCCACTAAAACTCAGGCAAGATGCTGTCAGTCACATTCAGCCACAGTTATCAGTCAGGGAAAATATAGACTGGAGAATATGGCTTCTGTTCTTTTGAAAATGATGCCTTGGTGGTGGTAGAAAAATGCTCTGAGCATTCAGTTTTCATTTAATGACGCAGATGACTGTGAACCAACCTTTGGCACTTTCAGTTGACTATCCTGACATTTCCGGGATGGTTAATTGTCATCTTGGCCTTGGAATCCTCATATTGGGTTCAAGTCTTTCAGTGATACTTGTGGGAGAGAGTTCCAGAAAGTAGTAGCTTATAATGAATCTAACAATAGAAAGGGCCTTGTTTGACGATGACATCAGTTTTGGTTCCAAGTTCTCTAAGTGAGAAAAGTCAACGCAACATTGCAAAGGCAAGAAAATGTACAAAAAGATTCAAAGGGAGATCGGGCTTCGGCCAAGGCTGAATGAGGGGCTTATATGATATCCTGAGAATGTGGGATCCCCCTTTGCCTGCTGTGTGGCTCAGCCCTATGTTTCTTGGCTGCCTAGGTGCTACGGTGCCAGATCTCTGTTCTCCTAGGTCCAGTCCAGCAGGGAAGAAGAATTTGCTTCCTTGGTGACTCAATATGAAAGTCTCAGAACTGCAGTTTGTTGCCTCTGAGCAACCTGACAAACATTGCAGACCAAGCTCTAAGCTGATCACTGAGTACTGGTTGCTCAGACCTGAAACAGGGCCCCGCCGTAGACTGGGAAGAGGAGCCATTTCCTGTACATCTGTCTTCTGTACCAGTGGTGGGGAACCTACCGCTTGCATACTGCAAAGCGCTGTTTGTATTACCTGAAAAGTCTAAGAGGTTCACCGTCACTGTTCTAGACTCTGCTTGATCCAGAAATTTGAACAATGTCATCAGGACTGAGCATTTTAACTCTCTGAACTTCTTTTTCATTATCCTCGCTCTCAGATAAACTATGCCCTCATTGGGTCCACAAATGATAGCATGTACCATGCTATCATTTTGGAGGATATATTTCATCCGCCAAAAACATTGGCGGATGAAATGCAAGATAGGGCAAGGACCACTGAAAGACCCAAATCCAGGAATGTCCTTTCTGGAAAAGAGCCAGTGCACCAACAAGTGAAGTGAGCAACCAGCCTTCCTTGTTCTCATTAGTGTGGCCTGTCTCCACATCTCCAATCACCAGTGAACCACGGGTTACTTCTCCAAGCCTGACTGGGCACCGGCAGCTCAGCTGTTTGAAAACTTGGGTCTTGTAACAGGTGATTCACTTCTACATTAGTTTTTCATTGCAGTGTCTCACTTTTCCAGTAATGAGGCCAGTTGCAGAAGAAGAGTATAGAGAAGCCATCAACATTTGTGTAGAGACTGCTTCTTCCTTAGTTGTTTCATGGCTCTGTGCCTCTCAGTTTGACTCAAGATATATTTGATGATAAGTACTCTGGAAGCATATGAGAGTTTATCTTGAAGTTATTTAATTTAGAGTGGTCAGTATAAATCAATTGAGCCCTCAGGGGTCGGGGGAATCCAAAAAATAACAAACAATTTTTCATTGTCATAGTTAAATTATAGTTTTGAATCTTTCATGAGCACATGGCGGGTTGGAACAGCAGGGAGCAAAGAAGCTGGATCTAAGGATTAGTTTGTGCTCTGTTAATGATTGCACTCAGCGAGTGCTTGTCACAGAGTGGTCTAAGGTGCGAGAGGGAGAGGTCTGACTTCGTTTTATACAAACAGTGTAAAAGGAAAGGAATTGCTCATATTAACAGATATTGAAGAATTGAGTAAATACAAAAATTCATCTCTGTGCATAGCTGTGTACTTAGGACAAGGTAAAATCTTCCATTTACAGAAAAGTGTATGTTTGCTTCATGTTTTCAATGAAAACCATTTCCTAATTTGGTGTTTCAAGTTTCCTTTCAAATTCATTTTCTTTATATAAAGGAAAGTAATAGTCTCTGTGCGAGTTTTATGTCACTTTTCATCAAAATAAATATATATATATATATACATATATATATATATGTATATATATATGCACGAACTCTCCTGTTTGTGCTTGCTCTTGGGCTTTTGATCTATAAATGCAACAGTAGGAAGTGTTCAATGTTTAAGGAAGAAATACTTGTTCTAATATTCACTTGTTCTAATATGTCATTTCTTTCTCACCTTTGTGTGCTTCATCAATCTATAAATAAGATTCACATTTCATAGACTGCCACTGGTTGGCTCTATACAGCTGAGTCTCTGGGTAACTTTCTAGGGCTTTTATATAAAGTACCATGAATTCAGTTGCTTATAAGAACAGTATCTATTGTCTCATAGTTCTGGAGATTAGAAATCACTTTCACAGGTACCTATCTATACTTAGGATATCACTGCATATTTTGGGTGACCTGATTTAGCCCATAATAGTCTAGTCCCATTCATATCCTGCCCATATAAAAAATACATTCAACACCATCTTGACATTCCCCAAATTCTTATTCCAGCAGCACCTCTAAGTCCAAAACTTAATTTAAACATAACCTCAAGGATCCCAAATCTCATCTGTCATATTCTTTAGGCAGGTCTGGGTAAGACTTGAGGTGTGGCATTTCATGCCATGAAATTCCTCCTCACTTGAAGAACTAAGAAACAAGTTATAGGCTGCCAAAATACAGTTGTAGGATAGCATGTGATAGACAACCCTATTCCAAGTGGGAGAAGTTTTAAGAAATAAGAGAAACCTGAGTTCCAAGCAAGTCGAGAACCTAGCAGGGCAAATTCCATAGTTTTCAAGGGCGGACAATAACTATGGCTGGAATTTCTACCTTCTGGGTATCAGGTAGCAGCCCCACCTTCTAGACTTTGTCTTTTCTGGCTTCTACATCTGTAGCTGTGTCCACTGGGCCATTCTTCCTTCGTTTCATCATGTCTTTATCCCTTTCACTTCAGGCTGACAATGTTTGTGCTGATGTAACTACCTTAAGAACTTTGCCAATCTGCCATGAATGGTAAGAGGATCCATACGATTAGATACTAAGGTTCACTATTCCAAACTTTGCTTGGGTGATTGAATGGACTCATGAGTCACATGCCTAATCTTCCAATTGTAGTTTGCACAGCTATACTCTAGGTTTTCTCTCCCAAGTACATTTTCTCATTTTTTTCTTCCCTTTGTAGCCTAAAAACTTTCCAGGTCCCCCAAGTACTGGTTTATTTTTGTTTAACAGTTCTATTCTCAATTTACCTCTTTCCTCTTGAATTTACTATGAGCAGCAAGGAGAGTCTAGATTGTACCTTCTGCATTTTGGGCATTTGATCTATAAATGCAACAGCACTTTGCTTTGAAATCTCATCAGCTAACATCCAAGTTTATCACTTATCAGTTCTACTTTCCAATGATAGAATACAACTTGGCCAAATTTTCTGCCATTAGATAGAAAGGCAAGTAATAGCCTCTGTGCCAAATTTGTGTCATCTTATCTATTAGCAAACATGTACCCACAAGCTCCTGCACCCTCCTATTCTCCTGTGCTTTCTAATATTTGATAACCTTTCTTCTGGTATTTAGTAGCATATGTTCTTTCCTCCAAGGTCTAGTAACATGTTCCTCAGAGGTACCCTTAGCATTCCTCTTTCTCAGATCAATTGCTTCATGATGATAAATGAATTCTGTGAGATATTAGAGCTTCTCTGACCGAAGCCTTTCTCTTATCATTGGAATTGTCTCTAATGCCTGTATTTCTACTTCTTGAAGACAGCATAGGCTTTTGCTCGTATGCACTTGTCTCAAAATCTTCCCTTCTCCACCTGTTGCCCAATTCTGAATGCATTGCTACATTTTAAGGTATTTTCATCAGCAGCACTGCATGTTCTGCTGTGAGACCTGAATTCATTTTCTAGAGCTCCAATAACATGGTACCATAACCCGTGGTACCAGTTTATGGTTTAAAAAATAGGACTTTAGCATCTCATGGCTCAGGAGGCTAGAAGGCTGGGATTGAAGTGTCATTAGGGCTCTGCTCCCTCGGAAACCTGCAAAGAAGAAATTTCCTTGTTTCTTGTGTCTGCTGAAGGTTGCTAGGTGTCCTTTGTGTGCCTGACTTACAGCTACACTGTTCCCAAATTCTGCCTCTTCACATGTCCATCATCTCTCTGTGTCCATCTGTGTTTCTCTGTCTTCTCCTTTTCTTGCAAGAACAATAGTCATGTTGGATTTAGGACCCACCATAACCCAGCATGACTCTTTCCAATTTAACTTATTGCATCTGCAAAGAGTCTATTTCCAAATAAGGTCACAACTGCAGGCTTAAGACTTTGACATATTTTTAGAGGAGAGGGTAATTCAATTCATGATACTGTCCTTTTCAGGGTTAGCAGTCTCTGCATTTATACAGACAGGACTTTCTGGTTACAAATGACAAAACAGAGCTCAAATTAGCTTAGGCAAAATGAGTCTCCTTGACTCTCCCAATGTATTCATGGCAGGGTCTGATCCAGTTATTCCAACAGTGTCATACTCATGCTCTATCTCCTGCTCTCTGAATTCATTCTTTCTTTGTGTTGTTTTCATTATCAGGCATGTTTACAGAGTTGTAAACACTAGGTCCTGAACTATGGATATCCCAGATGGAAGCAGATCTGTAGTCATATGGTGTGCACCGAAGTTCTAAGGCTCACTCTCGTTAGCTTCACTTGTGTGGGTGAAATGGGTTTCACTCTGTGTCTTGTCTGCGAGTCCTTTGTCTTCTCCTGAATCCGGAAGTGCAGTCAGTGTTGGCCAGGCCACATGAGCTGAGACCACGGAGTAACGCTACCATTAAGAAGAGCAGGTACTGGGCCAACTGGCACAGGAGCGCATCTCAGCCAGGAAGCGGAGGGATTGGCTGTCAAGTGTCAGTTCCAACCTTGTCACTCCAAACATGCACATCTCTTCCGTGATTCTTGGTGAGTAGTCACAGCGGGTAGCTTCTTCATCAGTAAAATCCTACTTCACAAGCTTCTCTTTTTAAATGTGCTTTTTGAGTGCTCAGCTTTCATAAATTATATTTTGCACAAGTAAAACCTACCACAATTGTGCAGCTTGGTGACAGGCATTCAGTTGTGAGGCCACAATCATTGCACAGGCCATTTCCTTGACCCTCAGAATTCTCTTGTAACCCTTCAGAGTCAGTCTCTTTAGCCTAGGCCCTCACATGTGAAACTGCTGGCCTGGGGAGTTCTGAGATAAACTATTAAAAGACCTGACATTGTACTTTGAGGCTAAAGTTGAAGAATTTATTTATGTTCTAAATAAGTATTAGTGTTTGTTGATTAGCATTTGGTGAAATCAAGCCACAGTTCCCTTGACCCTTGCATGTGGCCTCCTGCATGGTGTGTTGAGTCCTTCTTGAGCTTTGAAGCCCTCCGACTTTCCACTGCTAGGTAGAGAAAGTGCTGTGTGTGTGTGGTGTGGGGTACTGGGGACAGAATCCAGCACCTTGAAAATGCCACTGAGCCCTTTCTAAAGTTTTTATTTGGAGACATGGTCTTGCTAAGTTGTCCAAGCTTGGCTCCAACTTAAAATCATACAGTCTCAGCCTCCCAAAGAGTTGGAGTTACAGGCATGCATTACTATGCCTCCCAAAGAGTTGGAGTTACAGGCATGCATTACACAGCTTGAGAATGCTGTGCTTTCAAATGTCAGGCGAATCTTCACATTTTAAGGTAAACTTACTTGAGACTTGAATTCCCCCTGCAAAATATCTACACTAGTGTTCAGGGGCCTCGGAATCTTAGATGGAACCATCTTTAGAATTATAGGGGCTATTATGTAAACCTGTTTTCATTTTTGTATTGAGTCAAAGAACAACTTGAAAAAAATATTAATAGAAGTCTCGAATTAATTGATTTTATACCTTTAATTTCAGCATTCTTTTTACATGGTATCACTGTTGTGCTGGTTATACCACCCATTGTAAATAAAACCACAAGCTAACCAAGAAAAGCAGAACAAAACAGTAATTACGCTGATGTTGTTGGCTTTTTTATTTTTGGAAGGAAGGGAAATGTACTGGTCTGAGCCAACTTTTCCCCCTCAATGGCTGGCACTTCTCGGTAACATTACAAATGTTATTCACTTACAGTGTTTATTTTTTGTGGGGCCTAGGCAACAAACTTACTTATTTTTTAAATGAAAAAAATTGATCTAAACATGTGGAAAAATTTAAAAGAAGAAGGTCAGTATAAAATAGTTGTAAAAAGTGACTGATCTCATTATAATGGCCTGCATTGAATTTTGCTAGTTGCCCAACATTGGTAAATTATAAGATTAGCTAGAAAAGTGAGTCTCCTTCAGAAGTTTGAGATGGTTGGGATTTTGTAGGCAATCTAGTGCTAAAAGGTTTTCTTTGTCATTTTGTGGTGTTATTTTTGGGTTGAGAAACAATGATCATTTAGAAAGAAAAGTTCAGAGTTCTGGTGGGTTCTGCTGTACCAAGGGTGGTAGTCCCATTAAAGTTCTTAGTATTAAAAGCAATTTGTGGGGGGGGGGGAGAGGGAGGGAAGGTGGGAGAGAGAGAGAGAGAGAGAGAGAGAGAGAGAGAGAGAGAGAGAGAAAGGAAGAGAGAGAGAGAGATCCATGAGTGATAGGGTCAGGGTATTATGTTAAATAAATAATAGAGACCTTGACTGACAAAAGGAGATAGACCATTGGTTGACCTGTCTCTGGAAAAAGAAGTTCAAAGTAAAGTATCAAATGGTGTCTGAATGGGGCTCTGATCCCTTGAGACTAGCAAAAGACACCAGCCCTGTGGGCTCCTCTTGACAGCCTGTGTGGGCTTCTTCTATGCTGGGAGCTGTGCACTATGACTAACAAACTCGAAATAGTCTTGGAAGCACATCAGTGTGGCCTGAACCCCGTTAGTTTTGTGGAAAGGGAAAAAGAAGGGGCAAAGGAGAGCATGACCCTCAGTGGCTGATGAGTAATAGCTGCACTGAGTTTCCAGTATTAGTTTAAATCAGGCTGTACAAGCTGTGAGATCCTAAGTGAATTGCCTCATTTTTCTGAGTCTGTTGTGCTCACTGTGAAATAGAGACAGTGCTTATAATTTCACCTACCTTTGCATGTTTCTATGAAGTGATACACAAAAAGCATGTAGCAGGGCATGAATATAGAAGTACTTAGGCAATGTTGGTTATAATTGAACAAGGAGGCTTATAAAAGAAAAGAGAAAGATTGAGAGAAATAGGAGGAAGAAAAGGGAGGAAGAAATGAGCTTATGAGAACAAAAGAAGGAAGATAATCTGTGTCACCAGCATTTTGTGTGCTTAAAAGAATAAGGCATAGTTGAGTGTTTCCATTACATGAGTGAAGTTGAGTTTTCAAATGAAGAGACGCTGAGGTTCTCTATCATTTGCCTGAAGGGTTAGCAGCCTAGTCAAGGTAACTTCCCGAAAGCCTCTGTAATTCTGTAAATGCCCAGGAAGTCACTGCATTGCCAGGTATTTTATTTGCAAATTTAAATCTACATTAAACATGTTGACATCATACTTTTCACTCTAACTGAAGACTAGGTGAAGTATCACCTTGCACGTGACAGCAAGTTGAAGCCACTCAAGGCATGGAGATTGTCTGGCAGAGCCTAAGACTGAAGACTGGGAATGTGCTTCTCTCCTGCACTGAACTGTGCTCCAGAACTCTGTGCTGCTACAGCCACTCTGCCTCCTTTGAATTGCAAAGGAAACACTGTCCGGATTTCATCTGCAGCAGAAAATATCCAGTTTGCTAAGAAACTAATTGAATTATACCTCCCTGGGCAAAACTGCAAATCACATGGAAAGTCTCAGTTGCAGAAAAACAAAAAACACCAACAAAAGGCTATTTTGCTTTGAGTTTTTTGAATTCCATTCATTTAGAACAAATGAAGAAATTTCCTTTTCAGAAAGAAAAATGCCAACATGTTTGTGACTTCCCGGCAATTTTCTTGGACTCTTGGGGTCACAGGAGAGTGGCTGAGACGCCCATTCCAAGACCAATTGTTACGCTCTACCTGTGTCTCAATTTCCAGGTCAGTCTTGTGCTGAGAATCAATCCAGAGAAAAAGAGGGCTTTTTAGTTTTCAAATAAACTTTTGGCGCAGACTTGTTTCCCACTTTAAGGTTTACTGATGTGTGACTGACAAATACAAGCTGTATATATTTAAAGTCTACAGTGTGATGTTTTGCCATTCATGTGCAGTATGAAATGATCGCCGTTATTAAGCTCACTAACGGTCTGTCATGTCACATACTTACTGTTTTTGTGTGTATCTTGAAACACTTGAGATCTACTCTCCCGTGGGTTTTCAACTGTGTAGTGCAGTAGTATCAACTGTAGTCTCCTTGCTGTACAGTAGGTTTCTAGAAGTTATTCATCTAATGACCTCTAATGACCGGAAGCATACGGCCTTGGTCAGCCTCTCCTTTCCCCCTCCCCCAGCTTCTGTTACCCTGGCTTTGCCCTCTTCCTCCTGATTCCCCACTGAACGAGGTCAGGCAGTTTTTATCCTGCTGGGTTTTTCTCATTTCACTTAACATAATATTCTCCAGGTATATCCATGTTATCTACACAGCAGGATTCTTTCTCTGAAGCTACATATACTGCATTTTCTGTATCTGTTCTTCTACCAGTGAATAGATGATTTTCATAGCTTGGCTCTTCTGAATAGGGTATGTGGATATCTCTCAAAGGTACTGGTTTCAGTGCTTTTGGATAGACACCCACAGTGTGATAGCTGTATTATGTAGTAGCTCTGTTTTCTCTTTTTGTGGAATCTCCATATTGTTTCCACAATGGCTGTGCTAATTTACATTGCTATCAGCAGTATAGAAGGCTCTCTTTCTTCCACTCACATCCCACATCCTTTGCTCACATTAGCTGCCTTTTGACTCATTGACAGGGGCCATCTGGGGGGTCAGAGGCAGTACCTCATTTGGCTTTGATTTGCATTTCGCTTGTTTGTAGGAGACTAAGCACCTTTCCTTCCGTCTGCTGACTGTTTGCATTGCTTCTTTAGGAAAACAGAAGCTAGATCATGTGGTACTTGTCTTCCAGTCTTTTTACCCATTTTAAGATCACACTCTTTGCTTGCTGTTGTATGGTTTCCTGAAGTATTTTAATATTAACCCTTTATTGGATATATGATTTGCAAGTAGCTTTGCCTAAATTTGTAGGACGTTTCATAAAATAACTTTTTTTCTGTTAAAGTTCTAAGTGGTTGGTTAGATGAAAACATGAACGTGCCTTTCAGGTCTGGTTGTAAAGAAATAGTAGGTACTGTGCTGGTTTAGTGTCTGGATGCTCTGATCAAGGAGGGTGAAGCTTGGGGTCTGTGGGGGAAGTGGAAAGAGAGCAGCCTAGGGCTTTGCTCATAGTAATCACTGTAGGGATATTTGCTGACCAGTAGATATTCTTGGGTAAACTGGGATTCTAGGAGTGATACCGGCAGCTCACTGTCACAGGCTACTTGCTCATATGTAAAGGGATTAGATGGGTTCCTGGCATATACACACCCTAGGAGGAAAGGAATTATCCTTAATTTTTTCTTGAATGGGGAAAATAAGGCCCTGAGTAAAATGATAGGTCAACCAGGGTCATCGCAATAACACGTGGTGACTGACAGGGCAGGGATTTGAAGCCTGACTTTGAGGCCTGTGTATTTATTGCTCATGCTGGTCTACTTTCCACCACAAGATTTAACACTGAGCACTGCCATGTGTTTTCTCCCCCACTCAATTTCTCTCTGTGTCTTCACCTTCACTGAAGACAGTGCCTTCGTCCCCTGGTTCACACACACCTGGAATCTGGGGCTGATCTTGCTGCGCCACCTCCCTTCTCCCCAGATGATTGGACTCAGGACTAAAGCAGGTCTCCCTTGTCACTTAGTGGGTGGCACCTAGGACTGACAGTGAGATGTCCATGGGGACACTGAACCAGAGCCATTCCCTTTCCATAAATCCTTCTGACCACCAGGGGAACAAAGTCTCAATGCAGCATTTAAACGTTTTTCTAATTTTATTTTTTCTTCATTTTTAGGAAAGTGGCTTAACATAGTTGTAGTTCACCAGAATTTAATAACATTGTTTATTTTTAATGATCTCTTTCTGCTTTATGGCTTGTGATATGAGTCTTCCCATTTCTAGTGTGATACAAAGTTCTCTTTGAAAAGGAAAGTATTTAAATTTTTGTTTTGTTTTTGCAATGCTGAACCCAGGGCCTTATAGATGCAAGGCATGAGCTCTAACACTGAGCCAGATCCCAGCCCAAGTATTTAAATTTTAAAACAAAAGTATAATGAAATTATTAAGTAAGGAGTAAGGTAGGTAATCTAGCAAAGCATAAATTGTATGTGGCATAAGAAAGTACTAGAGGCATAGTACCTGTCTGGCAGGTCCTGGTACCAAAAATCAAAACAAACCAAACAAACAAAAACCACTAGAGTTTGAGAAACCCTAATAGTAGGTCTTTCTGGAACTTATAGTTCCCCTGTTTTAAATTGCTTCTTGAAAAGCCCTGACCTGCATAATGGCCCTCAGCTGTGTTTCCCTTCCGACCCCAAGAGGACACCTGACCCCACAGGAAAGAAGATGTTAATAGTCCATGTGTCCTGCAGCACAGAGCTGTCATTGACAGACGCTGTGTTACTAAACAGTTCCATTGAAAGACATTTTTGGAACACTGTTATTAAACATGTGGCCAAACACTCGAAAGCAAATGACTGAATGGTGTATTTAAAGATCTAATAGTAATGAATACTCAGTAGGCAGCTGTTAGTTGAGCTTTTTATAGTTATTTATTTCATGAAACATCGTACCATCTTCAGAAGCTGGGAAATCCAGTCTGCTTAGCCGGCTATCTTATTCCTTTCAGGGTTAATGTTATTTAAAATCTAGAAGTTTTTTCTCCCCTAAATGATGAATCAGAATATGAGAATTTCAGGCAGGGCTCATCCCCAAATGCACGGGTTCACAAAAATTGAATCTGCAATGGGGGTTAGCACTTTCTCCTAAACCCTAAAGGGGTCATATAAATGCTCTCCCTGGAGCAATCACATCGTGTTAGTGTGTACCCTAAAATAGATTTGTTTGATTTCCCATCATGCCTCCTCCAGGACCTTGGAGAATAAACCTTTGCCGAGATCATGCTTGGTAGAGATCAGCGTCTGAGCCTGCACTTCATAATCAGAAGTTGCTCCTTCCCAGATAGCCTCACTGTGCCTGCTTATCTTGTTCTGCTTCTTTGGCTCATCACCAGTCTTTTCATTACCTAGAGAGTAGTAAATACATGTCTACATGGCTGAAATAGAGACTTACCTAAACCATGAAAGGAAGTGTCACAAACAGGTAAGTATAAAATTTTAATCTGACACATGAACCTTCTAGTAATTTAATGATTGGGACTGGCCAACATGAGCTGCCTCCTGATTTCTAGGAATACTTCAATTTCATCTCCATTTGGAGTATTACTAGTGGAAAATGTAGAATTCTACTTGAATATACCAACATGATGGCTGATATTAAACACCTGAAAAACCTGGGAATGCACCCCAGAGTCTGAAATGTGTCCATATTAAAGAGGGAACCCCTAAGGTCATCTAGTGGAAATAACTTGTTGACACATGGGGAAAATGAAAGCTGAGGACTTGTCCAGGTGAAAACAAATCTACAGAAGGACCACCTCTTCTGACCTAGAGATGTGCAATCTTTCCTTTCTGTGATGACCACAGGATTCTTAGGTTAGGAGACTCTGTGGTTTCATGTGTGTTATTTGTGTTTGTCTGTCTTGGGGAGAATGAGTGGACTCTGTTCCTGGAGACAGATAGTACTTCTGCTGTTGTTCCCAGGAAGGGGAGCCAGAGGTTAAACATGAAAGAGTGGCCTATGGGTGGGCTTCTTTTGGGTAATGAAACAGCAAAGACATGGTGACAAGAAACCACACATGCATTTGGCTTCGAATTCATTGGGACACTCACCAGCTTCCCCCCCAAACGTCTACTTCCCTCTGTTGTTTCATTTGCACAGCCAAAGTGGAATTGTGTTTCTAATGTGTTCCTAGGATGCTTGCAGGATTTCTTGGAAACCTCAGGCAGATGGGTAAGTTGTGTGATCTCTATTACCACTCTCTGGAAAGCCTGTGGCTGATATTCCACCATGGCTCTGGAATCTGGGGTGGCTTCTCAGTGACCTGGCTTCCATGGCTTTTCAGGGAGAGATCAAAGACATGAAAACTATCTGAGCTTGTGAACTGATTAGTACTGTGCTCAGTGCTTCCACAGCGATTTGTTTTCCCAAGCCCAGCCTTTATATCTTTTTCCAAAAATTGTACATGGCATTCATCCTCTAGAGTGGTTTAAAAGCTAATAGATATTCTCATTTTATTCCACCTCTGACTAAAGCAACTCTATCGCTAGATGAGTTTTTTGAATTCCATTTGCTCAGGCCTTATGAATTGAATAAATTTGAATTAATGTGTGGCTTTCTGAGGAGGAGGAAGTATGCGTTGAGGGGTTAAGTGATGTCTGTGTTAGTTTATGTTAGTGGATCTTTATCAGTGCAAATGTACTCATACTACATTGCCACATTGGCTCTATTAGTTTATATGAAATTTTCATTAAATGATATTAAAATACACATATGGGAATTTCTAAAGTGCATGTTTCCCCTTGAACTGCCAGATATTTATATTCCTTTTCGTTATACTGACAGATAAATATGTTTTCTTTCAAGGTAATGATTAGAAAAAATATTTATCAGTCAGCATGTATGTAACAACTCAAATCCCAATGAATTTTCTATGCTGTATTTGATCATTCTTATATTTCTTCCTGCAATAATTAGAGCAGAATTGAGATGTAACAAATGAAACTGGTACTCAGTTGTCTTGGGAGGGGTGTGAGTGAGAAGCATTTGGCTTATATCTCAGTGAGTATGAAGAAAACCATGGTGAATAAACTCATGAATGTGAATAGGGCTCTAACTTCTGATTACATAACACTTACTTACTCTGTTCTTTATTACACTCTTATAGATGCTGATGGTTCAACAATTGAAGCTTTTAAACTAATGGAAGGCTTTTAACTAAGTAGAATGCCTTTATTATTAGCAAGTAGGGAGATCTGAATGTGAATTGAGGCGGTTTACAACAATCTTAGAAAACATTTTTATAAAAGTATAATACCCATAATTTATGTTTATTTTCAGTTTTCTTTGATTTGCATAAATGCCTTCATTTGCCCTCTTTCCACATGTCGAGCCCAGTTCCTAACTGTATCCATCAGGATTCTCTGAAACCTCAAAGGCTTAACATGGACAAGTTTATTTTTTGCTAATGTGGGTGCCACTATTACTACAGGAGCTCTTTGGAGGTAGTTTTCTTCCACTGTGTGACGAGGGTACCCTACTTTCTATCCTCTAGATATGTCATCTAGAAAAAGTAGCTTTTGCAATTTTACTGGTACCTAGCCAGTGTAGGAACTTATTACCCCTCTCAGTACTTTAATGGGGTGACACATGTCGCTTCTGCTCACTGCTCATTGGTAAACCAGTCACGTGCCCCACATCAGCTACTAGGTATTCTGGGAAACATTGGCGAGTGCACGCAGTCCACAGTGAGTACTGCTCTCCCCACCATCCCGACACAGCGCAGTGTTTGGCAACGCTTAGCAGAGTAAGTGAATGGATGACAAATCCTTTTAAGCAGTTTGGTGTAAGAGGATACTATAGCATTGCAAACTGATAGAGAAAAGATCGCAAATATCTGGCGGAATATTAACCTTAAGGGCCTTTTGTGTGTATTTATGCCATTAACATAGCTAGAAGAGCCTGTAACTGGGTTAAGCCTCCATGCTATGTAGTGGGTCTTTTCTGAGTCTCAGCGTGTGGACCCTGAAGAATCTTTTTTTCTGATCTTAAAGGCTTCTAAAGCAAACAACGTCTTGCAGTGAATTAGGTGGAAATGCCTGTAAGCCTTTGCAGAGTACTTGTAGAATGGAACTTGTTAAGGCACATGGAAGATTAACTTCCACTGACAAGACAGAATCACAGTCATTTTCTCTTGCCACCAGGCCATTCCCTAAGCTGAATGTCAGCAGGGAGAGTTCATCCATTTTTTCCACAGCATTATCTTAAACAAAGTGTCAGGACACTAAATAGACTTATCGCCTTTTCCTATTATTTTTAATTTTGATGTTTATTTTTTTTGTCCTACTTATGTATTGTCATATGAAGTTAAAACAACTACAAAAGTTGGGAAGATTGAAAGAAGAAAATATCAGAGTCTACGCCTTGTTTCTGAGTAGCTGTTGTGAAATCCATAAGACTTAAGCATGTATGTCAATTTCTAGTTTTTGTTTTCTTGACACATGACATCCCAGTGCTGTATTATAATTTGGATAATATTATCATAATTCAGTAATAGGTCCATTCACTCAAACGTATTCAGAGAACCTACTAAATACTAGACAGCGTATGCTATATGTGTTGTAATAGATGACTGTCATTCAATAATAAATATCTCATTAAATTGCAACTCTAGAAAGCAGTCCAGAGCGACTAAGGTTGAGTGTGCATTGGGAATTGTTCATAGCAGGTTCAAGTATAATTCTTTCACCTTTAACTATATGATGTTTGCACAGTTATGCAGTCATGTAGAGCTGCAGTTTCCTCATGGCCTAAGAGAAGCAGGAAAGTTTAAGACAAGTCCTAAGCAGGGAAGCACTTCTGTACCCCAGCATACTACCTTCACTGTAACTGTAACACTGGCATTTTCTTTGGAATGATTCATAAATTCCTAGGTATTGAAAGTGAGATAGTATTGTTTAAGATTTTGCAAAATTCTAGTATTCTAGTATTCTAGTGTGTTAGTGGGCTTTCTGTTACTGTAACAATATATAGGTGTTAACCAACTGAAAAAGAGGAAAGGTTTATTTTGGCTCATAGTTTTGAAGATTTCAGTCCATGGTTAGTTGACTCCCATTGCTTTTGGACCTGTGGTCTAACAGAACACCATGGCAGGTGTATGTGTTGGGAGGAGATTTCTCACTCATGGTAGCTGTGAGGCAAAGAGAAACAGAAGAAGGGGTATGGTCTCAATATTCCTTTTAAGGGCATCCCCCCTAATGACCTTACTTTTTCTCTAGGTCCCACTCCCCAAACATTCCGCTCCCCAGCCCAGTAGCACCACAGGTTGGGGATTAAACCTTTAGCATTTGGGCCTTTGGAGGACACTTATGTAAGTCATAGGTAGTGTCCAGGTCTATTTAAAAAAACTCATATTTTCTTCATATTCCATTCTTCTCCCCACCCAGCCCCCACTGTATGCAGCCTGATGGAAATCTAGCATTGTACCCTAGGTACACCAATGGTAATCACATTTGTTAAATTATCATGTTTCTTGCTTGCTTGCTTTCTGTTTCTTTTTTGTACATCTGTATGTGTGTATGTGTGTGTGTGTGTGTGTGTGTGTGTGTGTGTGCATGCGTGAGTGTGTGTAGGGGCCTCAAGGTGGCTAATTTATTATTTCCCCTTTTCTAGCACATGCACAGAAAGTCCATACAGATAAATGTACACATATACATGCATGTAGCCTCCAGTGAGAGACAGAGACAGCTGCTAGACAGAGAGGCCCAATGTTGTTTCCTCCTCACTAATGTATTTCTCCAAACACAATATCTTGGGTACCTATGATGGCAACAAGATTTGCCAACATATCCCTAGGACATCACATCCACAGCAGTCAGCTGGACAAAACCAGGAGCCTTGCAGTGGTGAGTGCAGCTGCTACCATCAGACACTAGGTACACCTGGACTTTTCCCTTAGGAGCCTCAGTAGCAGTGGAACCAACTTGGCAGCCCTCAGTGTACAAATTGAAGTGATGTATCAATGGTTCCACGAAAGTCTTCATCTCTGCATGCTTAGGTGGGCACAGTTTGGTATCATCAATCTTGATCTCTTCAGGAGACATCTTGTTTGGACAGTGCTGAAGGGACTGGTGCATCTCCACCCAACACAGGTGGACACAATATGCGTATCACACTCAACCTGATCATTAACATCATAAAGCTGGGTCTTCCACAGATCCCACTGGATACCCAACCCCCGAGCATCAATCCACTAAAACCATAGTTAAGTGCATTTTCTGCTATTACAAACCCAATGCCGACCATCTGATTTCACCAGATCCTGTTGTTAGTCAGCATCTCCTCCACTTCATCAACCCAAAGAGAGATGTTCTTAGAAAACTGATAGATGTCATCCATAAGGTCAAAGGGTAAGTCCTGAGGCACTCCTCCAGGTTGGAGGTAAGCAGCATGTTTTTGGCTCTGGACACCCACTTATAGAACTCAAACATATTTTCTTATTCCTTGAACATCCAGAAGAATGGGGTCATGACCTCAGTGTACTGGACATGTGTGGTCGCAGCCACGATGTGGTTCAAAAGTAGTGTGATTTATCCAAGCAGCACTTCCATTCACTGAGGCCGGGGAGAAGGCTGGATGCTTAACAGCTCCTCCACCACAGTAACTATGCCCACTCATGATGCACCAGGGACAGGTAAATCTCATAGTGGACTTCTCAGTGCCTCCATGCAGGAGCAACGTGAGGGTCATCTTCTGCACTGTCTCTTGCTCAGCTTAGCTCCATTGCTAGCTGCAGGACTCTGTGGGCTCCTTGGTGCTGGGGTCCAAACTTCTGGGTTAGGTTTGAAACTATGTTTTCCTTGGGAGAGTCCAAGTCATTCCAAAGTGAGGCTTCTAATGGGGTACATGACAGCACCCGCAAACTTCTGTGCCTGTTCCATATCAGACTGCCACTGCTGAGCAACTCTGCTGGGCTGAACAGGCAGGCAGACCCCAGACCCGGGCTGTAGCTTTTAGCCCCACAACCCCAGAGGGTGCAAAAAGCCCTCTGTGCTGCCTTCTTACCTGGCTGCCTAGTTTTCTTTTAAATCAGAGAGGCCTGGGGGGGGGGGGGGGATGGAGATTTAGCTCAGCGGCATAAGTGCCTGCCTTGCAAGCAGGCAGTCGTGAGTTGGATCCCCGGTACCGATAAAAAGGAAAAAGACAAAAACAAACAAACAAACAAACAAAAAAATCAGAGAGGCCGTTCTTTGTCTAAGATGCTAAGTGGTAACAGAAAAGACATTTATGTAACTTGTTACCTTGGTAACTGGAGATAGACATCCTGTCCTTTGTGATGTGCATGCTCTGGCTTTGATTGTTTCTTTCTTTAATTAACAGAGAAATGCAAGAGTAAATCATCGGAGCATCCGGACTGCTATGATATTAAGTGCTAGAACGTCCTAAATTGCAATAATAATCATGATAATGAGACTACATATTCTCTGTCTATCTTTTAATTGCTTTGTAACTCTTCTGAGTGGGAATGGCAAAGTTATGATGTGGAAACTAGGGTTGATTTATTTCTTGCTTATATTGAGCTTTGCAAAAAGTAACCTTTTTTTATTCTACTGGAAACAGTTCCTTTGAAGAAGAACAACTTAGATAATTTAAACGCAGTTTATTATGACTAATATGAAGCTCCAAAAATATGTCTCATAGTCAGAGGGTTGTTAGGCATAAAATACGCTCTAAGATTCAAATACCCTAGGTATTTCCAATTCTTTTTTTAATTTCCTGTTCTTTTACATCTCATACTCAGTTATGGATTCAGATTCAGAAGGTGATTTTTTTTAACTTGACCAAGAAAAATTAAATCATCATATGACACTAAAGGAGCTCATTTTAGATGGTTAGTCTTATAAGCTAGTTTTGTGATTTTTTTGTGGAGGCCAAATGTTTATATTCAATTTACAGTTCTTGAGTGTTTCAGCCATGGAACAATATGTTTATTCTTACTAATGAATTCATATATGGTATTTTAGCTCATAAAGTCTTGACTCCACTAGATAGTGTGGTATAGCAGACAGCTTTTGGCTTCTCTGCCAGACTGTCAATGATACCTGCCCCAGTAGCCCATGCCCTCATGAGTCTGGGCTTCAAGAACGATGTTTCTAGAACTCCACCCTTGTTCCCCGCTTCTTTCCACCCACTGCCTTTGCTTTTTCCTAGTATTTGAGAATTGTTAAAAATTTTTGACTAAACTGTGCTATTCTCCTAATAGAAAGATGTAAACATGGAGAAATTGTCAGTATTCCTCTTTCATTGTATCCGCCAGTGCCCTGAAAAAGCAAATCTGCAGGCGGGAGACTGTGGCAATCAGTTAGAGAAAAGCAGACAGGAGGAGTGAAGCTATTTCCCTAGATACCCAGTGTTTCCTGCTTGTTTCCAAGACTTTCTTAAGGCCGGTCAGAAATCTGTTCTTTGAATTCCACCAACACCTCCTATAACTCCTAATGAAGCACCTTCACTAATCTGAGTAGAGGGTTTCTCTTTCCTGGGTACAGGGCACTGAGGGCAAGGGAGACTCACCTGATCCCAAGTGTTGACGTCAGTGTTTCTGAACATGTTCGCAAGACTCCTGCTACCCAGGTCAAGTCGGAAGCAGATGGCAGGGTGTTATCTCACTTATCTGGTTGCTCCAGAATGTGACTCCACCTTTCACCCTAATCCATGAAAGCATTAGGCCTGAATCACTTGATCAGACTTCACCCTTTGCCAGTTCATGGCGCCCTCTCTTTCCCTTCCATTTCCCTTTCCCTCATCTTGTCTCATCTCTTCCTCTCCCTCTTCCTTCCTTCTTTCCTTCCTTCCTTCCTTTCTTCCTTCCTTCCTTCCTTCCTTCCTTCCTTCCTTCCTTCCTTCCTTTCTTCCTTTCTTCCTTTCCTTGTCATAGAGTCTCATTATGTGCCTTGAATTCACTATGTAGCCCAGGCTGGCCTCAAACTCACGATGATCTGCCTGCCTGAGCCTGCAGCCTGCTGAGACTGCAGTCTGTCTGTCCCTGCTGGGCTTTGCTCTCAGAAGCATAGGGAGGAGCGAGACAGCCATAGGCAGCCCAAAGCAGCAGCATTGCATCTTGTTTCCCTTGAAAAGTACTGGGGGAACGTTAGCTCCTGAGCATTTATAGTATTTCCTGAATACAGAGAGAATCTGGATCATATGCACTTGATCAAACTGTGGCTGGCAGGGCTGCTTGATTAGAAGGCTGTCCTGCTGGGGAGAATCTGAGTGCTGTTACTGGAACAAGGAAGGGGAGATGTGAACGGACCAGAGCAACTTTATCCATAATATTTGCCTTTCTCTACTTCAGTAGGAGTGACAGATGCTGTTCACATGTGTGACACACTCCCATATGCAGTTTTTCCCCTCAGGTGTTAGTCAGTTCCTCTTCCTCACACTCAAGAAACTAAACCTTGTTACAGTTGATTTGGCATTAGCTTATTATTCAAATACCCTTAACTCTACTGTATTAGCAAAGGAAGGCCCTTGCAAACATAAATAGTTTTACCTTTAGTAGTAACAGGCGAGGGAGATCTCACAATTGCTTAGGCATGTAAACCATCGGAAGGAAGGAATCCTCTGCTCTTGACTGGATTATTACAGACGTAATTGCAGTCTGACAGAGCCTACTTAGGCAGATCACAGTAGGGTGCCTCTGGCTGCCATTCACTGGGCTTCTACTGTCAACAAGACGAAGAGGGCCTCTGTGTTCATAGGGAGCTCACGGTTCTGATAGGAGATACGCACTCAATTTATGAATAATAAAGAAATAATTGCATATTATTTCAGTAAAGAAAAAATGGTTAGTGGGCCTGTTCGTATGATAGTTATCAGCCCTTATGACTATTTAAAGCTGAATTAAAATGAAATAGCATTTAACAATCAGTTCTTTTATCACGGTAGTGAATGTCATGTATTTGTAGCTGATGGCTACTGTGTTGGCAGTTTGAATATAAAAATGCCCATCATCACTCAGTTTTATTAGCGCTGGACGTGGCAGCAACTAGATAAATATACCAGGGGTGTTTAGGGAAGGCTCTGCCGAGAAGCTGGCGTTGATGCTAAGATGTGAGTCCATTTGGCCAAAGGCTTGGGGCAGAGTAGCCTTTCTGGCAGCACAGACAGTGAATGCAAAGATGAGGATGGAAATGGGCATTGCTTCTTTGAAGATCCAGAGATGGCTAGTCTGCTTGGTTGAACTAGAGAGGTACGAAACAGCTAGATCAAGTATGACCTTGAGTTTTTTCCCTGCCAAAGGAGATCATTGGTTAAGCAAGGTAATGATGACTTTATTTAATTTTAAAAGGCTCATTTGGCTGCTGGCCACAAGGGCAGAAGCACTGCATAGAAGGTCTTCAGAAGCAGTTCAGGAAATGAGAGCATGAACAAGATATCTAGCCAGGGTAGGTGTCCATTAGTCTAATACCTCCTTGTGAGGGCTTTATTTTGACTTGGGTTGGAACTTGCGGAGGGGTTTCTGGCTGCGTCATGAAGTCTCCTTATATAACTGCAGGCGTAATACCCCCATAAAGAGTCTTGGGCTCTACCCAGACTCCTAACAGGCCTTCTTCTCTCTCCAAGTCAGTGCTTGGCTCGCTGTGGACTTCCCTTAGCCGCTGCAGGCTCCTGTTATATCCTGGGGACCACCATAAGCATTGATGCCGGCTGACCTTCACTCAGCTCCTCTCTCATATTCCTTCAGTACCCTTTACTGAGTAACTGTTCTGTTCCACTTTCTGCACTAAATTCTGAGAACATAGTAGCATTCAGGGAAACAGCTGTGGTTTCTGCAAACCTACATCTCACTCTATTGAGTGAGACCCTATCATCCAGATAATCACTCATGTAAGTGGACTGTGGAGGACAGTCCTGTGAGACTTGGAGAGTCCCCAACTCATCCCAGTCAGGAGAGCAGAGGTGAGGGTCCCAGGGACATGATGTTCACAGCGAAAATGAGGCTGTGTGTTAGAAGCCGGAGCAATGCCTGGCATGAGAATGGACAGAGACCGTGTGGGTGGGGGGTCCTGGAGAAATGAGGACTAAAACTAGTGGTGGGTGTGTAAGGCCAGGACCGCAGGGCCCCTGTCTGTTCCGAGAAGGCCTCTGTTATGTCCCTAGGTCCCTGGGAAGTCCTGGAAGGATTGCGTACAGGGGGTGGCTGAGTATTCCCAGAAGTTTACTGTGTTGTGGGAGGATGAGGCTGGGTGATCTGGAGTAGGTACTGAAGGCTCAGATGTGGGACACAGTGATACTCTCTTCTTACCTTTGCAAGCATTTCTCTGCCTCCCTGTCAAGCAACCACAGCAGGGCCAGTTGCGATCTTTGGAAATTCTCATGGGACCAGATGAAATCTCCAATGCAGAACTACTTTTGACCACCAAAGTTGAATGCACTACTGCATGGTGGGCACCGATCTGAGTGCCTTTCACTCTTTGTCCATTTATTTTTAGGATGACTACACTACCACGTGGTTGTCTGTGAACCCATTTTATGGATAGGCTAAGAGATTCCCGCTCCACAGCAGAGCTGGGATTTGAATCTACTATGCTGGAGTTAGATACTCTATTCTGAGGCTCTCAGAATTAAATGCCAAGGGGCCAGCTAGCCTGTGGCAGGCAGCCATCCAAGGCCTGAGTAAGTGGCTTGTTAAGGAGCCCATTAGTACGTGGACTTGAATATTCTCAGAGGCTGGAGATTCCAGATGGCTCGGAGAAGGATATTAATTATCTGCTGTTTTAAAGGAACTGTGACACTTGGGGAATTCTAAGTGAGTTAATATAATGTTAATACCTAGAAATATTCTGGAACAGATCATTTAAAAATCAATTTTCACATAGGAAGAGAAAATGAGATTATTGAGCAGTAACCAGAGGGCACTAGACCTTAGGAGAGGGCCTCGGCTGAGGAGCGATGTATGTCACTTTCACACAGGACATGCTTGCACAAGGAGTTAGATATTTACTTGGCTTGTTCAGAACTAATATTCCTATTAATTTTTATTTTCTAATCTAAGTTGTAAAAAGCTGGCCCTCATCCCAGAGCAGGAGAGGAGAAAAAGTAAGCTAAAGCGAAAGAAACCAGCCCAGACAAGGAGCCTGCTACAGGTCCTGTTCCCACTGCTCTTATGCGTTTTACCCCATTCCATCCTCAATAAGACTCAAAGAGGTAAGGGTCACACTGTCACTTGACAGAAACAGAAACCAGGTTGGGAGTTTGTAAGGATGCCTTAGAAAACAGGCATGGTGTCACCCCCGGGCATCCAGCTCCCAGGCTCTTGCTCTTATGGCCACATCAGTTTGCCTGGCTGCTATCTTGCTGTGTGAAGAAATACGGGGCAAATCCAAGCAGAAAGAGGCTCTGTGTGGGAATCAGATTCCTCTCCCGGCTGGGAACTACCTTGGGGAGATGAGAGGGGCGGGTCTTTTTAGCTGGTGGTGAAACATGGAAGTATTTGCCTAGGAGGTCCAGACATGAAAGATTTATCCGTTCATTCACACCACTGTCCGGGACTGAAGAGCAGAGGTACAGAGGTGATAAAAGGACTACTGTCCCTGGCAGTGTGCCAGTATTTCCAGAAATCCAGGGATGCCTGTGTCTTTATGCCCTTAGCAGGGATCACCATCCAAAACACAACCTCTATGGGATTTCAGTGGAATGAATACCATGAAAGAAAAGGCCAAGGAACCCACTGGGAAGGAGATGGTCTTCAGATGGAGTGGGAGAGCCCTGAGCCTTGCCAGTGGGATGGAGCCCATCACTGTGTATGCCTCTTATAGTTTGTTGGCCAGATGCTTGGTAGGAACCTGCCTCACAGTAGTGAAGGAGTTTTACAGATGAGAAGACTGAGGCACACATGAGGAATATATAAATATTCAGTTATCCTGTGCCTGATTATACTGTCCTTCCTTTCTATGTATTGAACTGCCTGCCTGCAACCTCCCTTCCTACCTATGTATCTTTCTCTTCCCTTTCTCTGGAGAGCCCTGAGCAATACAGCAACTTACTGGATTTGCTGCAGAGTGAATTCTCTGTATCAACTTTCAGGCTGGATTTTATGAGTTGTTCTTATCATCAGGTCACCGACAAATGAGTGTAAAGAGAGGAACAGGCCTCCTCTCAGGGAGTTCACAGGGAGTTGTCTCTATAGCATGCACATACAGGAAATAATTAGAAAACTTTCCAGGGAAAACTCAATTCCCAAGTCGAGATGTATGGAATGGATACTTCCGGCCTGTGAAGCAGGTCACTGCAGGGTTGTCTCAGAGTTCTGTTATGCAACTTCCCAGCAGAAAGGGGAAGCACAAGCCAAAGTGTCTGTTCCTGAGCTGCATTCTTGCACCCTCAGGGAGACTGAAAGAATCCTGATGGGTTGGTCCTACCTAGGGATTTGATTTAATTGTTTTGAGGTTTGGCCAGAGTTGAGAAGCACTGCCTCAGAATTTCTTGATGTATGAGATTAGGTGACTCTCACATGAAATGAGTGGAGAGGAAATCAGGGCTGGGTTCAAAGAAACAGGCTTTCAGGGCATCTTATGCCAGCTGCTTGTTATTGTAAATAAAGTTTTATTGGAACCCTGCCACACCCATTTGTTTATATGTTGCATTTGGCTGCTTGCACTAAAACAGACAAATTGAATATTGCAACAGAGATGGTCTGGCCTGCAAAACCTAAAATATTTACTATCTGGCTCTTTACAAAAAAAGTTTGCCAACCCCTAAACTGGGGAGTGATGCGTTTTCAAGTATGTGGGTGGTGTGGGAAAGCCTGGCTCACAATCAGTGGATGGCATCCTTCCCTCTGGCTGAAATACTGTCTCAGGAGCCTTCTAAAAGCACACAGGCCAATATGCCAGCCGTCAGGGAGGGCCACAGACCGAGACTTCTCACTGTCCAGAGAGACTTTCTGCTGAATGTGCAGATGGACCCTTGTGACATCCCTTTCACAACTGAAAATTGCCAACTTCTATGTCAGTGGCATTGAAGGGAGACTCTATTGGCAAGCAAAATGCCCTGCCAGCCCTTGGGGAATCTGCAGAATTGTTGAGATATCAAACATCCTCCTTGTTCTCTCCATTTTATGGTGACAGTACAGATGAGTTGTGTTTATGCTGCTCCTCAGGGCCCAATCCTCTGTCTGCATTTGTGACAGTACCTATAGAGTTACATGACTTTGTTGCTTACATCTTTCTCACTCTTCAACCCACGGGGGTTGCTGTCTTCCCAACCTACTGGGCAGCTTTCCTCGTGTCACGCAGCAGAGAAGAACTGAGACAGGTGCGAAGACAGGTGTGTTCACTGCAGGTCCTGTAAGAGGCCTGTGGCCAAATGAATTCTGACAGTGCCATCTAGTCAGGCAACCCACGTGTGCTTATCAGATGTCTCCGTGCCTGGGACCACTGCTGCAGTTACGGATCTGGTCCCATTACAGACTTCTATATGATAAAGCAACCAAAAAAATACATATAAAGTGACCCCATGTTACAGTTAAATGTCAGCTTCTTAAATTTAAAGTGTATATCATACTCAGAATGAGCTAAAGGCTCTAAGAAGCATGCTGTGAAGAAACCCTCCTTGCCTTTCCCTCAGTGGCAGTTCCCCCTGAATGTGCCACACTTTATATAAAAAATATTTCCTTGTAAGTATTCTGTAGCAGTATTCTGCAGGTTGTATTTCAGAAATGCTGCTCTGAGGCACAGCAGAGAAGTGTGTTTCAGAGACTGCTCAAAGCAAGCCCCTGGGATGTCCAAGGGAACTATGCCATGTGGGCTTCTGTTTACTTCCATGTCATTGTTGTGGTTGGTTTTACAATGTACACATGTTAGCAAGAGCAGTTCAAAAGTATTATATGAGTTAGAAATAAATATTGTGTCTATAAAGTGATGCTTGAAAACTTTGAGTGAAAGGCAAGCCCAGTCAACTCCAAAGTCTAGAAAGTAAAAGTTCAGGTGCCAGTCCTGGTGTTCAAGACCTTCTCTGCACAGTTTTTCTCTCTGAATTTCCTGTGATCAACTACAGTTTGGCCAGTCTGATACCCTGTTTGTTAACCTTTGCCAACTGACTGTTGCCAGCTTTGTTTCTGCTGTCTGTCTTCTCCTGTTGGCTAGCCTGATCTTCCGGCTTCGAAGGCCCGCTCCTGGTACACCTTTACTGTGGATCCCCGTTAGCCAGAGGAATCATGATTATTTGCCATTACAGACTTCTATATGATAAAGCAACCAAAAAAATCATGATCTATTTCGCAAATATCCTATAGCAGCCTACTGCAGGGATTGACTGAGAACAAATTGTTTGTATCATTTTGTAAATTTCTGATGAATAAAGGTTTACTGGCATCGCCAGGCTTGTTGTTCCTTGTGTGTTGTCTGTCTGTGGCTGTCTCATCAGGCTGTGCCAGCACAGTGGAATAGCACTGTCTGGAGTCCAAGCACAGCCTACAATATTTATTGTCTGAGCCTTGATTGAGAAAGTCAGCCCACTGCTGTATTGAATGATTTTAGACTTTTACTCATTGAGCTGCCACATTCTGAGCCTGGGATGGGCTGGCTTCTGTGAATACAGTATAATACTCCCCACTTTGCCCCTGGTATTTTATGTGCCACATTTTATTCCCTGGATTAGTTCCTTTTATGTCCCTGTCACACTTAGTAGGTCATCAGATAATAGTCACAAAAGAATTAATTGACTCTGACCCCATGGGTGACAAGGATTCAGAATTCCTGATGTGGCTTGGATCAAACCTATCTTTTCCTCAATCAATCATATAGACAAAGGCACTGAGCCTCATCATTAGAGCAGTACATTCCAAGGAACTGAGAAATGAATCTTCTTGTTTGTACTGAATCAGCCTTTTGAAAATCAATACAGACAGACAAATGGATTTGGGGAGGAAAAGCAGACCACACAGTCATCCAGAGTAAACAGCGACTGCCCATGAGCAGACTGGGCCTGTGTTTCCACCCCTGACGCATCTGCATTCCAGGCTGTGTGAATTACTCAATTAAATGGCAATTTAGAAAGCCTCTGAGTCCCTGGGCTGAACCTGGCTGCATTGTTCTTTACCCAAGGACCAAGGCTTGGTTTTGTTAATATAACTTCCAGTTACCTAAATGAGAAAATGGAAGTGAAGATTTCAGTTTGCAAGTGTTGAGAATCTGTGGAATACTTGGGTCTGTGGAGGAGCAGGACTTTCTTTAACAGGGTGCTGGGGCTGGACGAAAAGTACCACTGACGTGATTCCTATAAAGCAGTTCTTTCAAGTGGGGGCTTTCCTCTCCTTTGTGCTGGGCCCTTCATAGGTTGTTCAAGGTGACGTAGTGGGTGAAACTCCCCACCTACTACATGTCCAGTACAAATTTGTGTTCTTTAAAATCAAAGAATGAATTTTAGGAACAACGGAGGTTAAGAGTGGAACGTATTTATTGAGAGAAAGAAAGCTTCTGTCTGAGAGACAGGAGGGGTCCCCAATGGGTTGCCAAAGACTGTCTTTTCTAGGGACTTTTATTGAGTAAAATCATGAGGTGAGATGGGTCCAAGGTGAGGAAAAATGGGAGTTTGCAAGGTGGGCATGAGACAGGGTAGAGCTGTGGTCAACCAATAAGATTAATTGCTCAGGTAAAATTGATTAAATTAGGCACAGATGGGGGAGTGAGTCACGTAGTAAGTAGACATGTTTAACAGCAGTGACGCTTCCTGTAGGGGGTGGGATGCTGCCTTTTGACTTCCTCAGGGTGATGGAGAACTATTTGGACTGTGCATCCTTAGGATGTGGTTGTGCTTGCTTTGCCTTTGTTTTGAGATCTGGCCCACAGCAAGGAGGTGATTGTCTCTTCCAAGGCTGCAAGGTATCTGAACTTCTGCTCTGGCTCCTTTGAGGGCTCAGCCCAGTCTGACTGCCTGTAATATTTCTAACTCGCTCAGCTGCCTCTGACAGAGGTTTTCTGCATGGGAAGGTTTCCCTTGGGTGGTGGTTTATTGCATTCCCCATGGTGTTTTGTCAGAAGATATGGCTGCTTTTGTTTCTTAATGCGTAGGGCAGTACATTGTTCTTTAAAAAATGGTTAAGCATGGAATTTGTTCACTTGAATTCTGTTTCTGTAAAGTCATTAAATTAATCATTCAAAAAAGATTGAATGTTTCTTTGTGACTTAAATGTTGTGAGGCATTAATTCCTACATAGTAAAAGGTACAATTCTCACCAGTGAGAAATGGGTACCCAGGCCAAATAACCCTGCTTCATAAAGACTCAGACTGTCAGTACTGGCAGCTCTCCTCTCTCTCCCAGGCCACAACTGCCCTTTATCCCAGCAGCAACCCAGTTGGCATCACAATGAAACAATTATCTTGCCTGCTCTAGAGCACTGAGTCTGGTTTCTTTCACTCATATTGGTGAGATTCATTTCTATTTTGAGTGTCAGTATAATTTGTTCCTCAATTCTGCAGTAATTCATTAGTTGAATATATCACAGATTTGTTTATCCCTTCATCTGTAATGAACATTTGGGTTATTTCTAGTTTTGGGGTATTATGAACAGGGCTGTTTAAAAAATGAACACTCACTGAATTACTTTTGTGGGCGTGTTTCGTTTTCCCACACTGGAGTGGAATTGCTGGGTTATAAAACTGTGTGTGCTGAACTTCACAAGAGGCTACAAATTTTTTTCCCAAAATGTTCATAGCATCTTATATTTTTCACAAGCAGTATATACAAGTTGCAGTGGTTCTATATCACAGATAAAATTACATATCAGGATTTTTAAGTTAAGCTTTTGTATAGGTATAAAATGACATCTGTTGGCATTTTCTTTTGCATTTTGCAGATGGCTAATGATGTTGAACACATTTTAGTCTGCATTAAACTGTCCTCTGTAATGTGAATCCATATTATTGCTGGCATTTTAAGACAAGTTATAGGAGTTTAACAAATATTTTGAGTACAAATCCTTTGTCAAATTTTGAGTTATGAATACTTTTTCCTTAGCAGTAGCTTTTGTATTTGTTTTATTAACAGTGGATTTAATGATCCAAAGTTTTGAATTTTCATAATGTCCAAATTATGAATTTTTAAAATTAAAAGTGCTTCCTGTATCCTAAGCAATCAGTATGTACCTGCTGTCCCAACAATACTCTTATTTTTCCCCCAGAAATAATAGAGATTTGTTTTTGCATTTAATTGTCACCTTAAATTAATGTGTCTGATGTGTTAAGACATGACGATTTTTCTTATATATTTAATATTTCAATGCAATTTATTGTAAATCCTTTTCTCACTAATGCACCTTTACTGCAAATCAATTGTCTTGTATGTGTGGCTTTATTTTTTGACTTTTTTCTTTATAATCTTTCTTGGCTATCATAGTGTGAATACCACACTGTTCTGATTAGAGTGAGGCTTAAAAGCAGGAATGTGAGTCCCTGGATGTTTTGTATCTTTTTAACATTGTCTTAGAGATTTAGGTCCCTTTGATGTCTATATGAAACTTAAAATCAGCTCGGAAATTTCTATAAAGCTGTTGTTGATATTTCCTCAAGATTTCATTGAATTTGTGGATCACTTTAGGAAGAGTCAATATCTTAATATAGAACATTCTAATTTTTGAACTACAGTGGCACAGTGCCTGCCTAGCAAGCATGAGAGCATGTGTTGGATATCCCCACCCCCCTGTACAAAAAGTAAATAAATAAATAAAGTAAAATAAAAAAGAAAAAGCATCTGGAAAACTAAATCTTGAGCAAGGTATCTCTCTTGATTTATGTAAATTTTCTTTAATTTCTCATAGCAGATTTAATTATAGATGGATTTGTTTCAGTATTTTAAGGTTTTTGCCTCTAGTTTAATGAGTAATATTGTTGTATAGTTTTAAAAATTATTTTATTTGATTTTGTCATCAAGGCTTTGCTACCCTTATTAAATATATTGCAAAGTATTCTGTCTTGTAGTTTTCCAGAGGAGTCTATATAAAATCACTTGTGTTTTGTTCTTGTATATTTGATATAATTTTTTAGTTAAGGACTGTGAACATATATTTTAATCTAGATATTGAATATTGCAATCCAAATATTGTATGTTGTAATCCCTTTGCAATCTGGAAAGTTATATTTGTAACCCCACCGAGATGTTACGGAATCCTGGCAAGTTAATTCCAATCTACCCCCTTCAATGCAACCCACAGCAGGAGTAAAGACTCTAAAGTGTATATTCCAATTTATGGGCAGCCAGGGAGTCCTAAGTCTGATCTAAGTGAGGCTGTATGGACTAAGGTCCTGATCTCATGAAGAAGGGAGTGGTTCCAGGATGAGTGACAGTGAGGGTGGCGGGAATTTCGTGAGCAAGGTGAGCTGAGCTGGCCAGGCAGAGAACAAGCACCTCTGCAGTATGCAGTGAGAAAGGCAGAAGAACCAGCCAGTGTAACTCCATGGGGCTAGCCTATGATGGAACTTAGGATGCTTTCCTTTGGTTTCTGGTATATAAGCTTTTGTGCCCTGGGAATTTACAGCCTTTTATTTTGAAAGTAGTACCAGTTGACATCCTTGGAGCTGGCTGCCTTTGCCATCCAGCTGCATTCAACTGTTTAACAGGGAACACAACGTGAGGAAACGGGAAATTGCCAGTTCACCTTAAAGATTACGTAGCAGTACCGTAGCTAGCCTTGTTTACAATACTTACAGCCAATGGAAGGGATAAGGAAATAACATAGCCAGCTCCGTGCATATCAGTACATAGGGAAAGGGCCAGTTTAAACCATGTGGAGGTGATAGTTTTGCATTCAAGAAGAGCATTGCACTTGGTCTCCTGCAAACATGAAGTACAGTAGTTCGCTTATTTACTTTGATATGGCTATTATCTGTAAAATCGATGTCTTTTGTATGGGTGGAACCAGCCATATCTTACATTTCTTCTTGTATTAATTTTTATCATTCTTGTTTTTCAAGGAGTTTTATATTTAAGTTAACGAATTTGTTAGCACAAAATAACATTCCCTTATCTTTTAATTCTTTCAAGGACCTGCAGTCATGTTTTCCCTTTCATTTCTGGCAGTGATTCTGACCATGTTTGGTGCTTTCTTGCTTTTGTCCTCATCTGTTTCTTTCAGCTATCACTGAGATAACCAACGTATAGTCATACCCTGATGCTTGACTGCCTTGAGACTTGTAGGATGTGGTATGTGATGCAGTTTGATATGAACATTCTGTCCTAATCCTCCCTGCTTGTTTGGTATTTGATAAGCCAGGTAGAACTTGTTAGTCTCAATGGTCTTGTGACCACTGGACTTGGACTTGTCACCAAAACAAGGTGATATTTGTCATTTGCTGCTGATGGCGCCTCCCAGAACCCATTCCTGGTGAGTGCTGAGATGCTACTCTATAAAAAGAAAAGGTTTCTTTTGGCTCACAGATTCAGCAGCTTCAGGACGTGGTCACCCAGACTGTTGCCGTGGACCTGTGTTGGCACGGCGCATCATGGCAGGTGTACGCAGCAACTGAGAAGCAAAGAGAGGGCAGAGAGGCGCTGGTGTCCCAGTATTCCCTCCCTGGCATGCTCCTGTATCTGATTCCACCCCAGTAAACCGCATCTCTTACAGGTTCTTCCCATCACTACCACAGGCTGGTGACCAGGCCTTAATGTGTGGGCTGTGGGGGACACTTCCAAACCATAGCATCACCTAGTTAGGGCTTTATTATTTCATTAATTTTCTGAAGAGCCAACTTTTTATATATCATTGATTGTTTTTACTTCTATTTGTTTTCTTGATTTCTGTTCTTTTCTGTATTAGTTTCTTTCTTTAATATTGTTTAATTTATTCTCCTTTTTGAAAGCTTCTTAGGGTCAATCTTTTTTTTTTTTTTTAAACTGTTTTGTCTTTTAGAGAGAGGATTTCATTATACATTTCAGGCTGGCCTTGAACTCACTTTGTAGCCCAGGTTGGCCTTGAGCTTGCAGCAATCCTTCTGCATCAGTCTCCTGAGTGCTGGGAATACAGACATATGCCATCAGGTTTGGCCAGGTTGTCTTAAGGGTGGCATATTCCTCTTGAAATTTTCTTTTATAAGGTTTTCAATTTGTCAGATTTTCTCTGCAGCTGTATTTCACAAATATTACTATGTTGCTTTCATTGTGATTAATTTTAAAAAATTTTGCAATTTCCCATGACACTTTCTTCTTTCTCACATATGTTATTAAGGTTATATCTTAAAATTTCCAAATCTTTAGGACCTTTCTATATATTATTTTTCATTAGATCTCTAGATATCATTGATATTTACATATCAATATCATATATTGATTTCTCACATTAGTCCATTATAATGAGACCGTACTATGTGAATTCCAGACATTTTTAATTTATTGAACCTTATTTGGTAGTCTGCTGTATACTCTGGAAAGTATTGGATTGCAGTTTTTTGGTATGGAGTTGTGTAATTGCCAAGTGAGTTCAGCTAGGAAACAGTGTTGCTACATGAATAACCATCAATAAAAGTCCTGAAAACGGAGCCTCTGTTGGTCCTCCCCGCAGACACTGTTCAGATGTGTAGCTGCAGCTCCTTACTGGAATCATTAGGTGAAACCTACCTGTGTGCTGGGAGGGCCTGACTTCCTTTTTATTATTCTAGCTCCTTCTATTGTCTAGTTCCTTCTACTGATTTCGCCTTTTATTTTTTCAATGTAAGAAATCGTTTCAAAGAAGCAGTTTGGTTTCATGAATTTTCTCCATTGATATTCGTTTTTCAATTTCGTTGATTTATTTTCTGCAGATTAAACTGAAAATAATTTCAATTTTTTCTTGTTTACTTTTGATTTAATATGGTCTTCATTTTTATTTCCCAAAGGTAGAATCTTAGTTGATCAATCTAGACCTGTGCTGGCATATGTTATCTGCTTTATATTTTTAAAAATCTGTAACAGTATGTTTTGTAACCTAATGTCAATGTTCTAAGCAAGCAGCCTCACATACATGAGAACGCTCATTCTGCTCATGTTAAATGAGCTATTTTATAAATGTCAGTAAGGTCCTATTGATGTCCTTCAGCTCAACTATATTCTTACCAACTTTCGCCTAGTGAGGCTGTCAATAACTAATAAAAGGCTACTAAGGTCATCACGTAAGGGAATTTATCCATTTTTTCTTGAAGTTCTTTTGGTCTTTGCTTTGTATATTTTAATCATCTGTTGCTAATTTCATGTACATCAAGTTGTTATTTCCTCTTCAAGAATTTATAGCCATGTAATTAAAATTAAGTAGTATCCATCTTTTTCTATGATAATTTTTCTTGTTCCAAATTAATGTGGCAACTCTAGGTTTTTAACATTTTTTTTTTCTCATATGGTATATGTTTCTGTACTTCTATATCTTTTACTTTTAATCTTCCTATTCTTTATATTTAAAGTGGATTTCATCTGGAAAAATATAGTTGGGTCTTTTTTTGTTTTTTAAAGCCATTGAAATTGTCTTTTTGAGTTTTTATTTTTCATTAATATATACTATTTACCTAATGATTATATTTCTGTGGGGAATTGGTTCAATTTTGTTATGCTTTTTTTCCCTTCCCTGTCCTCTCTCTCCCTCCATCTCTTCATTCCCTTCCTATTTGAAAATGATCTCTCTCCTATTATTGACTTTTTATTTTTCTCTTTATTTATATTTTGGGTTTCTCATGTAAGAGGAGAAATGTGATATTTAAGCTTATGTGTCTGACTTATTTCATTTAACTGTATGCTCAAGGTGCATCCATTTTCCTATAGAGGACTAAATTTATCCTTCTGTATGGGTCTTGTTTTTTATCTACTGTGATGATCTCCTTTTTAAAAATGATATATTTAGACCATTCACATTTAAGGTGATTATTACTATAGTAAGCATAGTATATATACGTATTCATAGTTGTTTCCTATTCATTGACCTTGTTTCTGATGTCTTTTACTCTTTTTTTTCTGCCTTCGGTAGTTTTAATGATGCATCTTATATGACTGTATTTTCTCTCCTCCATTAACATGCAATTTCTTTAAAAATTATTTTAGTGGTTCCGGTAGAGTTTGCAATATACATTTAAAGCTTGCAGTTTTAATTTTGAAGCTTTACTTTTAACTTAAATTCACTTTTAAATAAAGCTACACCACTTCAGGAGTAGTGTATGTACCTTACAACCAGGTGCCCTATCCTGTCTGTGCTGCTGTAACAATTCCAGAGACTGAGTAAATTGTGAAGAACAAGAACTTACTTTTAAAGTTCTGAAAAGTCCAGGAACAGTGCACCAGCATGTTTAATGTTTATGAGGGCTTCTCTCTTTTTCTGGGTTTCTGCCATTAGTATGTGTTTGTAATACACAATCCATTCACTGTGGAGATTGGTACATGTCCATACTGCATTCTGTGGATGAAGAAGAATGCTTTGGGCATGCAGGAGACAGGAGAGCAAGGGGATGAACTCCTCGGAGCAAGCCTCTCCCAGCACTCAGTCCCATTGTAAGGAAGAAGCCTTGATGATCTAATTGCTTGTTGACATTCCCACCTCTTAACACTATCACATTGAGAACACCTACATTTGTGGAAGGTACATATTCAAACCATAGGTGCAGAATGTTCTCCATTCTTCCCTCTAATTTCTTATAAGAATATTGTTATTTGCCTTAATTATCCATAAACTGCAATTGCCCAATGATTGTTTTTTGAGACATAGTTCAGGCTGGCCTGGAACTCACAGCTATCCTCTTGCCTCAGCCTCCTAAGTGCTAGGAGTACAGGCAAGCACCACCATACCAGGATTCACCCAATATTGTTGAACAAGATGTTAGGTATTAGATAAGTTAAGAATAACAGGCTGGGGATTTAGCTCAGAGGCATAAGGGCCTGCCTGGCAAGCGCAAGGTCATGAGTTTGATCCCTGGTACCAAAAAAAAAAAAAAAAAAAAAAAAAAAAAAAAAAAAAAAAGGAATAAGAAAGATTAAGTATTTTGCCTTCATTTATCTCTATTATAATATTCTTCTTTTTCTTAAATCAGAACCTCTCACCTATATAGTTTTCTTTCTCTTTTAAGAATTTTTACGTTTCCTACAAGCCAGGTCTCCTAGTAATAAATTTTCTCAAATTTTTTTTTTTTATTTTAGCAGATCCTTATTTCTCCTTACTTCTGAAGGATAATTTGGTTGGCTACAAAAATCATAAGTCATGTGTTTTCTTTCTTTGAATGTTAAATCGCTTACTCTATTCTCTTGCTTGCTTACGTAGTTCCTGAAGAGAAGCCTGATGTAATACTTACCTTTGTTTTTCTATAAGATGTTTTAAATATTTTACGTTTTATAGTAGTACTTCAGTTCATGAATGTTTTTCTTTGTAAACAATTTAGTTTGCAAACATTTAGGAAAATTTTGTTTCTGTTTGCAAACTGCATCAGGTGACAAACATGACCACGGCCGTCTTTTCCATACAGATAGATGTGGCCATCTTTTCCAAAACTGTAGAACAAACTAAGTCTAGGAACTGAGGTACCACTGCACTTTTTGTTGGTTAGATATAATGTGCGGTTACCATAGTTTTCACTGTTCTTGATGTTTTCTGAGCTGCTTGTCTGTGGTTTGGCGTTTGTCATTAATTTTAGAAAATTCTCAGCCATTATTTTTTCAAATATATCTTCAGTTCCTTCCTCTTTTTCTAATTTTGATTTTTGCAGACGGGTTCTCATTTTCTATCCAGGCTGTGATCCTCTGTCTCAGCCTCTCAAGTGCTGGGATTTGGGGAGTGCACCATCACGCCCAACTCCTTTCTCTCTCTGTTCTCCATCTAGGATTCCAGTTCCATTTACATCGATTTCGTTCACAGTTCTTGGCTATTTAGTGGTTTCTCTCCTTTCCTTTTCTATTTGGAATGTTTCTGTGGATCTCACACAGGCTCCTTGGCGAGCTGTCAGAGCAGTGTTCGTTTCTGCTCCAGCTTTTTTCTCTCTGGCATCTCTCGCAGCACGCTCACCTCCGCTTTCCTTGTGCATCTATTTTATGTATGTCCACTTTTTTCTCTGAGTGCCCTTGTTGTGTTCATCATGGTTCTTTTAAGATCCTGATCTGTTTTTCCTTCCATACCTTCCCTTGACTATCTTACAAGATTGCTCGAAGGTATACAAATTCTGGAAAGAGGTTGTGTTTGAATTGTGGCTCTGGTTGCACCTCAGTTTCCTTATTTGGAAACTGGGAATTCTGACAAAAGCCTAGTTCATGAAATTATTAGGAAAATCAAATGCGTTAACACGCGAGAAGCTTAGAAAATTTCCTGGTACGAGCTGAGCATTCCATGTATGTTGCATGATGGTGACATAGCTGTTTGTAAGGGTGCCAGCACATTCCCGCCTGAGAGCCTGTCCCTCACTGTCCTCTCCACATGGGCTGCTTCCTCTCTGCACTCGGTCTCTCTGCCAGTGTCACCACAGCAGCACGATCTGCCCTGAGCACCGCATGTAAAATCCTGCCCTCCTGGAGCTGCTTTCTTACTGCTTCGGAGTAAGTATTAGCATCTGACCTATTCCATATTTACTTGTTTTGTTGTTGTTGATTTTCAACCTTCCTCGGCAGGGTCTGTTTTCAGAGTTTAAAGGATAAAATATTTTGAGGACAATTTTCTTCATGTTCACAGAAGAAAGTACTGTGTAGCCCTTTAAATTCTAACTTTTCAGGAATGTTTAATGGCCTTGGCAAATATCTACATAGTGTTGTCACACCTCTGCAAAAGCAGCCACAGGTAGTATGTGAAACAGGAAGCGATTACAGGAGCTGATCAGCGTGCACAAGAGAGGGGCAGCGCGTGACCAGTGCCCAGCTGGAGTCACAGCCCCCATCACCGCGCAGCCTGTAATGTTTCCTGTCTTTCTCTTTTGCAGTATGAATACTTCAATGCTGTGCTGATTAATGAAAGAGACAAAGACGGGAACTTTCTAGAACTGGGGAAAGAGTTCATCTTAGCCCCCAACGATCATTTTAATAACTTACCTGTGAACATCAGCCTGAGTGATGTGCAAGTGCCGACAAACATGTACAACAAAGGTAAGGCCTCCGCCCCGGCTTCTGGACAGTCAGCGGGTCGAGAGGAGGGGCCTTGAGGGGCCAAGGCTGGCTGTTTGGGGATGTATAGTGAGTGGTCTTCAGTTTTTTTTTTTTTTTTTTTTAAGATTAATTAATTTATTTTGCTTTTTTGAGACAGTGTCTTGTTCTGTAATTCAGGCTGATCTTAAACTCACTTTGTAGCCCAGGTTGGCCTTGAACTCTCGGAGAGCCTCCTGCCTCAGCGTCCTGAGGGCAGGTATTACAGGCATGTGTCACCATGCTGGGGTATTCAGTTTTTTAAAAAACACATTTAAGAACTGACTACATCAAATGTCAGCGGGTGGATGAAGCCTGTGCCTGTTGTGCCTGGAGACCTGAGTTGTTGTCTTCCTGGCTGGTGTTTCCTTCACGCTGTCTAACACGTGGCTGGGGCAGCAGACTGTTTCTACATAGAGTCAGAGAGTCAGGTCTTAGATGTTGCCAGCCACAGGGTCCCTGTTGCTACAGTTGTGTATTTTTGGCAGGAAAGCAGCCCTGAATAATGTGTAACTCCCTGGGTGTGGCTCTTTTCCAGTACCACTTCTTATCTATTGAAAAAGGTTAAAACTGCAGGCTGTAGCTCGCCCCACCTGTTTAATCCTCCTGGCATCCTGCTCCACATCTTCCAGTGGTGCTGAAGAGGTGGGAGTACCTGGGGTTGTGCTGAGATCAGCTGCCGTCCCTTTGCAGTGTACAAGGCAGCAGGAATCACAGGGAGTAGAGCCACCTGCTTCTAAGCTTGTATCCCTCAGGGTCTGTCTTCACAGAAGTGGTGGAGTTCTTTTCCCAAAATTCCCATCTGTCCATTTAAGCTGAGATTTCGATGGCTGAGTACTGTAATTGTGTCTTTCTCCTTGAGCAGTTGTGAGCACTGACTCAAAATGTTGCTGTTAAGTTGTTCTGGATATTTTACCCTCATCTTTGTGGCATAGGAGTAGGCTCTACTTTTCATACCTGGAAGGTTTCTTAAAAAAACCTGAGATATGTAAGTCATAAAACCATAGTGGCTTTCAGGATAAAAAATATGTCCCATTGTCTGTCATCAAGGTACCAAAGATGTCAATGTCCAGTTTTATCTTTCTTTAAGCTTTTATTATTTTTATTTTTAAGAAGGTACTTATAACACGTTAATATACAGAGGCTCATTTGGGCAATTAGGGCACACATTTGATAGATAATAATCATCCTATCTATTTTCAGACTCATAGTGAGTGTTTAATAGTCAAAGGTAAGAGCCACAGGTTTGAATCTTACTCTTCCTCTTGTGGGCTGTGTGATCCTAAGCAAAAATCTTTGTCTCCCTGAGCCTCAGTTTCCTTCTTGGTACAATAGTAGTAAGGTAAGCACCTCCTTCAGAGGGTCACTGGGTGGGTATTAACTGATGCATGTATAGCCCCTTGCAGAGCAGTGGCTCCCAGAAAAACTGAGTGCAGTTTAGCTGTTGTTGCTATTAATGGGAAATAGCATGAATATGAACTGAGCTTCTGAACTGAGCTAGAGTGCTATTTAAGGAGGTTGGTCAGTGATTACATCTTCCAGCTCACTGTCTCTGAAACTTTGTTCTTGCGGCGGGATGCGTAAGATCCTCTTTTGTTTGTTTGTTTATGTGTTATCTATCCTTAATATTAAGTGGAGGCAGTTCTGTTCATTAATTGTTCTGAGTTATTGGAGATCTCATGGTGAACTAGATGCAGAACCTCCCTTGAGGTACTCCCAGTTGAGCTTGGAACAGACAGGTAATGTGATAATAAGCAAAACAGTTTCCATGAAATGGCCACAAGTATTAAAAGCCAGGGGACAGAGACTATGCCAGGCAGCGACCTGCCACTTGTTCATGTGAGGAGGACCAAAATTAGTCTTTTCTTCTCTTTCCTCTTTAGAGAATGGTGTCAATCTGAGCTACCTTCATAGGTCTGTGGAGTGACTCAATCTCCACTCTAAAGGAAACAAACAGAGTTGAGCCTTGCAGGGCTGGGTTCAGAGGTTAGTCTTCCAGGGTGATCTTGCCAGCTGATGAAAACCAAAATGAATCTGCCCCCTTTTAGGCAGTGTTGCTGGAGGAAAGTTGTTTTCTTAGCAGGAATAATATTCCAAACAGAAGATGAAAAATTAATAAGATTTTACACAGCAGTTTTAGGCATAAAACAATTCAGAATGATCTTTTGAAATATGATGGCTGTCTTCAGATTACTGGAGCCATTAGCACAGTTATAGGGATTTAATTGTACCTTGTGCATTAAAGGCATAATTGCACCTCAGTGATAGCAATGCACAAGGCACTCATCCCACCATTGATCATACAGGCTGTAGAACTCTGCTTGAAAGGATCGCTGGGCAGAATGTTAACAGACAGTTCACTCACTTGAGCCATGTGAGATAATGTTATTTAAAGTCATCTTCAGTGAGTGACAACTGACTCCCGTGGCCTGCCTATCATCCTCTGCCCAGACCTGACTGTCACCTCACCAGGCTTGGGGCACTGCAGCCAGGTACCATATCTTGTCTCAGTCAAGTAGTGAATAGCTGCCCAAGAGAGAGGAAAGGGGGCTTCAGGAAAATTCCCGTTTCTAATTCAAGCCATCTCCAAAGAATCTTTTCTTTTTCTAGCTGCAGAAATATATTTCATATTTAGAAGACCCTACAACTCAAATCTAGTTATTGATGACATGTCCTCAAAACTTGCTATAAGCTTGATCCCTGGCTATATTGTTCCTCGGTTTGAAAGCTTGCCCTGAACAAAAGAATCCCATACAAGGCATTTTCTCCTGGCAGCTTGGGTCCTGTGGGTTTGGGACTTCTTAGAAGCTGCTGCTGTAAGTCATGTTCTTGGGTGGGACTTCTAGCCTGAGGTGAAACTGGTTGTAAACTCTCCTTTTCTCCTCTTATCTGCTTCTGCTGCCTTGGCACCAGGTCAGTGCTTCCCTCTGTGAATGCTTCTTCTAGGGCCCTGACAGCCCTGCAGCATCAGGGGTGGTGCCACCAAGGCAAGCTGAGCCATTGCTCATGGGAACTCCAAGAGCCACTCCTGAGGTCTTCAGGAATGCATCTTAGGGTTCTCAGGTGCCTGATACAGCGGTTTCTCCAGAAGACCCTTAAAAGATTTCCGAGGGCCTGCCCTGGCATCCCCAGCCTGGCAGTCTTAGTTTCAAGGAAACTTGAAGAGTAGGAACTGATGCGTGTAGAGCTGTGAGTGGTTCCATGCCCTCCATGGGTGAAGTGAGAGGCAAGAGTCTTTGTGAGAGCTGTTGCTGAACTGGCAGAGGATTCAGAGAAGACTAAACTCTTAAAAATACTTTCTGTGCTGAAGCTGTATCAAATTTATATACACAGCACAGATCTGTAGCACGTGCCTGCACTTATGTATTTTGTTGAGATATACATGTGTCTATGCATAATGTATGTGCATGTAAAAGATAATTAGTGTTAATCAATGCCTTTTCTCCTGCTTCTCTCCACCCAGATGAATTCCTTTGTGTTTACTGAACATGCCTTTGTCCTCCTTCCATCATATCTTGTTTTCCTGCTAATTCCTGTTATCCCACTTTCCCCTTTCCTGTTTATCCAAGTGATCATTCTTCAAAAGCAGATCAAACTCGGCCTCCTTACTCCCTCAGGTCTTCAGTGAGACGTCGTTTTGCTATGTGCCTTGTTCTGCGGTGTTGTCTGCAGCCTTTGCTACTTCCCGCAGAGTCCTCTGACAGCCGGGAGCCTGCAGGCCCAGCCCCGCCTGCCCTGGCTTTACTCCAGCAGCCTGCTATCTGTGTAGTAGATTTCCACAGATGTCTGTGCCTCCTGGGTGACAGGAAGTCAGCCAGGACTGTAAATGTCCCCATGGTGCTTGCAAACAACAGAAACATGCCCTAGCTGATTTAAGTGGAAAAGAAACTTTAAAAAAAAGTTGAGGAAATGTACTCTTCAGGAAAGAATAATGACTTAGGAAACAACTACTAGAGAAGGAGGCTGAAGACCACGTCATCCCACTGCCAGGCTGATGGGACCCTCATGGCACTAGATTTGGCTCTCTGTCCCCCAACAGATCTCTTACTGCACAAAATGTCTCTGTCTCATTTGTGTCGTCTGTGAATTGAAGTTGACAGTCTCACTGATACGGTTCGGGGGTTGTGTTGAGAATTAAGCACATAGGAAGATGCTTGGCACACGATGGCCACACAGGTGCTGTTGTCTACACGTTATGTGTCCCCCTAAAATGCATAGGCTGAACTCTAATCACCAGGGTTATGGTGTCAGAAGTTAGGGCCTTTTGGGCATGTCTTAGACAACAGGACTATGGATCCGTGTAGTGTAACCTGAGCTCCTGTGGTAGCAGGGCCAGCTACTCTACTCTCCATCTGCCAGAAAACAGGAGGGTAGCCATGGAGTCCGAGAGGGCGGGGCAGGCAGTGAGAGGCTGTGAGAATCATCAGGAGATCATGGAAACATTGGTGATGGGCTAAGTGTGATTTCCAGCTTTGTGAGGAAGAGCCTTGTGGTCAAACCTTGAGATGTGCTCACACTGAAGAAGAGAGAGAAGAAGGAATAGTCCAGGGCCTTGCTTGGAGAAAATCTGGGGTGAAGAAATGTGTGTGCCCCGGACTGGGTGGCGTGCTGGGAAGTCTAAGGGCTGGTGCGTCAGAGAGCAGAGAGAATGTGTGCTTCATGAAGGCAAGAGCCCCGGCCCTAGCCATGGTACACAGTAGATGTGAAATAAATGTTTCACGGTGAAGAAATGAGTAAAGATTGCAGTTAAGAACATCTTTCCACTTTGTTCCTGCACAGGGGAAGGAGAGACATAGGCTGTAACCCAGTCGGATCCTTAGGAGTGGAGGGCCCAGCACGGGTGACGAGGGGCAGTGGTGTTGCAGGACGTAGTTTAGACTTACAGAGACCAAGTGCCAAACTGTAGCCCAAAACTTACTTGTGTGTCACAGAGTGCCAGCACTATAACTAAACCAGAGAAGTGAGGTTTTACTTTAGAAAAAATAGCCCAAACATTGACATCTTTTTTCTTAAAAGGAAAACACAAGGAGGTAATCTGTGCCATGGGTTTCTCACCGCTGGTCTAGACCATCTCTTCCTCTGCTAGACTTCCCAGAAAAGCACCCAGTCAGGATAAGAGTGGGGTACAGGGATGTGCTACACAGGGGTGCTCAGTCTCTGAGAAAGAAAGTAGCTTTAGGAAACCCCAGGACCACTGTTAAAGAGCTTAAGGAAGCAATCTGTGTGTTACAATCCAATAGGTGTTTCTACAGACTCCAGAGACAGAGCAAAGACCTAAGGAAGTGAATTATGTTCCCCGTTTAAAGCTGAGGGTGCATGGTATCATCGAGTGGGCAGGATCCCTGGGCTTGAATTTGTCAGATGTCTCAACCTATTTTTCAAACGTTAGATTTGATAAAACACAAAGTATGTTTTGCCAAGCACTTTTCCCCTTAATTACACATGTATATTTTAAAGGAAATTTAATCCATATGTTTTTGATTTGTTTACACAGAAATCATTAAAGTATTTTTTCTAAGATCCATTTGATGTGCTAGAAGCCTTATAAAATCTTTAAAACAGTGGTTTAATATTTCTTTTCCTTTGTATCTATATGGGGGAGAGAGAGAGAGAGAGAGAGACAGAGAGAGAGAGAGAGAGAGAGAGAGAGAGAGAGAGAGAGAAAGAAAGAGACAGAGAGAGAAAGAAAGAGACAGAGAAAGAAAGAGACAGAGAGACAGACAGACAGACAGACAGACAGGGAGACAGAGAGATTGAGACTAAGACCCCCGGACCCCAAGATGTCAAAAACAAATTCCAACTCTAAATAGTTTGTTTTCATCTTGGAATTTTGAACTGAAGCATTACAGCCATAAATTGGAATTGGAAGTCAGGATCATAGAAATCAGGCCAGTGCCTACTGTTTGCCGCTAGAGAAAAACGATCAGTGCACCCTAGGCCCCACTCATGGCCTGTTGGGAAACACAGTCCTCGCCGAGGTCCAGCACACCTTCCTCAGCTGTAGTTTGTTTTTTATTCAAGAGCCCCTTGTCAGTCAATTTGAGCAAAATGTGACTAAAGATATGCACAAAACAGTGTCATTGAAATGATGCCATAGTTGTCAGCCTGAAACGTTCATTATTTTTTCTTTATTATATTTTATATCATAGAGAAACTACTTCTGTCATAATTCAGTTTGAGTGGCTGGCTTCAAGTGCTTTGGCAATTCTTTCACATTTCTGAATGTGTCCACACAGACACACACAGACACACACACAGCCTGTGTAGATGTATGTGTGTGATTGTGTAAATTCATGTCTGTATCTTTTTAGAAGCAGTGTTAGTGGAAGAAGGGTGTCCTGGAATCCTTTAGGTATAAATTATAAAGTATTTGTTTAGCCTAGAAATTGCACTGAGATCGCTGGATAAGTGGATGAATAAGTGCCTGGATGGGGGAATTATTTATGATTATATATTTAACTGCATGATCTTACTGACAACTCCATGGACTGTAGGCAGCAGCGGCAGCCACCCTTCATCAAGGTGAACCTTCCATAGTCTGTTCTAGTGTTAGGTCTGGGGAGGAAAATCTCACACTCTTTACTTTAGCTGTCAGTTAATCGCTCCCTTAAAACGCAGGTGAAGAATTTTACATTCCTGCCTAAGTCTGTCGGCAGCACTGTTTTAGGCCTCCCAGTCTCCCTTCACCCTGCCACTACCCTGGACCTTTGTCTCTGTATTGGTCAATTAGAGGAGTTTGTTCAGATATGGATAGTGTTTAGCAACCAGCAAGCCTGGACTGACGTTTACCAGCTTGGAGGACTCAGAGAAGCACTTTACTCTCGAGCCTCTGTTTGCTCACCTCCAAATGCCATTCTGATCGTTAAAGGAGGTGAAGGTGCAGTGCAGCATCCCGCACAGTTTAGGTGCAGAGAGGTACTGGGTGCTCACCGGTTTCTCTCACCAAACCACCTTCCACATCCCTGCAAGCCTGGTGAGATCCTTGTGCTTCCCTGCCCACATCTGCAGGGATGTCATCCCCAGGCTCCGCTCCCTGTCCCTCCAGCACTGTTTATGGATGTGACCTCCAGCCCAGGACGGTCTCTCTTCTCCTTGTCACTCAAGCTAGGCTGATCTCTTTGAGAGTCTCTTTGAGAGTCACCTCACCTTTCCCTCTGGCTCCAGCCTTTCTGTCTAGAGTTCTCCTCTGCTGCTTGCTTATGTCCCCACAGCCTTTTGACTGTGACTCATGTCGAATAGTGATTTCTCCCTCACTGATCTCTTTTTTCTTGATCTTGGAGGCAGACCTGTGTTTTTTCATGTCCTGTGGATTCAGCAGAGGACCTGGGATGTCAAAGGTCTTCCACTGGAGTTGTTGAATTGAACTGTAGTTGCCACCTGTCATCACAAATGGATGGTAATTCTGTCTGCCTTTCGGCCTTGTCTATTACCTGTATTTGAATTTTGATTTTTGCTTGTTTCTGAAGATAGTAATTGTAGATGCATGCCGAGTGTGGTAATACTATTTTCAGGATCTTTGAATTTATTTGTATTTTTGATGTTTTTCTTTTTAAGTAATGATAATCATGGTGCAGTCTTGCAGTGAAATGAGGCTAGAAAAATTCCCAAAAGAGGGACCGGAGGAAGAAAGGACAGCAGAAGAGAAGGAATGATTGTTAATAAGGTTTCATTTCCCCCTGGTCTCCCAACGTTTGTGAAATGTCACAATAATAGTGAAAAATGTGAGTTTGTGGGTGGTTTACTTTTTAAAAAATGATTTAAGAGGGAGATTCAAGGTCATGTGCGTGATGACTTCATAAACACTTGCTTGTGTTTTGAGGGGGTGGGAGAGGTAGGGCCACTTCAGTGGTCTCGAAATGGCAACAGTGACTTTTGGGGGATGGTCAGGTGTATCTTGTAGGGAAAGTAGACCAAGAGCCACTGTCCCTAGGATGACCCAGTCAGCCACAGATGCTGCTGTGTGACAAGGGGCTGCTTTGTGGAGGACAACGCAGGTCAGGTCTCCAGGTCTTAAGAAGCACAGTGGAGACCTGCAGAGCGTCCTGCAGCTGACCTCAGGGCTCCTTGGCAGCAGTGTCCTGGATCTGCGGTACTGGGGCTCACTCAGGCCCCTGAGGTCTAATGTGGTATACCCCATTGCTCAGTGCTGACTGAGGGTTTAGACAGTAATGCTTACCTGAAGCATTATGATAGCTTTGTGATTTTGTGGCAATTGAATGACATCGTATATGTTCAGCATTTCATACTATGGCCACCGCGTCAGGAGTGTTGGTCCTGTTAGAAGGGTGACCATAGTGACATGGCTTATGGCTGGGAATATCTATGACACTGAGCCATGTAGCTGTCTTTTTTTCTTCCCTGCTGTACCTTGGGTATCCTTTTATAAGAATTCAGGCAGTGGAGAACAGTAGGGAGTAGAGTTGCAGGACTGAAGCTGGTGAGCCCTTCGTCAAGCGCCTGGTCCCGATCCTTGCTCCTTCCTTGCACTCACTCGTCCTTCTTGGACGGGGGCAACTCCTTGTGTCCACGCCCTCCTGCTTCGGCCACAGGCCTGCTGAGAACCGCCGCGCTTCACTGTCAGCCGGGTACCTGCTGCAGGCCTTCAGAGGACACTGTTTGCTTTCCTTTTGTCTGAGTCCTCGGGTCTCTAAAGGGTCTGGGGGCTCTCTGCTGGTGGTGTCAGCTGTGGCAGGGACCTAAGGGAAGCCTTTCTGTTAATTTCTCACACTCTACTGCTCTTCCCAGTGGCACACAGATGGAAGCTTCTGTCCAGAACTTTGTGTTCACTAAAGCCTCTATCAATATTCATCTTCAGGTAATGTGTCTGTGATAGTTTCCATGTGCCAGAAACAACATAGTTTAATACAGTGAAATCCCAACCACAATTCAATGAAATAGGAACTGTTATTTTTACACATGAGAACACTGGAACTTACAGACTTGTTCCGAGTCGCTCACCGAAGTGGGTAGATCAGCATACACACTCAACACTGTGACTTCAGAACCACCTGGACACACTGCTTCTCTATCCTGTGTCCTCCCTGTCACCATGGCCATGATCTCCACAACTGTGCCCTCATTGGGCTGTTTACATGCACACTTCCTGTGGGCAGCAGATAGAAGGCCTTGTTTTTGTCAAATTGTGCTATTTTCTTCTCAGCATGTGAAAATTTACCATAAGTGAAAACTATCCTTATTTTACATAAACACTTCCAATCTCTTCACTTCATCAAAATCATATTTGCAGCAGAAATCTTTTAAAAATGCAAGGCAAATTCTGCATCAGAATATCAATGGATGCCAACTGCTCTCACATAGGGGATATTTCCGTCAGAGATGAGGCAGTTCCATATTTAATCCCCCAAAACCTGCCATACCAACATATGGGTAAGCCAGGCAAGTAAGTAGGGAGTGATTCTTAATGCAAAAAGGCACTGTGCCACTCTAGCATGTTTAGGAGTAGGTTAGGGTTAGGAAGAGGTTTAGAGCTAGGAGGAGGTTAGGGCTAGGAGGAGGTTGGGGCTAGGAGGAGTTTGGGGCTAAGAGGAGGTTAGGGTAGGAGGATGTTAGGTTAGGAGGAGGTTAGATATCGGCCATGATAGCAGCTGGAGATGTGTTTCAAAACTGGGTTACATAGGATACCTTCACCATAGCTTGCATGACCAGTATTTTGTGGAGCTTTATACCATGCCAAATGAGGCACTGACCCTGCTCCCAGGCAGCTTAGAGGCTGTTAGTGGTACAGATGAATGGAGTATATGTTTACAGAACCTAGTGCAGTTAGAGAAAGGCCATGGCATCACAAGGGCACATTTTGGAACAACTCAGTGTGGTGCGATGTAGTTGTGGGCTGGGCTATAATCAGAGTACATTTTCCTGAGGAAAATGAGCTTGGCTGTCATCTGAAGATTGAGTAGGACACGATTTAGACAGGAGCTTGGCATGGAAAGTGTTGGGGAGTTTTGCAGTGAGAGAGAACACAGCTTATAAGAATTTGGTACATAATCCATGAGAAAGTGTTGTTTTGGGATGAAGTAGAGGAGGAGATGGCATGTAGAATTCATCAGACATAGTGTTGGTCATCTATATGGGTGTGTGAAATACTCTAGAAAACACTCGTTTCTCCTGAGCAGAACTGAAACAGGGATTAATTTAAACAGGGATTGAACGTGTGGTTTTCTGAGAGCTGAGGATGTGACTCAGTGGTGGAGGACTTGTTGAGTATATAATATATTGAGTATATATATATATGTATTATATAATATATTGAGTATATATATATGTATATTAAGTATATATAATATATATATATATATAATATATATATATATATTATATATATATATATATTCAATGAGTATATAATAAGGTCCTGAGTTCAATTGTGAGTACCAGAATCGAAGTACAGTTTTCTGGCCCTCAGAAGCAACTGTCTAATCTTGTCTTACGCTGTCTCTCCCTGACGTTATGTCAAATAACATGCGCAGAGCTTTTGAATCAGCTGGTCTGGGTCTTGGTGGACCCTTTCTGGTGAGGGTTTATGTGACCATGAAATACCCAAGCCAGCCCCCTCTAGTCCACCCCTCTGCCTCTGACCTTATCCTAGAGCCTGGCTTACATTAGGAACATGTGTCATAGGAGACTTGGACCAGAGATTCTAGGTAGGCTGACTTCTCTGTCTTTAAGAATCCTCACAGTGACATTTAAAATTCTGTGCCTAAGATTTTTTGACATTTATGGTACAGAGCACTCAGTTTCCTTTCTTATGTCTCACGACAGCACATGGTGACCAGTGTGGATGCAACCATGCTCTAATTTCCGGGTCTCCATCTTGTGTTCTCCCTGCAGCTGAAATAGGAGTTATTTCTGTACCTGTCTCATCCTGTTTTCTTTTTTTCCTCTCACTCCCTGGCAGTAGAAGGGCTCATGAGTGGTTTCTACCTCAGCACCTCTGCTGTGCTGCTTCATGTCCACGTGTATAGATATCTGCATTTCTCCATCTGCATAAATATGCCACAGGCTGTCACTTTATCTTTTGGAAGTGGATTAATCCACATTTTACAGGTAAAGAAAGTAACTTAGTAGAGTTGAGGCCACACAATGAGGAAATTCAGAGTGGAGTTGAGTCCTGGCTCTAAATCTGTGGTTTCCCACCAGTCCTTTGAGCACAGTGTCAGCAGCTGAGTCCCCACAGTCACATCTCCACGTGCATCTGCTTCCTCCAAGTACCAGGGTGGCTGCAGAGAAGTTGGCCTGTTCTTGACCTGCAGAGATTTTCTGCAGGTGTAAATTTTTGTTAGAAGCTAAGGAAGAAGGGGGAAACTCTTGGGTCAAAGGGCCTTGAGAACCGAGGTGAAGAGGTCATGAAGGGCAGTCAGGACTCCATGCTCAAGGCCATTCAGGGTACTGAAGAACGGGCATTAGAGAGATACTGGATGATCCTCCCCATGAGAGGGGAGGCCTGGTGGCAACTTCTTCATGCTCACATAGAATCAAGTAGTAGTAATTTGCTTTTTCACAATCCAGGTGTGTACAGGTCCTACTTGGCTGAGTTGTATGTTTCTAGACCATTCGTTTGGATGTCAAGACAGACTGCCATATTCTGTTCTTAGCTCTTGAGCTTTCTCCTGCCCATTGATAAACCTATTGCTGTATATTCTGTTCTCTCTCTATGTACCTTTGTGTGTTTCAAGTGGATCAGTGCATGGAGGCATATGATTGTCTTACTTGCCATTTTGCTCTCAGTTATGGCCTGAATTGTGTTCATTCTAAAACTCCTTTGTTAAATTCCAAGAACTTCAGAATGGAACCACAGTTGAAGACAACATCTTTAAAAGGTAAAAAATTAAGTTGAAGTAAGATATGCAGGGTGGGACCGTCATCCAGTATGACAGCATCTTAGAAGGGGAAGAATACCCAGGGGAAGACATGAGGACAATGGCGTACACACAGCAAAAGGGCAACAGTCTGCAAGCCAAGGGCAGATGGCTCAGGAGAAACCAAGGTGAAGACAGCCTTTGTGGATCCTTTGCCCCCAACTTAATCTTGGACTTCAAGCCTCTAAAACTTCGAGAGAGTAATTTCTGTTGTTCAAGCTACTCAGCCTGTGGTGGTTTGTTTTGGCAGCTTGATCTGACTGATATACTCTGCTCCTTTCCATGAAGTTTTGAGGCAGGTGTGCCTCTTATGCTGGTCACTGTACTTTACTGAATAGAAGAGCCCCCAAAGAGAGGTATTTTGGGGGATGTCTAGCACCAAGGTGGGTCTATTGCTAGTGTGGGGAAATTTTCCTGGGTTAGCCTGGTCAAAATAGCATCACCATGGCTGGTTCTTAGACATTTCCTGCATATGGTCTCAGCTAACAAGCCTCAGTGTGACTGTGTTGGTGGCTCATATGTTGAAAGAGTGTGTATGGCTGGTTAATAGCCCTGGGTGCAAGGCCCCTTCCCCAAAGTCTTTGTCTACCCCCACCTCTTCCCCACAGCTAGGGCTTGGCATTACAGGTTGAGGCCTGCATCTGTTATAACTGGCCATGTGTGTTATAACCTTCCATGTGGCTGTAAACCCTGAGTATCATCTAGGAGTAGCACTGCTTCCTTTACCAGGCGCTGATATGTTGTGTATGGACAGCATCTTTGGCAGGGAGTGAATGTGTGGTCTGTTTCCCTGTCTCTTCCCAGGGCCCTCACTCTTCTCTGAGGACATCCTGAGCCTCATAGGGTTTCCAGGCCTGTGTCTCATGTCTTCTGCACCCCATGGCTGCCTGGCTTGGCCCTGTGTTCCTACAGCTTTGGCTCAGTCACCCCGCTAGTAATTTTTGTGGTTGGTATTGATAGCATGACTCTAGAAATGCCCCTTGCCTGTCGTGATGCATTTCCTTCTAGACTTGTAGGTTTCATTTTCCTTAGCTCATTCTAAGGAGTTTTCTGAAGGAGATACAACCAAGAGTTGTTTCAGCTGTCAAGATATATCTTGTGACATTTTTCAACTTTTTCTTTTTCCCCTCCAAAGTCCCATTAAATAAAAAGGAGAGAGGACTAGGAGGGGGCCTTGGTTATTTCTTACTTATATAGGAAAAACCATCTTTATGCACTAAATGTAGATATGCATAAAGTATGTGAAAATGACATTGATTCGCTAAATTTAGAAATTTACAAGTATGTTGTCACTGGAACACACACACACGCACACACACATGACTTGAGGATGTAAAGGTAGAAACCCAAGTATCTCCTAAGTCGGGACCCAGTGTGTCACCTGTACCTAGCAGGGCAGTGATGAGTGTTCCCATTTGTTCTGCCTGCAGGGAAGATCCTCTCTGCATCTGTGAGCTCATGTCATCAAGTGACAGACGGGTGGCATTTGGTGAGCAGTGAAATCCCAACACTTGAAATCCACAGCATATCAGCCAGTTGACCCACACTCACCTGGTTTATTGCTGAGAAAAATGCTCTCCAGGTACCAGCTTACAAACTGAGAGGTGGTTCTCTGAACAGTAGTGACTCTTGCAAAGGACAGAAAGATAATGAGGCAGGACTCAGAAAAACAGAGCTGGGCTTGGGCATCTTGTCCTCCTGATCCCGTCCTGTGGATACACCCATCCATCTTCCAGGAAATCAGAGTGCTCTCAGCAATGCCAGTGTTTGCAAGGCAGGGAGGATCTCCTGTAGAATCTAAATGTGGTAACTAGCAAATGCGTGCCAGGGTACATTAGATATAAAGCCAAATTTTTGGTCAGTGTGATGAGAAGTCTATCCTGAGCCCTGCCCCCTTTTAGATAATGCAGCAGCAGAGAAAATACACTGTTTCCATTTGAGGCAGCTCCTTTTTCCTAATAAATAGCTTAGTCATAGGAGATAAGAAATATACTTTCAGGTTATGCCAGAAAGAGCCTTATCTTCCTTTTCCAGGCTGTGGCATATATTTGTGTATAATGAATAGCCAAGTTAGGAGGAATTGTTTCAGAGACACTCTGTCTTTGGAGGAATATGGATTACATTAGCACAGTGACAGAAATCTAAGTCAAATGTCCTGGTGACAAAGGATGGAGACCAAAATTAGTTTTTAGATGGGTAATGGTTGCTAATTTGGCTGATGTGAAGTATAAGCCCGTGCCAGCACTGAGCAGCATAAGTCAAGGATGTTGGCGCCAGGGCAGCACCAGCAATGAAGTGAAGTGAAGGGTTTGAATGCATCTATTATGCCTTGCTGTGTTTCAGTTAAAAATGGAAAACAAAAGAAGGTGGATCGCAGTATTGTGAACATGGAAATGACCAGCCATAAGGAGGCTGGTTTTACAAAAGTGCAGGGTAAATTTGTGATGTTTCACGGTTCCCTCTGCACACAAACGTGGGGGACTGAAGTGCATCCCGTATGCCCACGGACTTTTATAGTGCCCTAGTAGAGTTGTTTCCAGCCTTTCTCATGATGTAACACACTGGGGTACTAAGAAGAGGAGACAGGCGTTTCTGGCCTGGACGCTCTCCATCCTGAGAGCTGGGATCAGCGCTGTGGCCTAGTGGTGGAAGGTCACCTGTGTCCCTGTCTTAGACATTTTGAGATGGGTTATCACACAACAGTTTGTCAGTGTATCTGTCCCAAGCACAGGAGTGGTTCATACAGCCTGGACCTGTCTCAGCCCACACTCAGCATCCCGTTTTGGAGGTGACCATTCATACCCCCAAGAGGACTTGAGCCTGGGGGTGGACCGTGGATCTCGTCTTTGTCTACTCAGACAGTCTCTTTATGTTTTTACTACCCTTATTATATACTGTACAATTTCCTGTTCAAAACATGCAATTTGGTGGTTTTCATGTGTTCTCAGTATGTGCAGCCATCAACCGAGTGATTTTAGAATATTTTTGTCACCATAGAAGAAACCTAGAACCCCTTCACAATCATCTCCCTAAACCACTGATCTACTTTCTGTCTGTAGCATGGCTTCCTGGATGTTAAATGTAACCATATGACAGGAGGTCTCTTGTCATTGAGTTCTTTCACTTAACATAATGTTTTCAAGCTTCAACCATGTTAAAGCATATATAACTATGGAGAAATAATCTGTCGTATGTGTGCCTTACAGTTTGTCTATTCTTTAGTCCCTGAGGAGTTGGGTTGCTTCCATGTTTTAACTGTTACACACAATGCTCCTGTGGACATTCAAGTTTTTTTGTGGACAGTATTTCATTTCTGTTGGTTATCCATGTAGGAGTGTAATTGCCAACTCATATTATAACTTAATATTTAACCATTTGAGGAATTCCTAGACTATTTCCAAAGTAGTTGGATCATTTTCCATTCCAATAAGCAATATATATAAGAGTTTTGATTTCTCTACATCCTTGCTAACTCTTGTTAAAACCTAACTTTAGTCAGAGGTGTGGAAAGAAGTATCTCATTATGGTTTTTTTTTAATCTCTTTTTTTTATCGGTACTGGGGATCAAACTCACGACCATGGGCTTGCCAGGCAAGTGCTTATGTCACTGGGCTAAATCCCCAGCCCTTGGTTTTTATCTGTATTTTTCTGATGATTCACATTTCCATGCATCTTTTTGTGTGCCTGTTGGCCATTCATACATATTCTTTGGAGAAATGGCTATTTCAGTTCTTTGACTATCTTCAGTTGGGTTGTCTTCTTATTATTTATTTGTCAGATTTCTTCAGATATTCTGGATAAATTCCTTTATCAGATATTGACTTGAATATAGTGTTTACCATTCTGTGACTTGTTACTTTCTTGGTAGTGTCCTTTGAGGAACAAATGGTTTTAATTTTGATAAATCCAATTTACATATTTTAAAATTTTGTTGCTCCATGATTTTGATGTCATACCTAAGAGTCCATTGCTAAACTGAAAGTCATAAGGGTCTAGCTCTATGTTTCTTATAAGAGTTTTATAAGTTTAGCTTCTATACTTAGCTTTTTCGTCTCCTTTATTTTGCTGTATGTTGTGACACAAGGGTCCAACTTCATTCTTTTGGGAGCGAATCTCCCTTCGGGCTATTTCACAACTGTTTGTTAGGATGGCTGTTCTTTCCTCCCTTTAACAGTCCTGGTACCTTTGTTGAAAGTAACTTTACCATAGCCTCACAGACCCTTTGTTCTATTGCTTTAGCCTACATGACTATCTTTATTGTATTCCAAGTTATTGATTCTTTACAGTAAATTTTGAAACCAGCTGGTGTAAATTTTTCAAGTTTCTCAACTTTTCAAGAGTGGCTTGGCTATTTTGAGGTCCTTGAAATTATAGATTAATTTTAGAACTGTTGGACTCCAATAATTGCTGGCTGGTTACATTTGTTCCCCAATAATGACCTGGAGCATAAATTGCTCTATTGATGAATCTCATCAAATTGCAGTTCTTTTGAATGGCTGTTTCTCGAGAATATTGAGTTTTGACTTCTTCCCAACTGTCCCTTCCTGTGATTCTCTCCAACAAACCTGGAAGCCTGCAGCTTAGCTTATACCTCTGATATGTCTGTCATCCTTCTCACGGTTGTCATTCACTTCATCTGATTATGGCTGATTTCCTCCCAGGTTCCTGTGGTCAGATCTCTGGGTCACAGATTTGGAGCTTGACTTGGGGACAGTGATGCTATTCTTCCTAAGTGACGCTTTTGTTTAGGAGTTAAGTCCTCAGTGTAGTGGCAGCCTCTAGTCTTTCTCTTATCTCTTGATGCAGGTCCTTCAACTTGTAAGTCCAGAGTGAGCTCTTTCCTCATTTTAGAAGTTCATAAAGTTGGGGAAATACACATTTTCATTCCAAATGTATGAGAGTCTCCTCTAAATAGAGCTTTCCTGCCTTGGCATCTGTGAGATTATCAAGCAGATACCAGCCTGTGGGCTTGTGGTACCAGATGGAACAGTCTGTAGCTCCGAGTCCACAAGAGAGAATCATATCCTATGAAAGTTGCATTAATAACCTTGAGTCCTTGATCTCTTGTGACCTAATTAGTGGGAGAGAGTCCAGTCTACTTGAGTGAGATCAATGCCAGGCTCATCAATCTGACACTTTTAACTCCCTGCCATTCCTTAACTGCATGATTTAATTACACAAAAGCAGCAAAATTTCCCAAAGGAAAATGCAGTGAGCCAGAACAAATGAGAAAGCTCAGTCCTAAAGTGCTAGCAATGGGTGCCATCAGGATGACCATGTATCAACCACTAAGTTTCCTATTCACAGACTTTTTGTTTTTTACTAACAAAAATGGGCTCACATTGTGTACATACTTGTTTATAAACAGGCATTCAAGTTGGTGTTCTCCAACCTGTCACTCTTTCTTTGTACTGCCATATAAGCAATGGTGCCAGTCCTAGAGCAGATGGCATGGGTAGAGTGTTATCCCTGTTCCTTACAGCATAGGTACCCTAGAGAGGTCACTCAGCTCCCTGAGCCGTGGGCTTGGATCAGGAGGCACCATATTGCAGCTATTAGAAGCAGAGCTTCAGAATCCTACAGCTTTCTGCCATGCTGTTATTGGCCAAGTAGCCTGTGCAGTTGTTAACACCTGTATGGTCTTCCTTTTCCTTATCTGCGAAATGATTATAGTGGCTTTCCTGCGCATAGTGAACAAGGAAGAGCCAGAGAGTGAGAGAGCGAGAGAGCAAAAGAGAGAGAAAAACTGGGAATCAGAATATGACCTTTTGGGGGACATTTTTGATTCAGATCATACAATTACCTTACTTGTGACCATTATTTTTATTTTTCTTATGGAATGTTTAATGATGCAATTAAAAAAATTATCTTACTATAGAAGTGTTAGATTTCAAGGCAGCTGTCAAGAATTTCAAAAATGTGTATTTGAGTGATCAGGGCAGCAAGTGGGCAGGTGTACAGCTTCTGGTGTTACAGGAAGCTCTGTGTTGGAAGTGAAGGAAGCTGGCTACCATACTCCCTCTGCCTTTAGGTGCACACCTGGCTCATTGGCTTTGGGTGAGGTCCTGGTTTGTAAGCAGTTTTTGAGGAAGGACTGAGAGTGCCCAAGCCAAAGCCCTGGAAACTGGGCAGTGGTCGCTCCTGGAAGGCTTCCTTCCTTGGAGTTCCTGAGCAAAGCTGTTTCATGTTGCTTCGTTCAGGAAGACCTTGATCCTACAGATGAGGCAGGGTGTCCTATGGATGAATGACAGTGTGATTTTAGTGCCATAAGTTGTCCCTCATAAGGCTGCTCCACACATCCTCTGCAGGGGGATCTCCCTGGCCTGGCACTTGGTCATGCACCATAGTTGTTGGGTGACAGCTGCAGGCAAATGTGATGAGCCCCTGAGAGCTGGGAAAGGCAAAAGCTCTGCACTTGTGGTTAGGTTGGGAGGTAGCAAGTGTTTTTCTCTATTTTGAGGACACTGCACATGCCTGGATAAGGAGCAAATCAGAAGCAAACTCAGGGACATATTTTCTCCCCTCTTTACCTTTTAGAGTTAGCTCAGGCTGGGTTTCCTGTATCTTGGAAGTAAGTAGGAAAATTGGACTGAACTAATACCAACATTTTTGATGCAGCCAATATTGCCAGACAATGGGATCAATGTTTTGAAATGCACGATTTCCTTTAATCTTTGCGGCAATCCTCTGAAGATCAACCCTGCTTTATTTTCATTTCGTGAATGTGCAGGGAGCCCATAGCCATCAGATATCTTGATGAAGGTCACACAACCTGTCTATGAACTGCACCGTGTGCAGTAGTGTTGCCTGAATATCACATCTATTAAGGGAAATGAGATTGGGCTGTGTCAGCTGGGCTGAGAATAGATGTGTTGTATTGTGAACCCTCTCCCAGACTCACACCCCACAACACTGGGACTAGTTAGTTCATTTGCCCAGTGGCCAGTGGCCAGTGGGCTGAATGAGAAGAGAACACTTACTACCTATGCTATAGACCTGAAGACATGAATCCTTTTGGTGTAAGTGACACAAGCACAAAAGCCCTTTGAGAGTCTATGGCAGTGAGCTGGAATCTAGCAGGCCTTTCACGATATAGTGGCTTGCTCAACTTTATGTTCTGGTCGAGTGTGAAGGATCAGAAGTGGGAATGGTTAATATGCTTAAGCAGCCAGTCTGATTCATGTTTCTGCTTTCCTCCCTCGCAAAGGTGGATTTTTGCATACCTGCTGGTTATAGATTATCACCTGTGAGTACCCACCAGGGATCCAATTGGGCTTGGACTTCAGGTGCTGCAGAATTATAGATGCTCTTGGCCAAGATACCTCTTGGAAGAAGCTGATATGGTGTATGACCAAAGGATATTCATAGATCCCTTTAAGTGGCAAATTGAAAACCCTGCTTAATAAAAAAAATGGTTGTGGTTCATCACATTTTAATCTCATTTTGAGCTGCCTCTCTACCCTCAGAAGACTTTTTCCCCTGTGCAAGCAAAACTGTTGATTACTATCTGCATTTATCAGTTCCCAGTGAGTATGCTTGTCTCTGAGTTTGACAGTACAGGCCTGGCTGTGGCAATGCTCTGATGAGGTTGAAATCTCTTGCTGTGCTGCAGGGTTTTGGAGAAGCAAAGTGAGGAACATTTCTATGACATCCAAGCTGGGAATATCTAATGTTGTCAAAGTCAAAAGGAGTGGCTCATTACATGGATATTGCCCTGACAAGGAGAACTTCAAGACAGAGGAGATAATTTCAGAAATTTGCAACACTGGCAAAGATTAGAAAGGGTATTTAGGTTTACTTATTTAGCTCATTGTCATCACACAAGTTGTGTCTGTTTTCTAGTTCAGAATATAGAATTTCCTCCATAGGTGACCCAGCAGATCCTAGAGCAGTCCCCCTTCTCAGTTCATGCTGTAGAGAGCATCTGTTGCCTTTCCACTCTGCTGGCCCATCCTGCACACTGGCATTGATTTATATCCCTGCCATGAAGCTCCTGTCCATGTGAAGGGACTTTCCGATTGGTATATGCATAGGCTATGCGTGTTTCTCCTGAATTTCTATAGATTTATCCGTCTATTTGCCTTACATTCCATCTGTCCTTTTTTCTGTCTGTCTACATCCTGTCCATTTTCAAAGCTACTGAGCCTCGTTCCTGGCTCCGTTGCATTCCTGAAAATCTCTTGAATGCTGTTGTGCTGCTTCTTGGAGCTCCCACAGAACCTGCCGATGGACTCAGACACTTCAGGGTTTATTGATGTTCTCTTATTGTTCCCAGTGTGCTGGGACCTAGCTAGGTTATACAGTGGACTGCTGTGATCTTATCTGTAGATTCCGGCATTGTGCCCACTCAGCAGAGATGCTGCATAAACATAACTAGATATACCAGCCTTGGAATATAATAGCTCTGAGATACGTAGGGAAAAAAAAGTCATGGTGTATGCAGCTTGTCCTTAAAGTAGCTTGGAATAGAAAATTGTATACATGTCTCTGTGTGTGTGTTAATGAGAGCATGGAAATGTTAAAGCAATGGGATAAGTGTCTAAAAATGGGACACATCAGAAAAGATATACAGGTGTTCCTATGCTATTCTTATCTTAGTACTTTTCTGCAAAGTTCAGGAATGCTTCCAAATAAAACATTTTATTCTATTTTTATTAAAACACACTTGTTACCTCTTCATTTATCTGGAAGCCCCTCCCCATATTTCCTTTGTGGGATACCTTCTGTGTCTACTATTCCTTGCCACTCCTACTAGTGGCCACCGTGGCCCAAGCTGCCATCTCCTCCGCCTAGGTGGCTCTAGTGGCCTCCTAACTGACTGTTCTTCTGGCTTCCACTTTGTCTTTGGACAGGATTTTCCATATACCTCATAATAGCCATGGTGGCCTTCCTAACATGCATTAGCTCACATTGTTTCTCTCCTCACAACTCTGTCCTTCCAGTGCGAAATCTTTACTGCCCTCATGCCTTCTGAGAACCCTCTCTTCCTGTGCTGTCTGCTCTGCTCAGATCACTGCAGCTGTTTCTGTGCACTGGAATCTGGTGACCACACAGGCTCTTTCGGCAAGGTCCCCTCTTTGCTTGAGATCAGCGCTGTCTTCTTTTGATTTGGGATGACACCTCACTTTATCCACTCTTTCATGCTATGCCTTCTCTGATTGTCTGCTTTGAAATAATGATCCCTATTTCACCCATCATCCTAAACTCTTTTCTGACTTTATTTTTAAAAGAAATGACCAATTTACCAATTATTTTGTATTTCTTATCTCTCCAGGAGAATGCAGGCTCCATGGGGAAAAAGTTTTGGCCCACTCTATTGTACTTTCATGGTTTGGAAAGTGGTTCACTTATTTTTTGGAAACTCAGCCTCTGTTTTATCTGAGAAACCTGAGTTCTGGGGTCCTCAGCTTTCAATCAGATCCCTTTGGAGGGGGTGCCCAGCAATCTGCGCTTAAACCCTGCAATCTGCATTTAAACCCTGCAGTTGATCCTGACACATTTTAAAAGTTAGGAATTACTGCTTACTCAAATAAATAGCTGAATTAATAAGAAAATATATATTGCCTTCTGTATTATAATGTATATTCTTTGTTGCCTTCTTTATTTAGAACCTTAAAATTCCACTCTATAAGCACATATGCTTTTCATTATAACAGTGTTCATATATTAGTTTTGGACTATGTGAGGATTCATGGTTAAAATTGACTTCTATTTTTGCTAACCTTCTTTTTGATGCAGGTGCTAAGCTGTTATATCCTCTGGTTTACATTTCCAATAATAGTTTTTATCAGGGAAACAATATTTACAATTCAAAATTATGAAAAATTATAGAAGTGTCATTTTGCACTGCTAAATATCTATTGAAAAAGTATATGCCACAGGCAGGTTGCAACCTGAGCTGCCAAACCAGAAAAGCTGGAGTTCATATCGGCCCCACTCTCCAGCTAAATGTAGAAGCTGCCTGTCAGGATGCTGAAGAATATCCAGTACGACAAGAGCCTCTGCTGGTCAATTTGTCAGTGTCAGCCCTGAAGTCATCCTTGTCTGGAGAACAGATGAAGTGGCCACCAGGTAGAATGACCCAAAATAAATGAGAATAGGAGGTTATTTGATGGAAAATTAGAAGTTCCAACTTACAGAGAATCTCTCAGAGATTTACTGCCAGGAGCTATTTAGACCAGAGTGTTTGTGGTTATGTATTCCATCAAAAATTGTGATAAATACTTTATGTATTCCATCAAAAATTGTGGGCTTTCCACTTGAATCAACCTAGACAAAAATAGTTAATTAATTAAAATCATCCCATATTCAACATCTACCTTTGATCCTGTGCTACAAAGCTAGTAAAAACTGCCAACCTGATGTTGGCATTTGCACCTATGAAACGAACCCTCGTGTGTGGTGGGGTCTGGGGATAGATAGGATTTTGTCAGTGTTAAACACCATCCTCCCGGGGCTTTGGATTATAGGTTGCTTTTTCCTTCTTTATCCTTTTGTGCTCTCTGTTCTACTATGAACGTAAAAGAAAATTGTGAGTATATTTGGAATATAAATAGGTAGGGCCACTTTATCTTTTCTTTTTCTTTTTCTTCTTTTCCTTTCTTTTTTATTTTACACTTAGAGATGCTCATGGTAACAGAATGATTTCAGGTCAGTTGGGAACCAGCCCACAAGGAATTCTCTATGCATCTCTGATGGAAACCCTTTGACGAACCAGCTATGCCAGGACTTGAAATGAACAACTTCACAGTAATCATGTTCTGATGTCACTCCGATTTTTATGGCTTACTTTCTGTTGCTCTGTGAGTCAGCTTCAGGTATGTGACCAGCATTGAGGCCAAACTTGTATTATGGCCTGCAGGCCCTCCAAGCACGAATGCCGTGTGCCTAAGAAAAATCCTGGCTGAGAACAGGGTGAGATGAAGATCTGAGCATTGTGGGGAAGGACTTCCCTCCATCTCTTCTTTTCTCACTGTGATCAAAACTGTGGAAGATTTCTCCATTATTGTTGCTATTGTCATCAGAGGTACTGTCATTCATTGAATGTTCATGGTGCCTAGCACTGTATAAGCTTTGAAGAAAACCTCTTATGGGCTCTTAGCACTTCACCTCAGCAGTGTGAAGGAGGAGGTGGGAAGAGAGAGATATACGATGGGGGAGGAAGACACAGAGGTACAGAAAGCAGAGGCTACTGGCGTATTGACCCCCATATACTGAGCAGCTCTTGTGCTGACCATGTGAGGAGCCAGGGTTGACTTGCTGCAGCTGAGTGAAGAGGCTCCTTGTGCAGAGGTGAATGAGGTGGGCTCTGGTACTCGAGGGCTCCATCTTTGTGCCCTCCTTCCCATGCCATAGGGCATTAGAGGAAGTGCAGCTTACATACCCTGCCCCTCACTTGCCCCTCTGTGAGGTGGGAGTGGTAATAGCACCTCTTTACAGGAACCACTTCCTAGACATACAAACACTGAGCACTTACTATGTCACATGCACTTTAACGGAAGCAGCTTGATGGTGGTTGTATACAGATAAAACAATATTGCAGTTATGTTTTCAGTGCCTCCTGTACACCAGAGTTGGACTGACCACCTTTTCACCTTTTCTTGATGCTCAGGCCAACATGGAGACAAGGCATGATACATCCCATTTTACAGAAACTTGGAGGGTTCCTACCTGTTCACAACCCATTAGGGACGGTCAAGTGGTGTCCTGAATTTGGCTGTTTGACTGAGGCCTTGCTTCTTGAGGTTAGTTGGCACCGACACAAATGGTGACACAGTACTGGCCGCTGAGCACAGTGGCACAGACCTGAGCTGGGCGCTGCTGTTTCCAGGAGGCTGCACCTTGGCTTTTGGTTCTGGCCTGGATCAGAACCTGTTGGTTGAGTTCCTACTTGCTGCTCTCGCCCTCTAGCGCACAGGTCTTTGGGAGAATGCCATGTTTTCTTTCTCTAGCACCATTCTGGGAACCCTGGCTGTGCACCCTCTGTCACCATCAGTTTCCACTCAGGGGGACTGAGTTGTATGACTATACTGTATCTGCCTGGGGAAGTGAATCTGGGAAGTCTCAGATCTGCTGAGATGGCTTTGAATAAGTCATGCTGCCACCTTAGGTTCTGCAGGTTAATTAAGGATCTGACAACCCTGCCACTGTCAGCCCCTGAACTGGTCCCCAGGGTGACTTGATTGAGGTCAGTATTTGTCAAGTTAGCAGGTGTACATGGAATCTAATCTCAGCTCATCAGCCCTGAGTCAAACACCATGCATATCGTGCAGGACGCTGGTAACTATGCTCTCTTCTATGTGGTTTGCCCTCCGTGGGAGCCTTCATCCTTCTGTGTAGGAAGCTACATTAGGACCCACTCCCCTGGCTAAGGAAAGACAGCGTGCTGGCCCAACAGAGCCTCTCCCTCTGCCTATCCAGCTTTAATCCCTACTAATGACATAGAGGGGATCTGAGGACTCAGGAGAGCAGGCTGAAGTGGTGTCAGCTTTCTGGGTATTTATCTCTGCTGCATCAAAGGAAAGCGGCCTTTACCCTCAGACTTAACCAGTGCAGGGAGGTATGTGCCGTCGTCTTATGCTGCTTTGTTTGTGTCCTTGACTGTCACACAGCAATACACAAGATTCACAGGTTCTCCAGCATGACCATGTAGTGCATGAGATCCCAGCCCACCTCCCTTAAGGCTGCCAGACCAGAAGGGTCCATTCTACATGCATGTGTAAACTTATTTTTACCTTTGAACTTTTGGGAATGTGACCTTGGTAATTTTTTTCATTGTTTCCTCCCAATAAAATATGATTCAGAGGATTGATCTAGTGTGTTCCTGGGCATATTACTGGGTAGGCTGTTACTGGGAAGCTCAGTCTTTCCATCTATAGAATGGACATTACAATAGTACCCACCCTACTGGTGTTTTAACTAGATGTGTTATTCACCACAGATGTCTTAGGTAGCCCCAGGAACGTTCTGAGTGATAAACTTTCTGCTGCCTTCTAACACTGCTGCCTGGGCCAATTACTTAAGCCTTCTGTGGCCTCTACTTCTTGTGTAAATATGCTTGGTAGAGCTCATATCCTCAGGATTAGGATGAACAGGACTTAGTTGTGCAGCTGGCATGGTGGGTGTTATTTTTCAGAAAAGTGTTTTTGAAACAGAACCCATTGCTTCTTCTCTTATTTTATTTTTTATTCAAATAAAGTCATGTGAGTTGTGTATGTGCCCCATTAAGAACCCTATTGCTTTATATTTTGTTTGCATTTTGAGGATAAGAGAGAGAGAGAGACAGACAGATAGACAGACAAAGAGAAACAATTTGTTTTGCTATCCAGTAGGTGTCGGTGAGTACCTATACTTCCATCTGAAAACCTGCATCTTTTTTCATCCCGTTTGCCCTCCCTAACAAAAGTGATTTTAATTCATGTTACCCTCTTTGTGGAAACACATTTGACAGTGCATACAGAGGTGTGTGTGTGTGTGTGTGTGTGTGTGTGTGTGTGTGTGTGTGTGTGTGACATCTCCCTGTTCAAAGCTTTACCTTTTCAAAATTGGTAAACACAAGGCTGGGACAGGCAGTTTGTAAATTCTAAGTGTGAGGAACCTCCTCTGATTAAGGAAATTTTCAAAGAAATATGTGCAGCTCCTGAACTGGTGACATAGTGCAGTATTCTCAGAGCCAAACCCATGCATGGTTGGGCATCTTAGGTCTGGTTTTACAAACCTGCTGACAAGCAGGAGCTGCCATTGTCCTAGAAGAGAAGAAACATCATCCATTTACCTCAAAAAAAAAAAAAAAAAAGAAAAGAAAAGAAAAATGAGGTAAACCTGGGAAGCCTGCGGGTGGGAACGAAATGGTCTTCTCACCAGCTCAGTTTGCAGTTGCCTGGGGAAGGCAAGCTGTTTCTCCTCTGATGAATTCCGGCAGAGAACAAATCCTACCAAGCAAACCTCATCTCCCTCTCTAATCAAGTGGCAGCTGGGCTATTGAGCACACTGATTGTTCCAGTCGTCCTTCCCTATGGTCTGTGAGGCAGAGCTACCGCCTTGGCAGTACTTGGGAATAATGGCCTCTTAAAAGAACATTGGATTCAGAAACTGCCTGGAACTTCTGGTGCCTCCCTGGGTGAGAATGTTGCTCCTCTTGTCAACAGAATGATCACTGGCAAATTTTTTCATTGTGAATAAAATCCAGGAATGAACTGTGAAGCTGTGCTGAGTACTTGTATAGTTAAAATATCAAATGTAAAACTAAATATGCTTTGCCATATCTTCCCAATGATACCTGTAATGTTTTGAATTTGACCCTATTTTCAGATATAAAATAACTTTTTTCACCTGCTCATTCGTATCTCATACTAAGATAATGAGAGAAGTTGTCTAAAAAAACTCATAACCTAGTCATTGTCCAATCATGTACAATTTTAAACAGCTCAATGGAAGGCTATTGTCATTGTTGAATAATGTTTCCCACAAAAATCCACATGTACTCAGAATCTCAAACTGTGGCAGGCAGTCCTAGTCTCCTCAGGCTGCTATAACAAAGATAACAGAGCCTGGGCAACTTGAACATTAAAAAAATATTTCTCACAGTTCTGAGGCTGAAATTCCAACATCAGGGCACTGGCATGGTCAGGATCTGGTGGAGAACTCTCTGTGCTTTGTGGCTGACTATCTTGCTATGTCCTTAGATGGCAAGAAGGACGCTTTCTCCTTAAGAGTTCTAAGCCTGTCATGAGATCTCTACGCTCATAATCTAATTCCCTCCCAAAGCACCATCTCCAATACTGTCCTTTTGGCAGTTAGGGTTTCAGCATGTGGATGAAGGGTGAGGACTCCTTTCATAGAAGTCACTTGTTTAAGGATCTTGAGATGAACCCATGCTGCATTTGGAGTGGCCCCTAAGTCTAAGTTTAATATCTTATAGGTGCCCTTGTAAGAAGAGGGGAAAACACAGAAATGTAGAGGAAGCAGCCATATGTTTGAGTTAACTGTTCTCATTGCTGAGATTAAATGCCTAACACCCAAGGAGGAAAGTGTTATTTGGTTCACAGTTTGTAGAGGTTTCATTCCATAGTCAGCTGGCTCCAACCAGGGTACAAGGCAGAGGGACATCACCAAGGAGAAACAGTTAATGGCAAAGCAGAGCAAGCAAAAGGCAGCAAATCAGCTTTTTCTGTCCCTTTATTTTCCACCCAGACTGTCTGCCTTTGGATGGTGCTACCCACATCCAATGTGAGGCACCCTTAATCTTAGCATCACACCTTGGATTCCAGCATCACATACTTAATCCCAGAATTACATACCCTAATCCAGCCGTCTTCAAAACTCCCCACTTGTGATTTTATAATATTTTGGTTTGACATCTAGATGCAAGCCATAACACCATGCAATGATAGGGGCAGAAAATGGATTCATGTTTGCAGCGCAAGGAATGCTGAAATCACCAGCACCCGCAGGAAGCTAGGGGAGAAATCCAGAATGGCTTCTCTCTCTTAATCTGGAGAACCTTGATAACCCTGCCCATACCTTGATTTTAGACATCTGTCCTCCAAGTTTGTGAGGTAATAAATCTGGGTTGTTTTAAGCCACCTGGTTTTGGTAGATTGTTTTGGTAGCCCTAGGAATCTGTCTTAGTCCCCTCCTGGCTGTTCACACAAAATACCTGACATGCACATATTAAAGGAGGAGAATTTCATTTTGGCTCTTGTTTGTGGTCCATGTTCTGCTGGTTCTAAGGGAGAAATAGCATGGTGGGGAGGTCTGGTGGGTAAAAGTGCCCATGGAGGATTAAATTTAAAAACTCTCTTGGATACTAGATGTATTAGAAGTCTTGTCTTATTTCTAGCTAGGTACTATAATAAGATTGCTCATCAAATGGCTTAGTGGCCCAAAATGTTACTCAGAGTTTGATTTTCTCTGTACTTCTAGCCATTTGAAATATGGTCCAAAGTAGTCAAATTGATGGAGTAGAACAATATTTGAAAGTCTTAGCATTTTTATTGCTAAAAGATCTTTCTGAATCAGTTTATTTCTATAAATATAAAGAATAAAATTTGGACAGCTCAAAACTTTAAGGAATGATTTCCAAACTTTGATTTAAATTTTTTTTTGTCATTCTAAGACAGGATTTCACTCTGTAGTTCAAGCTGGCTTTGAACTCACTTTGTAGCCAAGGCTTATCTCGAACTCACAGCAATCCTCAGCCTCGAGTGCTGGAATTACTGACGTGCACCACCACACCCGGCCTATAAAAGCACATTTTGGTTAAATCATAACCACTAAACTCTACAAATAGTTGGGTCCTTGAAGATTTTTAGAGACAAACTTCCATTTTTGCAGTTCTGTTTTCGTCATACATTTTTTTTTTTTTTTTGGAGCTACTGATTTCTTCCTTTCATGATGTAGATCCTATTAAATATGTATGGCCTGGTTAGTTTTATTTTAGTGGCAATAACATTTTCTTTTTTTGTCTTTCCATTGTTGTATGTAACACGTAATATGTGAGACTTGCAGAATTATTACCCAACAGGTACTACTTTTCTCTCTTCTTTGATTTTTTCATTGCATCCCAGGAGCTCTGGGTTTTGCATTAAATTTTTATTTCTCATGACTGATGCACGACTTCCATCTGCTTTGCAATTTTAGAATGCACGACAAATTTTTTGTATACTGATATGGTATGGAAGTGTTTCCTTTGGGGGATCATATTGTCAAGTTTAAATTCTTTTTTGTTTAAGAACAGAATATATTTATTGAGAGAAACAAAGCTTTTGTCTGAGAGAAAGAAGGGATCCTGAGCAGGTTGCCACAAGTTTAAATTCTTTACCTGACATAGTGGCATGGTGAAGCCCTGAATCACCTAGATTTTGTGACCTCTTCCATGAATCTTTGGGTATTTGTGACCAAACTAGAAATCTGAAGGAAGTGTCTAGGATTCAGGGCCGTTGCTTTCTCTTTCCTGCCTATAGCAACCTGAATTTCCTTTAGGAACTCCTCTTTCATGGTTGATGGCCTTGATCTGTAGTAAGGGCTAACAAGTTTAAAATGATCAATGTGCCTCATGGCTCCCTGCATACTAACAAGTTGAAGGCTGTGTAAATAATGGTGAAAGTCAGTGAGAAGTGGAGAGACATGTGACTGTTCTTCATTCTGTGCTGGAGAAAAGATATGCTGCCGAGGGAACCTGGAGCAATTCTTTGGCCTTCAAAGGGAAGAGGCTTGAAATCCTTGGTCAAGGTCTGCAGAGTGTGAGAAAGAAAGAATCTGGGAGTGGAGCCAACCTTGGAGGATGTACAATAGGAGATGAAAAGTAGTCCTTCCGTGAAGCCACGGGCGATCTCCAGTCAGTCCACTCTTAAAGACGTTCTTGTTCCTCATCGTATTTCATTTTACATGCCAGTCGATTTTAAATGTATTTTGAGTAGGGTGTTCAGTTCCCGATGTTGGAAAGGCTCCCGGTTTGAAGAAGTAGAGAGTACACTGACGTAATCACTCAAGAAGCTTCTTTAGTGAGCCTTCACTTAAGCAAGTTAGTAGATTAATACTTTTCATTTCTTCTCTTATAGTCAAACATGTTCGGCATCCGCAGTGTCCTTAGCTATTTAGTTGCCGCGTTAGCCAAAAGGTCTTGGTCCACTTGCACAGACTGGCCAAGTATTGAGAAGTTGTTTAATGAATTGTTTGAAAATTAACTCCTGCTTTAATCCTGTTTTCTACCTAATTGATTGCACATCATAATCACATCTGAGACACACACACGCACACCACATGTCAATCATTTCTGTCTTCTGGGAATAGGGTGGTTTATAAAAAGAGGTCCTAATACATGTTACTTTGCCTGAGATTGATGTATGCTAATATACTCTCAGTGGTCCAGTTTAGATGATAAATTCCTGGCTATAAATCACTTACTGGAATTAAACCTATAATCATTGACTTTTCATGAGCCATTTGTAAGAAAAGAGGGAACTTTCGGATTTCTGTCCCTGCCACTCAGGATTTAGGAGTTAGTATACACACATTGTGGATACTCCATAAACTCACTCATTTTAGTTTATTTCACTTGGCTCAGCTGTTAATGTTCAACAAGCTATTGAAATAGTTGATAAAAGGATTTGTAGGGTAAATGAGGCCAGGGGAAAGACAGCTGGAGTCTCCTTGTAAATGTAGTTCTTGGCCAGCATTTCTGAAAGTTGGCATCACTCTTCATGCATATTGTGGCCTTGGCTTTTTACACTTCCTGTGGACAGTTCAGAAGGTCTGTAACCTGTGACTGTCACATGAAATTGAGTACATGAGAAGCAAACCTACCATGTTCCAACAGTGAAGACCCTCACCCCTGGCACCAAGTCCATCAAAACCAACTCAGCACAAAATTGGCTTCTTCCTGGCACTCTTTGAGGAGGAATATTTTCCTGAGATTACTCACAGAAAGTGTTTCCCATTCCTTGGGACAGTGGAGCTTTTTTTAGGCCTCTGTCTTATCTCTATTTATACTTTTCTATAGGGATGGAGCATCCTGCCCTTTTTTAGGTGACCACATTGATATTTTCCTGTTTCTGGGGCTCCATATCTGCCGCAGTTCATCAGTTTTAAAACAGAAAGATGTAGAAGGCATGTTTATGTTTTATTAAAGAAAAATGCCTTTTATTGATATAAGCAGTGTATTTGGGTGGTACCTGTCCTCCCACATGTAAATCTGGCCGCTGGTAAGGTTTGGTGTGGAGTTACAGAAGAGAGTCTGGAGGAAGAGTTTTTGGCTTTGGAGCTGATTGCCTCAGACCCCCACGATACTAAGCCATTCTCCTGCCTTCTGCCTAACATCTAGGTGGTTACTTCATGCTTTTCACCATTTTACACTAGTAAACTGTCACAGGTCGTGTAGAATGCAGATTCCAGTTATATCTCAGTGACGGTATTAAAACAAGCACAAAGCAAATCCATTGCCTCTGCCCCCTCGTTTCGCTTCCCAGCCTCCTAAAGCCAGACTCAAATTCATTTCATATCAGAGCAGAGAGAGAGAGACTGTATGGTTCTTGCATGTTGAAAACAAACACCAAACTTTTCCTTGGCCCCATTTCCTTTTGCAAATGCTCCTAATTACTTATCTTCCTGCCTATAGTTCCTGGGCCCTTGGGGTATCTTGCCGCAAAATAGTGAGGTGGTGATATGTGGCTCTGTCCCTGTCCCTCTGCAGCACTCTGCTTGCTGTCCCCTCCCTAGCTCAGCACTAGCCTGCCCCTGCCCAGCCTGCAGCAGCTCTGTGTCTCCACACCACCAATATCCCTGACAGCTCCTTAATTGCTACACGCGTTTGTACAGATCCTGGCAATTATATTTCAGACACTGTCAGGGTACTAGCTAGCCTCAGGGCTGTGTTTATATTAAATATCAATAAAAACCTGATAGTATCAGCCTGGATGGCAGGCTCACAAAATCATATTTTAGCAGGATCCAGGCTTGTCTGGGAGATGGAAGGGAGGAAGATTTGAGTTTCCCCCGAAAGGTTAAATAAAATGAGAAGAGACTTTCTGAGTGGAATGAGTTCTTACTAAATGGTGACAGGTATGTATTCTCTAACTTGCTTCCTCAGTTGTGTGGGAATTGTCACAACATCAGTTCTGTCCATAACTGCATTTTCTATGTTCTTCTTCCCCCATGGAATATGGACCAAAGTTTCAGATACCATAAATATTTTAAAGCACTTGTTGACGGAATGAGTAAGAGCTTATTGGGTTCTACTTTGAGAAGAGAGGACAGGACAGAGTATAAGAGATAAATGGCCCAAAGAGCCACCCCATCCTCCATTTCACACACTTTGCATGGCCTTCCATGAGGGAGATGTGAAAGAGAACCCATATTCTTCCTGTACTATGTGGTAAGCCCTTGCTGGACCTCTGTTCCCTCATCTTTCAGAAATGGTCAGCACCTTTCTAATGCTGAGAGCAGGAGGAGGGATTAGGGGTAGAGGGCACTATGAAAGCATAGAGCAACACCTGTCCAGAGGGCCACCATGGTTTCCATCGCCCACGTGTAACAGCTGAGGATGTCCTTGTCTGTGCTTCCCACTTTCACGCAGCCTCTGATAAGCTTCTGTTGTTGGTTCACCTGAGCAGCGGCTTGGAGGGAGATACTTTCCTAGGAATATCACACTGGTTCAGATCCACCAATCTGTAACTCTTGAGATCTTTGGGGACATGATCAGCCTGTTGAGTCAATAGAATTTCCCATTTGTTTGTCACCTAAGGAGCACAAGTTGTGTGTCCCCATGGCATAGCCAATCTGGAGATGTGTCATCTGGCTTTTCTGGTATGCATGTCCTGCTGTGATCCTGGGATGAAGCAGAAGAGCATTTTTGTTGCTGGTGCAAATGCTGCTTTTGGAGTTCAGACCTGGACTGGTGCTTGGCTTAGTAGCACATCCTGGTACCACCACCGGCTTCTCAAATTCTACTACCCCAGAGCAAGCACTGCGAGGTGACTTAAATGGTCAGAGCAGCCTCTGAACACCCTTGAGCCCTCACCAATGGCAAAAGTGACCACCTTTCCTCTTCCAGAACCCCCACAGGGGCTTCTGCTACCCTTGGGGTTGGAGCAGGCTGCAAATCAGGAGGCCCTGCTTGCTCTGCTTCCTGCCATACTTCCTTTTTATTCTTCAATTCCAGACATTTAGACTTCAACTCTGATGGAGCCACTCTGCATATGAGGTGTAATAAAAATACATGTTTAAATTTATAAAAATTTATTCCAGTGAAAAACATGTTATTTCCCTCAAAATATTTCCCCTTTCTTGGCACCCCTCAAAATACTTCTCCTCACTTTGAACACACTTATCCCACCATTCTTGCCACTTTCTGAAGCAGTTGTGGGAGTTCTCTTTTGTGAGTGTCTTTATAAGGTGTGATGGAAAATTCAGTGCTTGCTGCTCGCAGTCTTGCAGGACAGGCATTGTTTTAGAACTTGCCATAGGGAAAGACGTTACTTTGTGTTCACCCATTGCCAAACCTAACCAGGAAAAATTTTGTTTCATTTCCAGCTAGAGCAAAAACTCAGGAAGGAAGTGGGCTGTGGTTCTTCAGCTTTGGAAACTGTAAGGTGCCGTGCTTCATGAGAACGTTTTACATTAATGGAGGTGTTTTAACATAGTGATACCTGCTTAGCCGTGATGTGTCAAATGCTACTTTAGAATCAGAAGTTCTTTGCGATATACTTAACTTAGCCAAGGTTTTATGTCCCTGTTCTGTACCTAATTCCAAATACTGATGGTGCTGATTTAGTTTTATTGACCTGATTTGCAACAGAGCACCTGACAGGCATGCTTTGGGGGCTCTTGGAGAGCAGCTTTGAATTAGTTCCCAAAGCTACATACCTCATCCTGGACCATCGTGTCCCTTTAGCTCATCCACATGTCTTGGTCATGCCATAATAGAGCCAAAGGAAGCCTGATTTGGTCAAGCCATAATAGAGCCAAAGGAAGCCGTCTCATGACCGCCCCTTCCTTCTTGTGCTGATAGCTGCTGCTCTGAGCCATGTATTTTCTGGTCTCTTGGCTGCGGTTCTCATGGCCTCCCTTTCCCTCAGCCCCTGTTCACTTCCCTGGGGTGGTCAGTGAAATCCATGGCTGCTGCTGTGTCCTGAACCAAGTAGTCATTTCTACAAGGAACTCACTTTGCTAACTTCTGCTTCAGGTAAGGGAATGTGCTGGGGAAATGGACTTCAAAGCTTTGAGGAATAGTTTCCTCATCTGAAAAGTGGCACAAGGAAGCCTAGTTTGCACCTGTCTAGAGAGGGTCACACATAGCACATTGCACATTGTAATTATTCTCTGAATGCCTATCTCTGTTACATGTGTCATCATCACTGTCACCATCAGTATTTTGATGTCTGTCTTACAATTTTTCATTGTTATCTTTGACAAAGTCTTGTGAAACGCTTACTAATGAAGAGGAGGAAATAGAAGTTTCTCCACAAAATTTAGAACATGTTAAGGGAAGACAAAAAGACATCCTATCATTGAAGTGTCATCTCATTGGGGAATTAACCTGCAGATCAGCACAGTGAGGCTGAGGAAATCTAGGGTGCCCTCAAGATTTGCCAAGCCTTTTGCTTTCCTCCTCCCTCTGGAGTGCTTCAGCGTGGAACCATGTATCCTCCTGGTCTCTCTGGTCCCAACGTTTCTAGAAATCAGCTCCAGCTCTATGAAAAGCAATCTGCATTTAATACTGTCTGGCATTTCACTAAGTTTAGAGGATGATAAATGATTGGCAAATAAATTTGTTCTATACCTCAGCACACATGAAGTAATATTCTCTAAGAGACTTATAAGTACTTGAAAATAAGCATCGAAATTCTCCATTACTTAATCTATGACCTGTTTTTAATGAGTGGGGGGAAATGTCATTTGTTTGCTGAAGTGGAAGACATAAAAACCTTCCAGCCAGTTTCCACTTGGTAAAGAGTGGAAGCTGGTCCGGTGTGCAGCGCGAAAGAGAAAGTCTGTATGGGCTGAAGCTCCAGTGTATCCCAGGACTGGTTTTAAGTTCACATCCAGGAGCACAGCCTTCCAAAGACCTTTAGGAATGCCTGTGTCCCAGCCTCCAGCTGTGGTCAACGCAGGAGATGTCTCCCTTCCCAGAGCCACACTTAAAACAATGCCTGCTGTATCTGAGCTGTGTCCCTTCCCTCTGAACAAAGACTTTTGGGGACCTGTCCTTTGACTGTAATTCTGTATGAGCTTATAACTGTTTGTATTAACTCGGCCTCCTTAGACATAGACCCAGACTTTGAGGTAGAAGTAGCAAGTTTTAATTACTTCACTTGTACTAATGCACGAGGCAGTGAATGGTACTGAAAGGAACCGAGTGCACACTGGATGGTTTTTAAGTCTACAGAGGACACTTAAGCACTAAGACAGCCATGGAGATTCTGATTGTTTCACCTGGGAGGAGGAAGAGTCAGCTATGCTTATTACAGATTTCAGAAAAGAAATTTGATTTTGGAATCATGAATAAAGGCGTGATGGGCCTTGGCATGATGGAGCATGGTTACGTCTGTTAGAAAATGTGTGCTTGGCAAAAACTTCACCAGTCTGCTAAAATCCTTACTGCGGCCTGCCCATGGCTCCAGCCTCGTTCCACATCTCCTGCTCCCTCCCCGGCAGCACTCAGTTCGTCCTGTTCCAAGACGCTAGTTTATTCTGAGCTCAGGCGTTTTGAACACATTTCTTCTCTTATGAAATAACTCCTACTTCTCTTCCCAAGTACTGTGTACTGTAACTGTCTGAGCAATTCCATTTTATTTTCCTCATCACACTTGTTTGTATTTGAAAGTTGTATTTATTTATCCATTCTTACCTTCCTTCTCAGACTGAAATGTCAGTTTCATTGATTCACTGTCAAATGCTCAGTGTCATAGGTACTCAAAACATTATTTGTTGCATGAGCAGTGGTCTTATCATGATAATTTCAGGAAGGGAAGAAGAAATTCTACTAAAAATCTTTCCAGGATAACATAAGGATAGCAGAACTAAGGGCGAGGATCTGTGGCTCATCACACTGCTGTGCCTCACAGTATACCCAGTGCTGTAGGGGCTCTCCCATCACAAAGCACCTGTCTCACAACCTTTGGACTCTGGCTACTGGTGTCTCACTCGCATAGAGGAGGGACACGGGCTTTGAGAAGTTAAGTCAGAGTCTCAGGTTCAGCAGCTAATATGTACTGTGTGGTCTCTCAGATCTACAACTCCACTCCACTGCAGCCTGGGCTGCAGTCTGCTGTATTATTTCGATGTTGCCCAGAAACACTTTATGAAGAGAACAGGAATGAGCAATTCTTCTTGGAATTCCTTTCTCCTTCTCCTCCTCCTCCTCCTCTTTTTCCTTTCTTTCTCTCTTTATCTGTCTCTTCCCTAATGAACAGAACAAGTAACAACCAGTATTTATGAAGCTGCTTGCACGTGCCCATGGCTGTGCTAAGTGCTCAGTCCATTAATTTGCTTCCACCCAGTAAGGGCTGACCATCTCGGGCAGGACGCAGGAGGTGGGAACTCGTGACCAAAGTGCAGCAATAAGAGAGGTTACCTCATTCAAAGACGTTGAATGAAAATAAGTGAGCGGAGAACATTAGCCATCTGTGACTTGAGGGTCCACAAAGCAGAGCGCCCACTGCACGGTAAATCTTCAGACAGAACAGCTACTTGCATGAAAATAAAGGAACTACAAAAGCTATTTGTTGTCAGGCTGTATGATACATTACAAAACATATTTGGATATGCAAGAAAGTCTTCAAATACAAATTGCAAATTTATCACAAAGATGGTGTGGGACTTTTATTCTCCAAACATCTGTTAGTAGTCAGTTTTAGTAAAAGCTCACATCTGATAAATTCGTGGTGCCAGGAGTAATTCAGTGTCTCAGAGGTGGAGGAGGCAGGACTACTGCTATTCCTGCACTTCACACTGACCAAGACACATAGAAAGTTAATGTGGGTGCTGCAGGCAAATAGCAAAAACCATTATTATCTTGCAGGTTGATTTATTTAACAGAGAATGCTGGGCTTCACACTTATACTAGACATTAAGGAGAATGTTTTAATCCATTTTAGTACATTATAGATAGGACCCATTGACAAAGATCATAAAAATATAATGCAACATGAAAATCTGAATTTCTCTCATAAAGAAAGTGGTGTGGGCCTTTCTTCACTACGGAAAGTCCTGTACTTATTATTACTATTATTGTTATTTTGATACTGGGAATAGAACTCATGACCTCATGCTTGCCTGGCAGGCACTGTGCTACTGAGCTGTAATCCCTGGCCCTCTTGCACTCATTAAACTAAGATTTTTAGAAAAAATATGTACAAACCATGAATTATTTAGGAGTAATTAAGAGAGTATATGCGCTGGATTGGCCTCAGTGAGATCTGTCCAAGCTCAGTCTTCTACCACCTGCAAACGTGAGCTTATGTGGAAACAGGGTTTTTAATCTAAGGACCTTGCAGTGTGGCCATTCTGACTTTCAAGTGGGCCCTAAATCCAGTGTCTGTTCTTGTAAGAGAGAAAGAGTTGGAGAGTTGATACAGAGACACAGGAGAGAGGCTGTGTGAAGATGGAGACGGTAGACATATTGAGTCTGCAAGCCTTGAGGGCAGAATGTTTTTGCCAGAGGATGTCAGCGGGCAGGAGAGAGGTAGGAGAAGCAATCCCTGAGAGGCCTCCAGGGAGAATCAGCCCAGCTGTCCCCTTGGGTTTGGACTTTTCAAACTCCGAATTAGGAGAGTATACTTTTCTGTTGTTTAGGTCTGGCGATTTGTGGTAGCTTGTGCCAGCAGCCTTTGTGGGTTGATACACGATGCGGGGCCCCCAAGAAGATTCAAGGCAGAGGTTAAGGCCAAAGCCACCCTAAATCAAACCCAGTGCAGACTTTTAAACAAATTTGTAAACTAAACACAAACAGAAAAGCCTGAGCCTGCTTCTTGGGAGCATTCTGTCATTTTCACTAGTACGGTAATGTCATCAGTCTCCTTGGCAACTGTAAAAGGAACCTCAGCTGTGGACCTGGTCCAGCTCGACTGTAGCATTTACCTCCTCCTCCTTGGATGATGGAAGGTGCTGAGGCCCTGGATACATGAGGAGATGGCAGCGTTGGTCGAACTTTGGTTTACTAATTTGTACCTTTGCCAGTGATACTAGGAAACCACTTTTAAATTGTCTTTTTAGTGTCACTACTTAGAGGAATACTCCATGTAGTTTTTCTATTCTTTCTGTCTGTAAAATGACTGTCTAATGGGCAGCCGTTCAGATTTTCCCTTTTATTAAAACTGCTGACTAAACAAGCGTGTGACATCAGTGCTCAATAATTATTTTACAAGCCAGAGGAAATGTTATTTCAAATTTTGATCAAATGGGTGTGTGTAACACAGTTTCCATCCTAAATAGATTATGTATATATTTTTAGTGATTCCTGTATTTACAATGCCTGGAAAAACAAAACTCCACTTTTTCAGAAGACATAATTTCAGAGCATAATTTGGTGTGTCCAGATAATAAGGGTGAAATAGTCCTCAAACTATGCACTTCTCTTTGTGTTTCTTAAGATGCTCATAGACCTATAGGTGAAAATCTTAGCATTCTAGGATCTGAAGCAATATGCAGGTTTTTCTTCCCTCAGAAGTGTCAGAATTATCTAACTGAACCAATCCCAACCAGCACACTCAAGAAAAAGAATCATCTCTAACTGGAAACCACTGGACTTTTTAACATGTTCAGACAATGAGTTTATGAAATGGGATTTTTGCTTCTAATGTCAGAGCACTTTATATGATGCTGACATAATCAAAGACTCTGATGGAGGCAAGAGCTGTGGTCTTTTCAGTGTCATGGTTGTATTTAAGTCATTGTGGATTAATTTAAATAGCTTTTGTACCTAGGAGTGAGTCACAATAATTGTTTTCAAGCATTAGTAGGAACAGTAAAGGGCCCCATTTTTCAGGATTGTGAGAGTAATCAAAATCAAAGGTTAAATTGGCCATTTTTCCTCTCTCAGGTTATGAAGTGATAGATCATGGCTTACGGAGAGTTAGGGCATTAACCCTTGAGGTGGAACTTGGAATCACAATTAATTGCCTAAGTGATCTGAAAGAGTTAGCTAGGTTAGATTTCTAGGAGCAATCCAGCATGATTCTTCTCACTGGTTTATTATGCACCTTGAAGACTTGAGTGGCTGATTGTGTCCTCCTCCCCCCTGTGTGGTACCTCATCCTCTGAAATGAGTGTATCAGTGTGGGATGGTGGAGACTCAGTTCCACAGAGAATTCTGGTGAGGGCTTCAGATGCCACCTCAATGCAACAGCGCCCTCGGTGGCCCTATGAATGTCTAAAAGCTGTTAGCTCTTTCTGGTTTAGTTTGTTAAGTGGCCACTAGAATAAGTCTCTCTGTTCCCATCTTACAAACAAGGAGACTACAGTCAGAGGCTTTGATGCCCAGTGGGTGCCGTCAGTAAAGTACTTAGACTCCTGTGCCTCTCCTTCCACTTCTGTGTAATGAGTGTCGATGGAACCTGCCTCACAGGGGCAGAACTGTTGAGGGTAACAGAGCATAAGGTAAGCACTGGACCTTCACCCCAGGCAGGATCAGTGGGCAGTTCCCTCCTCTTCCTCTTCTTCCTTCTGCTCTTGCTCCTCCTCATGATGATTAATATGCTCACTGTGTTGTTATTCTCAACGCTCTCACCCAGAGATGTGACAGTTATCGCCCCTCTTAAACAGAAGGTCGCTGAATGGGGTATCACTGTGAAACAGGGTGCTGCAGAGGTCAAAACACATAAATGAACGGTGGACAGCCACAGAGCACTCCAGGGCACTCATCTTGCTTTGACCATTATGTGAGGCATACTTATTCTTCCTCTCCGCCCCCTCCACAATTTCTTTTTTTAATCTACTGTATGAATAAAAGGTAAAGAGTTATATTGGGGTTGCCAATAGTGAAAAAAAGAAATTTGTTAAGGAAATCATAGGACAGAAGAATAAGGCTGATTTTTGGAAAACAGCCTTTGTTTTATCCATTTCTTATCCGTCCTTTCATTTGGCTGCAACAATTTTGATTTCCCACTATGCCATGTCCAAAGACATGGTGTATGACCAACCAGAGGTGGTCTGTACCTTTCATTGAGTCAGCACTCTGCTGAACGGCAGTGGAGAAATTTAATTACATAATTCCTATATGTATTTCTGTTTTACATGCTGAGTTCTGGCTCATTTGGGAGTGGGGTCAGGTAGGAAAAAACTGCAAAGAAGGTTTCTCTGCTCTTTGAGGAACTGGGATTTCTGTGAGACTGAAAGTTAGAAATAGAAGGAAATACATTTCAAGAAAGGAGCAGAGGCTCCAGCCAGCTCAGAGGGCTGGAACAGGAGGAGAAGAGCAGCTTCTTGGGAGTGCTCCCTCTCTTGACAGCCACTTGCAAGGTGGGCTCTGTGCCAGGCTTCCCTGGCACCTGAAATGCCTGAGATTCTATCTTGTGCTACTTTATAACACTTCTCTCATTTCTCTTCTCAGATCCTGCAATTGTCAATGGAGTTTATTGGTCCGAATCCCTAAACAAAGTTTTTGTAGATAACTTTGACCGTGACCCGTCTCTTATATGGCAGTACTTTGGAAGTGCGAAGGGCTTTTTTAGGCAGTATCCAGGTGAGTATCACTGTGTTGACAATCATGGTTCAGAATAATGATCCTGTAATATGTTTCCTTATGATGCAGGCTTAAAATGTTTTACCTTTCCCTTAGAAGGAAGTGCAAGGTTAAGTTCTGTGGTTAAGGTACAGGGCGGAAATAAAAAAGTGGTATTTGTATGTGCAAGTATGCACACACACACACACACACACACACACACACACACACACACCTATCATAGAACTCTCGGAACCTGCATGTGGCCTCAGCATCTTTCTCAATAGTGACATTCATAGAGCTGTAACCAAGATGAAAATTTGGGGTGTGAAATGAGCTATATTTAATCTTCCTAAGCCAGAGTTTGGTTTTCTTACTATTACTACCACTATTATTGCTGCTATTGTAATAATTGTTTTTCTTTCTTTTACTTTTTCTTTTGATTTTTTGGAAAAGAGCAAGGCGTATGTGAGCAGGTCAGACTCTGATTTACAGGGATGAGAAACAGAGGACTGAGCATGGCATTGCCTGCCCCAAACTGGCTCACCCTACGGGTGGAGATGAGTGGCCAACATACCGCACATGACAGCAGTCCTCCTGAGGGCACTGCCAGGGCCGTGTGCCAGCTTTTGTCCAGCGTGCCATTGGAACAGGTGTTTCTTCTGGGGCCTTTCTGGGCCTCAGCTTTGCAACAGAATTTTAATTCTGTCTTAGTTTGAATTTTAATTAAAAAGGGAAGTTTTAATTTTGCTTACAAGTTGTGAAAACAGGACTCGGGGCTGCAATTGTGCCAACATCACAGCTGTAGAAATTAACAAGCTCAACCTAAAAGAAGGAAAAAACCCACCCTGCATAATCTTGGAGCAATTAAGTGGCATCTTTTATGTTTCCATTAAGTAAGACTCGGCACCTGATGTCCCCCTCTCTGTGTCACCGAGATATCTGCTGCTGCTGCGAGGAGCTGTTCGCCCTGCACATGGCATCTGTGCCCTGATACTTGCCTGCAGGGGTGTCTGCTTTGCCAGCCTTTTCTACATTTCCCGAGAGCTGTGTTTAGCAGGGTACACATGCATCCTCCCAGAGCTCACAGAAATTTAAGCAATTAGCATCCCATTAAAGATAACACTGGAATAAACAGTGAACTATTAAAGTTACAGTGTCACTAAATTGCAGTCTGCCTTGAAAATTCAAGGCAGATTTTGCTCATATTGGAGTAAGGTGGGGAGGCTGACTTGCCTAGCAAGCAGCTAGACACCTGGCCATCTAACCATGTGGCATGACCCTTAAACTATAGTCTCAAAGGTACTGGAAAACAAAGGGAGTCTTCAGAAAGGATTTATGTAATAGGAAAGGTTAATTGATGTGCAGGCTCTTATCAGTCGGAACAGTTGGGTCAGAAATGCTTATAATCCTTTTCTGAAATTTTTTGGCAGCATCTTGACTTTGTAAAATGTCTGCATCTTTTCTGTATCCAACGACGTGGGACACAGTCCTCCACAGATACGTCATCGCTCTGATAAATGGTTCTTGGTTCTAAATGCAGAGCATCCCTCTTACCTTCCTTTCATGATATGACTAGGAGAGTGATCATGAACTGTTTACTAGGGTATATTTTGTGTTGAACACTTCTTTCCATTTTTAGAGTAGTATACCACCATGAGTCCGTGGTGGGTAATGTATGTCCTTAAGCAAAATGCATCTTTCTTCATTCTTACGTGAGTGTGCCCTGCATCTTGGTTTTGTGCCAAGTACTGTGTGTGAACCCTTAGGTAGCTCCTCACTCTATGCTACTGAGAAGCACTGTCGTTCAGGGGAAACACATTTATCATGGATTTTACTTGCAGGTGACAAAAACGCAATTCTAATGCGCTCCAAGAAGAAACACACTTACTGGCCAGTGTAACTTGGAAATCTGCTATGGTGTTTTGGCTCAGTGGTGCCCTTTGGATGTGGATCTTTCCTTCCATCTCCATTTCTGTTTTCTTCCACTTTTACTTGTTTCATTGGGAGTGGTTGCCTCAAGAAAGAACATAAACTGCAGGCTTGCACAATTTCTCCGTGAGAGTTTCAGAGAGGAGAGAGTGTGTCCCAGTAGTTTGGACAACGTTCCAGAAATTGTCTTGCTTTGGATCAGATACCCACTATTGAAGCCAGTAGGCCTGAGTAGTGGGCAGGGTCAGCCATCTGAAGCCAGGGGCACCACTCTGGAGTACTATTTTCTTGAGTAGAGTGGAACCCCAAAGGAGGGTATGTCAGTGGCCACCATGGTGGAAAAGATCATGGCACAGGGTGTTTCATGCTAAGCTGAGGGAAATAAGAGCTGCTAGGGTACCACTGAGAGGAGGATGCACCAATCCCTGGGATCCTCGAAGCCAGATTTAGTAGGTGTTGGAAGCTTACCTGTGAGGATTGTCTGTACTCACACCCAGGGCTTCCCAAGTTCAAATTATAGCACATGGGCATGTGAGAACTCTTGTTCTATCCAGAACTTTACATGATGGTGTCTGTGCTGCCTCTGACGCCCCTGTGCTTGAGATGAAAGGCCCTCAGATGCTCTTTCCATGATGTGTAGACTGCAATGTGTTTACGTAACTTTGTTCCTGGAGGACTGTTCAGAGAACACGCTCCTAGAAGGGAGTAATGGCCAGATAGTGGGGTAATAGATTTTAGTCTTGCCTGGGCTCAGAGGATTTTGGCTCGAGTGTCAGTTTTGGAATGATGACCCCACAGGGTTTGTCCATCCCTGATGACTGGTGAAAGTGTGGTTTATTATTGTGTGCAGTGCAGCTGTGCACGCAGTGGCCTCGAGGTGCTGTCTTCACCCTGCTTAATGTGTACCTCATGTCCTGACCACCAAGGGGCTAGGCCTCCCGATTTCTGCTGTGGGCAGCTCCTCTCCACCAGTGTGGACCTTCTCTCTGCACAGCTATACCAGCGGTCCTTGTCCTTCAGCTGGATGTGCTCTTGTTGGCCTCAGAATCCTGACATGCATTCTTCTCTCTACTGGGGTTATTTGCCAGTCTATTCCACCTCCAGCCTGCTCCCATTTTCAAGAAAACATTCTAACTGTTGTTGGGTTTATATAAAACAGTATGTCAGATAAATTTTAAATAAACTTCATTCTTTTTCTTTAGTGTACAAGATTATGTCGATTATGTTTTGTCTTTATTTATTAGTGGCCTTCCATTGGTCAGTTCTTACACTTCTGTTTTCTAATTCCTTAAGGGGAGCTTTTTAAAGTAAGCACAAGGCAGGCATGATGAGTGTCACACACCGGTAATGCTGGGAGCCTGAGGCAGGAAGATCACAAGTGTGAGCCCACCCTGGGTTTCTTAACAACATAGCAGACTCTCTCTCAAAATAAAGAAGTCTGGGATATAGCTCAGTGCAGAGGTCCTAAGTTCAGTTTCTAATACTGAAAGAAAAAAGTTGGCACATGCACGTATGGGAAAGGTACAAAAAGGGTAGGATAGACCCTCCTTGTGGTACAAACCACCGTCTTAAGGCCATCTGTGCGACTCTTACAGGTGTGCTCTTAAACTCACACTTATTATATCTCAGCCTGGCACAAAAATCCAGTATCCTTAACTGGAAAGGAGACAGTATCATAATCTGAGTCAAGATTTTCTCCTATGGAAATAACTTCTCTGTTTTTATTTTCTTATTCCAAAGTGTATATTTCAAATCCTCCCATCTCTGAGCAGCATTAACAGTTGAAAGTAATGTTCTCCCTTATTTTTAAGCAGGCAATGCCTTCTTTTAATGAAATTTTATTCTTAAAAATAAGCCATAAATATATAAGGTCACTCTTGGACACATCCTTACTAGTTTGCAAACTACAAGTCTCAGGATGCTGGATTAAATTTTATATACAGGGAAAACTTCTTGGGGTTTAGGGACTGAAATTCTAACTCTATTATACAGTATAATTACAGCCATTTTATTTCACTTCAGTATAGAAATCCAGACCAAATTTCTGATTTTAAAAACAGGAGTAAGGAGGGAACAGACCTGTATATGTTCTGAACTGGAAAAATTGTATCATATGATACCTACCCCCCGCCCCCGTGCTGTAGACATTATCCACCTGTGTCCAGGGGTGGGGCCAGATTTGGACTAGAATTTTCCAAATGATGCTACCTGCTCCAGTTTGCTGAATAGTAAGAAATGGTCTTGACTAAGGAAAGGGACTGGAGTTACAATCTTTCTGGGTAGAGACGGCAGTACTAAAGGTGTCTCTGCTCTACAGATCTCTGGAGCAACGAGGCTAAGGCTGTATTCTCTGCAGGATTATGACCCAAAAGCGCCTTCCCATAGTTGGTCATACAGCATGTGATAAGCTCCCTGGATGATCTCCACATGTGATTTTTCACTCTGTCCACTCATTCAACAAACAAGAACAATCTTGAAATGCTATTAATAAATATTTGAAGTTTCTGGGCTTCTCATAATCCCATTTTTCTTCTAGGGATTAAATGGGAACCAGATGAGAATGGAGTCATTGCCTTTGACTGCAGGAACCGAAAATGGTAGGCGGTGGTCATATCTCTTAGTTATTCCTCAAAGAGAAAACTTGAAGAGAGGTCGGGATCAATTTTTATTTAATTTTCTCCTAACCCAGGTACATCCAAGCAGCAACTTCTCCAAAAGATGTGGTCATTTTAGTTGATGTCAGTGGCAGCATGAAAGGACTCCGTCTCACGATTGCGAAGCAAACGGTCTCCTCTATTTTGGATACTCTGGGGGATGATGACTTCTTCAACATCATTGCTGTGAGTGTGGTTGCTGTGTGTTTTCTTGGCGCTTTGGGTTCACTTGGTCCTTAGGCACCAGCCAAGTAGCCTTGTTACTGCTTTTGGATATATGGCAGCAAGGGGCCAAGGAATGAGGACTTGGGTGGTCCCAAATTGGTCCATGGAATTGTGGTCAGTGGAGGTGCTGGGAGAGGCCAGAGGGCACTGAGCACATGAGCTCTCCCAACCCAGCACACAGCCTGCTTATGTGAAAGAGTGGCCCAAATTTGATATCCTGGGGAGCCAGGATTTCAGAGACATGGGGAATGGGGAGCCTCTTCCTTAAAATTTAGACTTTCTCATTTGGAAATGAAATTTATGCTAGATTCTCCCAATGACAGTGATGGTGATGACAATCATGAAGACACAATGAGTTAAATATGGAGAGCTGTTCATACCTTGTAGTACTTTATCTCACTTTCTGAAACAAAGATGTGCCTATTTTTGTGCTAGTTATGTACCTTGCTCTTAATAGTTGTATTGTGTTTGTCTTTACATGAATTCCAGGAGGTAAGGGCTGGTTTGGGCATTTTTCTCAAAAGGTTGAGATGGATAGCATGTCAGTTAAATTATCCAGGGTCATAGGGCTGGGAAGTAGGGAATCCAAGAAGTGAACTAAGGATGGGCAGTAGCACTTGGCCTGAGAAGGGGCACTTTTGGATCTCCATTCCTGATTCTTTCTTGTTTTCCCCAGTTCTTCGATGTGATTCACACTGTGTGTCCTTCCCACTCTCTTTCCAAAGTCATAATGAGCTGATTCCCTTCCCAGCATTGAGTACTTAACTAGGTGTTCATGTGTAGTGGACAGCTGTGCTTGGCTACAGCTGGTCTGTAGCCAAAGAGTGGTGGCAGGAGGTAATAGAGCCTGTGCAGTGAGGGCCACAGACCTTGGGCTCAGGAGTCAGTTTTGCCACATAGAGTTGTGTTGTGTGTAGAGGAAAATTACTCTAACCAGAGTATCAGGGCCCTCAATTGTGAGGTGAGGGTTGCTGTGGGGATACACCTGTTCCAGACTGGTGCCTAGGGCTCCTTCTGCCAGGGACAGGATGTGAAAGAGTGGATGCCCTGGGAATATTGCTGCTATTGTCTATATGTCTGTCCCAAGTCCTTCAGCAGAATGTGTGTCATCATGGAGCCCTATGTCAGGACTGCCCACTGCACAAGGACAAGCACGTGACACCCATCATGCTCTGTGGATAGAGGGCACAAGTGTTTGAGTGACCTTAAGGCTGTGGGCTATTGCTTGAATGTCCTGGCTGCATGTTTCTTCTGATGAGAATCTCAGAACAGAAGGAGACAATTTCAGGGCATCCTACATCTTCAAGTTTTACAGAACCCTAAAGAGAAAAGAGAAAAGAGATTGCTATATTCCTTCCATGTGGAGGTCAGTTGTTCATTCATGTGTGTGTTTCCAGCACCTATGATGGTGCTGGCCAGCAGTAAGAGTTTAAATGTTGCTGGAATGAATACTCAGCTGCCTTCCACAGTGCTGGCTGTGTGAAGAACGCGTGCAGTGTGAAGACCAGTGCTGTGCGTCCTCTAGTTTGTCATTTTGACTCTCCACCCCAGCTCAGGGTGTATGCATGTGGACAGAGGCAAGTGGCAGTGGCCACTGTCACAGGCCATACAGCCAGGAAGTTTGACACTGTGTAGTCTCAGACATGTGGGTTTATCATGTAATGCTTCTCCTAAAGAAGTGCAGAAAATGTCCCTAGTGTACTCAGCCAACCTACTTGCAAAGTGAACTGTCCAGGACACAGTTCTTGGGAAGGAGGCTCAGCGAGTGAAAACTCATAGGGTTTTCTAATCAGGAAAAGTTACTGGAGTTGCCAACCTTCTTGTGAATATGTAAATGTGGTCTGATACCACACATCCTGAAGCACTTACAGATAAGCAGCTAATTGGAGACTATCTTTCCTATTAATCTTTAATTACTCACTACCCAAGTATCAGAAATTCACTTCCTATGAAGTGCTAACTAATTACATTGTGCATCCTTTATCAGTAAGGATTTATTGTTCTGTTAACAAAGCCAATTGATTGAAATAATCTATGTAAGTTCATTAAGATACAAAAGTGTCAACTTAATAATGATGAGAGAGGGTGATTAAGATAATTAAAAGTAGTCATGCCAGTTATTATGGAACAGCTAAAGAATTTTTTTCATTACCCCCAATTGTCCTTTTACAGAAAAAAAACCCATTGCTTGTCCCATTAACCCTCACTGTACATCTGTTTGTTGGGATTCAGTGTAAGTGATGCGCTTTGAGACTATTTACATAATTATTATGACAACTAGAAAGACTGTCTGAACTGTAAATTTGAAGCCTATAAAGAATTGTACTGTAAAGTAGAATCATGCACTTTGTTCCCTTAATGTGTAAGGAATTAGTCCAGATATATTAATGAATTTTTGTTTGAAGACCAAGGTCGTAAAGAAACCATTAAATAGCAGTAAATTTTCACATCAATTACTTTTTAATGTAAGCAGCAGATGTAAAAATTTTAAACAAGCCATAAACATTTTCATTTCTCTCCTGTTTGCCACATATTCTTAACAAAGTTTTTCTCAAGCACCCATAGTTTTTCTATAAAAAAAAATCATACTTTACAGACTCTCTGGCAACGTTCCTCTAAACTCTTATTGCAATGGAATGTTTTTGAATAGCTGGCCTTCCACCACAGATAGTCTGTCTCCAGTGTTTAACCAGCTCTCCGCTGCTGGTTAAACACTGATGGTCTTATGCATCTTTCTTCTACTCTTAAAGTACTCCAGCAGGGATTCTTCAGTGTGTGAAATGCATTGAAGTAATCCCATCTATCTCTGCAGGGTTGAGGATGCTTCAGTCAAATAAAATCTAGAAATGCTGTTGTTGCATCAAAGGGTATACACTTAAGTCCTCCAGAGTGTCCATGGAACAGAGTATAATATTTACACATTTACTAGCAGCTGGAGGATCCTAAGTAATAGGAAATTCACACCTGACAAGATTTCGTTTGTATTCCCATGACATCTCCCTCTCCTTTTTCCATGTATGTTATCTGTTTGACACTCTGGCTTTCTTTTCCTGAATTGTCATTTTCCTCTATTACCTCCTCCTTGCATGTTTGCTCTAGGGATGTGGTGTAGATCCTTCAGCCTATGGACAATATTGGCTGGCCTGTTATGACCCAAATGCAGGTTGTTGTCAGTGCAGAGGACAGGATATTTGCAAATTAGTTTCAGTGTATTGTTCTTATGGGGCAGAGTCCATTCACTGAAGAGGACTTTGTTACACTGGCAGCCTTTCCTTGCTCTTTGGGCACATGTTGGACAAGATACTTTAATATTTTAGAAAGAAAGTGAAGACTACAGTCTTTTAACATCAGAAACCTCCTGTACTGTGCGTTTTTGTTTATACAAATCTAATTTGTTGCTGCATTTGATTTGCAGTATCTTAATGCAAGAGAGCAGATGGAGTTTTCAGTAGTGGGAAAAGACTTTCGCTGGCCACTTGAGTCAATTTTTACGTTTTGTGAGGTGCATTTTATATATTATACCGAAAACCTTCTGATCCAGATCTTTCCAGACAATAAATGCAAAAGGATATTAAAAATTGCTTTAGTTTTGATAGGCAGGGTACTGCAAAAATCTACCTAAAACTGATGAACTGATTGAATTATAAAAGGATAGGTGAAATATGAGAGTAATTTTATGCAGTTGAAACTAAAATTTAAGGTCAAACCACTGGGGCTTGAAGAGTGATGTCTTTGACAAAAGAAAAGGCATATTTTTCTGATTCTCTTTGAAGTTGAACTCCAAGCTATGCATTATATGAACAATATTATCATAAAAATGAGGGTGCTAATTCTGTCTAATGCTGAAGCTTGAAAAGTGATTTTATAGAAGCCTGAGCCTAGCATTAAATGAATGCAGTATTAACTGGGCTGATACTGTGGAATCAATTGAAGTGCCTCCTGCAGCCATGTTTGTGCAGAATGGAGCAGAGAAGTGCATCATTTGTTAGTTCAAAGTGGAAATTTCTGCTGCCCTGGTTTTAATTTGCAGAATTTTCTTTAGAACCGTTCCTGCAGTGCTTTGCTGGCTGTGGACTTGCTCTCTCAAGTAATCGATTCCGTATTAAAAGTATGAGGATGGTATTTTCTTTCAGTGCTCATTTGTTCCATACTACTAATTATGTCCAGTCATGTTTCAAGTTACATAAGAAGCTTTTGTAATGCAAAAGATCCCCGGGATGCCTTGTGTCAGTAAAAATATTGTGGGTTCATCTGTTTCATTACATAATCCCTACACATTTTCCTTCTAAAGGTTATTTAATCAAAAGTGCACCAATGAAACCATAAAAGTATTTTGTGGAGTCTTAGCAATTTTGCATGAGTTTCTTGCATTACATGGGCATGCCAGCATTTTAATAATATAAGGTTCTGAGAGAACTTTAATTCTCTAAGACATACCCACTTACTTCCTTTACTCTTTGTTTACTTGTTTTTTTTTTTCATTTTAAACCAAAAAAGAACAAAAACAATAGTACAGAATTCACAACAACACAATGGGAGGTTAACAATGGCTAATATATTGTGTATTTTCATCTTCAGTTGTTACTTGTTTGTTGAAAAGGGTAGAGATTCTTATTTTATTGTTTCCACACCAACTTCTTTTTGTTTCTGTTCTGTTTTCCCATTCATTTTCTCTAGAATTTTGCCTCTTCATTTCTTTATTCTAATTGATTTATTCAATAAATATTAGTGAGGACTCAATACTAAGAGCCGGACTGCCTTTAGAGGTAAGGAGGGAGACAGTTGTCGGTCCTCATGGCCCTGAGCTTTTGTGCATGCGATCACCACTGTGACATGGCAGGAGGCAGTGCCATCTGGAGTGGAGTCAGAGGGGCATAGAGACAGCCTACAACCATCTGGAGCCTTGATGGAGGCTTCTGGGAGGAAGTGGTCACTAAATGAACCCTTTAAGTTAGGCACACAGCAGGGTAGTTCAGGGAGAGGTAAGTGATGTTTGCAGATTCTGGGGCCCCCTCCTCCCAGGCAGGAGCCATCATCTGGAGCACACTGGGGTAGGGGCAGAAATGGAGGGCAGTGGGTCAGGTGGGTGATAGTCAGGAGAACGGGTTGGGTTGAGAGAGCCTGGCCAGCTCAGACAAGGCTAGTCATTGCTGTAGAATGGCTGGGACCTCATTTGGAGACTTCAGCGTGCTGTGTAGAAATGATCCTGCCAGTCTTTCTTGGTTCGGTTTTTATTTGTCCACTCTTCAAGATCACTGATGGTCCTTGGTTAGTCCTAAAGCTGCCCTGCTTTCGTCCACCTGGCCCAGCTGCTCTCCTTAAACAGAGTTCATATTCCTCAGTGTCATCCTGAGCCCACAGTCAGCTGTCTTCCACTCATCTGTCCTTGGGCTACAATTTATGTGAGCCAGTGAATGGAATAATTATATGCTGCTGTGTGAACTTGCACGCGTCTTGGTGGGAGGATCCAGTCCACCGGGTGTGTTTCTAAATCCTTCTCTCGGATGTTCTGGCCATTCATTTAATGAAAGTTAAAACTTACCCTTTACTATTTGAGAACGTCATTAACATTCCTACTGAGAATTTTTGGTGTCTGTAAAACAGGAGATGTAGGGAATGCTTACAGAGATTGGGCAAAAGAAAGGGAAAAACAGATAGTGGTGTGGTTCTTTCAATGAGAGCATACAATTTGATATTTGATCGGGGGTTATTCCCTGAAGAAGAATGGTGTAGTGTTTGCTGCTCAGAGAAAATCATGGTTTTGTCAGAAGCCTGGTTTTATTTCTAAGTGGATCATTGTAACATCATAGATAGTTTAGTCCTTTTTATCATGAAAAGAAAAAGCAGACTTTTTCAAATCTAATGAACATATTCATTTAATATTAAAAGTATGAAAAAATGATTTATCATAACTTCTTTGTGATGATTCTGAGCAAATTTAGCCACGCTTTGTGTCCCTGGCACCAGGTAGATGTTGTTACTGTTCAGTGAGCAAATAAAGCAATGGGAGATTGTATGGCATCTGCTTCCCTGCAGGGGATTTAGCAGTATACTGGCTGTACCAGTGGCCCTGCAGTGGAACGGTAGGCTCCAGTTAGCAAGGGTTCCTATCTCAGGCTATCTGACAGTCATTAGTGTCCAGTGGTGCAGTGTCCATATGCTCTCCAAAGAAGGCCAAGATCCCATGACCCCTACTTCCAGGAACAAGTCTCTTTGTCAGAACCCCTTGAAGGAATCTGATTAGCGCCATTGTAGCTGAACAGACATCACATTAAACCTCTTCCCCCTGCTGTGCTTGCACACCTCTAAAAACGTATAATTGTGGGTTGATAAGACCCAGCGAGCACGGCTGCAGCCCATGATGCCCAGCGTCATGCAGCCTTACCTGACAAGAAGCCACGATGCGTGTACGTTCTCGAGGCTTGTTCTAGCTGCAGCTCCTTTTCATTCCACTCTCCCGCTCGAAAGTACCATTTTGACCTTTTCCTTCCACAACCCCCCATTATGCCTGTGACCCTATAAAAGATCCATAGCCTGTCCAGAGCTTGGATGAGAGTGCCTGGACTGGCCCCAGAGCCAGGGTGGTCCCTCTCAGATGTGATCTGAAATATCCTACTTTGCTTCTTTCCCTTTCTGCCTGATACCCCTTCCTTTATGGCAGAGGCAGCTGCAGTGGAGGATGTGCCCTGCCAGTCATTCTGTGTCTCTGTCTTCATTGCATGCGCACGTCTGCCTTGTTCTTCTCCCAAGCCCTGTGTGGACAAACTCTCACTGTGGTCTTTCGCTCTCTCATGTTCCAGCTTCTGTGCCGACTGCAGAATGGTCTCATTTCATCCTCACAGAGTGCAGTGAGAATGCATGTTTCCCTAATGCATAAACCAAGACTCCCAGAGTTATAGACCCCTGACCACGTCACCCAGCTAGTGTGAGGCGTGTCAGGACTGAAACCTAGGCCTGTTTGCCATTGCTCTACCTCTGCTGTGCTACCCTGGCGGGTCACAAGAGAAGAGATAGCCAGGGAGGGGGAGGGGAGAGAAAACAGTGACCTGTGCATTGTGAGGTAGTGTCCTAGCTCTGTAAGTGATGGACACTGTCATGGTTTTTGTCGGTGGCCCCCAGGCCTCATGTGTTTGCATTATGCATTTGTGATTGGTTTATTGTTTAGCGCTTGGATTGATGTTGTCAGTGCTACACCCACTTAGGGGTGGAACCAACATACAATGTAATGGCAGGAAGAAGGTGTGTCTCTTTCTTGCCAGTTTCTGCTTGCTGTTTGTAGCTGCCATGAACTGCGTGCAGCCCTGTCATACCACCCTGCCTTGGAGCCAACTGAGTATCAACTGAAACCTCCAAAAACTGTAATAAATAAACCTTTCCTTTCCCAACTTTGGGCATCAGGTATTTTGTCTCAGTGACAAGTAAAAAGTAACTAAAGCAGACACTCCTTGTCCATCCCCTCATCATACGGGTGTTACGCTGGACTGTGCCTTCCCAGAGGCCTACCTGCACCCTCTCCTGTCCTGCCAGAGGACTGTTCCTTTCCTGAAGAACTTGCAGGAAGCACTTTATGCTTTGATGGGAGGCAAAATGGTTGCGCTTGTCTTTAGGTCTAGTCTTGGTAGCTACAGGAAGTAAAAGCAAGTAACACAAGCAAATGGCCTCTAACCAGTGATGGTGTTCATTGCATTTGTTCTCTTCCTTAGCCTGCTGATAGCAGGCTATTTAAGTACGAATGGGGGAGTGCTACTACTAAGCCATTGTGTCTTTGGACCAGAAGTGACCAGATTTGCAGCTGCTCATTGAGGTGGCTATCCTACATTATTCTATCCCAAAGTAGAACTCTATGGACCATCCATTAAGATGCACATGCTGAAAGTTTTCCAAGTGGAGAGCTGCTAGGGGCCTAGATCTGTGTGCAGGGCATCCTTGGTGCCCCCTAAGGTGGATTATAGGGGATGTGATGGGCATTGCATCCCAGGCCTTCTTGGTACCGCTGCCTAGCACGCACCACTCCCTTTCACATCTGGCTGTGGTGATAGAGACCAGATTGCTGAGCATAACTTTGCCCTGATGCAGTCAAGGGAAATTAGTGCACTGCAAGCCTGGCTGATGCCACTAACAAGCTGGCTGAGTTTCAGAAGAGCGGATTCCTCTCCTGTGGCCCCGCACACACAGTGACAGTGAGCGTGGTTTTGATTACTGCCCGTGTACCTCCCTGATGAGGGCAGGAACTTCGTTTCCTTTCCTTTTGAAACCCTTCTGCAGCCCTACCCATATACATGCCTCTGCATTAGCATAGCAGTTTCAGGTCTGTGGCCCCACTGGAGCTGCAGGGCCCCTGGGAGGATAAAGAGAAGACAGATTATCACCACCTTCCTCAGTGTAAAAATCTGGGCTCAGCTCTTGTTTAAAATTAACTTTCTTGGTACATTTTAGATATACATAATGATCGGACTCTTCATAGGGAATTTGTACCTGTGCATAACATATCTTGATTCTCCTTCACCCCATTCATCACCCCTCTCTTCAATCCTTCGTCCTCTTCTTATTTATAAAAGCTTTGTTTCCACTTTTTCCTTCTCTTTTCTTTTTTCCTTTGCCTTTCCTTCATTTCTCCTGCCCTCTTCCCTTCTTTTCCTTTCCAGTTGAATACTTGCTTCCTGCTTCTTGATACCTGTCATCCACTTTGGTCCTTATGCACTCTTTGAGGTTTTCACACAAGAGGAATAGTGTGATATTTAAACATGTGTCCAATTTATTTGACTTTATAAGTATGGTCTCAAGGTGCATCTATTTACTTAAAAGTGTCTCAAGTTTATAATTTTTATGGCAGAGTAGTACTCCATTATATATTTTATTTATCTATTTTTATTTTATTTATCACATTTTTATTATCTATTTATCTGTTGATGAGCATCTGGGCTTTTCCCAAGATTTAGCTATTACAAATTGTAATAGCTGCTATAAATAGCTATAAACCTGGGTGTGCATATATCACTGTGGTAAGATGGTTTTAGGTTTTCAAGAAGATACCAAGAAGGGAAATAGCTGAGTCAAATGGAACCTCTAGTCTTAATTTTTTATGGAATATTCATACTGATTTGCATATAGATTGTACCAGTTTATGCTCCCACCAACAGTGGAGAGAGGTTTTCTCCCACAAAGTCCTGCCAGCATTTGTTGTGGTTGCTTTCTTGATAATAGCTATTATTTCCAGAGTGAAATGGAGCCTTGGTATTGTTTTAATTTACATCTCTTGAATGACCAGTGATGTTGAACATTTTTTCATATATTTATTTGCTGTTTGTACTTCATCTGATAAATATCTATTCATTTCAGATGCCCATGTTTGAATTGGATATTTAAATTTGGGGAGTCGGATTTTATTGAATTATTTATGTATGCTAGATAGTAGTTCTTTGAGGAATAGCTGGTAAAATTTTTTCCATCCTGTGGGTTGTCTCTTCCCTCTCTTAATAGTTTCTTTTGCTTTGCAGAAGCCTTTTAATATGATGAGATTCTAGTTGTTGATTCTTAGTATTACTTCCTGTGTAATTAGGATTTTGTTCATAATGCCTTTGCCTACACCTGTGCCTTCAAGAGTTTTACCTATCTTATCTTCCACCACATTAAAGTATTTCTATTTTGCTATTTAGATCTTTGATCCATTTTGATTTTAGCTTAGTGCATGGTGAGATATATGAGTCTAAGTTTAATCTTTGGCATGTGAAAATCCAGTTTTCCCAGCACCATTTGTTAAAGAGGTTATTTTTCTTCCAGTGAAGATGTTTGGCCCCATGGTAAAGATAAGGTGGCTGAGTGCATTTGAAATTGCTTCTGCATCTTCTGTTATATTCCATCAGTCCTCAAGTCTGATTTGTCTGATTTTTTTCCATACTGTTTTTTATCATAGTAGCTTTGTAATATAATTTCAAGACAAGGATTGTTATGTTTCCTGCTCCTTTTGTTGCCCAGAAATTGTCTTAAATCTATGTAGCAGTTTGGAAGTATGGCCATTCTCACTATATTGATTCTGCCTTGTGTAGAGAATTGCTGTTAATTTTGGGTGTTGACTTTCATTTTGATTTGCTACTGAATTTAGTCTAGAAGTCTTCTGATGAAGTTTTTGTAGTCTTCTATGTAGAATATCATGTCATCTTCAAATAAAGATACTTTAACTTAATCCTTTCATTTGTTTTATTCTCTTGTCTTATGGCTCTAGCTACACAATTAACTCACTGAGTAAGAAATTAGAGAAAAATATCTTTTATAATAGTATCAAGAAAAATAATACTTAATCTAACAAAGGAAGTAAAAGAGCTTCACATTGAAAACTACAGTACTCTGAAGAAGGGAATCAAAGAAGATACCAACAAATGGAAATATGCCCCTTGTTTTTGAATAGGCAGAAGGATTTGCTTTGAGTGAACTGGAGGTCTGGGTTGCATTTTACTTCCATATGTTTTCATTTTCTTTTTTTGTTAACTTGTTTTCTGTATTGATACATTGCTTATGGTAGGTAGCAATAGTATCAAGAAGTATTTTCAGAGACATCTTAGCATATGCAGCTGGATTTTGAGTTTTGAGTCTGTCCCTAGATCCTGCCTCTTCGTTTATTAGGAATGAGATGTTACTGCCTATTTGGTCTATCACCCGGTTCTTTGTTACTGATTGTGGTGTTGTTTATGACCCCTGACAATTTTGCTTTTGGAACAAAAGGAAGAACAGCTGACTACAACTATGGTACCTTAGTTATAGTAATAAGATCAGTAATAATAGGATCTGGCACAACATAGAAAATGATAAACAGAGGGAACTGTTAGTCACCTTTAACCATAGGTACAAGACTTGTAGTTACATAACAAAATCTAAAACAAATCAGAAAGTTAGGTACAGTGAAAATCCCCTCAATAGAGCAATTTTACTTCAGGGGAGAATATTTTAAAGGGATAGGAGGGAAAAATAGAAAAGTAAAACAAGAGAAAATTAGAACCAAGGCTAAAACACAGTGGAAGATTACCCAAGCTTTGGGAAGCTGGTGAAGAAGATGGAGGAAAATAGAAAAAAATAAAAAACAAGAGCTAAAGAAAACAGAAAAACTAAAAACAATGTTCACACTCAAGAAGAATAAAAATAACCTATCAATAAATAGAAAAAACCCAAAATTAAAGAAAAAAGACAGAGAGAGACTTCACTGTGATTTTGAGTTTATGATTATCTTCTAGTGTCTACAGTTTTGTGATCATGTCCAATTCAGAGCTTAGCTCCACTTTCAGACAAAACAGTCTGACAGAGCCCACATCTATGCTAGATAATCCCAGCAAACCTGCTGTAGGAATAGGGCTCGGCGCTGACTCTGGCGCATTCAGTGCACAGAGTTCAGGCTGATCCTGGCCTTTGGTTGTGGAGTTGGACTCTGAGCTGTTCCACCTACAACACTCTAGGTGTCTCTTGCTGCCCTGATATTGATTTCCCCTCCGTAAATGTCTTCTGTAGTGGTGCTTCACCCAGTCCTGGGAGCTGTAGGATGAAGTGAACTCACACCTGCTCCAAACCTGGGTTCACTTGGCCCCTCTAGAAAGTGGTGTCTGGCCAAGCTGTCTCCAGGTTACACATGGACTGGAGTCCCCCAGCTGTTGTAGATTACAGCATCCACTGCACTGTTTTGCTGGCGCGTTTCTCCCTGGAGGCCTCTGGAGTCACCCACCTTCACCCTTTCTCTATAGATCTGAGCCTCCTGTCTCATGCTTCAAGCCAGGAACTAGAGATAAAGTATACTTTGCCACCTCTTTTTTCTGTTTAAGGTCACTTCACTTTCCCTGTGGGCTCCAATTCTCTCTTTAAATCCTTCCTGGGTTCTGGGGACCCACCTCCCTCCTTGTCTTGCCTAAGTTGCTATATTCAGTGTCTGGATTCTGAATCTCAGTATGATTTGCCGCTGTTCATTTCTCTGCTATCTTGCCAGAAATTCCCAGGATAAGGTCTTGACTTCCCCAAGGCCACACTGCGAATCCATGGCAGGGTCAGGACTTGTACACAAGTATCTGAACACATGGCTCAGGCTGTCCAAGTATGAGAGTCACCTTTGAGAGTATGTATTTATTTTATTTTTTTATTTTTGTACCAGGAGTCAAACTCAGGACCTTGCGCTGGCTAAGGAGGCACTGTGTTACTGAGCTTATATCCCTGGTGCTGTATTATATAGAATATAGAAAAGGGAAGGATAAAAAGAAGAAGAAATAAGGTAGAAACGTCACTTTTAGGCTCTAAATTATGGAACAGCTGAATTAAAATCCACTTTAACAGACATAATCTCAATAGTCTCATATAAAGAACCCAGGCACTAGTAGCTACAGACTTAGTGCAGCGGGTCAGTAGTATCGTTAAACGTGTGTGCTGTTGCCATGTTTGCACCCTGTCATCTTGGGGCTGTGCTTTCATTCTTTATCTTGTCACCTCATGGTTGCAAAAGGGGTGCTGCCACTTCACAGTAACATTCCATGGAGGAATAAAGAATAAATAAATACATAAATAAATAAATGAGGTTTTCTTAAAGTATGATCGAAATGCACTGGAATGGGCCTTTTGACTACTCCTTGCTGTGAGACAGTCGATGAAAACTGTTTTTCAGCAAAGGGTAAATGGGTAGCTATGATTGGGTAGAATGTGCTTTAGACTTTAGAGCATATTACCGCTTTGAACAAGGTAAATAGCAAGAGAGGTGAAGGTGAGGGACCTGGCTGTTTTCTTGGCAGCACCTGTTATCTTTCCAGCATGCGTGAGGAATTCTGATCCACACTGATGGTTCCTGGATCCTGAGTACATTCCATTTTGTAACTGAAAGTTGCACTCTTTCTGTCTCAATGGCTAAGTTCAAACTGAATAAATACATTTTTGATCTGTGCTGTTAGGTGTATATTTAAGCTCTAAAATGTAGATAAAAAGTTTTAAATGCTTTTGAATGACCAGATACAAATAAAGGAGTCAAAAGTAAGATGATGAAGAAGTACAGAAGGCTGGGGGCTTGAGAGGAGGCAGAGGGTATGCTGAGATTCTGAGGTGAGGGGCTGTAAAGTCAGACCTCCTGGGTCTGAACCTGCCTTCCACCCCTTACTGTCTTTCTGGTAAGCAATTCAGTCATCCTTTCTCTGCATCACTTTGCCCTCTGTTAAAGGGTGGATGATTGGAAGAACTTACAATGTGAGGCTGAGATAACCCACAAATGAAGCTCAGCCTATGTCTAGACAAAGTAAGTGCTCAGTAACAGGGATCTATCAGTAGTAGTTGTGTCCCTGCTCCTGCTTGCTTGGGTGGCAGCTCTGCATATGAAGCTCGATACACTCCAGTTTCAGTTACAGCTGCTGTAGGCATCACTGCCATGAATCTACAGCAATTTTCCCAGCCTCACCCTGTGTCTCACTTGCTTCCCTCATCATGTCTCTGTCCTGGGCCTTGTTGACCACAGTTGCAAAAGTCAGACTTCTTAGCGAGACAGCACTCTTAAGGGCTCTGAGCTCCTTTGGGCACAAAAGGGAAATTCTGTGATCTTTTCATTGAACAGATCATTTGTGGGTACCTTCTGTGGGCGCAGCCTAATGCCTGCCACAGGGAATATGCTGAGGGGCCAGATATTGTCCCTAAGAAAATGAGTTTGTGTGGTAGGGGAGCCAAGTGATAGGAAATTAAGCTCTATTGAGAGCACATAGGAAAGGTGTTGAACTCTGTTTCCACTTTGCACAAAAGTCTTCTCAGAGGAGGTGGGAAACAGCTGACCTAGAGCATACCTAGGAGTCAGCCAAAGAGCAGAGATGGACCAGAAATGGATGTGAACAGGAAAGGATGGGCCATGTCTGTGGACAGGAATGGAATTAGGATTTAGTGGAATGTTTTGGGTGAGAGCTGATGAGTGAGGATGCTAGAGTGGTCATCAGGCCCAGGTTTGCAAAGCCCTAGCAAAGCTTAACTGTGGAGTAGTGGGGAATTGTGAATGGGGTTGACATGAAGTGACATGACCACGTCTGTATTGGAAGACCAGCTTAGCTGTGAGGCTAAGACTCAAGTTCAATGAGAGAAACAAAGATAAGAGCACTTAAATTTCTGCTCTCTTTTTGTGACCTCTAGACAAAACTAACAGGTTAAACTTTGGATAGCCTTAAAAAAGATGGCAAGCAGGTGTTGCTAAATCATGGTTGATGCTATCACTGTTCGTGGGCAGTACCATCACCAATAGCCTGCCCTTCCAGAGTGACTGGAGGGCACCAAAGTCTCTTCTTTCCTTTATTCTGTCCCCACTTGTGTGTGACCCACACATTTCCTTCTGTTCTCTCCCATCCAGAGATGGGAGCTCAGGTCGCTCTAGGATGCTCTTCAGGGCCAGCTGCTTCCTGGGCTGTCAACCACATCCACAGAACTTTTAGAGTTTTTTGGCCACTCCTGAAGGATGATCTGCAACCCTGATATATTCAAGTACATGCTCCAGAAATTTCCCAAACAACAAAAGAATAAAGTTTATGTTTACCACTTAATTACTGTTTTTTATAGAAGTACCTATGGGAAAAGCCACTACATATGAGCATATTGGATCTATACTTGTACTCCTTTTTATGTGTTTGTGTACTCTTCAATTATTAATTAGTCTCATTTTAGTCCCTAATCAACTGTTTCCTCTTGGCTGTTTCTTCTCTTTGCAGTATAACGAGGAACTGCACTACGTTGAACCTTGCCTGAATGGAACACTGGTGCAAGCTGACAGGACAAACAAAGAGGTAGGGCTGCCACCTGGCAGGGACATCAGCCTGTGGTGTATGATCACATCTTCGTGGTGATGTTTACAGTAGGTTCATCTGTATTGCAAAACTCAATCTTCTGTGGTGTCTAATCATCGTGGCCCTTGTAGCACCAGGGTGCATAGTGTTCTGAAGAAGTACAGGTAAAATCATGGTACTGAAATGGTTACCTTGAGATGAGATACTTACTAGTTCTCAAACGATCACATTATTTGTTTTCCTCTTCTTCTGTGTCCTGTATGTGCTTGACACCCATTTTGGCATAATTGAAAGAGCATGGTTCTTGCTGAGATTTCAAAGAGCATTTAATTCACTTTTACTTGTTGTAATTGACTAAATAATCTTTGTGATACCTATTGGGGTAACTTGTCATGTTTAGAAGGTAGACTTAGAGAAGAGAAGATGTTTACTTAGTGCCATATTCTAAATGTTCTAAGAATTATCTCTTCTATAAATATTGTATAACAAAAGGATACTCTTAAGGTTAATGGAAAATCTTAGGAAATGGGACAGGAGTTTCTTTGCCTGAGAGAACATTCTAGAATAATTCCTAAAACAGACTTTTATGCAATAAATTCTGATTTTCTTTGGTCACCTTTAAATTTATTAATACATTTAGCACAGTCCCACTCTATACCACACAAACAGGACCATTTGAAACTTCAGGGAGGTGGTCTTGTTGTTGTTACAACCCAGTCATTGCTCATAGGATGCATGGTTGCCCTACTCACACAGGACTTTCTTCCTTTGGAGAGCAGACCCAGTGATAGGGCTGAGGACGTAGACCCAGGCCAGCTATGAGGCACTGGGCACACAAAACCATGGGAATACCTTCTATACTCTTCCCCGTACCCATAAATAGCATTGGACAAACTCTCTGTGTTTTCTGTGATAAAGAAGAGGAAGGTGGCCTTCTTTTTGGCCTACCTATTGGGCCTTATATCATAATCCAAGTATGACTTTGTATTATTTCTTAGTATGACTACTAAGAAAAAAAGATTAAACAGGATCCTGATTCCAATAATGTAAAATTCTTACTGCACAATGAAATTTGAAAGATCACTTTTCATTCCAAGGACCAGGAGAACCCTCTGTCTCAGTATGGGTGTGTTATTTGTATGTCTTAGATGCAGTTGGTAAAAGAGCTTATTTTGGGTGTCTCTCTGAGAGTGAATAACAGTATAGGAAGAAATTCATTCCAGTTGAAATGCAGAGTGAGAGCTCATATGTGAGCTTTGATTTTTTGATAGGTAGACACCATAACAAGCTTCATTTTTAGAAGAAAAAAATGGGGGTCATAGTGGTTCAGAGAACAAGCGTATTGTGGGAGTGTTCAGTTGTGGTTCTGTTCTAGGCTGAGGTAGGAAAAATTACTTAAACCTATTATTAGATTTCTCTAAGAGCTCCCCTTATTTGGCCATTATCTAGATAAAAATTGAACCCTTTTCTGATATTTAAATATTAGGCTCCAATAGGTGTTAAATAATGTTTCCCACATTAAACAGAAAAGATAGTTAATTAATTAAATCCTTTGATAAGGTAGCTTAAGAAAAAAAGGGATGGCTGTGTGATGCTTAAAGGTATGATGAGTCTTATGAATGAAAAATTATTAAAGAAAGTGGGATAAGAAATATGTTTAAAATTCCCTGGGAGTTTATAGATAGTGAACATCCACATATCAGTCAGGTCCCTTTCTTTCAAAAATAAAATGCAGACAACACATCAGACACATAAGGAGTACTCTGAAAGGTGGAAAGGAAAAGGTGAATTCTGAAGGAGCCTTGGGACTTAACATGGAGGTGGGATTTCTGGTTTCCTAATTGACCTCTGTGTATCCCAAGTACAGTTTTCCAAAGTTACCTACCTTGATATCTCTCTCTCTCTCTCTCTCTCTCTCTCTCTCTCACACACACACACACACACACACACACACACACACACACACACACATCTCTTCCCAGAGAAGGACCACACAAAACCTGGTGGACATACCTTCTGTACTTTATCCCATACCAGTAAATAACAGTAGATCAACTCTGTGCTTTCTATGATGCAGAAGGGAAGGTGGCCTTCCTTTTTGGTCACTACAGATTTCTACCGGACATTTAAAAAAGAATTAATACCAGTTTGTACAGTATCTTCCATAAAGACAGGACTCATTTTGTAAGGCTATTATTTCTCTAAAAAACTGAAGACAGTACAGAAAAAGAAAAGCGTTAACTAGCATTCCTTATGAACTTACATGCAAAAATCTTTAACAAAATGTTAGCACAAAAAATCTAAGAATGTATATAAAGTAGAGTTTGTCCCATATATGCAAGGCTGATTTAACATCAACGTCAAATCAATCTATGTAACCCACCATCCTAGAGAAAAATAAAATGATTATAACATTTGACTGAGAAAGAACATTTGATAAAATTCAGCACCCACTCACAATTAAAGAAAAAACACCTCAGGAAACTGCTAATAAACAATAACTTTCCTTAAATTGATGAAAACCATCTATAGAAACCTATAGTTAATTTCAAACTTGACAGTTTGCAAGCTTTTCCACTTAAGATTGGGAATAGTTAAGAATGTTGCTTACAGATATACTGTCATTCAACATAATGTTGTAAACTTTAGCCAGACTAAAACAGATCAGTTAGGAAGAAGAAATAAAATTGTCTCTGTTTTCAGATGAACAACTATATATGTGAAAAATTTTAAAGAATCAACCAAAGAAAATTTAGAATTGGTGAGTTCAGCAAGGTTTCATACACAAGATCAACACCAAAGGTTGGGTGTGGTGGCATAGAACTGTAATCGCAGAGCTCTGGAGGCTAAGGCAGGCACATCTTGAATTCAGGCCCAGCCTGGGCAAGTTAGTAACTTAGTAGGACTATGATTTAAAATTTTAAAAATATTTTTTCAAGGGCCAGGGATAGAAAGGGTCTGAGCTCACTTCTCAGTAATGCCTCCCAAATGAAATCACATTTATATATGTGAGTTTATTTGAAATGCTTAGGATTGGAAGCATTTCAGATTTCAGATTTTTCAGAGTGTATAATATTTGAAGACTACTGGATGAATACCCATAAGCATAAGTTCTGAAGTCGTACATCTACCAAAATCAGAATCTTAAAATCAGTTTAAAATGAAGACCCTCAAAAAGTTTCCAATATAGTGTTTTGTGATTTTGGATTAGGGATACTCACACTATACTAACAGTGAAATACGGAAACCAAAATTCAAAGCATAACTACCATTTATCGTTGCCCCCCCCAAAAATAAACAAAACATGTATAGGTTTTGTGTGCTGCAAATTAAAAATACTGATGGAAGAAAAGAAAGACCTAAAGAAATGGAGAGACTTCCCATGTTGATAAATAAGAAGAGTCAACATTGTAAAGATTTCCGTTCTCTTCAACTAGATCTGTGGACTTACTCCCAGCAGTTTCATAGATATAGACAAGAATGTTGTAAAACTTACTAGAAAGGCACAGGCCTGAATGTTAAAAGGAGCTTGCAAAAAGATGATAAAGCAGGCAGAATTAAAATTATTCACTTTAAGGCTTTTTATGTAGTAACAGTAATGAAGTGAATGTGGCATTGGCTAGGGAAATGTGGCATGTAGGTCAGTGGAACAAAACAGAAATCAGAGACATGGCACTCAAGCCAATACAGCCAACTAATTTTTGACAAACATGCAAAAACAGTTCCATGGAAGAAAGATACCCTTTTCAACAAATGAAACTGGAGCAGTTAAACATCCATTGATGAAAACAAAAACCAAAAATAAAATTAACCTTCACCTAAACCTTATAACTTGAACAACTTTTAGGTCAAATGGATCTAAGAGTTAAGTGAAAAACGTGCACCTATTACTTTATGGAGAAAAGGGAAAATCTTCAGGACATAGATATGAGCGAAAACTTCTTAGGCTTTATATCAAAATTAAAATCCACGAAAGGAAAATTTCATAATGTTTTTTTAAAAAGTGAAAATTTAAATGAAAATAAAACAAAACTCTTGCTTAGTGAAAGATTATACTGAAAGAGAAAAACAGATGAGCCACAAATTGGGATAAGTGTTTGCAAACCACATATGTGATAAAGAACAAGTACATAGGGAGTATACAAATAATTCTCAAAAACTCAGCAGTAATAAACAATCCCATTGGAAAATGGACAAAAGCCACAAAATAGTTTTTACTAAAGAGGACATACATGTGGCAAACAAATACATGAAATATATAAAATATCTCTGGCAAATGCAAGTTACAACCACAATGACACATAACACCTGTCAGAATGGCTAGGCTAAAAAACAAAAGAATTAAAGAATAAAAATCAGCAGATGTTGATGAGAATCTGGGTCACTCCTATACTGATGGTAGGAATGTAAAATGGTACAGCCGTTGTGGAAAAGAGCTTGGCAGAGTCTTATAAAACTAAACATGGAACTCATGAGTGTTTCAGAAATTGCATTCTTGGGCATTTATCTCGGAAGGATGAAATACAGTGTTCATACAAAGTTTAGCGTAACAACCAGCAATTAGAAATAACTGAGATATCCTTCAGTGAATAACTGATTCAACAAGTTGTATGACATCCATTCTATGGAATATGATTCAGCAATTAAAAACAACTAACTATTGATACGTGCAGTATCTTAAAGGAGTTTTGCGGGGGAGGAACTGGGGATCAAACTCATGACCTCGTGCTTACTAAGCAGGTGCTTACGCCAGTGAGCTAAATCCCTGTCCCTCTTGAATGAATATTTTAATCTCTGGGGAAGTGTTATGAGTCAAAGTATCAAATCCTAAAAGAACATACACTGTATGATTTCATTCATGTAAGTTTCTTAAACTATAGAATTATAGAAACAGAGACTCAGTTAGTGGTTGCCTGAGATTGGAAGAGGCGTGAGGAGAGATCAGTGCAGCTCTTCAAAAGCTACACAAGAGCCCTAAAAGTGCTGATGGAATGTTCTGTATCTTGGCCATATCAACTGCAGTCCCTTGTTGTATGGTCAGATATAATTTGCAGCATGCCGTTAGAATGCTGGGGAAAGCTGTGCGGCATTCACGTTATCTCCTAATGAGGCTGTTGATCTGGAATCACCTCAAAATGCTAAAGGTCAATTAAGAATAAAAGGAGCTCTTTAAAGGAGATTGTATCAAATGAGAGCAAACAATTGTGTAATGTACGTTAGGTTGCTTAATTATTTGTCAAAAGTACTAATGATAATTTATTTACCAAGGCAAAAAGTTCCTATGCTTTGGGGTTTATGGGTCTTTTTATTTGGAGAAAAACTCAGAAGACAAAGCATTTATTTTCAGATATTTTAAGATAAAAATGAACTACATTGGATTACTTGGAAAGGTTCTATTTTTATCATTCAGTGGTAAGCCATGGATATTCAATACTCAATAACAATTGACCAAGACTATTAAAGTGATGAAAAGCAAAATTGAAACTTACATATACTTTCTAAACTGCAGATTCCTGGGGTGGAAGACTGCACTCAAGGCCTCATTTCTGCTGTTGGGGGTCCTCCCTCTCCCAATTTCATACCTGGGCGTGAGGTCTTGAGGGTCTGTGGAGTTTTTATTTCGTCTTTTAAAGGTATTATTTACTATCTGGAGGAAGTTTTACTTTACTTTATTATATACCAATAATTGGCTGATTTTTTTCCTTTTCAATTTTTTATTTTAAAAAGAATAAACAGTAAAAATATGATAGAAAATAATCAGGACAAGATAGCAGAGTAACTGTTAATACATTGTGTAATGTTATATTCAAAGTAGTTGCTCAGATTACAAGCTATTGCCATGAAAAATGGGTCCAACAATATAAGCACAAACCTTTCTTTTCAATGAACTAATTGAAATTAGTAAAATATCATATATTTATACATATTTTTTTCTTTTCCCTTTCTTTTTTTCTCCTTTCCCCTATCTCAGTTTCTCTTTCCTTTTAAACAGTTTGTCCTCATTTCACAGTATCTGCTGTACATTTTGGGTCTTATTTACTCTTTTAGTTTCTTACACTGTGGAGACAATATGGTGTTTACACATGTGAATCTAATTTCTTTCATTTATGAGTATGGTCTCAAGTTGCTTGACAAATTGGATAAGGCTGGAGTTCAGATATAGGATTCAAGTGCGTAAACTCTCATTATAATCTGCTTCAGCCCTTCTGAGCCATTCATCAGACCTTAAAATATACCTCCTGTGGTCTCTGCGGGGAGCAGAGGAGGAAAGAAGAGGAAGAAGGGTGATATGGTTTTTCTCTGGTTTTATAATGAAGATGTCCCGAAATCCACTGAATTTCATGGCTCTGTTTAAGATTCATCTGTTAGTATTTGTTGCAGTCTCCACTGATCTTAGCGACCCACATAATTCTCATCTTCCTTGACAGTTTTGATCTTTTCCCATGGGATTAGAAGACACTGAAGCTCCATGAACTAACAAAAGCCCACATCAGAATTACTGACTTTTCCTCAGGCTGAGCTTTGTCAAGGAGGCAGCCTGTGTTCTAAAACTTCCTGCCCTCCATGGCCGAAGGAACAGTGCACAGTTTGCCAGTATCAAAGGGGTGAGGGGCATGCTACAAACAGTAAGCAGAAATGGGGCCCGCATAGCAGTGAGTGTCACCTGCCCAAACACCAAGGGAGGAAAAGTTAATAGAACAAACACTAACTTGTTTTTATTTAGTTCAAAATTAGTACAAAAATATAGTAATGATTGCTTTTTAAAATGTCATGATTATATTAGCAGATGTCTTTTTTTTTCTTTTAATTGGTACCAGGGATCAAACTCACAACCACGTGCTTGCAAGGCAGACACTTACGCCACTGAGCTCTAAACTTGCAGCCCTGTAAAATGTCATGATTATATTAAAAATAAACAGAAAAAATATGAACAAACTAAATGTAAATAAATTCTAGATTGAATGTAATTTAACACATTATGGCTTTAAAGAAGAATAAAGTGGCCTTATGTATCTAGCCATAAAAGAGTAATAATGATATGCAGTTAGGTAAATTACAAAATTGTATGTTTTGTGATTTCTGTTTAGTTTGCTTAAAGATAGAAGGAGAGGAAAATGGGGACAGGGGAAACTGTCTTTACACTGAGTCCAAATTATTTGCAATAAAAATAATACTTTTTAATAGTTTCCTATTACTGACATTAATACAAATATTTAAAATAAATGACACTTTAAGAACTCTAAACACTGACCCAATTGTTTTTGTATGATTTTGAGGACTTGCTTTCTGTTACTTTTCAGATAGAGTTTTTCCTTTTTAAATAGGCTGATTTCTACTTCACCAGCCACATTTTAACTCTGAATTACCTACTGACACAAATCAATTTAAATGCTGTTGCTTTAGTGGTTCAAGTGATGCACAATACATTTCTTAGTTCCTTTGAGGGGGCTTTGTAGAATTGAAGTTATCAAAATGATGATTTAGGGATCATTTTTTTTTTTTTTTTGTCTTTTTCGGCAGTCGTGAGTTCAATCCCTGGTACCGATAAAAACGAAAAAGACTTAGGGATCATTTCTGTGAGGGGTATGCCCCAGAAACTCTAATTATTGCCCTCTTCATATTATGTATTTATATTTATTTCATAAAATTCACTTGTTTGAAAATAGCAAAATTACTACTGGGACACTGTCTAGGTTAGACAATACAGGACAAGCAAAGTTTGGGTCAAAATTGTCAATATAATTAAAATTATTTTCATCAGTTTCTACTTCAGTTTAGTAAATTTCAGCAAACTCTGTTGAAATCCAGATAACAAATATTTGAACCTTTATGGACTGCTCATTTTGGATCAGTGGTCAGATTGTAGTGTGACAGCAGCCAAAGGAACATCTAAATGAATGGAGATAGCTGTGTTGCAATAAAACTTTATTTACAAAAATAGGCAGTAGGCAAAAGGATGGTGCATGAGCTGTGGTGTGTCAACTGCTAGTACAAACTGTGCACAGGAATAGAAGAAGTCTAGTGAGTAAGAATTTATACCCATCTCTGGTTAAAAGCTTTCACAAAGGTACACATAGAAATGAGGCATTGAACATTTCAGTGAATTTGGTAATTTTTCATCATTTTTCTCATTAACTCTTTTGGAAATGAAAGTTTGGATTTAATCTCCACCTTGGAATTAATTTCTGTCTTGAATAAACTTGACAGTTCATTGATTTTTTTTTATTTTTCTATCTAACTAGAAGACAAGAAGTCATGGGTATGTGTTGTAAGTAGAAATAGGTATAAAAATAATAATATCAGTAATATATATAGCATTGTAGAATTTCAAAAATACCTATTTCGTTGCCATGATTATTTCTGCTATTATCCTCAACTTATACATTTAGAATGTTGGACCCATATATATTTGGCCAGCTGATTCCACAGATGAATGGATATGTAGGAATATTTATATAACTTATACGAGTATGTATAATCTTTAAGTACAATACTATGTTGTTGGCACTTATCTTAGGATTCCAAATAGTATCTTACTATCTTCACTGTTTGAGCAGATAGAGATATCTTTGTGATCTGGTTAAGCCCTATTTAACTCTTCTACTATTTAGCCTGTAGAATAAAGCCAAATTTTGACTTATATGTTAAAACAGGATTGTTTGAATATGGCATGATGGAATTTTCTATGGGGTAAGGCATCTTTATGGAACTGAGGTAGTCACCTTAGTTAAAAAAAAATTGATATAAAGTGAAAAGTGAAAAAATGCACAAGTTTGATCATCATTTATTTCCATCAATGTGGGAATCTGTTGATTTCTTTATCATGGACTTTTATATTCCAGCACATGGCCAAGTCTACTGAAAGATGTGCAGGTGTGTGTGAGAAAGAGAAAGAAACAGACAGACACAGCCAGCAAGAGTCAGAGACAGACAGAGACGGAGACACTGATTGTGGGTATAGATGGGCTTCTTCTTCCTCCTTCTTTCTGTCACTTAGCAAAGGTAGAGACTAATCATACAAAAAAGATACCTTACTGTTGCCTAGCTGTGACCTGGTAGTTTTGCCTCTATAATTTCCCCCCAATATCCAGGCAGGAGAGATTTTAGAGCCTACCTTTTGGAAGCTTTGACTTCTGGTCCCATAGTGTCCCATGTCTATGTTTTGATTTGCCTTCTGTCATAGCAATACATTGTATGGATACAATCTAGATATCTCCCCAAACCTCATGTCCTCACAGATAGGGCTTTTGGAAGTGACTAGAGTGTGTAAATATGGACTATGGATGTGTAATGGCTGAATCATTTCTTTGATTGGATTAGCATAGCTCTGGCTGTGACTGAATGGATTTACTAAAGATAGAAACCCACTTTAAGTGTGAGTGGCTTTAACCACTAGACCTGAATGGATTACAAAGGGGAAGGGGGGCTTGCTGTCTGCCGCTGCCTGCCTGCCTGCCATGCCATGCACTGTTTTCCTCTGTGATGCCTCTTTGCCATGCTTCTCTGCCTTAAAGTCAGTGAAGTATGTACTGAAACTTGGACAAACTGTGAGATAAAATAAATCTTTCCTCTTTTTAACTTGTGGGTGTTATTTTGTCCTACCAATAAAAAGTAACTAAGACACCCTTTACAGCTGCTTGCCCAAACTCTATCTGAACATCTTGTCATGTATACAAACTGCTCCTTCCCAGGGCTTCTTCCCTGGGATTTTGTCTTGCTGTTTGAAGTTCTGCAGAGTATTGAGTTAGCAATGAAGGCACTGATCAAACCCTGGCACCCTGAGGTATAGTTATGTGCCCACGGATAACCATATTTCTTCCCATAAATATTCAAATCTGATATACTCAAGAGTTCACCTGTACATTCACTGCTGGGACTACAGCAGGGAGCAAAGGTCTTTGCTCTGGAAAGGGCCCTCTCACTCTGAGTCTGTATACTCTTACTTGTAATACAAGTTTAAAAGTTTAGCTGTTAACTACTAATGAAAAGTACCTTGGTGGGAAGGGAGGGGCAGGAAGACCAATCTGCACCCCTCATTCTAGGGCTGGGGCCTCCATTTACCCACGTGTTCAAAGAAAATCTACATGACATCCCCAGTATCCTGAGAGAAGGAGTGTGATAGCCTGATAGCGGGGAGGGAAGGGCACTCTGTAGATAAAATAGCTCACAGAATTCATAGCCCTAGATCCTGAGTTTCTATGATTTTGATATTACTTAAACAAAATAGTTATAGCAGAATACATGTATTTCAATAGCTATATTATTCATTATGACAATTTTGAGTTCGGAGGTGAATTTAAATTCTTCTCAGTATTCTTTTAGAGGGAGAAGGTGAATACTTTTAGATGTGAAAGCACCGAATGCTTAAGAGGTAAGTTAATGCAGCTTTGAGGCTTAGCCTCGGTAACCAGCAGTGGGACAGTAGCATGTCACACGGTGGCTCTGTGAGCTTCCATTTTCCGTCCATAGGATGAGGCCATTATCCCCTGCCTGCACACACCTGTCACATGTTTGGGAAGTCCGTGAGATAAGCTTTAAAGCACCAGAGCCTAGCAGCTTAAATATGCTTGAGATTGGTTGTATACTTAAGCAGTGATAACCGTTAGTGCTTTCTTAAGAAGCATTTGTACCCAAATGGTTAGCATACAGAAAGACCCCGTATAGACAAGATAACTAATTTCCAGAACAGACACTTCCCAGGCGTCGCAGGGAGACACATCTTCCTGTGTCAGGTCCTCACGTGCAGCCATTGCCTCTAACTCACCTACTTCTGACATTTTTTATCCAGTATCTAAATTATCCAGCCAATATGGGCTGTTTCTGATTAATCACAGATATTTGGTTAATGAGAATGGAAATTTTAGCTTAGAATGTGGCACAGATAGGTCATCACTTCAATACACCCTCATGTCCTTGGCTGTCAGTTTGCAGAATGATCTCTGAGTAAAATGTGACCTCACAGCATGCAGCAGCACCCAGCCTACTCTGCAGATCACTCTGAAATTTGCAGCATAAAACAGTCTGTGACTGTGGTTATGAGGTTCTGGGTTTTGACAGCCGACATCTGATATCTGAGAAACTGGCCTTAGTTTTTAGTTTAGCGGTAGATGTTACTGCTAGAAAGACCTAAGGAAGTACAGTCCCTTGTGGAGAGGGCATTGGCTATTCTGCTTATGCCTATCACGTTGCAGTGCTGTCAGGATAACAGGCTGCAGTCATGCCATCCCATCATGCTTGGGAAGCTGACTCCTTACTTTGCAGAGATTCTTCTCTTTCATTTGTTCATCACATGCTCTCAGGAGGGAAAAATAAAGCCCTTGGATCACATATTTTGTATTGGATGAAATGAATTCAGGGTGAGTTGCTCAGAAAAAAAATCTATTAGTAGATATCTACTAGTTGCTATTTTGTAGATCAAAAATTTGTCACATGTCAGCAGTTTCCTGTGAGTGCAGTCTGATAGTTCAGTGTTCTGTTAAATGTTGTGGGCTTGTTCCTTTTAGAGGAGGTGACCTCAGGTGTAACACAGTAACCTGCATGCCCCCCCCATTTGATTGTGTTGTGGATTCCATTAATAAGGAGCCATACAGGAGAGTACCTGAGTATGTTTTGTCTTCCTGCTGCTTCAAGTAATTAAAGTAACCAGTAAGAAAAAAAGAAATACCAGCAGACAAAACAGTGGGCTTTCAAATGAATGCAGGGAGTAGCCTGGTGGCCTGCCTCTCTCTGCCTTTGTTTTTGCTGGGTTAGGCCTGTTGCCCAATCTAGATAAAATGAGCCATGAGATATCACTGGAGGTTTAAATGCTCGTGATTTCACTCTGTGCTTTTCTTTAGATGTGGGTCTGGGTGTAAGGCCATCAGAGCATTATCTAATCACCTTGTCAGTGGCAGAGCCTTCTGAGGAGAAGAGGAGGATCTCAGGGGTCTCTTGCGTCAGCTCTGATCGCTAAGCCTATAGAAGACCCTCCAGAAACCAGGCCCAGACTATACGCAATTCTGGCCAAGGGTCCTGGTAGAATAAGCCAGAGGACTTAGGCAGTGAAGCAAATTGCTTCATCTCAGTAGTGCCCTGAAAAATAGCAGAAGCCTCCTGTGGGTTTGCTCCCTCCCCTAAGATTCCCTTGTTCTGTGCTTGGGTCAGGTTGCTGGTCCAAGAGCTTCTTTTGCACTTAACATGTGGGCTGCACAAAGCAGAAGGCATTTCCACTTGTGTATTTGCCTCTTATCTTCAGAGAGAGTTGTTCCTCTGTTGGTAATACTTAAAAGATTTGCCTTAAGTCTAGCAGATTTTCTGGGTATTTGCTTCAAACCCTTGCTGGGTTGAGCTGTATTGACCTCATTTAACAGCCAGCTGGGTCTTGCTGGGGAGCATGCAGCAGAAATCAGCCATCCTGGTTGGAGCTGATTTCTCATTATCATTTCACTGGGGAGTCAGAAGCCAATGCCAGGCTTTTCTTCAAGAGCAGAGTGGGGATCTGCAGACTGCCAAGACCCAAGATAACTAGTGTGCTGTGAGGCACCCAGGGTGCTGACTTACAGCTCCACCTCCTGTTGCACATTGTGTTTGGCTTTGCTTCTTCAGCAGGCTTCCTGTGCTGCATCTGTGTCAGGTGAGTGTCTAAGGAGCTGAGAGAAGACGTGGGGCCTTCATCGAGCGTAGCCTGTACTCACTGCTGGAAGCATTCTAGTCACCATGCTCTGATTGCCCAGAGATCTCTTCCCATCTGACTTACTTTGATTGGAGCACAGTGTGGCACGTGTGTGTGTGTGTTATAACAAAATCACACAGAGTTGTGTGATTCAGAGTAATTGAAACCACATACTTGCGGCATTTTCATTGTAGACACATCATGGTGGATGGGACTGGGTTACACTTCACGCTGTGTGTGTGTGTGTGTGCGCGCGCACACACACACATGTGCTTTCTGGTGCTGGAGACCAAACCCAGGGCCTTGCCACTGAGCTGTGTTCCCAGTCCCCCCTCCTTTATGTTGAACCCAGCCTGGGTTCAAACTTGTGATTCTCCTGCTTCAGCTTTGCAGTGTGCTGAGATTACAGGCATGTACCATCATGCTTGGATACTGTATGCACTTTGATTTAAATAGTTCCTGAATTCTCATTCTGATTGTCAAGGTGGCAAATTACCAGAATTTTCTTGGTCTGAGACCCCAGGAACGTTTAAAAAAGTATGTAGTTTTTTGAGTTCACCTGAAGCCAACTGGATCAGAACCTCTCACTCAGCCTAGAGGCCTTGGACATTTTTAACAAGATTCCAAGGAATTCCACATCACTCTGTTCTCTAACGTAGTATTAAACAGTGAGGGCCCAGAACAATCCCAAATGATATACTCCAGTCATTCTGTGACCTGCTTGGATTTGTCTGAAAGCACAAATTCCATGACTATGACCTCTGGTCTTGCTACTGCTCAAATCAAGCCCTTGAAACTCAGATTTAAATGTCTGATGCATCTGGAGAGTTAAAATAGTAAATATTTCATGGTTAGGATTTGCCTCTTAAATCTGTACATTTCCTCTTGATCTTTGACATTAGGTAATTGTCTTAACCAGTAAATCAAACTAATAGTTGTGAAGAATTCTTTGCCAAGTTGCCAGTTTAAAAGACAATTTTTTGTTAATGACCTTTTGGGAGGTTGAGAAACATGGCTAAGCATTGATGAGCACTGATAGAGACAAAAAAAAAAAGAATCTATAAATACTGCATTGTCTGGCTCCTATCCTTGTGTCTCCCCTAAGCCTTAGTTGCTATCAGGATGTGGTACATTATTTTCAAGACTCTTGTTTGAATATGATTTTTATCCTAAAACTCATTTCAGGTTTTGTTCCCCAATATAATAATGTTAAGAGGTGGTAAGACTCTGAGTCGAAACAGGCTTCTTTCCTGTATAAGTTGTCCGTCCTTGTGTATTTTGTGTTAGCAGCAGAGGGTGGACCAAGAATATAATGGACCCAGAATATAATGACAGAACAGGACTTCTTGTTTAAAGATGCAAAGAACTTCAAAATGGCAACCACAGAGGATTACACCAAGTGGGGCCCTTATAATTGTGGGCACATATGATTCAACAGATCACATGGTGATAAATTCCCTGGATTTGTACTCAAAATCATGCTCTGATGATAAATGTTCCCCTTTTCTACCTGTTTATGAAATACGTGTCTTTCAAAGTATATTGAAATAATATTGATAAGAGAAGAGAGCCCTGAATTTTGTGGTAGAAATGTTTCAAGGTAAAAAATTGAGTTTTGGACTGCTCCAATTTGTTACTATTTAAAAATTCCTGCGCCCTATGTGGGCTTGACTCATGTGATGTGATGTTTATCCACCAGAGGAGGCAACTTCTTCACTCACACCCTGGCTAGCCTGGGACCGTTTAAATTACGCTGGGTCCAGAATCTGGGATCTCAGAGTTGAGAGGAAGCAGGGCTGCAGCTGCAGCTGCTGCTGTTAGACATCCCTGTTGTCCGAAGTTGAAGGCTTTTGCGGGTGGTCCCTCTCTGTTTGGTGTCACTGTCAACAAATGTGTGGAAAGGGGAAATGACCTGAGATGGAAGCACACTTCAATCAGCTCTGTCCTAACTGGCAGGTCAGTACCCAGGCAGAGTCCATTAGGGAGCTGAGCTAGGAGACAGCACTGGCCCCATGCCTGCTGGAATGGGAGGGTGCCTGCCGGTGGGTGGCTTCCTGGGAGAGGAGGGGAGCTAGCTTTGCCTTCTCCTCAAGAGGGCCTCAGACTGCTGAATTCCCCAAGTGGTGTGGTCCCCAGGCATTTGCAGTTCTTGCATTTTTCAGGGGTCTTCCTCGCTGCTGAGCTCTTTCCATCCCATTCATCCAACCCATTTCCTTCAAGGGGTTTCTTGGGGGTCTTTCTGGCTCCCAAAAGATAAATGCTGATGCAGCTTCTTCCTTGTGTGGCTTTCTGTTCAGTATCAATCTGGTTTCCTTCAGGTGGGGCCACATCTTGTCCCACTGCTTCCACTACACTGGGACGGGTGTCCAGCGGTCAGCACAGGGATCCATCAGTCCACGGTTGTATTCATGGCACATTGAATTGTGGCTTTGAAGCAAATATTCCAATATGTGGAACATTTCCACAGATTTGGATATGTTGGGAAGAGGAAGATCATCCAAAATAATAAGGCTTTGTCCGAGTAACGATGCCTCCTCATTACAGACAATGCCAACTTAGATTGAGTTCAAAAATAATCAGACATGAGCAAAAGGAGGTGAATTGTAAGTTGCATTGTAGGCTTACTTTAAAAAAGAACTAATATTTTTATGTTTATCTGAATGTCCATCATATGTTAGACGTGCATTCTTTTTTTTTTTTTTTTTTTTTTTTTTTTTTTTTTTTGTCTTTTTCTTTTTTATCGGTACCAGGGATCGAACTCACGACTGCCTGCTTGAAAGGCAGGCGCTTATGCCGCTGAGCTAAATGCCCAGCCCCTTAGACATACATTCTTTAGGAAAGGAAAAGTTTTAACTTAAATGTTTTAAAACTTATAGTAAGTTGTGATAATCATTATAGAACTGAGATTCTAGATGCAGTATTCTATAGTATTCCATCCTCTCTATTATAGAAAGCAGCAGTTGCTATTGATTTTTTTCTGCTGTTATAAACTGTGCTGTGATGAACATCTTTATGTAAGTATTTAGATATTTGTTTAGCTAAACTCTTAAACTTATAGTACTGAAATTGGGCTTTTGTGCACATGTAAGCCTCTTATCCTCTCCGTCTCTCTTCTCCCTCTCCACCTCTCTCTCCCTTTCTCTCTCTTCCCACCTACACACACATAAACACAGTTCAAGAAGTGTGTTTAATTAAAATAAATTTATTACAGTAAAGGACACATTGCCACTAATCCACATAAAACTATTCCCCTTCACTTCGAGCACTCTCATGCCATTGTTTTCGCCACTTTGTGGAAAGTTCTGGAAGTCCTTTTTTCTGAGTGTGCTCAGGATGAGGTGTGATAAAAAATATAGTGAACATCGTTGTCAAGTGCTGCCTGACAGAAAGGCAGGCTTGTAAAATCATGGTAGTGCGGGTTCGTTCACCTGACTTACCAGATCCGGTACTGTGTGACTTCTGGCTCTTCCCCAGAGTCAAAGTGATCATGAAAAATGTTTCAGATTGATTCAGGCCATGGAGGCAGCCATGGCAGTGCACTTAAAGATATGAAAGAGGACCTCCAGGACTGCTTCAGAATGTGGCAAGAGTGATGGCATCAGTGCATTCAGAGCTAGGGAAAATACGTGGAGGGGATTGATGGTAATTCATCTTGATTACTTTATAAGAAATTTTTAAAATTTGTGTGTACTTTATACACACGAGAAAGGTATATGCTTTTTATCACACCTCATTATTTGTAGATCACACCTTATGTGTATATATGTACATATAATTTTAAAAATTGACTTAAATATTTGAATGTCTACCTTATGCTACCTTAAATATTTGAATGTCTACCTTAGGCAGCATTAAACACTTGGGCGGAGCATGGCGAGTAAGTCTGACAAAGTTCCTTTTTTCATGGAAGTGGGAGGAGTGAGATGATAACTCAGTGATTATTAGAGCCAGACTAAAGATGCCACTGATGCACTCACACCCCAGGCCTGCCCTCAGCCCTATCTGCACCGCAGTCCTTCTGTCAAGCAAGAGAATCAGGCTTCTTTCTGACCTTCAGCCATAGAACTTCCTGAAACTCCGCATGACTGGCTTCCTCTGTGTCCTAGGTCTCTGACCAAATCCCACCTCTTCAGTGACATGTTCACTCACGTGTCTGTTGGAAAGTCTTGTAGAAGAATAAAAGAAAGAAAGTCCACAGAGGGCAACATGGTGCAGATGGGTGGGTGGGTTCTTTGGGAGCACTTACCTGAGTTACGTTTAGTTGGAAGATGATCCTAGTGAGAGAAGGTAGCCTTTTTTTTTTTTTTTTTTTTTTAATCAGTACCAGGGATCGAACTCACAACTGCCAGCTTGCAAGGTGGGCACTTATGCTGCTCAGCTAAATTCCCAGCCCCAAAGGTAGCTTTTTGAATGGCCTGGACAGAAGCAGCTGAAGGCCTGGCATAGGCCATTCCAAAGAGTTCATGTTACACTTGAAAACGCAGAGAAGTGCTAGAATACTCTATAAAGGGGAATGGCCTGGTGATTTGAATTTTAAAAATGGACTCTATTAGGTAAATGGAAGCTGTGACCATTGAGAAGGATCCTTTTCAGAGTCTAGGAGCAGGACAGTGGATGCTTGGATCAGGATGATACGTGGAGATGGCTGAAAGTGAATGATCCTGGGGCACGTTTTGGAAATAGACTTGGCAGGGCTTTCTGGTGGACTGGATTTGGACAGTGAGGTCAGGAATTTGTGTCCCATCAGAGGGACAGTGATCATTCCAGTGCCGATGTAGGGAGGGCCCTATAGATGACTCTAGGAGTGAATACCACACAGCAATCTGAAGCTATGTGAATGTGTACCATATGTGGAACGTACTGACTATATGCTGAGTACTGTCACAGCATAGCAGCCTTGTTAACTTTGCTGGGTTGAGTAGGGTCCAGCTATTTTTTCCCAGTAGCTTAGGCATGCTGGGTCTGAAATGGCCAGAGCCACCTACCATAGAAATGGTGGGCAGCTCCTAGGAGAAGAGAATCAATCAGAAAAGTCCACTGCTGTCACATATTCTTCAAGAAAGAGGAAAAATGAGAATTGGGGTAAGTAAATACTATAATTCTTTTTCAGCATAAATTAAAGAATGAAAAAAGGAAGAAAAATGGGCCAACAGGTATATAGTAATCAAAGATGAGGGCATGTTTCTTTGTTACTTTTTTGTTACTGAACCAAATTGCTCAACACCTAAATTTAAAGAAGGAAAGGTTTACTTAACTCACAGTTTATAGAGATTTCAGACCATAGGCAGCTGGCTCCAAGGCAGAGTGGAACATGGCAGAGGGACAATAGTTCACTGTGGTGGAAGACAGGAAAAGCAGCAACAGGGGTAGGGAAGGGACAAGCTTCTTTCTGCCCCTTATGTTGTATGCAGGCTACTCTGGATTCAGTCACTTCCAGAAAGCCCGCCCCCATGACTGCATGACTTTTTGAGGGGATATCTAGACACAGTCACAACAGCATGATTCTTTGAAAAACTGAAAAGGCCTCAGAGGGATCCTGAAGGCACCAAATATGTGAAAGGACAGTAATCATAAAGAATTATACTAATGCAATTTGTTGTTTTGCACATGACTTTTATACTCATCATGCAACATATTATAACTTCAAAGACTATGATTTCTGGTACCTGGGAATACAAGTAAATTTGTGTTTACAAAAAGAATTTCAGAAACATTTACCGAACACAATGTTTAAGTTCTATCCTACTGTCATAAGACAGCACTGTTCATTTAATATTTTAGTTGTGAAAATTTCTTTATGTTTTTGCTGTGTAAAATACAGTACTATTAGGATGACGGTATTCGTTTGGAGTGAGATAATGATGAATTTTGATAAATACGTTGAAAGTTTGTAGAAAACCGGTTGTCAGAATTTGGGACAAAAAGTTACCAGTTGACTTGGAGTTTTGAGAACTGAGTTTTGTTCTTTAGCAAAAATCTGCATGCAGGAAGAAAGGAGAGGATCTCCACCCAGAGGCCAAGATCATTCTCTTTGAGAACTTGACATACCACTGTTACAGTTCCTCTTTACACAGAAATATGAAGCAAACCTTCAAACCTTCTAGAAACTACATAGTGTCTACAGGAAAATAAGAGCCCAGAATTCCCAGGTAAACAAACTCTAAGAAATTACTGCACTTGGGAAGACATCCAGAGACCCTTGCTCAAAAACAAGAAGAATCTCCCAAAGCAAGACTCATCATATTTGTTCAGAAAAATGAAAATGATAAATAAAACATTTACAGTCTAAGGGAGTCGTTATGGTTGTTCAAGGGAAGGACAGCTTAAGGATGTGTTTTACTTAATTGAGTTACTTACTTCAAGGAGTCATGTATATCTTTGGTGTATAGACTTACCAGCCCCAGGAACATACTCTGTCAGCTATCCTGTGTTCCTCTATGGTTTGCATCCTGGTTGCCTATAGGTCTGTTGTTCTCTGTAACTGTTAACAGCACCTTTACTTTGAAATCTTGATAGGATAAGTAACTAATAAATCTGTATCTTTTGGGCCCCTCACAATACAGGGCTAATGAGTCTTTCTGTCTAAGACTCTGAGAACTGAGACAGGCAGCTTACACACTGAGTCTCCCCAATGATTCTACAAGTTGTCTGATGACAGGCTAGACTCTGTTTTTATTGCTTGCAACCAGAGAATGCCAATGTATTGGCAAAGAAATTTTATTAAGTATATGCACATTTATCACTTAAAGAGTGTGGCTTTTGTTTGCATATCTCAGAGAAGGAGATGGGCTCATACTCCTTGCCTAGAAAAGCTTGACAGCTGCTAAGGAATACAGCATTTGACCAAGATGTCTCAAACTATATGATTCTTCAAGTTGTAGGTGAACTTTGAGTCAATGCTCTGTTGACAGAGTTCCCCAAGACCTCGAAAACTCTGCAGCCTGAGCCATGTTGCTGGGTTTGTTTGCTGTGACTGCTATGCTGAAGCTTCTAGTTCTCAAGGCCAGAAGTCTGAAATCAAAGAGCTGTATCATTGAAACCAGAGGGAAGACATTCACGTGATCGTTAGTTTTCCTTGACTTGCAGATACATCACTCCCACCCACCCTTTTTGTGTGGTGTTCTCTCTGCATGTCTGGTCTTCACATGGTGGTCTTCTTGCAAGGGAAACAGTCCTGTCACATTATAGGTCCACCCGCCTCCTGTGTGGCTTCATCTTACTTGAACTCATTACTTCTGCAGTGATCCTTTTAGTAAGGATACATTCTGAAGTACTTAGGACTTTGGTATATCTTTTCAGGGATGTAGTTCAATCCATAATACTTATGACAGAGGTGGTCCTTGTCTTCTTGTGATCTCACCTATAAACGCTTTCTGAGCTAGCCTCTGTTTTTCATGCTGATAACATGGACTACCTTTTCAGAGGCTCCATAGTCTTTTTAGCCCTAGGACCTGCTCTTCTATGCTTTGCATACTCACACTTTTCTTTCATGAAGAAAGGATACTCAACCCAACTCTCTACTTTACTCTTTATTACCAAACACATACATGACACTTGCTCTGTGCTATTGTGTCTTAAATATTTTAAAATTTATTGGCTTTCCTGCCTCTTTCCTGCTCCTACATAGAGGGGTATAAGTTCCATGAGGCTAGGGGCTTGTTTACTTCTCCCAGTGCCTGTAATACATACTCAGTACACGTATGTACAGATATGTATAAAAAAGTTCCCTATTTGTAGTTACTTTTCTCATTTCTCAAGTACCTGACACCCAAAGTTAAGGAGGGGAAGGTTTACGTAGTTCACATTTTGTGAGGATTTCAGTTCATACTCATCTGGTTCTAAGGCAAGGTGGCATGGCAGAGGGGTAAAAGTTCATGGTGGTGGAAGATATCAGAAGCAACAAGAGCAAAAAGGAGAGAGCAAAAGGATGGAGAAAGCCTCCTTTCCTCCCTTAAATTATATGTAGGCTGCCCACCCTTGAGGCAGATGTAACACTCACGTTGCCAATCTCAGCACTAGACAATGAACCAGTCACAAACTCTAGATTCGGCTGTCTCTGAAAAGCCACCCCTGAGGCTGTTTGAGGCCTTGGGGGGATATGCAGACACAAACCTTAACATGCCATCACTTCAGTGGGCACTTGTAAATTATAGTTCCTGCCAGTGTTAGAGATGTGGGTTGATTTTATGTGCAGGTAAGAGCTAAATGGCAGCTGAGTGGCATGAATAAACAATACTCTATAGGAAAAACCATTCAGTAAGATTCTCTTGCAGCTTGATTGAGGGATTTTCATCTTGCATAATGCCGTTAGATTAAGATAGAGTCCTGAACTTGCAGAGTAAAGTGAATTTTAATTTCACAATAAACACTAAATCTGGTGCATGCCTCTAGTCCAATACTCCTAATATTTACTTTATGGCAAAATAATAGCATAAATCAGGACAAGAGTTATCAAGTTGTCTGAGAATCAGCTGCTGTTTTACTTAACTATCCTCCCTCCCTCCAACCTTCTTTCTTTTTTCTTTCCTTCCATCCCTTCTTCCTTCCTTTTTCTATATTTCCCATTTATTAGTTGCATGTAGTATCTTCCTCCTGTGAGCTGCTTGCTTTACACATTGAGCAGCTGGAGAGCATTGTTGGTGAAGCTGAAGGAGTTATTCTGGGTACAGTGGTTAGAGCAGTAGACAGAGGCAGACCTTTCAGCCCTGGGACTCACAAACACATGATGAGGCTTCGGACCCTATTCCACCTGCCTTTTCATTACTGCGGCCCTGCAGGTGTAGCCCAGTTCAGCACTAACCCCCAAGGACTGCATGATCCTGAAACTTGGCCAGGCCTAAACCCTTCTCTTCATTCTCCAATACAAGTTACTATCAGCTCTGATGACAAAAGGCTAAATTAATACAGTTTCACAGTGCCTGCACCCATTAAAGTGAAATGTTCCTGGTAGGCTCCTGCTTGCCTGCATATTATTCATGTAATATTCACTCAGTAGTGATGCCATTACACAGAAGGGTCAAAATAAATAGGACACTGACAGTGGTTTTTGGAAAGAATATTTTTAGTTTGCCTTGGATGTGAACTTGAAAATCTTTCCCATGTATAAGTTTTGGAGCTGGAGGAGCATTGGACAAAAACCCAATTTTAGGGTTTTCAGTAAAGTGTTCCAAAACTGTTAAGACAGAACATAATTATAGGAATCCCAAGGCAGAGGAACTCACACTGCAGAGGGAGTACATGTTTTCTTTGCCTTCTTTGGGAACCTTCAAATTCCCACAACGCGTTTCTCTTTGCAGCGTGGCACCCTCAGAAATGGCCGTCTTGCATGCGGCTGACTTCGAGGGCACTTGACAGGAGGCACTGTCTGGAATGGTTCCTATCCAGGGCCATCTCCATCGAACTCCAGAACAGGCTGGTTCCTCACACATCACCCAGAAGCACTCTCAGGTGGTTCTGATGTGTGCCTGAAGGGAGATCTTGTCCACTCAATGCAGCCCAGGCAAACCAAAAGGTCAGATACAGAGGAGAGACGTGAAGAAAGGACTTGATAATAGGGATGCATGAAGATTGCTATTAAGGTCAGGACACTCGGTGTGAAATATCAATCTCAAGAAGTTATGTACTGTATGGTTATTAAAATAAGAGGGTAATGGGGAAAAAAGCATTGTTTGCCAGATGCTAAGAGCAGAATGAGGTGTGCGTGTGAAGCGGGTAGTGAAAGGGAGTTTCCTAATGGTGACAGGAAGTTCTGTATCCCTGATTGACATGGTGGATAAACAATCTGTGATAATTTTTTTAAAAAACTATGCACACAATAAATAAAATGAGGTTAAAGATGAATGAAATCCAAGTGAGGTAAACAGTGTACTTAATAGCATTGTAGCACTTACAAGTTCTCAATTTAGATGATTGTACTTTGGTATAGAGTACTTTGTCATTAGGAGGAAGGTTGGGGGGTGCTGTGCAACTCTGTTGCTAGTTTTGCAAATTTTGTGACTGCTATCTTCACAAAGAAGAGGGCGAGTCATCAGGGATACATGTTGACAGAGGAGAAGTTAAGCCAAGAAGAGAGCTCTCAAGTGAAACCAGAACTGTGAGAAAGTACATTTCTGTTGTTTAAGCCACCTGGCTGATGGTTTTGTTATGGCAGCCCTAGCTGGATATTATCTAGTTTAATTTAGGCACTAAAAGTGTCAGAAAAGTGTAAAGTTCCACTTGCAATCAGTGCCTGAGGAAAGGTGCCTGAGGAAATCTGGCCTCCAGCCATGTTTCCCAGAAAGAGCAAGTTTGTACCTCACTTCTTTTTTGTGGTTAGATAGGCTTGTGTCTGTTTAAAACATTTTTGAAGGAAGAAGAGTTCTGTGTTGAGATATCAGTAGGTGTGCTAAGGGAAGTAGAGAAGAGGAGGTTTTCTAGTCAAAGCTTATGAGAGGCAGTTTGCACAAAATTTCAAATACTTATTTGCTGCAGACTTCCCAGAGCCTGCATGGTGCTGACATGCAGGCCGAGTGTGGTGACACACACCTGTAATCCTAGCACTCTGGGTGGCCGAGGCAGGGGGATGAAGTTTTCAGGCCAGCCTAATGAGAGCCAGTCCCCCAAATAAAAAGTACAAAAAGGGGATGGGGGATATAGCTTAATGGCTTAGTGCAAACGCCCTGGGTTATACTGCCAGGCTTGAAAAAAGCAGATTCCCTGCAAAACCACACACACACACACACACACACACACACACACACACACACACACCCTCTATCACATGTGACTATGAGAGTTAAATTTGTTTTTCATTTTTTAAAATTTAGAGAAAAAGACATAAAAGAAAAATAAAAAGCAAAAGAAACAAACAACAGACCCCAAACAATAACAGTATAGGTTTTCAAAACAAGATGATAGGAATTTAACAGTGGCTGTAATATTGCATACTGTTACTTTCAAAAGGATTGCTTAGAATGATAGATATAGACATGTAAAACTGATCTAATCATATGATTATTAACTGTTCTTTTCCAAGAATACAATCAGTAGTATAGTCATTTTAGCTATCTTATGTATAGATACACAAATTTGTGTCTTTTCCTTTTCCCTTCCTTCTTTCCTCCTTTCTCCTAGCCCAGTTACTTTTCCTCTTTGAGCAGTTTCTTACCCTACACAGTATGTATTGTAGATTTTGGATCATGTTTGTTCTTCCAGTTTCTTACACTAGGAAAACAATGTGGTATTTACACATGTGAGTTTGATTTATTTCACTTATGAGTATGGTCTCAAGTAGTGTCCATTTACTTATAAAAGCTTTGATGCAATCTTTCCTTATACCTGAGTAGTATTCCATTGTATAAAAATACATCTTTTTTTATCCATTCCTTGATTGATAGGCGCTTGGGTTGTTTCCAAGATTTGGTTACAAACGATGCTTCTATAAACATGGGCACACAAATATCACTGTAGTATAATGTTTTCAATTTTTCTGGGAAAATTCCCAGAAGCAGGATAGCTGGGTCAAATGGAGCCTCAAATCCCTAGATTTTTAAGGAATCTCCACACTGATTTCCACAGTGGTTGCACCGGCTTACACTCCCACCAACAGTTCAGGAGAGTTCCTTTCTCCTCACAGTTCCTCCAGCATTTCTTATTGGTTGATTTCTTTATGTTGGCCATTCTTTCTGGAGTGAGATGGGATGTGAGTGTTGTTTTAATTTGCATTTCTCAAATGACCAATGAAGCTGAACATTTTTTCATATATTGATTTGTCATTTGTATTTTTTCATTTGAGAATTGTGTGTTCATCTCAGATGCCCATTTGTGTGTTGGGTTTTTGAATAGAAGTCCTTTCTCTGAAGGACAGTTGGCTAGGTTATTTTCCCAATTTGTGAATTTTCTTTTCACTCTTTTGGAGATTTCTTTTGACATGCAAAAACTTTTTAATAAGATGAGATCCCAGGTGTTGATTCTGGGAAGTATTTCCTATGCAGTTTGATTTTTGTTCATGAACTCTCTGTCTAGCTCTTTGTCATCAAGATTTCTACCTATTTTGTATTCCAGTAGATTTAGTGTTTTCTGTTTTAATATTTAGATATTTGATCCATTTTGATATTAGTTTAGTGGATCGTGATAGACATGGGTCTAGTTTTAGTGTTCAACATGTGGAAAGTCAATTTTTCTAGCATTCAAGAGGCTTTTTTCCAGTGAGCATGTTTTGCCTCTTTGTCAAAGATGAGGTGGCTGAGTGTGCTTGTAGTTGTAGTTATATCTTCTGATTTATTCCCTTGATCTTCAGATCTGTTTTTATTCCATCATCATGCTGATTTTATCCCAGTAAGTTTGTAGTATAATTTCAAGTTAGGGATTGTGATGCCTCCTGCCTTGCCTTTGTTTTCCAGAATTGCCTTTCCTATTCTAGGTCTCCTCTGGTACCAGAAGAATTTTAGGAATGATTTCTCTAGATCTGTGAGGTATGCAAATGGTATTTTGATTTAAATTCCATTAAATCTGTGTAATAATTTTGGTAGAATGGCTATTTTCACAATGTTCTTCCTATCCATGAACCGGGAATGTCTTTCCATTTACTGAAGTTCTCTTTTATTTCCTTTTCAGAGTAATGTAATTTTCAATGTATAGATCTTTTACTTCCTTTGTTAGATTGATTCCTAAGAACTTTATTTTTTTGGATTGGATGCTACAGTGAAGGGTGTAGTTTTCCTTATTTCTGTCTCAGTGAATTTGCTGTTTGTGTATAGGAATGCTATTGATTTTTGAGTGTTGACCTTGTATCCAGTTACATTACTGAATTTTTTACTTGTATCCAGTTACATTACTGAATTTGTTATTACATTTAGAAGTCTTTCAGTGGAGTTCTTGGGGTCTTCTGTGTAGAGTATCATGTTGTTTGCAATTTAACTTCTTCTTTTTGTATCCTTATTCTTTTTGTTTTTCTCTTGTCTAATTGTTCTGACTAATGTTATATTTGCATTTTTGTTCAATTGTAGATATTGTTTAATTTGTTCTTTAGTTTCTTCTGTGACCTACTGGTTTTTTAGGAGAGGGTTATTTAATTTTCATGTGGTTATGGGTTCTTGTGGGATTTTTTGTCATTAATTTCTAATTTTATTGTGCTATGGTCAGATAATATGCATGAGATTATCTCAGTTCCTTTGCATTTACTTAAGTATATTCTGTGGGCTAGTATATGATTTATTTTAGAGAGTGACCCATGTGCAGCTGAGAAAAATGTGTATTTTGATATTGTTGGATGGAATACTCTGTACACATCTACTAGATCCATTTGTTCACAAGTTTGATTCAGTTCTGTTATTTCTTTGCTGATTTTTTTTTTGTTCATATGTCTCTTTGTGACAATGGGGCTTTAAGGTCCTTTGTTATAACTGTATTGTTTCTTATTTGATTTTTCATGTCTACTAAGATTTGTCTTACATAGTTGGGTGCTCCCATATTTGGTACATAAGTATTTATGATTGTAATCTCTTTCTCTTGAAGTTTTCCCCTTACAAGTATGTAGTGACCTTCTTTATCTCTTTTGATCATTCTAGGTTTGAAGTTCACATAGTCTACAAACAGAATAGCTACCCTCGCTTTTACCTGGGTTCCTGTCTCATTGTTTTCTGTCCTTTGACTTTTAGTCTATGAATTTCCTTTTGAGTTAAATGTGTTTCTTGTGCACAACATACCATTGGATTTTGTTTCTTAATCTACTCTGCCAGTCTGTTTCTTTTGATTGGTGAGTTGACACCATTTATATTGATGAGTATGACTGATATGTACTGACTTATCCCTGTCATGTTATCTTTCTGTTGTTGGTTTTCTGTTTAAATCTTTTTTTGCCCTGCTTAGAGGTTAACTTCTTCTACAGTTCTTGGAATTATAGTTATCTTTATCTTCTAGAGTATCTTTCAGTATTTTTTGAAGTGTTGGTTTGGTGGGCATGAATTTCTCCAGTTGTTCTTTGTCATGGAAGTATCTTATTTCTCCATCAATTTTCAAAGATAATTTTTCAGAGCACATGGATCTGGGTTGAAAATTGTTTTCTTTCAGGACTTGAAATACTTCACTTCAAGCTCTTCTTTACTTGAAGGTTTGTATTGAGAAGTCTGCCGTGATTCTGATAGGCTTTCCTTCATAGGTAATCTCTTTCTTTTCTCTGATAGCTTTTAGTATTCTGTTCTTGTGCTGAATTTCTGCTGTCCTAATTATTATATGTCTGAGTGTAGATTTATTTTGGCTATGGCTAATTGGGAATCTGTATGCCTTACTTATCTGTATATCAGATTCTTTTTCCAAGTTTGGAAAATTTTCTGCTATTATTTCTATAAATAGTCTTATATCATTTGTGTTGACACTTGGGTTTTTTTGTTGTTGACATGTATCAGTCTTATTTCTCTTTGCGTCCTCTGGCAGCTATTGAATTGTTGCCTGGTTCCTTGTAATTTATAAGAGACATTTTCTTTCATGATCATAAGCTTCCAATCTGTCTTCAAGGTCTGAGAGTCTGTCTTCAGGTTTATTCAAGCAGTTTTGCTAGCTTTCAGTGGAATATTTAATTTCCTGAATATTCTTTAAAATCTGTTTCATGTATTCTAATTCTGTCTTATAGAGTTCATTCATGATTTCCATCATTTTCTTATATTCCTCTATTTTTTTTACCTAGAACTTCTTTAGATACAGTCACATTTCTTTCATAATGTTTGTCATTTTTTTAACTTGTAAAATTATTTCTGTAGGACTGAGACTGCATCTTGCTCTTTCATTTTTTTCATTTTCCTCTGGGACCCGTGCAGCTGGCCAGGCATGTTCCCACTGGATTGCACTGGAATACTGTGCTGGGCAGAGCTCCAGTCCTCTGATTCCATGTGGCTACCTGAGCTGCACCCCCAAACTATGGAGCTGGAGCCTTGTGCTTGATGGACAGAGCTCAAAATCTCCAGCACCTGTTGGCTAGGCTGGTCACTCCCTGATGGGTCTCTGGGCTTGACAGGACTTGGTACCTCTGTGACCTGTGAGGCTGGCCTGGTATTCCGCTGATGGATTGCACTGGGACACTGGGCTAGGCAGAGCTCAGATCCTCTGTGCAGCTAGCAGGGATGCACCCCTGGAGTGTACACTAGGGCCTTGTGTCTGGCTGGGTGAAGTTCAGAACCTCTGGGACCTGCAGGTCTAGCTTGCAAGCCTTATTTGATTTTTAAGACAGAATCTCAGTGTAAAATCCAGGCTGACCTTGAACTCACAGCCCTCTTTTTGTCTCAGCCTTCCTAGTGCTGAGATTACAGGCCAGAACCACTATGCCTAGCAAGAGTTAAATCATTAATTTGCAAAATTTCCATAACTTTTTCTAAGTGTTCCATTTAATCAACTAAGTTTGATCGGTGACAGTTTAGAAAATGCTGTTGGGCTATTTTTTTTTTTTTTTTTTTTTTTTGCACTGCCATAACAAAGTACCACAAACTACTTTGCTTAATAGAAATTTCTTGTCTCATAGTTTTGGGAGCCAGAAGCTTGAAATCAAAGTATCACTAAGGTGGGCTCTTTCTGAAGCCTGTGGGAAGGATTTCTTCCTGTCTCTTCTGGCATCTGGTGGTGGCTGGCAATTCTTGGCATTTCTTGGCCATTTAGCTGGGTGATAGCTGTCATTCCAGTGTCTGCCTCTGTCTTCATATGGCATCTATTCTCTGTATGTGTCCACCCTAATAACCTCATATTAATTAAACTCCTTCTACCTATAATGGCTTAGTTTTCAAATAAAATCACATTTTAAGGTATTGCATATTGGAATTTCAACATAGCTTTCTGAGGGATACATTTTAACCCATAATACCTAATGACAGTTCTGGAAACTATTGGAATAATTGCTCTGAAATTTTACTTTTCTGACTTCCATGTTTGTTTCTTACAGTATAAGCTGCTCATTTTAATTTTATGTTCTTTAAAGCAGAAAATTTTAATCAGCAATGTACAGTAGAATCACACATGGTACTTTTCTCAGGAAAGTCCATTTCTATTTTCTATGCATTTCAAGATTCTGATCAGGTTGGACCAATGGACATTAATGCAAATTTGTTTGAACTGTAGTACTTTAGAGACTGGATGTGACTCTAATTGCATTCTGTATTTCAGAGTTTTCCATGCTTTGGATCTTTATTTCAAACATCTTTTCTCTTACTTGCGGCTTCTGTAAATTCCTCCTTCAAAAAGTGATGCTGCCCTCTGCAAGGATGTGGCCAGCATACATACCCTAGTCTCGTCTTAGATTCTGGGGAAGAATGTGGAAGGGATAATTGTACCTAGAGTTCTGTCCTAATCGAATGACTCAGCCAAGTCCTCTGTAGCAGTAACTTGTGAGGTTTTGCACTCAAAGTTACAACTTGGCAGGTACAGAAGGTGACCGCAGTCTAGCTGAATTAAAGTCTGTGTTAAGACCAGTTTCTATGCATGCATTTTCATGTTGGAGCATGAAGACAATTGAGTAAAGTCTTTGAGTCATGATATTTCTACTTCTTGATTATTTGTCAGATTGTTTCAGGAAGTTGTTGAAAAGTTTTCGCTAAGCAGTTTTCAAATAACTTTCTCAATTCTGCACATTAAAACTTTTGTCCACTTGCTAAGACTCAGACTGCAAGTTACTTCCCCTCTGCAGTGCATCACCTTAGCCAAGTGGTCTTTGTAACTGTCCTCAAGATCCTTAAGGTATGTCTAATATTCACCCCACAGTGAGTCATTTTTTGGTCTCCAAATGTGAACCAGAGAGTGATTTCACTCATTTAATGTGCTTGCCTCTTGCTCAATGGGGAAGTTGCATTAAGTAGAAACATGAAGTGTTTGGCTCTTTAGTCTCTTCTTAGAATTAACATAAAAATGATAGAGGACAGAACAGGACTTTTTCCAGTCTGGACAAGAATTACCACCTTGGGGAAGGTAGCGTCTAATACATGGTGCTACTGTATCAGAGTTCACTAGAGTAACAGATATGAAGCACTCTGCACGCTGGAAAGGTGGACAATCCAGTCAAAGGTGTAAGACCTCAAGGTCACTGTGGAATCATGCTGGAATTCATGCTGGTATCAGGATGCTAGAGGGTCTGTGTGGAATGGGTGAAGAGTCTGAGCTGAAGGCTGAGGAGTCTGTGCCAATAGCCTGGAGATAGATGTCCAAATGCTGTGGCAAAGGCTGGAGCACTGTCAAAGAAGCGAAGCAAGACTGTTCTTCTTTCTCTTATTACAATCTATTGGTTGCTGCCCCCCATACTCAAAGTGACCTTTCCTTCCTCATAAGCCTGTCATCTAGGCCCAGATCTCTGCTAAATCGACAGTTTACTGACACCACAGTAAGCTGTTACAGCCACCTTGCAAATTATATTCAGAATTTTCCAGGATGTGGTGGGAAAACTTTTGTGCCTATTGAAGAATCTTATATTGGAGGTGAGTGACATTTTTGTCCTTAAATAAATGAATCAGTACACACAATGTTAAAGGATATATATTATCATAAGGGCTGCATTAAAAAGATGAGATTTAATAACATTATGTAGGTGCACATAGTGTTTACCTTGTCCCAGGGGTTGAGATTCACACCTGCTCTGCTTCTTCCACCTGCTAACTGTCCCTAGGGAGTCAAGTAGTGGCTTGTCCCCTGAAAATCTGCAGCACTGTAAGAGGATTCCACATCATACCACCCGTTTGAGGAGGAATTCTTTTTCCTGAAAGTCCCATGTTTTCTGGTTGGCTCTCTTGTCATAGGACCTTCTCTTCTGCATGTAGTGTTGAAAGCCTCTCCTCCACTCACCCTCCACCAGAACATTTTGTTCTGGTGACATAACCATGGTCCATTGGAGTCAGGAGCAGCCCAAGAATCCTGAGCCACAGAGAGGCCAATAGACTTTGAAAAGGTGAAGTCAGGGAAGGCCTAAGGGGAACCTGATTCCCACAGGAAGCCCCTGCACTTAATGTATTTATGAAGAGTCTTATAGGAGTATCATGTGATGACCGTATTTTGATGTTTTCCCTTTATGGTGAGAATAATAATTTTCTTTCTAAATTCCCTTAACTAAAAAGTGAATAGAGATGTATTGTTTAAACTCATGAAACCTGTTTGTGACCCAGCCTGAAAAGCAGAGAACCTCCAGTGCACTAGAAAGATGCCCTAATATTTGGAGAAGATCCATTCATTCTTCTGAGGATGCCACTGGCCACATGTGAATTTCGTTTGTTGGCCAGCTGCAGTGGGCCATGGATGGCATGCAAGATGGAGCCCTCATTATTCCCATAATCCTGTATCTCTGAGACAGGTTTGCAGGAGAGAGGCCACTGCATTTGGTCATCTGGGAGACACAGGGAGAGATCTTGTGGAAGCACAATGAAAATGGACCATCTGCTGGCTGCACATGGGGAAAAGCTGCGTAGACAAACAATGCCAGTCATGAGACCTCTATACTAAGTGGACAGAAGCAGCAGAACTTAACCCAGTGGGTATTTAGTTTACTTGTGTTTAGAACCATGAGACCTCCTAGGGTATATATTGTGTTTATTAATTTATATTTCTACCTGTCAGGCAAACTACATCATTGCAAAGAGATATTTTGCTTCATGAAAACAACTTGAGTATTTAAAAGAGCTGTATCTCTAATCTTTTGACAGTGAGTTTAAGAAAGAAAATTCCTTTATTGACATGTCATAAAATTCTTTCTTGGAGAGATTTCTTCTACTGTTTTTGTGTTTCCCTTGCCAGTGATTGTGTCTTAATTTCCTAGAAGAGGAGCTTGCATGTTGTCTATGAAGCTCTCTGTTGATTTCATGTCCTGGATTTAAAAATCCTTACTTGTATTTTCCATGGGTTACTGCAGTTCAGCTTTACAGCGCATGCATGGCCCTGAGCCTCTGCTGCTCCATTCTGTAGGTGCATATTCCTGTTTACTCTCATGGCCTGCTTGCTGTTGATCTGAAGCCCTGTGAAGGGCCTTCTGTCCTGTATTAGGAACCCCATAGCCTCTGATTCCATTTTAGATCTGAGTCTTAAGACTCCTGAGTATTAAACAACGATTCTGCCTAATAATTTATTGAACACTGACTCTGAATGCCTGTAAGTTCCTGCTTAGACTGTTTCTTCTTAGATCTCTGGGTCATAGCATACCATATTCTTTCTCCTTGTCTATACTCTGGCCTCTGTGACGTTGCTGTAGTCATGTGTATGGACTCTTTCCTCTACCCCAAGACCAAGAGAGGTGCTGTTCTTCTACCTGCTGCACTCACACCCTGGCATCCCCACATTTGCTGGATTAGCCTCAAGGCCCTCCTCATTCAGTGTTTCTGTGTGGACTAGCAAAGCCCCACCAGCTCCCCTTGGTGACCCTGTTACTTTGTACATGTCTGCATGCTTATCAGCTGAGATCTGTCTCTCTCCATTGGCACATGAATTTTATCAAAGGAAACTGCTCTTACTCTATTGATCAAATGTAGTATGGAGCATTTGGTAGATTCTCCATAAAAGTCACTCAGTGAATTCCTGTGAGCCAGAAGGCAAATACAAACATAGGAGTAAAATACATACCACAGGAAAAGGAAAAAGAATCTATACCAGAAAACACATAGTGTTAAGATAGTCAGATTTCACTTCATCTGGTATGGTATGGATTGGACCTAATTAAGTGTCCTTGGTGACCCCATCCAGTCCTAAGGCTGAAATTTGAGTTCTCACTTGTGCTGCTGAGCAAGGGCAGATCCTGCCGCAGTACAGCCAGAGCCTCCTGCTTATTTGTCATATTGTCCTTAACTCCAACTCTCTTTGTGTATAGTTAAGGCAACTACTATACTTGGAGTAATGTCTGTCCTGGGTCTAACAAATACTTTGCCACCTTATTTCCTTATCACTGTGTGGGTCTGGATAAGACCCATACAGATTTTATACCCTCTGACTACGAGGCTACCATGTGCCTTTCCTGACTCTTCACTTGGTGCCTGTTCCGCTTTGTGATTAGATGTCCCAACAAAGACCCTTGCAGTCATAGGACTTTTTCTGAGGTGGCTGGATCTAGAGTGTGTGGGGCTGGGATTAAGGATGTGTGAGTAGTAAATCACTCCACAGATTGGTTTGGCATAGTTCTGGCTAGGATTAAGAATGCCAGTGCTACCCTCCCTAGTGTAACCCACATAAAATATAAGGCCAAAAGGAGGCTTGTCCCCCTGTCCTTGTTGCTTTTGCTGTTTTCCACCACTGTGGACTGTCACCTCTCTGCCAAGGGACCCTACCTTAAAGCCAGCTGATTGTGGACTGAAACCTTTACAAACTTGAGCTAAATAAACCTTTTTCCCCTTTACTTACTCTGGGTGTCAGGTATTTTGTCTCAGCAGTGAGAAAAGTAAGTAAGACAGTTCCATACTGGTCTTTTTCTTTCTTTATTCTGCTCTTTTTCCCTGCTTATTTCCCAATATATATTCAGGACAGTAGAGGCTGTCAGGTGTAATAGATCAGAGAGATTTGCTGGAATCCTTGGAAAAAATGACTGATTCAGACTTGGGGCAGACGAGTCACTGAATGTGCCTGGAACATCTTGCCCATCATGACAGCAGGAAGTTCTCAACTGCAGTGAGAGGAAGGGGGTTTAATTTTGAAGAGAAGGGGCTCCAACTGACCAAAAATGAGATATACTGAGAATGACCTCACTAAACCTCCCCAGACCTTAACATTGAAACACATAATACATGCCCGTGCTGATCCTGAAAACCAGAAAAAACCTAAGTTTTGAACCAGAAAAAACTTAAGTTCATAATGTCACTGAAGACAAGGATGGAGCCCCTTATTGGTCAGCTATGGACCAGTCTTTATTATGAAAGCTAATGGGAAATTAATGAAAAAGAGCTAGCTACCCACATTTCCTCTACAACTGATTTATCAGATAAATAAATAGTGCAAGAAGGAAAATTTTTCTTTCTAGAAAATTTTTACCTAATAGATAACAGGATTAAAATACTAACAGTTCACATCCCTTAATGAATTAACAAATCATGGATACAACCACCATAAAGAGACCACCAGATACTTAAATGAGGGATGTCACAACACCTATGAAGAAAGAAAATGTCTAAGAATAAAGCCAATATATAATCAAATTGGAATCTGATCAAGTTGCTAATTTGTAACAATTTCTGTTCTTCTAAAAGGATGTCATGTTAAATGAACTTCAGGAATACAAACAGTAAAATTTGGATTCTGAGATACTCTCTATGTTCAGCAGCTTGATTTGTTCAACACCTATACTAAAATTTATAGGAAAATGCAGAATGAGGAACTCTAAAAAAGACACTTAAGAGACTCTTAACCTATGACAATGTATGAACCTTATTTGCATCCTAATTCAAACTATGTGGCTCTGACTGACATCAAGTCAGATGTGCATTGTGGTTTTGTTTATAAGAATTGTTTTTTTTTTCTTTCAGAAACATGTTGAAATGTTTATAAAAACATTTATCAATGAAATAAGATGTGTGGACTGTGTTTAAAAATAATCTGGATGGAGGTATATTAGTTATCTCTTGTTGGGGAAGATAATACTCCTATGTGTAAATATCTAAAAATGAAACAAAAAAGCATTTATTATACATAGATGGTGGTTCTGGCTCAGGGTCTCTTGTGAGGTTGTAATCAGAAGATTGGCTAGGGCTATGGTCTTATGGAGCTTGATTAAAATGGAAGATCAATTCCTAAGCTCTTTCGTATAGAGATTGGCAGAGTATTTCAGTTCCTTGGGATTTGCTGATTGAAAGCTTCAGTTTCTCACTTGCTGGGTACCTGCACAGGGGTATTTCCGACAGAGCAGTTCATTTATCCAGAGTAAATTAGCCAGCAGAGCTTGTAGGAACAACCATGATGGAAGCTGTGACAGCACTTACAGCCTCTTTTTGCAGTGGCATATCATCATTTATGCTGTATTCTCTTGGTCATAGGGACCAACCTTGGTGTGCTGTGGGATACTCAAACCACCACAACAGTTTGAGTATCGAGAGTGAGGCTCATTGGAGGCCATCTTCAATGTTGAACACTGCAAGGTAGTTAGAAATAGGTAGTGGTGGGTATTGACAAAGCAGTATTGCCCTGAGCTGATGACTCAAGTTTTCTAGTATAGAATGTTTCTGGGGAGAAAACATTTCTCCAAGGAATGCATGGGTTTAAGCCCCAGCTCACCATTTATTAGCAATGAGACCTAGTCCTTGCTGTACCTCCACTACCTTATTCAGTGGGAGTAAGAATGCCTGACATGTCTCTTAGGTTATTGTGGGGCTTGAAGAAGTTCATTAGTGTTCAGAGGTGAGGCAGTGTTCAGAAAGCATCCAGTGAGTAGCTGTCATTAGCAGCATTGTATTCTCTTCTGTCTTGGGCACTGTCTCCCAGCTGAGCCTCAAGACATTGTAGAGTGTCCTATTTCCTAGAAGCCCTCTTCTTTAGTATGTTAGGGGAGTACTGTAATTTTCCCCATTTCTCCTCTTACCCGCTCTGTGTGTGTGTTCCTCCCTCTCAGACCCCTACACTGGAAAGCACGTGTTCAGTGCAGAGTCGCATTGCTTTGTTGCTCTGGCCTGTCTCCCTGGGAATGTGGACCGTGCCACAGGGGGGTAATATGTCTCCAAGGAGCTGCTGATAAGCTTATCTAGCTAATATTTGCTCCTCTTCCTTGTCCCCATGAAAGGCCCCGACCTTTGAAAATTCATGTGGAGAGCTTGGGTGAGATGCCCCTGTTTGTGCTACTGTAACTTAAAAGGGCCTGTGATCTGAGGTCTGCTTCTCTGGCTATGTGATTAACTCTGGGCGCAGACACATGACATTAGCTCGGCTAATCAGAGTATTTCTTGGAGTTTTCTGAAATTGGGCTGACAAAGAGTTGCCAGATTTAGCAAAAGAAATAAAGCACACAGTTAACTTTGAGTATCAATAAACAATGAATACATATTTAGTATAGTTTTGATTGTTTATCTGAAATTCAAAGTTAATCATGTATTCTGTATCATAGCTGACGACTGTAGCTCTAAGCTAGAGAATGGGAGCTTGGTGATCCAGGTAGTTATGGGCATAAGCTGCTGGTAGAGGAAGCTGAGGAGAGCAAGGAGATGGGCAAGAGATGCCAGCCCTAGTGCAGGGTTACTTCCTGAGGTCTGCTGCATTACCAGCTTTCTGACTGCCAAAGCTGGTGACTTTCCTTCTTCCATAGGTAGAATTGTGGGATTTTGTTTTTTGTTTTTGATTTTTTAGAATTTCAATTCAGATGCTAAAAAGTCTCAAAACAGTGCCAGAAAGCATCAAGTGAGGTAGGGATCCTACTGCCAATGCCTCATGTTTACTGAGTGGTTACTGTGTGCTGACTCTGCCTTAACCACTTTCTCAGCATGAGCTCATTAAATCCCCACAGTAACTCTGTGCTACATACACAAGAAAAGTATTGAGCCAACCAAACAATATTGTCTGTATAGTTGCTGTAATGCTATTACTACACATGTGTACCATAATAAAAAAATCTTGTATACCTACTTATCACTTGGGCACCAATCAAACACCACTCCTCCCCGCAAAATACAGCAACACAGAGGGCATTGGTTTATTGACAGACTTGAATAAGAAAGGAATAAATGGAGACAATTAAGTTTCATACCTATATTGTTTGGCAAAATGTAAAGATCATTGAAATAAACACTTTAATTCAATATATGTTCAATCTGCACAAGTCTTCCAAGTGATCATACTGAAAAAGTTCTAATCTCATTGTCTCATGGAGTCACTCGTCTTGCAAAGCTGCCCTGGAAATGAATGTGCCACCTGAGTTGGCGGGCCTGACTGACCACGTGCATCTTAGGGCCCACCAACTTTCCACTGGGGCCGTGGCTCTGCATTTGGGTGTTGAGCAAGGTCAGTGTGGTTGGGAGGTGACCGCTTGACAAGGAAAAGCTGCTGGCAGCAAGCTTCATGGTGTGTCTGCCCTACATTCTCCCTGATGCTGACAGGAAGTAGATTTCTTGAGTGTCAGAGCCTCCATAGAGCTTGGCACTGTGTTTGGAATTAGCTGAAACTCTGACTTCTACGATAGCTGATGAAAACATTCTTCCTTTTAGGAACATGTTTGAGGCAAATCAAGGCTTTCATAAAGTTTATGAAGACCGAATTTGGACCTTCAGAAATGTCAGAAAGACCTGAGGGCCAGGCCTGCTGTTTACACACATCTCCACACCATGCCGAGACACAAAGCAGGTGCTGCTGTCTAGGCAGGGTTTGGGCTGTAGCTTTCCTCCATCTCTTGGAGGTTCAGAAAGCCCAGATCCTGACAAACTCACAGGACTTCACAGGAGGAGGATGAGCTCAAGCCTTATGGCAGGGGGTTCTCTTTAACCCAGTCTTGCTCCTGGCACCATAATTAGCATGTCCCTCTTGGGCATTACATGGAAACATGGACTGCTTAGTTGGAGGTGTGGGTCTGCTTTAGTTCCCAGCTGCAGAGAATTGCCAAGTCTGAGCTCACCACCATCATCTTACTTAAAGTAATTAGTGATTTGCCAATGAAATGAAGTTGTAGTTAATTTGATATATCTGGTATGAAATAACATTCATTGTTCATATCCAGGAGATCTATCTTGTCTCTAATTTGGCACCAGAATTAAACAGCTGCTACCTTCAGACACTTCAATTTGTTACATGCAACAGGAAGGGGAAAGCAGGGAATAGCATAGATACAGTTCTGAGTTTGTACTTTCTTCCCCAAATTGCAAACAGCTGGGCCTGCCTCTTTCCTACCAGCCTTTCTGGGCCATTTTGTCTCTGAAAAGTGCCATGTCACTATTTTCCCAAGTGGAATCAAAGGACAAACTGATTTATTGGAGCCCATGTCACAAGATATCCCTGTAAAATGTCACCACTGGGCCCTACCCTTCCTGAGACGTCCCATAAAGGCTGTAAAACTCAGCCAAGGGATGTCTAAGTTTAAACAGGAGCATGGAAGAATCATCATCAGGTTGGGTTCGGGGTGCAGAGTATGTTTTGTCGTAAGGAATTACATGAAGATGAAGAGGTTGGAAGTCAGGGGTGACTCCAGGATTTCTGACAGTGAGCTTCTGCAGCTTGGTCTGGACCCCGGAGCCCTGTGAAGGTACGCTTGGAAATCTCCCAAGGAGTCTGGCTTCAGAATGAGGTAGACAGCATCACTGGGGCACTGTGTGTCAGCCCAGGCTGACTTGGCTGATGGGTACTGTATCTGGATTTTGGGAGAAGGCCAGCGGTGCTGAGTCTGTTCCCGTTAGAGCTGAAAGTTGGAACCCTCTACAGGGAACTCATACTGATACGCCTTAATTTTTTGTCAGGGAATCCGGATCATCTGTTTTTATTGGCTTTATCATATTACTTTTAAGCTTTTATGTAAGGGTGTTTTCAAGTTATTTTTATTGATGCACAGACTAATCACATTGATTGTAGGTAATATGTACCTGTATACAGTATATCTTAGTAATCTTTTTTGCCCCATTTTCCACCTCTCCTTTCCACCCTTTTCCTTCTTTATTTTAAAAATCTTTGTTTCCATTTTTTTCTTTCATTCTGTTTTTTGTTTGTCAAGGCCCCTTGAGTTGCCTGACAGTTAAACAGCAAAACAAACTGCTGGAGTTAAGCACGTGTGAGGAACACCTGCCCGGAAACTCTTCTCTTGGGGTATCGCGAACGTTGCGTGTGATTGGGGCAGCAGGGCAGCAGACATCCGGGTTACATGTGAAAGCAAAATTATGCCAGTGTTCAGAAACAGTAGTAGCAGATGATTATACCATGCTCATGTCCTTCCTGCTATGGGGCTGTGGATTGCTGCCTATCTCGTATTCCCTTGGCATTAGCCCCAAGTGGGAGCATGGCTTTAACATGAGCCTATGCTCCCTATGCCCTGCCGTGAGCTGTGCTAGGCTAGGGACATCAAAACTATGCCATGCGTGTACTGAGAAGGGGATCAGGAATGTGGCTCGGTGCTTTGAAACACTCTCTGTCTCATGCTTACTGTGCCATCTTGAGCAAATTAATTCATTATTTCACCAAGCTGGATCACCATTATTGTCTGTGTAAAACAGGAAAAGTGATAGTACCTCTCCTTTGAGGGTTTTAGGACGTTCGAGGAAGGGAATATATAGAAACCACATGGAAGCAGACATGGTGGCAATGTCTGTATTCCCAGCATTCTGGGAGGCTGAAGCAGAAAGACTGCAAGATTGAGCTCAGCTTGACTTAGGAAGAACCCATCTCACAAATGAGAAAGAAAAAAACAGTCCCTGAGGATGTAGCTCTGTATGAATGCTCTGTGTTCACTTCCTAGCACAAAATAACAACAAAAATTTTAAAAATCCCTAAAACCCACCCTGACACACACACACACACACACACACACACACACACACACAGAGCTGTCACTCTGCAAGTGTTGGCTACTCCCGTCTGTACCTGACCAGTATGAAATTCAGGTTTATAGCACCCCAGTGATCCTGGTGGGCGGCACTCATAGGTTGCTGTTTGTATCCCTTCACTACTGTCTCCCCAGCTCCAACTCCCCAGCTCAGGGGTGCTGGGGACCGGGGAGATTTATCACCTGATGTTTGCTTTTCATTGTACTCCTCTTCACTTGTTTGGGAGAATTCAAACATTTATTGTAATTACATAGACAGAAAACCACGAGTGCTGTTGTCACAGAAAACAGTTATTAGTATGATCCAACTGAATTAAACACTGATGGAGGGCGAGGTTATCTTACTGGGGTCCTTGGCCGCCCTGGACATGGCTACTGTTCGGCGAAGATAAGCAAATTTGGCAGTACCTGCTGGTGTCAGGCATGCACAGCCTCATGTGTGAGTTCATCTCCCCAGGCGCTGAGCTGAGCTAATTGCTTTGGACGTGAGAACTTTTCCCGGGCAGCAGCATATGCTGCGTGAGTTGCCTAAAGCAACGATAAAAAGCCATCCTCCTCTCCCTTTATTGAGGTCTAATAATGAAATGGAGCTGTCACCATTTCCAGTAAATTGTTTATTTTAATTTAGAAAAACAATGAAAAGCAGCCACCTTCTGGTCTGCAGTTGTCAAACTGCCCCCAGGTCGGCAGTCTTGAACCTTCTGTTCTGTAGCTGGGCGCTTGTGGACAGTCAGGGGTGGGAGTCAGGAGGTCAGGGAAATTAGCCATATTCTATCCACTTAAGAAAGCTTGGCCCTTGAAGGGCAAGAAGAATTATTTTTAGAAATGTATTAGATTATAAAGTTGGCACAGAAGATGTTTGAAATATAAAGCTTTTGCAGGTTTGTTTTTAATTTTTTAAATACTGAAGACAGCCCCTTCCTTTCTTCCTTGTGATTTAAATCTCCAACAGCATGTGTGTGTAAGGAGGTCTGCGGTGACCTGGGTTGAAAAAATAGCCGGGGAGCAGGGGGTTAGAACAGTGGCACTTGAGGAAGGAATCCTGTTATATTACCCATGGCAGGGCACCCATCCTCAGAGCCCTAGTATCATTTGAATCACTTCTGCATCAGAGAATCATTAGCACATGGCTGGAATGGGGCTATGGATGTGTCCCACAGCCAGGCTCAGGGGTCACCACCCCTCCAATCCGAGGTGACACTTTGCAGTTTCTTTTTCCTGTTCTGCTGTGTGGGGTGGTGGACAATCTTTTCTTCAGTGACTGTGGAATGAAAATAACCTCACGTTTTTCTTGTACCGCAGTTCTTTCATGTGGCTTATTTTTGCTGCCTGGGATCCCCGTGCTTGTGTTAAGAGGAAATGAAGGCAAGTGGGCGAGGAAAGTGTCTTTCCCAGCCTCACAGCGGGGACCTCTCATTAGCATCCCACGGGTAAATGGAGGCATGAGAGCTAAACCCACTTGCCTTGGAGCCTCAGGTGGTAAATGGCATAAGTCAGACTGGAAGCCAGTCTCCCACCTCCTCCTCTTGTTTTTTTTTCCCCTTCAGAATTCATGGAAGCTACATGTCAGTGGCTTATCTATGATGATAATACAAAGGCTTTAAATTCACTATATAATACTTCTGAATCTCACAGCAGCCACAAATGGAAGTAGACAAATCTAATCTGTAGTGAGGATGGGCTGTCTAGTCATTTTGTACATTGCTAGGACACAGTACCTGCCACCCATAACTTACAGGAAGAGAGGCTTAATTTGGCTCCTGGTTCTGATGATTCGGCCTATGGTTAGCTGACTCCAAGGCAGAGGCATGGGAAGGATGTGGCAGAGGAAAGCTGCTCACTGCACGGCCCCTGGCTGTGCTGGTAGGCAGGCTCAGGGTTGGTGCCTATGACCCAGGGGATGTAATTCACAATTATTCAAGCGTCACAAGTAGACCTGGTCCTTGAGCCAGAGGAGAGAAGGACTGGCTGGTCTCATCAACTCTTGTAAATTTTGAAGTGCTGAGAGAGAAGAAAAATCAGGAGGGAGAATAGTGGTACACAGGCAAACATCATGTATGTCCACTTTGTTCAGATCCTAGATTTCCCTCTGACTCATCATTAGTAATAGGCAGGCCGGGCAGAAATGTGTGGTTTAGCCCTTGTGTTTTTGGTCTGTGCTGGTCAATAGAACATTCTGCAGTGGGGGAGATGTTTGTTGTTCCATCTTCATTGTCCAGTGCAGTAGCCACTATCCATATGTGGCTAAAGAGCAAATGAAATATGGCTAATGCTTTGGGGGGACAAAACTTTAATATCTGGTAATTATAATGAAATTTAAACTTGAATGGGTATGGTGGTAGCTGCCGTACTGAACGCAGCAGCCCTTCATAGAAGTCACAGGAGGGGAAATGGTTCCCTTGGAAGCAAGACCTGGTTTTGTATAGAAGAGGTAGGCTTAAGGCTAAATGCAGCCCTGGTGACCAGGCTGTTGGTCTGGTCAGGTTCTGCAGAAGGAGGGAATTCTGGTGAGGTGGAAAGAAGAAAGAGAAACGGAGAATCCTGCATCTGTTTTGGAAGTCTGAAACTTGTAGACATATTTTGTTCACCTCATATATGGACTAGATTTGTACCATAAAGAAATGAATCGACTGGCCTTGCTGTGAAAGTGAATTGAGGGGAACTCCATGATGTGCTGTTCCATCTGATTCTAAGTGTACAAACGTAACAACAACCATGGCCTGAAATGCCACATAACAAGTAGCTATACATGGATTAGAATAAAAATTAAATGGAGTTGCAGTGTTGTTTTAAAAAATGCTGTCCAGTGTGGCTGAGCACCATTAAGCACAGCTAACAGAAGTGGGAGCTGATGAGTAGAAGGAACTGGTAAAGGCAGAGCCAGGTCAGAGCAGTATGGTCCTGGGACTGGCGGAAGAGTGGTCTCTGCAAGCCAGGCAAGGATGCTTCATCATGCAGTGTGCCTGTGTGGAGTTCCCAGTTCTTTCTTTTGTGCCCTTCAGTCACCAGCTGAGCCTGGGCTTTCCTGACAGCGTAACCAGAAGGAATTTAGGGCTAATCCTGAGGAAGCTCCTTTATGCCTGTGTCCTTCACCCTCTTGTAGATTTCTGCCTCTGTCTCCCTTGCTGTAATTAGTCTTCAACGTGTGATCTGTCCTTTGTCTTTGCTCTTTAGCAGTATCTAGTAAATACCTTTTGTGTGTAGCAGCTACGTAGTAGACTGGAAGATAGAATAATGTTGTTAGGGGGAGAATTTATTGAGACAGTTGCATGTGTGGAGTGCTAACTGGAAGGTGAAACTGAGCATGGGGTGGCAGCACGGGGTCACAATAGAAGCACCATAGGATGTGAGTGTTCTGAGAACACCTCCTACACATGGGTCCGTGCTGAGACCCAGAGGCAGGTGGGAGACAGGTGGCAGGGAGCGAGGGGATGGTCTGAGAGTAGGCTCCCTGTGAAAGAGAAGCATGTGGAGAGCTGTGAAAAAGGTCAGGACTGGGAGAGCAGGGGCAGAGGAGGGGAGAAGTTCCAGGAGATGAAACTGGAGAGGAAAGCAGGAATTTTTGGATAATTACTTTTTAATAGATTCAGTTAATCTTTTTCATGAACCATTATCAAAGCTTAAACATAAAAATCACAAGTAAATTTTACATTCTGGTGTTTTGACTATAGAAGGAAAACTCAATTCTGCCCATTTATTTGTGTCTGAGTACCTTTGGTCTTGGTGAAGCTGGTGCTGGTGTGTTTATGGCTGGTGTTTCCTGTGACAGGGTTGACATTAATGGATTTTCTGCCTTGTTGTTTCAGCATTTCAGGGAGCATCTGGACAAACTTTTTGCCAAAGGAATCGGAATGCTGGACATAGCTCTGAATGAGGCCTTCAACATTCTCAGCGATGTAAGCTCCTCTTTGATTTGCCTTTCTTGTTCACAGGAGAATAGATGGGATTTTTTTCAGAAACATTGTGGATCGGGATTATTGTCAACCCTGGTGTAGTCTGGAGAGCAAACAGACACAGAATGTGGCGGCATCCAAGCCAGGCTTCAAGCAGAAGCTGGAGGAATAGGTAGAGGTCTCCAGCCTGAATTGCAGATGGTCAGACAGCTCTGTAGGGCAGGCAGTGGTCAGTGTGCGGGAGAACAAACGGTTCAGGTCAGGACCTGCTCACTCCATACAGCATGGCTCGTGTTTGCTGAGTAGTTGCACTGACTCCCAAACTTGGGTTTTCATGCTCGGCTCCTTGGGCCTCTCAAGCTAAGAGTTGCCCCTAATTTCTAGAGTCCTTTAAAAAGGACTCTAATCAATAACATGGATTGGGCACAAAGAAGACTGCTTTGGACTCATTCCTAAGCTAGTGTCTTGACTGCAAAGGAAAAGGGAAAAATGAAGAAGAAGAGTACCTTGTCTGCTTCCTCCATTTAGACCCGGCTACTCCCTTCTACTTCCCGCTAAAGGACTTTGGCCCAGGTGGTCAGCGGTAGTGAGAGGCTGTGTTTTAGACAGGACATCTCTGGTGATGGCCAGGACAGAGGGCCAGACTGCTCTTTAAATTTTGGTTTGAACCCAGAGCAGTTACCTGCTTTGAGCTTTGAATCTCAGCAGACTTTTTCTAAGTGGTAATACTGAAAAGGCTTCTCAAATTAAAAAAAAATGCTTTTTTATTTTGTATTAGGTATTAGACCTAGGATTCTCACTGTGAGCTACATCTGCAGCCCTTTTTATTCTGAAATGAGATTTCACTGAGTTACAAATTTGTCCATGGTGGATTTGAAATTATTATCCTCCTGCCTCAGTCTCCTTTTTTTCTTTTTTAATCCTGGAAATGTAATGGCCAGAGCAAGGGGAGTCCACTTGGAGTTAGAGAATCTCTGTCCTATAGTAAATCTTGGTTTTCCTGACTTCTGACCTTAATTCCGGAGAAATGAGGGTTAGAAGATTGTTGTCTTGCTGAAGATTGTTGGAGTTTGGCTGGTTGAGTTGGGAGGCTGACCTTCCACAGCTTGCTTTTTGACCTTGAGAAAAATTAATCTCAGTTTCACTTCTTTTTTCCCTATCTGTAGAATGGGCAGAGAAATAGACAGACCATCACTGGCTGCAGGAACTGTGAGAACCAGTACAAAATGCCAGGCCCCTCGTTCACAAACCATTAAGAGCTTTAAAAGAACCACATTAGAATGTTACAAGCGTGGAGCTTGTTGGGGTGAGCCCAGTGCAGTTGTACACACTAGACTTAATCTTGGGAGACTGTTTCTTGATGAACTTAAAATAAAGCATTGAAATGGTGCTTGCTCCTTTCAGCAATGTTGGGGTGTGGTGGGAAGTGCCATCCCCGTAACTTTTAAGACTCTAGGCAGCCTCGAGCTGGGGATGTAGCTCAGCAGAGTAAGTCCCTGCTTGGTAGGCATGAGGTTATGAGTTCAACCCCCCCAAAAAAACACAGAAAAGAAAACCCCTAAAAGAACAAAGACTAGGCAGCCTTGACTGGTTCGATCTCGACACAGCTCCACTTGAAGGCTCTGGCTCTGCTCTCTGCACACATCTTCAGGAGCATCTGCTCCCTGTACCATCCCCTCTGCTTTTCTTCACTCTAGGTCCTCTCTTCTGCCCATTCCCTCCATTCCTCAGTTGCTTGTAGACACTGTTGAGCCAGGGCCGCGCCCAGGTGCATGCTGGTCTGCCAGCATTGGTGCGCACGATGGGCAGACGCTTCTTTCTCCTCAGGACTCACAATGCACCTGAATATATTAAAGCCTTTCAGAAGTACGGGAGTGAACAAAGCTTTTAAAACTGTTCTTATACCAGTGCTCAGTACTACTGGTCTTATCACGTCCTCACTTTTTATCATGTTGTCAGCCCAGTGCTGACGTCTTGGAAAAGTCACAGCTCGCCAAGCACATTTTTGGTGATAATATCATTGTATCCTCGTAGATATACATTTACACTCCTGAAAAGATTAGTAAGACCCAGAGAAACCACCAACATGAGTGGACTTTTCTTGAATACTGTGAGGAAAGTATTTTTGTACAGGAAAATCTCTTTGCAAGCCTCTTTGCCCTCGCTTCGCCCGTGAAAGCTTGTGTGGCATCTGGCCCGTTAGTAATCCAGAGTGGCTGCACATGAGCCCCAGATAGCAAGCAATGGAAGCACCAAAAAAGATGATAAAATATCTATGCTTGAGATCAGATGGCAGCTGCCAACAAATTCTTCTGCATGCACATTAACGCTATGGAGAGAAACACTGCCATCCTATCTCTTGTCATTGGCTTTTAAATCACAAAGCTCTTTCCACAAACAGAGATGCTAACCTCCTGTGAAAATGAAGACTTACCTGTTTTCCACTTTATCAGTATGACCTTTAAGTGATGTAATTCTCTTCCTGTGTGTCATGTCTGCCTCTATAAACCAATTTCAAATTTAAAAAAGCTGTTTCTCAGACACGTACATGTGCATGCACACACACAATTGAGGTTGTGACTGTGGCAGGAACTTAGAATGGTTCAGAGGTTACATCATTAAATGGAGTCAATTCTGTCTTAATAATTACTGCATTTCAGCTTTGGTATTTGCTTAGATGACTTAAAGGCTTGGGGTTATTGATACCAGTGTCTCTGAAAGGAACATTCAAATAAACTTCTAAGCCCTTCTAGCTATTGATCTCCATGCATTCATTAGATTCTGTAAGAACACAGAGCCTGTTTGCTACAGTAGTTAGTATCTACCTTGTCATGTGACAGCTGCAATTATCTTTTTGGGCGATGAATGTGATCTTTGCAGTGATTACCTTTTAAAAATTTTTCTTAGCCAATTAAATAAAATTCGGTGACATTTCAAAGACTGTTAATCACAACCAAATGCTCTAAATGTCAGGATGCATTGAAATTTTTGCTGCTAACTGATGAATCACTGAGCTAATTGTAGTTCATCACCAGGCCTTGTCATTGTTATTATTATGGAAAACACTTTCATCACTCTTGCTATTCAGTAAAAAAAAGTTCCAGACAAATATGAAGTGAAGATATATTACCCATTAAAGCATTTGAGTTTAATTGCATTCTTCAAAATTCTCCAACTACAGATTGCAGTGAAGAATACCCTAGACCCAGCCTGAGAGGAAAGTCATGTTCTTCAATAAATAGTTCCTGGAAACCCCTTCTTCCAGCCTATATTATTCAGATATCTTCATTTCCCGCTCTTTCTTTTCTTTTGTTTGGCAAAATTTTCCAGGATGTTTTCAAATGAGTTGCATGAACAACAGCTCAAGGGCATCCTGACTTTCATTTTCTGAAGCATCTGTGACGTGAATCACAGAGCACTTTTTTTCAGTGGCTTGCTGAGGGCTTCTTCCACACTCTGAAGACTGTGTTTCCCCAACCCTTCCAGCACAACTTCATAACAAGCTACAAGGCTTCTTGTTCTTACTGCAGTTAAAGAGTGAAATTCACCATCTTGTGAGTCTAAGTGCCATTACAGAGTGGAAGTGGCAAAGTTGGGGCACTTAATGAGACTTTGCATGTAGTTGAAGGTGTGTCTTTCCATGTGGAAGAGAGAAAGGAGGCTGGATTAGGACCCATTAAGGTTTGCAGTGTTGCATTTGAGGCTTGGTGGGGTCAGCAGAGGAAGATTTTGGGGTTGAAGGTTCAAACAGTCTTTGGATATAAACTGTCATTTTTATTTTCTGTTAAAGATCTGAGAGACTTTTCATGGTGGTTCCAAAGTAAGGATTACAGTTATTTGTGACTTGTATCTCCCTGGGCAAGAATTTTCTGTAGTAGTAAGTGATAGTGGCAGTGGTGATAGAATAGCAATCATGTGAGATGATGCTGTGGTTTTCCATCTGCTAAAACAGTAGTATTATTGCCTTATATACTGCTAACCCAAGAGCACATACGAGGTCTGAATTGTAAGAGTGGCTGCCAGTGCTAGATTGAAGTGAGGCATGTGCCTGGGACACAGAATTTAAGGAATACTTACTCTCAGGCTCATAGGTAAGAATGGAGAGAGAAAGATGTAAGAGGAGATTAACACTTGTGAAGTATTAATGATAATGCATCACTATCTTAGTTTATTTTTCATTACTCTGAACAAGATGGCTCAGATAGGATCACTATATAAAGAATTTATATTTAGCTCACAGTTTCGAAGGCTAAAAGTCCAACATCAAGTAGCCCCATTAGCTTGGCCTCTCCCAAGCTTGATGATGACATCACGGCAGGAGTACATGCAAGAGTGCGAGAGCACTTATCCTGAAACAGCCAGAGAGGCCACAGATCATGTCCCTTCTTATAACTTGTTCTCTCCAGAACTGGTTTAGTCTCTTCTGAGAGTGGCACCCTGAGTGACTTAAGAACCTGCCACCTGGCTTCACCGCCCAAGCCTCCAACCCAGGAAACCTTGGGGATATACTCAAATGATATCCAAAGCACAACAATCCCCACCTGCTTAAGGATCTTTGTGTCTTTACTAAAAGGTGTAGAAGGAACTGAGTAGATGCTAGAGCTCTTTTACCGGTATTCAGATACCAGCTGTGTCATCTAGTATCTGTGGGCAGATTAGCTAGGCTCTCTCTTCCTCAGCCTCCCCACCTAGAAGATGGGGAAGAGGATTGCCTATAGTAAAGGTTGAGTGAGTTCCTGATTGTAGCTCCAAATACCATGAACGTTTAACCTGAGTGGTAATGACTGTATAAGGATTTTTTCTATCACGTGCACAGAGAAGTTAATGTTCAGAAAGGAGAATCAATGCCAGATACTTAGCTATTGCACTAGGATAGGACAGATTCAGTGCTGCCCACAATATCATGATAACCCATGCATGTTTTGACTTGGCTTTTCTCTGTCTTCATGATTGCAAGGTGATTCCACTTATCCATCCATCCACCCATCCATTCATCCATCCAGTTATTTATAGACAAATTCTACAGCAGACTTCTAAATACATGGATAATGGGCATTGACAACCTAAATGCCTTAGCTGGGCATCGTGTCACACACACGTAATCCTAGTACTTCAGGGGCCAAGACAGGAGAGTGCTATAAGTTCAAGGCCAGCCTGGACTACATAGTGAGTTCAAAGCCAGATGACCTACATAGTAAGAGCCTATCTCGAAAAACAAAAACAACACGACAGAATATAACAGAACAAAAACTTCAATGCTATGTCCTCTGCCTTACCATTGGCCACCCAGCAAGTCTAACCTTAGACTTGCTGGGTGGCCAATGGTAAGGCAGAGGACATAGCATTCCTTATCATCATGGCTGGAGGTTGAACATGTCAAGGATGCTCCACTCATTGACTGCTTCCACACTTAAGTGTTTGGTCTTTCAGAAATGCCCTTTCCCCACAACCTCCCCCTCAGCAGCAATTATCCAGATATTGTATTCTCAATGATGTCTTCTTTGACTACTTTTTTTTTGGTAAAATTACTCCCTCCCCATTTGTAATCTGCTGTCTCTTCCTTCTCTTTTTCCCCTTCCCATCCATCATCTTTATAAAATATGCAGCATAGTTTACCTACCTACCTTGAGTTTGCACAACTCCTTAGAAAGAATAAAAGCTACAAAGGGAAAGGTATTTGTGTGGTTCATCCTCAGCACTGTGTGAGCACTTAGCAAATAATTTTACAGTAAACTCTACAGATTATAATGGAGGGTGTATTCACCACTGAATGCCAAAGACATTGTGTATAATTCCCCATCTCCCCACATCTATTTGTAGAATTTTTAAAGCACACCACAGTATTTTGAATTGCATCATTAATAGCATTATTAAAGGAATTTGTCACCCCACACTCAAGGGAAAGACACACATCTCTGGCAACTATATTTGGTCATTTTAGATACTACTCATAAAGCCTGGAATTTTTGAAAACATAAAGTTTCAAGTTGAAGAAGTTTAGAGATTTTCTCACCAGCAGGTACAATCTTGGAATTTCAGCATGATACTCCTACTAATAATAAACCAAAGAAAATGTGACATTCAGGTAACGCATATTTAAAATACATGCTCAAAAAAAGATAATTGTCTGAATTGTATATTCTTGAATCTGTTCCCTATTTGTTCAAAACTTCCCTGATTTTATTATATGGTCCATTCTGTACTCATCAGACCTACACAGAGCAGACCACCTTAAATGTCAGAACAGCTGTGCCTCTCAGATGCCCTGATGCCCATGCCATGGGCCTTAACAGACTTACAGAAATGCTTTTGGCCTTGTGTGTGCAAATGTGGTCCATACCTGAGGGTAACTTGCGTGGGTCTGCAATTAGCCCTTGTCTGTCAGTGCAGGTATGGGAGCCCACACAGGACGCTTACCTGGTAGGGCATGTGCAGCCAGCTGCTGCCTTGTGAGGCTTCCCAAGCTCATACTAATGCCCCTGGTGTCTTAAGGGCATGCCGAAGGGTTTCTCTGATGTGTTGACTCAAATGTTTGCTTTCCGCAGTTCAACCACACGGGGCAAGGAAGCATCTGCAGCCAAGCCCTCATGCTCATAACTGACGGGGCAGTGGACACCTATGACGCCATCTTTGCAAAGCACAACTGGCCCGACCGAAAGGTGAGTTGGTACTGGCACCGTGTGTGCAGTGGAGACTGTCATAACCTTCGGATTGTCCACAGATAAGTGTCCTCTGTAGACTTAATCTTGCACTGACCTATGGTTTCTCAGCCTTGTGTTTTTTGGTTGACCAAAATCAAATACTATGACTTTCCTTGTTTTTGAAATGAAATATTTTTACAGAGGAGAGAAGAAATCCATAAAGACTTGTTAAATGTGTTCTGTGGAAAACCTTATTATAAAACATACTTTTTCAATATCAGGCAGTACTTCTCTTTGTTTTTATTTTCCTTGGAGCCAAGGTGCTTGATGGGGCTGGGATCTGGAGAATGGGAAAGGTGGTTGTTAGGGCCTTGCAGCCCTTTCCTTTATGAAGCATGTGTCCGTGATTCCTCCCTGGACCCCATTCCCACCCAGAGCCTTTTCTCATCTCTCAGTGCTGTTTCTTAGCCTTGTCAAAGTTTCTGTCTTTTTCTATTCCATATGCCAGTGGTGTTATCCTGGCTGTAGCTTCTTGGGCCAGTTCATCCAAGCCTGCCCAGTTTTGTCTATATCGTGTATTCAATTTATAGGAATTGAACTAACCATACAAGTTTGTAAAGAGGAATAGGAGACACATGACAGCTGTGCCCTCAGCCATCTTCAGGAAGTACATATCCTGTGGTATCACAAGATGGGATGTGTCATTCCCTGTTCCCTTAGGCATTCTCCATCAGTCTAACAACACAAGATCTCACTCCACCAAGTGGGTCTGATGATGAAAGCTACATACATTTATACAACACAAGCTACGTACAGTTCACAAATAGATCAGTGCCCTCCTCTAGTATTTAGTCTTAGAAACACCTGTTGCCTCTGAAGCTGGAGGGGAAATGTCCTTGCAGGTCTTACTAAGAGTAAGTGAGTGTCTGACATCCCACCTACCCGAATGCTGAAGTAAATGTGTCCGTCCATAAGCACTGAATTAGGAACCCAATCCTTGAGTAAGATGGAATTCACTCTTCTACAAGGTGACTTTAGATACTAATAGTATTTTTTAATGTTATTTAAAGAAAGACTAAACAAAACAGAAAATGGGTAGAAATAATACATACGTTCAGAGAAAAAATAAACAGTAAGAAATCATTAGTTAATGTTTACATATTGTCCTTTTACATTTTTTTTTTCTTTTACCGGTACCGGGGATCGAACTCACGACTGCCTGCTTGCAAGGCCGGTGCTTATGCCGCTGAGCTAAATCCCCAGCCCCCATACCGTTCTTTTACAAATAGTTGTTCAAGGTACAAAAGTGGAACATATAAAGTGGGAATTCAAACAGCAAGACTGCAAACAGTTCTGTTCAACTATCCAAAAAAAATTAGTAATATAGTTGTCAATCCTATAAATTTAAACATACATGCAGTTATCCATATCTTCATTTATGTTGGGATTAAACAAACTAAAGCAGGCTAAAATCATTCTGAACAAAGAATAATAGTATTGCTGGATTTCACATCATTACACTCCAGGATCAGCACTGGGTACTGTAGTGTCTTTTTAAAAACTTTTATTTAAAGAAAGAGTAAACAAAACAGAAAATGGGTAGAAATAATAGATACTTTCAAAGAAAAAATAAACAGTAAGAAATCACTGTTGATGATTACAGATTGTTCTCTTACAAATAATTATTCAGGATACTAAAGTGGAGCATAATAAGTGGGTATTTAAACAGTGAGACTACAACCAGTTCTGTTCAATTATCCAACAAAAACTTAGAAATATGGTTATCAATCCTATACACTTAAACATACATGCAGTTATCCATATCTTCAATTACGTTGACATTGAACCAACCCAAGCAGTCTAATATCATTCTGAACAAAGAATAGTACTGTTGCTGGGTTTCACATTATGACCCTCCAGGATCAGCACTGGGTACTTTAGTGACTCTTTTTCTTCAAAGTATCTGTTCATTTCATCATGTGTCATAAGATCAGTTCTCATAAACTGTTTATAGATTCTACACATGCATGAGTCTTAACATGTATTTCTATCCTTTCTATATTAGAGGGAGAAACAAAACAAAGCAAGATAAAACAAAACATATTCCTATAAACATATGAAATGAAAAAGACAAATAAGACCGTTGTACAAAGAATTCTACCATAGTTCCTGTGTCGTCTCTTGTTATCTTCAATAGAATTGGCTATATCATCAGATGTAGTATAATTGAATATATCAGTACATAACAGTATTAATAAAACATAACTTTGTATATAGTATAAAACTTCAAAAGCAGGCAGTTATCAAACCAGAATGTGTATCGTAGAGTCTTACCATCTTCTGTGTAGTTGCCTATACTCTCAGACTTGATGCTATCAATCATATCCGTTTTGAATAAAATCTATTGGTACTAAACAGCAATCAAACAAACCAGATTTAACTAAGATCAGTTATGATAAAACAGTATAAGTCATATAGGGCTCCAGATTAAGTTAATAGGAAATTATAGATGATTACTGTGCTATATCCTGATGTTTTTGGGATAGCTATCTGTGTCTTCAAATCTAATGCAAGTAGACAAACTGGGAGGGTATAAAACCTATCTAAGTAGAGTGGTGTGAGTAATGTGAATTTTAAATCCTGATACACTATTAACAATATCTTCTGCCATCTTTTTTAAGATTCTTTCTCCCCTTTCACTTTCCCAGGGTACACTGTGCATTTTTGTGTCTGACCAAGACCCTTGATTTTAAATGGGGGCGGGGGGGAACCTGCTATTTACCTGAGTGGTTCCGAACCTTCTCTCTCCTGGACTTGATCTCTAATTGTATTCCTTTACCTATTAAAGCCTGTCTTTCCAACCTATCCATAAATACTGGTCTAGTTGCCCCTATTACTCTCTGGTTCTCTGTCACATAGAGCATTGTTTTCTCATATTTGATTTTCAGTCCATATACTGTTTTTCATGTTAATTATATTTCCTATAAATAACATTTCGGTGGACCCTGCCTCCTGATCTATTCCATGTGTGGTTCTTTTTTTTTAATTTAGTGTATCAAAGCCATCTATATTAGAGATTATAGCCAATCTTCTCTGCCTCATTTCTGTCATGCTCTTTTTTTGCCATCAGTAGTCTGCTTATCTTCTTCATTCTGTTTTCTGCTCCATTCATTGAGGCTTCTCTGCCACTGTTCCTGGAATCCTAGTACTTTTCTCTCTCTCTCTCTAGAATGCCCTGCAGTATTCTTTGTAGAGTTGGATTGGTGGTTGTGCATTTCCCAAGTTCCTCTTTGTCTTGGAAGCATCTTGTTTCTCCATTAATTTCTAGAGATAGTTTAGGAGGGTATATCAATCTGGGTTGGAGATTATTTTCTTTCAGGACTTGGAATGTTTCACTCCAGGCTCTTGACTTGATGGTTTGTGTCAAGAAGTCTGCCATTATTCTGATAGGCCTTCCTTTATAGGTGATCTGTTTCTTGTCTCTAACAGCTTTTAATATTCTGTTCTTATATTGAATTTCTGGGATCTTGATTATTATATGCCTGGGTGTAGCTCTGTTTTGGTTGTAGGTGGTTGGAGTTCTGTATGCCTCAGAATCAGAATATCATTTCCTTTTCCTATGTTTGGGAAGTTTTCCTTAATTATTTCTGTGAATAACCTTTGTAGTTCCTTTGTTTGTACCCCTGCTTCTTCATTCACATTCTTCATTCTCAAGTTGTAGATCCTCTTGTCATCTTCTAGCCTTTGTATTGTTATTGCTTGTTTCCTTGTTATTTTTAAAAAGTTTTCCCTTTCACAATCCCATATTGCAAAATTATCCTCCAGTTTGGATAATCTTAGTTTCTTTCAAGCAGATTTGCCATCTTTCCATAGAGTTTTGAATTTCCTGGCAATCTCTTTAAATCTGCTTCATTTATTCTATGTTTTCTTTATATTTTTCATCAAATGGTTCTCTCCTTTGTTTGAGTTCCTCCCTTCTTCCATCTGTGTCTGCTTTAGGGGTGCTTAGCATCTCTTTTATTAATCTACTTATATCTTGCTTTACTTGGCTAAATATTTCACTTTTGAACTCATCTATGAGGTCTCGAAGATATCTCTTTATGATATTGCATGTTTGCTGTTCTCATTCTCCTTTGTCAGTGTTTTCAGGGTTGGGACCTGGGGACTTTTTGTTGTTGCTTCCTCTTCCCATCCTTTTTGTTTCTTCCAGGAGGCCTCAGTTTCTTTCTTTGTTGATTACAATTCTTCTGAAGTGTGCTGGCTAGATGACCCTTCCCACTGCTGTGTGCTAGTGAGTTGCGGACAGAGGCAGCATATGCTGCCCTCCCCCACCCTCCGCCACCCCGGATCAGTCAAGCTGCTGAGACCTGCATTGTATTACTATGCACCGCCTCTCCTCCAGATCAGTCAAACTTCTGAGGCTTCATTGCCTTAGTGTGGTTAGTGTGTGCCGCCACCATAGGGAATTGATTTTGGATAACCTATTGGGTCTCAGCCAGGTCATGTGATCCAGGCCTAGCTCACTCCACCAATCCCATTTGGGAAGGGAACAACTGACTGAAGTCACTGCTGCCCCTTGTACTTGCCAGTCCTGACCAGTCCCAGAATGTCATCCACTGGAGCCTCCCTTTCTGTGAAATGGCTCCATTCCCGTCACTCACCACAGGTTGATGCAGGCTCCCCACCAGCTCAGCTCTCCATTCAGCTGGCCGACCCCCAACCTCAATGTGACTGCGCCTCCAGTGAGTCAAAATGGCGGGACCTTGGATGGTCGGAAAGTCGCCCGCTGTGGCAGGAGCACTGAACCTTTAGCTGTTCAATAATAGCACCAGGACTGTATGTTTGATTGGTTCTTCTTCCCTTAGTTTCTTCTTGGGACAAGAGAATTTGTCTCCCTCTGTTCAGGACTCCCCACACTGTATTATGTTGAATTCTAAGTTAACTATCTCAGGGAGCATCTGTAGCCAGCTGTTATCTATCTACCATCTTTGGTCTACACAGTTGCACTACTAACAGTGTTTTGAGTAGTGGTTTTCAGGGGTGGGTACAGGCCAGAGTCAATTCTTTGTAAGCAAATATGTCATGAAGGGATGCTGGCTATCTGTCTTCGTTACTTTCTCACAGCTTAAAGGAAGACAGCTTGGACACTCACAGCTTAAAGGAAGACAGCTTGTTTGTAGAGGTTTTAGTCCATAGTTTGCTGTCGCCAGGGCGGGGCAGGGCAGTCTGGCAGATGAGAATGGAAGAGGAGAAACAGTCCATGGTGTGACAGGAAACAGGAAGCAGTCTACCTTTCTTTTCCTTTTTATTCCATTCAAGCTATAAGCCTACTGGTTGATGCTACCCACAACAAAGTGGGCCTGCCCATTGTCCATGCCTAGATCATGCTGAAGCAATTAGCAAACTAATCTAATTATCATATTCCCATAATCAAGTGCATAATCATTCACCACGGTCCAGTTACATCCACCTGGGAGTGCGTGAGGCTTTGGGAAGACTTCTAGCTATAAGCATAACAGAGGCCATCACTTTTTGGAGCAATGCATAACTGAGAAATAGCTGTCCCCTTAGACAGGTAATGACCATTTTATGTTGCCCTGGTTCTTACTACTTTCTGTCATTTCCTCTTGGCTCTCAGAACTCACATGCTTTACCTGCCCATAGATAGAGGCCTTGACCACTGCTCTATAGTAATGGGCACTTACTATAATGGGTATAGTAATGGGCAGGACAGACATGTATTTCTCAGAAATGAAATTTATTCCCTTTTCTTTGAGCTGCCTAAAGCCTCTCCTTTTCTCCTCTGGTTAGAGGCATAATAGATAGCCTCGCCTACACCTGAAACTCCAAATTCCCTCGGAATTTTTTCAAGAGAGATAGAACTCCATTTCCAATACTGTCATTTGACTTGTCTGTCAGCTTTATTGTTTGGTGAGTCCATGAGGACAGCTTTCCACCTTGTGGACAGTCCCACTGTCTTGTGCCATACCTGAGCCCTGCTGTGAAGTGTGGGGTAGAGAGCCTGGAGTAGCTCTGTGACTCCTGCCACCTAGAGTTTATGTTCTATGCAGTTGCTTCACTTCAAGAGTGAGCAGGACCTGTGATTGGCTTCTGAGTAATTGAACTTTGTAAAAGGGAAAGGATTTTAGTGCAAAGTCAGTTGACATTTGAGTTAGTCAAAAAGCTATTATCCTGGGTAATCCTTACTCAGTTAAAAGCCCTCAAAAGGGGGGTTGTGCCCTCCCTGAGAGCAGTCTCTCCTTGCTGGTCTGATGCAGTGAGCATTTGTTTGGAGAAACCTATGTGGCTAAGAATTGCAGGCAGCTTGTAGGACCTGAGGGCGGCCTCCAGCCAAAGGCCTAAAAGGCTCATCTCTCAATCTTACAGCCACATGGAGTGAGTTCCTACAGTGATCTGCATAAGCTTGGAAGGGAATTCCTTCTCAGACTGACTTCTAGACGGAACAGTCCAGCCAGTACCTTGACTATAGCCTTATATAACCACAAGCAAATGACCCTGCTAGACTGAGCCCAGACTCCTGACCCCTGGATACTGAATTTTGAAGCACTGTGTTTCAGGTAATTCATTATGCAGCAAAACAAAACTAATAGGAGGTGCAAGGAAAAGGAAGGAAGGAAAGGATATTATTTGTCATGCCGTGCTATAAAACATTCTCAACTCTATTGACTTAAAATAACAATTTATTATTTCTTGTGATTTCTCTGGTTAACCGAGTGGTGGGTTTTCTCTCTGTGATGTCACTAGCAAAGCTATATTCTACTGGCAAGTTGGCAGGGCCACCTCACTTCTCTCTCCATGCCGGTGTCTAATTCTGTGGCACTGCACTGCATCCACCCCTGTTCTAGAAGCTGCACTTTCTTATGGAACTATTTGGGATCCAAGAAAGAGAAAGAAGAAAGAGTAGGGGAATGGGCTAGGAAGGCACTTGATGGTATCACATTTAAGAGATAGTTAGTACCTTACCAAGGCCTTGCTCAAGTTAACTGATTCGCCAAAACACTGTGGACCACACTGCAGGGGAAGAATGCGTGGTTGGTGGCTTAACAATAAGTCCATGAAGGCAGCATCATGATGGCCTCTACATTGGCTCCCTGGCTGGCATTTAATTTCTGAGAATGAGAGTGAAGAGCTCTTTGTTCATTCATGGCCTGCCATTTACTTTCACTTAATATCCATTGGTTAGCGGCTTGACAGTAGTTCTTACACATTTGGAATAAAATATGAACTCCTCAACATGAAAAGTGCGTGTTCCTGGTTTGGCTCAAGAACTAGAGCTGCAGATATTTAAATTAGGAAAATGTCTCTGCCTTCTGTTATATAGTTCCTCTTCTACTTTAAAAAGAGGAAAGTGATAGAATTATTTATCATTACCCATGACGTGCACCAGATAGAGATGCCCTGGCTGGATGGTTAAAGGATGATTAGCTGTGTGATTGGAAGAGGAGCTGGCAAACTGGGCCCAGGGACCAACTGTGGCCCATTGCCTACTTCTGCAGCCCATGAGCTGTGAATGATTTGTATATTCTTAAATGGGGAAGAAAAGGCTATTTTCTGATGCAAGAAAATGAGAAAAGAAGAATACAGTAAAAGCTGAACTTTGTGAATGGGGGGAGGGGGAACAGGTTTGAAAAGAGGGGAGGGAAATGGAAAAAAGAGGAATCAAGACATAACACGTACAGATACAAATTTCCTATAATGAATGTGGTCACTCCCTATACCTAAATTGTACCGGTCAACTTAAAATTTAAAAAAATTCAGATTTCTGGGTCCATACCTAATGTCATTTTAGCACAGACATCCTCTTTTGTTTCTGTATTTTCTATAACTGAGGGCAAGGCTCGGTAGTTGTTATAGGCTTCCCGGCCTGCAAAGCATGAGATATTTAATATTTGGCCCTTTAAGGTTATGTTTGCCCACCACCAATCTAAAGCGAACTTTGAGTTAATTCAGACATTTTGCATATCATCAGAAGTCATTGAGGCAACCTGAATTTTACGTTCTGACTGAATTCAGCAGTTGATGGCAGCAGCAACTTCTGCCCCCACCCCGTGAATAAACATACGAGCCACAGAATAAGTGGCAGAGAGAGGAAAATAGTTTCTTCTTACCGCTGGATCTCTTTTGGAATTGCTCAGTGACCCTTGCTGCTTTCCTATGATGAGTCGATCTCTGTCCTTTCTCCCACTGCCTTGAGTCTGTGTCAGTGCCATGGTTAGGGAGGTGAACAGTGCACACTGGTGGGGTTGTTCAAGATCAGAGTGAGCTACAGTTACTGGAATGGAGAGTCCTCTTCCATGTTATAAGACTTCTCCTTGAACTTGGTCTTGGTAGTAGAATGAGCATAGGGCAGAATGTCCAGCCTGCAGGTCACTGGAGTAACAAGAAACACCGAATCACTTCTTTGCAAAGATGCAGGAAACCGAAGATTCCCTGACTAGTTTGGGATGCTGTAACAAAAGAAACCTGTAGACTTGGGTGCGATTGCAAAGTAAAAGTCATTTCTCATCGTTGTAGAGGCTGCAGGTTTGAGATCAGTCTGCTGACATGCGGCTCCCTCCTCACCTCTCTTCCACTGAGCAGACTGTTGGCTTCTTGTATCCATACTTGATGGGGAGAATGGGAAACAGTCTTAACCTCACTCAGGAGAACATCATCTCTGTGATATTATCTAGTCCTAACCATTTCCTGAAGCCCCAAACTCCTAATACTGTTACACCGTCGGCTGGAGCTTCAGCATATGGGTATTAGGGAGCTACAAGCATCTGCAACATTCCTGAAGATGAAGAATGGAATCTCCAAGAGTTTTGTTACTCAGCAGCAAACTACCTACCAGGTTGTAAACTTTGTGTTGCTTTATTTTACACTTTAGCAGTGAAATCTGGGCGATAGCTGTCAAATAACAGATCACAGATTATCTTGCTTCAGCGTAGGTCTCATAGGGACACAATGCCTGGTCTGCATCTGAAAGACCTGTCTGCTTCTCCTGGAGATCACTGCACTGTCTGTCTTTCACACAGCTCTGTGATGAGCAACAGAGGCAGAACTAGAATGTTCTATTTGCTTTCCATTCTGTGCAACCTTTCTTTCAATAAGATAATGTTTCAGCTGATTTTTCTACCCTAAGTTTATAAAACAGAAATAGCATAGCTGATTTTTGTTGAATGTTCAGTGTTAAGCACTGTTCCTCCTTTTTCAGAGGAGGAAACTGAGGCCCTGAGAGGTTCTCTATTGGATTCGGGGTTCCGTAATGAACATTTGGTGGAACTGATCAGATGGACCACTGCAGTCAAATGCTGAACTGGTGGCTTTAACCAGAACTCAGATCTCTTGACAGAGAAGTAAAAAGATCAAAGTTGCTGGTGTCTCTGTTGTGCACATTGTCACCAGGACAACAAGTCCATTTCTGTGGCCTTCCTGACCCCAAGTACAGAAGCTCTTCAGATTATTAGAGAATTCTGTGATCTCAGAGCCCAGAAGATCAAGAGGAGAGCAAAGTGTGCAGCCTTAGGATGAGGTTGTCTCAAGGTGATTATGTGATTGTCCTCTTCTAAAGGGACAGAGGAACTTCAAAGGTGAATGCCACTTGACTTATGTGTGCTTCATTATCCATCATTTCATGAGCAGCAGCAAGGATGGTGGCTTTAAAGTCCTTAGAGTGGGGCCCGGGGTGCAGTGCTCCAGGAGGATAGTTGATGTCTACCAGAGATTGCAAGGAAAGGACAGAGCACATCTCGGTTCCAGAATAAAGGGAAACCTTTTATCGTAGAGTACTTGGGGGATGTGACTGTGGAGTGGTTTTGTGAACCACTAGGTGAACAGTAAACTTAAGGCTAGTGCCACTTAGCTGTCCTTAGCTCCAGGCTGGCCACACTGCTTGGCACAAGTGGAAGAAGATGCAGTGTGAAGGCAGCTCTTAGGGCAGAAAAGGCTGCAAGGTGTTCCAAAGTCTAGCTCTGCCTCAGGGTCTGAGAGGTGGTTTTGCTTAAGCCTAGGAATCACCTTTCCCCCTCTTTCTATGAGGCCTGTGTCATTCCCAGGGAGCGGAATTTCTGAGCAGAGTCAGGGATTATCGTATTAAAATCCTAATCCTTTAATGATCTTAAGCAATTATGGATCCCCCCAACTCCATTGTTCTATGGCTTTCAAATACTTTCACAAAGCACTTTCTTTGCTTTCGTTGGAGCAGGTTGAGAGGAGAAGGGATTTGCCCAAGACCATAGACAACTTGGGAAGAAGTTAAGATGAAACTGCTTTTTAGTGGGTGTGTGTGTGTGTGTGGGTGTGTGTGTGTGTACATATGTGGGGGTATCTCAACCCTGCACATTCACACACACATATACACAAAGAACCAAACTAATATGGAGGCTGGAGAGTGGCAGGGGCTGTTGGAAACAAAATAGAGAGTAGTGGTGCTCATAAGGTTACTTCATGCAAAAGGATTTATTGGGGAGCCCCTGTGTTCAACCCACAGTAACCAATGCAGGAGTGTGGGGCTGTATGACACTTCTGAAGAGACCATGGAGCTCAGCCAGAGCTTACAAGTGACAAGCCAGACACAAGGGCACTTAGTAAAAAATCATTGTAAATGTTCTGAGCAGGGTATGTGTGAGTCTTGGACACTGAGTGAATGGTAGGTGCTCTTGTGGGCAGGGTCTCCGTGAACGTGTAAAGGGAGCAGGGCATGAAGGAAGGGCACTTGGCAGAGGGAGGAGGAGAAGCTGGGCATGAATGAGCAGATGAAGCGCAGGTGGCCGGAGCCCTGGGAACATGGGGCCGTGTTATGGGTGGTGGGGAGACCTGAAGGGCAGGTAGGGGTTAGCAATCCCGGGTGGCAGCAGACAAACCAAACAGCTGGAGTGGCGATACACGGTGTTCGGAGCCATGGGTGGCTTATGAACCAGAGAAGAGTATGAGCCGTGCAGGGGATCAGGCTGAAAGACAAGGTGCCAAGCTTCTTCCTTGTGGACTTCAGTGGGATGGACCAGACGGTACAAGAAACAAGCACTGTTACCTCCTGTGAGCACCCAGGACGCTACCCTTCCTGCTGTCTGGTCCGGGCTCAGCTGACCAGGGATCTTTCTCTGTCTTCTTCCTCCCCAACTCTCTTTCCCCTTGACTGAAGTTACATTCTGGTCTGGAAGTATTGTGTGTGTTTGCACTATTGATATATTTTTTCCTCAAGGGCAATAAATCCTAAGGCTGTCTCAGGAAAATAGCAAGCACATTCATTTCTGGTGGTCAGTCAACAGTATGACAGGAAAGGCATTTTCAGTCACTGCGTGAGAGCTCACGCGGGCCCTTCTTGCCACTGAAGGGAGTTGAAATGGTTCTTTGTCTCTGGGTTTATTTTTAATTACTTCTGCTGGTATTTGATGTCTGGTGACTGCAGCAAGAAGAACATGACAAGACACATTAGGAACGAGGCCACTGATGCATGGCTGCTGCTGGCCATAGAAAAATCACTCCGAGTCAGAGGCCTGAGCCGCTGCCCGGTTCCTTTCCCACAGCTGCAGCCCTGTTTCTCCTCCTGGCTTCTGTGTTGGGGCTCTGGCCTCCTCTCAGGTGTTGCCGTCTTCAGAAAGTAGGTTCCTACAAATGACCCCCTCAAGTAGCCGTTTTTCAGGGAGACCATCCCCTCTTCTTTGCTAAGGGAAGAGTCAAATCCTCCACTTGAATGGGATTCGGTGGTACATATTAATAATCCCAGTACTCTGGGAAGCTGAGGCAGGAAAGTTGCAAATTCAGACCCTGATGGAGCTACATGATGACTTGGCAAGGTCCTGTCTCAAAATTAAGAGGAAAAAAATTAAACAGAGGCAGGGAAGTAGTTTGGTGACTGAGTTCAATCCTCTGGTACTGAAAAAAAGGAAAAAGATGGAGGGAGCAAGGGGAGGGGTAGGGGAAGCAGAAGGAGTGGGTGAGAGGTAAGGAGAAAGCAAGCCTGCAGAAAGGGACTGCACCCCAAAATGCAGACAGTCCGCGTGTCTGTCAGCCAGTGCAGGGCCAAGCACACCAGGCTGCAGTCGGAGAGAATGCGTGTCTGTCTGGAACCACTGCCTCTGCGGGTCCCCATACTGCAGAGAACCAGGAAGGCTTTCTTCCTCACTTAGTGCTTTTCATCATGTCTTTTTCACCCTCTCACCACTGCTGCCCCTGGTTCTGGGGGCTGAATTCAGTCTCATGCCTGCGAGGGGAGCGCTGTGCAGCCGCTTCCCTCGCCTCCCACTTCTTATTTCACTCCCACAATGTGCTCGTGGTTATTACTGAGGCTTTGAGTGATAGGAAACACTTGAATAATTATCGATATATTTACAGACTGCATGGAAAGGCATTGAAATATTGCTTCAAAAGCAAACAAATATGAAGAATAAAGCAAGAGCATTTTTCTTTTTTTGTACTGGGGATTAAACTTACAATCTCATGCTTGCCAGGTGGGTGCAGGACCCGAGCTATATTGCTGGCCCTAAAGTGAAGGCATGTAAGACAAATTGCATTTGAATCCTGAAAAGAGGGGAGAAAGGATTGTTAGGACAGTATTCAGAGACACCTTGTGAGCATGAGGGCTTTCCTGAAGTAATCAGTTCTGCAAAGGTGGGAACTTTGGCCCTTTGTGCAGCTTCCTAGGAATCCTTAGCTTACCAAAAAAGATGGAGATATACAAATATCATATAGAAAGTTCTGTTTGTCACTGCTGCAGGGGCCAGTGGATAAAGAGGTTGTTACCTCTTTTGTTCCATAGAGGAAGCTTGTATCTCAGGGAGCACGGTAAACCACATATTACACTATTGCTACAAATAAAATAAAATAAAGCCTTTAGATTGAATCAGAAAGAAAAGACAGTCAAGATGAATTTTTTCTCTCATAAATATAAATGTATACACATACATGTATGTAAAATAATTTTGGAAAGCATCATCTGCTTTCTTTTTTCCTGAGGTCAGATCCAATTTATCTATCATTTTGCTAGGATTTATTGTAATGACCATGACTTTTTTTGTACTCCTGTGACTAATATACACAAACTAATCACAAGTAATAGTCACGTGGTATTGTACGCGCACCAGGGCATAGGAAGCATGGCCAAAGAATTTATGAGAAAAAAACAAATTTTTTGTCTGCTTGTCTCTGATTATAGTTGGACAAAGCATTTTAACAAAATCCTTTACATTCAAGCTATGCTAAAATAAATTATTTGCTGTGGGGTGTGGTGGTACACATCTGCAATCCCAGCAGTCCGGGAGGCTGAGACAGGATAATGGCAATTAGAGGACAGCCTTGTGATTTAGCAACTTACAAGATTTTTCTCAACATCAAAAAGGGATAGATTGGGTATTTAGCTCACACAGAGCCTTGGGTTCAGTACCCAGTGCTGAAAGAGAACAAAACAAAATGCAAAAACAAAAGAAAAAAATGAAAGAAAGGATTTACTTGCTTTCTACGTTTCAATACATGAACTTTTTTTTTTTTTTTTTTTTTTTTTACTGGAAGGATTAAAAATATAAGAAAAAGGTGAAAGTTGAAAAAAGTTAAACAATAAAATGAAAAGTGTGTTGGCTTAGAGGCAAAATAGAGCAGAAAAATAAAAGATGTAAAAGAATATGTAGGTCATGGTATGAATCTGCACATAAAAATGTATAAGATTCTTGGTGTTTGTTGTCTGTATGTTTAATGGATATTTTCAAGGTATAGAGAAGGAAATAATTTCTTATCTTCTAGTTGGTGGGACAGGATGGGAGGCAAACACATACTTACATAAATAGACAAGCATAAGCATAAATGTGGAAGTAGTTAAATGAATGGGCAGAATAAAAGCTCAACAAGTTACTGGGTAGGCAAACCAGAAAGCAAGAAAGGGAGAATGGGGAGTGCTGGTTGATTGGAGTGTTGGCAGTAGAAATTAAATGATCCTGGAAGCCCACATGGGGGAGGTAAAATACAAGGAAAAAATTGTGATGGGACTGCAGGACAGAGCAATGGGCATATCCAGAGAACTGAACATCACGGAGGGAATAATCAGATGGAAGACTCTGTAAATTTAAAGTGTGCCCAGATAGTTGGAGAGCAGAGTGAGCAGAGTGGAGATGGGGAGGAAATGAAGCCATTCGTCTCCCCAAACTGGTGGAACTTTGTAAGCATCTTGGGGACTTGACCAAGCTGTGGAAAAATTTGCATGATATGGCCTGATGTATACAGCAGGGTCACTCCAGATCAGAGGTGGCTTACCTATGGCACGTGTGCCACAGGGGAATGTGTGTGACGTTGAAAGCTCTGAAAGGTTTGCCACCACTATTCTAGATATGGATTAAAGACTAGGAGAACAAGGACGTAGTTTGGGGAGGCCAGTGATTGGTTCAAACAGGGGATTTACAGAAATACATGATTTCTGCTCTGTAAAGATGTAGAACAGAAAGTGACAAAAAAAACGGGCCTCAGATCCCATCAGGCTCTCGGCCTGTTTCTGAGCTAAGAGTGGTTTCAAGGAGCTGTTGAAGAGGAGGAGAGACAGAAAGTGTACATGGCTTAGGAAAACTAAAAGACTGGGATCTAGAAAGTGTTTCCTCCATGCGTAGGGTAAAGTAGGTCCCCAACAACATTGGAAAGAGGACTACCTGAGTAAAGTAGTTGATGAAGATATTGGGGATTGATAGATGTTGCAAAACAAGAATCTATGGCTTAATCCAGAACCTTCACAAACAATGCTGTTTCTATTGAACTGCTGAAAAATACTATTTGGTTTTCAAAAAAGTAAACCAAAAGGCACTTCATAACACAAATAATGTGGTAAATAACTGCCAAGTAAACCTGCCATACCAAGAAATGAATTAAAAACACAAAGCACTTTTATAGAGATTTAAACTTTGATGTCTACTTATTTATGTAATTTTTAAGCCACCTTCATGGGGTAGGGATAATTTTCCTATTTGAAATGCTTAAATGCTTAGTGATTGCTCAAGAGAAGTTGGGTATTCACATCTGTTGATACTATGATGCCCCCACCCCCTGGAAACAGTGGATTCTAGAACCAATAGAGATGTCCATTTCAAGATGACAGACCAGAAATGCAGATTAACTTTGTGTTTCCTTGAAACTCTATTTAGATGTGTAATAACACCAAAACTGCAACAATAAAGCAGTCGATTCTAGAAGTCATCAACTGCAGAGGCATCTTGACATCTTTTTTGTGAAACAAAATTGGAGTGAAAGAGTGAATAAAGTAACCAACAGAAAGCTTCTCTGGAAGGCACCACGCCAGTCTCCTTTCGGTGGGCCCTGCTTGAAATACAGGGAAAATGGAACAAAAGGCTGAGATAACCACTCTGGGAGGAAATAGTTCACTGATTGAATGAGTTGCATGGAGCACTCCGTGTGTCTCCACTGTACCCATATGACTACAGGGGATAATTGATGATTAGGACCAGAGTGCAGAGTTCCAAAGGGTGCATCAGAAGCAGCCAGATATGGTTCATTGTCCTCACCACCACCACGTCCAATCAGGCCACCTCCAGTTCCTTTGATATGTGAGAAATTGATGCTTTAAAAATTATCACATTGTCTCAGCTCATAAATATAAATTCCCATCCATAAAATATTATTCTTCATTACTAAATTAGTGTTTTAGAAATACTGTGCCTTGACAAATTTACCTCAATGTGTTTGCTCCTGCAAAGCTGAATTGTCTTTGAGGAAACACTTACCCACTTAAACATCTGACACTGTTTTATCCTATAAGCACGAGGAAAGAACTTCCCATATCATAAAAAGGTGTTTTATCCATCTGTTTATTCCCACTGGACAAAAATTCAAAATGGACTCATATATTCTTCTTTCCAGCGTTGTGGGAACCTACTACCAGCCAAATTCTGTATTGGGAAAATATTTTCTAGATTTGTTTTAGGTTTAAGAAGCCATACACGGTTTTTGTAGTTTCTGAATTTTTCTAGGATATTTATGTCTAGATTCATTTGTATTGTAGTGAAGCCCAAACATTTGTCAAACAATTACGATTATTCCCTTTCGTGAAATACTGAAAACAATATAATAAACAAATGAACAGTTCTTGTTGGAAATCTTTGTCTAAATTTGTGTCACCTTACTATTTTTCAAAGAAACAACATCTTATTTCATATTGAACTTTCTTTAAACAATGTCAAAGAAATGTGATGCTTAGTATATCGTTTAGTATATTGTTTCTGCTCCTAGAAAAGTTAAAAGAACTTAGAATTCTTGTGTTCTCAAAAATAATTCTAAGTCTTTTTAACTCCTTTATAATTTGCATATTCAAAAATGGTAAATGGAAACACAGTTGTGTAAGGTGGAGAATTTAGCATTAATGTATATGGGGTTTTCTTTCCAGTACTAGGGAACATACCGGAGTCTTTGCACTAAGCTGCTGCCTCGCCATTTTTTTTTTTTTTTCGTAGATTGTTTTAGTTGAGACAGGGTCTTGATAAGTCACTAATTTGTACTAGCTGGACTCAATCTTGTTGTCTCAGGCATGCCCCATCATGCCAAGTTTATAATGTGATTATAATAAGCAAAATTTAGTCTAGGTCACCTGGAAGAGGAGCTTGGCAGCTTCAGTTGGTTTAAACCAGCACCGTGAGGTCTTTTCTGCAGACCTTCATGGGAAACAAAGACACAGCTTGAAGAGGTGCTAGCTGTCAGCACCTTCCTCTTCTCTCACCCCTCACCTGAAAGCACAGATGCTAGCTCTGTAACTTCCTGCCCTATAACCTACAACTTTCCAGATCATCTCCCATTGGGGAGGGGAAAGGATAGATGCAGATGCTTGTTCTTAACCTCAGGGTCCTGTGGAGTATCTCCCTCTTCTTTGACTATTCTCACCTACTATCTGGCATCTCTCTCATTCTAAAGATAGAGGAAGCTTCAATAGCCTCAAATCCTTATCATCTCACCCCAAAGCTCACATCCTTTGGGGGCAGGTGGGCAGTTTCAGGATGGAGTTGAGTTTTTGTGCTTATTCCCTGGGGTCAGCTATAAGGGACCTGACCTCATAATAGACAGTCACCCCAATTTTATCCCACACCTATGCCCCAACAGTCCTTTGAAGGCCTCAGCTTTTGTGACCTGGAAATTGGAACACTATTCCATAGGCAGGGACCTAGTCTTCTCTAGCAAGTTCTCCTGACCACAGCCTGATGGATTTCATTCCAAGGCAGGAGTGTCTCTCAGCCATGCTTTTGTATACTGCAGTCACACTTTCAAACAAATATCATTGCCTCTGTAGGACCCTGAGCTTATGGGTATAATTATTTTTACCTTGGGCTACCATTGGGTAAACTGAAGCATAGGATCAGTGAATGACAATCAAAGAGAGCCCAGGCCCAGCATAACTCCTCCAAAGGTGGCTACACTTGGGCTTTGCCAGAGGCTTGTTCTGGGCTGTGGTCTCCCCTGTTCAAGGTGAGCACCATTTATGGAATGACAAGTACTGTGGAACTCACAGAGGGAACTGGGGGGTGGGTTTCTCTGATGTGTGTGGACCCTAGAGCCTGTGTGGATGTTGGTAAGGTTCCCCTTATGTGAATCAACAAAGATGCCATCCTGGTAATGCTAGGACAGGTTGAGCCATGGGCACTGTGTGTGCCTGGCTTTTTTTTTTTTTTAAGTAAGGAGAAAAAGGAAAAAAAAAAAAAGAAGAAAAATGGTACAAGTTATACAGACTTTCAGAAAAAAAATAAACAGGAAATAACTAGTTAATGGATTACATATTGTCATCTTAGAAATATTTGTTCAAGTTACAAGAGTAAAGCATATAAAGTGGACATTCAAACAGTGAGACTGCAAACAGTTCTGTTCAATGATCCAACAAAACTCAGTAATATCATTGTCTATCTTATACACTTAAATATACATGCAGTTATACCATTTAGAGCACTTTCTTTTCCTCTCTTTTGTACAATGACTATTACACATTTTGGGTTTTATTGCTCCCACAGTTCTTATTACTTTTTTTGGAAGAGAGTAAAACCAAATATGACTTAATAGAACAGAGTTGGTTAAATCAAAAGGGTGGACATAATAGATAATGTAAAAACATAATACAAGGTGATCAACAATGGTTACCATAATGCCTCCTGCTATCTTAAATAGAATTGCCTATATCATCAGTTATAATAAAATTGAACAAAACAGTAAAGAACGAAACCAACAAAACCAAAACGTTGGAGACATTACAGGTCTTCAAAAGTAGATAATAGTCAACCAGTATGGGCGTCATAATGAATCCCACTATCTTCACAGCTGTTGCCTAAACTTTCGAACCTGGTACTATCAAGCAAAGCAGAATAGAGGAACATCAGTCAAAACAAGATGGTGAGAGCAATACAGGGCTTCAAATCAAGTTAATAGAAAATCAAACTGGGTTACTATAATATATCCTGCTTTTTTAAAATTTATTTTTCCTTTAATTAAAAGGATAAAAATAAAAAAGTAAATAATAATATTGAGATTGAGATAAAAGAGGGCATAACAACTAAACAGTGCAGATCAAAACATAACCATTTAAGCAAATTAGTGTTTAACCACAAGATAATCCCGACATAAAAGAGTTACCATATTGTCTCTTTCCTTGAGATCTTTGAGTATAACTTTGTATACTGTAGCATCAAATATATCAAAACAATGTAAAACCATTCAAGAGAATGACAGTATTACAGGGTATTTAGAATCAACTAATAGATAATGAACTACGGTTTCTGTATAATCTCCTTGTCTATAAAAGTTTTTGTTTATACTGTCACATATAATAAAATCCAATAAGATATAACATGTTAAGACCTATGGAGACAGAAGAACAAAAGCTTGATGGGACTTCAAAATAAGATGATACCAAATCAGCACTACCTATTATGATGTTGTTTTCTCCAGAATAGCTGTTCCTATCATCCAATCTTCTCTGCCTCATTTCTGTTGAGCTCTTTTTCTTTCATTAGTTGTCAGTTTGTCTTCTTCATTTTGTTTTCTGCTCCATTCATTGTGGCCTCTCTGCCACTATTTCTGGATTCTTCGTATTTTTCTTTTTTAGAATATTCTTCAGTATTCTCTGTAGAGTTGAATTAGTGGTTGCATATTCCCCCAGTTCCTCTTTATCCTGAAAGTACCTTGTTTTTCCATCAATTTCCAGGGATAGTTGTGCAGGATATCTCAATCTTGGCTGGAGGTTATTATCTTTCAAAGCTTGAATTATTTCCCCCCACTTCGTGATTTGATGGTTTGTGCTGAGAAGTCTGCTGTAATTCTGATGGGTGTTCCCTTGTAAGTGATTTGTTTCTTGTCTCTGACGGCTTTTAATATTCTGTTCTTATATTGGATTTCTGGAATTTTGATTATTATATGCCTGGGTGTAGCTCTATTTGGGTTGTGGGTAGCTGGAGTCCTCTATGTCTCATATATCTGAGTATCTTTACCATTTGCTAAATTAGGGAAATTCTCTTGGATTATTTCTGTGAATAGCTTTTGTAGTCCATTTGTTTGTGTCCCCACTTCTTCTCTTATGTTCTTAATTCTTAAGTTATAGATCCTCTTATCATCTTCTAGTTTTTGTATTGTTGCTGTTTGGTTTTTTTTTTTTTTTGTTATTTTTAAGAAGTTTTTCATTTCATGCTCCCATATTACAAATCTGCCCTCCAGTTCAGATAATCTGTCCTTAGTTTCTTTCAAGCTGTTATGCCAGTTTTCGATAGAGTTTTTAGTTTCCTGGTAATCTCTTTGAACCTGCTTCACATATTCTATGTGTTCTCTATTTTCTCCATCAAATAATTCTCCCCTCTTTTTCTGTTCTTCCATTCCACCATCTGCTTTTTCTTGGGTGGTGCTTAACATTTCTCTGACTATTCTGCTTATATCTTGCTTCAGGTCATTAATAACTTCATTCCTGAACTCATCTATGAGGCTTTGGAGATCGTGCTTTATGTCTATTGGTGCTGTGTCTGCTATTGCCTGTTTCTCAGGATTGGGGGCCGAGGAGCCTTTCTTGTTGCTCCCTCTTCCCATATTCTTTGTTCCTTATATATGCAAGCGTATATAGGAGGCCCAGCTTCCTTCCCTGTTGGCCACAGTCTGACTGAATTGCACCGGCTAGGTGTTCCTGCCCACCGAAGTGCACCTGGGAGTTACGGACCGGGCAGCCTATGAGGGCCCGCCCCTTCAGGTCAACCTACCTAAGGCTTCACCACTAGGGTGCCCCTCCAGGCGCTGGGACCTGGGTTGTGCTAGTGTACTGGGTCTCAGCCAGCAGCGTCACGTAGGCTAGGCACAGCTCACCAATCCCGCTTGAGTGGGGGATATGTGACTGAAGTCACTACAGCGCCCTGTTCCAGCAAGTCTGCCTGGTCCCAGAATGTCCTCTGTTGGCTGTGGGAGAGTCCCACTTTCCCTAGACTGTGGGAGAGTCCCACTTTCCCTCACTCACCGGAGGTCGATGCACGGCTCCCCGCCCGCCCAGCTCTTAACTCCTTTCACCGATTCCTGTTCTCAGAGCTTTTGCATGTCTCTCTCCCTGCCAAGCCGATTCAGATGCAGCAGCGGTGGCAGGAAACCCAAATTGCGGCTTCCAATGGCGTGGGCTCCAGCTTCCATGCTCGGGCTTTATCTGTTCCTGTTATAGCACCAGGATTGCATTCCCAGTTGGTATCTCTCAGCCCAGTTCGTTCTTGGGTCAGCAGGGTATATCTCCTCTTGGTTAGGATTCCTCACTCCACACCATTCCTGGATTCTAAGCTGGGTCTCGCAGAGAGCCTGCGTAGCTGCTGCTATCTGTCCGCCATGTTCTCTGGATCTCCGTGCCTGGCATTCTAGCTGTACATTTGGGGATCCATTGACTATATTCCATGGCCAACACCATAGAATGAGCCAGGACCTGGCCCTTTTAGTGCCCACTAAGGCCCAGACACATACTGTACTTTGCTGCTGTCCTGTTGCCTGCCCTTACCTTAGAAATCCCTGACCCTTAGATGGGACCACAGGGGAGCAGCTGCGTGCAGCTGCCTCAAGTCCAGGGATCCTTATCTCTGCTGGTGCCCAGTAGGTGGGTGGCGGCAAGGTCAGGAAGCCAGGCCTTTGCAAAGCACAAGACTCCCTCCTTTTCTTTCTTTTCCTCCTCCTCTTAAGCCCTCCCCTCACCCCAGCGTCTCTCCTCTTCCTATTCTTTGTTCTCCTTTCCCCGTGTGTCCCACATAGCTGGCCTTGTGCTAGACGTGGCAGGCCTGTGGGCTGCTCTGTTCCTCCCTAGTACTTTGTTGGCCCAACTGAAACTAGTGTTCACAGGGTTGGCTTGTTTTGTTGTGTCATCCATACCAAGCTAGAATCAATTGGCTGTGTTTCCTTGGGCCAGCATCTTTGGTTGGGGCCATGAGGGTCCCTGTGTTCTTAGCTTATGGGAACCTCAGTCAGCTCCCACAGCTGTGGTCCCTGTAGGGCTGGGAGTCAGGTTGATAAGTCCTGACTGCAGAGGACCTCGGGGCCTTCCTTAAGCTCTGAGACCCTGGGGGACACATGGTCATAAGGGTCCTTGAGAGGACAAGTGGTGGTCCTTCTGTCTGAGAGGATCCAGGTAAGCACTGGATTTAGACCTGGCTTGCACGGTATGGCAGAGTTAGACCTAGCCAGGGAGTCAGGGATGGGTGTGGCCAGAGTGGACAGCTGAGTCCACTCTGGAATGCATAGTGGCAGAAACCTAAGTGTCTTAGTCACTTTTGTGTTGTTGGAAAAAAATACATAACACCTACCACTTAGAGGAAGAGATGTTTATCTTCACTCACTTTGCAGAAGTACAAATGGCTCATAAACATGGGAAAAGTGTTCAGTATCTTTGACCACTAGAGAAGGCAAATTAAAACAACACCAAGATTTTATGTTACCATAAAGAAATCTAACAATATGAAATACTAGTGAGGATGCAGAGAAATAGGAATCCTTGGTCATTGTTGGTGGGAATGTAAAACTAGTACAACCACTATGGAAATCAGCTTGGAGATTTCATAGAAAACTAAATCTAGAAATTTTCCTTCTATGTATCTTCCCAAAAGAGTTAAAGACCTCACACTACAGTGATACATGGATATACCCACCAACAAACCAATAGGTAAAGAAAATATGATACTTATACACAGTGGAGTACCACTCTGTCATAAAGAAGTATATACTTGAGGCATTTGAAGGAAAATTTATGCACCTTGAGGTCATAATGTTAAGTGAAATAAATCAGACACATAAACTTAAATGTTTCATGGTTTCTTCTGTATGAGAAACCCAAAGTATAAATAGCAAAATGAAAGACAGATAATATAAAATAAGGAGATAGAAATATTGAAAAAGGGAAGAAGACTAAGAGAGGGAACAGTGGAGGAGGGGAAGATGGTAAGAAGAGAAAAAAAAATAGACCAATAGGACTCTTGCTCCATTTTGAGTGACTATTTTGAGCCCAAAGCCAGGCGTGGTGATGTATACCTGTAATTCCAGCACTCAACCTACTGAGGCAGTAGCATTGCTCCAAGTTGGAGGCCAGCCTGCATTACATAGTGAGTTCAAGGCCAGCCTGAATTACGTAGCAAAACCCTGCCCTAGAAACAAACAAACAAGACCATATTTCAGCTGGGCATGGTGGCATACACCTGTATGCCTGCATTGTGGAAGGCTAAGGACTTCCCATTTGAAGCAGTCTGGTATATTGCTTCCACTGGTGCCCAAAAGAGGCTCCTACCTCAGGCCCAGGCTGGTAAAAGCACAAGCAGACCCCTGGGATTTGGACGTGAACAAGTGGCTCCAGAGCCATACTTCCTGAACTGTGGGAGTGCTCCTGTCCACCCTGCTGCCCACTGTGGCCCAGTGAAGAATATCTGTCTAATCTGGAGCACACTGAAGAGTCCTGCAGGAAACTCCTCATCCCCACAGAGCCTCCAGGACCCAGTAGGAGCAGATGCCCACCAGTTGTTTGAACAGAGACCTGACTGAAGGAATTGTTAGCAGATATTTGAGATACATGGGCAGGGAAGCAGCAACTCCAGGGAGCAGCCTTTCTCTATGGTTTGGTGTGGGGCAGAGGAGAGGAAGGGAAGAGGGTATTTGTGCCATTGGGAAGCCTGGAGCAGAGGCCCACAGGGCTGAGACCAGACCTCAGAGGAGGACATGGTGAGTGGCAAATGCTGAGGTCTCTGAGCTGGAGGAAGGTTCTGCAAGGCCAGGACTTAGGCTTTTGGGGGCGTGTGTGTTGTTCTGGCATCTGTGAGGGGGATGCACGGAGACTGGTTCTGTAAGGGTCGTGAAAACTATACTTTCCTTTTGGTGTGGACTGTGCCTGCCGATTGGACCCCTTTTCATTGGAGTAAAGGCAGTGAGAACAAGAATCTACCAAAGAAACGAAGAAGGAGCAGCTTGCTCTCCTTCCTCATCGGCACAGCCTCCCTCTTTGGGTCAAACCTAAAGGAGGAACAGCTGGCCAAGCAGGGATGTGGTCTGCAGAGTCCCAGCACTGGCCTTCACAGCTTGGTGGACTCGGTGGGTGTTGAGGCACCTTAGCTTATTAGCTGCTTCATGCAGTAATAACTGGAAGCTTCCCAAGTAAGTTCTACATTAGCTGATAACCAAGGATATGTGCAGTGGGTCTTTTCCTGGGTTTTATTCCCCATGAATAGGACTTTTAGGGTGGGGTGGGGGTGAGGATGGGGCTGCCCAATGGGAAGAGGTGTGAGGGTAGGTGTCCACAAGTCTGTTTCTTTATCTAATGAATGGGGCTACTTACACATACCTTGTAGTGTTGTTAAGAATTAAACATGTACTTTGCTACCAACCTCAGCACTGGGCACATTGCACAGTCAGCAGAGTCCTTGATGGCGGTGTTATTGTCACAGTTAACTGTGATTTTCAGCTCCTTGCATAGTTAAAACCCCTTCATTGTGTTAAAATGTAGTTTCACTCAGTGAATTCAAGATGGTGTAGCAGTATTTCCTCAGATGTGGGAAACAGAAAGTGCTGTTTTTATCCCTGAATGTGGATTAATCTTACACAGTGTCTTGCTTGACTTGTAAGAAGATTACTCAGCTGCATTTTCAAAAACATTCCCAGGCATTTCCTTTTACCTGATTCATAAATAAAAGTGCACATGATATTATTTTTCCCTAAACTTCCGGCACTTACCAAATATACCAAGAAATATTTGAGCATTTATTTTTATTAATGATAAACAGTATAATGTTCATCAATTCAGAAGTGTTTCAGGGGAGATGAGCCTATCTGTATTTGTGAAATATGAAAAGGAGATTTGAAAAGTACTATTCTGTGTGAATACTATTTATTATTTTCCTAGAATAATTTTCAAGATACAACCTGCCTGGGTAGGAGTCCAGGCTTTGCCACTTCTGAGCTGGGTGACTCGGGATTCCATCTCCACGTGCTGACGTTTCCTTATTTAGAAAATGGGGCCAAGAAGATGAACTGTGGCCTCCAGCAGGTGGGGGCAGATGAGCAGGTCTTGGAGAAGAGGTCCATGGTATCTGGACCAAGATCAGCTGGCATCTCTTCCTGCAGCAGCCTGTGCTTCGTGGAGATAGGAGAGGATGCAGGTTTGGCGCAGGAAGCTAGGGCTGAGTGTGTTTCAGGGAACTCCATACTTGTAAGCAGCCCCACACTGTTTTCTTCACCAGCCAGACCTGAGAAGGGGAAGCCCCTCTCACAGAGCACATTGCCTGAGTGGATGGAAAGGCTTGGTAGCCTCCCAGGTAAGCTGGCTGAGTCCTGTTTTAAACATGCACTCCCTCCTTTGGTGATTTGCTGCCTGGCTCTCTGTAGGTCAGTCTGTGGAGGTACAGTAGCAGCACGGAGACAAGGCTGGAAGGCCACCCCAAAGGTCAGGAGCATGCTGGTGTGTGACAGTGGCAGGCCATGCTCCCACAGCCACTTGGACTCCACTGTGACCCCTTCCTGCGCTGAAGTCGCAGCCGCATTCATTCCTTGCCAGATCTTAGATTTATTGTCTTATCCCATTCATTCCCTGTGGTTTTCACAGCAGCAGAGAGGCCCTTTGTGTTTATTTCCTCGGTTTAATTGGAAATTACACGTAAGACATGTGATGTATTTGAAATTGTGCTTATATTCATGGTACTATGCTGGCAGTGCAGGTAAGAAGTCTGCTCATCACCACCGAAGTTTTCATAAATCCTTACGTGCGATGCCTTGTGTTTAACTGTAGGTGCCACAGTACACAGCAGATCTCTGGAACTTCCTTCTCTTGTCTGACTGTAACCTCTACCCCCTGGGCAACTCCCTAATCCCTCTCCACTCTCAGGACTAGGTAGCAACCAGTCAATTTTCTCCTTCCATGCCTTTGATTATTTTAGATGCCTCATGTGAGAAGAATCATGCTGACATACTTCCCTTAGCATCATGTCTTCTCAGTCCATCCGTGTTGTTTGTTGCTAATGGTAGGGTTTCCCTCTTTGTAATGTGGGATATTCCATTTTCTTTTCCATCTGGTTTGCTGCACTATGGTGACGTTAAGGTAAAGTCTTGCTTTGGTCAGCAGGAGCTGCTCTAGTAGGTGCTGATTTATTTTGATAGAGGCTATGATCCCCTCATGCCCTCTCCTCTGCCCGCTGCTCTCACAGCTTTTTGGGAACATCTGAAGTTCTTGTTCCTTTTGCCCCAGACTGGACTCATTCCTCACTTCCTTTTTGTTTGTCTCAGATGTCACCTTTTCAATGGCATCTACGATGACAGCCTTATTCAAATACCTGTCCCTGCATCCTTGGCCTTAGCTGCCCTCAGTGGTGCTTTTCTGTCGTTGACAGTACTTTTCAACTTGTAGCACATTTGATAAAGATCTTGTGGAAATATAGTATGCTTGTTGTCTGATCCACTGGATGCGGAACACTGTGCAAGCAGGACAGTGTGCTTGTGTTGTCCTTCTGTGCGGCTCAAGGGACCAGAGCAGGGCCTGGCACATCATATGAGTCCAGGAGCCTTTTCAGCTGCCAACTGAGCTCCGTGCAGCCATCACCTCAGTGATCCTGGCAGCATTTTTTGATACAGATCTCAATTATATGACCTTTCATGCTTGAGGACACAGCATCAGGAGCAGGTTGATAACTAAATGCCAAAGCCCATTCCTGCTGCAGAGTGCTCAGCACCCTCTGCTGGTGTGAAACCCTTCGGTGGACAGAGAGCATCAAAGTCTGCCTCAGGCCTCTGTTGGGTTCATTCGAGGTACAAAGAATGCCTAGGTTCTTTGTGAGAGACTTGAAGATGTCCTTGGTTCCAAACTGAGGTAGTCTGATTTTCAGGAAAAAACACCATGAAGAAGAGAGAATGACCTTGAATGGGAAAAACTCCCAGGAAAAGTCTTTCCCTGCACCTTGAGTATCTTCTTACACTGACCGCAGCACCACCTCTTCAGTATCCATCTTGCCCAGGAAACCCCAATGTGAGCTTTTCCTGCCCTCAGTGCTTAGTGTGTGGTTCAGTGCCTGATGTGTAGTTTGTGCTCAGGAAACATTTGTGGACAGGTGTTTGGAGCCTTTTGGATTAGAAGAAAGGAGGAACAAGTGGACTTAAGTCAAGGCAAGGGTCCAGCAGCTCCCAGAGGAGCCCTAAATGACTTTATGTATTAAGCCATTAAGAAAATTACTAATAAACAGAGGTAGTGTTTAGGTGACCAGGGTGCTCTTATTTTTTCTTGAAAGCTTGCCTTTTAAGGCATTTTAGATATACGATAAAAACTATTTAATCTGTATGGGCAGAGGGGTGATCTGTCTTTAGAACTCTCCCCCATAGCTCAGCAGGAAGGATTTCCAGAACCTGATAGTGAGCCTTGAACCTCCTGGCTTTTATTGATGATTATGCGTGTTGCAAGGTCGTCATCAAAGAGGAAACTGTTGCTTTCTTAGCTAACATTATTTGGTTGTTCAAACTACCTTCATGCCTTCTTCTTCCAGTGGATTTTGGGAAGCCTGATGCCCTTGCATTCCTTCAAGGATCCGGGTTAATCTGGAGGCTCCTGATGTGACTTGATGTTGGCTGTTAACCTGTTACCACCTGACTCCCCTTATCTTAATCATTGATATGCAAACTGCAGAAGGGAGCCCTATGAGTCTGTTCTGTTGCTGAAGTTGAAATACTTTGGGGCCAACTTCATTCAGTTTAGCTAGGCCTCCCCACGGAGCTGTCTCATTCCATCCCAAGGTCAGTACACTCAGTTTGGTTCATTGTTTGCTCTTCCCTAACTTAAAATAGATTTTGTTCTGTTCTCTCCACCCCTTGGGAATTCCTATCTAGAAACAGAAACAGTTGATGGTGGCAACTGATAGCCTCTGGGGGAGACTTGTATGAGCTGCATGTTAAATCTCCGGAATACACTCTGCTGCCTGCTGCCTTGAAGGCCTTGCTGGGGAACAAAGAGCTTCATGTAGAGATCTTCACTGGAATACAAACAGCAAGTGAGATGTCTAGGGAAAATTAGCTGCATGGCCACGAGGTCTCCTGGGGGTCTATCCCAAGCCTGGAGTACAGATTTCCAAGGTGCCTCTTGATTTGGGGAGAGCAGGTATTTGGAAAGTTTTGGCATTCTCAACTCGCTTCTATAAATCCAACTCTTGGAACCCATGAAAATTTTACTAAAGCTTTTATGATTCGGATCACTTCAGTTTTGCTTTCCTTTGATTCATTTTGTGTCTTTGTTGGACAGTGATGGGAAGTGGTGGTAGAATTTTAAAGGAGACCGTTCCAGATCAGAACTCCAAATGGAAGGGTGTCTGTGTGAGCTGAAGGGAGATTTATTGAAATGTCTTTTCTCCCTGCATCCTGACTACCTTAGGCCTCCTAAAGGGCTTGCCCTTTCCCTCTCCCTCACCTTAGGAAGTGGCCCTTTATGACCTCTGCTCGTTAAACAAAAATTCCAGACCACTCAAAAAATCGTGTTCTCTTTAAAATCCAGCCAGCTGCATTAAGCTAGGGTTTGACATGCAGAGAGCCCTGGTGCCCAGCTCTCTGTTTCTGCTGCTCACAGGCAGCGCACTTAAACATCCCCGTGCTGCTGCTGCTGTGAACTCACTAGCAGAGGTGAAGGACTGACAGAGTGGGCACCCCAGGCCTCTGCAAAATACTCCCAGAGGAAGAGCCATTTAAGATGTCTTACAGTCACAGTTGTAGCCTGAGCTGAGTGTTTCTTTCTTTCTTTTTTTTTTTTTTAAGGAGAAAAAAAAAAAAAAAACAGAAAAAGGGCACAAGTAATACAAAATTTAAAAAATAAAGAGTAAGAAATCACTAGTTAATAGATTATATATTCTCATCTTAGAAATAGTTGTTCAAGTTACAAAATTAAGGCGTATAAAGTGGACTTTCAAACAGTGAGAGTGCAAACAGTTTTGTTCAATGATCCAAAAAAAACTCAGTAATATGGTTATCTATCTTATACACTTAAACCTATATGCAGTTATAATCTTTAGAGCACTTTCTTTTCTTTTCTTTTATACAATGACAATTACACATTTTGGGTTTTATTACTCCCACAGTTCTTATTACTTTTTTTGAAGAGAGTAAAACCAAATGCGACATATCAGAACAGAGTCAGTTTCTAATATGTGTTAAAAACATGTACATCCACGTCTCCAGTGATGCATCCCTGGCCACCACTTCTCTTCTTGCTATGTAGGCTTTCATCACACCTGCTATTTCCCGTAATGACCCTCATCCATGGTTATGCTCAGGCGCTGATCTGAGAGTCTTTCAGTTAACTGTGCATCGTAAACTCCATAAGGTGAGTACCATGTCCCTCTCAGTCACCAGTATGTGCCCAGCACTCCTGTTTGGGCACAGTCACTGAGCACACACTGGACATGGTGTGTGCGTGCGTGTACATGTGGTTGAGTGGGTCGATAACATGATGTTGTGTGTGCAGAGGTGGTGGTGATGGAAATGGATGGATGGGTGATGGATGGGTGTATGTGGATAAGTGGATGAAGGGTGGGGATGAGGATAGTCCCTTTGAACCCCTGTGCTACCGAAGACTGAACAGACACTCTGCATTCAAGGTTGAAATGACTCAAAGCTTCAGGTATAGGGCCTGACTTTTTCTCACTGCACTTACCTGGGATCCCTGGGAAGCGAGATTTGCGAGCAGAACAAAGAGTTTAGAGCATTGACAGGAACCTGTAGAGCTTTCTGTGATATTAAGCAGTCTGCCGTGACTCGCATGCTATAGGTTCACCATCACTGATTTCCAGTGAGCACACGAATAGACTGAATACCATGCATGGTATCTGAGGATGCGAACATTGTAGGAAGTTCTCTTGAACAGTAAGAGTTCCCTTAGGGTTTGGTGGTGCTCCGGTTCCTCATCCCTCAGAAGCAGCGTCTCCCTCTGTTCTGGCTCCTGCCCTCAGCCCGAGGCCAGTAGGAACAGTTCTTGTCGGTCTCCTGCCCCAGCTTCGGGGAGCAGTCTGCTGAGCTTGTTTCCTGCTGAACTCTAGGGTTTTTTTGGGTCCCCTGGGCTGGTGTTTTTGGTAGAATATGGCAGAGTACTTAAATGGAACTAGAAAGGGAAGTAATTTCTTAGTATTAATTTAGAACAGGAAACCAAGTAAGAGTAACCAAACACTGTATTTGAAGGATAGAAAAGATGAGTTTAGCATTCATCTTAGTCTTGAGCTGTGTGATCTCAAACAAGTGAATCAGTCTCTCTGAGCTTCTAATTTGAAAAATCTCTTCCCTGCCTTTGTTGTGAGAATAAACAAAGGCGTGGCAGTACCTCTGGTCCGTGAAACCAGAAATGGAAATGGGACAGAAGTCTTGAAGAAAGAAAACAGAGTGAAAGAGTCAGACTACCCAAAGGAATCTGAAACCTGAGAATGTAAAAATGTTTGAGAGAGGTATCTTGAGTCCCTTCTGGAAAGATCCCTCTCTGTCCTTCCTGTGGCCAATTTTAACTTTTAAAATTTACAGTCATGACTGGTCATCCTTTGTTCTCAATGGCCTTTAGGACCTGCACATCTGTACAGGAAGCTTTGCAGGCTTTGGCATCTGGAAGCCAAAGTATAGGTTGGCTCATTTCAGACCTTCTGTTGTCCTCACCCTCATCCGAGACCTGAGGGGACAGCGTGAGCTGACAGGTCCACTTCTTATGCCTCTGGGCCCCTCCGAATATCTACATGACTTGGCCTTCAAAGCGTGGAGACTTTGATCAACTCGAGGCAGAAGGTTTGTGTGAAACCTTCCCTTGCTTTCTTTTTTAAACACAAAAGAGATCTGGAATTGATCCCAGATAAGACATCTGCCTCTTAATTTCACTTCAGAGGGGCAGGATGACAAGAAAGGCGATGAAGACAACTAAATGCATTTATGATTTATGCCCCATGTGATAAATCAATGGATGATTTCCCCCCAAAATGTGGTCACTGCTAAATTAACTCACACCAGCTGACACATCTGTGAGATGCATACAGGAACCGGGCTGAGCCCCTTCCTTGCCATGTGCACGCCAGTCCTGGAGACCCATATCCTAAAGATGGAGATTTCGCCTGCCAAGTGAGGGGTCGTCCGACAGATCTAGGAAGACGGCCACCTCACTGCCGTCCTCTGGTCCCCTGCATTCTGTGTTCTGCTCCCCTGCAGCTTGTGGTGCACACATGTTGAGTCTGGCCTGAGCCTTGGTTCATCTCCAGCATTCTTTTCTGTGCTTGCTTGCGTGTGCGTGGGGTTAGGTATTTTTGTTCCCAAAGGTGACTTGTGTCCCAACCCATTCTGTTATCCTCTGATCAAGTGGGGAGGATAGAGAGAATCCTGTTAACTTTCATTAACCCCAGCTGCACTGCACCTGATCTGAGTCAGCGAGGTTTCAGCCCGAGGACCAGCTTTAGCACCACCTCGAGAAGGCTTCTGAGGGCCAGGCGAGCCAAAAAAGAGAGTAGTGAGCAGTGGTCTTTGCCAAGGCTTCTCCATTCTGTCCCCTAAGATTTCCTCCATGTCTTTGTCCTTCTGAATTCAGAAAGCCATGTCTACACATTCTAACATATTCACTTGAGATCTTCAAAACTCTGTTGGACCACTTTTGATTACTTCCTAGTCACAGATCAGCTGTATTACTTCCTTCCCCATCACTTTTTCAGTTACTATTTTTACTAGTACTCATTTATAGTATGTACTGATCACATTCCTCATGGGGAGTTGGTGCATGTACAGAACACATCTCAATTTCTTTATCCCCTTTCCCTCTTTTTTTAGAAGCATTATTTGAAGGTAACTTCTTTAGGGTCAATTTAGGGTTTGGGGAAAGTCACATTTTGGCTTGTAAGTTATTTGTATGTGAAAGTGGCTGGTTGTGCTTTTCTTTTATTTTCCTCTGAATGAAAAATGCCTGTTCATTTTTAAAATGCGTTTGGTCTTTGTTTTGTGTTAGATTTTGTTCTGACTTTTGTTCTTTCTTTGTGAAAATTTAAGAAATTCTTTAGGAAGGGCCAGGACAGTGGGAAGGAGGGTTCTGAAATAGGTGCTTTTTCTTTGGAGGCGAGGCAGATGGAGGCAGCTCCTTGTCTGTGTGCAGACTCAGAGAGCTGCACGATGCCTGAGGTGTCCTGTCTCTGAGGTTGGAGGTGCTGGCTATAGATCAGGGTACCCTGGGCCATCATCTTCAACCTCTGATACTGGGACCAGATGGCCCAGCTCAGTTCTTCATGTGTTAAAAAAAAGGAAAACAGCCAGGTAGTAAAGGTTGCCTGTTGGGTGCCTCTGCTGGTCCCTTACCTTACCATTGTTCCAGCCAGAAATAATATACCTGCAGCTGTGATTCTGTAGGACAGTGGGGACATCTAATAATGTATCAGGCTGATCTAAGCTGCTTTTCCTCCAGCAGTGCCCCATGGGGAAGATAACACCCTCTCTCTACCTTTGTGTGAGCCAGTGGTACTAATCAGAAACCACTGCCATGGAAACAACTTGTCCTGTTTGGTCCCCTTCAAGTAGGGAATCACAAATTAAAAGAGAGCTTGATAGATTTTGCTTAATTCCAAAATGAAACCCTCACATACTTTGCTGGATATTACATAATTAGTTGACTTCTCCAAGGAGTTCTAATTATGCCTGTGGAATAAGCTGAAGGTAATGAATTGCATTCATCTCTCTAGCGCTCCGTCTGTCAGCCTGGAGCTCCAAGTCGTCCTCTGAGGTTTGCCTACCAGCTCAGCAAGCATAGCTTTATTTACAGCCACAGAACTTGGAAATGAAATACAATTTTATTTTATGGTGCACTACTTTTTTATTCTCCCTAAAAATCAGTTTTCCTTAGCTTCACATATTGAATAAATGGCCAAATGTAAACTACCATACTAGTCCCAAAACATAAAGATTCTCCCAGAAATGCATTAGTAAGACTCACAAAACCAAAAAATCCTGCCATAGATAGGAAGAGAATAATGACAGGAAGCAAGGGGAATGAGTTCTTTGGCCTTGAATTTTAAAGCTGCAACATTAGCACTTATTGAAAGAATCAGGTGGATGGGCAGGTGGATGGATAGATGCATGGGAGGAAGGCTGGATATTTGAGTGGCTGGATGAATATTTAGTCAGGGAGGAATACAGATTGAAGAGATTTAACTCAGGGAAAAGTCTACCTTTGGATATATTATCCTTTATTTCACTGCTAGATAAAATTAAGAAAAAGAATATAGTTCTGTACTTCTAATAACTTCTTATTTGTAAAAGAGAAACTTAACATCCTTTAAATCTGTCAGTAGACAATTTTGAAACATAACAGCAAAAGTGGAAGGAAAGTTCCTTTGGAAAACAGAGAAAATATGTCCCAGAAAAACCAGAGGAGAGTCTTGTATTTCAATAGCAGAAAACAGAAGATAAAGGGCATTCTTTATAAATAAGTCATTGCTGACCAGATAAAGTTAGACTGAAGCTGTGTTTAAATTTCGCATAGAAGTAGATGGTTCCAAGCCCAGAAGGAGCTGTTTAGAGGGCCAGGTGTGTGATGTGTCTGCCTCAGTTTTCTACCCATCAGTGCAGATGCTCCGGGTGAGGTGGGGAAGGCTGTTCCATCTTACTGCTGGCACAGCAGTAAGGTCAGTTAGTGGTGCCTGCTTGTTTTGCTCCTCCTCTGTAATGATTCATCAAAGTCTTCTGATGACTGCAGATCTTGAAGGTATTTTTGCTGTGGCATCACATTTGTCCAGGTTGTCCTCTTGAACTATATACAGAAAGAAAGGCCTTGAAAGATGTCGAAGTAAGTTTTCCAGAGACACAGGGTCATTCTTTTTCTATGCCAAGTGATTTTGCTGCCTAGAGAATTCCTAGTCATCCAAAGGGAACCTGGACTTGCTTTGTTCCTAAGTGGGTTGGAAACACCCCATGTAATCAAACACCTTCTATGTGGCCCAGTAATCAGGGCAGCAGAATTATACAAACCTGTCCACATGATTAGTGGGCTAAAATCCAGGGTAACATCTTTGGACATTCTCTGAGTCTAAAGGTGGGTTTTCCTACCATTGAAGTGCTGTGCATAGTAGTACGTGCCTGTAATTCCAGCACTCAGGAGCTGACTGACATGGGAGGATTGTGAGCTGAAGGCCAGCCGTGGACTTCCTTAGTGAGACACTGGCTTACAAACAGCAAAAGTGCTGTTCAGAAACGGCAGTGGAAGCATTAGTTCCTTTTTATTTCTAGCAGAAGCAATGTAATCTAGCTTGAATTCCAGCAGATTCGACTGGCACAGCAAAATTGCTACATGGATAGTACTTCAAAACCCCTGCTTAGATTCATTCATGAGATGTATAGAAAGGACCCTTCCTTGGACTATTTTTTCAAACATAAAATTGGGATCTTGAACCTGTAGATGTGAAGTACCTTTAAAACGATGCACTGATTTGTAAGACCAAGTTATGACCCCTCCATGTGGGTTTTGTTCTGTGTTAATTAGATGCATAGTCAGTAGTCATCATCCAAGCTGAGGCTGGAAGGCAGCAATAAGGCAGGAGGGCCAGTATCCCATGTAAGAGAATGCTCCTGCTTTCGGAGGTTTCATCAATACTCAAAGCAGGGTACCGACCCTGATAACTGCCCCATGGATTGTCACCACACGACCCTCTTCTGCTGGGTTAAAGGAGAGGTGTGTCCCAGTTTGTTAAAGTAATAAATATTTGAACCGTGTACTAAAACAGTCAAGATAGATATTTTAAAAATTTGTATCACCTTGACATTGCAAAAACAAATAAGGAAAACTTGCCATGAAGAAAGAATTTTCTTATTCACAAATTGAGAGAGCTGTGTATTGTAACTTCGCTGCGGTGAAGGCAAGCCTCTTCTTAAGAAAAAATGTCAGTAGATCTCAAGGAACGGATTTTTTTAAAAATCAATTTTTAAAAAAATCAATCCTATGAATAGGGAAAGACTGTCTTAAATATCAGCAGTAACTTAGAATTAAGGAAAGCAGAGAGTCCATCAAACATACAGTGCCTTGAATTCCCTTTTATTTTCTACACTGAGTCTTGAGCAGGTGGCTGAGAGGGGTAAGAGACCAGCCTCCATTTTTGTTTGTACCCTAACATTTCACAGCTATAAACTGCCTGGCAGAGTCCAGCAGGCAGGGATCTGCCCACAGGGTGTTGTTGGAGACAGACACACTACCCTGGGACCAGGAACCATGCAGTTAACGTGTGAAGAAGGTCTTGCCTTTGCTGCAGGGCCCCTTGGCCTTTCACTGTGTTTAATGACAGTGTCAGCATCTTGTCACTGTTGACTGAGGCTTATTGCTCAGGTATAGCGTGCACTCCAGGCTCACTCTTGGCATTTGCTTTGCAGCAAGGAGAATCCTTAGTCTTCTAAATTAAAAACAAATTCATTCTGTTCTTTCTGATATTGCAAATGTAAATATTTTCACCAAACCTAAATGGATGTTTAAATGGGTTTGTCACTTTAGCTGTTTGATGCTAGGGACAAGGACCCTAGGAAAAAAGTTACACTACTGATAGGCAGCCCCTCAGTTCTGTGCTGCTTGCAAACATTGCTTCAAGACTATAATCCACATGTATCCTGCAAGGCCCTGCAGAGATGTGGCATGAATCTCTGCCAGGCTGCAACTCAAAGCTGAGCTTCAGCTGCTTCAGGACACAGTCTTCCTCCCCAAGAGGGCTCCATCTCATCCAATTCTGTTACTCAAAAGCACAGGGACACCTGACACCAGGCAGGCTTCTGTGAGGATTTACCTTCCCTGCTCCAGCGCCCTGGCATTGTCTGTCATCTCCCTTTGTAAGGATTTCACAGGAACAGGATTCTTTCCTTCTGAGCATTTCTGTCTGTGTTTACACCCTCATTAATCGTGTTGTCTAATTGTTTGACTCCTTCATTAAATAATAAAGTCCCCCAGAACCGTCCAGGTGGGCTTCAAGGCCATGCGAATGTGCAGTAGCACAGGGCTCCGTGCTCAGAGCTCTGCTGTTTTTATCTTGATACCCTTGATACTTTTTCTCTTTTGCACCGGGCTGACACACATAGTCAGCCACAGGTTGAGGCCACATCTGTTTCTACTAGATCTCCAGCACAGTGTCTGCTTCGGAGGCTTTGGGGAAGTGAATGTTTCAGTGACAAAAGGTGGTCTCTTTTCATTAGTGCCTGACATGTAAAATGGTTAATACCTAATGTCAAGCTGGGATAGTATATGTATTTTCCTGGTGGCTCTCTACTTAACCTCATCTTTTTCATGAAATTTGGCCAATGCAAACAAAATTAAATTATAGAGTCATGCATATTATGATCTGAGAAAAAATTGGTGGCAAACTATAGAAAATATAGAAGTCTGTTATTCATTTTTTGTCTATGTTTCAAACTGAAAGGGAAATGGAGAGCAAAAATGTTAATTGGCTTGCAAAGAGTGCTGTAAGGAACTGGGCTGAACACTGTGCTGGGGAAAATATTCTTCAAATGATAGAGGGAGTTCACACAGTGGCTGAGGCCCTTTTAAAATAAGAACAGACTCTCTCCTATGTTCATTCAGTGCCAGGGAACCCCTGAAATGACCAGATGTCCAGTTTGATCTTCCTTCACACTTCTGAGGATGCCTTGCTGTCCCTCACACCAAGCACAGCCAGACCTCTGCTGGGGAGGGCAGAGAAAAACTGCAAGCCTTCACAGCTTGCTGTAGCATACCCATAAGTTTTCTGTCATGCGCCTGGCTTGGACACATTTTCCCATTCTCCCCTGCCCACCCTAAAGGTGACTGCTGTAGATTGCGAAGTCGGCAGGATTTTTCAGGCTGTGCCGACACCAGCTGTTAATAAATGAGGTGCACAGAAGTGCGATGGTGAGGCGTTTCCGCCCGGAGTTCATAGGCCTTCCAGAACATTTATGTCTCATTACAGCCCCATACAACAGTTTATGCCCTAATAAATCAGAGCAGCTTTGAGGAGATGGGCTGGCTTGTAATGAATCTTTCTGTTGGCATTTTCCCTTCAAGGTGCAAATAATGGAGCAAAACCACCCCATCTGGCAGCTCTGTGAGCGCTCTCACTACAGGAAGCTGTTTTTTCAAGCATCACAAAGGTCACCATAGGTAGTAGGAGTGAGGGGCTGCAGCTCAGACTGTGAGTGACGGGGGGATGAAGCTGTTTATGAGCCTTTATCACTGTGATTAGAGGCATTAGCTGGACTGTCAGGAGCCTGGCCTCCCTTCTGGAGAGGGACTTCAGTCATCGCTGATTTTTCACATTCATTTCAGACCCCTTTGCCGTCTGGCAAGCAGCACAGAGGGATACTGGCCTTGGCTGGATGTGTAGATCTGCTCACATTGACTTAGGCTGTATCCCAGTGCCTTGATGGGGCGTGCTGTGCTGTCAGTAGCTGGGGATGTTCGCCTATCAGAGTGAAGAGGATTCTGCCTGTCCACCTCAGATCATCCACTGTCTCTGCTTGTGTAAAGGGAAATGTGATGAAACCCAAATAAACAGACAGTTATTACTGGGAAGTAGTGATGGACTGTGGTGCATTCATTTGACTGGGAAACCAACCTTTCTCTAGAGAAGGTTTGCTAGTTGTTAAAAGGGAAGGACATAAAGCAAATTAAAGATAGCACTTTGTTTTTGGTGTTGTATGCCCTTTCAAAAGACAACTTATCTCTTGTTTTGGAAGCCAATAGATTTTGGTCATATCCTTCATAATTAGTAGTTCAGTCCTCATTTCATTAGAGAGTTTTATATCTAGTTAAATCAAAGAAGCTCTCTTACATTTTCCTTCCTTTCCAAGCTAGCTGGTCTGTGTTCCTGCCATTTATAGGGCTGTGGGGAGCTTTGGAGGTGCCTGGACTGCTTTTGTTCAGAGAGCAGCTTTGGGGAGCCCTTGGAGAGTGGAATATATTGGACGGGCCTATTTCTATTGCACAAAGGCTGAGTTGGCACCTATTCCACAACCACTCTGCTGTTGGGAAGGCTGAGGAGCAAGCAAGGGAGGGAGTGCATGATTTATCTAAAGTGACAGGGAGAACAGGACTGCTCCATCAGCCCTCAGCCACCCTCCTGTTTACATAACACCTTTCTCCCAGTGCTTTCCCCAGCAGATGGCCAGGTGAGGTTCAGGGACTCTGCAAGGAAATACAGCTGCTCTGCAGGCCTGGGGATCTTTTAGGCTCTCTCCCAGCAGATTTATGAGCAGTTCTTGGAGGGAGGGGACAAAGTCACTAGCTGGCTAAAGTAGACCAAGACGTGTAGACTGAGAGCCAAGAGCAGCTTGCAAATTAGGAGTTGCCAAGGCCCAGCACCCTGGGACTCAGGGAGAAAGTAAAATCTGGAGGAGTTAGTAATTGACCCTAAGTGGGTCTGCCCCGCCTGCCCCTGCTGTAATGGGAAAGTCAGACTTGATGGGGTTACTGAGGGACAGTAAAGTGTTCACTGAAAGGATTGTGCTCTGCCAAGGGGAAAATGAGTCTGCCCTTCAAAGGGGTTTTCCAAGTAAACTGAAAGTTCTCTCATTGTCCTGCATTATCAAGGTTCCTGAAACAGATGAGGCACTTGCCCTTGCTCTGGGGCAGAGCATGTGAGTATCAGGAGACCTCATTTGATACAGGATGTTGAACACATGGCTGCTTTTTTAAGGTTTCTGTTTGAATCTGGTTGAACTATAGTAGATAATTAGCACCTTTGCTCTTGGAGTCAGCAGTGCTTATTGGTTGGAGTTTCTCAGTCAGGCTGGCTGCTTCACAGTCCTTACAGAGAGCTCTCAGAGAGAACCTGGATGCTGTATCTGCTTGATCCCAGGGCCAGCAGGGGAAACAGCAGAGTTTCTTAGCTCAGAGCTTGACTGCACTACCATGTTCTAATCCTCCTGACATAGGTTCCAACCCCCATTAGGCTTCTCCTTCTTTTGAGATCTTAGGCAGACCTTGTTCTTGTATTTACTTTTTTTCTTAGCAATGATGTGTCAGTGTAGGAATCACACATAAACTTACCATCACGTCCAGCTTCTCCTGAGGTAGTGATTGTGATGGGCAAGACTCTGAGCCTATGATTGGGCTCTGTGAGAGCACCACGGAGTCGGCTGGGTGTCCACTCTGCAGACAGAACCTGGGGCTGCAGCACATGCGCCTGGCGTCTCTTTCATGTTTTCTTCTTTTCCTAAGTAGGTGCAAAGTCCAGGATAATTCTACCTGTTTTCCAATCTATTTTTAAAACTTCATAACATGCAGAAATTGGGCCAGATCCATATCTCAGAACCATTTAGTCGAATGTCAGAAGATACTAGGGTGGAGGTAGATGTTGGAAGGTTTTGGAGGTGCTGCATATAATGTAACAAGATAAGGCAGGTGCCTTTATTTATGGGTCTCTCTGCCTTTTTAATATGATTGAAAACTCAAAGAAGGGAGTATGTCAGTCTTCCCAAGCTTACCTATTGTTTTTCAAGTCACAACTTGTGAGTCTAGTGTTGCATAGAACGGACTTTGACAGATAAGCTAATTCCTGAGGTCCAATTTTTTCTGTGTATACTCAAAACCTATAAGCCTTGAAAGCTCAGCTAATTTAATGAATACCCCTCCCAATCATGAACTTTTCTTGTCTTGCTAAAACTGAAACTCCTTCTTAAAGGTTACATTTAAATGATGGTAATGATTCTTTGTTTGGAACAACATTGAAAACTATCAGAGATAATCTGTGGTATAACACTAATCCTTAACATTTATAATCAACCCTTCATTTCTAATCTCAGCTTCAGTGGCAAATAAAAAGATTTAGCTCCAAGCCCTCTTCCTTGCTTTCTGACTGACCTTCCTTGTTGGACTGGTCCACATGGAGGCCCTGCAAGGGAAAGGCCCTCTGGTCTGCATCTCCACCTTAACTCCTGCTGCTCGTTAGCCTGGTGAAGAAGCTGCTTGAGAGGTAGAGGATAGCCTTGGTTTGTCTTCTCACTTGTGGAAGTGAGGAAGCAGCCAGGATGGCACTGGAAATCCAAAGGTTTGTGCTGGTTTCTCACTTGTTATTTACCGGTAACTTTTCACTTTGTGTGACACTTTCTGGGGGTCACTCCTGAAGATTATTGCAACAATGTTTTGGTAGTAGTGTCCTATAATTACTTTGATAGTAGTCTCTTTTGGCCATCAAAAACTTGCAGAATGTTTGAAACATGAATACCCTTAATATTCTTTCCTTTTGCCTGATACTATGGAGCATTTTTTCCAGAGGGTTCCCATGGTGCATCTGGCCCATTCATTCGATCATGTTTTCATCAGTGAGAGGGTTAAGGCAGAGAGAAGGTACCCTTGAAAGGTAAGAGAGAGGGTGGAAGTTTGAGGAAAGGTGCCTAATTTCAGGAAAGTTGGGCAGAGAACTGACCAAAGAAGAGTAGGATACCCTGCAATGGGGGAAAACATTTGGAATTTTTAGTTATGACGTTGAAATGGGACTGGCGGATACAGTTAACATGTTTTGCTCCATCCATATATAGATGGATACCTGGATGCAGGTACAGAGGAAATGGAGAGTTGATTCTACCTAGGGTTATGGTTCAAGTTAGATGGAGAAGAGTTAATAGATTTTGAGAGTGGTTTCAGGGGAATTAACCTTGGGATTTGAGGTGGGTCAGGAAAGAAGTGAGAATAAGATGGGGGTGTCAGCAGAGGACTGACAATTGTGAGGTCTTAATGGAGGGAAATGAACTGTTGAGTTTAGAAAAATCAAGACTGGGGAGGGAATCTAACATTTACAGTGACAAAAATATGAGCAGTAAGTACAGACATAGATGGATGAAGAAGGCCAGGGGACATCATTATTAGGAGAGAATGTGTTAAGGAACTCAGAAACCAGGCTATTAGTGTCACTAGGAATGACAGAAAAATAATAGGGAGAGGAGCAGTGAGCCCCACGCTAGAGTATTTTACGAGTGACCAGAGATCAGGAGATAGCTGGAGCAAGAGGTATCCTGGGGGATCTAGCTACACAAAGTGTACCTGAGGATATGGGCAGTTTCATAAAGAGAAAGGACACATTTTTTGGATTTTGCTGTTAGTAGCCAGAGAGACATCTCACCAAACCTCCTGTCTTTGCAGAACCCCAGGTGTGGGAGATGAATATCTATTACTTGACAGGAACAGCCCAGATAGAGCATGCAGGTGAAGATAATGTTGAAAGAAGAGGTTGAGGATAAGGCAAATTTTGATGATGGTGGACCAGGGGTTCCTGAATGTCCAGGGGTTTTTGAAATGCGGAGCTGGCCAGAGCCATGGACAGACAAGGAAACCTTGTAGGGTTAAGGGTCTGGGTGATGAGGTCCTGGGTGCTTGGCCTTTCCTGTGACATAGGAATACAATGATGAAAGGTTCTCTCTGCCCCAAACAGAAGGAGAAGTCAGTTCTCTCCAGTCTCTTGAAGTTCCTGGCTGAGGTGGTGGTCCAGATAAGGCTGGGACTCTGTGGGCGTCTGTAAATTCTGCCTGGTAGAGTGCTCAGATAAAGGGGCAGTCCCAGGAGATTAAGGTCATCATGTTGCAAATACCACTGGGAATATCACTCACATGGTAGTGCAAATGCACCCACGTAGTTGTGCAAATCCATGTTTTGCTTGAGATAAATGAGCACAATGTCTCACCACTAAGGAAGTTGAGGGTTGTTCCAGTGCATCTTCTGGCGAGTGACAAGATAACGGCTCAGAGTCCCGCAGCAAACACACCCATCTAGCTTTGTTCATCACTGGGTTTCCAACTCTGCTTCTCGCCCCTGATGATGGTGTCTTGTGCCCTGCTTCAGCCATTTTCTCCCGTGGGACCTCATGGACTTGAAATCATGTTTTTCTTCTGTGGAATGCTGCTGATGTCCTGCAGAGGAGGCTTTCTCTGGTGCGTGATTTTGGAAGTTGTGAGTTTCAATCCCAGTGGGACCACCAGCAGCCATCCCTTACTTCCCTACTCCTCCAGTTCCTCCTCTTTAGTGACACTGGCCATGTAATAGTTGTGGGAATATGCATTAACACATGTGAAAAACTGATATGCTGCCTGGCCTATGCTGCCTGGTTCTTCTCCTTTCTCCAGTGGCTCCTTGGATATCTGGACATTAGAACTAAAATCACAAGCTCCATCTATGAAAGGAACCATGCTCTTCCCATGTCAAAGAGCTGAGTAAAGAAATAGTAAATACGGATTTGAAATGTGGATATGTTGGTTTCATTGCCAGCTGTGTTTGCAGATGACATGACGTCTCTCTCAACATTTAGCACAGAGCTTGAGCCTTGACAGGGTCCTGATAGACCCTGACTGCCTAGGTATCGCTGGGTCATTTGGAACATGTATTGTGAGGTGATGTTCAGGGCTGTGTGCATTGGGCACTGTGTGCTGAGTTTGTAGGATAAAGGGATTAGGGTGAAGATCCAGAGAAGTGGAGCCTGGAAAAACTGTTTTCTGTTGCCTCCTGTTATCTAGGGCATCAAGGCAGCCCTTCCAGGCCCTGGCAGGAAATCCAGAGAGCATAGTCCCAGGCCTGCTTTCTCTGAGCAGCACTTTTGATGTTACTAGCCAAGGAGGGCCAGAGGAGTGCTGCCAGCTGCCTGCCAAGCAGGAAGAGAGAGTGGATTAATTAAATCCAAAGATAATCTTCAGCTGACATTGCTCTTGTAGGTAAAGGGAAGAAAGATTGGCCAGGGTTAAGAATTTTGAGGCCACTTTCCATGCATTTAACTTTGACCCTTCAAGTTACTGAAGTAAAGTAATTTTGGGGGCAGCAGGTTGGGATTCAGACAACTGCATTGCTTTAGTTCTGGTTCAGCAGACAATTAACTAGAGCATTTTCCATCTCTCTTTAATCTCAAAATATGTGTGACATTTGAGAATCCTAAAAGAACATGTAAAAGAGTGTAGTACTTCAGCTAAGTAAGTAAATGTCTTTGGAATAAATAAATTCTACCTGATTACCTTATACACTTTTTCTTTACTTTTCATCTCTTGTTTGTGGCACCACCCCCACACAATATATCTGAAAAACCCTGTAATGTTGGGTGTCATGGAGTGGGAATCAGTGACTGTACTTGGAGCCATGAGCTTCATAGCCACATAACCAGAAAGTCAATTCAGCTGGTTTATTTTATATAAGGAAACCTAATTTTGATGGTTCTATAGGCAGGAGGGGGGGAAAGAAAGGAAAAGTAGGCATGAGCCTATGTGAACTTACAGGTTTTCTTTTTTTTTCATGACTTGTAAATGACAAAACTAAGTTGAGATTTGAACTAAGAAAAAAATAGGTTCGTCACCTGACGTTACAAATACAGCGATCCCTTTCTGTCCAAACACTTGGCCTCCATTTCAAGATAAACCCTCCTCAAAAAAGCTTCAAAAGTAATGTGATAATTATGGATTTTGTACAGTGATTCCTATACAAAAAATTTGATTAATAGGTTTTAAAAGTTAAAGTCATGATATTTGAAGAGTTAAAAATCTCTTGAGGCCAAAATATGATCCCTTTTACTCTTCTGTCCCAGGAATATGTTATAGATGGGTTTTCTTATTCTGAATATTACTATTTTTACCTCACTGTGTTCAGTACTTGGGTGGGAATAATGTCAAATCTTTGAACTAAAGAGAATATTGGAATCAGGTTGAGGTGACCATAGGAGTAGTTTGATTGATGAAGCTATGAGAGGAGGAGAACAGAGAGGAATTTTTGTCTTAAAAATAGATGTTCAGAGAAGACAGAAAAGGGGGATAGGCCATAGTACTCAGAAGGGAAAGCCAAGCTTCCTTTAGAGTTCTGAGTGATAACTTTGTGATGACAAGGTAATGAAGTAATAGGTGAAAAATTCATAGGAACAAGATGCTACTATTTTTTAAAAAGCACAAAGTAGATGTAGTTCGTCATAGATGGATCTTGTTTATGAAGACTTTTGTTGAATGTGAGATTCAGATTCTGAGGGCTCTGAAAAAAGTTCTAGGGACTTAAATCCTAGGCATGGGGACCCTGAACAAATTCTAGGGAAGTGTTTTTCAGGTGAGTCTTTCTGATTTAGTGAGAGTTTTCCAAAGGGAAGTGGTCTGGCTGGGGCAAGAGATCAAGTGTCCTCTTCTCTAGGATGTGGTCACTGTACAATTTCAGATGTGCTCTCCAGGTAAAAGAAAGTGGCCAGAAGGGAGACTGCAAAGTGAGAAACTCAAGAGAAAGAGAATTTAATCAGGAAAGAGCAATAAATAAGATTAATCCTGTAATTCTAATCACACAAGAAGGAAAAGAACAAAATCAAAAGTAGATGACCAAGTAAATCAAATGCATAAATATTTATTCGTGTAATGAAATTTGTTTTTTCAGGTTTAAGAAAAATAAATAATGATAATTTCTGCACTCTACAAAGAGCTGATGGCAAAATGTGATCAGAGTTGATCAGCCAGGAAACATATACAGGGTAACAAGGGAAGAGGCTACAGTAGAATCACAAAAAAAAAAAAAAAAAAAAAAAAAAAAAAAAAAAAAAAATCTCTCTGTAACATAAGTATTCAAAATGCAGAAATAAGTATTTTCTTGGACTGTGGCACAGGGAATGACAGAAGATCCCTATATTTGGCCAGCTAGGAGCGTGGAGTGTAGGAGATGGAGAACTAGGTTCAAGACTGAACTTGCAGTCAGACAACTGCTCTCATATTCTGGGAGAACCAGACTCTCCTCCTTCTAGGGTCCCCTTCCACTGGGGTCCCATCTTTTGGGGAGGGGAGGAATCAACAGGCTTTTAATTGCTGGAATGACACAGAAAATGAGACTTTTAAGGCTGACAAGACTCTCTTGTTCTCATGTATTCTTGGGCGTTACTGTGTGCAAAAAGGCTCTGTCCTTTCCAAAGTCTACTGAAGGCTCCCCCTTCTTATCCTCAGACAGAGGCCAGGGAGAGAGAAGGAGGGAATAGGGAAAAATTCAGGAAGTGTGAGGCAGACCAAGGACTCCAGATTCCAGAAGTGGAGCCTGTTTCTGTGGATCCATCCCAGAGGGAGCTGGAATGGGAAGGGTCCACGTGTGGTCAGGTTCATGTGGCTTCCCAAAATGCAGAGCGATCATGGCCCTGCTCACTGACATACTCCCTGGCTGAAGTGACACCTGTTGCTGTATCAAACTTCAGCTCATCCATCAAGACCCTATGTAGAAGTGCGCTGTCTCTGGCAGTTGTACCTTAGGAAATGTGTTCAGGAGTCCATGCACAACATTGTTTGAAAACATGCTTCATGGTGAATTCAGGGTCAACAAAATATATAAGGAGGTCAGCATTCTGTCAGTGAATGGGATACAACGGAAAAATCATCTCATATTTTTAAATAAAATGGTAGGTATACAGTAAATATTTCTATAGTGAATACCTTTATAGTGATTGCCAACCTTGCCAATTAATTCAAATACTGAAATTTTTTAAATGCAGAATCCAGTCTCTTACTGCCTATCTGACCCTGAAACGTTGTTGTAGGTCTGAGTGATTTTTTTTTTTTTGTTGCTATTAGTTTAACTTGGGAAACCTAAGCATTACAAAAACCAGCAACAGGAGAAAAATATACTTTTAGTTCTCTCCTTTCATATAGGAACAAAAGGTAATTTTTCCATGTGAAGAACTTTTGTACCAGTGTGTTGTAGGGAATGGTTGGGGGAAGCTGGAATTTTACAATACCTCCAAATTCACTTAGAGGCTAAAAACTTGTTTACTACAAAAAAGAAAATCGCTGTGCCCCCAGACCAAAAGTAGATGCTTCCAGTGATAGGCACTCACATAATTAGGAAAAAGAGAAGCTGATAATGTTGCCCAGCTCAATGCTTCCTTTTTATTGTAAAGTTTTGTTCTGGTGGCTGTGCAGATGTTTTTAATTTTTCTGGGTGTGTTTATATGTTTGCAAGTTTCTAAGACTGTGCTGATGAATGGAGTTTTTATTGAATTTATATGTAGCTCTTAGATAGTAAAATGTACATAAGCTTCTTAATTTACTCCTATCTCCAGCCTTGATCTTGTCAAAGGAAACTTACTGTACTGTGTTAGGATCATCAGGTTTCCTGGGCCTGTGCCTCAATTTCCTACTTATATTTAAAATATTTTGAAAAAGAAAATGGCATTTATAAACTTCATGGTAGGGTTGCGAGACGTTGGGTGCTGTATTTGGTAATTTCCAGAGTGAGACTTATCCAGTAGAGGGGTCTTTCATGAACAATTCCATTATGTCATCATGTATAAAGATGAATGTACACTTTTAAGTTGCATTTAGGACTTTTAGAAGCTTGGGAGATTTTTTTCAAGTGGCAGCTCTGTGTTTGAATTTTTTAAATAGAGTTATAATCAATTGGGGCTAGAAACGAGAGAGCCCTTCTGGGGCCAGCTACTTCCCAAACATGTGGACAGTACCCACTCTGTGTGCCAAGTGCGAAGCTGGACCTGGACCTGGACCTTGGGGAATGGGGCTGACACCCTGGGGGGCAGGCAGGCCCCTTAATCTGTGGCATATAGCTCTGAAGTGTGAGAGCTTTGCCACCAAGATGGAGAACGGATCTTTTTTTTTTTTGTTTGACTATTGTCTAATGGATTCTGTTTCTTAAATCTTATATGGAATTCTTATTTTTAAATTTTTTGAATATGCACATAACACACTTCAGTCATTTCTCCTCTGTTCCTCCTTCTCCATCCTCCCCACTGGTTTAATATCTGAGGTGGGGGTTCAATGTGTATGTATATAAAGTATGTTATGTATTTAGTATAAAAGGACCTGGAAAGAGAAAAGGAGAAAAATAGCAAAAAAAAAAAAAAAAAAATCTCCAACTCGTGATCAATTTTTAAGTCCATGACATCATGTGTATAGGTAGAAAGGATGGTTAAGTACTAGAGAAGTCAATGGAATGACACACACAAGAAGCAGACAGTTGGGTGAATGGGAGAGAATGTATTACAGTTCAATGTCTGCATGCTCTGAGTTTTACTTGGTATCATGTTTCTGCTGTACGGCACTGCCTTTCCTGGCTCAGTGACACAAAACAAAACGAAAACACCAAACACTCCACAGAACCCTACAAATGTTGTAACAGAGAAAAATATCAAAATACAGATATGAGAAGGAAATGGAGAAGCATAATTACATGTGGACTTAAAGTTATTCTGTTTTATATGTTAGAACATGGACAATGAAATCAGTAGGAGAATTAAAGAATTTTGAGCTCAAATGTGAACATACTCTGTGCTCTCAGAATGGCCTTCCAACTTACGCTTTTTCACAAGTCTGGGAAACCTGCAAACGGAGATTTAATCTTCTCAGAAGGTTATCAGTGGTGATCCAAAGCAGCTGGCTCGGGCCAAGCCCTGCATAATGAGGAGTAGAGGCTAAGCGTGTTCTTGCCAACCCACAACCCACTGCTTGCCCCAAAGCTGGGTCAGCCCCGATGACCTCTCTGAAGCAGAGCTATTAATTTTAGCTTCTGACTTGATTAAATTATGTGACTAAAATGCACCAAAAATAATGGAAAGCAGAAATTGGATTCTGGTTATCTTATAAAGGTAACTAGATAAAGCTTTTATGAAGAAACCAATATGGCTTGTCTCCTCTTCTCTTCCATTCACACTCCCTACACAGCGATGCTCAATGACAGGAAGAGAGCAAAGCAAGAGAGCTGGAAGCTCATTGCTCAACAGCATCACTGAACAGCACAGGACCAATGGGCCTAGCAGTGCCACCTTCCTTGGCCAGCTTCGACTTCCTAGAAGACAGTTTGTGTGGGGTGGCAGCCCCCAGGCTGGAGTCCTGAGCCCTGTGGTCCCTGACTTAAGGGCTGGAGCTAGCCTCTCTCGATGGAGCAGCTTGCTAAACCCTGAAGTAAAAACACAGGACAGATGCATAGACACAAGCCTTGCGTGTAAGCTGGAACAGTGTGGAATGGTTACAAGGATGTATTAGGGAGTCAGGGCACCCTTATTTGCATCCAGACCATGTTGCTTACTGGCCCAAGAGTTCTGTGGACAAACTCTCCAGGATCAGTGCGTCTGTCAAAGAAAATGAACATTAAAATCGTGCACACGACACACTCAGTGTGGTGCTTGCATCAGGGCTGCTGTTCTATGCCTGCTGCCTATTTTCCTCCCAGTTTATGCCCAGCACCACTGGCACTTTAGTTTCCCAGAACTGCCTTAACAAAGTTTGACTGGCTGGGTGCTCTAAAGCAGCAAGACTTACTCTCTCCCAGCTCTGCAGGCTGGAAATGGAAATCGGGGCATCAGCACTACTACACTGTCTGCAGGCTTCACTGCCGCCTCCCAGTGCTTGTCAGTACTCCTTGGTGCCCTTGGCTTGTAGCCGCAGGACTGCAGCTCTCTTTTACACGGCTGTCCTCCTTCTGGGGATCTGTCCCCAGCTTCTGTTTTCTTATATGGCACCAATCATTGGGTTAAGGCCACTCTCATACAGTATGTCTTCATCTTCACTTGATTACATTTGCAAAGACCTGTTTCAAACTAAAACTACATTCACAGGTTCTGTGAGTTAAAACCTCACCAGGCTTCTTGAGAAGCACGATTCAATCACACAAGCATCATCTTTATTTTATACCGGAGAGAGCCTTGGCCTCATCCTAGGGCAAGGCTCACAGCCTGCTTTGCTAGCTGCTGTGTCTTCTTCCACTCCCCTGTGTCCACTGCACAAACTGCTAACATTTGCTTAGTGATCACCACACTGGATTTGTTCTCTCTTGTTTTCCCTCTATGCATTTGTGTTTTGAATAGACTCTGTAGAGACCTGATCAAATGGTAAGAGATAATCTTACCTTCTTTATTTACTGTTAGGCCCAGGAAACAGCCTACAAAATTGAAAACCATTATTAAATGTTTGTCAGTTCAAGAAAAAAAAAAAAAAAAATCCCCTGTGCTGAAACACTCTGAGCTGATCACAGAATGGCGAGTTGCAGTGAGGGTGAGGGTTAGGGGCTGGGGAGACTCTTGGTAGATAAAAGGAGGGCTGGAGAGCTGCGTCACCCTTTGGGTCCTCGTATTCTCGTGCACCCCATTGTTAGGAGTGCAGAAATCTGCAGAGACATCTGTTTACCTTCAAATTCAGCAAGACTTGAAAATTCTGACTTTGATTAAATTTCTCCTTATAATCTATCAATGCCTGCATGTGTGTCTTGGCAGCTGAGCCAAGTGCAGAAAATGACAGAACAAAGGAGAGAGGGGTGTGTCTCCGAGGACCACTCAGCACCTCGAAGTACAGAGGGATGGACTTTGCAAGGCCAAGAGGTCATGAACTGACTGAAAAATGAGAAGGAACAAAAGCAACCAAAAAAGAAAAAAAAAAAAAAAAAAAAAAGAAGAAAGAAATAGAATAAAAGGAAATCCTATACACTGAATGAGTGAATCAGGGATCCTCAGAATTTCTCTGCAGAGTGTCAGATAGGAAACATTTTAGGCTTTGAAAACCATTTCAGTCTGTATCTTAGCTACTCAGCTCTGCTGCTGTCCTGTGACAGGGACTGCAGACTGTGTGTAAGCAAACAGGCATGGCATTGTTCCAATAAAACTTTATTTGTGGAAACCACAGGGGCTGGGTTTGGCTCCTGGGCCCTAATCCCCCACCCCCTGGCATGAATTAGTCGTGTGCTTATTTTCCCTCTTGCTACCTTTTTCTACAAACTGCATAGTGTAGTAATTAAGGGCCAGACACTGGAGCAAGAATGCCTGATTTCAGATTATGCTGCCGCCATGGACTAGCAATGTCACTTTAACCTCTGCTTTCTCATCTGGGAAAACGGAATCACACACAGAAAGTGATTAGCATGGGGCTGATTCAGAGTCACTATATAGTAACAGTGGGTAGTTAGCTATCACTGTGGACAATCACAGAAAGACTTCTTGTTCACAGAGGCCTGCTCTGGCCATTTTGTGTTTCATGGCTTTTTTTTTTTTCAGTTGCTGTCACATGAGTCCTGCCCAGTCTGTCTCATCAAATGCAAATTGTTACTCTCTTCTCTGCTTCTGAAGGATAATTATTATACCTGTGCCTCTTCATAGACTGGAGTGCTAGAGGACAAAGACTGTCCTGTGTTTCTCTACCTGTGGGAAACAGTAATCAACAGGGTTTGCTAAATTACCCAACTAGTATGGAAATAATTTGTACTGCACTGTTTTGAACTGTCTTGTCTCTTACACAGGATTTTAGTCATTCAAATCACAGAACAGAATAATCTACCTAGCTGGACCAGGTGTTAGAGCCTGTGTCTAGAGGTTCCTCCAAAGCCTCACGTGGTCGTAGGTGGGGCTTTCCAGAGGTGGTGGATCTCCAGTGTGTGATGCTAAGATCAAGGGTGTGTGCTTACCAAATCAGTCCACTGCTTGGCATAGTTCTGGATGTGGATTGTGGAAGGCCCTTCCTGCGTGGAAGTGGTACCTGCCCTAATGGAGCGCAGCCTGCACAGAATATAAGGGACGGAAGGAGAGCTGCTGTACTCACTGTTTGTCGCTTGTTGCTTCACTGCTCTGCTGCCTGTGTCGAACTGTTTCTCCTCTGTGATGCCCCTCTGCCATGCCCACCCTGCCTTGGAGCCAGCTGATTGCCGACTGAAACCTCTGTGAACTGTGAGCTACAGTAAACCTTACCTTCTTTAACTCTGGGTGTGAGGTATTTTGTTGCAGCAATGAGAAGAGTACCCAAGACATAAGAGTTTTCTGAAATATAACCTGTGGGATATATCTGGCAAATACCTATTGTTGTAAATAAAGTTTTACTAGCACACAGTCATACTTGTTCATTTGTGTATTGTCTATGACTGCTTTCTAAGTTGCTGAATTGAATACTTGTGACAGACATTATATGACCTACAAAGTCTAAACTATTTGCAAATAAAGGTTGGCTGACCCCTGGGCTAAACCCTTCAACCCTATTCTGACAAACACTTATCTTAAAACTGCAGATGGTTTAGATTATGTTCAGGGAAGATATGAAGTTGCCAGCCTATCTCAAGATTCATGGTCAAATGTTAAAGTAATAATTAAGATTAAATCTACAAGCCAACCGGAAATAGAGGAAAGTTTCAGTTACCAGGTTTCAATTTTAAATATCTTTGTAATTTTTAATTACATTGGGTTTCAGACATCAAAGTTTAAGCTTAGCACATGGCTGTAGTTCCCCAGGTGTACCCAGGCACCCGGGGTTGTGGTAGCAAAGTTACAGACTTTGCTAGATGTTTAAATTCCCAAGGGAGGCACATACACACTCATCACTGTTTGATAGTTTGTTAACTAGAGTGTCCATGGATCAGGCTCTTTGCTTCAGCAATGTCATTATCTTTGCAAATATTTGTTTTTCTTTTGTAGTTGCTGTGATTTTAAAAAGCAGGTATCATGTGAAAATCAGTATGGAACATGAAATAAGGGTTGCTATCCTGTCTGATTTCAAGGCTTAAGAATGTGTACCAGGTCCATCAGGTATAAATAGGGTTAAGAATAATATAAAATATGACTTTAACAAATACTCTTAAATTTCTAGGACACTACTTAATAAAAAAACTGTTACATGTTTCCTTTGGCCTTGGAACATTGTGAATTAAGAAAGTATTGGAAGTTCTACTCTTTGTAGTTAACAATCTTAGTGCGAGAAATAGCAGTTGGATATTCTAAATGGAACTTTTCCTGGGGAGGAAAAATTCCAGTTTGTTTTTTTTTTTTTAACAAAGTAAAAAGTCTGTTAGATAAGAAGGAAAATAAATTGATCTTCTTAAACCTAGGTAGTTGATATGTCCAGGTGTTTTAAGAATTGAGTATAGAAACCAAAAAGTTGCCTGTCTCAATAAGTAATAATTGAACAGAGACCACACTGAAAGAGATGCTTGCGGGAATCACTGCAGGAATCATTTGACAAAACAGCTTGGCTTCCTAAACCCTCGTGACTCACATACCTGGCTGAATTTGTTAATCAGATTTTAGGCAATGCTTTGGAAATGGCTCTGCCTGAGAAATCACACTGGTGTTAGATACAGGCAATCACCAGAGCAGATGCATTGCTGAGAAAGACTCTGCCGTGTCTAGAACCCCCTCAGATACCCTTTGTCTTGACACCTTGGCTGACAGGTTATTTTTTTAACCATAATAAAGGGACTCTGTTTGTCTTTGCATTACATTAGCCAGAATGTTCTTACTCAATAATAAGCATTGATTAGCTTCTCCTAGTTGTCTTTTTCATTTTGTGTAAGCAACATCATGTTTCATATTTTATTCAAAAGCCTTTAAAAACAGAGAACAGGTTTAGCAGGTGAATCCTCAGTTATAGACATGTCTTTGTTTTCAAGAGCATGGAGTTTCTATTCTTTCCTTTCTATTAACTGAGCAGATTTTCATTATGAAATATCTGTGTCTTCCAAATTACCTGCTGCTGTTAGCTCAGCCAGAAACCATTTATATCCATAAAGAATGCTAGTTTATTACCTTCTTTTGTCCGTCTTTTCCATATTCAATTTTTTTTTTTTTCTTTTTGTACCAGGGATCAAACTTGAACTTGCCAGGCAAGTGCTTGTGCCACAGAGCTAACTAAATATGGCCCTGTCCATATTCAGTTTTTTATTGGTTATTGTCTCACCTTCTTGGTTCCTTCTGCCTTCTGTCCTGTGTACTCCATGTTGAGCCAGGAAGAAGGGAGGAGAAAGGCAGAGTGCACACAGCTGTGCTGAGCCCCACCCTAGAGTCAGTGAGGTTTGCCTTTGGATGTTTCCTGGTACTTGCCTAAGTACTCTGTACTTCTCTAAACTTCAGTTTGACAGTGAAACAGACTCTAAGGCTGGGTGTATAGATTGCATGAGTTAATACACATAAAGAGTTTGACTTAGTTCCTGACACAGAGAGCTCACCAGCCATTGCTGCTGCTCTTAATGACAATGGTATGTGGGGAATCTAGCAGTCAATTTGCAGTTTTTGATTCCCCTAGCAGCAGCTCTGACATGGTTGGTGTCTACTCCACTTTGAGCAATTTTCTTTACCTGCCTGCCAGGGTACCCAGGTCTTCTGATTTTACCTTTCTTACCACTTTCTTCTCAGTTGCCTTTTCTGATTTCTTCTCATTTTGTTGGCCTAAAATGTTCCACATGCGGTGCTAGAACATTTTACCTCCACCTCTACTCTCCCTCAAGCCTGATCCAGGCTTGTGTTTTCAATTTTGTCTATACCTGGATACCTCCCACGACTCTGTGTAACTCCAGGGTAGATCTTGTTCCTGATAGTTATTTGTCTATTCAGCCTCTTCTCACATCCCCACCTGGCTGTCTGAGCAGGGCATCCCAGAGCTCAATTCTCATCTCCCTCCCTAACTTAGGCTCCTCCTTGACCACCCTCTATGTGTGACAGTGGTGCCATCTCTTCAGTTGCACTGGTCAGAAGCTTGGTTCTGTATTTGATGCCTCAATGTCTCTCAGACCTCTGTCCTGTCAATCATTAAATCTAAGGGCTCTACCTTCAGATGCAGTGACCTGATGCGCACGCGCGCGCGCACACTCACACACACACACACACACACACTCACACACTCATGCTCACACACTGCTCTCAGCCTGGACTACTATGGCAGCTTCCTACCTTGTCTTCCCAACTTTCCCCATAACCGGTTTCCAATCCAAAAGCCAAAGTGATTCTTTAAAAATGTCTATGATAGAATTCTGGCATGGCTGAAAAGATAAGAAGTATGAAATATAAATGACCTTTATTTTAAGAATGCGGGGAGAGACCCCCCGACCCACCAGGGTCCAGCATTCTCTCCGGGGTCTGGCAATCTCTCCATCAGACACATGGAGTGGGAGCATACATGTAGCTTAGGTTTGGGGTGGTGCCTGAGGGACATTAGTGATGAGCAGGTAGCCCATTGGTATTCATTTTGTGCCACAAGTAAATTCCTAAGGGCAGGGAAGACAGAGCTCCTTGGTTCTGCCTCTAAGGCTTCACCAGCTACAGTGTCCCATCTGGGCCAAAATTCTTTCAGTCTATTGGTTCCTGTTTTTCTCACCCTGTAATCATGTGGTGGCTCCCATTTCCTCATAGTAGAAGCTAATTCCTTAAAAAAAAAAAAAAAAAAAAAACTCTCATCTCTATTTGTCCTGCCCCACCCACTGTATCTTATTTCTCCAATTTCTTCTCCTATCATTTCTTCTCTCACTCATGTGTCTCCAGTTTGGCCAACCACTTTACCAGTTCTGAAAGAAGCCGTGTTCTCTCTTGCTCCAGGCCCTTTGCCCTGTCTGGAGTCCTTTCCTGGGGTGCTTTTCTCACTGCACAACTAACTTTCTCACTTCCCTTCAGTTTTTATCTGTATCACTTCTGTATCACTTTCTCCATAAACCCTGCCGTGAGCACCTGTTTAAAGTGTATTTCCTTCTGATTGGGTGTTGGAAACTCTCAGTGCCTCTTCATATGCATCAACTGTACCTACCCGCAGTACTTTCCGGTATCTCTTTCTAAGACACTGCACCCTTTTTCATTATATGTATTGCTTATTGCTCGGTCCTCTGCTGTAGAGCACTTTGGAGATGGAGATCTTTGCTGCCTACTCTCTGATGAATGCCAAGTGCTCCTAGCACAGCCCCAAACACAGTTTAGTAAATATCTGGTGAACAAATTCCCATCATCAGGAGCAGGAGCAGCATCACGTCTATCACCTTACACGTGTCAATGGCTCACTTTGGCCACTAGTGTCAGTGAGTATAGGATCTGGCAGGTGCTATTGGTATTGAATGGCCATTGTTTTGGAGAGGTAAGATACAGTGGGTGGAGCAGGCCATTGTTTTGTGGACAGCTAATTAGATCAAGTATCCTTTTCTTTAGTCAGCCTGTGATTTGAGAGCAGAATTTTATTTGATATGAATCAAGCAGTTTGGGAGAAGGTTACCTGAAAATGAAATGTATTTTTCAGGATGTGGTGAATAGACTTTGCATTGCTGTTTCATTTTACTTTTTAATCCTCATTGTGTCTGTAATAAGAGAAAATTATTCCTAAGAAGGGGTGTAGTCTAGTCTTCTGGGAAAAAGTGCTTTTCAAGAAGCCAACTGAATTGAGGAGCTGACCTTCCTTTACGCCTGTAATTTGTCACTGAATTTTGTAGTATTGTATGGCCTAAAACTGGCAAGAAAGTATAGTCTGCCTCTTGAGCTTTCCTCCCTGTTTTGATGTTAGTCAGTTTTCTGTTACTGTAACAAAATGCCTGAGCCATTAAGGTATAAAGAGAAATGTTTAACTTGGCTTGCAGTTTTAGAGATCCTAGACTAAGATTAGGCAGATCCCTTGCTTTGTGCCTCCAATAGGGTACCATATGGCAGTGACAGTGACAGTAAGAAAATGGTGAGCAAACTGTTTATTTCATGACCCAGAAGTAAAAGAGAAAAGGAGTAACACAAACACCTTCCAGGTTATGACCCCAGTGACCTTCCTCTAGGTCACACCTTCTAAAGGATCTATCTTCCTCCTCCCAGCAGTGTCTGTCATGGTTACTTTTCTCTCCTTACTGGGACAAAACACCCAACACTCAAAATGAAGGAAGGAAAGGTTTATTTAGCTCACTGTGGAGGTTTCACTTCATAATCAGCTGGTTCCAGTGCAGGATGGCATTGCACTGGGGCAGCACTTCAAGGCAGCAGCCAGACCGAAAGCAGAAAAACAAGCCTCTTCTCCCTTACAGTGTATGCAGACCACCCTCACCCTCAGGGCAGGTGTAGTACTCATAAAATCTCCTTGCCCTCCTTTGCCAGGATGAAGATATTTACAAAGTAAGATCCCTGGCTCCCTGCTGAGGCTCTTAGTTAAACTTCTAAACTTCTCAAGTTGACAATGTATCGGCGATATCAGTGTCATGGGAGGGACCAAGCCTTTAATGTGTGGGCCTGTGGGAGACATTTAATATCCAAATTAGAGCTTACTTGGTACCTGTCTGCCTTCCTTCTTTCATGTTTTTCTATCCTCCCTTTCCTCCTGCTTTCTCTTCCTTCATCCCTTCTTTTATGTATATGTATGCTTGAGGATGTCATCACAAAAATTTTAGCTCTTCATTCTAACCGGGAGTTCTTTGAAAAAGAGAGCTGAATTCCTGCCAGCCAAAGCCCTCTACCACCTGTAATAGCTGAGCCCAAACAAGGAGAAAGATGCCACACTGCTGAATTGCAACTGCCTCTGAAGTACTTGAGGAATATTATGTTTAGATCTGGAATAGCCCCAAGAGCCTCAAGTGTTCAGAGGTGAGGTGGGGCTTTAAAAACGTCGTGGATCATGGGAGCACTGTGGCCCTCAGTGCGTTAAACTGCAGAGGGGTTCAGAGCTAAATGTGCTATCAGGTGTGGGACCTGGTGGCAGGTGGTCACTGTGACCTGGAAGGGCATGTCTGCCTCTTTGCCTTCTGCCTCCTTTCTCTGCTTCTTGACTGTCATGATTGGAGCAGTTTTCCTCTATCCAGGCCCTTCCCCTCTGCCGTTTCTGCCTTTGAGCCTGCGGACTACACCTTCTGAAAGGGTGAACCAAGAGAAACCTCGATGCTTACATTTGCAGGTGTAGATACTTTGTCCCAGTGGTGAGATGGTGACTAAGACAAGTAAAACTATGTGTCCAGTCGCAGAAACAGCTCCTTTCTTGACTGACAGTGTGCACTCTGTCCCTGGGTATTCTGATCAGATTTTGGCAGGAACTGCACTTTGCTTCCAGGGAATTGCCAGTGGGACTCAGTCTCCATACCCATAGTGCATTGTTTAGACTCAGTCAAGGAAGACATGACCGAATGCACTAGAATAGTTCCAGCTGCATGTCACACAGGGCTCAGCTCAGTGAGGGTCATAGAGAAAGTGGCATGTGATGAAAGGCTGGCCCACGTTTAGGTCTGCAGCCTTTACCTGGAAGGTTATCAGACTTCCAAGGAGAGGTGCTGAATGTATATTCCCAGTGAACGGCTTAGGAAGAAAAGTAATTATAGAAATCTCTAACTCAAAATCCATCACTTATTAACATGAAAATGAGCAAATGCTGAATTCTTTTGAGAACTCAGTGGTAGGGGGGGTGCTTCTCCAGGGCCTGTTTGGGAATGAGTTGCTGCTTTTTACTGTAGGGACAGAGTTTTGAATTTGTTTACTGTGTGCTTAGTAAGATGCTCACGTTTGCAGAGTTGTGAGTTTATTGTTTTTCCTGCATTAAGAGTTATTCAGGGGTGAAAATATAGCAGATGTCTTTATTAATCTTTATCTTTTAATTTTTACTCTGTGATTAGCCCACTGGTTACCACAGCAGCTGATAGCTATTTAAAGTAATGAGTAGTAACAATTTCTATTGATCCTGTGGTCAGGTTTGTTTTTTTCCCTTTTCTCCTATAAGAAATCCTTTTGAACTGAGTTCCTTCTAAAAACAAGAGCGTCTTGGCAGATACTACCTCACACATCTCTGACACCCAGCCCTGCCACACTGTGGGGCACTGCCTATGGAAAGATCAGGGAGCCACAGGGCACCCATGCCAGCCACTGGACATGTGTGCCCAGCTTTGGGCCACATATGCCTGGCTCTTTCTATGTCACAGTCAGATGGCCATCTCCTCATGGCTGAGGAGACAGTTCATCTCTGAATCCCATTAAACTTTCTCAGATTCTCTGCCACCTGAGCTGTCAGCACACAGCCACGAGCATCCCGGGCATTCCAACCCCTACAGGTTCTAGCTTCCCAGCAACAGTGCTGGCTGCAGCTAGGTGCTGGATTCCTTGTTTTCTGCAGGGAGATTTGTGTCACACACACACACCTTTTGGAAAAAGAGTTCTCACTCTGCAGATGCCTTGGCCTCAGCAGACCTTTTAACTGGACCCAGTTTTCTGTCATCTTCTGTTGAGAATTTACCTAACACGGTCCTTGAGAGAAAAAGCTGAACAATTTTGCCTCCACTAGAGGTAGCAAACTCTTTAATTTGGATTTACAGCCTGGAGAATTGGCCATCAGATTGCTGGATTTTATGGACCTGTAAAATATGAAAAGAAAAAACAGTTCAATACCATGGGATGGGCAGGTTTTTGTTGTTTGGTCAGAATGTTAAACCCAAGAACTGTGTTTCATTATCCTCTCATATAAGAATGGAGAGCTTGATGCTGAAATAAAATAAGGTTGTTACCTTGGAATAAAAGACAATCTTGAGGGCACCTGGTGGCCTCACAGCCTATTAACAAGATAGCCCACTGCTGGGACTTGGTACAAGACAGGTATGTAACACCAGATGTGCCAGTCCATTGGGGAATACATTTAGAGACCCCCAGTATATCCTTGAAGCCACAGATGGTACATAATTCATGCCTATCACAAAGTTTAACTTGTAAATTAGGCCCACTAAGAGATTGACAACTAATAGTAAAACAGAACAGTTGTAATAATGTAGTGTAATTATATATGAATATGTTCTCTTTCTTCTTAAAATATCTTGTACTACATTTGCCCCTGTTTTTTTCTGTGGGTAGCTTAATCCTCAAGGATGAAACTGTAGAGCAAGACAGATTGGTGTACTCAAAGGTGTCCTTGGAGAAAGGAGTCAAGGTCCTGCTGTGTTTGCCTCTTTGGGATGGCCCATGCTGCCCACCCAGCCCCTTCTCTAATTGTATTCCCTTTTAGGAAGCAGTTTTTGTTTTGCTTTGAGTCACTATGTGGTCCATGCCGGGCTTGAATTTGAGATTCTTCTGCTTCAGCATCCCCAGTTTTGGGATTACACATTGGACCACCGTACTTGGCTCCTTTTAGCGATTGTCTTTTGACAGCTTTGTTATGGCCTTTTGTTTAAATACATGGTCATGGACTATAAGAAGAAAAAGAAAACTAACCTGTAAAATTGTCTTCCAGGGAATCCTGACTTTATTCCTAGCCTTTTTTCTATGCATAGTTATTACAAAATGAGAACCAATTTAAATAACTTTATATCTTGATTTCCCTTCTCTTTCTATGGTGGTGTTACAATTTTGTCATGTCATGGAATATTTTTTGTAAAGTGTAATCTGTTCATATCATAAGTTGTTTTTAGGAAAAATATATAGAAGTACATGAACTGATCGGAAGGTAAGAGCAGTTGAAGTTGTGGATCCCTCTTCCCCAGTACCCTGGAGCCCAACTCAGCCTGCCTTTTGCCCACTCCTGTCCTCACCAGCCTCCTCCACATTTTCAGTTTTGTAGTTGCAAGAGACGGGCGGTCAGTTGGAGTTGGAGGAGCTGTGTTGGAGGACTCTCACACAGAACGCCTTCTCGTTCTCAAACTCTTTCCATTCTGAGTGAATCTACTCATTTAGGCTAAAGATTGCCAGTTCAAGGATTTCTGATTCCCACATTCAGAAATGTAATGCTATACAGTCCATTAACCATAACAGTAGTCAGTTACCAGTAGCTAGCAGTTGTCAGAAGGTGTTAGTGATTTGAGTTTCTTTTATAGCAAATGTATTACTGTGGTTGTTTTATACTTCTTGTGGTTATACTTTTCTGCTGAGTGTTCAAGACCGAGTTAAGCTGAGATATGTATTAATCAATGTTTTTCTATCTATCAAAGTCAGTTAAATCTCCCCAGGATTTGCCTTAGAACCAGGATTTACCTTAGCACCTCTTAGTTTTTTAGTCAGTGTCAGTCATCTGTGTGAGTCATGGCCATTGCTTGACCAAGTTGCTTTCAGTGAAAGCTTGGGAGACTTTTCTCTCCTAGTAACTTTCCTTAGGCACACTGTACACTGTACATCTCCTTCCTGTGTGTTCCAACAAACTCCTTGGTGAGAAGATGGGAACCAAGTCATGGATGCCACAGCAGAGGTTCTGTTTATATCCCAAGTCCCCATTGACCTCAGAGGGCCAGGGCCAGCACATTGACTGTCCTCCTGACCTGTCTTATCTTTCTAGTTTTTTTTTTTTTTTTTTCTTTGTCTTTTTCCTTTTTATCGGTACTGGGGATCGAATTCACGACTGCCTGCTTGCAAGGCAGGCGCTTATGCCACTGAGCTAAATCCCCAGCCCCTTATCTTTCTAGTTTTTGGTCTCCAAACCTCAGTGTTTGAACATCCAGAAGGGAAGGTTGGTGACATTGCATTGTAATGGGAGCGGTGAGGTTAATATTATATCTGAAAATAAGCACCTTGGGTACAATGTAGAACCATTATTTCCTGCTAACTGTGGAAATTCTAGTAGTTAAGCCTTGTAGAATGTTACTAGAAAACGGCTATATAGTTTTACACAGAAAACTGGAAATCAAAAGCCATACATATATTACAGCACAACAATCACGATGCCATTAATGTAACACCTAAATTTTGATTTTGACATAAAATAATAGCCTTTTTCATCTCTATCTGGTACATAAAAAGCTTTAACTTGTTGACTTTTTTTATTTAAAGAGAAAAAAGAAAGGACATAAACAAAGCAGTAAAAGGGTACAAGTAATACAGAATTTAAAGAAAAAAATATACAGTAAGAAATCACTAGTTAATAGGTTACATATTGTCTTCTTAGACACAGTTGTCCAAATTATAAAATTAAAGCATATAAAGTGGACATTCATACAGTGATATTGGAGACAGTTCTGTTCAATGATCCAACAAAAGCTCAATAATACAGTTTTCCATCCTACACATTCAAACATTCCTGCGGTTATATCCCTTAGTCCACCTTCCTTTCCTCTCTTTTTTACAATAACAATTACACTTGGGTTTTATTACTCCCACAGTTCTTATTACTTTTTTGAAGAGAATAAAACCAAACCTGACTAAGCAAAACAGAGTCAGTTAGAACAGAAGGATGGGCATAATACATGATGCAAAAATAGGATACTAGCTGATCAAAAGCGGTTACCGTTGTGCCTCTTGCTATTTTTAAATTGAGTTGCCTATATCATCAGGTATAATAGAATTGATCAGAACAGTACAGAACAAGACCAATAAAACCTACACTGGAGACTTTACAGGACTTCAAAAAAAGATAATAGTCAAACCATAATGGGCATCATAGTATATCTTATTGCCTTTAAAAGTGGTTGCCTATACCCTCAAACTTGATACTATCAAACAAAATAGAATATAGTAATCAGAGCAAGATGGCGAGAGCAATACGAGGGTTCAAATCAGGTTAATAGGAAAACAAAAAAGTTACTATAATATATTCTGCTATTTTTAAATTTAGTTTTCCCTTAATTAAAAAAATGAGAAAAAATAGATTAATTAAAAAAGGGGGGAGATTGAGATAAAAGAGGACATTGTAACAGAACAATGCAGGTTAGAACCGAACAATTTAAGCATCATTGTGTTTCACCACCAGATAATCTAACATAATAATAGTCACCATAGTGCCTCTTTCCTTGAATTATTTGAATATAACTTCATATGTTATAGCATCAAGCATATCAAGACAGTGTGAAGCCATTCAAGAGAATGAAAGAATTACAGGGTATTTTGAACCAGCTAATAGAAAACAAACAACGGTTTCTATATTATCTCTTTGCCTATAAAAATTTTTGTTTATACTATCGCATATAGTAAAATATAGTAAGATACAACATGTTAAAACCAGTGGAAACAGCTTGATGAGACTTCAAAACAAGATGATATTAAATCAGCACTAGCTTTTATGTTGTGTTGTTTTCTTCAAAATAACTATTCATACTATCACAGATACTAAAATCGAACAACCCAGGTTAAAACCATTGCAATTAATGAGTGAAAACATTATATGGCTTCAAACCAATATGATTGGGAATCATGATTACCACATACTTTTATATATTCTTATCATTTCTTACACTAGGGAAACTATTTGGTATTTATATATCTGAGTTTGATTTATTTCACTTATGAGTATGGTCTCAAGCTGCGTCCATTTATTTATAAATGTCTCAATGTGATCATTCTTTATAGCTGAGTAGTACTCCATTGTATAAAATACAACTTTTTTATCTATTCTTCAGTTGATGGACATTTAGGTTGTTTCCAAGATCTGGCTATTACAAATTGTGCTACTATAAACATGGGTGCACATATATCACTGTGGTATGATGCTTTCAGTTCTTCTGGGAATATGCCTAGAAGTGGTATAGCTGGGTCAAACGAGGCTTCCAGTCCCAGCTTTCTGAGAAATCTCCAGACTGACCTCCACAATGGTTGCACTAGTCTACACTCCTGGGATGTCATTGAAAAATTTGTAACATTGGCTGGACTGTTTAATGTCTAAGCATCTCTAAGTATAGTGGCACACACCTAGCATATCCATCATACAAGGTTTTGTTAAAGGCAGATGTCTGAATCTGAAAGAAAAATATCACCATAAATGACCCCTGCTTTACATTTTGAAAGACCTGTACATGTAACACACCATGAGATTGATAATGATCAATTGTTACATCCATGTGAAAGCTTTTATTTCCTAGTATTGTGCCAGAGCATCTTTAAACCTGAATACCTTATTGTATCATTTTTAGAAAACCTTTGGCCAGTGTAAACATAACACAATAATGTATTTTTAAATAACATTTATTGGGGTGTCTCCCATAAGACTGTGGAAATCACTTTAGCCTCCCATTAATGAACAAGAATTGGGTGTTTCCAGGGGTTGCTTTCTTATTCATCAATTGGACTCTTGTGTAATAATCTCTCTTCACCCTAAGGGATTTTTGTTTAATTATCTTAGCAATTTTTGATGGCTTATGAAAACCACATCATTTAACACATTATTTTTGAGCAATGAGAAACTCTCAAGTCATAATACATAATCAAAATGTACACTACATTTATAAAACCAATTTAAACAACATTTTGACCAGCTGGCAACTTTGGTGGAAGCTGCTTTTTAAAACAATAAATGAAATTAAATTATGAACAAAATGTCCCAAAAATGCTAATAAAAAGGGGGAGAGGAGAAAAAATTGTTGAGCTCAAATAAAAACAGCTGTTTACAGGTTGGACACATAGACAAACAAATATGCATAAGACAAATTTGTTTATAAAAATACAGTGTACTGAATTGACAAAACTGAATTATATTAACTCTTTTATGATTTTAGAAGTTTGTGATTATGAATAGACTAGTCAGAATTATTTGTAGGTTAATTTTCAGAGATCTCCTAAAAGAACTTGGAAGGAACTTTATTCTGTCTACTTTATTCTGTCTTAGAAATACTGGCAACTTTTGTTTTCTTCCTTTATCTACCTTTCTGCTCAGTTATCTGCACACTCTATCATCTTACTCAGATCTTTGATTCCCAGTTTTAGTTACCATCTCCTTGGGTATCTTGGATCAATCTATTTAATTGGCCCCAGATCAAGTGTAGCCCTATCCCTGTCTATCAGCTGTGGCACAGTCTCCAAGGCATGGTAGCCACAGGTCTAAACATTAGCTTATTGAAAAGTGGAACCAACTCCTTTTCCAGGCCTGAGTCCATGATACAGCTGGACAGCATGCTCTGACACCCAGCAGACTGTTCAGCATTCTCTGGAAAAACACAAGCATCCCCTTAGCCCCAAATAAATACAGAGCTGGGTCCCTTCCTTTGTCCAATATGAAGATCTTCCCAAAGGACCCTTCTTAGCGTCTTTTCCCTTTCCCTGATTGAATCGGCTTTCTACTGCTATAGCACCATCCCTAGTAATATTTAAACAGTTTATGAAGTCCATTATGATATGTGAATTTGGTAGGGAAAAATCCTTCTTTTTATTTTTGTAATTGAATTTTGAGCATATGGTGAACATGTTCAATAGTTTCTTGACCTTGAGGGTTATAAGGAATTCCCCTAATGAGGGAAATGTGAAAAGATTTACAAAACATTTGGAAGACAGTGCTTGTGTAAACCAGGACATTGTCAGTCTTTATTGTCCATGAGTAGCCAAGAGTAGCCTCTTTATACCATTTATCTACATTTTGAAAGGTCCATTGTTGAACAATGAACTTGACAGCCTCAGTGTCAGCAAAGCACCTTTTTCGGTTAACATGTCTTTTGTAATGATCATGTTGTGTGTATCATTGCCGGTAGCTTGAACCACGTACAATTAAAATTTTCCCTTCCACAACAAACAATCCCCCAGACTTACATGTGCCTTAGCCATTCCTTTCCAATCATTTGGGGCAATAACTGATTGTCCTACAAGTTCCACAAACCCAAGGCAATAAAGGGTACAACTCCATGAAGATGCACAGCTCATCCCAGACCACCAGGATCTTGGAGTTCAGTAACAAGGCAGACATGCTGAAAGTCTCCCAGGGATACACACACACTCACACACACACACACCACCTCCACCTTTACACCAACTTCAAGGGGGGAACAAAGGATGACTGCATTCTTCAAGGGCTGAAAATCTCAGCCTGTGATGCAGTAAAATTTGTCTGAACAGAGGATGTGGAAGTAGCCACTTGAGGTGCAGTTTTACTGGTTTTACTTTGGGTGTCTGTGAAATGGCAATTGCAGTGAGACACTCCTGTAAGTGGGGTAGGGTCTTCTTTGCCCCGCAACTCCTCCCTTATCTCATTGAGCAAAGTGATAGGGTTCAAGCGCTATTTGGGACTTGATTTGGAGGTAGTGCTCCAAGCCAAACCCTCTGCGGTCATCTCAACAGGTCAGCATGCACTCCCTGATCCATGTTCACCACAAAAAGGTAAATATGGAAGTTAATAACACAGTGAGCATTTGCATATCCATCTGTGGTTCTTGGGAACCTGTTTTCCCCATGTTTTACACCTGATGTAATCAATATTGATGCTGTCAATACCTCTCTCCCCTGTACTTCTCATGAACCTGTTTTGCTCTTTTGCGCCTTTGCTCCCATGAGCCTGTTTTGTTTGCTTGCATACTTGGAGGTGTCCTCTCACCTTCTACATGAGTTTCCTTGTGCTTTGAGTCTGTTTCAGGCACCATTATGCCACCTCTGGCATAATGACTCTCCAGAGCAGAGATGGTGAAGGGTGAAGAGAATCAAGATGCAGAAAGCTGAGGTCAGGCAGAGCCTCCTCTCCTGCCAGAGACAAAGAACCACCCATTGACAGCAGCACATGTATTTATACACTCAGGAGGTTATTATCAGTTGAAACCCTTCTGCCTAGCAGTTTGTTTGCTTGGCTCACCTCAGGTGCCTTTTGTTCTCCGAGCTGGAACAACTTGATCACGTGGCTTGCCTCGGGTACTCCATTCTCTTGGGGCTGACCTTGCTTTAGCCCCCTGTGTGTGATTCATCTTCAGCTTCAGCCACTCCCCCATGCCAGCCATGTGCTCTGTTCTATGCCATCTGGCTTGCAGAATCTGTGCACTGTCCTCTTCTATCACCAGTAAGACTTGGTCTTCATTCCTGCTTATGGAAGAATGACTATGAAGCCAATGCCGCCTTTGTTTTAAATCAAAAAATACCCCTTTGTTCTTCTTGCTTTTCAGGAGATCTTTTCTATATAAACATACTAACTGCTGCCTTATCTGTGAACATTTTTCATACTTTTTTTGTTTGTATTTGTATTTTCTTTTTTTTTTTTATCGGTACCAGGGATCGAACTCACGACTGCCTGCTTGCAAGGCAGGCGCTTATGCCGCTGAGCTAAATCCCCAGCCCTGTGTTCAGATTTTCATAGTGACTTTCACTGGGCTCAGATTTAAAATTTTCATTAAGTCAAATGACCAGTTGTTTTTTTCTCTCTGGCTTTTGTGTTGGCTCATGTGCCTGACAGGTCTTTGCATCTTTACCCCCTCACTTCTGTATCTCCTTCTCTTCACTTCTCTTCTCATTGTGGACTGTGAGACCTGGGAGAGCTTTGCAAGGCAGGGTGGTTAGAGGGTATGGCGAAGGTTGAGGAGTGGGGTGTATTTCCACCTGGTATAACTCCACCATTATACCAGATAAAAATCTTCTTAGTAGCTTCAATTATAGCTGCTGACAACTCTATCTTTACAAATAATTGCCACTGTTAGCAGCACTTTGAGCCATTGTCTCTTTAAGTCAGCATCATGGGGAGACTCTAGCATTCTTCACAATCCATCAGATGCTGGCTGGTGGTCCCCATCCAGCCACAGTGACATGCCCTATGGCAGAGGGAGAATCTGTTCCCTGCTGTATTGATAGTGAGAAAGTTTTCCTTATACCACCTTCAGGGCCTAGAAATGCCTTTAACTTCCTCCACCCAATGACTCTGGTTAAAGCTGCTTGCATCGCTGGACCTAGGATATGTCCTCAGAGAGGCACTGGCTTTTGCAGTGGGACTCACTGGAGGGGCTTGAGATAGGTAGTTAGGAAGTCCTGGGTGGCCAAGGCCTTGCAGACTGAGTCCCCCTGTTCCTGGGTACCTCCCCTTTTGCTCACGATCCATGGGTGGCTGTGGACCTATTGTTGCTGTATCACTTAGCAAGTCCCACCTTCCTGTGGCTACATTTCATCAAAGATCGCACTTTCTTTCCTAGCATTGAACACTTTAGAAATCATTGTAAAGCACCCTAAAGTGGGAAATCTCTTGAACCAGCCAGAATATGTTGTCCATAATCACCCTCCTTATATTCCATGTCTGTCAGCTTCCTTCCTATGGGCCCAAGAGTATGCTTGGAGTCCTGGTGTTTGGAGGCCCAGCAGTGAGAAGCAGGGTTGCTAAGGCCCTGCCTTTGTAGTCTCCTGGAACTCTTCTCAGACTTCTGGCCCCTCTCGCAGCTTCCAACTCTGGATCTGTGCTTGGTCTCGGGTGTCTGCATGGGATTCTTACCCGCCACAGAATTTGAGAGCTATTGCTTTAAAGAATCACCTGTACTTGGCAAGTCAGCTCCAGAGGGTGGGTTTATCACCCTAGTGTCTCCTCCAGCCTCAGCATAGTCAGGTCTGTCCCCCTGTGCAGCTCGCTGTGGCACCACTGCTTCCTGCTTAGCAAAGCCCACTTGGAGAGAGTCACTATGGACAGGTGTCTGAGGAAGTAAGAGCTCTGAGGGCAGAACCTCTAGATAGCCTGGTACCTTTGGTGCCACATGGCCCTTGTTTATGTTTCCTTTCAGTATTTATGGAAGTATAGCAGATCAAGTGACTCCTTGAGCTATGTTGATGAAGCCTTGCTGGACAATGCAGTTCCTTGCTTACACCCTCCACCCAGCCTGGAATCCCCAGGACACTGGACTTGGGAGTGGAGGAAGCCTGATAAGGAGCTGGGCTATGATTTGAACAAGGGATGTTGGAGCCTAGTGCCTTGAATCTTCATGACTCTGTCTGAGACTCCAAGAGGAATAACAAATAACTGTGTTCCCATAGGCTCTTGGTCTCAATCAGATGGTGTTCTATACAGCACAGCAGGATTGGGAAGAACACTGTCCTACCCAGACTGCTTGGGAGCAGTAGGATCAGCTCCTTTAAACTTACTGTTTTCCAGGGCTGAGCACAGATTTCCAGTCTGTGGAGAGAGTTGCTGCCTGGCCATTCATTCCATTGGACACCTCCACAGTAATCTAGTCCCACTGCCCTTTCTCGGCCCCTTCTTCTCTGACCTCCCATGGCTGGAAGATGTGCCATTCTTGTGGGCTGGCAGGGAGTGAAGCGGTATACGCGTTTATTTTTCATGCATTCCAGAGAGAAGCAGTTGGAGCAGGAGGAGTGTACTAAGATACTTCTATTGCTTTTCCGACTGCTTCCCACAATTTCAAATCATCCATTTTAATGAATGCCAGGTTACTGCTGCAAAGGGGTGCAGGGAGGAGAAAGAATCCTTGCTAAATATCTGTAAGGTAGAGCAGTTAATTCAGTTTTCCCTTTGGTTCTTCTTTCACAGTCTCAAATTGCATGGTAGTCTGCATTGTTGGCCTGTTGTTCATTCTTATTTTCTAAATTATGTGCAATATGTTATCTTAGCAGTACTGTCCCGGAATTGGAAATAATGTTTATAATCCCTTCTTTGAGCTCTCTGTTGTCATTTTCTGCTGCTCTCTCTACTTACTTTCATTTAAACCAATCAACTGCACACAATTCAAATAATATTTTCAAGCTATTGTCAGAGCCTAGCCACAATTGATTAGTTACAGGTGCTTCCCAGGAAGCTGCATAGGGATGCAGAGTTAAACAGCACCCACAGCTGACTGGTAACCAAAGCACAGGCTCAGGAATGTGAATGGGAATCATGGGGAAAGAACTGGACTTTGGAGCTGGGGGAGGTGGGCTCACTGGTGTGCAGGGACGATGTTTGTTTAGAAGAGGAGTAACAATACAGTGCTCCTTTGAACTCTCTCAAAAGAACTGGCTTCTCGACAAAAGGAAATAGAATACAGCTAATGTTGTCTGTTTCCATAAACTTTCAACTTGCTTTGTTGCTGGTCCTGTTTTTAAAACTTGCCTTAGAAAAACATAAGACATGTTTAGTATTCTGCTTGGAACAATCTGATATTCATTTTGATATGTTTTTGGTCCCTATTGATTTTGAAAATGCTGAACACAAATACTTGCTATTTGGGAGGGCAAGCAAAGGATTAAAACTGAGTTTCTCTTGCCTGTGATAGTCTTTGAAGAAATGAGAATGTTCAAAGAAGCAGAAATTTGTACAGTCAGAATAAAACATGACTTGAACATTTGTGGAAGGAGATGCAAAGTGACTGAGGGAAATGTGAAAAATATAAATAATAAGTATATTTGCCTAACACTTTTCATCTCCTGTGATGTGCTTTATAAATTGGTATATGGGCAATGGCTTGCATACATATTTTTCCCACCCTGTGTGTTTCCTGCTAAATATAACCATTTACAGAGTACATGGGAGTTTGGGGGAGCAAGCAAAGGCTTGTACAAATCACTAATAACCACGCAAATGCAGGTGGCTCCACAAAGTTGTTTAACTAGAATCAAAGATCACTGAACCCATACAATGCATTTGGGTAAAAAGGATGTAATTATTGTTATTATTTAGCAGTTATTCAGGATTGAGAGTATGCTTCATTGGAAGTATGGGAGAAGCCTGTGAACATGCCTGAAAGATTTATAGTAAAAATCAGACAAAGGCATAAAGGCATGGTAAAGCTCAGGAGTGTATAAAAGTAGCTCACACAGGTCACAGGTAGCAGGTGGTGTCTGCCTTCCTCTGATGCTGTGCCAGCCAGACTCTCATAAGATGCTTGGGGGAAGCAGCAGGCAGGAGAGGACCTGTAAGAGGGGGAAGAAGAAAACTGGGAAGGATGCTAGAGGAAGGAGAGAGAGAGGCCTTGCGGTCCTACAGTAGTTTGTCTCTTCACTTTTGACCAGGAGGAAGGCATGCGAGCTCCTCTTTCAGTGAGGGAGAAGAGTGGTCCACTCTTAACATTATTAACTTGTCTTTCCTCCTATGGAAAATAACTTTGTTGCCCACTTAGCCCTAACAAAGTTTTAGGTAGCCAGCATTTCTTTTTGGCTGCTTCTTTCCCTTGTTTCACCTCTTTTTTACTTTGTGGCAGGTCACCTTATGTTTCTGTCTTATCCTCTCTAGACTAATAGTGCTTTATTGAAAGGAATGATGCATTGACCCTTGTGTTTCATATGCTGTGGGACTTTAACTGGACTTGGGTTTTTGCTATGCTGCATTCCTTTGGGTGATCTGTTTAGCTGCTCTTTGTCCCCAGTTGTGGCCTACATGGAAAGAGTTCAGCAGTATTGACTGCATCCTGGATGAGGTCCTGAATTGTCGTGAGTTTAAAGAACAGGGGACTCAAAAAGTGCTTCGTGTGTTCTAAATCTTAGTTTAGCCTTTTCTCTATCCCTTTAGGGCCCACCACATAGCAGGGGAGCTTGTTTGTTTAGATCCTGGTTGAATAATAGCCAAAAATATACCAAGCCAAGCCCTATGTAAATGATAAATTTTGTTCTGCATGGGTGTTCATGTATGCATGACACAGGCATGTGGAAGACTATACCTGATGGAGGTCCTGAGAGGCAGAACCCACACTGAGGCTTTATTCTCTACCTGTATGATGTAATCACACCCGGGGTAGTCAAGGCTCAGGGAGGCTGGTGGGTTCATCCAGGCACACACACTTGTCAGTAATGGATACAGGGTTTGAACTCAGAGGTCTACTTCTCAGTCAACCTAACTTTGAGAACCCTGTGTGACATCCCACTGTTTCCTAAGTGACAGCTTAGCAACCATTTGCATCAGCACGTGGCTTACCCTACAGACCAAAAAGCAACATATGCTCTTCAGCTCTTCTTTTTATTATAGGGCTGAATGTGCTGTCCAGTATGGTGGCCATCAGATATGCATGGCCATTTAAGTTCACAATTAAGTTAATAAAATTTAAAAGTCAGTCCCTCCATTACTGTGGTCATATTTCATATATCCTGTGATTCCATTTCACTCATATTAGCACAGATGTAATAGACTCATCATTGCAGAAAATCTATTGACTGTGCTGATCCAGAAAATGCCTCAAAGAAGCACCAGTTCGATGCTGGGTTTTTAATTTTATACTTAAGTGTTTTATGATGTACATGACATTGAGTAAAGAACCAATTGTTAGAAGAATAACAAATAACACTATAAAAATATTAAATTCTTATCTAGTTGACTTTGTCCTGTGTGTTGGACTCCATGCAGGCTGCCTTCCTGTAATTCTTCCAGCAGCTCTGGACTTGTGAAGTCAGTGCTACTGCAAAATTCATTTCATGAGTGTCTTGGTTACTTTTCTCTAATTGTTGGGACAAAATACCCAACACTCAAAATGAAGGAAGGAAAGGTTTATTTAGCTTACAGTTTGTGGAGGTTTCATTCTATTATCTGTGCCAAGGCAGGGTGGCATGGCACCAGGGAAACACTTATAAGGCAGCAGCCTGCAAAAGCAATCTGAACAAAAGGAGAGAGAACAAGCCTGTTCTTCTCCCTTATATTGCATGCTGGCCACCCCCTGCCCCTCAGGGCAAATGTAGCACTCATTAAGTCTCTGTGCCCTCCTCTTGCACAGTATGAACATATTTACAGAGTAAGGATCCTGGCTCCCTTCTGAATCTCTTAGTCTATGCTTCTTAAGTTGGCACAATGTGCCAATTGTAACAATGGAATTGGAATGTTTGTTGCCCAAGTCTCAGGCTGTTGAGTGAGGAAGTAAAGATTTAGCAACAATGTATTGGTCTCATCTCTATGGCCCTCAGCCATTGCATTGCTTCCTCCAAAAGTCCCAGGGAGCCCTCCCAAAGGATGAGCCGTGGATCAATCGGTAATGATAGATACAAGAAAATTCTCATGATGGCCTATACGTACACTGTACTCTGTATTTGTTTTCATACTTTTACTTTGCTTAAACTCCCTCTACAGAGCTTGTTTCTCTTCCTCTTTTAGTAAAACTCTGCTACCATTAAAAAATGAGTAAATGTAAAGGGACCTGGGCCATAGGCCAGGTTCTGTTCATAGTGCTGATCAAGTACCTTTAATTTCTAAGAGACATCAGTTTGGCTGGTAGTTGAAATTTTCTTCTGGGTTTTAAAAGTATTTGCTAGCCCTATAAGTTGTCTTGATTCCTTACAGATAAAATGTATGCAGCCACCAAAAGAGATGTTTAAAAATGGATCAGAAATAAATTATATGAGAAACTAATTTTACAGGTGTAATCCTACCCCAACACACTAAATATAAAAGTAATTTCTGGAATTTTGGGTGATACTCAATTTTCTTTAGAAAAACTAGTGCTCTCACAGTTTGGACTAGAGGCTAACTTTTGTTACTGACATTTTCTTTTTTGGAGAAAAATATTTCTGAAAGTTTGTCACATCATGCTGGCCTTAGAGCGAAAACCTGGTAAACAGTCACAGTCTTCCTGCTTGACTTTGACGGGAGTGACCTGGCTTCCCTGGATAATCTTCTCATCCTGGAAAATCTTTCTCTTGTTATTGGAGAGAGGGTGCCCTCTGAAAAGAGTTTACACATCTTTTTTTCTCTGTGCTACAGGTTTGTCATGTCACCCAGACAGGTTGGAAAACAAAGAATCAGAGAGCTCAGGTAGAGGACAAAATCAAGTGAAAGTTACATAACGAAGCCGCCAGTTAGAGAGGATAGGCAGAGATACTAAGGAGAGCCACGTCAGCTGCCAGTGCTTTACCCTCTCCAAGAATCTCCAAGTGACTTAATTCCCAGTTCAGGCTCCTACCTCAGCCCCCAGGTGATCACAGGAGTGATGAAAATGCTACGTGTTCTCTTTCTTTTCCTCGGCTCGCTTTAATCTCAATCTTTGAAAAGCAAGTCATTTTTCTTGTGCAAACAGCTTCATAGAAATGTCAAATCTGGCACCCAGAGTCTATCGCTGAAGGGTGAGACTTGGTACAGAAGACTTAGTGCTCAGGGCCCCAGCTTTGAAATGAGGCCAGCTGTATTGCCAATGCAAATGCAGGAGGGGAAGAAATTACTGGAACAAATTGAAAGGTTATTCAGACTGGAATTTAGAATCTCAATAAAAAAGGCTTTTATAAGCCAAAGCCCTCAGAGTAACCAGATCATTTAAAAATACATCTTTTCTGCATTAAATGTAGTGTGACAGCCACATTAGAAATGCTGCAGTCCAAGTATGTTCCTTAAACATTTTTAACTGGCTTTTGTAAGGATAGTTAAAATCTCCTCTTGGGGAGGGGAGTTCTGAATCCTCACTCTCGTAATTTCCGTTTCTTTGTCTTTTCTTATTTTTTTGGTACCTGGCAAATGGATTTGCTACTTTGCCTCTTTTTGGTTGCTATAGTCTCAGGGGAATCTCCATGAGCTGCATATCTCAATAAAAATTTACTGAGCAAGTTATTTTGTTTGTTAACCTGGTGGAGAACAGTCTTCTTTATCACTCAGATGTTAGTGACCAAAAATAGTGCACAGTCACTTGGGGGTGGAACCCTTTAACAAGTGATGTTTCACGCAAAAGACACACAGAGAACTCACATAATAGAAGGCAAGGCCCCAAATGTGGGACTTCCTGTTTATTGTGTATAGTTTCTTAACTCATTGTTCTGAGAAGAGCTGCTAGGGACTGAACCTTAGGCTTCATCTTCTTTGAAAGACACAATGCAAGCCTGCTTCTTGATGCTTGTAGCAGTTCTCCACCTCTCCACTTCAATTCTGAACAGTCTTTCTTGCTCTAAGTGGGACTTATTTTTAGAACAAGGAAACATCTCTGTAATATGTTGAAGTACAGGCAATAGACATTTATTGTAGCTCCTGTGCCCTCGGAATTCTGAGGTTACAGGGCCACTATGGACTCTGGAAACAGAACTAGCACTGCCCTGTGCTGTCCTCTGTATAGGGCTTCCTACTGGATTATTTCCCAAAATGGCTTGGTCACCCAAAGATTGAGTGAAATGTTTGCAATTTGTGAAATATTCCAAGTGCTTGGCATAGCTGCCATCTAGCATTAGACAGTATCACAGTTGGCCACATTGCTTTCAGCTCTGCAGGCTTGCTTTAAGACCTCACTTGCTGTTCGCCTTCCCCAGAGGTCCCATGGTTTCCTTTCCCAGGAAGGGCTGGCTCCCGGTGCTGCCTAGTGAGAATGTGGCACTGTCCTAAGAGGTGATTTTACTGAACTGAAGTTTTTAAGGCAGCTTATTCGTTGCCTCCTGTTACGTTCTCTCTCTTTAAAGACAGCTTAGCCTTCTCTAGGATGTTGCCACCAGCTTCACTGACATGCCTGTTGCTACAACTTGTTTTTATTCTTTGTTGGTATTTGTTTGAGTAGATAAGTCTCCAGAAGAAAAAAAAAATCAAAGAATTTAAGCCTTTTATACAATACTTTGACAGTCTGTTTTTTCCATGATGACCACTACTTTTAATGAGTATTTTAACATAGGCTTATCATCATTTATTTCAGTAATTAGATCCTCCCACATAATCTTTCTATAACTAAAATCTTTGAACTAAACCCTTTTGAATTATCTGATATAATTATAAAGTGAGCGGGCATCATGCTGATTAGAAGAATATAAATTGCTCCAAATACCACTGTGCCATTCCTGGTGTAACAGGTTTCAGTTGGATGTGAGGCTTTGTGTCTGGAACCTATTGTCTTACCAGTAAACACCTCAGTGATGTTGAAACCCATCTCTTATAAAGAGTGGTGAGAATCATGTTCATGATCTCTTTTTTTCTCATGTAGTTGTTATAAAAGAAAAGAGGCATCTGTTCTGGTTTCTCTGCCTCCTTTGAGATAGCATCAGTAGCTCATCTGTTTTAAGAACCTTCTTGCTTGTACCTCTTAATGCCAAATCACCCCGAACCTCATTGGCACCTGAAAGTCTGGTTTCTCCATGGATCTAACATTCTTCTGACTAGAAGCACGTCCAGGAATGCACTATTTTGGATATCCAGGTAGATATCTTTTAACATAGGAGGAACCTTCTTACATTTTCTTCATCTCGGATAGCATTTGAGCAAAGCCATGAACCACTGATTCTGTTCCTGAGATTCAAATTTCAACAGAAGGTGAGTATGGAGTGCTTTATCCCTATTGGAGACACTTTCTTCCTAAGGAAGTGGCAGTTCTAAATGATGCTTTTCACCACGGAAGAAGTAACACATTGAGCTATCATGCCAGTGTATCCTAACAGTTATGCATCAGTCACCCTTTGCCTTTCAGTCAGTGATACGCTTAGAGTGCAAGCCGGTAGCATGCCATTCTTAGAGTATAATTAAGATCTGTCTGTTAAAAATAGTACTGTCTCTATTCTCACCTTTGGTGCTTAGATTTTGTTTGCAGCAAAGACTAACTGTCCCTTAGGGGCAGCACCTCTGTAGACTGTACCTTTTACTGACATGCTATGTGTTTGGTCCATTCCAAAAAGATCCTGCAACTGATTGTCAGGGCAACTGTGGGAACTGATGCTCTCCGTCCTCAGGCTCTCCCTCACAGGGTGAGAAGCAGTGGGAGACTGATAACTTTTAAAGCTCACAGAGGGAAACATTTTTGCACTGACTGTGCCAGAATCCCATGCTCTGTGGGCAACATAATGGATTTCATTTGGAGCCCTGCATAGGCCAACTGTCATGATATGGTTGGGAAACTTTCCATCAGCTACTGTGAACTCCACCACTCTGTTCCCTACCTCTGCTTTTGGCTTCTCCATTCCTGGATGAATTTTACAAAGCAGCCAACCATCCAGATTGGGATTTCATGCTTTGCTGCACCGTTACTCCAGTTATTTCTCTTTCAAAGGCGTCCTCTCCAAAATCTTTAATGGAAAGCAATGCATAAAAGGTGTATTAAGGGGTGACAAATGAAAGAAGGCAAGGAGCAGGAACTTCCTGAAAATTATTGTCAGTGTATCACTTCCGTGTAGGCTGATCAATTCATTAGGGCAAGTGCAGGCAAAAGCTGCACCCCCTAAACATATGTAATGAATTCAGACCTAATTGGCCATGAGCCAGTGCTGAGGGGTATTCTTGGCATTTTCAAGGTCAGAGGAAAGGTTTGGTTTAAAGCTTGTCATGTGTATTTCCTGCACGTTACATTCAAGTTTGTTCATTATATTCATGGAATGTGCCCATCACCTTTTAATTTGGGGGCAAAGGTCAAACAGACTGGTCCACTGGCTCTTTTTGCTGCCATCTAATGCTCAAGGAGAACAGCTTCTATTCCCTTGTCCTGATATATGGGAAGAGTTCACAGAGGAACCGACAATGTGAATGAAAAAGGGGTCCTGGGCGCTGATTTAAGATTAACATGGGTTATGTTGGCTGGAAAGGAATCCCAACTGTCTCTTTCCTCTGTGTAATTTTCTTTGCAGTCTTTTTATCATGATGGGCATCAACATTGTCAAAGCTTACCTAGAAACTGTATTATGTGAAAACCCCTGAGTAAGGTAGGCTGCCCATAGGATCTTGCTGACTACTGAATTTCCATGATTTCTCTACCCTGGAACATCACTGTGTTGCTAGCTGGGGGACAGGGAGATTCTGAGGCACTTGACTGCCTTTTTTCCTTTGCTTGTCTGACTTTAGCAGTACATTGAGAAACATAAGTGACACATTTTGTTCCTCAATCAGCAGAGGTATTTGTCTAATGGAAAGGCTCTTCCAGATTGTTTTCATTCATTTTTCTCATAGGTGTGATAACTAATACTTGGGAATGTGACTTCAGGTCCACCTGAGTCCACAGAGAGGCTAGAGATTTGCATCATTTAAAGCTTAGAGGTGCTGCCCATGGTGAACAGTGAACAGGGTTATGCTCTGACAAGGTGGGGTTAAGAAAGCCAAAATTCAGAGATGAGTGCCTGGTTTCAAAGCATATAAAACTTCAGTAAAAGTTTTCTGAATTTTCACCTGATTGGACTTTCCATTTCAGTTCTCTGATCTTTAGTATCTGAGAAAAGTAGCCAGGTGATAGCACCTTCTGCACAACAAGGTGTTATCTGTTTTGATAGCATGGCACCACTCTTTTGCCTGGATGTTCTAATAAAGTATGGACATTTCAATTCTGTGAGATAAGTTTTATAGATTACTGTTTGGCCTAGTCCGTAGAGCTACCAAAGGCAAAGTGACAGAGAAACAACTCAAGTAAACAGTTCTTTGAAATAATAGAATTGCTTTTGCTTGGAAACTTTGGGATTGCTGCCCAACTCGGTTTTTAGTTGTTTATTACAGGTAGGTGTTCGTTGACAGAACAGAGATGCATGAAAGCTGGAAATGGCAAGAATAGTTTCAGTTTGGCGTAGGACGTGGGAGGTAGAGGCCTGGGCTATATGGAAGAGACAGATAATGAAATCTCTTAAATAAGAACACTTTTAATGCACATTTATCAGTTAAGCCACAGTTTAAATACCCCAAATGCAAGCAGTCTAGAATTTCCTCTAGCACCTGAGTTTATAGTGGAAGAATAAGAGCACAAGTTTAGGCTGGCTTTTAGCTACTTGCTTATTTTCCACAAACCCATTTTGGTTTGGATTTAAATCTTGGATCTTATGTTTCTTTTTTTCCCATAATATCATCAATAGAAAAAAAAAGTATTTCTTCCTTTTGTTTTTCCATTCATTCTGGCGTGATGAAGTGAAGCCAATTTTAACTAACTATTCACATCTGTTCTTCAACTCTATAATCGGATTCTACCTGCATCCTCATGTTAAAGCTTTGCTTGCAGACCACTGAAAACCTATTTTTAAAGAAAATCCCAATTCCTACCACCTGACATAGCTACTATTTTTCAAACTAAAACTATATTTTTGGCTTTCATGCAAAAATAGAGCTCTAGAATGTGGAAATCACAGTGCATTTGTTTGTGTACCAGACACATTTATTTCTGCAGAGAATAAGCTATTGTGTAGCAGTGTATGTGACCCTGAACTATTGCTGTTGGATAGCACAATGTGCCATTGGTTACTAAGAAGTCAGGAAATAAACAAGTCCATTCTAAATGATCTGTTCAATAGAAAATTATTTAAGTGTGATGAAGGAAAAGTAACGTCCTGAAAGATTTGCATTGATGAGGCTAGCTGAAACTATGTTGCTGTAATGATAATAAAGCCAAATAATAAATTTCAGTGAAATCACACAAGGATTTCTTTCTTCTCGCATCACAGTATGGTACAGTTTGGTAGTCCTATTGGTTGGTAAGAATCCAGCATCCTTCTGTCATTTTCATGGTCTTTTCAATTGGGGCTAAAGGGAAATAAAGATGGAAGCACATTGTGTAAGTCAGTTTGGGGTCACGTTCACGAGGATCTCTCTATAGAAGGGATTTTTAACCAGTAATTAGAATATTAATTGTTAATCACATTAAGAGTATAATGAGGATTCATTACATTTTAAGTATATTCAGAGACCTTAGAGCCATTTTTACAGATTTGCTGCCATTTGGGAGGCTATTACTTAAAATCTTTAGTTAAATCATCTTACCTACAATTGAAATTTTTTTTAAAGTCAAAGGCACATCTAAGGAGGTGATTTAACTGCAATCTGGGCAAACCGAATGACCTGCTTCACAGTCTGTCATTCTTCCACGCCTGTGTAGTGCACTTTGATTGCAGGTAACTGAACTCTTGCCACAAAATAACAAATGGGAGAGACTGACAGGCAGAGCATATGCTATAGACTTATGTAGGGCTAAATTCTAATCCTACTTCTGCCATAAAATAGTGTAATTTTTCCTCTAAGTGGTTTATCTCTGGGAGTCAGGTTTCTTTTGTGAAAAGAAGAGTAATAACCATTGTTCACTGCGTACTGTGTACAAAAGACTGCATCTAAGCATTTTACATCGTCTTACTGAGTGCCATAAAGTGAAATGTGCCCCCAGAAAACACCTGTCAGTCCAGCTAGGATGAGTCAGCGAAGAAGTCGATCATCTGGAAAGTCTGCAGTGCTAGAGCTGGCTATTTTTCCAGGTCAGGGCAGTTTCTATAGCTTGTACGCTTCCCTTCTCAGTATATAAACAGCAGCAATGTGATAGTCTCAGGCAGTAGCAGCAGCTGGAGGAATCACCAGCAAATACCCTGTATACCCTGTATTATCTTATTAAAAGGAAATCCTTCCACACACACCCCAACAAGCACCTCTGTAGAGCTCATTGGCCAGAGATGGGTTACATGCTCTTACCAGAAACAATCAGTAGTAAAACAGAATTACATGATTAATTTAGGCCAATCATGGCTCCTTCCTCGAACATGGGAGAAAGTATCATCTCTGAATGCAAGGGAAGGTGAATACTTGAACGAAATCAGGATACACATAGCAAGGAAAACAGGGAAGGCTCTGAGGTGAAAGTCAGAAAGGCTTATTTTTGTCCCCTCTAACTGTGCAGCTTAGAGCCCAGGAGTAACCCCTTAGAGGAAGAACATAAAGGACTAAAAATAATCCAGTGTTTTCTTTACTTTCCGTATCATGTAATGAATGTTAAATGGACTAAATGAAGCCTTTGTTTTAATGAAAGAAATACTTTTGATAAGGGTATTTTTGAGCCAAAAGAGCTGCCTTGGGAATAAGGTAAGGTAGACTAAGTGAGGACCCTGGACAGCCTGGCTCAAAGGCTGGCTCAACTACTTTCAAGTAATGTGACATCATGCAAGACTGAACTCTTGCTGATTCAGTTTCTTCATCTGTAAAACAGACATAGTTGTCATCATAAAACCTACTTGTACCAGTTTCTGTAGTAACAAATTACTACAGACCCTAGTAGCTTAACACAATTCACATTTAATATCTGACAGAAATCTGAGTTATAGGTTTCTCTAGATGTGGGTCTGACTAAATTAGAATCAGGGTTATCAGCAGAAACATATTCCTTTCTGGAGTCTCTGGGGAGAACTTGTTTTCATCCCCTTTCCAGCTTCTGGAGGCAGCCTGCAGTTCTTGGCTCACAGCCCCTTCCGTCTGCAAAGCCAACAGTGGATAGCTGAGTCTCACACTCAGTACTCTGGCTCTCACATTCTCCTCCATGTTAAATTACCCTGTGGGATTATTGGCCCTATTTTAGGATGGTCTGATTAACAATCTCTGTACCATCTGCAAACACAATTCCCCTTTGTCATGTATCATTTAATCAAAACTCCCTAGACATCACAGGATCACAGCAGCGAGGATGCATTGGTTTTCAGGTCAAATTACTACTTGATGATGATGTCTGATGATTTAGTGAGACTCAGAACACTACCAGCCATGTAAGAAAATGCTCCTAAACTTTTCACCATGACCTCAATGTCTAGCCATTTTAAAAAGTCATTTGCAGAGTGGCAGGCTATCGGCAGTTCTGTCTGAGGAAGACACTGATGCTATCAAATGATGATGAAAGATTCTTGATAAGTTGGAATGAGTTCCTCCTTGTATTCTGAAGCCAAAGCTGAAATGTCTGAGATGCTTTTGGAATTATGTGATCCTCCACAGAATACATGTGTTTAGTGGAAAGCCAGTTTTATGAGTAACAAGAATGAAATAAAGCATCAGGATCCAAGCTGATAACATTACCTACTCTCTGTGGTAGATTAAATAATGGTCAACTTGTAACACCCAGCTGAACTGAGTCAGCATGGTGCTGGGGTGGAAGGCCCACCTGAGGATTGCTGCTACCAGCAGAAAAGCAGAACTTGAGGGGAAGATGGTGTGCTATTGATTCTCCTGGATAAGATTGTCATGCTACTTCTCCTGACATAACTCGGCTGTTCTCATGGATCATCAGAGGAGCTTGGGTCTTTGCTGTCAGTGAGGGTGGCTATGGTTCTCTTCGGGAGAGCTCTGGTTCTTACCTTGGCTCCAGTGTAGATCCATCAACCTGCTGGCACAGATCCTTCATCCCACTGGTGCAGACTTTCTAGCTTCCCCTGCTGACCTTTGGTCCTTCTCAGTTACAGATCCTTGAGGCAGACTTGCATGAGACATTGCCGTGGGCTCTGGACCTCCAGTTGGACTCATGGAGGACATTGCCATGGGCTCTAGGAATTCACCTGGATTTAAACAGTACATTGATGTGGGATCCAGGCCCTCAGATGGATTCTTTGGGTCTCTACTGTGTGGACAAATCTCCCATACTCTTTTGCATTTGACTCTTTGGGAAAATATTTTAGAATAAGCCTACACATTATGTGTCCTGTATTACATCTATTTCCTTGAAGACTATGACTACAACACTCTCTCTGATAAGTAACAAATATGAAGAGGTAATGAGCCACCCTTCCTTGAATCCTATCTCATTAGTTCATGAAAGAGAAGGAATGCAGGTATAGATGGTTGTCTTGAATTGCACTCTTCCTTTTTTGCTCCTCTTATTAGCTTGGTAAATTCAAACACTGGCTTTCCTCCTTGTCACATATAGATAAACATAAAATCTATCATAGTGTGAAGTGATTCCTGACCTTACCTAAGTGTTTGGCACATGGAGAGCCTGGCAGTAGGTGCTACATCAGAGATGGCTCTGGGATTCTGTGTAGTCATTAAGGACTTCCCTGGCAATAACTACAGTTGAGAGATCCAGTCTACTACTCAGGTGTAAGAGTTTGTGGACTCTGAGGATTATATTTGAAATCCTATCCTTCTGTAGATAAATCTTACAGTGAATGCTTACTCTATTAACCTTTTCTCTAAATTGTGTCATATGTAATTATGAGTTGAGAACAGTCTGGAGAATGCAGCCACTGTTTAAGTCTTACATAACTGATAACAGCTTCTGAATATTCTTGACGAGGAGGAGGCTGGATTCTTGGGTTCAGGTAGATTGTGATGAGTAGAGCAGACAGACAATAAATAGCTACAACCTCTTGGTTACATAAAAACATGTTGCAGGTCCTGGACTCAGCAGGAGTAATTTCTTGTTTTGGACTGTTTTCATTCTACAGCAGGAATAACTGGAGATAAAGACAAAGATTATATAAGACAAGATGACATTTTAATGTCACAGGGCCTGGACACAAGGGTGCTATTGTTTGCAGACAGTCCTTGTTTGTGTGCCAGATGAGAGCAATGGGGCTGTTAGATTCAGGTTTGGAAGGGAAGCAGGACCCCCTGCGTTCATCCAGCACACTTTGCTGCCTCTGGGGCAGAGGGGAGTTGTATGGTGCTTATGGCCAGTGCATCTCAGAGTAACTAACTGTCTTCATACAGTGCTTTACCCAGAGAGCAAATCTTAGAAATCATCATGTTTCCCTGCCTCATAGGCCAGCGATGGCAAACCTTTTAGAAACCAAGTTCCTAGACTGTAACCCCAACCCACTTATTTATCACAAGGTACCAACACTGCAATTAAACCTGAATACTGAGGTTTCATTTTAGCAAAAAAATAAACTGTTGGCTGCTGGGGTGACTTGGCTTACACACAGGCAAAGAGGGTTCTGCATGTCTGCTGTAGTGTGCACACCATAGGTTCATCACGCTGTCACAGGTACTTGTAGGATTCTTTCACAGACTTTATATAACCCAGTATTCTTCAGATTTTTATTGGTGAAAGAAATGGCCATGCTTGGAAAGTGGAATTTAGTCAGGTCAGTGCGCTTCACTTAGAACTTTACACAAGTGGTAATAGTTCCTGAATAGTTTGTGAATCTTTGGTGGGGAAGATCTTGAATGTTCGCTAATGAGAGATTACAATGTATTTCACCAGTACCATTATTTTAAGCCTGATCACACTCTTGGAAAGACTATTACAACCATAGATGCTCTTTAGAGATGAATAATAAGGCTTATAATAGTGCTGAATTAAAAAAAAAAACAAAAAACTCTTCAAGCTACTGAATCTTATCTGCACTCCTGTACTGACTGAAGCATTCACGGTAGTCGAGGTGTAGAAACTACCTAAATGTCCATCAACACATGTATGAATGAATAAAGAAACTGTGGGGTGTGTGTGTGTGTGTGTGCATATGTGATGGAATATTAGCCACAAGAAGGAGATCTTGCCATTTGGGATAACATAGATGAAACTAGAGGAAATGTGAGGCTGGGTACAGAAAGAAAAATAGATATGAACCTTACTTCCATGTGGAATCTGAAAAAGTGAATTCATAGAAGCAGAGAACAAGATGTAGGTTGCCAGGTGCTGGAGGTGGGAGAAATGAGGACACATTTGTCAAAGAGTATGAACTTTCAGTTATGAAATGAACCTGCTCTGGGAAATCCAGTGTATAGCGTGGGCAATTGCAAGCATGTTAATTATTTGATTGTTATACTCATTGCATGATGTTTATCTTGAATCACCATGCATACATACACAATCATGTAGATACTATGCGTGTACTATATATCTCAAAGCATCGTATTGTACCTCTGATAAGCAATCTTTGTCCATTAAATATTTTCAAATAAAACTTTATTTTGAAATATTTAGACTCATAATTATTATAAAAATGATCTGTTCTTGTGTAGCATTCTCCTTCTCCCCTGTGATTCAATATTACACACCATCAACCAAATTTTTAAGGATCTTCTCTTCTGAAGTGTGTACTCAGAAATACATATGTGAAGCTTGGAGAGCTAAAGTACTTTGCTCTTTGAACTTTGGCTGAGTTCTCACACCATAGTGGGAACCTACAGGACCTCTGGGGTTGTTTCACTGGCCTTTCTTCCATACGTGTGTCACTAGCTGCCTATCTCCATTGATGAGTTTTATCTGCTGCTGAACTTTAAATAGCTGGAACCATGTGTTACGTATTTTGTGGTTGGCTTCTCTTGCCCAGTGTTATGACTGATCTACATCACCCCATATTTATCTCACCTGGTAAAAATGGACACATTCTTTCTAGTTCAACCTTTTTCAAATTATGCTGCAGGAAGTATCCTCCCGTGCCATCACTGCACATGTGCATTTACATTTCTATGGGGACTGTAGAATTACTGGCACACATATGTGCCTACCTTCAGCATCAGTAGGTGCATGTAAAGAGCTTTCCAAAGTACTTGCAATAAGGATATGAGGGTGACCTGACTGCAACACCTGTCACTGCACTGATCACCAGGATTGGTTTGGCTGATCTGGCTGGCTAGGGGGTGTCCCTTTCCTCCTTCATCAACCATGTGTGTTCTTCAACACCTGCACATTCAGTTGAAGTGGACCCCCTTCCCTGGTAGAGTATCACTGTTATTCAGTAAAGTTATGAATAGCTGCACCCTCTACTGAAATATCCAAGCAGCCCCTCAGACCTGTTGTAACTGTGATTTCCACTTTCTCTTATCAACACTGGGAATCATTGAAATTCTTAATTTAGCTGCTGGTGGAGTATGATATTAGTGTCTAAGTATATTTAATTATCAATTTTTTTTGGTCTGATACCGGAGATCATAGTCAGGGGGACTTTGCAACTAATTACATCCCTAGCCCCCAGGTTTTGTTTCTTGAGGCAGTGTCTCTCTAGGTTGCCCAGAATGACTTTGAATTTGAGATCCACCTGCCTCAGCTTCCTGAGTAGCTGGGACTACAATTGTGTGCCACAAGGGGGTGGTCGTTTTAATCTGGTTTTCCGTAGTGACTTGTATTGATCGGCTTTATCTATGCTTCTTGGCTATTTGAATATCTTCTTTTATGAATTATCTGTTAGATATTTTTAAAAGTATTTTTAAAAGGTGGTGGTCTGATATTTTTCTTAAGTGACTTATAATAGGTTTTCATATATTAGCAGTATCAAGTCTTTTATTGTTCATTGCTTTGTCTATCTTTTCATACTGTCTTTTGATAAGTAGGTATTCTTAATGTTGATACATTTTCCTTATTAACAGTGGTAATGAACCCCTGGCACACGTGCTGCAGAGGGCTCTTTGTGTCATTGAAAGTCCTAAAGGTTTGACATCATGCCCAAGACACACTTTCCTACCAGCAGGTGAATGAAAGTCCCCAACATTATCTTCTCAGAACTTTATAATTGAACCTGTTGACCTTTAACATTAAACCTTTAGCGTGAAATCAATTATGGCTTATTTTCTCTTTATAAATAATCAGTTGATCCAGTACCTATGAAAGAATTCACCCTTTCCTTCTTACCTGGTATTTGTAATTTTTAAAAATTAGAGTTTTTCCCCAGATACCTACATGATACTATTAGTCTATTTGTCTATACTTGTACCAACTCCTCACTGTTTTAATTGAGTTTTACAAGTCTTTTTATCTGATAGTGTAAGTCCTCCTTCATTAATTTTGTTCTTCAATGTTGTCTTTACTCTTCTTGATCCTTCAAATTTTCATAAAAATATTAGAATCAATTTGTTTATGTCTATAAAAAAATCTGATGATATTTTCGGATTGGGTTTAGTGTAAACCTCGAATAGAAGAACCTTGCTGTCTTTTTTACAATACTGAGCCTTTCCCATATCATTACTTATTTTTTAAATTCTTATTTTTATGAGTTCATGTTTACAGTACAGACTGATGACGTTCCTAAGGGTGAGTCGGTCCGTGTTCTTAACATCTTCATTCTTTTTCCATCCCTCTTCTCCCTTCCTCCACTTCCTCCCCTTTCTATAATATTTTGCAGTTTTTGTATCAGAAGTGTGTGTGTGTGTGTGTGTGTGTGTGTGTGTGTGTGTGTGTGTTTGTATCTGTGTGTATATTCTTAAATTCATTACCAGGTATTTAAAGGGTTAGTTGCACTGTAAGTTACAAAGTTTTAGAATTTTTGTTTCTCATATGCGAAAATAAGATTTTCATGTTTATCTTGTGTCTGTTTTCCTGAGTTTACTCTAATAACATAAGGTATACATCCTTTTACATGTTTGTTCATAGTGTTATAATGACTGTTTACCTCTTCTTTTCCTACCTGTATATCTTGTGTTTCTTTTTGTTTTTTTGTTGCACCATCAGTATGATGTTGCATGGATAAGAATTAATAGGTATTCCTATTTCATCTTAGTCATGTTGTCATGTTTTCAAGATGAAAACTTTTAATGTTTACCATGAAGCATTATGTTACTCTCAGTTGTTATTAATATTCTTTTTAAAGTTACAGAAGTGCTATCTTATTTCTAGTTTGGCAAGAATTTTGTTGAATATGTGTGGAATTTTATCAAGTATTTCTTCATTTATTAAGATTATCATATACATTTTTAATGCCAGAGATTACATTGTTTTATTTTCTTTATTTTAATTCTTACATTGTTTGATTATCAACTGATAAAATAGCCTTACATTCGTGGCACAAGTCCCAGTTTGTCATAATATAATAAGTCTTTTCCTTTCACTGCATTTATCTTGCTGTGATTTTAAGATTTTTGTGTCTGTCAAAAGAAGTGTCATGCTCTGAAATTTCCCTTTTGTAATACCTTTTTCAGAGTTTTGATTATAGTTGCAGGCCTCAAAATCAGTTGGGCAGAGCTTTTTTAAATTTGTATTTTCTTGTTATCTGAACAACTACTTTCAAGATAATATGCAATATAGTAACGTATTAATTTCCTACTATTGTTTTGATATTCTATATCATTTTTATCCTTTTTTTAAAAATAAAAACATATTTTCTGGAAGGATTTGTTTAAAATAATTATTTCTTTCTTACTTGTATGGAAAAATTCTATGGTGAGGCACAAGAGACTGTAGTTTATTTTTGGAGATTTTTTTATTATAAATTCAATTACTTTAATAGATGTAAGATATTCTGATTTTAATATTTCATCTTGAACCAGTTTTGGTAAATTGTGCTTTTGGAGCAATGTGTCCGTTTCCCATAAATTCTCATATTTCTTGGCCTATAGTTGTTTTAAGTGTTCTTTTCTTCTACATATATAAAAATCTGTAGGGCTGCCTTCACCTTTATTCCTAATAGAGTTAACTTGTATTTTCTATAGTTTTTCCCTGAACTTATCTAGGGAAGAATTAACCAATTTATGGATTTTTCAAAAAGAAACTTTTGGCATTGTGTGATAGTTTTTATTGTCACTGATTTTTATTATTTTTTATTTCTTTCCTATCACTCCCTTTAAGTCTGAGACTTTCTGTCTTGTAAAAACAGAACCTCAGATCCGTAATTTTCATCCTCCTTTTTTTCTTTTCTACTCTCTGAACTCTAGTTCAGAACTAGTCTCTAGTTGCTTTGGTGATATCTCACTTTCAGATATAATATTACCATTATCCTTGAGTTCAAACCATTTTCTAACTTTAATGTGGGCCTCTGTCTCATGAATTGTTTAAGGTATATTATTTGATTATAAACCAAATTTTATTCCAACCTTTCTAATTAGTACATTTTGATTTTTATCTTGTTCCACTGGATATTGAAGACCATCTGTCTTTGAAATATCCATCCTTTCAAATTCATTTAGACTTACTTCATAGATGAGCATATGGCATGTTTTGGTTAATGATTCTTGAATAGTTTTAAACAGAATGCATTTTGCATTTGATAAATGTAATTTTCATATAAGCCACAAGTCAAATTAAATAATTGTAATATTTAGTGTCATTCCTGGTTGTTCTCTTGGCTTAGTCTATCAATTGGAAAGGTGTGTTAAAAATCCCCCTGTGACATTGTATTTTTCTCTTTTTCCTTTCAATTCAACCAATTTTTATTTCAAGTATTACTGTGACTCTGTCATTATTAGTCTACAAAATTTTAGTGGTCATATTATTTTGAGTGGTCAAATTATGAGTGTTCAATTTTCTGATTTGCATCTACTTAAAGGGTAAGTAGTGTATGAGATTTATATTAAATGTGCTTACATAGTTTGAAAGTTTAAAAAAAATGAGACAAGATCCACTAAAAATAGTAGATATTCAATGTAATTATTATATATTTGAGTCTTATCTACTACCTGTTTTTCCTGTCTGTTTCTCATTAGTTGTTTAATTAGATAGCAAGCAAACGTGTCTTACGATGTATTATTTTATTCATTTTAGTGATTAATTTAGATTTATCACATTTTAAATTAATTAGACTATGATAAATTGTTACTTCTATCACTTCATAGGTAACACACATGCATAATGTAATCTAACTCCATTTAACCCTGCTTATCCTTGGGACACAGTTTAACTCCCAAACAAAGATTATTGCTATTTTAAATTGATAATACTTAAATTGATAATAATATAGCTGGAGTTACTCATGTATTTCTTGCTCTAGTTCATACTTTTCTGTGTCCTTAATTCTTTTCTGTTTCCTACTGTAGTCATTTTTATTCTCTTTGAATTATTTTTTGAATTTTGCTGCTACATTTGCCTGAATATGTTTTAATTTTGCTGAATAAAGTTTCAATAATACATTTATTGGGTATAAAATCTGATTTGGTACTTATGTTATTTCAACTCTTTACCTTTCTATTATTGTTATTATTGATAAGTTCAATCACCAGTCTCATTATTGCTTATTAGTGGGTGCTGTTTTAAGTATTTCAAACAACTTTTGTTAATACATGTTTGTACTACAAGATAATTACATTTATGGTGGGGGATTGGTACATGTACATAAATACCTCTTAATTCTTTCTAATTTCTATTTGCCTTTGAAATTTTTACTATGAATGCACATTTTTTCCCCTTCATGTGTATTCTGCTTGGAGCATGTATATTATTCTGAATCTGTGGTTGGGTGATTGTTATCTTTCCCAAATTCCCTAATTTCAATTACATATCAGCTATTTTGGCATATTTATTTATTTTTTACTTCTTTGTTTTCCATTATTTCTTCTCCTCTGTGTTTCAATCTAGGTATTTTCTACTGACTTCTTTAATTTATTAATATTCTCTTCTCTTTTCCTTAATCTTCTATTAAACCTGTGTGCTGAATTCTTAATTTTAGTCACTGTTTTCAATTCTAGGAGTCCTATTCAATTATTTTTCACTTCATCTTTTGTTTTCTTTGATGTGCAATCACAGTTATGTCAGAGTTCTTGCCTGGTTACTATACAATCTGGATCACCTATGAGTGTATTAGCACTGACTGTTGTTTCCCTTCTGATTTTCAGTTATCTCTGTTTCTTGGCATACTTGCCTGAAAATGTCTAAAAAATTGTTGAAACTTGGGAAATTCTTACATTCCTTATGAAGAAAGTAAATTCTTTAGGTAGATATTGTACAGGCAGAATATCTTGATCCACTTAACAATTTGTCCTTATTGCTGGGTCATAACCATTTCAGAGATTTTGGTGAAAAGCCTGCAGTTTCTCCCTGTGCTCCTCCTCCTTTGTGTATCCTTAACTTCAGATTTTCATTTCTCAGCATGTTGTGACTGTCAGGTTCTCTGCTTTCCACGTCAGCTTCGGAGCAGCTGCTCCTGCTTGGTCGTGTGGAGTCTTTCCTAACTCATGTACGTGTTAAGCATTACAAAATGCCAAAAGGAGAAATTGCCTACAGAATGAAGACTTGTTATCTAGAGTTCCTATTTTCTGAAAAACTTTGGCATTTTATATAACGGCCATCCAATTTTTGTCTTCCTACTGTACTGAGCCTGCCACTGACTCTAGATTGCTATTTTCTATCTTGTTGACCTCTACTATCCTATGCTGTAAATTGGCAATATCATGATGGAGGAAGTGGCAGTGCATGCAGAGCCTTTCTCCTCGTGACTCTCTTCACTTGAAGATTTGGTGCCTTAGGCCCTGGTTGCCAGAATTCTGTAACAGTGCGTGCCTGCGTCCATACATGTGTTTGGCTTAGCCACCCTTAATAGGTAAGATGGGAAATAGATATCCTAATAGATGGTCACTTGACAATAGCTAGTTCCTCATATCTGGAAGAATTTCTCCAGTTCATGCTTTTTAATTTAGTTGTCAAAGTTCTTTCTTTCTGGACTTTGGGCTCCCATCTGTCAATGCTGTTTGGATGGAGTTGTCAGTGTTGGTGTACATTCAGATGCAGCTTTGTTGATGAAATGCACAGAAATGCCAGCATTGCTCCATGGAAATGTTACCAGGAGGCTATTTACCTGTGTACCAGTGCAGTCATAAATCCATTCTTTCCATAGTCTGAAGTTTCTAAAGGTGCTGTTTTTAAAACATACTCTTTCTTGGGTATTTTGTTTATTTACTAAATATATGTAGGAAGCTTAGAAAGTCTTAGTCTGTTTCTATCCCACTAAAAAATGTATACTCCACCTTATCAGCATATTGAAGACCTATACACTTGCACACTTTTGTATTTCCCTTTGTCCTAGGTGCTAAGAATACCTAGTAATGAACAAGATAAAAAACATTCTTTGAGGGCACTGAAATTACTCTTGCCCTCCACATTAGTAGCAGCCATGACCATGCACAGAAAACATAATTGGGAACTGCTGAGTTAGATTTGTCTGTGTGGCAGCCTTGGGCCTGACCTCTGCTTCTTTCTATGATCACTGTGTTCACAAGGCCAAACTAGAGCACACAAACCAGAGAGCCTGCCTGATGGGAATGGTCACTTTGGAGTGTGCAGTCTTCTCCTGGAAATTAATTAGATTGAAAGAGAATATTTTAATCTGCCACAGTGAGGCTGACTCTTGTCAATGCATTGTCACAGCTTCTGACAAGTACTGCGGCATTACTGAAACAAAATTAACTTAAATTCTCTTTAACACCTCTTTTGTTTTGATTTTCTAAACTTAAACAGTCAAGGGATCAAATAACAGTGTTATTACAATGAAAGACAGGGAACTCTGCTTTGCAAACTGTCAGCCCATTTGATCTACCATACAAAGCAAGGCTGGTAATTATCCTAAAAAAATAAACTTGGCAAAAAGAAAATGCTCAAAGAGTCAGAGATTGCATATAAATCTCCCTAGGGCTTGGATATCTAAGTATCCCAATATGGAAACATGTACATATTCTTGTTTGTATATACATTTTTCATATTTCCATAATCACATTACTTCCAGATACTGTAATGAGAAAGTTATATCTTTACACAAACCCATCTTGCTTTCTAAAATGGAGAGTTGGAATCCTTGACATTTCATATTAGCCATGTGACTGTTATTATGGATAACTGGCACTTAGTTCTTTTCTTATCATTGAGCAAGTTCTCCTGATCTATCCATCAGAGCTATTTTTAAAAAAACTGTATTCCCCAAATTGTTAAGGGCATGTGCGTTTATACCTAAAGGTTTTGGAGGAATGTAAGCATGCTTTTTCTGAGCTGCAATCACAATCATTTGTATCTTCTGCTCTCTCTTCAGAGTCATATTGTGTTGATTTTGCATTTGACTCAGAACCTGCTAGATTCATAGTTGCCCTGGAAGAATCAGAAGGGGAATGATGAAAATGATAGGGATTTGTAAGAATTTGTCTTTGTGGGGACAGTGTGACCCATCCTTAGTACATGTCTACAAATATCACCTTTCCAAAATGGTGAGTTTTAAACTGGATTCCGGACTCCAAAACTATGTCTTAAAATACCTGAATCCTCCAGTTTTAAATGCATTGTTAAAAGCCAGGGAATGTCTACTGCAGTTACTAACATATTTAGACAAACACTTGAATAAAAGCAAAAATGTGCAGGGCAGTGGTGTGGATCAACACCATCACTGCATAATTGAAACTGACTGGCTATTCGGTTCCTTCAAATGTCAAGCCCCTACCTTTTTTTCATTTTCAAAGTCACATTTTGTCTCTCATCTTTTTTGTCTGCGTCTCCTTAATTATCTTCAAATGTTTATTGGTTGATGTCCCCATTCTATGTTTGAAATCTCATTTGTTGCCATTTTTCTCTTCCAGGGAGAGGAAGTATTCTGTTTAGACTATGTGTTTAAGGGTGAAAGTGTTTATGGAATCATCATCTGTTCCCCCTGAGCCTGATCTATTTGGTGACATCATTCTCTAATTCTACATGATTTGGACAAACACAGAGCACACAGGCCAGCTTAGTCAGGGCAGCAAACAAAACAGGTTTTTGTAATTAGCCAGAGACTCCAGCCTATAACTTGTGATTCCTGTTTGTTATACAAGTCCACTTACAAATCCAGTAAGAGATTTCTCCTTACTGAGAAGACATTCTTTGGTGACCCAAGACTGGCTGAAAACTGGTTTTTTTTTTAGTGCTAATATGTGGCTGCCATGCTAGTCTTATTGAGAGGACAGCATTTGGATTCAGAATTTTGATCTGAACCAGGTCATTGATAAGATTCTGGGATTCCAGAGATATTTGAATAAAATCACTTAGTTTGGGAAATTTTAGGCATAGAAGATCATGTTAGGTTCATATTAATAAGTATTAAAATAATAAACAAATGCTCCATTCATTTCCTTGCTATTTATTTTCTTTTTCCCATACTATCTCATTCTGTCATTCTGAAGCGATTATTTGGGGTCTCCCTCCATGTAGCTCAGTGCTTCTGCTCTGAATGCTATTTGTTGAGTGCTGACCTGAGGGTAGTGTTTGGTAAGCCTTCTGCTTCTTGGTTGTCAGAACTTTACAGGGACCTTTTAGAAGAGATGAGAATACAGCAGAGAGAATCCTGGTGAAGATTTGTGAAATGTCAGACTTTAGTGTCCGTGTTTAAACTCAGTGAGAATGAAATCTTTGACTAGCTTGCACCAACACATGAGTGGAAGGAAAAGTCACTGGAGCTTCCCAAAGTGGGAACTACCTGGAGAGCATCCCCACTGGGTCTCTCTCTGTGGTGCCTGGAAACAGTCCTGGAAGAAAAGGCTGTTTGGTAGTCACATCATGTTTCTTGCTCACTGTGTGAGACCCTTGCACCTTGAGGGTCCTAGGCTGATAAAAGGGTTAACCCAAGTGTTGAAGGCTGCTTAATGTCTTGGGACATTTGTGGTGTGTTCATGGATTTAGTAATTTTAATGTAAATAGGTACCTTGGCAGCTGTGTCCCCTTAAGCGGATTTTATTTAGCAGCTGAATTTCCCACGTCACTTGGCAGTCCTAGATTTTCAATTTTTCCTTGTGCCAAGAGGGCAGCTGGAATAATTTGCGTACTCATTAATTTGGGAGAAATATGAGCTGTGTGAGGCAGACAGCACGAGTCTTCTGTATGTTGTGGTACCAGGATAAGCAGCTCAGGGTAGAAGCAATTCACCCTATCCCAAAGGGGCCCGAGGATTTTAATAAGCTGGTTATGAAAATTCTATTTCTTTGCAATTTGAAGCATCTAATTAGAGCCTATAATTTCTTTCCTATAACGAGAGTGGATGAAGGTTAACATTAGGCCTCCCGGGTCCTTTCACATTCATTTACAGAGAGAAATCAGGTAACAGTTGTAGCTAATTAGAACAGGGTATTAAATATTTAGTCCATCTTGATTTAACTTGGAGAACACATGCGTGTTGTTGGGATGGAAAATGATAAAGGGAAGTTAAATTTAATTTTTAATCAAAGATAAACTTAAAGGCAGAATAGTAATTTTAGCGCTGATGGTCCTACCCTCACAGCCAGAGCAGCAATTGCCTTTAGTTGTCTGAACTGTCAAGATAAAGGAAGATGATGTGAGTTTAATTTCATCAGTGAATACGTTACCCAAGTTCAAACAGCTGGGATTTATGCAGTCTGAGTAAAGTACAAAGAACTCCATGGTTTTTATCAAAGCAGTGACATAAAAACTTACCTTCTTGATGTTTCAGAATTTAGAGTTAGGGTTTGGTTGATATGAGTACATTTTTTAGAACCTTCCTAAAGAGTGTCTCATTGATAGGCTTTGTGTGTGTGTGTGTGTGTGTGTGTGTGTGTGTGTGTGTGTGTGTGTCTGATAAACCTGCTCCTGGAGAGGAAATCTTCTGCTGGAGGCCGTCTGCCTTGGTAATAAGGTAGCATCGTGGTGAGCAAAGTCTGCCGTTGATGTAGACCATGGGAGGTTTTACAGGCTGAGAACAGTTAAGTCATCCTTCTGTCATACTCAACCCAAATTTTATTCCTCAGGTGGAATTAAGTCCAGACTTAAGTATTAGAAACTCTTCAGAACCTGTGTCAAAACTACACTGCCCATTGGGATACCACAAAAGGCAGAGCATCATTTCAGTGAGGTCCACTGATAGCTCACGTGGAAACAGGCTTTTAGGAGCTATGACACCATGAGAGGGCACAGGTGAGGCAAATGTGTGGTCATGGGAAACAATGCAGTCTCACCCTATTAGCAAGTGACTAAAAAGACTAAAAGCCTGGCTTTTTAGAAGCCAGAAGTTGGCCATGAATATTGAACAGAAGCTTAATCAGAATAGTAGATCAGAGGCTCCTAACTGGGAAACTCAGCATTCTGGCTTCTACTGAGGAACAGTAAAGAAAACATAGAAAAATATGAAATACTAAAATCATTATGTAAAGGCCAATATATATTTTAGAAGCAATTACTGTTCAGTGTAAATTTTGGAGAATTTAAATAAAATTAGCTGTGGTTCATTGAAAAAAGATTTTAAAAAGTCATAAAATGGAAAGACTAGCTGTGATGGGAAACCTTGTAGAATTTTTAATGATAACAGACAGCCCTTTGCGGCACATCTTCTCTAAAGCATAACTTGAAGGTAACTTTTTATCTTAACTGATTATCTTGGCTCAGGAAAGCCATCACTCCAGTGGTTTGATGTGCAGACACTTCAAGCACCCTTGCAGATCTATGTAAAGTAGATGGTAACTTCAGAGACTGCTATACTTTGCTACATTGCCTTCTAGTTGCCAGTTATTACAAAATGGTTTCTGACAGCAATAATCCTTTGAAAATGCCTGTTAGGATAATAGCTGGCTGTCAGAGCATTAACCACCCTTGACTTCACCTTGGGCTATTATGTAACAAAAGAACAAACTTGTGGTGAGTCTGCCAAATGTATTAAATTATATCTTGCATTATAGAAGTTCTGTGATGCGGATTAGCATCCTGAAAAGACAATAGATGTTGCCAGACTCATTATGTCTAGGACAGGAGGCTGGCCTCAGGCCTGGGATGCATAGTGCTAGTTTTAGCCACTAAGCCTCTGCTCTAGCACAAGGACCTACAGGTAGCACACAGCATTTCTTGAATATTCTTTGACCCTGAAAGATCAAAATAGTATACTCTGTTTGTAACAAGAAATGGTCCTGCTAGCCAGTATACTTCAGTTTGTTAGTTGTCCAGGCAATACTTCATATTCCAATTTTGCCTGGTTCTGTCTCTTAGAAATGGCTGGTTACTGTGATGCACAGCTGGTCACTATGATGCACATTGTATAAACCATTCCCCAATTGACAAGCCATTTTGCCTCTGTATTTTTGCTTACTTATCCTGTGTAAGCTCTAGACCACCAGAGATCAGGGCCTGATATTTTGAGAATGATCCTGATCAGTGCTCATCATTGTAAATAGTTCTGCCTCCAAATCCTGGGTATCATTTTGCTTGCTGTTGCATCAGCTAGTAAGTCAGACCATGCTGACCTCTTTGGTCACCAGTCGTGGATAAGAGCATAAACATCTCCAGATCCTTATTGAGAAGGTGTACCCTCAGGATTTCTTGAGGACCCTCAGAGGCCTAGAGGAGGACTCCTGGATTCCCACTCTATACAGAGCACTTCCTGAATTTGTAATCATAAAAGTTACTGGAATCCTAGGGAGTTAATATCAGTTTACCACCACTAGTGTGACATGTGGCGAGAATAAAGACACTAAGGCATACTTGTAGTTGTCAAAAGCCAAGGGAATCCTAAGTCCTGCTACAGTGATGGCCAAGTGAAACAAAGGCCTAACCCAGGTTCAAAACCAGATTTTATTAATTTGACAGGAAGGGAGTGGCTGAAGGATAAGTGACTATAGTAAGAAGTATGTGAGTGCTGTGAGCGGGGCTAGGTAGAGCCCTGAAAATACCTCTGCAATATGCATAGGGAAATGCCCAGAAAGAGTAATCTACATAGCACTATTCTGGGCAGTATCTAATGTTTTGGGATAGGTGCTTCAGCTCTAATGTGTAATCTTTTATTTCCTGGGAAGTCACAGCCTCTTATCTCGAGGCTTCAGACTCAATCCCAGCTGACAGCATGAAGCAGGACTGTCCCTCCTGCCCAGCCCACACATGCTTTGGGGGAGCTACAAAGCAGGGCAACTGACATATGATGTAATGGAGGCCTTATATCCCCTTAGCTAAGTCATACCTAAGTTCCTGTGAGGGGTGAAGCCAGGTGGGCATCTAAATGGTTTCCCTCTGAGGGGAGCCCACCCTTTGTTGTACTATTGTTCAAGGGAACACCACATGTAGAAAGTCAGAGATGGGAACTAATTAGTTAAAACCTACAGTCCTTGACCGCAAGAAAAGGGGGTTTTTATAGAGTTAGAAATGAAACTAAACTGCTTCCTGCACTGAAAAAAAGGAAAAAAAGAGTCCCATTCTTCCTGAGATTTCTGCTTAGCACCCTCATCGACTGCTATAGTTGATGCCAACACCTGTAGCTTCACTTCCTGCTCCCAACTCATCTACTTCCAGCCAATTGAACTGGTTCCAGCTAGTCATTGTCTACATTCAACTACACAACCCCTGCTGCCCCCACTGAAAGAGAGACATGCCTATCCTGGTCAAATGGCATCATCTAACATGCACCTGAGATGACTGTCAGCAATCCCTTCTAAGTTCCACATTTTGACTGAGGAAAATTGGACTGTCAGGCCTGATGAATAAGTTGCCATGGCCTTTCCCAAAGGTTACCCCACCTAGAAATAACTCAGTCAAATGCGTCTCAAAGACATCAAAGAGGGGAGACAAAAAGGCCAATAATATGCAAAAATCCCAATGATATGTCAATGGTATATTACTCAGGAGCCCTGTATAAGGACTATGGACACTAACAAAATAAATGCCCATTCAGATTAAAAGATAAGAGCTTTCAAAAGCTTCAACCTGGATCAGATGACAACCCTTTCATCAGTCTTACACCTCAGACGAGGCCAGACTGGGCGCCCTTCTTGAGCTGGGCCACTCGGAGCCCATAGTACCATTATCAGGGCAACAAGGACTCTTGCCTCTCATCCCTTCTGCCATGCATAAATTTGTAGTTTGGGAGAACATTCCCTGTATAAGCCAGTCCCCATAGAGCTTCTGGGAAGAGACCACCTCTTCAAGTTAGAAGAACCATCTCCTTTGCACCAAACCAGCCAACCTTGTGTCTAGTTTGACACTGCACTTTCAACTCTGACTCTTTCCCAAGAGGAAAATGATACCTGCATCAGCCTGAGACAGATAACCGCAATCCTCTGGTTTTAGAAACTCTCCTCCTAAAGGCATGAACTAAAGATTTACCTCAGGGCCTCGCCATCAGTAATGCCAGCTCACCATGACCCCCACTGCTGTCAGATGTCATGGGAAACAAGCATTCAGCCATACATCAGCCTGATAGACTGTTAGTGACAGAATTGCAAGATCTCTGTGCTGTCAATAACCTAGCCATCACCTTGCAGTCTGGAGTTCCCAACCCATGCACCCTCTTTAAACTGTTACTCAGTTGCCACAAGCATTTGGGAAGTCTCCCACTGTTTTCAGACAGGCTCTGACAACAGATTTGGCCACTCTGAGATAGCCTGTTTCTCTGCCCCTTGCAGCTCCACAATTCTATCACTGTCCCTTGGGCTCTGAGATTGGGGCATTGGCCACCTGCCTCTGACTGTGAAACCCCATCTGGGGCAACCCCCACCTGCATCAAACAATATCCTATGCCATTAGAGACTCAGCTAGAAATTCAACCACACATTCATAGGTTCCAAAACTACAAAATGTTTATAGACTGTCCAACTGCTAACATACCCTTCCTCTGCCTGTAGTTCAAGATGAGTTCAAGATCTCCAAGCTACCAATACTGCTGCAATTGTTGTGTTATACATATACAGTCTTCTGTGACCTACAGCAATCCACACCTGGCTGGTATACCTGCCTAGACCTAAAGAATGCTTTCACCTGCCTTTGGTTGGCTCCTGTCAGCCAGCCATTCTGCAAAGACCCCAGTTCTGGACTCAAAGGTTAACTCCCCTGGACTCAACCTCCCAGACGTTCAAAAACATGTTTACTTTCTTTGGAGAAGATCTGCACTTCCGCTTGATGACACCCAAGCAGCCTGCTGGCAGAAACTGGTTACAAGAAAAAAACTCCACAGATTTCTTGGAGCTGCTGACTTCTATAAAATCTGAGTCCTTATATTATATTTATTCAGACTATCAGACTAGGAGCGCCCAGTGGCCTACCTGTGCAAATGCTTGTATCCAGTCATGAAGGGCTGTCTCCACCACAGTGCCTCCATGCTCTTAACAGCCACTGTCCTTCTGATCAAAAAAGCTGATGAGCTCACCTTGGACCAAGACCTAATCGTCCAGGTGCCACATGCTCTACTGGAATGAACGGGTCTAAAAAATGGGCCCCCTGCAGATGCTGAGTATATCCTGTTTATGGATGGAAGCAGCTCTATTAGAAATGAAGTCTGACAGGTTAGATATCCTGTGGTCACCTTGGACAAAACTGTTTAGGCTAAAACTTTCCAGCAGGGATGATCTGCACGGCAAACTGTTCCCTGCAGCTGTATGGAAATCTGCCACCTATGACGCAAAATAATCCAGAGACCTAAGCCCCCTCTGGGGATCTTATTGGCTGAAACATCAACCCCAGCCACTAGCCCCCCTCCCTGCATATATTCTGTAAAGTGAAGCCACTGCTGTGGCACCTGTACCCTTGTAGCTGGCTCAGACTTCAGGGTCCATTACCACCCCTGACCTCCAATTTCCTACCTGTACTGAAAAGACAATGATTAAGTTTGGAGGGTCCTGCCATAAAAAAAAAATGTCCCTAAATATAGCCTACCCTTAATCATTGGCAGTAACAAGAGGCCTGCATTTGTAGCAGAGGTAACTCAAAAACTAGATTAAATAAAAACTATATACAGCATGCAGGCCACAAAGCTCTAAAAATAATTTTAAAAGAAACAGATTGTAACCTGTTAAAAGATCAGGTATATTTGGAAACATTCCTGCACACACATATAACCCAGGTACATAGTAACTACCTCTATAGGTTTCAGAAATCCAGCCTTTGATCCACTGGAAACTTTACCTGGACAGCACTTGCAAGGCTCAGCCTGAAGAGACAGTGCACTCAAAGCCCTTCTCTGGCCACTCTGAAAATTGACCAGTCCACACACAACTGAAGCCTGAGAACATCATTCACAAGATTTCTCCGTATTATTTTTGTGTCTTCTCAGGCTACTTACCCCAGTCCTTGCTCCCCAACACCTGCTAGCTGTGTTTTTTGCCCTTAAACTCCATGGATGGTTGTCCCAAGAGATAGAGCAATCAATCAAACACTTGACCAAGATTTAATGAGCATTCAAGGCACACTGGACACTCCTAGATCAGATTAGCTTTTTCCCTTCCTTGCCAGAATAATGTTATGGAACAGACAGGCCTAAATTGTGTCTCTTCCTAAAAGCAATTTAGGAAAAACTGTATAATAGGACAGTCTTGGGGGACTCAGCTAGGGCCCATCCTAGGGTCACTGACAACCCTAATGTTACTGCTTCTAGTTGGGCCTTGTCTCAGAAGATCACATGTAATACGCCCAGCAAAGATTTTCCAGGGAAACTAAAGGAAGGGTTATGTAACAGAAAATACCTACTGCTACCACCCCCAGCCTGTATACTTCAGTTTGTTAGTTGCTCAGTTACTAGTTCCTGCTTTAGTTCTGGTTGCTTCTGTCTCTAAGAAATGCCTGGTTACTGCGATGTACATTGTAAGAACCAATCCCTAATTGACAAGCCATTCTGCCTCTGTATTCCTTGCTTGCTTATCCAATATAAGCCCTTGACTACCAGAGATCAGGGCCTGATATTTTGGGAATGACCCGGAGTGCCCATTGACAGAAATAAATCTACCTCCAAATCCTGGGTGTCATTTCAGTGTTTCTGCTTGATGTTGCATGTTAAAGTCAGTTGCAAAGCTGTATTACAATGGATTTAGTCATTTTCTGAATTTCTTAGTGTCATACTTGTTTCTTGGATTGTCATCTATAGCCATAGAACTTGATGAGTCTTTCTAGCATTTTGCTCTTTAGTTTCCTTAGGATGATAGGAGTGGGTTGTGAGCCTTCAGAGAGTGTGGCCACCGGTGCTCTGAGCAACGTTTCAGGCACACATATTCACTAATAAGCTTGACATGTCACACTGGGCTCAAGACGTTTTTCAGGGCAGAATGGGAAAAGCATGAAATGAAAGGTAGTCTTAAATTCTACAGAAAAAAGCTTCCAGCTACTAACAGATGAATGTTTCGCCTCTTGTTACTGGTTTGGAACATTCCTTCACATAGCTGTATCGTAATTCAGTGTTTGGGAACTGTAGGATGATATCTCTTCTAGCTTTCAGTAGAACATCCTTCTGAGATATTTGATAGCACCTCACCACTATCATCTGTGCTTCTTTTAAGCTTCTGTGCTTAAGCCCTTCGTGGTCCATTTTCCTATCTGTGTGTTATCTGTATGATTAAGAATTGGTTCGTCTCCATGACTTATACAAAGCCTGACACATGGTAGATGCTCAGTATTGGGCAAGTAGGTTATTTGATTGGAAATTCTGGTATTTTTCTTTAAAATATTTGTCTTATAAAAAGTATCATATGCTAATTGTAGAAAATTTATTTTAAAAATATTATTGGAAATAATTTTCTTTTTTTTCTTTTTTTTTTTTTTTTTTTTGTCTTTTTCATTTTTACCGGTACCAGGGATTGAACTCACGACCACCTGCTTACAAGGCAGGTGCTTATGCCGCTGAGCTAAATCCCCAGCCCCTGGAAATAATTTTCACCTGTTATCCAATCTGCAGAGATTATGGCATTAGACCCTTTTTCCATATATCGTTCAATTATTTTATGCATATATATTTAATAAATATGATTAGACTGTGAATAGCATTTGAAAAACTTTTTTTTTCATTTAGTGATGTCTTTCTTAGTCATTAATAGACATACTTTACCATTATGTATAATGGCTTGTGACAATGTCATGCCTACTGTGATACATTTAGATTTGTGGTAATTTTTCTCTAATGTAAACAGTGTTGTGACATATATCCATTAAGTTAAATCTTTGTTTCACTGTGGGATTTTTGTCTTTGAGTTGGTCTCTTGAAGTAGAATTGCTATTTCAGTGGAGTATTTTAAATATCTGATAGATGTGGTCAAGTTTTTTTCAGAAATTTTCTAACAAATTATATTTCCACCAATAGAATGACTATTTCCTAACATGCTTATTTTAACAACTCATTTTAAATTTTATAATCAAAAAATACCCAAAATTCTTTGTATTTGTGCAACAACAAGCAGAAACACTGAAATGAAACCCAGGATTTGGAGGCAGATTTTATGACAATGGGAACTGGCTGGGATTGTTCCCAAAATATGAGGCCCTGATCTCTGGTGGTCTAGGGCTTATATGGGATAAACAAGCAGGAAGTACAGAGGCAGAATGCTTTGTCAGTTGGAATTGGTTTATGCGGTGTGCATCACAGTGACCAGCTGTTTCTAGGAGACAGGAGCAACTGGAGCTGCAACAGGAACTGTTACTTGGGCAACTAGCAAACGGAAGTATACTGGCGAGGGGCAGGATGACATTTTCTGCTACATTTGTATTGTATTTTAAAAATGACATTGAACATTCTGTTCTATGTCTTTTGTTTGTTTTTGTTACAGTGGTATTTCTTCTTTTGAATCTGCTGGTTCATGTTCTTTGCCCTATTTTGCTTACAGCAATTAGGAAAATGAATTTTAAAATCCTCCATGCCTTAAAATAGTTCAGTGGCTGTCATTTACCTCCCTCCCATGTGACCTGGCATAACGTCATTCTGTTCAACTGCCCTTCACCCCCTTCAGGGCAGGCCTGCTATGGATGGTTCCTGGCCTGGAGCCCAGGCTCTACATCCTTACTTTTAATGCTCTGGTGCTCATGTAACTATCCCCTTTGTTTTAACTTGTTCTTACTCCATGTATTTGTGATGGATTAGCCCCCATTTAATCTGAATTTATGCTTTTTAATTGTCTGTAATATTATATTAATTTATCTGACAGTTAAAATAGAGCCTTTGATTTTTATTCTGAATAAAAAGAAGGCCCACTGCAGAGCTTTAAGCAAAGGAAAAACACCGTCTGTTTCCTGTTATGAAACTGTTTCTGTAACGACATTGGGAATGAATATCCTTAGGTAAGAGGTTCAGCTTGTCATCTAGGTGAAAGGCATTGGTGACTTGGACTCAGATGTCTGTGGAGGAGTTGAAAATCACCAAAATATGTTTGACAAGAAGCTTCCAAAAAAGTCCTTTCTTTCCCTACTCCAGATCAATCATTAAGATATCTTTTAGCACTGGCTGTCATCAGAAGTCACCCAATTCTCTGAAAGAGTGGATTTCCAGGCTGTGGCAGACATACTGGTCCTGCCTGGGAGTGGTAGAGAGTACAAGAGATGCACTCAGATTTACTCCTTCAGGAAAACCTACAGTATTTCAGAAAGTGAGGTTTTAAGTGGGAGATTGTAAGTTTTCTGCAGCCATGAGGGATTCTGACTGTGACTGGTTTCCAGGTTCTCTGCTGGGGAAAACATAATCAAGTCAACTCACTCCCAGTGTATGACTTCTAGCTTTTCCCTTCTCATGATCCTCGCTAAGATCCTGTTCCCAGAATAACAGCAAACAAAAGAACCACATGGGGGAAGAAACAAGACAGAGACTAACCCTCAAGACTGTGAGTTTGTTCCAGCTTGAAATTTTTAGTTATAATGCATCATCCTTCTTCATTTGCTACTTTCCACAGCACCCTTTCTACCATCCCTGTGCTTTCTCACAGATTTTGTGCAGCCTTTCCCCTGGACGAAAAGCTTCCAGAGATTGGAGATGATCTGTTGTCCTGCGTGACCTCACCTTCCTCAGTCTGGTGTGTCATCTTTGACACCAACTTATTTGTATGACCAATGCTACTGATTTGTTGTACTTTAATTTTACATGTAAGACTTTGGGTGGTGCATTGTGGACAGTGCCCAAGGGATCATATGGAGGAACAAAGAATAGGGGACAGAACCAAGAAGAATTTTTTTTCTCCTTAGATGTTTATCTCACAGTACAGGAAGCTTAAAAAACAGCTTTAAAATTACATGATCCTTTTTGTCATCTGAGGTTTGGGGCTATGGAACTTAAAGGTGGTATGTGTCATGGTTCAGGAAACCAGGCAATTTAAGATGGCAGGTGAATGTAGTTCTGATAGAGTTCTAGAAGTATTTGCTACTCTAGAGCTCCTTCACAGGCCCATTGACCAGACATAAAGACAGGTATATGGCCCCAGTGAGTGTTATAAAGTAGGATAGATATAGTACCAAAAATAAAAAAGAATTTTCAACCAGTGACTTTTGAACAGTAAGTCAATAACAAAACAGCCTATCAACGTCTCTATGCCTCTTTGTCTTCCTGTTCTATAGAAAGTATTTCAAGAATTTACAACATCCCTGAGGGAAGAGATCATAAAAGATTTTCTTTCCCACCAGGTCTGGGCATCTTGATGGGGTTTGATGTGGAGTGAGATCCATTTAATGCTTGATGGAAGGATAAATGTGTGTGCAGAAAACATCAACTAGGAAAGAGAAGCAAATTAGTGGTCAGAAAGGAGGGCAAGTGACACCCAAAGGAGCCCCAAAACACCTGCCTTCTGTTTGGGGTGTTTGTGCTGTCTGCTTGAGTCAGTTTGCCATGCAAGAGGGAACCCTATATAGCTTTCAAACTGAGAGTCTGCAAGATTAAAGCATAACATGCAAGAGGGAACCCGATATAGCTTTAAAAATGAGAGTCTACAAGATTAAAGCATAACATGCAAGAGGGAACCCTATATAGATTTAAAATCGAGAGTCTACAAGATTAAAACATAACAGTTGTGTGGGATAAAGTACAACTCTTACCCTGGAATTTCTCAAAGAGAAAATCCTGTTCCCCCAAACCATCAGCAGCTTTGGCCTCTCCTGTCCCATTCAGCTGAGGCTCCTTATTCATTGACATCATAGCAGTGACTGTCTATATTAGGATCATCAGCTTGGAGGGCTTGTTCCCCCAGTGGGAGCTGGGTGTCTTGGGGGGCCCCACAGGGAACCTCGGTTGGTATAAAGATAATGAACACATACCAAATGCCAAAACACCACTTGCAATTCTGATACACACATCCCTCCTCATGCTTCCACTAGGCACCATGTCCCTGCCTGTCTACCTTTCAGAGTGTCATGGATAAAGTGGAGTGAACACTGTCCTCAAAAATATCATTGCAGATGTCTGATTTGTCCTTGGCTTTTCTTACTGAGAATAAGTCCCAGAAGGGGGTAGGTGAGGTGACAGCAGAAACTGCTATTTTGAATTAATTCTTAGTGACAGGACAGTTTGATTGGGAAAATGGAAGTGACAAGAACCTTGGGAAAAAGTAACTATGCTATCTTAACATTCACAACAGCTGTTTTAATGAATCTGAGAACAATTTGGGCAGAATTCCAAACTCCTAAATTCTGGGTCTTGTAACTTGCTGGTGAGTAGATCTCCCAGGGCGGTCCGCAGTGGAGCACAGCAGCTAATTGTGTGCTGCTGCTTACGGGAGTGGGTGTGGGTGTGGCTGTGGGTGTAGGGGAGCTTATGACCCCAGATCCTAATGAAAATTCAATCACCAGGATGCTGTTTATGCCCAAGGGCAAGTGAATCTTGAGAGGTGAAGGGAGACAAAATCAGGGAGAGATGTGCATTAAAGAAAAAGAAACATTTCTTTGAGGTCCAGATTGACCCAGCCAAATATTGTTTTTAAGTTTCACTCCCCACAAAAATACCTACTATTATTTTCTACCTCCAGGACTCAGGCAAAGAACAGTCATAGAAAGAACCAGATCTATTTTGCATCATTAGTCTTCCCAACCCCTGATGTTTTACCTTATTTGAACAATTTAGTGTCGACTCCTTCTTTATTCTATTATGCTAAGCTACTTAAAACTAAGGGAAAAGAAGTTGAGGGAGATGTTGTGACTTGACTAAGGCCTCACAGAACATTGGGATTCTGAATCCAGATATGTCTAATTCTCACGCTCATTTTATAGCCCTGCATTGTGTTAATCTGTGCACCCAGTTTTTTTTCTTTTCCCCCAATGATGCCATCTGTCCACTATTACAAAATGGAAGTAGGAAAAACTTCCACCAAGTATTTTGCAATAGCAGTTGTCATATTACTGCTTTAAAATATACTAATCTTTTCTCTATTGGGTAATCTCCAAAATGGCAGTTACTTGAAATACCATTGGTCTTGCTCTTTGCATGGCTTCCATCTAGAATCAAGGGCAGACACCTGAGAACAAATACATAAAACCAGTCATCCACCTGTGGAAGAACTTGATTAAGATGCTAGACTTTTGGCATGTGCGTATGAGGCAGTAATAACAAACAGCAAGAGATTTTTTGTACCACTATTTATTCATATTTTATCACTGAGCTTCAGTGAAAAAAAGCCAAGGGAAATAGAGGAGCTAACACTTCAGCTGATTGATGGCAGATCAGTATACTAAAACAGAAAGCAATAAAACAAATTTGGTAGTCAAGGAAACAGCTGTAATGCAAATAAATTCAAGTGTGTCCCATGTGAGCTTCTTTTGACATCCCACATTTTAAAAAAGAATTTGAAAAGAATGAGAAACTAATATTCATTGAGAATCTGCCACATTCTACACACAGAGTGGGGCTCAGTTCCCTCCTTTTGTCCTCACAAAACTGTGATCCTGTTCAAAAGAAGAGGTAGATATAATTCAAATAATCAAAAAAATCATCTATACTATAATTTCAAAATGTACTTTAACACTCTTGTTTGAAGGAAGCAAAAGGAATGGGAAGATATGGTAACTTGGGTGACAGGGAGTTGACCATGCAAAATGGGAGGTGAGGAACATTCTTGGTGGTGGCAAAGTTGAATGCAAAGAGCTTAAAGCCAGAAAGTTGATCATGTTTCTGGGTCTCCCAGATCCTAGCTGTGGTCAGGAGATTGCAATACAGTGTATTCCAAGTGCAATAGGAAAGCACTGGAGGGTTCTACCCTTGGAGCGACATGATCCTATAAGGTTCCATGAAGAGAACTATTGCTGTCTCAATTTGTGGAACAATTAGTTTCCCTTTTAAATAAGTGGAGTCTCTGATCTTTCTGTCCCCTCAGATGGACATGTGAGTTTGTCTTGGTCGTGGTGCTGCCTTTGTGGAGGAAGAGGCATACTTGTGAAGAAATAATTGTCACTGCTTGATCTTCTGAGGTCCTAGAGGTTTGGGGAAGTAGAGGGGAACCTCATAAATCCTAGGCTGTGCTGTGGCTAACAGCCTGAAGCTTAGAGATGAGTATGTTTGAGAAGCTTCAGTGTTGACAGAAGGGAACTTTTATTAGTGCTTTAGACAAACAACACATTTGAGTCTAGTTCTGTGCCAAATATTGGATTGGGTTCTGTGGATTCAAAAGTGATATATATGGGGATCCTACTTGTCCCGGCTGTTCCTGTTCCTTTCATTATGATCACACAGAGACTGAACAGTATGATGTGCACCATGAAAATACAGTGTTCACAAGTAATGCCTGTTCTGTCTCAGAGCTCTCAGTAGCTCCTCTTTGTCTCTCTGAGTCAAAGACTCATCCCCAAGATGACATTACTGAATCTCTTCATTGGTAGCAAATATCCAGTACTAAATTGTCACAGAATATGTGTGTAAATGAACAAATGAATTTCTCCCTTGAACACTCAACTGTGCAAAGAATGCAGTTTGTTCTTGCAGAAGTACAGTGCACAAGGTAAGCAATGTGTAAGATCCAGAAGTTCTTGGGGAGTGTGAATCTGGACTTTGGTAGAGTAGATGCCCCGAACCTCAGAAATCTTACCAGAAATTGTGAGTGCATAGCTTTGGTAGATTGGCAATGGTAGTTGCAAATCGATCTGTAACACCTGCCAGATTTTCAGTGGATCTTGAGGCTTTTCAGTGGTTGATAATCATTATACTTCTAGAGTTACTCTGTCAAACCCATTATCCTTAGGGATGGCAAGCAGCGCTGACTTGTTAAAACCCTGCTCTGGAAAAGTCCCCTTCTTTATTCACTAAAATCAATATTCTCTTCAGCCATATTTTTGTGCAGAGTGAGACAGATGTCTATGGATAGAGTTCTTTGTGAAGTTTTGCTGCAGCAGATAGTGGGATGCCCTTTGGCTGGCTTGGATTCGCTGCATCTGATTTGTTCTTTTTATTCCTTATTCTCTCACTTGCTGTCTATCACTGTGGTAGAAGTGTAGGTGTTAGCAGGGTAGGGAGTGATCCAAAGTTTAGGTTGAGCTATGCATCACGGGGTTCAAATCATTCATTCAAGAGTCTCAAGGCTCTTTGGAACCACCTGGCACCCTGATCTCCTGATTTCTGATTGTTCCAAAGGTGCTTAGAATTTGTTTCATCAAGGAACAAAGACACACAGACACAGCAATGATTATCACAAAGGAAAATTTCTTTATGAAGTTTGTAAGTTCCAAGACATAAAAGACATACTGTACAAGAAAGGCCACACAGGAAAGCATGCAAGAGGGGCAAAGCCTTTATTGTGGTTTCCAAGGGAAAGAAAAGTGAAGCAGGGCAGATAGGTTAGAATTGGGTAGTCTGAATAAGTCACCAGGGACTGAGGTGTGAGAGCTGTCCTGTGGGAGTTTTCTGATACCTGGTTCTGGAGTGGTAAAGGCAGGTGTGTAATGTCCTCTTGATCAAAGAGCTTCTTAGGAGATGGACTATGAATTGGTTGGGTTTTGCATATCAAAGATGCACTTAGGGGCATGTTGTTTATAGTCTCCAAGAATGAGCTAGCTAAGTCTGTGACAGGCAGTCCCTTCAAGGTCAGCAAGGCACAAATATCAGAACATTAAATATACAGAAAATTAAAAATCATAGTTAATGCACTGGCTCTGCTTCCTGAATGAATCCATGGAGCTGGATGGTGTAATAAATTTCATCACCCACCTTTGAGGGCGTTTGTAGCTTGACTTTTTGCTGTTAAACTGTGTGTAATCTCTTTTGTTCTGCTGCACCAACACCAGATCATGAGCTTGGGTGGCCAAGAGGCACCCATCTCCTTTTCTTTGACACAACCTGTCATGTAAAACTGAGCTTTCATCCCCCAGCCAGAAAATTACAAATGGCATTCTTTTTAGAATTGGGATAATTTCAATACCACACATGAAGTATCAGGCATTTGTGCTTGGAAGGAAAGAGATTACGTAGACTCTTAGAGCATCCCCAAAAATGACAGGCCATTTTTCATAATGATCTATGATATTCATTGGTTAGGATTTTATTACTTTTGTAATCTAATTCAATTTATCCAATTTTATTGCTGCTCAGGGCAGTGTTACTTTCATTGCCTCTCTCATCCTTCTGGATAAGGATGTTTCTTCTTTCATTATGAGCATGACGGCTTCTAGATTAAAGCAGCCTGCTCAATAAAACTGTTTCCTGTGGAGTCAACCTTCTCCGAGCCCATCTCTACTCCTAGCACTTTCTTGAAGATAAATATTGGCAATGATTTATGAAGCATTTTTTGAATAATCAGGGTCTCATCTTCTACTTAGAAATTATGGATTTTATTCAGAAATATTTTCCTGCACCAGAACTTACACAAAGAGCAAAGAACAATAGAAGTTGGTTAGGAACAGTTTTTATGAAGATACAGATTAAAAGGTATTTAGCAGTACCAAATTGGCTTGAAAGCATAAAGACATCAGAAGACTTCTTTCTGAAGCTGAAGCCATTCATCATTCTGAGAAACTCTAGAGGTGTTTTAGGGAATAATTGAGTTGGGCAGTTAGTCTAGAGGGAGATAAGAAAGCAAAGACATGAAGACGATTCTACATGTGTAATGTGGAAGCTTCTACTCAATGAACTAAAATTTATAGCCAACGAATGCACCACCCATAGCTACTGGACAATTTGTGTAGCAAGTGTCATTTGCACATCTAATCCATATAAATGGCATGTTTTAAAAAGTAGAAATAATTGGGTTGTAATTAAATTTTATTCTTAAATTTAAAAATTGCCTTCTTTTTTCTATAAAAGCGTAGATAATGTGTTTGTTCTGTCCCAGCCATTTCTCCTGCACCTGAGAAAAGGGGGGTTGTTGCACTCTGTGCAGCGTAGCAGCTGCAGAACACCAGGTGCAGATCTGCCCTCTCTCTGAGAAGAGGAGGATGCTGCTCGCTCGCTTATCGTGCTTGCCCAGTATGCTTGGTGTCTCATGTTATTGCCTTCTTAGATTAACATCAGCATCTTTAAAACTGTCCTATTGATCTAGCTCTGCTATTTGGTATATTTTCTTTCACTGGATTCTCAATTTCTTAAATTTAAGCCTCAGTACTTAGCAATCTATAGCAATAGCTTGCTGGGAAATAGTTCCAGAGATTTCTTAATCCACCGTCCTACTTCTCTTTGCTTAGGCCTCACCTTATTGGTGCTATTTTTTTCAATATTGGATTTAAACCATCAGCATGAGATCCACTACAGGCACCTAAAAAATAGTAGTGGCTGAGTTGAATGATTTGAACTCCTGGAATGGAGCCAGAAATTCATCTTTAACAGGTGCTTTCTAGGCCCCTGGTGATTCTAACACCCAGTAAAGTCAGAACTGTCGCTACTCTGACCGTTCATAGCCACTGTCATCTCTCACCTGGGACACTGTAGTGGCCTTCTCCTCATTGTCTTCATTTCACATCTTATTGCTCTGTGGATGTAATTCAGAAATTTGGCTGCACATGAGAATCTCTATGGGGAGATTAGAAATTGGGTCCTGCCTAAGGACATTTTGGTTTGGTTATTCTTGAGTGGGACACTCAGAATTTTAAGAGCATTGATGAGCAACCAGGATGAGTAGAGGTTCTCAGGCATGCCCAAACATCCACAAAAATGATCCTTTTATGCTATGTGTCAGCCCAAGCCAGGCTTTTATGTATCTTCTATGGCTCTTGGTGGAAAACACCCCATGCTCTAACAATAGTCCATGATCCATGCCAAGGATTCATGGCGTCCATGGATCTGGTGCCCGTTACCTCATCCCCAGGACCCTCTTAGATGGCTCTACTCTATCCTTACTGGCTTCTTCAATGTCACTTTAAGCATCTCAATTTCAGTGACTGTGTACCTTGTTCCTTTTACCTGGAACATTCTTTCCTAATAAACCATCTGGCTTGTCTCCTGTTCTCCACCCCTATGCGGTCCAGATCTCTGGTCAAAACTCACCTTCTAGGACGCACTTCCCTTCCTGTCATTCTAGGATACAAGTCTCATTTCTCTCCATCACCTTACCCTGCTTTGTTCTTGTAGTAAGTCTTTAATCCAACAAATAAATATTATCTGTGAATTTGTCACTTATTCCTGCTTCACTCCCAGGAAAATGTAAACTGCATGAGGATAATTTACTTTGTCTTCATGGAAGGTCCCCTGGTGTGTAGTGGGCACTTGGAGGAAGTTACAGGGGGTGACAGACATGAGTTGGTGATCTTCATTGTCAGTATTCAGTTATCGGCTCCTCCCCTTCATGGATGTCCCCTTTCTTGTCAAGGCAGCAGAATCTTTTCTGGCTGTGAAATTGCCCTGTTATAATCCTCTTCACAGCCACTTCTGTCCCCTATAATAATAGTTACCAAACAAAGGAGAGAATTTGATTCACTAACTTACAGTTTCATCCTGTCCTCTACTCACCAACAGTTCAAAGGAATGGTGCCCCTCTAGGTTTCTAAATAGAGATTGCAGCTATACAAGTCAGAAGTATAATCCATTTGGGGAAAAAAACTGGACTGAGTTTTTTGTTTGTTTGGGTTTATTTTTTTTTTTTTTTGAAGGGGGGAAATTTTATACTAAGTAGGTTAAAGCAAATGACTTTGAACTTTGAAAGTCTACACTGGACTTTCATTACGCTTAATTGGGTTTGTAGAACACTGAAAGACCACCCAAACTTAAGTGGGAGATCAAAATGAACCAATAGGTGGATCAGACATTTTTTGCCCCTGCCTCTGAATTGCATTAATGGCAGTGGACAGTAGCCGTGGCCTGTTCTATAGCTGAGGATGGGGCACGCCAAGGCCTGGCTCTTGGGAGCGCTAAGACGTCTCTGGTGATGACTCAGGCCTGAATTGTTCAATGCTGCTTCCCACAATTGTGCATTCTGTGCATGTGACTATCAGGGATCCCTGGATCTGGCCCCGCCCAGGCTTCTTGCCACATCAGAGAAGCACTGGAGTTCAAGACAAATTGGTGAAAGTTGCTTTGGTGGCACTGCATAGGGAAGAAACCTCCAGTTGTTAGAAATAAAGCCCATCAGCTCCGGAATCTGTCAATGAAGGAAATAAGGACAATTTGACTCCATTAGTCACAGAGGATTTATACTCCTAGAGTCCGCCAACCAAGCCCACACTTCATTTCTACATAAAACATTTTCCTGTTTGATTTTCGCCTCTGTGTCTGTTCTGCCTCTGTCCTTCAGAATTATTCAGGAAATAACAGTTTCATTATTTTCATTTCATCGAAAAAGATCTTTAAGTAGTAAAGCACTACTAGTTTATTTGTAAAATTAGTCAAAAGATGTAAAAGTTTCTGACGTCAAAAGCATGAGCCTCATGTTACCAAAAAAAAAAAAAAAAAAAAAAAAAAAACAACAATTCTGTACTAGTTGAGGGATCCTTCACCTGTTTTTCCTCTTTTACCGGTTCACAGTGGATGAATGCACAGCTGTGTGGCATCACACTACGTGAATGTACCATAAATTTTTAGCTAATTTCCTATTAAGAATCCTGATTTAATTCTTGGCCATTACTGGTAAGGAAGTGAATATCCTTATGCTTTCCCCATTGTGTATTTGTAAAAGTGTCTGAATATGAATCACAGGGCTCCCAGAAGACATGTACTTTTCCACATCCCTATTTCTTCATGTCTTCTTTGTTACCTGTTTGTTTCCATAGGGATTTTATTTGTAATCCTGGCTACAAAGCCCCAGAGGTAGAATTACTGGGTCAAAAAAAAAAATCACAAATAATAAAATGCTACAGAAATTGTTAAATCATCTCCAGTGTAGTTTATACTTTGAAATAAAATCCCTTTGTGATCAGTAGAGAGGCATCATTGTGAAGAATGCAGGGCATAAACTCAAATTTGTTTGATTATGTTTATTTTATAGGCACAGATACAATAAGTCAATCCTAAGCTGTTTTCTCACAGATAAAAGAGGTCAGTCCACTGGGAGCCAAAGACTGCACATAAATGGAAATACTGCCCATGATTCTGATTTTCTTTCATAAGTAATAAAATAAAATAAAACACAAATCAACGAATAAATATCATGCCTGTAATCCTTTCACATAGTACCTGACCCATGGGATAATGCTGATTGTAGAACCAACATGATGATGTTGGGGATCGTAGTGCTGGTTTTCATTATTGTGGTTGTTGTTAGAACAGTGATTCTTGAGCAATCATGTCTGATCTGAAGTTTGGCGCAATCCTACTGGTTTTCCAAGTAGGTTGCCATCTTTTAAATCAGGAATTGTGGAAGCTTTGCCAGTGATTCAAGGCATTGTTCTGAGGTTTGTAACTGTGTCTCCAGGAGAGAACTCAGTTTATACTAAGCCTCTTCATCTGTACAGTGGTGGAGACTGGCAGACTCAGCTACCTTTACTCAAAACCAAATGCGCTGCTTTGTTTGCAGAGATAATCTCATTGCTTCGTTTCCTAATAGCCGTCTCTTCTGTTTTCTTGCTTGGCTAACTGCCAGTGGAGATATATGTTTTTATGAGTGTACTGGTTTCCATTTAAAGAGCTTAAATATGAAATTAAAGGCAAGGATTTGTGAAAAACTGTGAGTCTGATCGCTAGAAACCGGACTCCAATCCCAGCTTCTGTGAGTGGTAGCTGTGAGCCTTGGAACTGGTCAGAATCATCTGTGTTAGCAGGACAAGCAGCTCTGCGAGATTGAGGGGAGACCTCAGAACTATCCGAAGGTCTCAGAAGGCCTCTCTCAAGAAATCAGATCTTGACAAAACCAAGTAAAATACTTTGCTTCAGCTAGTCTTTCTTTCCCAAGCTGATCTCTCTTTCCCCTGAAACTGCAGGTGGCTCAGCTAATACAGAGCACATAAAGGGAATAAGGAAAGCTGTTGCATTGGGGGGAGATAACCATTTTCCTCTATCTATGGCTGGATCTTGGCTTTTTTTTTTTTTCAAGGAAGGCCAGAATCTTCCATTTAAAAAAAATCATATCCTTGTTCCCAACTGTGACTCTGGTGTGAATGATGAAGAACGAGCTTGTAGAGTGAAGGCATGGCTTGCCCATCTACCAGGAACCCGCCTTGGGGGACTTGGGTGAATGGGTTACCTTTCTTATAGGCCCAGACAAAGACAGACTGAGGTTGCATCATAATAATGTCCACTTAAACATCTCTTTAGTTACAAGTAAACCATCAGCAAAAGCTAGCCTTCATGTCCCCCTGCTCAGATTAGAGGGTCTTCATAATTAAAGTGAAATACTCATTTTTACAGTCAGATTTCATATATTTTCATTGCATTGTTTGTAAGGTTCCAAGTATTAGCTCCATGAAAACATGAGTGGGTAAAGGAGATGCACCCCTTTCAGGCTAACTCTTCAGTGAAGCAGCCATGTTGACCCTCCAGGCTTGCTATCTGAGGGGTCCTCAGGGTACAGAGCCTTTGGAACTGCACATTAAGTGTCCTTTATCTCATTCAATGTCCTTATGCAGCTTCTTCACAAAGATGCCACCAAAGAGCCACACTTAGCAATTGGAAACAATTGCTTGGACTGTGTAGCATTGACATACAATCCCTATAGGTTCAAACAAAAGGAATTGTATACTTTTAATTCTTTACTTTTCCTCTGTCTAGTCATCAGGTGCTACTTTGAGGATGAGTAATGCTTTCTTTCACAGAGATGTAGCTCATGAAAGAGTAAAGAAAACAACAGAAAATGAGTATGCCAGGGTTTTATATGTGTTTTCTACTCATTGGGAGCCAACAGCTTAGGACTAGAGCGAATCCCCATCAGTCTCCTGGCGACAGTCTGTGCCTCTTGTCTTAGCTAATTACCTTCAAAACTCATGCCAGATACCACAGATGGTAAGAGAGTGCCTGCAGCCTGCAATTCCCACTGGGGAGAGCATCGAGGGTCTTTCAGTGGCATTTTAGCCCTCTAAGAGCACATTCTGAGTTTCCTATGGAGAAGAAGGAAATGGCTGGGGATTTGATCCAGACCTAGATGATCCTTGTCCATCTGGAGAGCAAACCCAAGCCCGTGATGTTCTCCACTGTTCTTGTGAGCTGCACACCGAAAAACAACTACCACCAGTGCCATATGGCTGAAAAGATCAAAGGCCCCAGTTCTGAATATATTTCTAGTTTACTATACTTCAAATGTCTCAAATATGTTCCTGCAGATGGGAAGCGTGGAGCATAAAGAGGTGAACCACATGTGCGTGAGGCATGCATGTGATTTGTGCAAGATGGCGGGAAGCAAATGTCACTCACCCGTGTGTTTGTCTTCTTTCAGGTTCGCATCTTTACGTACCTCATCGGACGAGAGGCTGCTTTTGCAGACAACCTGAAGTGGATGGCCTGTGCCAACAAAGGTGGGTCTCCCCCGAGTTCTTTCCTCTGCACCACTCTCCACGCATGTGCAGAATGAGGAACAGATGTGAGAAAGAAAGTTCTAAGGGAAGGCTGCAATTTTCTTCAAATTGACAAATAATAATGGCACATACTCTCGGGCAAAGTATGAGGTTTTGACATTTTGTATACAATGCACAATGATGAAATTAGCATATCCGTTACCCCAAACATTTATCATTTCTGTGTGTGAGGTACATTCAAACTTCCCTTTCCTCATTATTTTGAAATTTCTAATAAATTATGATTAAGTATATTCACCCCATTGTGCTACAGAACACTAGAACATAATCTTCACAACCAGCTGCATTGTCCAACCTTTCTGTGTTCCCCTTACCCTTTCCAAGTTGTAATAATCATTATTCTACACCCTTCCTACTGGGAGTAAGAGTGTATAAGAAAGTTGTGAATTCCAAGCTAAGGTTTTGGTGTTCCTGATAGATGAGTGACAGATACGTAAGAACTTCTCCCCAAATAACATTATATATTTTAACAATATTATCAAGCAGAGTGGCTAAGTCCCTGCACTCTGTTTCTTTGAAACTGAATAACCTTAGGAGAATTACTCTGGTTGAGACATTTTCTGTGTACCAATTGAGATTCCTAGCTCTGTACAGACCTACGGCAGAACTTTGCCTGTATGACTGATTAAGTTAGTTAACTAGAATGTACCTCAATGTTTTAATATTTAAAATAGTAATAATAATTCTTCCTGTGATATATTTTGAATCCATAAATAAAAGCTGCATGTGTTTACACTGCACAGAACAATGTTTTTAAGTGTGTAGACATGGTAATATGGTCATATCAAGGTGATTAACATGTGCATTACCTCTCTGCTTATCTATTTATGGTGAGAACACGTAACATGTATTGTTGGCAGTTTTCAAGTGTATGGTGCTATTAACTATGGTCATTGGATTTGGACTATACTGAACAATAGATCTTGTCTTGGCACTTTCCCATCTTTGAGATGTGATGCCTAACATCCACAATCTGGAGGAAGAGAGTTTGTTTTGGCTTATGTTTTCAGTCAGTAGTCATCTGACTTCAAGGCAGAAGTACACAGAAGAGGAGTCTGGCACTCAGGTAGGGGTCACCAGGAATCAGAGAGAGGAGGGAGGAACCAGGAGGGAGGTATACTCTTCCAGATCCCTTCCCAGTGGCCCCCTCCAGCCTGCGCCACCTCCCAACAGCAAGTCAGCTGTAGTGTCCACAGGACCCAACACCTCCCCAAACACCTGCCTATGAGCAAAAGACGCTCTTTGGGTACAGTCTAGATCTAAGCCATAATGGGTCTATTAAATTGATTCCTCCTGTCTAGCTGAAGTTTCATATCCAGTTCTTTTGATTCTTAAGCATTAAGATGGCTATATAAAAAGGTTCATAGTTCAGTGCTGAGCATAAGAGTTTATCAGTCATTGTCAGATTTTTATAATCATAAAATTAATCAATTACTGATCCCCTGTGGTATGTCAGAAACAACACTGGGGCAGAACAGATGCAGTAACAGGGCCTCCCTGTTGATAAGGGCTTTTTTGTTGTGCTTTACACAGCCACAGTGGCAAAGTGTGGGAGGCAAATAAACAGTTAATTACAGACTTTTGGATTTGAAATCCATCCTCCACAAACAGCGTACAAGTTACCAGACCAACCTGAATGTGTCTGATTTAGGTCACTCACAGAAGATGTGTGCTAACAGTACCTTCCCAAAGCTTACGTTGTGGGCATGAAATGAAGCCACACAAGTAAACCCAGTAGCTCAATGCCTGGCACATAAGGGTATATTCCTTTGTGCTGTATTTTCTTCTAATACATCAACTCAGGAGAGCAGCATTGACTGACCTCATCTAGGGTCCTCTGACTCAGAAAAGGTGCTCCTTTTATATGTGAAAAGGGAGTAAAATAACTGTCACAACTAATAAAATCAATTATGTGTAGTGGTTGATATTGATGGGTTTAGGTAGTCTGCTCTTGTGTTGGTTTCCTAACCCATCCTTCATAGATGTTGTAGTGTTTAGACGTTTAGTGAAAGAAAAAGAGATGCAGGGTTTGCAGGTCTTAGCTTTAATTTTGGTGACGTAAGAAAATGTTATTTCAGTTGTAAGCAACCAAAACTTGTTCCCTGCAATTAAAGTAAGGAGTGTTTTGGAAAGAGAGGGGAGTGACTCAGAACCCTGAGTGGGATGGAAAACTCAGTCGCATGAGGGAACACAGATGAAGCTTCTGTTTTTCTCTTCTTTCTAGATCTTGCTCTAAATGTTCATAGCATTGTGCTGTTCTGCTGTAAATACATCTTCCATACTTTGATATGTTTCCATCCAGAAATAGTCACCCTCCACTGTGTATGCCCAACCATGTCACAATACATATGGCAGGCAAGGCACGATGTTGCAGCAGATAATTGCTGTCTGCTCCACACGAGACTGATCAGCAGACTTAAATTATTTCAGGTTCCCATCCTCATCATCAACAAATGTGTCACCCAGCCTAAGCCAGTTCTGATGAGTGTGGGCAGAGGTAACCATATGCTCAAGGGACCTGCACTGTTGGTAGGATAGGTGGGAAGTTTCCAGAGAGCAGATGCAGAGCCTCATCTAAAACATGAGAGCTAACATAGGTTTTTAACATTTCCTTGAAGGTTTTTTAAAAAAGTTTTTGCATGGCTTGCCTTGTGAAGAGTCAAGTGTTTGGCTTCGTGGCGGGGGGAATATAGGAGGAGCATAGGCATGAGAGAGGGAGACGAAGTGGGTCCCAGATTTCCTCTGAATGAAGAAGCCGTGCTTTTAGAAATTCGTTGTGATTTGAAAACTTTGAGTGGTCTCTGCTGTCCCCATTTTTTCCTTTATTCTGTGGTCTCGAAAAAGAATTTTTTTTTCTATTTTTTAATTTGAAAAAACTTTTTTGTTATTGCTGCCATACCAGATTGCAGCTCTTTCCAACAGCTAATGTGCATTTAGTCATGGGTTATTGTTTCTAACTGGTGTCCAGCTGATGAGAATTATTCAAATTGAAGCCTTGTCTTAATCAACTAATATTGTGCTATAATTCGGTTTTAGTCATTGTTTATAAAAATCTTTGAAGCATCCTTTTGAAGACAATTTAGTCATTGCAGGATCTGGCTATAGTATATAGCCTTTAGGATTTCTAAGTTCTGAGTACAGTAACTCAGAAAGTCCTTGAAGTTAATAGTAGCAGCCTTGCCGACTGGGCTGTCAGATTCCACAGTGAGCCTCTCCTTTTGTCCAAATCCAGACATTTCTTTCTCCATCAGAATCATTTGTTTTGAACAGTTTCACCATTCTGATGCAGCTTTTTTTCTAAAGGAATTTGGAAATAAGATGTCATCATTTGCCTCTCTCTTCAAAGTAGCAGTTACCATCAAAATGTTCGGTTCCAGTCATCTGTGCCTATGTAAACACTGGCTTCATGCTGTGTCAGTTACGGGGTTTTTATCCACGTAAGATTGGTGAGCAAGCATTCATCCACGGTCATTAATTAAATCACTGTTTATAGCCTCAGATTGGTACAGTATGCAAACAGTGTAACATGTTTCATCTCAAGTGACATGAGGTCCAGAGCCCCATCCCTGTACATATTTTCACCCTGACTCAGCCAAGTTCTTGAGTGAAGTGAAAACTCAGCATTCAGGAACCAGAGCAGATCTGGTAAGAGGCCAAGGCGAAGTCTGTTGACTGATTGAACAGGCTTGACCACAGAGTGACCCTGGGAATGAGAAAGAATAGTTAGGGCTGTCACATCATCCCTGGGTCAGTGGGAAGGACCTGCTATCCGTGTAAAATGTTTTTCCTGGGGGTCTGATCACCATGGAAACAGTTCTTAGCCAGTGGACCTCAGACACTGTCCCCTGGAAGCGGGTGTTTGGGCGACCTCTTACACTTGCAGGTATTCTCTGCCTTCTTCACTCGACTAGAGAAGTCCAGAGTGGCCGGATGCTCATTGGTTTGTATCATTTTATGCATAAATAGGTTCTTTCTTGAGAGAACCAGCTCTAATGAGGCAAATCAGAATGCTGTTTTAAATACATTAAAACAACCCCTGCCACTGGAATGGCTTGTGAATTTTCAAAGAGCTGCATTCACACCATTTTATAAAAAAGTGGACTGGGAAGACAGAAAAGAAAGGCCAACTGTCCTAGACACTCTGTAAAGTGGTGATGGCCTTCTCTTATGTTCAGTGTGGAGCATGTGAAGTAAGTATTGACTGATTTCCCTTCAGAAATCATGGTTAGCAGAGTCTTTTCCAGCTGCACAAATGAAGGTGCTCTGTATTTGTGTTCCCAACCATCTGTCATCGTTAGGTCCAGTCAAAATGCAGCGTGTGTTCTCTTGATTGTCTGCTTAGCTTAACCCTTTTTTATGGGTTAAAGGTCATTCTTGCTTTATTTGAGAGAGAACTGGTAGCATAAGGCCACCTTGGAAGTCCAGGCCCCCACCCGTTTTCTAATAGAAGGTTCTTAATCTCACTGGAATAAGTGTTATGTCCCTCAAAAGACAGTCTCTGAGTTTTGAGGCCACCAAGTGATAGCAGAAAAAAAAGTGGCAGCTAAAACATTTTACTATTTCACATAGATAGAGGAAGTCACAGATAGCAGCTATTAAGATGCCTTTGCTAGTTATTTGTGTGCGTTCTTTATTACAGAGAAGAAAACTGAGGTTGCCAAATCTGTCACCTAGATCTAAGTTACCAATCAGAAAGTGGTAGGAGGAAAAACCTGGCCCTGGTGAACTGGAGCCTCAGCCTGAACTCCTTACAGGATGGGAAGCTGCCTGTCTTTGCAAGGAAAGAGTTATGGTTCATGGAAGACTTTAAGGTCTCCAATAATCTAGGAAAGTAAAACTAGAGAGCAAGAAAGGACTTGGATGTGCCATAGTTTATAAAAACTGGAGCTAGGTTTTATCCCCAGCTGGCGAGTTCTGGAATTTTCACTACCTCAGCTTGCATTGCTCAGCAAAGTCTTGCTTCCAGACACTTGACACTTGGGGACATTAAGGCCCTAAGAGGAGATGAGACCAGGTGGACCACAGTGGGCTGTAGTGGGGACATGGCCACAGAGCTACCAGAGCAAGCCAACATTACCAGCCCCAGTGTGTACCTTTTGATTGGTTTAGTTTTCTTACTTTATTTCTAACATGGAATTAGAAACTGAAATGTAATAGTAATAGCTACAAAGGAAAGGGCTTATAGTAGATCTGAGACTCTCGTCAGTTTTCACAGCTTCCTCCAGAACTCCTGTCCCTCATCCCTCTGAGGCTAAGGGCTCTCTGCCCTCCTTGTCATTGTTTGCCTGGTCTGTCCTTCCAATTCCAGGGTCTTTGCTTCAGGGTTCAGTGGGCCTCTTGCTTGTTCTTTGTGTGAAGGTAAAAAACAGACGAAGGCAGAAACTGCTAAAAAATTGTACATCTCTCTACAAAAAAAACCAATACTGTTTAAATGTATGTATGAGAGAGAGAGAGAGAGAGATGCTGATGAGGAGGAAGAAGATGAGACAGAATAAGAAGATGAGACAAACTGGCACAGTTGCATCAAGGTCTTCCTGCCACTGTGGGTCTCACTCTCTCCTTAAGTTCCTGAGGAACCTGAGATCTGTCCCCTCTGGTTCTCAGCCTGCCTCACTTGTGAGACAAAAAAAAAGCCTTTGGAAAGATTCAAAGGGAACTTCAATTATCATGCTAAAAGTTGGAAAAAGGACCTCACTCTCTGAGGTAAAAAGCAGGTTCTATTTACTGAGCACAAATGCTGGGCACCTTCAGAGCTGGTGGCATTGCAAGATTCAGTGTGGAATGAGGTGTCAATGGAGCAACATGGCAAAGCAACTTTTTAGACAAGGAGCTCTTAAGAAATCCTGAAGTCAGGGTGGTAAAATTGGCTACATATGGTTTATCATACTGAGTGGTTGTAACCCAGAGTTCACAGAAGGAACTCTGTGAGGGAATAAGGTAAATAAATTGATGTTACATAGAAAAATGACCAGGCCATCTGTAATAGGTGGCTAATTTCAGCATTAATTATTTCTTGGTAATTATAAGATGATTGCTGATTCTATTTCCTTACATGATATATGAAGTCCGAAAAGGCACATTCAAGAAGAGAATAAACATTATAGAGCTACAGTTTAATGGGGAAAAGGGGGAAAGGGAGGGAAAGTGGCCAGCTCAAAGAATACAGAGGGAAAGCAAGGAACGTGTCTGTGGTTACAGCCCAAGATTCTAATCCTTAGCTCTTTCCTCCTATCCATCATTAGTTAACTAAAACTTACATGCAAATATTGAAAAATGAAAGACTTTTTCTCAAAGGTTTTACATTTTAATGGATCAGGATCAAATTTGAGTGAGCTTTGCACCATACAGTCTCGGTATTATTTTCATAATTTCAGGGATTTTATTTACCTTTTAAACATTTGCATCCCTGCTCTCCATATTGAAGGATAAACTGGAACTGTGCCCAGAGTTTGGAGTAGTCCTTTGTTACTAATTCCTGGTGAACCTTAGAGGACATTGGTGTATTACCTGTTCTCACCCTCAGTGTTTCCCAGCTGCACAGTCTTGCATGAAGAGGTGATTTCAGATGTTCTGAAGAATCCAAAGCAGAGTGAGGAGAGAGGGAGTGTTCTGAACAAATTTTTAGGGTGGGCTTTTCTGAACTGAACCCCCAGTTATAAAGAGGAATAATCCTTGAAAAAAAGCAGATAAAGGCTATTCCTAGGAGAGGAACAAAGACCTGTGCTGCAATATGAGCTTAACACAAGAGAAAAGATCAGTAAGGCCATCAAGCAGACACAGAGTGTGGAGGACGAACCCACAGGCTAGTCAGAGATCTCCAGGGTCAGAGTAAGACATCTGGATTTTATTCAGATTCTTGATAGAAGCTACTTTAGGACTTGAGGCAGAAAGGATGATCTGTACATATTGGGAGATGCTCCTCTCTAATGTGAGAAGCCTAGACAAGGAGCAGGAGCCCAGGGGAGGCTGTTGCTCTGCTCCTGATGACTGATAGATCCTGGGAGTTGGATAAGCAGTGGAAAGAAAGGAGTAAGTTCTAAACATGGTTTAGAGACAAGACCAGGGAAACATGGTGGTGAGTTGGAGGGAATGATAGGTACTGAGGATAATTATACTTTTAGCTAACTGGACAGAGCGCAGCTCTTGAGACACGAAAGATGAGCTGTAGGAGGAACTGGAGAGAGTTCCTCCAGAGAGCTGGCTCTGGAGGACCTTAGTTGGAGGTTCCTGTTGGTAATCCCTGTGGAGGTGTCAGGTGTACAGCTAGATCTGGGGATTCAGCTTTGGTGACTTTCCAGAAATTTGACAAAACAAGGCCTAGTAAAGATAATTACGCACCTCAATTCCTTTCCAAGTGTGTGATTGCTTTCCTCTCTACTCCCTTTCTGTGCTAACGACCTATCTTGTCCATCTTCCTTCTTATATTCCTCCTCTTTCTTCTCTTAGGTTTGTTTTGAAAAATCTCAATCAGAACGTTTTTCTGTTAGTGTCAAGGATTTGATGTGAAAATAGAGTCAAGAGAAACTTCTGAGAAATGCTGGCTTCACCGTGCCCTTGGCAGTGACCCCACAAGGCAAATGTTATCCTCAGCTAGTGTCACTCTATTTCCTTCTCTTACCATCATGGTGGCACCCTCTTAGCTTGCCCTCTGTCAATACTCATCACATGGAACTCCAAGATGTTGCCTACTAAAGAAAGAAGTATTTTCTTTCCCATTCAAACACCGATTGCAGGCACCAGGCATGGAGAGATGGTACCTGTAGCTGTAGCATGTCCCCTTTCCTCCAACAAGCTCCTTAAAACCATCTTTTGCACTATGGCTGTAGGAAAACCAGCTTGGAGCACTGTGGGAGCAGTGTGCTAAATGTGTCTCCCTAACTGTGGGGTCAGATCCCCAAGAGAAGTGCTTTCAGGCCCTACTCCTGGTTCTCAAGCTAGGCCAGGCTCTCACACTCTTCCTGTGGGGCCTTTTTTCCCCTGGATGGAGAAAAGTGTGGCCCTGGCAGGAGGGTGGAGCATGCAGAAGTGATAATACATGCTAATTAGCTCTGTGCAGAGCTGTCATCAGGGACCCAGAAGCCACATGGTCACAACCTGTCTGGGTTGGCACATCAAATTCAAAGCAGCTGGCCTTTGTTTGGAAATCTCTGGGAGGGTCCTGACCTTCTTGGACAATGAAAAGGCTGGTGTTTCTTTACCCTCAGCCATATTTTAGGCATGAAGAGATCCTATAACTGCTGTAGCAAGATATGGCCTCAGAGGCACGCACAGACTCTCTGATTTATTTGGTAAGTAGCAGTGAGCACGAGCTTACAGTTCTCACTTAACAGCAAGCGGAGGAAACATGAGTCTGTGTCCATCTAGTGTCCCTCTGTAAACTTCTATGGCCACACTACCTTTAGGATAAAGTTCTCAGCTTTTTTCTAGGAACTGATATTGCAGTTCCCTGCTCATTTTAGAGCCCCCTGTTTCTACCTTCTGTCCAGTTTCTTACCTCTGCCCATTCTGGGCAATTTTCTATCTCTAGTAGGCCTGGTTCTCCCTCATCACAGGTCTTCGTTAAACTCCTCCATCCCACTTCTTCTCTGTAACGGGTCCTCTTCCCTTAGATTTCGACCATACTGACCTTGGTCAGGGCAGCCAAGTTTGATTTGGTTTGTCTCCTGTGTATTTGCTTAATGTTGGTTATGCTGTTTTGTGACCACTCCTCTCTGACAGGTGTCAGAAGGGAGGACTTCGATCATCTCATTGCTCCTTGCTCCTTAATGCCAGGAAGCAAGAAAACTTGCCACAAATGCTTGATTGAGGGTCTTTCCCTTAGGGCAGCAGGTCTGTGCTCAGTCCCCACTTTCCCTTCTGATGTTTTCTGACTCACAGCAAAGCCCAGAGCCCAAGATAAAGAGGTTGAAAGGAAACAAAGTGCCCTGGAACTCAAGACGAAACTGAGATTCTTATCCACAGCATTTTTGTGTGTTACTTAGAAACCTTGTCTACCTTGCACCAAAAAACAGATCTGGCAGTCACATTAGGATATGAGGAATTTTAGCCTGGAACACACAAAGGAAAAATTTTCGTAGAAATAATAGGTACAGATGCAGAGACTCAGAGTCCTGTGTTCACTTTATGTATTTGCTATTTGTTGCTCATGAGAGCATGAACAAAACACCCATCCACTTATTTTTATCATGGACATAGTCATTTCCACTTCACCATGTTATCAAGAGCAAATGAGATGGAGCTTATCAAGTGTCTAGCAAATTTTGTGGCATTTAATATACATTCAAAATGAATTGAAACTCAATTGTTAAAATTACAATGATGAAACAGTCTTTGATTTTGGTGGTTTATAGTTTTCTTCTTGGAAATAGACTCACTAATGTGGAAAAAAAGATTACAAAATGGAATGTGGAGAAGACTTCTATTTGTGCTGTGAAAATAAATACTGGGAGGAAACCCTGTGGGTTCATAGAGATAGACGCTGGGCGGAAGGCTTACAATTGATTTCAATTTTATTCCTTTGACGTGACTGTATTTTCTAACATGCTATCCATGAAGTGAGTAGTGGTAGAGATAAGCTCCAACACTGAAGAAAGAAATTAGCAAGAGGGCAAGAAGGCATGGCCAATGTATGCTCCCCATTTCAGACTCCGCTGGGTGGTACTGATCGTGGTTTTCCATTGTTATTTGGCAGGATTTTTCACACAAATCTCTACCTTGGCGGATGTGCAGGAGAACGTCATGGAATACCTACATGTGCTTAGCCGGCCCAAGGTCATCGACCAGGAGCATGATGTGGTCTGGACCGAAGCTTACATTGACAGCACTGTGAGTCCACAGGGCCCTGGGGAAGAGGCTGGGATTTACCCTCATCTTGCACTAAGATGGTTTTCCTGTTAGTTCCAAAGAAAAGCGTTTGTATCATTCTTCTTTAATTATGGGGCTCAGTGACATTTTCTGGGTTGTGTACATATCAGTGTTGGTTGCATTGGCAAGCAAGGTTGCTGAAAATATCTTGGAATGTACCACATACTTCTGAAAAGTGTCTGGTCAGCATAAAGAATGCCCTTCTGGCTTCCATCCTGCCCAGTTCCTTTTTCCCCTTTCCACCTGTGCACAGATCCTCTCAAGGAAGCAGCAGTTTAAACATGTTCTCGAATTCAGCCCTCATCAGATGTGAGGCCAAGTCCCAGTGATGAATCTTTACCTCAGTTCTAATAAGTCTGAGCCACCATAGGGGCTGCAATTACATTTGCTTCCAATGATAGGGTCTTGACCGAAGCTTACAAGTGAAAACATGCTTACATGTCGGTTGCAAGAACTCTGTTATGTAAATTCTGGACCTGGGCTCATTTGAAAGACAAATTCCAGGCAGGAGATTGGGATGTCACAATGGCCAAAGAGGAGGTACTTAGCCGATCATAAAGTACTGGCAGTGGCTCGCTCCATGATCGTGCGTCTTGTGTGATGTCAGTCCAATTTTTCACAGTGATAACGTGTCTGATGAGAGCAGCATTTCTCATTTATTGATGGTGGGTATTTTACAAGACTGCTCTGCCTTTGTTTTTGTTGAAATTAACGTCATATTAATCTGGTTACACCTGTAACGCAAACACAGCTGTCCTCTGGAGTGCTCTTGTTGTGGGCTATATTTTTCTACCTAGGCTCTCTGGTTCCTGCTGTATTTCAGGAAGCTTCAGACACATGCAAGGCAGGAAGAATATGTGGGGACCCATGTTTGGGAACATCGTGACCTAAGCCAAGCCTCCACAGCTTGCCTCTCCTCAGCCTTAGAGTAGATAGGGGAACCATACAGATATGAATGTGTCTTCTGGCCAAGAAGAGATCCCCCACCCCTGGAACCATCTCCTGAATACCAGTAGACATGGAGCTGAAAAACCACTTATTGCTGTGGAGACCTTGAGCTTTTACCAGTTTGACATTCTGATCCCAGTTTGATTTTTGAATCACAGAAATAAAAATAGGTAAGCTGGTTCAATTATATGAGTACTAACAAAAATTGCAATATGAGAGATGATTCCATCTCTTCATACATGAGAACAATAAGGCTAAAAGCCCAGGAGGGAAGAGATGGATGGCTAGCCACTACTTCTGCAGCTGAATCACTGAGTAGTCTGTGTACAAATACCAAATAGCCACTTTGTGCCATTTTATTTGTTTCAAAAATATAAAAATATAACAACAGAATCTGTAAAATCACATTATGATACTAGAACCTGGGCACTCAGACAGATCAGTACAATAGGAGATTAAAGAGAGAAGCAATCCCACTATGTGCAAGTATTTACTGTGTGATACAAGAAGTATTTCAGGCCAGTGGAACTGGGATGGGCTTTGTAATATATGTCTTTATGAAAACTACAGAAAAACAAAATGAGTTCTAATATTCACAGAGTAACTGGAAGGGAAATCAGGAAATCCAGAGGTCTAAACCATAAAAAATGAAACCATGAAAGTAGGAGAAATCTTGGTGAATTTCACTGTGATCTGGTTTCCAAAAAAGGCTAACACAAGAAAAAGAAAGGTTAACTTTGATTATTTAAAAATAAGACAAATCAACCCTGAAAATAACCTTTGTAAGTCAAAAGGAGAAAATACTTCTAACACATAGCAGATAAAAAGTGTTGATAATCCTAATATATGTAAGATTTTTTAATGAAGAGAAAATAACTGTAGGAAAAAATGAACAAAAATATGAAAATAAAATTTATGTAATACAAATTACTTTTATATATGAAAAAATGAGCCAGAGAGATAGCTCAGTGTGGTGCAAGTGCCTGCCTGGCAAGTGTAGGGTCCTAAATTTGATTCCTGAAATGAAAAATATATGTGAATTACATATGAAAAATATATAATCTCATTCATAATAAGAAAAATGTAAATTACACTATTTCTCACCCATAAGAAATTAAACGGTTAGCCATTCACTATGTTGGCGAGGCTGTGGGTGAGGGAGGTGTCCACTGATTGGTGTGGAAACACAGAATGGGTTGGTCTCTATGAGGAGATTTGTGTTTATCCTTTGTCCCAGCAGTTCTACTTTGAATTAACTGTGGAGGTGAATCTCCAGTGACATAAAAATACATAAGCACATTTTTTCAATGCAGAATGCTTGTAATTTCAAATTATTGGAAGTCATCTAAAAGTTCAAAAATAAGACATTAATGGGATAAACAATGGAATAAACACCTATTAGTGTTATTGTTAAAAAAAAAAATCAACATGAGGGTGATTTCTATTGATTGACCTGAAATGATTTCCAGGTTCTATTGCTAAGTGAATTGAGCAAAATATAACAGTAAGAATAGCAGCCTACCTTTCATAAGAGAAGGAATTTTAAATAAGAAGACATACATGTATCTGGTTCTTTTCATAGATAGAAACATAAATCAGAAAACAGTAGAACTGATTATATGTAAGAGGCAGGAAGGAGTACAGAAGAGAAGGGATTGGGAGGGACTGATGCATCTCTGAGGATTCCTTTTTGCAGAGTTTTGGCTCATGAAAGTATATGTTTGGTATACTCAGACTTAAAATCATGTCAGTAAGAATGGAGTTCAGCTGAGCGTGGTGGCACACGCCTGTAATTCCAACATTTGGGAGGCTGAGGGAGGAGCATCACTGCAAGTGAGTTCAAGGACAGCCTGAACTGCATAGTGAGACCCTGTCTCAAAAAAAAAAAAAAAAAAATGGAGGACAAACTAAAAGTAAGTGCATACTCGAGTGAATAAACCTAGACATACTTCAGCTGAGCAACAGAACTATCCAGGTTAACTTTTTGAGTTAATTTTTTGTTCAGTATTAAAATTTGAACCTAAAACTGATAGTACCTTTCACTCTCTGGAGGAAAATAAGTGCAAATAAATTTGAATTCCTTTTGGTGCCATTTCTAGTAATGTGGGTATAGTGATTCTCAATCTATTCCGTGAGTATATTGAAATAGATGAAATGTGGATGTGGATCAAGACAAAGCAGATACATGTGAGATTAGACGGGGTTGAATGGTACCAGAATGAAATCTCAACTGTGTCTGTTGAAAAAATGCTAGAAGCAAAGGCACCCAAGTGTGAGTCAATTCCAGGTTTTCCACATGAGAATTATTTGGAGTAATTACTAATGTCTGGTGAGGGTAGGTAAGATTAAAACACCCCAACCCTAAGAATAGACTGAAATATTTTGTGACAGAAATTAGGAAGTACAAAATGTGGTCATGTCAGAAGGACACAGGACCTTGCACTAATCAAATCTGAGATGATTTGACCCTCAAAGAATAACAGTAATGGATTGTAATCTCTTGAAACAGATTCTTAATACTAAGTAGGTAAAGAAATCTGAAATTGATGAACTAAATGGAGGCTTAAGTGGGTAGGGAGGAGGATAATGTTTCACACGGTGTTGATGGCTCGGTTTGGAGGAAGTGATAGAATGGGAATATCTCCATTTCATACCATGTTATCAAAAACTAGTTTGGAGATTATCAAAGGACTTTAGGTACAGGGGAAGGGTGATGATAACTAATGTATTTCAAGGTACTTTCCAGACAGTTTTGATTAGTTATGAAAAGGAATAATAGCATCTAACCAGTAGGATTGTGTTTATACTGCCTAGCATGCCATAGAGTGGTGGAATCCTAGCCACAGTTTTGGCAGATCATCAAAATTAGCACCACCAGTGGGAAGCAGATGGACTCTGTGTGCCTGAGAAGAAGATGCAGCACACATATGCAGTATTTAGCTGGGGAGGTGTAACCTGAAGCTCATAGTGAACATACATTTATGAAGAGGATAAGTCTTTGTGTGAATTTAGTGTCTTGCTTGAGATAATTTTAATCATTTAAAATCAGTGATTGTGTTGGCCTAATTACAAGCATGTGTAGGTTTTATATATGAGGGAAATTAGTAGAGAGGGATACCCATCGCTGCTTAAGCTTTGCAACTAACTAGTCCTTGATAGCAGTGGTAGGGCAGATGGTTTGGGACCTGTCTGGACCCACAATTCTACAAGAAATGCCTTGAAAGTCTCATGATTAGTTAAACCTTTCCATGGAATTTAGATTCTGTGCCATAATAAATTTAACTTACTTTTAAATAATGCGTTAAGTTGTTCACTATGGAGTAAAACTGGTGTGCCAAGGTTTCGGAGCTCATATATTCCACCTCTTCAAGAGTGCTTTGGAGTATATATGATAAAGACAAGCCCCAGAATCTGGCAAACCCCCAAATGGTAACTCAACACAGTCACTCCTTTCAAGAATTTCTTATTGCAAATCAGCCTGCCAGATCCTGGGGTAGAATTTTCTGAGGGTCTTTCTCATCTCAGTGCTTTTGGGAAGCCTGATGGACCTGTGCAGAGGTGGGGCAGTCCTTTTCCTCTTTGCCAGCCCCGTGGGTATACAGAAAGCCACTACCAATGACGAAGAAGCCACGGTCTCTTCAAGCTCCTTGTCTGGGTCTGGATTCTGCAGAACAAGGACAAAATTTGTGTCATCCTGACAGGGTCAAGATGGGATTCACCTTGCAAACACATCTGCTGAGCCTAAGTTCCAGGATGAGCCCACTGACTGTAACTATCCAGAAGGTAAAAGGAGAGGTGAACTGTGGTGAGCTCATCATCCATGCAGGACAGTCCCCACCAGCACTGCCCTAGTGTGGCCCAGCTTGCAGTAAAGAAGGAGACTGAAGCATTTGGCACTGGGACTCATAATCAATGGAAAATTAAAATCAATGGAAAATTAAAATTCCATTTTAATAACCTGATGGTCAGGTGAGGTTGGTAGCTCAAAATATCTTTTAAAAACAATATTTACATGTGTTCATAATCTATCTTAGATTACGAGTTAAGAGCACTTAATTCAGAGTTAAAATAATTCCCTAGGTTCACATCTATTCCATACTGCCTATGCCATCCTTAAGCAAATTTCTTAGTATTTGTGTTATTTTCAGGGTTATAAAATGAAGGATAAAATCTGACTTTCAGGTTGACGCCAAGAACTGAAAGTCTATATATGGCAGGAATACAGTAAATGCTACCTATCCTCATTTCCCAGCTTCAGGAAACTCAGTTTGAATTCATCTCCTGGGCCATGGAAGTTTATAAAATGTCCTTTCTTTGCTGTGACTCACACATTAACTACAACATGGCTTGTAGCTTTTGGTATTAGAACTTGGTAATTAAATGTAATGAAGACCTTGGAAGCGCTGTTAGTCTAGACATACTTTAAAGTTTTGGAATTCAGTATGCTTTATTTATGTATTATGGGCTGGGCACCCAAGTCTAGGAGGCAGTGCCTTGGGTCAAGATCCCTAGGAAAACCTGGGATTGTGCCACCTCAGCCACGCCTATTACCACCCAGATTTACTGCGAGGACACTTGTTGAATTGTTCAAGAAAAGGGCAATATAGTACAGTCTTTCTGATTGCCTGCTACTGTGTGACTTTGTGTCCTGGGCGGTGTGTCCACAGAACACTGATTGTTTGGTCTGAAAGTCCATGCTGCTACATACAGCCACTGTCTGTTCCTGGGCTTGAGATGCAGGGTTGCTAGAAGGCAATTATCTTTACTCCAAACCTGATGCCAGTTGTGGCTAGATCATTACTGAGTAAGTTAGTTAAGTACTATTTTAACTAATGAATAGTGAGTAAAAGAGAAAATGATTGATTCTGAGGAAAAGTGAATGACAGACTTTCCAGAACTCTAAAGAAAGTTGCTAAACATTACTATAGGCAAAGGAGTCATAAAAAAGAGAAGAGAAAAAGTCTTCCCTGCATTCAGAGGAAATCGGTGCTTAAAACTGATATTTACTTCCTTTATTCCTCCCTTCCTTCTTTCTTTCCTTCATCCTTTCTCTTTCTCTCTTTCCCTCTTTTCTCCTTCCTCTTTACCATGATTTGCTGACAGCCTCTTAGATTGATCTGGTAAAGCTGAGCTTGCTGTCTGTATACTATCTTTCTGTCTCTTGGCAGCTATGAGGGACAATGAGTACACCAAACACATACTTTCATGAGCCAAAACTCTGCAAAAAGGAATCCTCAGAGATGCATCAGTCCCTCCCAGTCTTCCCAGACCCAGAGAGGAGGGTCACTTCTTGATGTGGGGGTGACCCATGCTTTTCAGTTAGAGCCATTGACACCCTTCTGTGATGTGGCTACATCTCTCAGACAGCTGCATCAGCTCTCCATTACCAAGGAAGAAATCAGCACATAGTTAGCAGCATAAAACAGCATGAAGAATTGTGCGGAGGCTCCCAGAGGTGAAGAAGGTCAGCACAGGCAGCTAGATCCCAAGCTCAGGGATTCACAAGGCTGGAGTTAAATGTTGGCTGGCCTGAAAATGTCATCCACAGGCCGGGGTTCTCCTCCAAGCTTATTCTGCTTTCTTGGCAGAATGAAGCTCCTTGCACTTGTAGGACCCGATGCTATTTTCTTGCTCACTGGAGATGCTCTTAGAGGTTGCTGTATTTTCCCTTATGGCCTTGTTTGCAGTCACAGGATGCTGTCTGTTTGCTTCCAGACCGTACAGTGTGCCTCCCTTGGATGGTTCACCTTTTCTTAAAGGCTTTGGTCATGAGATTTAGCGGCCCACGTTGATTTCTCCTGTAACTGAAAGTCAGTTGATGGGTTAGTCAATCACATGAGTGACAACCCTTCATACTCACACTGAAAAAGGAGGGGTTTCCATGAGAATTTACTTGTTGGGAACCATTTGAGAGTCCTACATATGGCTCATGTAACATTACGGAGAAGCAAAGATAATATCAGAGGAAAATTCAGCCAACCCTTGCCTGCAACACTATCCAGAGCAAGTTTTATAGTAGCTATAGTCCTTCCTTCTCATACATTTCTGCTCACCTGTGCTCTTTCCAGAAGACTGATTTTCTTTGACATATAGCAGTAGGAAAGTGACCTTGGCGCTTTCATAAGCAGACTGTAACCCTGCTAATTTATGTTATTTCTACAAAGTCAAAGCAACTAGGCATTTGTTGATTAGCAAATTTGGACACTTGGTCCCCTAAGTTTGCTTCATGAGATCTTAAAGTCTCTTTCTTCTTGATTATCTGGGTAGTTAAAGCCGAGTGAATTCCTGCATGTTTGACTCATCAGTTATTATGGCTGAAAACCCAGCAGCAACAAATATAATTAGATAATTGATTTATGACTTAAATAAGTAGCTTAAAACAACCTGTACTTATTAAGCTTTTCCCTTTATTACATATACACTGACACATACCATTCTTGGTCTGAACAAGTTCAGGATAAAAGCTGAACAATGAACAGAAGCTGAGTGTGGATTCTTGCATTTGAGAGACAAAGCTTACATTTGACCAAGCTGATTCTAGAATCAGACTGACAGGACTTCCTTTCAGGACCCAGCCTCCTGGCCTGTTGCTGCTAGTCTGATTAATTATTCTGTTTCTGTTCTGAAATAGGCCATTCTATTTCAATTTGCATTTCTGGTGAATACCAAATAAATGAATTAATGTTAACAACATTAATTATGTTTAATCTAATAAGATCGCATGTATTAACTGACAAAATAGCAAACACCAGAATTCTGAAATTTATAGGCTTTTCATCTAAATACAAGTCAGGTCCAGTCATTATCTCTTAGGTGCAGAGCAAAAGTCATTCACAATGAGATTTGTTCCATTTTGTAATCAAATGACTTGTGTGTTGTAGTTGGGTCTTAATCAGCCTGGGGATGCTATCCAATTTGCCATGCAGGGTAGAAGCAGTGTCACACCAAGGCAGGATCAGCATCCCTGATGAACCTCTCCAGGGGAGTTGGCACAGGCCACAGTGACACACGGAAGGGAAGCAAAGAAATCTTCTAGAAACAGTGGGAATAGGACCATTTAAAATAATGAGGATTCATTACCAAGCCCTCCTGCCCCTCCTATTTACTGCTAATGCAGTTCAGTAGGCTTTGTAGGCACTTTCAAACCAATTTAGTTTCATTTGCAAATTAGACTGTTATTCCTTCTCCTCACCTCCCCACCCCCAGTCCAACATGGAGAAAAATGCTTTGCATTTGATAAATCACACGTCTTGGTTTCCCATCTAGGAATGCCACCCAGGCCACTTAAGAGTCATTTGGGTGACTGCTTTAAGCTATGGCTTCTTACTGCCTAGAAGCGATTACTCTAGGGGTTGAAGCCATCTTAAAGGAGTTGTTGGGTCTTGGAAAGCGAATTTACAATATTTTCCCAAGACACTGCTGCAGATCAAAGAGGTCCCAATCATCAAAACAAAAAGATACGTGTAAGAAGAAACATAACATCCTGCTGGGCTGTGGAACAGAGATTGCCATCTGCATTACATGGCATAGAGGAAACTGGTTACATTGGGACCTCTATTTCATAGCAGATGGGTTCATTAAATTTAATAGCCTCCAGAGCCTTTAGAAACCGTGTTAAAAACATGTGGAGCATGCTGTGACACTTCACTCCTGGCCCTGCAGTCATTATAACTCTGGCACAGACTATAAATATTACAGTACTTTATTTCCATTGAAACAGATTACTGCTATAATTATTTTTTCCCAGAGATACTGATGTTAAAAATATGCATGTATTCCTGATTTAGGGTACTACTTACATTCATTCATGTATTCTCTTTTTCCATTAATTCTGGATTTCTCTATCAAATACTTTGGGTTTTTTCTTCATAGTTCCACTTTTTTTTTTTTCTTCTTGGAGTTGTTGTTATAAAACTAAAAATCAGTGGTATACATAGGACTAAATATGAAAGAGATTTTAAGATTTCAGGTACTTATTACTGTTTCTCTTCTTGTGATCCAATGGTTTGTCCCTGTCTCTAATAGAAACCAGCCTATATCCTCTGCCACATAGAAATAAGCAAGACCATTAAGTCTGTGTAATCATGTATTGTGGATCGTTAAGCACTCTTTGTTTACAAATGACAACGACCAACTCAAAGTAGCAAAAGTCTAAAGCGAAATGGATTGACTCTTAGAAACAGGATGCCAATACAGGTCTGTCCTGAGGCGTTACTAGATTCAGGGATCAGTTTCCTGTCCTTTTGACTTGTTGCTTGACTCCTGTCGGCTTTGTTTCCAGGCATGCTCTCTCTGGATGGTGGCAGTGGTGGTCTCCACCATCCACGTTCCTTCATAGTATTCAGAGCCCTTTCTCGTCCAGCTCCCGTGTCAAGCCCTTGATGGATAGGCCTGTTGATTCACACCCACACTGAGAAGTGAAATGGAGCTATTTCTGAATCTCACGAAGTGGGAAATCAATCCACAGGAAAACTATGCTGGGAGGACTGAAAAGTATTTGAGTTTTACACAGAACTTGTTTGTAAAAGCCAAAACCAGTCCATGCCTCAAATCATGTATAATGATCACTGTGGTTCATTATGGTGCCATACATATAAGCAATAAGTTCTTTATCTTGTCAGAAATGTTCATGAATCTTTGGTGCATAAATGCATAGAAGCAGCACTGCTCTGGGAGACACTGGGAAGTGAGGAATAGAGCCTCAGTTGCTTGAGTACCTCCCAAGGGCTTAGGGAAGCTCTTAAGCACTTTCTTCCTCCTTCCTGGCATTGCAGATCCTGAATGTACTCTAAATAATTATGTATCAACCTCTGATAATGGCAATGAAAGAGTCTGCTGTGCATTATGTGCTCTACGCTAGTGTTTATATCAAGATACTGGATTGGATCTCACTGGGAAAGATGACTGCAAAGATCAGAGGTTTTATCTGTGAATGTATTAGAAAACCAAACTGGGAGGATTATAACCCTGATAATGTTAATATTTTATATTTGCCTTACTTTTCTTCATTAATTACTTCAGATAACCACAAGTTTACTCACAGTACTGTGTCATTTCTTGGATAGATCCAGCAGCAACCTCAGCAGGACAAATACTATCATAGGGCAGGAAACAATCAAAAGCAAATAGCCCTTCTCTTTCTTCTTTCCCTCCAAACATAGCCTTTGTGCTTTTTCTCAAGCCTTTGCTGTTGTTTCCACAGTCTTTACAGACCAGTGCTCTTCTCCCCATCCTCAGCCATTGGTAAAACATAAGATCCTTGAAATCTTGGCTTTAAAGGATGTCCCAATTCAAACCCTATAGAGATGAACTCAGTGTTTGTGTTTCTGCATTGACGTTTCTGAGACAATTATGTAAATCGCTCCTGTCCATGCTTCCACTGAGGTCAGAAGTCTACTTACACATAAGCTGTGGCTCAGGAATCGACTGACAGCACTGTGGATAACAGATTCTATAATAAGGAGGAAGTATTAGAGGTCTGGATTCTGAGGAGGCTGGCACTTCTAGAACTCTCTTTCCATCTAGGCTTCTGCACATTGCTGCCCAACTAGAGTCTAATGCTGGTCCTCAGGAATGTTCTTTTGCCTGTTCAGTGAGCCACAGGCTTAAAGCCCCCAACTGCCCTCCTTCCCCAGTAAGTACGCCCCCAATCTCCTTCTGTCTTCTATGTGCTTGACCCTGTCATTCCTTCTTACCCCAGCTCTGCTGCATGGTGGTGGAACTTCTCTTTCTTGTGCCTTCTGAGTGTTGGGGGAAGTATCTTGGCTACCACAAGCAAATATGTACCATGTTTTCCCCTTTCATGACCCAGATATTTGGGCAATTTAGATTCTCAGAGCTGATTCTCACGCTTCGACATGGTTTAGACTAAAATGAACACATTCCTCTTAATACCAGCATGAAGAACAATTAAAATAATCCCAGAGAATCATTCTGTGGTTTGATATCAGCTGCCAGTTTCTCTTCTCTTGGGGTAGATAGAATTTTTCTCCATGAGAAACATTTAAGTATTTGCTATTATTCCATGAGGTTTGATGTTCCAAACACAAAAACATTGTCAGTGAGGCTATGGTTCAAAGATATAAACAAAAATATTCCACCTGTTTTTGCTCTTAAACTGTTCCTATTTGCAAATGGTAGAGAGTCATCCTTTTGCTTTCTGCTCTCCTGGCTTTTCATAAGGACTAGAAGGTGATGTGGCAGTCAGGGCTCCTTCCAACCTTATTCTTCTGGTAATATGGACTTCTGTTAGATGGCCAAACCCACACAACACTCAATGCCAGGTCCTCAGGGGGAATTCTCTCTTGCTCAGAGCAAAGAAAGGCAAAGTACAGACAATAGTTTATTCAGCAACAGGCATATGTTTTCACATTGGTTTCTATTATATTTAATCACAGGACCTGAAACATCAACATTTTTTCTGGGTGTTGGGATAATTCTTAAGCATTCTCTAACCTTAAGATTCACTCTGGGAGGTGCATACATACAAGTGTGTATAGACATGTCCAGACATTGCATGAAGTCAGACAATATCCCTCTCCTTAAGGAGTTTATGGTCCAGGGGGGTAAATTATTTCTCTTTCAAAGTGATGAAATGAAAGGTGGTCCAAGATGAAGCAAGTGTAGAATGCTCACCCTACAATCTTTCTCTCTCTTAATTACCCCACTGTTACAGCAGTGTTTATTTCTGCCTGAAATATCCTTCCTTTGAAAAAATACAGGTTTCAAACATACCTTTGGTCAGTTCTCTCATAGTCTTCCAAGGGAAGTGACCAGTAAGCCGTACTGTCCCTTGTACCTTACAATGGCAAATTCATTACAAGAGCAAGGTAGATGATTTTTTAAATGTCTACCTCTGAAAAACATTTGAAGACCTACTCTGAAATAACTTCACAAGTATTTGAGGATTTTTTTTGTTTGTTTTATTTTGTTTTTACTGTCAGCTAATAAATTGGAGAATATTTAAAAGTATGGTAGGCTTACCCCTGGTTCAAAATCCTTTTGGTGATCCTAAATCCTAAGCCACTGAAGCCCTTTATTACCTATCTCCAGTTTGCTGCTTCCTATACAGCCTTTCTCCATTCTCTAAGTAGTGTTGCCAGTCAAGTCTTGAGAACCAACTCCATGCTATTTTTGATCTAGCCTTTTACCACATCTGAATGCTTCTCTTTGTTCTCAGTATCATTATCATCTCCTCTGAGATATCTCATCTTTGAAAGACACCAGGCTGCATTGAAGCCCTCAGAATGTGCTTACTAAAAATATGGACTCATCCTAGACTTGTTGTACTCTATCAAGATATCTTCAGTCATTTTTACCCCCCTAGACTATGAACTCCTTAAGGAGAGGGATATTGTTGGCCTTCGTGCAATGTCTGGACGTAATTATACACACTTGGATATATGCACCTCCTAGAGTAGAGATCTTAAGGTTAGAGGAAATAACACAAGTTATCCAAAGGTTTGTAGCTGTTAGAGATCAATGGCCTCATCTCCAGCATTCATTCACACATTGCATGCTTCCTCAAGGCCATCTCTGTTACATACCTGGTAGGACGATTCATTGTCTCCATGTTACTAGGCTTCTCTCTCAGGTGCCCAACACCTCTAACTCAGTTAAGCATTGGTAATGTACATACAAATGGTTTGAATTAATGTGTCTAATCTTTGAGGAACTAGAATAGTACATTCTGGATGGCAAGGATGATTTGATATCATATGTGTATATCATTGTTAAAATAAAATTTATCATATTTTCCCACTGTTGAAATAGAAGAAATATTTTTAAAAGAGTTTTCACATCAATCATTTCTAGTTGGTAGGTATATAATGGGCATTCAGGAAAGCCTTGAATATAATTCCTTACACTGATTTTTCATTTCCTGGCTTCATGTGCTTTTTGTATCTTACTTCCAAGACTCTTATCATGGTCAACAGAGCCCCTTCAAATTGACCAGTTGGTCACTGTCACAGAACATCAGCAGTCTTTTAGTTGTTTGAGCACCCCAAACCCTGTCCACCTTCGGGACTTTTGCACAGGTTTTTCTTTCTCAGTTGGAAAGACTCCCCTCTTGCTCTGCTCCTCTGTGGAGGAGAGGCTCTTAATCGTGCTCCAGCTTTCCGCTAAAATGTTACCCTTCAGGAACCCATTGACTTTCCACCCCAAATTTCCTTCATGGAAATTTCTATCACTTGTAATTATGTTAATTGGGTAGCTTGATTTGTCTCCTTTTAAAAAATTATTCCATATATGTCTCACCAACAATAATGTAAAGAATAGGCAAAGTCTGCATTGTATGCCTATAATCCAGTAAAACCTGGCACATGGTTGGCACTCAGTATTAACTCAGACAGACAAAGCAATTTATTCTTAGTCCTACCACCTGTCTCTGTTTATTACTCACTCGGTTCTTTCTCCCACTTCACCGTTTTCCTATATTCATCCAGTGAGACCCCAAGAATTGGAGAAGCAATGAAGAATATTGGGTATCATATTGTGGAACCAAAAATAGTGTTCACATTATTGTCCCCCAGACACAATATTGTCCCCATACATATGTCATATTGATCTTTCCATTGGAAGTCCTAGCTGAATGGTCATAACTGGCTTGTACGAATGTCAGCTTTATGTTCTGAATAACAGTCTCTGACTTTAGAAGGAGAACAGAGAGATTTCTGGAGTGAGCCAGATTTCTGCAATGCTCTCTTCCTAGGCATAGTGTTAAATCCAATAGGTTGGGAGAGGAGTTGATTGCTTAAGGCGTATTGTTTATACTGTATTACTTGGGTCTGATGGAAAAGTTCCTAACAGTGGTTTTCTTGCTAAAGATATGGTTATGGATGAATTGTGGAATGTGATTTTTTTTGGTAGTGCATCATCATAATTTAGGTGGACTCCAGAGAAATTTGATATTGGGAGAGGCCCAGAAAAATATTTAGGTCCATGCAGCTTCTTCAGCATTAGCACGCAGTCCCCCAACAAAATATAAGTGCTCTCTGGTTTTAATTACTGTCCATATTCAAGCCAAAGTAATTACTCTGGGTCAGCCTGGAAAGGAAAATTCCCAGAAAGTCTGATATCATGATAGAATAGTAGCGTGTTTCCTAAGAAGATGCTAAGAAATCCTTAATGAATTAGTGTTTTGACTTTTGTAACAGAATACTAAGGGAATGGGAGGAGGTAGGGGTAAAATCATAGATTTTTGGCAGCTGTTTACCCTCATAGCACTTGGTAATCTGCTTCTTATTTAGTTTTCTGTTATGTAAAAGCATAGCATTCTCAAGAAATATTGATCACTGCATGACAATTCATATAAAAAAAACTATATTGGGTTCAAAAACTTTTCTTTAAAAATGAGAAGACTGTTTGAAATATGTAGGTTTTTACTTAGAAAGTATTGTGGTTTTGTTAAACACAAGTTATTCAAAGGTTAAAATAATCTTAATTTTAACTACTAATATTATTAAGAACAGATTTTTCAACCAAGTCCAACTGAATACAAACAAGAACAAACTTGGAAAAGAAAATTGGTGGCTAGGAATGCAGAAATGCATCAGCCTGGGCTGGGCGGTGGCCGCAATCTGCACACTCACAGCAGCCCTTGCTACATTGGCAGAGCCATACATTTTTGTAAGGTCTAGTGATTTCCCCACACTTCATGGAATCTTAGATTGAATTTATCCATTTCCCATTTCTCTGGCAATGACAGTCCAACACAGGGTTAGATTAGAAGCCCTCAGAATATATGGACTTCACAGCCTACTTACGGAGCTCAACTGTCCTTCTCTATTTGTGATGGGTCAACAAACAGTAAGTCCTTCTCTTTAGCCATAATTGTTTCTTAGGGACACTTGTGAAACCAGATGTGTGATGATCTAAATCCTCCATCAGGCACTGGTTAAGCTAAGTGTTAGTCCCTTAATGCTGGGTTGTCTTGTTTTTCGTTTTTAGGAAGTTTCATTTTAAGTTCCTGCAATTAATCATGGAAGCCAACTGGGTAATTTGTAATTGTCCAGTTATTTTGGATAATTATTCATATCCTCCAACATTTAGCAAAGAAGCTGTCGGTCCCACCCTCACAATCTTTTTAATAGGCCACCTTGGAGACAAGTCTCATGCCAGTTCTGTCACACATGCAAACATTTGTTCATAAACACAAAAACAACTTGTTCTGAAAGTTCAAACAGAGCCTAATTCACTTCCTTTTGGGGTTCTGATGGTGCCTTGCCTGAGAGCATATGCATTAGTCATAAGAATCTTTTCACCTTCTGTCTGAACTCAAGTGACTGAAAGGTTATTACCCAGGTTATTTAAAAACCAAGTTTTGGGCACTATTCCCATAGATAAAGCTCCTAAAGCACTTTTGTGGGTTCTCGCTGAAAAAGGCAAGCAAGGTCTTTGCAATACATTGAACCAATCCAAAATGAACACTTCCAGTTTCACCAGTGAAAATTCATTTCCATTACAGTCATTGATAGTACCCCCCTGATGCTGATCAGAAATCAGCAGCCATAGCACATGTAACTTTTTGCTTAAATACTAGTTAGAATGCATATTCCTGAATAGGGCAATTGACCACTTCTGAGATTAAACACCTCTTCATGCTAACATTGGCTTTCACATATGACACCATCAGTAGGAAAGCATTCTATAGTAAACTACATATCAATATGTGTGCTGTTACCTTCTCTCAAGGCTTCTATTTCATCAAGTTAGAATATAATGACGGTGATTCCATTGAATTGTGAAGATTTATAAGAGATAATACATGCCAAGAGCATAGCAAATGCTAATCATTATTATTTAACAATTCAGAATAATATTATTACTTATAGTTCCATACACAAATTTTGCAGAATGAATTCTGCCTTTCTAATGAAAGGCCAGATTCTGACACTCTTCAAAAGAAACATCCAGAGTCTCAGACTGCCCCTATTCTCTTCCTTCCCCTTCTTTCTCTTGCTCTCTTTTTCTCTCAATACTGGTACTGGGTGAACCCAGGACATTTTCACTGAGTTACATTCACAGTCTTTTTTGTTGTTGTTTGTTTGTTTTGAAGCAGGGTCTTACTGTGTTGCTAAGTCATGGGCCTATCCTGAGCTTAAACTTTCAGTTCTCCCTTCTCAGCTTCCCACAGTGCTAGGAGTACAGTCATCCACTACCACATCTGGCTGTCTCAAAAATCTTTATGGCTATAGAATCTGCAAACAACTAGAAGTAACTCCAATCCCAGAATCTGCTGTGCTTCTGCTCTTGAGCTGTGGCTGGCAGCTATGAGCCAGGAAGGCTGAGCCATGTACATTGATGGTGCTCCCCAGAAACTTTCTGCCCACAAACGCAACTGGCAGGTCTCCTGTGAGCAGTAGCATTAGGGGTACTTGGGAAGATCTGCCATCAGAAGACCACTGAAGGTACCCCCAGCTCTGAGCCAGGTGCATTTGCTTCTTTCTCAGGTGGTTGCATTAACTCTGTATTCCAGAGGACCAAGCTGAGGCTGGGGAGGTTGAAGAATTTACCTACAGAGATGGGATATCAGTGGACCAGACAGAACTCAATTCCATATTATCTGTGCGGATGTGGGACTGTGCTCTCAGACTTAATGTTGCATGCAGACAGGTGGGAGCAAGGCCACCACGGGCTGCTTTCCGAGATGCAAAAGTCTTGAGAAGGCCTGACTGGAGGTTTCCAGTGTTGTTCCATTTCTGTAAGCCTGTGTTACATCGCTTCCACTGAAGTCAGAAAACTCCCCCAGTGGCTGCTTTGAGAGATGGAGGCATGGCAGGCTGGCTTGTCCTGAATTATGTTCCTTATAGTCTTGGCAAACCCAAGATAGGAAACTTTAAATTTTGCAATATGTGTCTCCTACATGGAAAATTCTCTGTGCTGTATTAAATGACAGAAGGAAAACTCAGCTCATCACACTTGTAAAAGAAACCGCAACATTCCTGAGTTTAAATCTCAAGTCATAACAATTCTATTTGATGGGCTTTTAAATATCCTGGAATTTGCATTTTGAATGTGTTATACATCACAAAAGGATTTTAATGGTGTTATCACAGCAAACACTGTAATCACATCCTATAATTTGTTTAAGTACCACTGTTGTCACTGTGTCAAAAATCAGTTTATTTCTGTTTATTTCAGTTTATTTCACAGCTTCATTCTTGGAGGAAGTGAAGGGTCCTGAACCAAACTCCTAGAAACTTTTCATAACTTTGTATGATAAATCTGGCTCTCTACAAAGAAGTCAGGAGCGATAACCAGGGATTCAGAGTAGATCAAATTATCAAATATTCAGTTGAACAAGTCAACAGGACCTAAAGGCAGGCCAAGACAGGGGATAGAACCTTGGCTGTAATACAAATAACAGTTTTTAAAATGGGCAATAGAGCTACACAAACATTTCTCAAAAGAACACTCAAAAACCTCATCATCACATTCATCAGGGAAATGTATATCAAAACCATACTGAACATCTCCCCATTCTAGTCAGAATGGCTACTTACAGATAGACAAAAGATAACAATGCTGGTGAGAATACGGAGCAAAGAGAGTCCTCTGCACACTCTGGGAACATATATTAGTACAGCCAGTAGGGAAAACAGTATGGAAATTCCTAAAAAAAAAGAAACAAAACAAAACAAAACAAAACATAGATCTACTGAATGCTAGCAGTCTGACTCCTGAGTATAGATCTAAATGTAATGAAATAATGTATTGAAGTGGTATCTTCACTCCCATGGTTATTACTGCTCTATTCCCAATAACCAAGAAATGGAAATTACCTGTGTCAGTCAGCTGATGAACGGACAAAGAAAATATGGCACAATCACACCAGGGGGTAGAATTTAGCCATAAAAACAGAATGGAATCCTGCCATTTATGACGGGATGGATGACCGCAAGATCACTATGTTAAGTATAAGAAGCCAGACACAGAAAGCCGAGGAGCGCGTGATCTCACACGTGTGGAATGGAAGGAAGTCGATGTCATGGCAGTTGAGAGTGGAACAGTAGTTAGCAGAGGCCAGGAATAGGAGGTGTAGTGAGGAGCGGGAAAGATGAATGGGTGAGAAGTTAGATAGGAGCAACAAGTCCACATGTGCTCTTGCACAATAGGCTGGCTACAGATAATGCGCTGTACCATTCAAAATGCTAAGAGAAAGCCTTTTAAAACCTTTTAACACAAAACAGACAGATGTTTGAGGAGATAGATCTGTTTAACCTGATTTAAACATTCTACAATATATTCATGTACTGAAATTTCACATATGTTAAGGACCACAAATTCACAATGGCTCATTTTGCATACCTCCCTAAGGGATAGCTTGAGATAATCAGTATCACTCTTTGGAGATTTCCCATTGGCTGTCTAGGGATGGGCCATCCTCTCCCAACCTTGAAGACTAAACTAAAATCCCTAAGGTTAAGAAGCACACTCCAGGCCAGGCTCCTTCTTAGCTTAAGATCATCTCTATCCTCTTGAGTCATCCCAGGATTATCCATTGCCCACTATCCATGGACCTGTGACTCTTTGCCCACCTTGAATCTTTTGCTAACCCCTCCTATCATTGTATACACCCAGGAAATCAGATACCTAGCAGCTGACTTGGAGAGTCTTTGTCTGTGCCCGTCCTGAAGCACTGACCTTCCCGCTCACTCTTCTTGAGTTACAAAACCTGTCTCTGTTCCTATTTCATTCTTTTGACCTGCCCCTCATACAGACAGTTGGGGATCTTGCCCAGGTCCCCAGTAATTATACTTTATTATTATGTACATTTTTTTCTATTTTTATATGCAGGGTAAAAATGAATTTAAATACAGAGTGGTAGGTCAGTCCACAAACTCAAGTTTTCTCCACAATTTTGGTTGCAAACCAAGCTGGATGAGAACCCAATCAAATTTCTACATAAGATCAGCATTGAATCTAACCATTGAATTTGATTTGGTTCTCACCCAATTCAGTTTGTGACCAGAACCATGGAAAGAATCAAATTTGTGAGCTGAGTTACCACTGACTATATATCAAAATATCACATAATACTTTATCACTATGTAGAGTCTTTCTATTTTTGTGTGTAAGTTAAAAATGAATTTAAATTCAAAGCAAAAAGTGGAAACCTGAAAACTAGATCAAGTTGAGCAATTAGGGTACCCTGCATGTACGGGGAGGCCACAGCTAAGGCTCGGCGGTGGGCCTTCTAGGAGGCTGTCCATTGAGCCTCATCACTAACAGTTTCTCTGGGCAGCCTTGGCTCCCATGTGCACCTTCGTGTGCACACTGCTCGAAGTGGGGCTGGAGGAAGCAGGAATGACCCTGCACTTTCAGGAAGAGGGTCGGCAGTGTGCATTGGAGATGTTGAGGCAGCCCACAACCAGAACAAACACAGCAGCAGGAGGAGCTGGGATGCAGGGCTGGTTAGAAATCTGTCCTTCCCCAGGAGCCCAGTAGGGGCTTCTTCCTGCGTGGGGGTGGGGATTTGTTAGCTGTAAGTCCCATTGTTGGTATCTTGCCTTAATGGTCTTTCTGGCAAAAGTTCAGTGGGTTATCAAATGCAGGAACTTTATCAGGAAAGGTCACTTTGACTCTTTTTCTCTGTGCTGAGTTACCTAATATCTGTTCCTTAGTTTCTCTACCTGAAGAATGGAAAGATTAGTGTGGCTTAGGTGACCTCAAAATCTAATATTGAACCTGAAAGAATCTTGCCCTAGGCCGGACACTGTAGTTGGTAAAGCCTTGGAGGTGTAACCAAGAGGCTCTAACTTGAGGTCATCTTCCTGGCCCCTAGGAATTTACCTGTGGCACAAAATGAATACCAATGGGCTACCTGTGCATCACTAATGCCCCTTAGGCACCACCCCAAACCTAAGCTACATGTGTGCCCCCACTCCATGTGTCTGACAGAGAGATTGCCAGACCCCAGAGAGAATGCCAGCCCCCTGAGACAATGCCAGACCCTGGAGGGTCAGGGGGTTTCTCCCCACATTCTTAAAATAAAGGTCATTTATATTTCATACTTATCTTTTCAGCCACACCAAAATTCTATCAGAACCATGTGTGAATGTAAGCAGTCTGTGATCCCTCCCATCAGGACTTGTTTGTGCATGAATATGATTCTCCCTGGTAATGGAGTCCATCATCCCCACCACATGAAGAATCCCCAGGATAGATCTCTTAAGTGTACTCAATCTATAGAGGCCTGCTTATGTTTTGTTTTATTATAAATTATTTCACTCTGTTTACCTGAATGGCAAACAAAATACATAAATTCTTTTGCTGTGGGGACATTGAGAAGCCAGCCAGTGCAAGTGTGGATCCACCATGTGTCTTACACAGTGATGTCATGTGTCTGACACACGGGAAGCAAACCTGCTGAAAATGTCCCTGGTTAGCATACACATTCACACAAGTGGTGGCCCAGCATCCTGCTATCTCACAGTACTAGTATTATTACACATTTCTCAGGCAACTTTAAAACTTATGTCTCTCTGGCTTACTCTAAACTATTCTTGGTAACGATCAGACTTTTTCTTGTTTTGAATCTGTACTCTCAATACTCTGTACCCAACACAGTTTCCTACAAATGACTGCAGGAATGAGTGAATTGGTGAAATAATCTGCACTTGGGAGCATGACTTTGTTCTTCCGTTAGTTTGCTCTGTTTGCCTAACATACAGCAATTTAGTCCCTTTTTAAGTACCGCCTCCTCTAAGGACCATTCCGTACCCTGGCTCCAAAGCCCAGTTATCATTAACCCCTGCTGCTCCCAAGTTTGTAAGCATCCTAGGGAAGAGTCATGCACAAGTCTCTTATGTCCACTATTTTTGGGGTGACCTAGAGCTGACGCTTTGTAGGTATGTGGTAGGTAGAGAAATAACATAGAGTTATATTACTAATTCTGACAGGTTTAGCACTGAAAAAAATTGTGAATGTCATGACTTTACCACTTAATAACTCCTCACTTGAGAGACACTGTGCTATTTCATGTTTATCCGATCCATCATGATTAAAAACACACAACTGATTTTACATATGGAACCCTGAAACTGGACACACAAACAGTGACACCTCCCAGAGCCTGTGTCTTATTTATCTTTGCATGTGGCTTCCATGCCCAGTTCTGACGTTCACTGTCAGTGAATGATTCAGTGAAAGAGTTCATGAATGTCTGATTTAAGCCCTCCGTCTTTTATTATGTTAGATTTTCAAAATTGCCTATACAGAGACTTGGAAATAATATTAAAAGAACTGTGGTTGTTACTCATTAATTTCAGTTAGTAACAAAAAGGAAGATGGAAACGAAGTTTACTATTTCCACAGGTTTCAAAACTGTACTCTTGTAGTGGGTGTTTCTTTGTACATATATATTTGAGTTTGGTGCTCTGGATACATTTAATACTGTTACCTTCAGTTGCAGATCCATTGTATTCTGAAACAGCCTGTTTGAGTTACTTATGGGTAACAAGCTATCAAGTTAACAGTCTGCTTCTGTTGGCTTAAAACTCCCCTTATCAGCTCAAACTCTGCTTCCTCAAATATTTCAATCCCCCATATAATATCAATTTAAAGCATCATTAGATTAAAAAATCTAAATCCTGTGAACATGTCATTGTTTCTTTAAAATATGAGCAGGAAACACAACTGATTTTTATGCATGAAACTGGATGGTAGCCATTAGAGTGGAGAAAAAAATAAACATATCTCTGCTCTCCCAGGTTTATTAACTGGGGCATATGAATTAAACTGATACAGGACAGGTTAATAGGGTAAAGATTTATGTTATATGCAAGTAGTGGAGTTCATAGCAAAGAAGTAGAAACCCTCAAACTCAGCCTTGGGAGCTTATACAAAAGGTAGTAAATTGTAGAGAAAAAACAAGACAAAAGCGAGGGCCATACTTTGAGGCAGATGGTAGGAAGACAGTAACCTTCATCACAAAATAAACCTTGTGCACAGTGGAATATTTGGAGGTAGCATATGCTGATCCCTTCACTGTTGTTACCTCCCTTTTTCTCCCGTTGGCTTTTGATTGCTTTGTCCCTGATACTGTTAGCAGATTGTTTTAAACTTCCTTATTGGTGGCCATTCTGCTGTATGCTGTGACTTCGTATTTTCTTTTAACTTTTAGCCATCTGGTCATATCTCTCAATCATGCTAACATGTGTGTCATAATGATTCTCAAAAGCTTTTTCTTTTGCTGTGCTGATGTAGGATATTGGTGATTTTAAGGAAGATGGTTTCTCCCTTTAGTAATTCGTTGTCTACCCCTTTCCCATAGTCTCCGGAGGGGAGGATGTTGGTTGATGTCCTCAGTGGCCTGGTGAGCTACAGAATACATGGTCATCTTTAGATGGTGAGCTCACTGTTCAGTTCACTGTCATCCCCACCCCCACTCTGTGCGCCCGTGGCCTTGCTGAGCTGTGTGTGCGGGGGTCCTGAGACAGCACCTGGGCATTTTAGAAGAGGCTTCTCCTTCAAAGCTGTTTGGTGTCTGTTGTTGTGCCAGTACAGCTGACGCTGACTGTAGAAGCCAAGCTCGAGGCTGCCCTCCAAAGTCGCTACCCCTAGACCAGAAAACGTGGCTTCTCTGGTGTTATTAACCAGCTCCCTTCCTTGGGGTACCTGAAGATTTTCCCGTCTAGTCTTGAATACCTGCTTGTATTTATTTTACCTTTTTGTTATAGATATATTGAAGTTCTTCAAAGGGAAGTTTATTTCCCTGAGCACAGCTCAGTCACAGAATGCCTACATGTGATAAATGCTTGGGAAACATGTTCTAATGGATTGCCTCCGTCTCATTTCCGTCACTAAGGCTTTGCTAATGTTCTGGAGTTATTGGAGATGGACACAAATCTGCTTGCACCTATTTCTGGATTGTACTTGATATGCCTTAAGAACAGCAAGGATTGGCAAAGGGCACGATGACCACCTAGACCAGGTCCTAGTAAGGAAAAGCAGACATGGTTTATATGCAGGGCAGGTGTAAAGACAGGAATATGGAAACAAAGTAGCAAGGAAGGAAAAAACAAGCAGTCTTCCGATGTGATTAGATACTTTCCATTTTTAGCCCCATGGCTTAAATTTGCATAATTCCTTTAAAAAGAAAAATTAATTATTTATGACTGTAGCTTTTAACCAAACTGTGCATTTAAAATAATCGCTCTGGGTAATTTAAATAAAATCTTTTCTGTAAACAGTTTATGCTCATTAGAATGAGCAAACTGTTGGTTTATTCAATTAAAAGGACATTATTGCCAGTTTGGATTCTCTGTCTTTTTCTACTTCCAAATAGAGGGCAGTCACATTGAGACAGATGGGTACTAATTAACTTGTCTCAAAAGTAACCAGATTTTGTTTTTTAAAAAAAATTTAAAGAAAATAGACTCTGTAAGCACTTTCAAAGCCCAAGCCACCCTTTTAGACCACTGGAAAGAGATTCTCACCATTTACTCTGACAAGCAGTCAGCACAGAGATAGGCTTATTCCCTTGGAAATGCACGGGACTTCCCCATAAACCCAGCCATCAGTCCAAGAAGATGATTCCTAACCAAGCTGTACTGTGGTGTGATCTATAAAGAATGCAAAAACACAGACTTTGTAAGGTGCTTCTGCAGGTGATCCCTTTCTCTATGCAGATGCCTCCATAGTCTTATGATGACATTGTTTTTTGGTTATTGGTTAGCCCCCTACACATCCATCCCTGCGACACACCCTGGGTCCTAGGACAGCTGGGTGTTTCTGCACTGAAGGGTAAGTAGGCAGCTAATGCCAGAGGTACAGGTTGGATCCCCACATAATGGTCTGATGAGACTGGGTCAGAGGGCTCCATTCAGAACCTTTGATTCGTAAGTGGTGCATGGAATTATTTGGCTCCACAGATCAGAGTCAAGAACCACTACCGTACATAGGTAATATGTTGTCTTAGTGAGTCAGGTCTGTTTGCCTCTGATAGAAACTCAATTTGGCCAGACTTATGTGATTAAGGAGAATCTACTGAATTATAAACCTGAAGAATCCAAGTATCAGTCTACCTTCAAGTGTGGCTGCATCTAGGTGCTCAAATTCTATTAGGAATCTATCTTTTCCATTTCTTGGCCTTGTTTTCTTCAGCATGACTTTACTCTCAGAGGAGTCTCTTCTCTTTCAATGTCAAGATTCTCACCAACAGCTTCAGATTTATATCCTAGCAGGAAAGACTCTGGTTCCTGAAGAAATCTTTTCCTCAGGCTTCTAGTTTGCCTTGGTGCTGACACTCACGTCCTCTGCCACCTGCCCTTCTCTATTTAAACCAATCTCTTGCCAACAAGACAGGGGTTCTGATTGGCCAGGTAGGAATAACATATTTATCTTTGGAGTAAAGTATAGGGAGGGCCATTTCCAGTCCACTGGCAAGATCTGAACTAAGGAGTATCTTTGCCTCAGAGACTAATCAAAGTGCTATTATCAAAAGAAAGAGGAACAGATTTTGTGCATGCTAAAGCCCACCTTTCTCCATTTCTACCTTCCAGATATAACACCCCATGCATCCCAGCAAATCCTGCTACTTTTTTTCCGTACCTGTGGAGAGTTTGTTCAAGCCTGGTGATGACAGATTTAAACATCCAGAGAGATTAAACTGATGTTTCTTAAAAAGGAGAAGATATTGGGGAGTAAGGGAGAGTAGGAGAAAAGACAACAGAAAGATAGAAAATGCCCCTCCATCTCAACCATCCCCAAACCAGTCATTGTGTCTAGGAGGGAATAGATTTGTCATGGTAGCATAAATACATACTTGTTCACCACCTTTTGTCCCCAGTGATGCACTGAAGTGAGAGTAAAGACTGTAACAGGTTTCATTCCTCTACTTTCTTGCTTTTTACAGCTGTTCCGCAAGAATTACTTAAGCTTGTATTTCAACCAACTTTTGTAAAAGTGCCCAGATTTTAGACCACATTCCAGCTACTTGAACCTTGCAAATGTAGACATTGGGATATATTTGTGCTAAATATTTAATAGGTAGATGATTTGCGCTGAGTGACTTGTGCATATCAAATCTTGACCTCACATGTCTTGCAGCGAGAAATAGAGCAGCCGTGGGCCAGGTGAGAGCTGATGTTCTCAGTGAGGACAGGATCCAAGTTCTTACAGCTCTGAGCTAGAACTCTGAAATAGGCAGGACCACACCTGGGTTCCCTCTGTCTAGGTCAGCACCGTGCAGCCACCTGCTTGCCATCCAACCACCTCATTCTCCTGAGGTACAGTGTCCATTCTAGAAAAGGGATCTTGCTCTCTCCTGAGGTTATTTTGCTGATTAATGATCACCGATGCTGTAAAACAGTGGTGTGAAGTAATATTTTAGTATGCTGTGGCAGGACCTTGGACAGGAAACGTCAGCTCAGAAGCTGGGTGACTTGATGGTGGGGTTCTAACATCCTCTGAAGGCATGTTTAGGTACCAGTGAAGTATTAGATACTAGTTGGTGAGCAGGACCTTAGGTGAACGGTCCGCAGAACACCTCCATTGGCCATACCTGGCCGGTTTTCCTGTGTGGTCATTTTGCAGGGATTAGTTTCAGCTTTCTTATGTGTAGGTTTTAAGGCCAAGATAGAAGTGTATTACATTTTATAATTTATTCCTAGGAGTTGTCTGGGGCTGTTGTTCCCATACTCTGTAGATGGAGGTGATTGAAATACAACAGCAGGGGCGTAAACCCCAAAACAGCCCACTATGAAAAGAGCCCACATCTCATAGTGTGGTTGGTGGGGTGGCATAGGAGATACTGTAACCATTTTTGGAAAAAGCAATCTGTCAGAAGAAGCAAATTATACAAACTGGTATCGATTATAAGGATATGATGATGATCCTGTTCCTGAAATAAACAGCTTTTGGTCATGATGTATGATTCTTTTTACACATCGCTGGATTCCATTTGCTAACATTTTTATTAGGGATTTTTGCTTTTATGTTTACAGAGAGCTTTGCCTATAATTTATTTCTTCTTTATGATTTGTTTGTCAGGATTTAATAATGTTGGCCTAGTAAAACAAATGGTTTTTCCTTTATTTTTTAAAAAGTTTTTGTAAGATTTTTGTATTTATCTTTGAATATTTGTTGTGAATATTTGTAGTGAATATAGAATTCACTAATGAAACTGTTTGAGCCTGGAGCTTTCTTTGTGGTGGTTTGTAATTCCACATTCATTTCCTTTCATAGATAGAGTACTATTTATATTTCTTACATCAATTTTCCCAATTTGTGTTATAAGGAATTTATTTGCTTTGCTTGTTATTCAATTTATTAGCACAAAGGTATTCATAATACCCTTTCATTATCTTTTTAATTTTTTTTTAGCTATGGTGATATTCTCTCTCCCATTCCTGATCTTGGCTATTTGTGAACAGTCCATGACATTTTTCAACTGTATTGATATTTTCAAAGAACCAGATTTTGATTTCACTGATTTTACTCTTTTTCTATCTATTTTCTATTGCACCAAGTTTTTTTTATCTTTATTTTCCTCTGATTAATTTGTTTTAATATGGTGCTTTTTCTAGCTTCTCAAGGTGAAGTTTTGCTGAAGGCTTACATTAAGCCTTTCTCTTTTTCTGTTATAAGCATGTAAAGCTGAATGTTTCTTGCTAAGCACTACTTTAACCCATACAGAATCTTGCAATTTCAGTTCATTTCCTTTCTTTTCAAAGTATTTTTTTGGGTACTGGGAATCAAAATATTTTAATATCTTCTGTGATTTTTCAGATTTTATAACTTTGGTATATTTAGAAGTGAAATATTTTTCAAATATTTATGGATTTTGCTAGATACATTACTATTACTTCTAATTTGATTTTTGGGTGTTTGAAGAATATGCCTTATAGGTTTTCAGTCATTTAAAACTTACTGAAGCTTGTTTCAGGGTTCAATATGTGGACTTTATTGGTGGATCTTGTATAAATATTTGAAAAGAATGTGTATTATGCTGTCATCATGTATATTTTTCAATAAGTGTTCATTAACTAAAATGGCTGGTAGTATTGTTCAAGTCTTTTATATCTTTACAGATTTTCTATATAGTTGCTTTATGAATTACTGAGAGAGGATTATTGACATTACCAACTAAGATTCTAACTTTCTCAGTTTTCTTTCTTTATGTATTTCTTTTTTGATTCTGCGAATTTTTGTATCATATATTTGGAATCTCTGTTAGGAGAATATATTAGTCTTGAAGATCCGCATGTCTTCTTGATGAGTTGGTCATCTTCTCTTACAAAATATTTCTGTTTGTTTCTGGTAGTATTTCTTGTCCTGAAGTCTATTTGGTGTCCAATTTTTTGTTTGATATTGTTATACCAATAGCTATCCTGAGGTTTCTCATCATCATTCTTCTGTTGTATATGTGTTTTCTATTCTTTTCCTTTTAATCAACTTATCTTTTCATTCAAAGTGTAGTTTTTTAAATAATATATAGGTAAATTTTCTTTTACTTTTTATCCAGCCTCAAAATTTCTCCTGTTGAATTCATCTGTTTAGACCATCTACCTGCAATGTGATTATGTTATTTGTTAAATATATTATACTGTTATAAGAAGATAGAGATATACACATATATTATATATTTTCCATAAGTTTATCAGAGTGTTATAGGCAAGTATGTATTTATATATAATGTATATAGCTGTATACAAATTGTGTACACATACATTATAGAACATATATACATATATATACATTCTGTTATTTTTCTTAAGTTTATCATATTGTTGTAAATGACTGTTACATATGTATATATACACACATACACAATACATATAACTACATATGTAAACAGCATGTTTGTGCAAGGACACATCATTTATATCTAATGATTACATGCACAAACACACATACACAAATATATGTATAGCTTTGTATTCCACTCTTTTACTCCCTGCTTTCTTGTGACCTGAGTGGATATATTCTGTTTCACCTGTGGCTGGTCTGGGAGCTGTGTATGTTTGCTGTGTCTTTTGAGTGCTTGGTCTGATGTTACCTGCTTGTGCCTCACTTCTCATGTCTATTTCCTTCACACGGAAGCATCTTGCAGCACTGAGCCTCCTATGCCTGTTTCTATCCTTCGTGCCATTGTGATCAGGGGTTTTACTTGCACATATGTCAGAAACTCTACAATGTATTGTTTCTATTTTGCTTAAAACAGTTTTAAAATGAGACAAAGTTCTATTTACCTACATATTTTCCATTTCTGGAACTATTTATTCTTTTGTATAGATTCAAGCCTCCATCTGGAATTATTTTTCTTTAACATGAAGAACTTCCTTTAATCTTTCCTATAGTGCAGCTCTATTGGCAATGAATTGTCTTGATTTTGGGGTCTGTAAACATTCTAATTTTGCATTTCTCAGAAGCAGAATTTTCACTGGATGCAGAATCTTAGGTTTAACTGTTTTCCTCATAGCACTTTGAAGTGGCTGTTCTATTGTCGTCTGGCTTGCATTGTTTCTGATGAAAAGTCAGTGGTGATCCTTACCCTGCAGTGCTGTGCCTAGGTGCTCTATTTCTCTGGCTTCCTTGGGATTGCATTGTGATGATTAGTTTTTGGCAATATTATTATTAACTCCCATGACACTTTGGCTTATTTTTGTATAAATTTCATTTGGATTGCTGTACTTACAATTTTTTTTTTTGAAATTTGCGTTATTTAGTTATTACTTCAGGTATTTTTTCCTGTAGTTCCCTTGATCCAAATTTTTCTGGAATTTCAATTACATGTATATTCATATTATCATACTAGTTACTGAAATCTTTTTCAATTGCTTGTTTATTTTTAACCTATCTTTGCTTGAATTTCTATTACTTTTATCTGACAAATCTTCCAATTCACTGTTCATTTCTTCTACAATGTCTAAACTACTGTTAAATCTATACAATGACTTTAAACATTACAAAATACTATGTTTTTCAAATCTATGATATTTTGTTTTGATTTTGGTTTTCACTGAGTTTTGGTTCTGATTTAAGTTTGTTTTTCTTCACCATGTTCATGTTATCCTTTATATCTTTTGTATTTCATGGTTATTTTAAATTCTATATTTGCATATTTTACTGTTTTTGATGTATATTACGTGTTGATTGTGTTCCCTTTTATGAATCACATTATTTCTGTTTTCATATCTGTGATTTTTTGTTAGATTATGAGCAAAATGATGTGGTGATGGTCATTATGTGTTTTACTCTATATATTCTGTTGTATTACTTTAAGAAGTATAAGTTTAATTCTAGCTGTCAGTTAATCTATTTAAATATCTCCAGGCTTTTCAAAGTTTGATTTTAACCTTTTATTAGATAAGCATAAGGTTCTTTTCACTCCAGCCAGATTAGGCAAATCTAAGGCACAGCAATTTTCAGATTTGCACTGAATATCCCAGTGTTTATCAAAGCATTCTACCCTGGCTGGTTGAATTTGTAAATTCATAGCCATGTTTCAGTTTGTGTTTCTATTTTTGGACAGGCTCTTGCTGTGTGATTCAGACTAGCCTTGAACTCACTATATACACTATGTAGCCCATGCTGGCCTAAAGTTATCAACCCTCATGCCTCAGCCTCCCAACTGCTGAGATTTCAGGCATGAACCACCACACCCAGCTTAGTCCTCACATTTTAACCGACCTTCTTTCTGGGAACAGACAAAATAAACCTGAAGCAGAATGCTACTCACTGTTAGCAGGCTTGGAGAGGAAAATCTCTCTTCTCATCTACTGGCAAGCAGGCTGCTCAATTTTCATGTTATTTTATATCCCCTTTATTAGACCTTACTAGGTTACCCTAAAGTTTTGGAGATAATGCTAATTGGGTTATATGAATTGTTTGTGTTATCAAGGCAAAAATCCAGCTCCAGAAGCCTCAGTTTCTCATCTGTGGCGTGTAGGAGTAGATGATCCTATTGGAACTTGGAGTTATCTTGGGAATTTTGCCTGAGCATGCGTCATACTCCTTACCTCCTGGCCTGCTAGAGTAAGCATTCAGCACTGGCAAGCTCTCACTGTTAATCAGAATATCTGGTCTTGATGGAGAAATTCTCAAGGAGAACTAACATCTTGCAACATATGATTTTGGTAGTTTTTTTCCCTGACATGGTAAACATAAAATATAGCCACTAAAGGACTGAGGCAAAAACAAAATGTGAGAGAAGAAAATATTCAAACGTGTTTTTCATAGAGAAGAACTTTTCTTAGACTGGAATCACATGTTTCCAACTGGGATAAGAAAGCTGAGAATTTCCAGAAGAATTTCTTAATGAACATGGACAAAAAATGATCTACCAGTCAGAGCTCAAACCTCCTCCTTCTACTGTCTGTCTCATATATGCACATATGGGCAATACAGGTCTGATGGATAAAAGAATTACATGCCTGCTTGCCTTTAACAGCTTTGTCTTTCAGAGAAGGCAGAGAATAATAGGATCACAATGAACCTTTGCATTTCAGCTACAGGTAGAAATAGAGGTGAAAGCAGAGGTAGATAGAATCTGCTTCATTTCATCTGTTGTTTCTAGAGTAGTAGAGATACTGCTTCTCAGGAAACACTCCACCAGAGCTGTCTTCTGAATTTGTCCCTAACCAGTTTTGTGCCAAAGTTGGCCTTTCAATGTGTCATTCTTTCAGATGACCTCAGGAGATAAACTCTTTCCATCTGAATGATGCTGTCTGTTTTGAAGACAGTCATTTGATGTGTACTGAAATGAGATAGAGTGCCTGGGCATCTTTGTGTCTCAGGTAGGTTCTAGATCAATAGGAGGCATCAGGTTGCCTTTTTACTCCTGACTTTTCCATGCACTGGGGCCGTGTTTCCCAGGGATGCCTTTGGTTGTGTTCAGAAATGATCTGTGATCATTCATTGATTCTGGAAGAACACACTTATCAGCTTGACATCTGCCCTGCCATGGCTGACCTCAGTGGCACTGTGTCATTTAGTTACAGAAATCCATGTCACTGTGATTGACTGCCCTCAGGAAAGCCTCTCTCTCAGAACTGCTATTTTGAGAGGATTACAATCCTACCACAGAATCTGAGGACAGTGTTCAAGGATGATGGAAAATATGACAGTCTTGAATGATTTTTTGATCCATTTTACTTTGGCAAGTTCTTTTTTGCCCTGTGACATGAACTATGATAAAAATACAAAATTTATCCTACTTACTGTGTAACTCCTTGCATCTCTGATTTCCCTAAAAATGAACCCCCTCACGTTTGCATGCCTTTTTATCATTATTTCAGTGGCTCCATTATGAAGTCTTGGGTGTTTTTAGCACAGTGGTTTAGCACTCATCTAGGCCCTTTGTTCTCAGAAATCTTGTAATAGCATTGTGGTATTCACTTTGTAAGCTAAAACATGACTATGCAAATGTAAAACTGTGCCTCTGCTTAAATAAAAATGAGTAACACAAATAAAGATTCAAACGTGCATTCCCAAAGGTTCTTTATGAGATCTTTGGAAGATCTGCTTTGTGTGCTCTCCTTTCCTTCTGGGAGTTTCCACATACTTGAAAAGCCCAACTTGGAAAGTCCCATGAAATATTATACTTAAAATACTGCTCACTTCCACTACTGTATTATGAAATTATCAAACATTATCTGTTTCGGAAAATGTGGAGAAGCTTCGCCTCTTTTTGAGCTTCAGACTTCTTGCATTTACACGCAGCTCTCCTACATAACTGGCAAACAGAGAATGATGAAATAATGAGATTTCGTATTCAGATGATGTCATTCTTTATCAATTATAGCCACTCATTCGCATTACAGAAACATAAGCTGTACCGGCTGGGACAAGGGCTTTCTTACTGAATTCTGACTCAGCTTTTCATAGAAAGTGTGGCACTTGGTGAGACGTGGGATCACGACCTTAACGTCATTGCTAGTCATAATGAAGAGTTACAGAGGTTTGTGACCTCTGACCAGTGGTCTGCACTGAAGTCCTGTCCACATGGTTGGGGGCAGCGAAGTGTTGTTTCCCTAAGGCAGAGTCAGGTAGATAAACAGCAGACCCACGCAGTAGAGACAGCGCCCTGCAGAGAGGCACGGTCCGGGGATAAGAGATGTTCACTCATCCCTCACCCTCCAGGTCTTTGACTGCAAGCTCTGTCTTGGCAGTGCTTCCTGTCTCGTTCACCCAGCGTGAGACATGAGCATTTTTGCCCTCGTCTCCGGTACTCACTGCCTCAGTCCTTGCTTATACCTCCTGCATCTTCAAGTTGCCATTCCTTTAAAGGAGAAGTAGTAACGTACTTTAAAGTTTCCATCAGGAATTTAACATGTACATTTTAACTGTACCACTATTTCTTGTGAGTTATTATTGATCTTATTTAGTGCTCTGATTACGAAATTGCTAAGGGTTTGAACTATCTGCCCTAACCCTATTTATTCCATTAATCCTGCTATTTTTCATCTGCAATTTTATGGAAAGTAAAGTTTCTTAGCGATACGCGTCACATCTTAGCAGAAACGTTGGCAGTTGTGCTTGTTTCAAGCTACAAGTTTGGTTTTGTATCCCAGTCACTGTGAAATGTAACTTAACAGGTTGCTTGCTAAAAAATAGAGCACCACCAACATTATGCCACACACTCTGTAAGTTCAGTTTGCTTTTACCTTCATTATTTGCTTCATTGCTATTTTCCTCTGACACATACTATACATGTCCTGCACACATGGAGGGAACTGGAGGTTTAGTCACAAGTGAATGAACAGTGAACACGCTTGTGAGTTGGTATAGGGGTATCTTTTGGATCATCTTTTTGGGGGACCCTGTATGTATTTCTACCTAAGTTGCGACACAGATTTCCCAGTGGTCCAACAATTTCATACATCTCTGCATATTCTCTTTGGAAGACATTTGTTGAGGAAAGTAGTTGGTTTCACCACAGCCTTGTGAGTTTTAATTGCTTTTCCTCCAAGGACTTTTTTACATCTCCTTTTGGGGTGGGTGGGAACTCGTTCATCCAGTTTAGAGGATTTCAAGTTCTTTGGGTCCCTTGCCCCTTGGTGAGACTCTTGGGAGGACTGTTCTGGCTATTGCTGACGTTCCTGGCTTTCTGTGTCTAGTCTGCCAAACAGGTTCTGTGCGTTTAGGCAACAGATCTCATGTCTTTCCCCAGTGGTTGCAGATTCAAGTGACAGGAAGCTAACAAAAGCATCATGCTTTGCTCTGCTGTGCCCTGTTGGTACCGCTCTTCCTGCACATTCCTCCCTCCCCTAACCTTCTCCCACAGCGTCTCCTTATATGGCCCTGAGTTGGCTCCAAGTTCATCATCTCAGAGGAATTCCATGACATGCATAAATTATGAAATATTTTTTCAAATTAAATTTTAATTAAAACCAGCAGTTTAAAGCATCCAACTGGAAGCAGTCACAATGTTGAAAAGTGACACTGGTAGGGTGGGAGTTCATGAGGAGGTCTGGGTGGATTTGCATCCTGTTCAGATCATTCCAGAATGAAAGCTGCAGAAAAGAGCTTCCTTCCCCAGCAGACCCGCCTTCCTTTGCACGCTAACTTCCACCAATTGCTTTGTGCCTCGTAGCCCCTGGACTGCTGTGCTGACCACTGTGATCTCCAAACAGGAAACACAAAAGCATCATGATGGTAGTTTTATCTGGACTTTGCCAAAGTTCCATTTGGTTCTACCCACCCATGTTCGCACAGAGAACTGGCAAGACTTCAGGCTCCCCACATTGCCAAGACTCTGATTCAGATCACTTTTCAGCAGGATGGATGACCACCCAAAATAAGGCTGAAAAATGACAATTTTAATTGAAACCTTATTTTTCCAATACAACACAGAGCAAGCCTGATGAGAAATGACTTCTTATTGTGAGAATTTTCAGAACATTACAACAAGCAAAATGTCTGGGGCTTTCCACTGTCAATAGACCTAGCTATATGTAATGTGAGAATTACTTGGTCTGCCCATTAATAATCCACATTTTCCAGATATCCCCCAAAATGTCGTACATTAAGTGAATAATTTATGCGGATATGCCTTTCATTTAGGCAGGTCTCCACTGTTAGAATAAAATCCCTGGATCTTTTCATGTAAAATGTTTAAAAATCTGACCTTTAGATATGAGTTCATTTCTCTTCCTCCTAAGTAACCCAGCACTGCTTATGATGGGCAGTATGACATCCTCTGGAGACCTACAGCAGAGCTGGCCAGTTCATCACTCAGGAATCCTGAAGCTTAATATTCTCTCTCTCACTTTAATTTATTTGAACCATAAGAAAGGCTCATCCATCTAATCTGTGTTCAAAAATTACAACAAGATCTTTAAAGATGATACATAGTGTTGGCTTGGGGAAGTGGTGATCATCATCACAACAGAACTTTGTTCAGAGGGTAAACGGAACCAACACCATTTGGGCCGAAATATGCAGTGCATACATTACTAGAAATGTAGGTTCTGAAAAAGTGGAGATTGTATAGCAGTGTAACTACAAAGATGTTTACCATAACAGCATTCATCTTAATGACAAGACAAAAATGGTTTATCAATAAGGAATCCATAATTTGTTCTGTATTTAAATAATTTGTACCCCATGCAGTTATCTAGCATGATGTTATTGAGATCAACAATGATTAGTACCATCATAGATGACTTTTAGTCTGTTCTTTGGTCTGGATTTAACATTTTATTTTCTACAAGGAACATTCATTGCCGATGTTCTGGAAATACTTTCAAAAATACATGCACTACAAAGAAGACTGTTTTTTTTTAAAGACAAAAAATAAAAAGTATCAAAGCAGGCTAATAGGACAGTAACAATAATTGATATTTTGAATATTGTTACCTTCATAGTAGTTATTTAGAGCACAAGACATAGGCTTGAAATATTATCCAGATGATATTAGCACAAATCTTTTTGTTTTCAATGAACTAGGAGAAACTAGCTGTATAACTATCGTAACTATCTTGGTGGATATATATATATATATATATGTTTTGTTCCTTTTCCCTTCCTTCCTTTCTCCTTTTACCCAACCCAATTTCGCTTTTTCTTTTGAACAGCTTCTTCCCAATTCACAAAATCTATTGTCAATTTTGGGTCTTATTTACTTACTCAGTTTCTAACAACAGGCAATATGATGTTTACATATCTAGGTCTGATTTATTTCACTTATGAATATGCTCTTGAGTTGCAAAAATTTACCTATAAAAGTTTTAAGCTTATCCTTTTTATGGCTGAGTAGTATTCCATTGTATATTTTTAAAAACCATCTTTTTTATCCATTCCTTGGTTGATGGGCATTTGTGTTGTTTCCAAGATTTAGCTATTACAAACTGTGCTGCTAATAAACATGATGGACATATTGCTGTGGTGTGATGTTTTTAATTCTTCTGGGAAGATACCCAGAAGGGGAATAGCTGGTGAAATTCTAGTTTTTTAATGAATATTCACATGTAAGTATCATAAAATCAAGCAAGACTGTTGGTGAATGGGAAGTAGAAGACAAATAAATGAAAACAAAAAGAAAGATAATAAATTTAAGTCATTATAGAAAGAGAAAAGAAAGAGTAAAAGAGAGGAAAGAGACTAAAAAATAGAAAACAGAGATAACCCTAAAAAATAAAACAAGACCAAATTAAACTAAGTTTTAAAAAGACCTCCATAAGACTGAAAAAGGAAGACCAATTAAACAAACAGAAAAATAAATGAAGGAAAATTCCTCTGGTGTTTGCCATTCTGTGGAAGGTCCAGGTATGATCTTAGCAATGTGTTATACAGCCAGTCAGTTTTTCTTTTTTTGTACCAGGGATCAAACTCATGACCTCACTCTTGCCAAACAGGTGCTTATGCTGCAGAGCTAAATCCTCAGGCCATACTTCAGTTTGTTTTGCAGTAGGATTTGTGCTGGGTATAGGACTGACCTTGGCCTCTGAAATGTGTGGGTTAGGGTTGGTATCTTGTTGCCAGGGTCCCCCCACCCTGTGTGTGTGTATATATATATAGTGGTCCCACCTGTCCCCTTCTATTCCACCCGTCTGTGTGCTCAGAGCACAACACTGTAACTTACCAACTGCTGGTGTGTGTGGACGCCTGGGGTGGGCCAGCTGCATGGGTCCTGGAACTGCTGCTTTTGCTCCTGGTGCCTTGCTAGGTCACTGGGAGCCAAGAAGAGTCTTTTTACCCATCTTTTGTTTTCTTTTAAAAATACTGTCAGTAAAAAAAGAAGTTTAAATTCTACCTACATGTGAAACAAAATGTTGAGAAATCACTATTAAATTGTGTATGGTCTGGTAAGATAATATACAGTTATAAAGCAAAAACATTTGGAAAACAAGCGTACCATGAATTTTTCCAACAGAGTTTGAAGGACTTACAGAGATGAGAAAGAGAGAGAGAGAGAGAGAGAGAGAGAGAGAGAGAGAGAGAGAGAGAAGGAAGGAGGGAAGGAAGGAAGGAAGGAAGGAAGGAAGGAAAGAAGGAAAAGGAAAGGGAGGGAAGGGAAGGGAAGAGAAATAGAATGGAAAGGAAGGAAAAGAAAGGAGAAACTTCGGATGAGAACTTGCATAACTTTAAAGCAGAAAAATGAGCTATACTTATTTCTTTCTATTGACCCTATGTTTTCTCTTGTCTTCTCCTCTGTTGTCTTGCCTGTCTCTGCTTCCTCTTCCTCGTTACCTCTACCCCCACCCACAGAGCTTGGTTGCAGCGTGAGCCTAGGAAGGTCACTCCAGTCCATCAGGGACCCTAGAATGAGAACAGAGCACTCAGGCCTAAAGAATGCATGTGGAGAAGAGGAGGCAGTCACCTGACACCCCTGTGAGAATCAGGGCATGGGAGGAGGGGGGAATGTGCAGAGAAGGCACCCTCTGTGCCCTGGGTAATCCTGCCTTATCACAAAGACCAGGGTAGCTTCAGACTTTGGGAGAAATAGTATCCCCTCAGGCACAGTGTTGGAAATCTTTTGAGGAAATTACGTCTGACTGTTTTTGATGCTGAGCAGTTAATGGAAACCTTTTGATGAATCTCTCAATGTGGGTACAAGTAAAATCTACATGTGTATCTAGTCACGGTCAGCTACAGATTGCTGTAGGAACAATGAGAAAACCTGAATTCATTCAAGATGTCTCAGTGCTCTTATGAAGCTGGAAGCTGCCACAGGCTGAGTGCCATGGATGGAAGGAGGTTCCGTGTGGCTCTGTGGGCACTGAGCTCTGTAGATCTCACTGCTGTTCCTTCAGTGTACTGGGCTAACTTTCAGGCCTAGATAGTGATCCCTCTCCAGCTGTTCATCCTCTCAAATGGAGTCATTTGGGGTTCTTTTGATAGAAGCCCTGACTCTGCAAGGCTGGGTCACATATTCACCCTGAGTTGCTTGTGGTAGCCAGGGAAAGTGCTGAGTTCTGGTCATTGCCCCCCTCCTGGGGTTTGGTCTCTGACTCAGAGCTTGAGGACACTAGGAGAGAAGGAGGTTGGACAATGACCACAGAGAGTTATGTTCTGTCTAAGTCACGCACTATCTAATAGACCTTATCCAGGCATTACTACTGTTTTACACAATTCAGTTTCAAGAAATGGAGACCACCCTGGAGTTCCATGGATGCCAGACGGTGAGTTATTACTGTCACTTCTCACACACTATTCAGTTTTAGTCAACCCTGAGAACTTTGCAGGTTGCAAGATCCAGGGTAAAAAACATCAACCAGTTGTATTTAGTCTGCACATTAATCCCATGAAATTGTGTCGTTGCTGTAATCCTACAGAGGTGAAGTCCAGAGCCCAGAGAGGACATACTGTTGTCCATGGCCTCTTGGCTAGTATTGGGAAAGGTACTACAGACCTGGTTTGCAAGACTCTAAGGCCTCCTTCCTCCCTGCTTGCTTCTTTCTTCCCTTCTTCCTGTTCTTTTTACCTCATCTCCCTTTCTCCTTCCTTCCTTAGGTTTTCTTCCCTTCCTTCTTTCCTTTTCTTCCATTCTTCCTTTTTCCTCCTCCCCTTTATCTTTTGTCATCTCTTCCTTTTCTCTCTTTCCTTTTCTCTGCCACTCTCTGACAGATATGTACTGTACTGTTACCCAGAACCAGGCACAGTCCTTGGTGCTGTAGTTAGATATCACACCTTGATGTATCTTGAATCCTTACATAGAGATAAGTAAGCAGCAAGCTTTTCAATGCAGTACATATAATGCAGAATAAGTAGACTGATGGAGAAGGACACTCACGGTGCAGATGAGGACTCCCATCAGAAAAGGTGTGATCAGAGCCCATATCTGTTGATGAGGACTCATATGGGTGGGGGACAGAGCACCATCCAGTCAAAAGAAAGAGCAAATGAATTCTGTAGGGAGAGTGGGTTGGCAGAGTGGCAGGCTGGTACTTTAAGATCATTCTAGATGCAGTGTAATGAAACGATTGGGGGCAGGAGCAAGTGGGGAGGTCAGGTGAACAGCAGTGGTGGCTTGGCACTGCCCAGTCTCAGCTCCTCTGAGAGCGTCTCTTCCTTGGCACGAGTTACATTTTGAGCTAGTCTATAGCTCTCCTCTTACACGAAGAGCTGGCACCGTTAGCCACTTGGCTCCATGAAGAAGAATGAAAGATTATAAATATAGGCATCCATAAGTAACAAAGGCAAACATGAGGAACCTTTGCAGTGAGTAGGAATTTATCGTTCATTCATAAGCTCAAGGCAGAGGGCCAGTCCTACAAATGGATAAACATGTGTAGGCCCAGCTTTTTATTTTTGCATTACACATTTGGCAGGAAAAATGCTTTGTTTCCCACTTGATCTTTACATATTTCCTGATGAAATGTGTTGTTTTGATCAATAGATCTTTAATTGGAGTTTTATTTTTGAAAGAGTCCACTCAACTTTGCAATGTCATTGAACTAGAGGGACGAATGTTCCCTCGCTCACCCCTGTGGCTCTGTGTGCAGTTATCAGAGAGAAATACAGTGAAAGAGAAGAGCTGGCAGAAAAACCTTCCCAGCCTGCTCAGGAACTGTGTCTTTCTGAAACACCTTTGTTATCAAGCATCGGGACCTCATTGACATGGGACGTCCTACTGCTTCCCTGTCCCTTCTTCACTGCCTTCTGCCACCACACAGGCGTCTGACTTTTGGACAGCCACGCAGTTTGGTCCTGAGACAAGCGTTCTTCCTGTGTTTGCCCATTTGATGACCTCCTTGTCCACATGGACCATGAACAAGTCAGACCTTCTCCCTGTACTCAAGCTCCATATGCCCAGCTCCCTGCCCCACCAGCAAACCTAAGAGGGACTTTAAACTTCTGTCAGTTGTAGATCTAACTGAACTTTGGGTGTTTTTCTTTGAATACACTTTTTCCGCAGCCACCCTCTCTGTAAGTGGCAGTTTTATGTTTGCATTTAGCAAGGCCAAAAACCTCATGATATTGCTCCTCTCATATCATTATCCAGTCTATTATCTCTATTCTCAAATCCAACAAGAAACAGACGCTGCTGGCTGGCTCTGTCTCTCCTCTAGCACCGGGGTCCCCTTTCCCAACAGCTCTTAGCTGATCTCAGTAGCCAAGCCTTTGACCTTCTCAAACCCTGGCTTTGCTGCTGTTGGCCTCCAGACCTTAGCGTTTCACCACCTACGAAACTGGAGTCATGGTACAATTTGCCTAATAAAACTAACACGTTTTCAAAAAGTTCATATAGGTAAGACATTTCCAAGGTTGGGTATCAGCACAGCAATCAGAATAACTGCTGTTACTGCTGTCCTCAGCATCCTGTGCTTGGCTTCCATCCTGTTTCCTCAGAGGCCAGAAAGAGTTCTAGGGTACTAGCCGTAAAGTCTACCTTTCTGGCAGCAGAATGGAAGGAAGCCTTTTAAGAACATGGACCCATGAACTGATAAAACCGTATCCACGCATATCTTGTTGACCACAGCGCATTTAGCAACATGTATCTCTAATAGGGTGAATTGTCTGAGCCTGGGTAAAAGTTGGATTTCTGTTGCCAAAACAGAAGGACAGATGGTGGTACGGCAACGGGCGGCAGCTGTGCCATGAATGGAAGGGAGGTTATTTTAGGAGAACTCGGGAGGAGAGTTTGTGACCTGAGAGGTTGGGTCAGGGTTTTTTGGGTCGGTGAAAGCTGACTGGAGAAGGAAATGTTTTCCAGGCAAACAGGCGGGAATTTGAGGAGGAGTTTTAAAATGAGACAGGAGCAGGCATGGGTGCTCTGCTGGGGAGGAGTGGGAGGTGTCATGCTGCATCAGACACTGTCTGCTGAGAAGCATGGCGTGCTCCTTTTAGACTCCCCATAGGGAGCCAGACCAGGGCTCCTCACTGCCTCTTCCTGCGATGGGCGGCGCTCCCTGAGAATGGCCTTCAGGGTCTCCACATCCTTTAGGATCCTGGGGACGGAGCAGATATGGACAAGACAGAGACTTGACTTTTACCCTGATCTTGAGCATTCCCTTTCTTGCAACCTTGATGATGCACTTGGCCGTCCTAAACATCTATTTCCTGAGCCTTAAACAGAGAAGTACGTTACTCACTGACCCCGAGAGGCACTGTCAGACCGAAAGAGCTACAGCTGGCATTGAGCCACGTTCCTGGCCTATGGTGAGCCTTTAGTAAGCAGGACTGTTACTGTTATTCCCTTTATCCATCCCTTTCCTCTCTTTTATTCTCTCCTGTGTGACGCAGGCTCAGGCTTTTGTGTTTTAAAATGATGTGTCCTCTGAAGTATATCCACATCTGAGTTTCTGAGCGAACCACAACTGCTATCTACTTACCAATCTTCAGGAAAATGGTTGGAAAAAATGTCTAGACACAGTTGTTTGTGGGATCATATAATTCAGGGCCTTCAGCTTAAAAGAACTAAGACCTTTGGGTCAATGAAATGGACCCAGAGAGGCAACATTGGTCGACCATTGCCTGACAAAGCAACTTGGAAGAAAATGTCTCTACTCTGTGGAAAGAGCAGTCACCTCAGCTCAGTCCCTGTGGGGATGGGAAGTCCTCAGACAGGCTGTGTGCACACCTCTGTGAGTCAGTGAGAATCTTACACACCCAGAGGCCTATGGCTGGCAGATGGAAGTCTGAGAGACACACTTCGGTCCCAGAAGAGTGTTTGCTGCAAGCAGCGAGTGTGGGTTATAGCATTGGAGGGGCATGGCCTGCTACAAATTCAAGATAGTTACTCCATTTACCTTTCCTTGGTGTCAGCCCTGGCTGGACCTTAGTCATAAGGTCCCTGGCTAGCAAGGAGGGCACCAGTCTCAGAGTCAAACATGTCAGATGTACCTGCGGGGCATGCAGCTTCTCTGCTGTCATAGAGTTTGTGGTGTGGCAGGGGACAGAGACATTACACAAATAAACTATGTGGCAATTACAGATGTTTTCTGAACTTCAAAGAAAAATGAAATAGGATTTTGAGAGTTCATGTCCAGAGCTATGTTTTGCCGTCTCGTTTCTTAACAAGTGGTGCTGACTGGCTGTAGTATTCTTTCCAGTGAGACTCAGGCAGGCTTTGGGATCCCTGACACTGCCTACAGACAGCCATCACTAAGCAGAGTCGGTTCTGAGTCAAAACGCATGGGTCATCTAAGATGTGACCAGCCACAGGCCCTCACCCACCCTTCATCTTCATAGGTGCACCCTGGCCAAAAGTTAGAGGCCGTTGCCCCAGGACTCTAACCCTGGCCAAGTGAGGGCAAGGGGCCCTGTGTCTGGCTAGTCTGGCTTCCGGTTCAGGGCTCTGCACACATGGAGGTTAGATGCATGTTGTGGCAAAAGAACTGACTTCCAAGCAGTAGCATCTGTGGCTGCAGACGATCTGCTCTAAATTTGTTATATTCTATTCTGAGGCTCCTTCTCCAGGACCAACCTGTTTAGGACATCGTAAGCTATAATTTACATGATTTCAAAGCTCCAATAGAAAAGTTCCTCTTTGTTATCATGAGTGACTTCTTGGGGAAAATACATGTTTTGTGGGGAGTTTGAGGCTAGTCTTAAACTGAGGACATCACCACAAGGCCTAGTCTTTCATTTTCCTTCCCAGGATTTCTTCTCATGTGCTTTAATGGGTGAGTCTTTTGGTGTCTTGTTTCCTGCTTAACCAAGATAAAACTTGAGAGAGAGGGAGGGAGGGAGGGGGAGAGAGAGAGAGGGAGTGAGGAGGGGAGAAAGAGGAAGACAGGGAGGAGGGAGGGAAAGAGGGAGAGAGGGAAGAAAAGATAGAGAGAGTCAGACAGACAGAAACAGAGACACAGAGACAGAGACTGTGCTATCTGAGGCCTGTGGAGTCTGACAGTTGGTAGGGAATTTAATTTTGGTATTTATTCTGTAATTTATCAGACATCTGTAATTGTCATGGCCCCCTGTGTGGTTCATATGACATAACCGTGTCTTGACACAAATGTTTTCCTAAGGAAACATGCATTTTTCATGCCACAGTGTTCCTGCATCCAAGGTTTATGTTGTGTTGTGTAAGAGATGTTTAATATTTCAGAAACTTTTCTCTAAGTGATTCCTCATTGTAGGCTCAGTTTTTCCCCTTTTGATACATTTTTCTTGAACTCCCACAAAGCCCTGGAGAAATTTGTGAACTTCCTTTATGAATATTTGTAGCCGTAACTAGGAGAAGAAAAAAAAAATCACAAAAATACGTTTACTTCCCTGTCTTCTGAAACGGGAAGACCACTTTGGGAGGGAACTGTCAGAAGTGGAGATTTAAGGTCAGAATCTGTGTTTCAAGGACACTCTCAGTGGCACTTTGGAAATGCCTCTGAAATTCAAGACATTTTCTTTCTTTAGTTTACCCCTTTATTGTCCCAGGGCAAGGAGCTGGGCAGGTTTGCAGGGGCGCTGATCTTGGTGCAGGTGAGAGGTGATGCTCTTCCCAAGGACCAAGGATGGGAAGACAGAACTTTCTAACGGGGACCCTGAGATATCTGATTTAGTTATCTTGTATCTTTTAGTACTTCTAATTTTATAATATCTAAACAAAGAAGGAAAAATAGTCTTTAGCAACAATTCTCAAGTGGTTGGGGTTTCTATTCATGTGAGTTAAGTTGAATTTGTACATTCTAAGGTCAGACAATTCAGAACTACAATTTATTACCTATGGGACATCATATAATTACTTTAAGTGCTATTTTTTATCTGTGACATGGAAGTACCTCACATGAGTTGCTATGATTTAATGGGATAATATAAACAAAGGATCTACACACAGTATTAAGGATGACTAGTTCATCCTTGATAAATGCTAGTCTCTGTGTTGACAAGTTAAGTCTTTGTAATTATGTAATTCTTGGTTTGGGAATTTAATCCATGGATAAGGCTAATTCTTTTCTAGATTAGAAAAATGCTTTCCAAAGCATGGCATGTATAACGGCAGTCACAACATAGCGACCTAATATCTCAGCAGAGCCGAATGGACAAATATATCTCATGAATGTTCGTCTTTTCTACATACGTATTAATTTCAGTTTCTTGTATATACATTGGGAAAGCGGTTATTTTTTATTTTATGGATTGATTATCTTTTCTTTTTTTTTACAATATCAGCTTTACTTTATTATAGGCACAAATCTCTGTTCAGGCTCCTTTAACCACCAATAAAGGAAATAGTTAATGTGTTGCAAAGCATGGAGAATTGACTTTAAAAACAGAATCTTGCCTTTATGTACAGCAGGATTTCCAGCCTCAGCACCACTGACATATGTGCTGGGTAATTCTTTGTCATGGAGATGTCCCATGCACAGTGGAATGTTTTGCAGCACTCCTGGCCTCTACCCAGGAGAGGCCAATAACTCTCTTTTCCTTTCCCTACACCCCTAGTTAGGACAACCTCAGATACCCCTAGACAGCTGTCCCCTGGCTGAACACTGCTGTCCAGGAGGAAGCAGGAGTTGAGGCATAGATCTTTTTCTGTGAGCCACTGGACAAAAGATCTTGAGGGCCTTCAGCTTTATAGGAGGTCACCAAAAGGCACAAAGCGTGTGATTCCCATAGCACCTGTTGGGAAACTCACAATCTGTTGATAACCAGCAATTCAGAGAGCAGATCAAATAATCATCACTATAGCTTTACTTGGAAAAATTACTTGTGTTTAATTTTATTTCATTTTTTTTTCTCTTCATTTTGGTTTTTGCACTTGCTAATGCTGCAAAATGAAGTGTTACAGTTAACCTTGACTTCTATATGATGATTGATTTTTTTCTTTTCTTTCTGTTTGTTTTCCCTTGTTTTTCAGCTCCCTCAGGCTCAAAAGGTAAACTCTTTTCTGTCACATCCAGTCATTCCCAGAACTCACAAGTCATGCATGTTTCCATGGTGTTGTGCACTTCACACTGTCTGTGACCAGTGAAATGGTTTTCTCCTTACAACTTCAGAAACCTGAAGTCGGGCAGGAATACAGAGACCCACACACTCAGTGTCCACTGCCCCCCTGCACAGGAGTCCCACCAAAGTATCTTTTCACAGCCAGTGACTCAAAGTCAAGTCCATGCCCAACTTTTCTCCTAAGAATTCTGAAATAATAGATGAAGAGTAAGTTTGGAGTGTTCCTCTGGACATCAAATTCCAAGCCTTTCCTGGAATAGTCTCTCAGGGAGACAGGGTAAACAGTAAGTAAGGTCTAGTGACCAGGTTTAAATTCTGGGCTTTTTAGCCAGATCTCTGAGACCTCCACACTGGATTTCACTTCTTACCAAGCCAGCAGCTCCTGTGCATATCTCATCACCTTTTTAATCCAGAGAGAATTAGAGTGGAGTTTTTGCCAATTGCCAGACCCTTTCACTGGTCCTCACTGTCTACCAGAAGTAATCTGGTCCCACCATCTGGAATGAATTTTGTCCACAAGGACTCCACATGATTGCAGTGATGGCTTTGCTTTGTTGTCCCATGTGTCATGGTCATTGTATCCTAAGGACAGTTATGGTTAAGAAAGAGGCATCCCACGATGCTCACTATTGTTCTCACATATTTGATAAACACAAACAAACCTCCTGAAGGGCACACAGTTTCTGGGGGTCAGAAGTGGGCTCGTTTCATCTCAAGACTTAAGCTGTGGCACACTCTGAATCATAAGCAGCTTTTCTCCAGTTTTCTATTCCAGAGCAGTGATGATTTGGTTCCTTCTCTTTGGGACAGATAGCACAACTGCTGTATGAAAGACAGTCTGTTCAGACCATATGGACAACCAGGGGCCTAGAACCATTACACAATTACTCAAATATATTGGAGGTATTTAAACAAAGCAGGACGTGCTAGTGTGTGACTTGGCTTGTGGTAATGTTTGATTATACTTCAGTACCATCACTAAAGGACTGAACACTTCATTAGAACTTGAAAGTATTCGAGATAGCAACAGATTCCATGGTAAAGATATGGCCAGAAATCCAGATTGTTTACAAGACTCAATGTCTTTGATAGGACATGCCTTCTTAATTGCCATATTTGAAAGGGGTTTTTTTTTGTTTGTTTGTTTTTGTAAAGGGACTCAACAAATTCATTGCTCAAAGATGGACCCATGTTAATTTACTGGCATTTATCCATCAAATTCCCACTGATCCTTATACAAAAGTGTTCCTGTTGTAGAAGATTCTTCATGAATTGCAGGTGCTATTGGCCATGGAATTTTTAAACAAAATAAACCAAGACAGAACATGGCAAGTACCAGGACACGTGTTGCTGGGCTGCAGGGCTGAATGGCACTTACCTCATTGCATTCGTTTCTTCTGCCATCATGTACTGCTGCACATGACATGCCCTGTGAAATGGAGACTGTCACTGTAAAGTCCTAAATCAAGAAGATTTCTTAGCTGGTGCCTTTGTGATTTCGCTGTCTCCAAAAGAGGTTAGATAATTCCAGGGCTTGTTCTGAAGGACTAGCTATGCCTTCTTTCCTTAGCCTGAAAATCATCTTTTTCTATTGAAATAGAGATGGCATGTGTCTTTAAAAAATATTAAAAGTGCTATGTGAAACTCAACTCTTTGGGACTAGTTTCTGTGTACTCCAGTTCTGGAGAAGCAGTGTAAGCTGTGGGTCTCTGGACTGAAGGATGAGTAGCATGAGAAGTGAGGTCGGCAGGTTGAAAGCATCCTTCCACATGGCCGAAGCCTGTATCTAGTGATGTGTCCACATCCCTACTTTTCTCCTTCCCTCCCTCTCCCCAGTGTGACACATGTAGATGCTTTTACTAGAAGGATGAGATTCTTCCAAGCCTCAGTTTCCCTCAAATATCCTATCTTGCTTGGCTAGTGAAGGCATGTAGTGGGTTCCTTCCTAGTCTTCATCCATTCTTGACCATGAACAAATTATGCAACTTCTCTGAGTTTTGGATTCATTTTATATTTAACTAGAATGATAGCCTACATTTCCACCTTTGTCATGGAAATTATTTCTCTAGCCTAGAACATCTGTGAGACACTCACAAAATGTAAAGTTCCAATGCCCATTTGCCGTGGGTTGGCCCCTGGTGTTCCAGAGCAGATTAGGAGAGCAGATCATGTAGGAGATGGTGGTCTCAGACCCCTGCCCAGTGTCCAGGCTCCTGACTCAAATCTAAGAAATAATCAAGAGATGACAGAAGATCCCATCTGGGATACAAGGCTCCTTTTTATTTCACTAGGAAACGTGCGTTATCTGACAGTACCTGATCCCTGGAGTCAGAAAGAAATGGAAATTGGTTTTGAAACCCTTAAAAAGCAAAGGTTTCAGCGACAATTGTTTGGAGAATTCCCCCCCCCCAATTCTTTTGACATTACCCATAGATTGCAGCCATCTGTGGACACGATTCTAATGAGTTCCTTTTAAAGCCAAGTTTTTGTTCTGCGGGTAAAAGGAAGGCATCCCCAACAGCTATGTCTTTGGCCTGCTTTTTGCATGAGGTCATGAGCACATACATTGGACCATATGGCGTCTGCATTTATGCTGTTTTTGTTGTAATGTCTTTCTATCATTTGCAACTGTTTTCTCTATAAATATCTTAAATATTTATATCTGTAAACAGGCTTTTTAATCTGTTGGCTGATCTACAACTAAAAATGTCCCATTTCCATCTTATGTGTAGCAGACATTCATAACTGCTGTCTAGAACTATTACAGTTTCCATGATTCTAGGATTTTCGGGACCTTCTAAAGCTTCTCAGCTACACCTTCACAATAATTATGTGAAAAGTAGTTTGCCCCCAAGAAAGTGTTTTTCCAATAATTCATAAGCACCTTCAAGGTAACTCTTAGGCTCTATAATTTTGAAACCTTGATATCACATTGGAGGTGATAGTGCAGATGTAGCTGATGGATGTCAAAAATTCTCACTAAATAATGGAGACAGCATCCTGAATTCTTGGCTAAAACCCATGCAGCGTTCAGGCCTGATGCCTTCTAGTAACCACAATCCATTCTTTCCATAGAAATGGATGTATTTGTTGTGTGTGTGTGTGTGTGTGTGTGTGTGTGTGTGTGTGTGTGTTTGATTGACTTTGAGTTCAAGGAAGAAGAGTCCCTGTGAGAGTTTTTCCTTTTTATCTCTTACATGATAGTTTTTGATTTCTACAAAAATAAGGCGGGAATTTCATCTTACAAAGGTAACATAGCAGAAAGACACAAACCCATTTGTGCATCTATGTTTGGCTGTCAGATTATTGAACGAAACAATTCATTTTTATTCAAAAAGTTTCTGCCTGTAGGAACTACACCTCAACCGTTCCCTGTGAGGTTAATGTAATCGGTATAGATTTAACAGTGAAGAGTGAGCCTTGAGTGTTTAGTCGAGGATGCCCTTGGGATATTCCACATCTGGCCAGCTACATGGCTACCTTGTTCAGGCACTGGTACACTTCCCTCCACTTTCTGCTGCATTCACCCAACCTTGGAATTTGCAAAGAGGCTTTCCTGACCATTTCCTAGGTGCTCTGTGTCTTTCCTAGGATGGGATTAGCTAATATTAGCCTGAGAATTCCGAGGAGGCATAAACATTTTTCTCAAAACCGTGGTTAAAGCAAACCACATCCCTAATCCTGTTTGGAACAGCAAGTTGTGCGTTCAGGGCTGCACAGTCTGGCAAGAGGATCCCTGCTCAATCACCCGGCCTCATGTTTTGCTTCCTGTTAGGAAAGCTCACTTGCCTTCTTGAGCAAACACAGCAGGGTTCAAGATCTGTTGTTCTTTGCCTGCTGTGATATTCTGTGCTGCTTAACTTGTATGAGGACTCAGGAGTGCATAAATTAATTTATTAAATAGAGGTCCATTTCTGGTCTTTCCTTCAGGAGCACTGTTTTATTAACCTACCCACCCCCCATGCTCCAGGGTAAATGGCTTCTGAGCCATTTGTTGTGTTACCTTGTTTATAATATATTAGGGGGGACTAATTGAAAGCATTCATTTATCTAAATTTTCCCTTCCTTTCCCTTTTTTATCCTTTCCTTTCTTTTTCCTTCCTGTCTTTTGTCATGTTTATTTGTTTTTATTATTTATTTGAGACAGGGTCTGGCTATGTAGTTCAGGCTGGTTTTGAACTTGCTATGTAGATCAGGCTGGCCTGGAACTCTGAGCTATCCTCCTGCCTCAGTCTCCCAAGTGCTGGGATTTCAGGCATGTACCACCGCACCCAGCTTTTGTTATGCTCTTTAGATAAACATTGTACAAATAGAATTTGGCCACCTCTTATATCAGATATTGAAAGGTGTAGGACATCATTTATTATTCTTTGCCTCATTTAGCTTTTATACTTTGAACTGTCAAACTAAACTGTCATTTAAAATAGAAAATTGGAAGTTTGCTAAGCTGCTGCTTTTGTACATCTCAGATCTAGTGATTTTCATATTTCATTACAGTTGTGTAACCAGCTAAACTGGTGCAAATGAGGTGAAAAACTCAGTGGTGATAACTATTTACATTTGGTTCTGGTTTATGACTACGTGGCTTTTATCTCTACTTGTGGAAATTATTATTTCCAACGTTGTCCTGTTTTTTTCCTTATCATTCACTGTTTTATACAAACATACAGGCATCTTTTATATGCATTCTCAACTTGGGGCCAAGATTAAAATGCTCATAGTCTGAAAGATGCTAGTTGTCCACAAGACTACATCTTAGTCTATTACACTTAATTTGTCAGTAGAGAAGGGAAAATATATACCAAAAAAAGTTCAGGCATTTCAGCTTTTCCTGTGGCCGTGAGACACTATGGAAATCTGAATGATGCTGTGTTCCTTAGCCATAATGATAGTCAGTGAAAACTTTCGTTCTCCACCATTTTATATAAACATGTTTGTGGCAGCCCAGACCAGCTGTGTTGCTGCTGAAGGAGGAGGTGAATTCTATGTCTCAGACCCATATACGTTTTGATGACTCTTTTTCTTTGGTTCTATCCTAGCCTGAGCATGAGACCATCAGTAAATGAATCCAAGACTCTCAGATTCAAAGTGCACGGCATTCTGATGGCAGCCGCTTGGCAGAGCGGTACACAAGTCTTTCAGCCGCAATACTATAGAGGAGGGTGGGGGACAGGGAGCTCTGCTTGCAAACAAAATGCCATTTGCATTTCTTAATGAAAGAAAGAATTTCCTAATACTAAACAATCCCATAATGTGTGTCTACTTGTGGGCTTTCCCCAGGCTCATATTTATGTAAACATTTGAAATGTGTATATATTATTATAATCAAGAAAACAAGGTAAAAGCAAGAGATTCAGCTTAATTATAAAAAAACTGCTAAAATAAAGGTTTTATGAATGAGACTTGTTTAAAAGTCTTCAAAAGACTGTTTATTACCAGTGTATGTCAGGCGCTTTCACACTTGTGTGCTTTGACTTAGTATTCTGTTTTGCAGAGTCTATCCTAAATTAACTGACTTGTAATTTATTTAAAATGAGGAAAAGAAAATCCAAAATACTCAGAAATAAGAAAGAGACTGTAAAAGTCACTGACGTTCCAAAAAGCAAAGCATTAAGAAGCCATTAAAAAAATAGGTCAAAGGGAGTTTAAGAGTACAAGAAAATAAATTAGATTTAAAGATAGAATGTAACTTTCATGTATTTATGCTGTTAGTGGTGTGTGTATGTGTGCTTGGGTAAACAGATGTACAAAACAATATTGGAAGGAAATGAATAGATGTTAGTGGTTATTAATAAAAGAAACATTTACCTAGATAAGAAGTTTTTCTTTGTATATTTCTGTATTTTTCTGTATTCCTATACAATGAATACATATTATAAATAGTTATATTTATGCTAATGAGCTAATTATATTACTCACAACGCATTAAATAGAGTAGACTAATAGGAGTTAACCTGCCACTGTATGCTGATCTGAACTTTCTCCAGAAACAAAACAATGGGAAACCAAACTCAGTTGAAGAAAGACATGCACAGTTGCACTGATTCTTGGTATAGACAACGGTACTCAGAAAAGGGAAGATCTGTAAACGGTGGTTGTCCTTTGTGGGATAGTCTCAAATTCCCTTTGTTTATCAATAATTCTTACTTCCTACCGGAAAGAAAGATCACTTTGCATCTTTAATTATGGGCCCCATTCTTGAGAGGGAAAGGAAGGGCTATTCTGGCTGAAATGTGGAGACATGAAGCGAGGTGGGGATGTAATTTGTCCACCTTGCTACTTAGGGAATGTTATAGGGATGGTATAGCCCCTTCTACTGTGCTCCCCAAGTGGAGGGAGACACCTCCACTCTTGCCACAGAGCCAGGGAAGCCGGTGGTTCTCAAGACCAACTTCTGTCCAGGCTGGAGGTGGAGCTGAGTCCCTACCCCCTTAGTCCTTTGTGACATTGGGCCCTGGCACCATTACTCTGAACCTTTCTCTCCTTTTGTCACAGTGGGATGAAGACATCTCTGTCAGAGGACTTTGCTGAGAAGCAGGGAGTCAGCACTTGCAGGGCCCAGCACTCCGAGTGCTCGGTGTGAAGGTGTGGGGGCCATGCATTTGTTTACGCCCTGACCATCCCAGCGTCACTTGGGCAGGTATCATTTCAACCAGTCGATTCTTATTTGCACAAGAGACACTTGTATCTCTGTTTGTTTTATATCGACTATTTTTTTTGCATTTTTGAAATTTAGAATGTTGTATTTGCCTTTAATGTTGTTTCTAGTGAAACCTAATAGTAAGTTGTAGTTGTGATATGTTATTAATTCATGTTGTGGTCTTTTATTAATTCATGTTTATTTTATTTGTGAAAAATAGCCTATAACTTTGTGCTACAAGCTGTGCAAATTCTTATCATAAATATATTAGATATAATTTTTATACTCCTCCAGAGCTCAGTGATATTCTTTTATAATACAAAACAGACATGTTTGTGACACTGAGACTGAGTAGGAAGCCAGTGCCAAAAGGTCTACAGAAAACAAACTGAAAAGAGAGAAATAATAGCATATAAGAGAGGAAAATCTGTGTTATGAAATGGAAAGACAAAAAAGATGTCCCCTTATTGTCAACTGTTCCTAATACAGAAATGATAGAACTTGAAAGCAAAAAATAAAACTAAAAAGAATTACAAAAGTCATCAGTCATTATAATAATTACAGGGGTGGAATCAACAGAGTTGACCAACACTTAACAAGCTCTTAATCAAAGTGAGGAAAAAATGTTGTAAAATATTTATGTACCTTCTGTATCAAACAATATAGAACTCTGTTATTTACTCAACAAGGGCTTAAAAAAGCCAATTACCATTTAGGTTAGCTCTAATAGATCAAATAATTGAGAAATATGGAATAGCAAAATGCCAACCAGGACATCTATCAACAACTTTGCCATTACGTTCAGTGGGTAGTCACTTTTTTGAAATTGTACTAGCTAAAGAAAAAAGGAAAGGATGACATGACAGTGAAGTGTATTGTTTAAAGAAAGACAACAATGCCAGAAGAATTCAGAAAGAGGCTGCATACTACTGTCCAGATTGTAATGTTTCATTGTGTATTGAATGTTTTAAGGTATAGCATACACTGAAAAGTCATTCAATAAATTTGATTAAATTGTCATTTTTATATCTCCTATTATATTACCTTATGAAAATTAATGAAAAATGTGCAATTTTTGGTCATCCTCTATTTAAATAATTGGACTAGTAAGTGGTTAGCATAGACAAATATGTCAAATAAAGACAGAAATAGTTTTGGACCATGGATGTCACCCAGTTTTTGTTTTGTTTTTTAAAATAAACCAAAGAAATATATATTTCTGAAGCTAAAAACCAAGAAACGATTTTAAAATCTCTGATATACCCAGGCTTTCTAATTTCAGACTTAACTTTTAGTGTCTTAGAACTCAAAGTCTTTTTTCAACAATTCTCACTTAAACTATGTGTTTTCAATGTATTTAAATCAACCACAATTATGAAATATTATTTTCCTGAGATGTTGAGACCATACAGACTGTTTTTAACTTTGTTAAAGGTAAAGTGGCTTTTCTTTTGAAATTCAGTGGAACATTTGAATAAAACCATTGGATTTAAATATTGTTTTCATGTCAGTTGTTCTTACATCCCAAAGAAATACAAAGATCCTCCTTCTGTATAGAAAAGAAGGCAAAACGGAGAAGTTACCTCCCACTGCTCAGTGACTGGGCTATCATGGCCTTAGTGCCAGTATAGCCAATTGTCACGGCTTGTATCTGGATGTCCCCCCAAAGCCTCATGCAGTCATGGAGGTGGCTGAATCTAGCGTTTGTGATTGGTTCATTATCTAGCACTGGGATTAGTGGTGTGAGTGCTACGTCTGCCCAGGGGCAAGTAGCCAGCATACTATAAAGAGAGGGAAAGAGGCGTGCTTTTGCCCTTTTGCTCTTGTTGCTGTGGCTCAATGAACAGTTGCCCCTTAACCATGCCACCCTGTCTTGGAGCCAGCGGAGTATGGACTGAAACCTCCAAAAACTGTAAGTTAAAACCTTCTTTCCTCTATTTTGAGTGTCAGGTATTTTGTCTCACCAATGAGACAAAAATATCCAAGACACTAATATTAAACCTAGGAAAATTTTATCTCAGAATGTCCAATTTGTGATTTTCTTACTTCAGGATGCAAGTGCATAGGTCATTTTTATTGATGTAGCAGTAATTAATCTTGAATCCAAAGAGTTGGGTTGCCATTTTGAGGTCTCTTCCATAACTTCCAATATCCAGTTCCTGTGTGCATCACTTGATATGGGTGATGTGTTTTCTAAAGATAGTTTATGAATACATTTAATGGTCAAATCCCTGGATGGTATGTCATTTCAAGGACAACTTCATGGAATACTTTGATGAAATAATGAATTAAATAATCCTAAATATGTGGACTTGAGTTAGAAATGTGTTTTCTTTCTGATTGCATTAGAGAACATATAAACAACAGCATTCCAACACAGGAGCAAATAAAAATCACTATAATTCATTGACTAAAACCAAAATCAAGTCTCTCCAAATGCAAGTGTAAGTCAAGTCTGTATCAAATAAGTGTCAAATTACCAACAGTGATTTTCATCTGACTTCAGTGGTCACATGTGGGAGACAGGCCTGTCAAATGCCACAAGTTCAAAAGAGTCATATACTTTGTACTAATAGACATAGACTTTCTTTACATTCATGGCACAGTTTTTATTACCAAAAAAATCCAATTTTTATTGTCAGTATTTATCTGCCTTTGTTATTTCTGCACATAAAATTAGAAAAATAACTGATTTTAAGGCACCTTTCAGTTTTTGTTCCTCAATTGTGATGGATTTGTTGGTCTGATCATAGTTCAGCTGTCTGATCCTTTTTCCAGTCATGTCATTCATGTGTCAGACCCCTCGGCTGCCACAGCCCACACGTCACCTGGTGCCATGGGAACGGAAGGAAGGGGTCTAGATGAGCTGTCAGATGTCTCATGCTGAAGGGTTCAATTGGAATGACCCTCTGGGGAAACTGGAACAGTTGCACAATCATGAACATCAATGCTGTGAAGAAGTTCAAAAGCAGAGAATTAGATGTTTATTCCTTTGAATTAGCTAGAAGGATTTTGGGAAACCGAACCAAGTTTCGTGAGGTACAAAAATGTTAAGCAAGGACTAATACCATGGTATGGATTTTCTTTTTCCAGAAATGACTCATGGAATTGAACCACTTGCTGAATCGTGGGTTCTGTGTGTTTGGATTGAGCCCATCCCTACTTGCCCAGACCTGGAACACATTAGGTATTTGGAGACTGGGCGCTGGAACATCTGTCCTTTCTTCCTGACCCCTTTCCTCCATTACTAATGTGCTCCTTCAACTTCCTTTAATATGCATAGCTGTCATTTATTACCTCCTGTCCTGTCTGAGGCACATTGAACTATGAAGGCCATGATACTCTATTCTAGACAAAGGAGAAATAACTTCATACTTCGCTTGTAATACTCAGATGAAGAGGCTGATGAAGTGGAATAATGAGTGGATTTTAAAGAAGCACGTGAATTTTTCTTCCCAAATCTGCAGTAGCCCTTGAGGAATTTGTCAGATGTGCCAGGCACTGTGTTGGGTATTTTATTGAAAATTCTCCTTAGGCTGTCTGTATTGTAAGAGTGCCTTAGTTGACTGCCTCTTTCGCTGCACTCTAAACTCCTGAAAGCAGAACATAATCTTTTTCCTTATCCTGTAAAACAGGAAACTGAGGGTAGAGTGATCTGCACATAAGCTCTAGAATCAGGTGGAGTAAGGCTCATAGTCCCACCTGCTGCCAGCTATGACCTGGAAGAGACTCCTCTGCCCCTTTATCTTAGTTCATTTGCCTATTAAGCAAACACAATTTGCAAGGTCTGTATCAGGATTAGACCTAAAACTACACACATGTACAGCATTTAAAGCAATGTTGTGCAGTAGCAAGCCGTGTTTGACAATGGATATACCTAGGCAGATGTATGAACAGATAGATAGTAGGAAGAATGGATGGGTGGAAAAATGACAAGTAAAGATGACCCAGCAAGCTTGAGTAACCTGCTCTAGGATTTTAATTCAGATATAATTGCTTGAAGTCATAGTGTTCAACTAAGCTCTTTAAAAAAGTTAGATCCTTTTTCTTTTACTTCTGTGATGTTGGCTGTATGTCTTGAATCTTTTGCCTCTTTCAGTGGCAGCCCCCTGTAGGCAATAACTTCTGAGAAGATAATTATGATCTCAGGCTTACTAGAGTGATGGAGGCACAATATTTCAGAAAAATACTGAAGTTGTTTTCCTTTTTTCCCAGTAATTCTAAGATATCAGTGATTAAACTGAGTCTATAACTTATTAGTAAATATCTCAACAGAGGGAGGGCACTGTTTGACAGAGCACACATATATTTAAAAACCAGAGTCAAGAGAATATTACTGATTAGCATATCTAAAAGCTGTCTTGAAAACTGCTTAGTTTATTAGGATGCAACCCAGTTATTTCAAGAGCCCCTGGTAATGATGACAATAAGAATTATCATTAAGGCACTGGATTTTGACCAATATTTATTATGTACTCTGACACATAACTAACTCGCTGTCATGGAAGGGAGTAAGTGAAGTAACAATAAGTTATATCTGAGTTTGGGTGAGTCCAGTTCTGTGTGACTCCTTTCCTCACTGGTTCTCTTTTACAAAATAAATAAAAGAGCTGTGTTGCAATAGATTGATTCTAGGATCATTGCTGAACATTGTTTGTGTACCAGGCACTGTGCTAAATTCTGTGGTTAAAAAGAGGTATCGCTCCTACCTCTGCCCTGGGAGTCCACAGGCTGTGCACAATCACCAGTGTGGGTTCCAGCCATAGCATTCAGTGACTTTGTCGTATTAACAGTTTGCACAAATTTGGTCCAAGATGGTATCTTTGGTTGTAAAGTAAATATGATTATCTTTTTATTGAAGTTTGAGAACATCTGGTTCCCATTTCCACTTAGTTAGGAAAGGTTTTATGGAGGAAGCAGCATTTCAGGGGGTCTTTAACAAGGAGAAGGTTTTGTCCGAGAGCCCTGAAGCTCCAACAGTTGACTGTGTTTTCAGACAGCTATTTGGGAGGTGTGTAAACCACGTTTGTAAAATATGAATGTTGGGCCACACGTGTGTGTGTGTGGGGGGGTGTCGGTTATGTGTCGGAGTGCATTGTGAATACTGGGCAAAGTCCAGTGCCTTACGACAGTCCTCATTGTCATCATGACTGGGTTCTCTTGAAACAAGCAGGTACTCTTGAAACAAACGAGTTTCCAGGACAGTTTTTAGATATGTTAGTCAGTAATACTCTCTTGATTCTGGTTTTGTTTTCCTCTTACATATATGTATTCCTGGTTAAAGATAATGCCCTCTCTCTGTTAAAATGTTTACTCATAAGCTATAGATCCAACTTAATGACTGTCTTTTGAAATTACTGAGAAAAGGAGAAACAGCATCAATGTTTTCCTCAATAATAACTATCTTATTAGAAGAAAGCTGTTTTTAGATTCTCATATATGATGTTCCAACATTATGCAACATTATCCTTTACAAAAGCGGTGTTCAGATCGTTAAAAAGAGAAGGAAAAAACAAATTCACTAATCCAGTTCATCTAACATGCAGTCAAAATTTTTTTTATTAAAGAAACTTCAAATACAATAAAATCTCTAAGCATTCAGAATCTCCAAATCTAAGATGCAAGTTATAATGAGTCAGTAAGAAAGAGAAAATGTCTTGGTCTAAAACAAAAGATGGCTGATGTTCTCATGGATTCAGTGACTACTAACACAATCCAGGGCAAAAAAAGAGGTCTTGTTACTTCTTTTTATTTACTTATTTCTTCTTTTTCTCCATTGTCATGTTGTTAGGGAGTTATATTATTTAGGATTCAAATATCTTGCAAAAATGTTGGAAAATACCAGTGTCTAGTAGAAATTCAAATTGGTGATTGGTGTCCTTAATTTGTCTGAATTTTTTAAAGCAAAGTAGGTCATTTCAGTAGTGGTGTAAAAGACAACTCATGTTGCTTGCATTGGTTTTCACTGAAAAGTAACCCCAACTTTTGATACTTCCTTCCTATAAGGTCATTCAAAATACTGACAGTCAAATATAAATTCCAACTGAGACTATAAAAACTTTACTCTGATAGCGTTTTCAGTATAAAAGATTGTTCTATTTTCGTATAAAAAGGACTTTCAAAATAGGATTTAAAATATTTTTATCACGATATGAATTAATTTAGTTTTAGGTGTCAATCTTCATTGCAAGCATATGCTACTAAGTGTGTTATTTATACAACACTTTCTACAGATGAGAATGTAGGGAGATGTTCCTGTTATTAAAAATTGTCATACAGAAAATACCAGGAAACCACATATGTCCCCACTACACGGACTTACTTCTATCCTAGTCTCTTTCTTTATGGTTTTATTTGAAGGAGTGAAGCCTTGCAGTCATTATGGGGCTGCTGGAGGCTGATTGTCCTCCCTGGGTCACAGCTCTTTCATCAGGTTTTGTCAAAGCACAGCTCTGCCCAGCGTTCTAGCTCTTTCACACACCCCCCCTTTCTGGTGCAGGAGTGCTCCCCACTCGTAGCATCCAGGGACTGCACTGTCCCGTGGCAGGGAGTACCCTGTGTCCTGTCTGCACTTTCCCCAACCGTCCCTCCGTTAAACTTGGTCAGCTCACTCACTCTGATGGGTCATTTATTTTTTGAAGGGTCCTAATTACTGGAAGTTCTATCCTGTTTGTCTGTTTGAGTTTACCATCTGTGTGTGTACCTATACATGGTGGGCAGCAGTGTTTTCACTGTTTAAAGCCTTGTAGAAATAGTTCTGCATTGCGTGTAGACTTCTGCAACTCGCTTCATTTTCCAAAGGGTGAGATGCATCCATGTTGCCATGTGAAGATTAGTCATGTATATTTTAAGATAGTTTACATATACTCTTCAGGTCCCATAACTGGGACAAAAATTCTCAAGAAAAATGTCCAGAAGACTGCTTAGAGTTCATGAAAGGTGTGTGTGTGTGTGTGTGTGTGTGTGTGTGTGTGTGTGTGTGTGTGAGAGAGAGAGAGAGAGAGAGAGAGAGAGAGAGAGAGATGCCACTATATTGCCAGTGGTGATGTAGTTCTACTACTGAAACATGTCTTTCTTTCTCTCTCTCTCTCCCTCTCTCTCTCTCTCTCTCTCTCTCTCTCTCTCACTTCAAAATGGCTTTATGGATCATTGAATGAACTGCTGAGTGAATAAGTTTCTAAGCATGCATACCTGTGGGAAGCCCCTCAGTACTGGTCACTATTAAAGCACCTGGAAATATCACAAGTCTCATGAACAGTTTGGGAAATCCCACAGCTTAGGTTACGCAGTACGATGAAATGCCGAGCCACATCACATTGGCATCAGCCAAGCAGTGGCAGTCCTGGGCTTCCTTTGTAAGTGTGAGTTGCAGCAGGATTTCCTCACCACATCTTGGTGGTCTCCACCTGGTCCTTCCTCTGAAGGTGTCCCATCTCCACCGTGGGCTGTGTCCACACAGAGAATGTCCTGCCATGCACAGTCAGGCATCCTCACTAAATCCTCCTCCTAGCACCTCCATCCAGTGTTGGGGAGCATGAGGTGGTGGTTATCAGATGGAGATGGCAGATTGGGGGAGGGTAAGTGGCCAGGGGAAGAGGTAGACACGGAGCGCATCTGTCTTGGGTGTAGGGGAGAAAAGCCCAGAGTTTCTGGCTGTGGAGATCCTCCTCATAGCTGCTAATCTTCTGCCCATGTTCCTTTTTTCTACATTTACATTTCCTTCTTTCTGCTGTTCTATTTCTTATAAAGCATTAGCCCGGTGACTTTGAAACATCCTGTTCTCCTCTCGGAATGGAATATAAATTTAAAGATATTTATACCCTCTCCTAATTCCCTTCATTATGTAATACCCACAGCTTGGCTTTCAGAAATTCCCAGGTCATTGTAGCCTCAGCTCATCCACAGAGGAGAAAATGCCAAGGAGGTGCCTTCTCTTCTGCTCAATTATACTTCAGAAACTAGACTGAAAAGGTTTTGCCTTTCCTGGACTCCTTGGTCGCATTCCTAGATCCTGCACAGTTTAAAGAATTAATTATTCTTTTTCAAAATGGCTCATCTGATACTTCAAGTTACACACAACTGTGTTTTTCTACTTCGTAGTCCTATTTCTTTCCTCTCAAGTCAAAGATTGTTGGCAGACTAAAGGTTGATATTACCTGTGCTTCTACTGGGGGTTTTCTAAGTGGCAGTGGCTGCCATTTAAATATGTTTTCCCTGCAAAGGCTTGTTCCCTGAAAATACCTTGTATTTATCTCCCAGGACATTGTGCTTGCAATTCACAATGACTGCCACTAGATGGTGACAGTGTCTTTTTAGGAAATTAAGGTTGCTGTTCACCGGCGCCAGTGAAAGAAAATGGAATCACAGCTGTGTACTCACAAATCACATACACATATAATATATAGTATATTATATATATTATAATATATACTATATTATATTATATATCATTTACTTTAGTATTATACATTTATATTATGCACTCCATTGATATAGTAAGTATGTTGATCATCTACAGTAAGAAAAGAAAAACGTGAGAGGAATAAAGTTACAGGAGAAATTTGGTATTTGAAGAGAGTTCACGAATTAGTCTTTGTTCTTGGCTTTCTGCTGGTTTTCCCAAGCAGAAATAGCCACTGGTGTATAACTTTTCCTGTGAACCTGGCCTCAGGCATGAGCAGATCTGTCAGAACCCTCTGCTGAAAACCACCTGGCAGCCTCAAATGGCCTGCTAAGCACACTGCCCTGAACTAGTCATGGTGCCTTCTCCAGGCCTGGCCCAGCTTGCCTCCTTTCGCTGAAGCCTGGCATTCACTCATAGAGCTCCCAGCTATACGAGGAACAGCATCCTGCCACCAGCCTCAGCAAGTGTCCTCTGATGACAGAGGAGAAGGCACATAAAACAGGTGTGCCTCAAAAACACAGGCTATTCAGGCAGCACCGTGACTGCAGTGCTCCCACTGCAGGGGGCACCGGCACCTGCCTGCAGCCTGTCCCCATGCCGGGCCTCTCCCAGGAAACGCTGGCACATCTGTTTCCTGGTGGGACCCTAAACATACTCTTATCTGCATCTTTTATTCATTATTAATATTCTTCCTAGAGTCTCAATGACAACAAATAATCACCATAGAATGGTCATTTCTCAGGTGGTGCCTCTTATTCAGTGTTTGCTACTTTGTGGAAGGGAAGAGGTCACCTGAATTTTGTCCTCTGAAAGAAGTTCACATATTTTAAGAATGTCCTGACAGTTTTCCCTCTTGCCTTTTCTAAACTCTGAAAGTCCTCACTGTGTAGGTTATACTGGCACTGGGAACCACCACGACAATGAGCAGGTAGAGCTGTGTGGTCCAAACCTGCACTTGTGTGATTCAGAGGAGTCACAAAACCAGTTTATGCTCATTTGAGAAAAAAATATAAAATGTATTGCCTGGAGAAACATAATAAGGAAAAAAGACAGGGATTGACCTTAAGAACGAAGGTGTCCAGCTGGATGAGGTGGTGCATGCTTGTAATCCCAGTGCGCAGGAGTCTGAGGCACGAGGATCACCATGAGTTTAAGACCAGCTTTAGCTACGTAGTGAGTCCAAGGTCAGCCTGGATTGCATAGCAAGACCCTGTCTCAAAAAACCAAAACCAAAAAGAAAAACATAAAAAAAGGTAGTCTTCCTTATACTTCCCTCTCTCCTTCTATCCTTCTCTCCTCTCCCCTCCTCTCCCCTCTTCTCCTCTCCTCTCCTCTTTCCTCTTCTCTCTCCTCTCCTCTCCTCTCCTCTCCTCTCCTCTCCTCTCCTCTCGTCATCTCTCCTCTCCTCTCCTTTCGTCTCCCCTGTTTCTCTTCTCTCTCTCTTTCACTCTCTAAAACACACACACACACACACACACACACACACACACACACACACAGAATCACACACACCCCTTCTCTCTGTGGTTTGACTTGGTTTCTTCAGTCTGATTCAGTGTCTGTAGAAAGGGGATAAACCTGGCCCCCTCCATTCTTGTTGGGAGTTAGTATGCTGAGAACCATCTGCAAAGGAGAGTAAAGGATCTTTGGCATTAGCTCCAGACAGACAAAATAAAAATCTTAGGTGGTCTCATTTGAATCACATACCTCGTTAATAAGACAGTCAGTGTGACCTGGATAGCATGATGTGTATGCGTGCATGTGTGTGTCTGTGTGCATGTGCGTGTGTATGGACATCTGGGTATGGCACAGCTGGGGCTGGATATTTAGAGATGCACTCAGCTTGGGAGAGGTTACCTGCCATGATAAACTTGTGTTTGGAAAGGAAGAGAATCTCTCTAAAGTAAGGAGTGATATTTGCAGAAGACAAAAGTGGGGCTCAAACACCTACCCTTTCTCTGCTTGATTTATAAATGTGCTTCCTATAAAGCAATGCAATGAAACCGCAAACTTCTTCCTGGTAGGTAAGCCTGCTTGTAGGAAGCATTCTGAACCTGTCACATGACCCCTGGCAGATACCAATGTATGCAGAAGTTCCTACGCTAGTTCAAGCTAAACGTGAAAAAGACAGCCACTCTCTTTACCAGAGGAAAGCCAGTGTGCCAGTCTCTCCCTATTCCTCGGGCGCTTGTCTCCCAGGGGCTCTTGGGGAGAACACCAATGTATTATTTATTATTCCCTGTGCCTTCACAGTTATGGCATGGAACTTGGTGCATAGCAGCTACAGAATCAGTGTTCAGCAAAGAAAATAAATGAATAGCAATCACCTGACCAGCTGCAAAATGGAGAGACCTCAAGTGTGACTTTTTATGCTATCTGGGGCCACACCCAAGAGCTGGCCACACTGCCAACTGATGGCATTAGTGAGAAACTCATTAAACATTAAGAGTAGAGCCCTGCCGTGGCTGTATAGACGTTGCACATGAGTCTGAATGCATATTCATATGAGCCCACATGCGTGATTAACTTGGGAAGCTGACAGGAAGCAGTCAATCTGTTGAGCAAGTTTGTGTTTTATAAACCAGATGTTCCGTATTATTATTCATCGCTTCCTTTGATACTAGAATGGTCCCCATTATGTAGCATAGGAAATGAAGGATATGGAATAATATACATGTATTATACAACAGAACACCACCACCAAGCATTCTGAATGCCTGTTCAAAGCCTGAACAAGCGTAATTTAGCAGCAACTGATTTTAAAGTTCTCTCTCAGATTTAAATTTATGGGATTTTTCCCCAGATGGACCACGGTGACCCCCATCTCCTGCTCCTACCCTTTGGAAAATGAAGGTTGACTCTTGTCTGCACTTTTCCTGGAAGTCAGATAGAGGGATCCAAAGCAATGCTTTTGCCTCAGGAGCAACTGCAGATTGGGGGCCACAGAAAAACAAGGACCCACAGTGTGTGGGGAGGGCAGAGAGTTTCTGGCTGTGATTGGCTGCATAACATCTGCTTGGTGGTCTGGGAAAAAGCTCTTGCCACTGGCTGCTATTTCCTATGGCAGGAGTACAGAATGCCTTTTGATTATAAAGTGCTTATGGTGCAAATGAACTTTCAAATTGATTTTCTTCTCCATGAAATGTTTAAGATGCACAGAGTTCAGACCTGTGGAGACAGAATGGTGGGGTGGGTGAGGGTGGGTGAGTCTTAAGGTTGTACAAGTGCTGTTTCTGGGCTCCTGCCAGCCCTTAGAGCCCCATGAGCTGGTATTATAGGAAGTATACAAGTTAGAGTCCTGGCCAAGCCTATTCAAAGTTGAGCCAGAACTGCCCCTAGAAAAGGGGTACAGGAGACAATGGTTCCACTTGTGAACTCTGGCCAGACTAGACTCAGTGCATGTCCTTCGTTTACCTGAGGCTGGTTACAAATGAGTGGTTTCAGTACAAACGCAATATTTCAGGGATTTTTAAAAATGTAATGTTGCAGTAATTACATTTGGAATTAGCCCCTGAGTAAAGCTGATACTCCATTCTGGTTTAATATTTGGAAGTTCATTTTCCATGATCTTGTGTTTGTGCCAGGACAATTACTAGTGATTTATAACTGATTTTTATTGGTTGTAGGAGAAAAGCTTCATTTCTCATTATTGTCAATGATATGTTTTGATTTCATCCATGATACATCTTGGCATTGCTTGAAATTTTGATTTAGGTTGCACAGTGGAAGTTGTCCAGGGTTATGGATCAGTTCAAATCTGTTTTCTGAATAGCATTAAAGATTAATCAGAGAGTCAGACTTTGGGAAGACTTCTGATTCCAAAAGTGCTGCTTACTGTGGGTTAGTTCTGCCTTGGAAAATGACCTTGCAGGCCTGCATTGGTGGCCGTCATATACTTTAAGTACTGTATTTTTAGCAAAATGTTGGTGCTATGTTTCCACAGGCTGTTATTTGTTCTGTTTATTAGTTTACTTGGTGCTTGACAAAAATAACTGTCAACATAGTCTCTTACTTACTAGTATCTTGTTATCAATATTAAAAAATTGTTTAGTTATTCAAGTACACAATGGTATGTGATTACATGTATATTAATCGAAGTTCTCCACATAAGTAGAATCAATAGAGAACCTACTAGAAAAAGAATGTGCAACTGTGTGTAAATAAACATATAGTATAGGTATAGTTCATGTATTATAGAAATATTATGTATGCATCCATATATATGTACTCTCTCTCTCTATATATATATGTATATATCAACTCTCTATATATGTATATATCGACTCTATATATAGGTGCTCTCTCTCTCTCTCTCTCTATATATATATATATATATATATGTATATATGTATATATCTATATATGTATATAGATATATACATATATCTATATATATGTATATATAGATATATGTATATATCGACTCTCCATAGATATATATATGGAGAGAGAGCAATTTGTATCAAGGAAATGCCTTGTATGATTACAGAGTCTGACGAATCAGAAATTTGACTTTTTTTTTGTTTTGGTTTTTGTTACTGGGGATCAAACTTATGACCTTGTGCTTACCAGGCTGGCATTTGTGCCACTGAGCTAAATCCACAGCCGTGTAAAGGCAGTCTCTAAGGTAGGCTAGCCAAATAGAAATTGCAGGAACAGTTAATATTGGAGTCTTGAGTTTAAAAGCAAATTAGAGGCAGAATTTCAGTTGATTGAATGAGACCTGTCCACATTATGGGAGATAATTTCAAAATCTTCTAATTTAAATCCAAATTAAATATCAAAAGTACCTTTCTTGCAACTCTGTAGAATCAAACAAGTAGGCATCATGACTTGACCAAAGTGAGACTTAAAATTAACTACACTATCACGAGGTCCTGGACCTTAGGAGCTATGAAGATCTTGCTTTTCATGGAAGGGTGTAGACCCATGTTGACATAGATGCAAATCTATTAAAAACAAGCCCCCTCCATTCTTGTTGGGAGTTTTTCCAATACCTGCCAGTTCCTTTTAGCTATCATGATTACTGGCAACACCATGGTGAAAATGGTTGTCCAGCAATGCTTCTTGAACTGTGATATGCATCCCGATTGTTAAAATAGTGATTCACATTCAGAGGGTTTAGAATCAGGTCTGGGACTGCACATTTCCAACAAGCGCTTGAGTACTCGTGTCTTGTGCACTACAGTGATATCCTGTAGCTCCAAGATCCTATTAGAAAAACAGAAGAAAAGGTAAACAGAGTTTAATGACTTTTAGGATACTGGCCAGGGTATGGAGGCGTCCATTGCTTGGATTTTAAGATCTTTTTATGATGCCTCATCCAAGAAATATGAGAGAGAAGTGGTTGACTGTTCCCTGGAACTACAGATATGGAGGAAAAATGCCTCAGAAAGCACTCTAGATCGAAGATGGTGGGTTCCAGTTCACGGAGTGCTTCATGTCTGGTGCGTGAGGATGCCGTGAAACCAAAAAGTATTTCTCTCCCCTCGGACTTGCCAGGCCAGTTCTCTCTTTGGAGTCTGTTGTTTATAAGCTGTGTGACTTGAAGACAGGGAACCAGGGAGTAGCAAACTTTGAGCCCTTGCATATCCCCCAGGTACCATGCCAGCTGGTTACATTTATCCTCATGGCAGTGGTGTTGTGGAATAGTCTCATTTTATCTGAGGACATAAGCTTAACTAATGCAGCTAAAAGTCAGAGCTAAGGATTCAAACCAAATTCAGCTTGGAGCAAAATCTACCTGATTCCAGGACTCTGTTTCCCCATTTGTTACTGGGTGGCATAGGCACGCTCACCTGTTTCCCTTGCGATGCAGCGTGAAAAGCAAGTGTAAGCTGGATCCAACAGTGCCCATCTGCACTTTGAAAGATTTCAGATGGTGTATTTTATTCCTTGAATAGAAATACTTAGGTTCTTAGTTGTGATTTTCAAAGTCATTGGATTATCTTTTTATTTTACTTTTGTTGTTTTGATTTGTTTTGTTTTCCATCTGGGACTAACATTCCAAAATCTGTAGTATGAAAGGGCTTCGACTTGCCTACCTTGTGGAGAATAAATGCTTCCAGACTCTGTGGTTTCCCACAGAGGCAACTCACAAGACTCTTTCTGCCTGTGCTTTTTGACCCTTGATTTTTAGATTATAGAGAAGTGTTATTAGTGCACAGACTGAACAAAAGTGTCTGGTAAGTAAAATAATAAAATCAATCTGTTATAATAAAACAGATCACCAAGATGCAAGCAAGGCTTTATTTTGAAGCAGAGTGGCTGAAAACAGAGGATGGATCCACTGGATGGTCCCCTTACTTCCTCAGCTGAAGGCCGGGGCACTCTCCACCTCCACTTCCTTCCCCACTGGCGCTCCCATAGTGCTGGTCTGTTCACAGCAGCCCTGTCCAGTTTAGCATGTGGCTGTTGCAGGCTGTCTCAGCCCTGAGGTTCCAGAGCATCCTTGGTAACCAGCTTTTCTCTCTCTGTCCAGCTTGCTGATGATCAGGGCCTCGTTCTGATGACCACAGTGGCCATGCCCGTGTTTAGTAAGCAGAATGAAACCGTGAGTATGGTGGATGTTTCCCATTACTGCCAGGAGGGTTGCCTTCTCAGTTTCTGCCTCATTCAAACTCTGGTGGCTTTTTTCCCCTAAGGTTAGAGGGTGTTTACTTTTCTTTTCTTATTCCATCCTGCTCGGAGAACCACCTGGTCAAACACAAATGTCACTCAAATAGATAACAGTTTAGCATTTGTAGCACCTTTAGTCCCTCCCTTTCCAGAATTTTAGTGTTGCATGACCAGAGAGGGAAAAATAAAGGAATTCCTGATAATGGTGAGCTGAGTTCTTATCAGCTCATATTTAGCAGCTTTGCATGGATTTCCAAGTACCATGTACTGGGGTTGTTTAAAAACCAGAAATTTATTCTCTAATAATTTTAGAAGCTAGAAGTCTGAAACCAAGAAGTTAGCAAGGCTATGTTCCCCGTGCAGTGTGTAGGGCAGAATGGGAGAATTCTTTTTTGCCTCTTCCCAGCCTCTGGGGTACCTAGCATCCTTTGGCTTGTGGAAACATCTTTCCAATGTCTGCTTCTGTTTTTATCAAGTGGCCTTTTCCCTCAACTCTTCTCTTTGCTTATAAGGAGACCGGTTTTTGAGCTCAGGGCCCATCTTAGATCCAGAATGATTTCCTCTCATTATCCTGAATTATTACATCTTCAAAGATTCCATTTTCAAGTGATGTGTCATAGTCTGAGGTTCTGAGTGAACGTGACTTTGCAGAGATACAACTCAAGCCTTGACAACCTTCAAAGGAAATGATAAATGGCAGAAGTTTGGATATTTTTCCTAATTGGCCTTTGGAATTCAAGCAAATCACCACAGCTACCTACCTTGGAAACTGAGACATTCAGGTCCCTCCCTTCACCTTGGTCCATGGGTGCAATTTGTGTGCAAGCTATCGGGGTTGTCATATCTCTTTCTGGTCATTTATTGTCTCTCTTCTGGGCAGCAGGTGGCAGTCTAAACTGAGAGTGAGTTTTCCTTGCTGTCTTTCCTGTGAAAAGCTTTCATAAGAGAAACATTCCTGGTTAGCACCCTTAGCTGCTGAGATCACTATGCGCTCTCTCATCAGCTTATTATTTCTAGGAAAGATAATAGATAGTCAATTAAAATGTCTTGGTGCGAGGGTGGGTTGGCACATAGTGGTTGATGCTACTCATATTTTGAGTAGAGGGTAAAGCACACAGAAGGGCCTTCTAGGAATCGGGGTGAATCCTTGATCTATGTCAGTCAGAGGAAGGCACTGGATATACTCTGTGGCAAGTGGCTGCCCATGAGTTCCTGTTTCTTTTGCCAAGTTCACTGTTACTGTTCAATGTTTATTTTCAACAGAGATCGAAGGGCATTCTTCTGGGCGTGGTTGGCACAGATGTCCCAGTGAAAGAACTTCTGAAGACGATCCCCAAATACAAGGTGATGTATGACCTCGCTCCTGACATCAGAGCAGTGCAGAGATCAGGAGCCTCATTCCCCACAGAAGTCAGGCTTCCTGCGTCCCTTTAAAACAGTGTTCTTACCCTGCCATAAACAGTTGCCTTGTCTTTGTGCAATCTGAAGTAAAATAACAGGTATTTTATGTAAATTGACTGTTTATCACCTCCTACCTCAGTTTAAAGGATCAGTGTGAAATTGTAAGGTTAGACATGAATATTTTATTTTTTCTGATGCAAGCAGTGTGTTGACATGACTGGTTTGTCTGATAAGAAGATGGCATGGGGAGTCTTTGGGTCCCATCCAGATAACTAGACCTCTCCTCCCGAATGAGAGGGAAGAAAATCAGCAAGAAGAAAAGGGGTTCTGGCCTTCAGGGCTCAACCCAGGCACACAGCATTGCTCCAGGGCCCTCTAAACGTGGGAGCTTATGTGGGTCAGAGTCCTGCCCTGCTGCTGGTCCTGTTGGTCCACTGGACGAAGGGCTCCACCAGGTGCTCAGAGCTAGGGATCATGCTCCTTCCCTTCTCCCTGGGTGTCAAGCAGATTGGCTGGCTCACCTCCAGTTTAGGCCCGTTGTAGAGCGGAGAGGGCTCCTTCTGACTTCATACAGAGAAATGGTCAGGATATGAGATTATTGGCTGCCGGGGTCCCTGTCTGAAACTCCCTCCCTGATGTGCAGAGGCCTGACCCTCCTTAGTAACGAGGGACCTAATAGTCTTTCTGGGCTTCAGGTAGTAAAGGTTATGGTTAGAGCTCAGCTGAGGAGGTTCTCAGCTCCACTGTGAATGAGATGGTGTGGGTGAGTTCTCTAATTCCTGGTTTCCCTTCTGTCAAGTGGTGACAGCCAGCTGCATATACCAGTGCTTCCTAATTGGAGTTAAATTGCCAAAAGCATGATGGGGCTTCTAATTCACCTGAACTCACATTATCAAGTGTTGGAAATGGCAGGTCCCCAAAACTGAAACCCAGGCTAGTGAGGGTGTGTGTCTAAGGAAAGGGGACTTTATGGCCTCTAAAGGAGAGATTACTTTACTTCTTTGAAATCCCCAGCCACGCTTTGTGCAATGGTAGTATCATAGCCAATGAGGTTTATCCCAAGGCACGATTATTGCTAAATGAAATCCCCAGGCCTGTGTGTTCAGACCGCAGTCCTGCTACAGTTTTGCCTCAGTTCACAAACTCAGTTCTCTTCATGATTCTGGTCACAAACCAATGTGAACAAAAGCAGAATCAAATTTCCCCATAAGATCAACATTGAACCTAATCATTGAATTTGATTTGGTTCTGGTCCAAATTGGTTTGTGACCAGAATTGTGGAAAGAATCAAGTTGGTGAAACAAGGTATCTCTGTATTTAAGGAAAGGTGTCTACCTTGGGAGATCATTTCCACATTTCTTATGCTTATTTCACAAGAGGAGGTACAGAAAGCCAAGCACAGAGTCACTGTGTAATATGCTGTGCCCAATAAATCCAGGCTGAATGGATGCAATATGGAACTTTAGTATATAATCTCTAGGTCAGCTTCTCAGTTTTCCCAGGGCTTGTGTTAAGCCCTTCCTAACATTTTTTCTTAACAATAGATATACATCATTGTCACTTCTATTTATACATAAGGAACTGATGCACAGAAAGCCTGAAGTCTTGCCAAAAGTGAGAGCTGTGATTTTATGCTCCATAATGTCACTATGCTGGGAACGATGGAAGCAATGACAGTGATAATGCTGATAGTTGTAAGTTAAAATACAATACTATTAATAATTAAAATCCAATAATACATTTCTGGAACTCCTCACTGTGTAGTTGGTGTAGTCCGAAGTACTTTCCATGCATCATTCCCATTAAATCCTTCTTTCACTCTCATGTGTGGGGCATTCCATTTAGATCCCTGTTTATTTATGGGCACTTGTAACTCTCTCAGCATCACTGACCCATTAGAAGATAAGTGACAAAATGTACAGGAGAATAGAAAAGACCTCCTCTGAGGGATTAGCTGGTAGTGTTTGAAGTGGAAGCACTGGTATTTTATTCTTTCTGGAGACTCAGGCTGGGAACTGGAAACATAGGTAGCTATGGCTGATGTAGACCTAAGGTGTCTGTCGCTCTTCTGGCTCTTGTAAAGAGCGTTGGGAAAGAAGTAGGTCTCTGCCAAAGATGGCCTTGGCCAACAGGAGAGGAGAGCTCACTTGCAGGAACAGAGTTCAGGTCACACCTTGCCCTCCTCATTAACACCTTGTTAAGATGAGTCAGCCCTTGGTTCTTGGGGGTTTTTCAGAAGATAGAATTCTTTCTTTCTCCCTGAGCTTCATAGATTTCCCCACAAGTAATCAGACTTCCTGTAATTTTTATTAAGAATTCCAGACACCCCAGCAATAATTTCCAGACACCATGGCCTCTGTTCCCATAACAAGCCATTTTATAATTGGGTTCACTTCATTAGCCCAAAGGTTCTCCACTTGGAAGGGAAATGCTCCTTTCCCCAGGCTGGGGCCTGGGCGGCTCCGGCCTGCAGGGGAGCCTGTTCAGGGCCAGGGCCAGGGCCGCTTGGCAGCCCCCCGCCTTGGAAGGCCTTGTGTCTAATCTGTTCTCTATTACACTGCAGGACTGCACATGCAAATGGACAGAAAGACTGGCTCTGTTTGGGATGTAACAAGAGTTAGGGATTTCATCAGCCTATTGATTTGTGGCCAAAACCAAATGTTGGCCATTGTCATATTAGGAGCTCTCCATTCTCAGGGAATTTCATCCACAGGGTGCGTTTAGAAGATCCCACGAATTTCTCTTTTAGACCTGCATCAGGTGGCATCTAAGTGCTACTAACCCACAAATACAACACAAATACATCATTTTCTCAAGACTGTTCTCCTGGGAAAGACGCTAACCTGACTAGTTTGAAGGTCTGGAAGACGCTGAGGTGCGAGGTTGAAAAGGCCTGGCTGTGCGTCTGCTGGAGAAGATCAGCTTTTTCTGGCTTGTTTTTCATATTTACTGTGCTTCAGGTTTTCTGGATGAACTAGGAGATAGCAGAGTGAAGTCTTATGTGTCTTAGGTACATGCACCTTTACCGAGCTCCGGCGGTGTGGGCTGGCCTTGTGCTAGGGCCGCAGAAGTCCAGGTGCTCCTTCCCATGGAGAGCTCACGCTTGCAGAAGAGATGTCACCTTCCAGAACCAGGCAGAAGAAGGAAGGAGAATTGCCTGAGGTCAAGAAGCAACAAAGTATAGATGTAGTGTTTGTGTGCAATATTGTAGAAATTAAAACAGAAAAAAAGAAAAAAAAACATGCCGAAAGTAGAAATGAAAAAAAAAAAAAAAAAGATGCTGAAAGTTTAAAGAAACAAGGTGTGAAGGAAAGGACGGACCAAAACAAAGGTCAGGGACATTTTATCTCTCAGGAGGTGATCCTCAGGCTGAGGGGATAAGGCAGGCAAGGGCACGGCAGGCAGCTGGCGTGGGCAGGGAGGAGAGGTCTGGGTGAGAGGTGCTGTGGTGGCTGCTGCTGCTGTGCACCCTAAGAGGCGCCGGGGAGGGGGAGAAGCCAGTGCGGTGTGTAGGTGAGACCTGAAGGACAGGCTTAGGGAGCCTCATGCATGACGAGGCTTCCATGGCTTTTGCACAGAGGGCCAGGGCCATGTGGCCAGGGTGCCTTTCATCAGCCCTGGGAAGCAGTTGGCACCATCGTAGAAACCTGCCGAGCTAAAGTGGTGGTCAGCTGGGGAGGCAGAGTGAATCTGAGAAATATCTGGGGAAAAACTGGCAGAAGTTAGTGATTACTCAGATCAAAAGATTGGGGATGGAAGAGAAAAAAGAGACAAGGGTGCTGAGCGGTGGTCACCCACCAGCTGGTCTCTTGTACTGCCCCAGAGCAGAGAGCCTGAGGTGCGGGAGATGTGGACTCAAGTGCACATGGGTGATGGTGGAGAGTGAAGATGGACAGGGCCACGAGAGGCAGTCCTTGAGGGATGAGCAAAGAGGATCCTTAGGAGGAGGAAGGGGATTGAGGGAGGACCGGAGGACAAAGCAGAGGGTTAAGAAAACAAGGAAGATTGAGCAGAGAGAGGCAGGGTAGTGGAAGGCCCCTGGGAACTATTGAGAAAAAAATCGTAGTGGCATCTTGGGAGGTGGCAGGAGGCGAAAGGCAGAGTCCACTAGGTTGAAGGAAAAAGGGCAAGAGGGAAACAGGGGTGACAGGTGGGCTCTGAAGAGGACATTGGGGTGGACGGTCCATGCTCCTGCATTCCACAGGAGGAAGCAAAATGCTGAGTTGAGCTGGGAAGATTCTGCACTAAATTCAGAAGTGCTCCTTGTCTCTTCCTCCTCCTCTTCCTTCTCCTGTTCCATCGCCCTCCATGCCAAACGCCCTGCTATGTATTTTGACCACTTTGACTTTATCCTCATGGACCATATATTCTGGCAGGAGGAAGCACACATTAAATAATAAAAGGTCTTGATGGACACCTTGATTGTTTATAATCCACCTAACACATGATTGAGCTTAACACTTTTATAAATGCTACATAGGAAAACTACAGTGTATTAAGGGGAGTCCTACCTTCTTTTGAGACTCACAAGCAAAACAAGAAGAAACAAAGTCATGTACATTAGAACATGCTGAATGTTTGGCTGACTATATAAAAAATAGTTTGGCTTGATGTTGTTTGAATTTCCAATCAAAGACCATTTTTTGCCTTTAATAGAAAAAGTCAAACTCTCAGAGTCCTTTTTGACCCCTCCAGCCCATGTCAAACCGGGACGTAATAATAGTAATTAATGCAATGTTGACTGTGTCTGACATTTTTCCAAGAGACAAGATGAAAGGGACGATACCCATCTCAAAGGATAGGAAATCTCTGGTTTATCTTTCGCAACATAATGAAATATATTTTTATCATTAGAATCAAGTAGAATCTTATTAAGACTTGCTGTGCAAGGTAACTCTGGAGGAAATGTCGGTTGCCCTTGACGACGGTGTGCATATTTGCTTTATGTAATGCAACGGAAACTTTTAATTGCTGGTGTTAAATTCTCTGAAGTTAATTTCACATCACCTTGACGTTAAGCTAACAAGCAGACAGGGTCACTCCTGGTTTGTAAATGGTGTTGTCTGAATCATTTAATAGTATCATATTCAAGAAGGTGAGTGCAGAAAATTTAAAGAAAAATAACAATGAGAGATCAGAACTGTGAAATAACTTCTCAGAAAAAAACTACAGGTTTTTGTTTTTGTTTTTTGCCTCTTCCTTTTCATTGCTCGGGCAAAAGTGGGTTGCATTTTCTTTTTCTTTTCTGAGAAAGATCAGTATGGGTTTTATGCCAGAGGCTATTTTAATACGTAAATGATTTGTAGGTAAATTTATTGTAGCCAATGGGTGCAGTCAACTGTGTAATAGAAATATTGTCAAAAGACTGAGATTATTATTTAAATAAGTGCAGTGTTAAATTTGATTACATGCTTTTTAAAGCTAATAAAATATTTCACTGCTCACAAACTATTTCTTATAGTCCCATTTGGTCAGAAAACATAAATTAAGTGAGGCTCTGCATAGAAAATTACCCTGGCTTTGTGTCGATGGACACATGCATGGAAAAGGTTGGCGGCACATGGTTTAAAGACCAAAGGACATGAAGAAGCTGACACGCTCCCATGTAAGCTGGCAGAGACACTTTTATCCTCAAAGAATTATGAAAAATGACAGCCCTGGAGAGGCCATGTTTGAGGTGGCTTCTGTGGGCCTGGAACTTGAGGAAGCCTGGAAGTGAAGTAGTGTGAAAAATCGCTCTTCCTTACTTTGGGTAGAATAGAGATGCCCGATTTTAAAAGTTCTGTTCTGAGGACATAAGTCATTTCCAGAAACAGTAGCGAGAAATAGTAGTTCCAGAAACAGTAGTTTGTTTGTTTAAAGTAATTGTTTTTGTTTTAAATAATCTGAAATAAAGCCTTTGGATGCTAATGTAGGCTGTGACATTTTAAATTGTACTGTTTGCCCAGCTTACCCAGTGACAGGTCTTCATTTCCAGCAAATGTCAAGGATCAGTGCCTTGCATTCATTTTAATGAAATATTGTGCTGATAAGGGTTATGAATGCCAGGTTTAAGCTGTAAATTACTAAATGCCAGGCTGCTTCATGCTCTGTGAATTCAGCAGGGAGCAGGCTAATGAAGGTTTCTCTCGCTTCCTCTTGCAGTTAGGGATTCACGGTTATGCCTTTGCAATCACGAATAATGGATACATCCTGACGCATCCAGAACTCAGGCCACTGGTAAGAAAAATACACCTTTCTGTTTCTCCTCTTAGGATTTTTAAGCGATTTTCTTCAGTTCTACAATAATGACACATTATAGCAATTTTCACTTTAAAGCTACTCAATTCATCTAATATTATAAATGTTGTTTTAACAGCTTATACATCAATACACAATATATCAATAATGTAAGATAAGTATATTTTCTACCATACTTTTATATATAAAAGCATTTATCTCCAAGTATCTTAGTTACTTATTTCAATAAATATCTGTAAATATTTGGCAATGTTTTATTTAACTCTTGACATCCATTATAATAGGCACTTTTATATAATAAATTAACTCACACTCCAGCCCTAAACTACTTGTGCAAGTCACACTTGGTGTAACAAATTAGAAAACAAGATCTGTGAATAAGATCTCTTCATCACAGGAGGATTTGCCCCGAATTATTCATAGTGCTTTCAATTCCTTCTGCTCAGAGTGGAAATAGTTGAGACTGTATCCATTTCCTACCCCAGTTGGTGTTAGGTGACCTGCTGTATAGACCACTTTCTTTCCTTCAACGTCTTTGTTAATGTCTCTAAGAGTGGGCCTTGGCACATCCAGGAGAGCTGCGACCTCCTCAACCCTGACCCCCAAGTAAATGCTGCCCAAATCCCTTTGTTTAGAGCAGTGAGGACTCTGAGATGGCAACCAAAATTGTCAGGAAGGGGCCCTCATCTGCAGCAGTATCTGCTCTGGACTCTGGAGGGGCAGCAAGTGGACACCTGCTTGTGTTCCTTGACCAATTGCAATATATTGCAAAAAGGACATCCTTTTAGTTCAGTGCATATTTATTTAATTTTAAAGAAGATATAAAAGTATACAGAGCAATATAGTGAGCACTGCTTTTCAAGTTCAGAAAGCATAGATCATTTTCTCTAGCAATGTGCGGACTCACAAATACACATACACGTGCATGTACGTAAATGCACATGTAGTCAGCCTCACACGTATTTTTCCTTTTCATCAGAATCAGAAAATAGCAGCAGGGCCTGCTATGCAAATGTGTGCTGGCAAAGTGTTGTGGGGGACCAATTGGCTCCTTTCTTGCATCATTGTTTAGAAACAGTTCATGTGGGAGTTCCATCATCATCCAACTTTGCTCTAATCGCCCTGGTATTAATGGAGTCATGAGCACATCATGTGGAGCCCATATGCATGCTTTCAGATGGGACTTATGGTAATAATCCCAGAAATCTTTGTCATTATCAGAAAAGGACTGAGTTGACTAGTTAGCTAGTTCCAGTGTTAGTCAGAATTATTAAAAAGTCGGATTGAACAGTTTGTCAGGATGTTTGAGTCTAGACAGCTTATTAGTACATTACGCATCTTTAGGCAGCCCAGCTGAGGTTGTTTGTTGGGGGTCATGGAAATTCACGGTTGGCGTGGCTGAGTATGGGCTCCCAGTCCTTGCTTATTTCTAACTAGAATGGACCAGAGTCAGTGAAACAGTCATGTCTACATCTTTTGCCAGTGAATGAATTAGCTTCTTAAATACTTGTTTTTGATGGAAGGAAATGGAGCCAAAGTCACCAGGGCAGTTTCTGTCTCTCTGCAGCTATAGGAATGATCATCTGCCCTCTGCACATTCTATTCCCAGTATTTGCCTAGGTTTCCTGCTTTCTGGATCTGCAGCGTGACCCATTTGCACCTCGTCAAGCTGATGTACTTTCCAGAGTTGTGGCCACTGTAAGGGTAGCTGAGAAACTCCTAGAAAAGCAGGTCAACCGAGCTGACAGTATGCATCTTCTGGTGGTATAAGGTCCTTCAGATCCAAGTCACTTCTGTTATGATCACTGCTTAAACCCTGAACTCAGAGGTTTCATCAAAAGCCAGGGTCAAATGTCCTGGGGTGATCTAAGAAAATGTCCCACATCTTACTTGTAAAAACCAGTGATAGGAAAGTCACAGTCTATACATGATAAGAACATTAGGAATGGTCAGGCCAGTGTGCCATCTGTCTTACTCATGTTTCTAGATATGATGCCATCAGATGTTTAAGAGAGATTATGAGCGATACCAGCCAATGAGGACGTCATGCATTAACTCATCTTCAATATGACAGATAAGTATCTACTGACTCTGCTTTGAGTTTTGCATTTCTGAATAGAACTCAACTATAGTTAAGCATCAGACAGGTTAATTCCTAGTCATACCATACACAGGGCTGTCATCTTGGACAAGTCACACAGCTTTCTCTGAGCATCTTTTTTCTCTGCTTATCCTTCTATAATGAGAGTGTGGACACCAAAGCGTGGTTAGAGGAAATAAAATAATGTGAGCCAAGAATCTGGGAGAGCACATGATGTGCTGTTGCACCGGGGCATTGTGATTATTCTTGCTTCTGTTCATCTGTGCTCAACCACTAAGGAAGATGCAGGGGTGATGGAGGCTCAGTGGGATCTGAAGAACACATTTGGATCATTCGGTTGGTTCAGCTTCTTATGATGAGCATTAACAAGAGACTGACAGTGTGGTGTACACAGGCATGTATGCACGCGCACATGTGCTCTTAAAGTTTTCTTTGTTTGTTTGTATGGAGCAGTCTTGGCCTCCTCTGGCTTAGAAGACAGTGACGTTATATGTAAGCCCTGCCATACGAGGAAAGCAAAGTTTTCTGCTTTTGTATCTGAGAGTAACAACAAAAACTAGACTAGAAGCCATAGAAGCTGAAGATCAGCCTTCAGAGATGTGCCAGGCTCTGGCAGGTTGTTATTCTTCTCTATTTTATTCACATTTCTGAATTTCCTCTCCTCCTTCCTACTAGTCCATGTAGGACTTACTAGGGACTCAAAAGATAAGTGAAGGAAAGAACCCTTCAAAGTCACCATTTTCATTGTCATTTACCTTGGATTCCTCTGGAGGGTGTCAGTGGCATCTACATTTCCACTAGCGACCCAGTATCTGTGCTGGGTGCATGTCCACCCTGACCAGACCATGCAGCACAGCTGCCCCGAGCTTCCCAGGCTGGCTCAGGCAAGAATCTTTCAGGCACTGCCATATAATGTGATCCTTATTTTAAGAGGACACCCGATTGTTTCTGGCGAGGATGGTGGGTGTGTGGGTGAGGTTGTGATCAGTGTGTGGGCTATGGAGCAGGCTCACTTACAAAACTCGTGTTTCATCTCTATCTGCCACTGAGGTGGTTTCTGGCCCAGCAGAGGAAAGAAGTGGGTTTCTCTGAAGCACAATGCCAATATCTTTGTAATTTGTCCAGTGAAATCGTTCCCCCAAACTTCATGTTTGGCTTGGTTTTATCCAGTATTTTCTTTCATCTTGTATGAGTTGGGTGTGAATAATGAAGTATCCACAAAAACAGCTCAGACACAGACTTATTCAGCAGACTCACTTGGGTTTAGCTGGCCATGCTGCTGGAGTAATACTGTCCTGTGATAATGGGCTCTCCTCTGTCCTGCTCTGAGTATTTTTCAACCACTCTGCTTCCCACCATTTTGTGACCTCCTGATAGATTCACTGATGCTGATTCAACAAGCCTTTGCCAGGTTCCTAGTGTACCCAATCCTGCATTGGACTGTGCACTGAGGTAGCCTGCCATCCTTCAGTGGCTGTGGGACCCTTCCAGAGGGATCCCACATCTCTTCTTTGGGTGGGGAATGGAACCCTAGCTCAAGGGGGATTAATGTTGGACCTGGATAAATGCTTCTTATATAGTTAATGTTGATTTGAATATTTTTGCTTGCTCTTTCCCATTCTCTAGCTGATTGAGGACACAGCTTCTGTCTACATTTCACTTTCTTGCTCTTTGTCTTTGAGTACTTTATGGCTCTTTCGCAGAGCACAGAGGCTTGAGTGTGTCTTTCTTTGCTCAGCGGATGGGGAGAGGAAGGACTCAGAATCACTCTTGTTGGGACTCTGATGATCTCTCTGTCCTTCCCTTTGAAAAGAAAAGTATATCAAAGTCGATTTCCTCCTCTGGAGGAGGCCTGGAATGTAAATGAAACCAGCCAAACCTCCAAGAGCACACAAAGCTGGTTCCCTTCCAGCAGCCACAGCAGTGACAGTGTTCCATGAAGACGAGCCATGGCAAATTTTAGGTCTCATTTCTACAAAGCCCATATAGAAAACTGCCCAAAGCTGTCTGCATGCTCAGTAGGTGGGGGGAAATACTGGAAGGATTCTATTCTAGGTGAAAATGTGCTCCTCACATGGCCCACTGTTCTATGAGATGGGATACAGGATTAATGGAGAGGAATTTACACTTATTTACTCAACATTCCATGGATGCCCTCTATGTTCTGGACCTGATCAAGCTCCTGGAGAAGTTATTCTAATGTGCCCAAGGCAAGGAAGGCACGATCTACTAGCGTGGAGAAGACATCAGTACTTGTAAGGAACTTGCAACAGTGAGGAAGGTGCATCTTTTGTTTCTTTGTTGTTATTGCTATGGATCTTAGGATGCTTTTCCTACATTCACTAATTCCTTTTATGGGACAGGCATTGTTTCCCTGCATTAGTGCTCTTAATCATTAGCTAACGGAATAGGAAACCTAAGGCACATGAGCCCTGGACTGACTCAGAGATTCAGAGAAGGTCAGAGGGCGGACCTGGGTGAGGCCTATATAGAAGGCAGCCTGGGGTCTCTGAGCATCAGGCTCAGGATCTGGGATTCCACGAGGAAGATAGGAATGTTTCAGGTGGGAAGCTGAGGCCGCCCATGATAGGGACTTCCCCTAGTCATACAGCTAGAAAGTGCCTGAACCAGGACCCTGATCCCATCCACTCGGATGCGCTCTGTTCAGTCTGCTGTGTTGGCTCTTCAGGAAGTGGGAGGCTGTGTGGTTGGAGGGTGGGGGTGGCCGGGAGGCCTGGTCTCTGCAGCCACATGGATGACGGGAGGCAGTGGTGGGATGGTTATAGTTAGAATCTGTCTAGACTTAGCGCTGTCCAGTAAGAACATAATGTGATCCAGAAACATGACCTGCCTCTATAATTTAAAATTTCCCAGGAGCCACATCTTAAAGAGTAAAAAAAGAAACAGGTAAAATTAAGTTTAAGAATATATGTTATCTAATCCATACATTTCCAAAATATTGATGCTTTAACGTATAACCAATGTAAAGCTTATGAATGTTACGTTCTTTTCATACCAGTCTTGGGGATCTTGGAGTGTATCCCACACTTAACAACAGACTTCAACTCAAATGCCTGTTTTAGTCCTCCAGTGCTGTATGGCAGTGCCCACCCTAATGGACAACAAAGATCTGGAGGATGCCTGGATGTTCTGGATCTCACTAGATGTAACTCATGATAGGTCTTCCTCTTCTTTAAAGTGGATTAGAACAGACCCTGCTGCCACAATTACCGCCTATCATTCGTGTTATTCTAGAAGTCTGTCTAACAGTCTGTGGTCAGTCAGCCTCCTCCACTGTGGCCACCACCCTCTCCCCAGCTGGGGACTCTTTCGCCTCCAGGGCTGGAAGTGGGAGGTTGGCATGATGGCCAGGGCAGATGGTCTGTCTCCCTGGCTTGGCCAGGAAGCTTTGAGTGTCCCAGCCATGTGAGGTCACTCCCAAACCACGTCGACTTCCTAAACCAGACCGCCACAGGGTCAGTAGGCAGAAGGCGTTAGCCGCACTGGGTGACTCTGAGCTGTCAGGTTACTCAAATCGAAATGTTCAACCATCTAAACCACTTCTGTTGTCCTGGAAAACTCAGGGTAGCTTCTAAGCATAATGGTGTCATCTTTCTAACTCATGAGAGGAGTCTCACACAGTACTGCTGGTCCAGCCCCTGGCTCTCTGCAGCCTGACCCCTGATAAACACGCCCAGCCCTCCCTGCACCACGCCTACCCCACTGTGAACACTGATTCTGCTGCTTTGTCCTCGTGAACACCCAGGCAGTTCTTTTGCTATACCTTGTTTGCTGTTGTGCATTGGTTATACCTGGCCCCCTCAGAAGATTATTGAATATGCAGACTGACATTTAGACATGATAATCAGCGTAAATGTTCTCATACTTTGTCCTCTTGCATGGAACTAAGTGGCCATTCCCATGAGTACTTACAAGTATATACTAAATCCTAATTAGAGAGTGTACATCAAACACTAGTTCAAGTAGGAGTTTAAAAGGTAGGAGCACTGTTAAAATTCTTATCTAAGTTCAGCAGCCTTAGGTCAAGCAGTGGGCCATGTGAACAGATTCTCCAGGAAATTTAGATATGAAGTTTAAAGGGAATCATTGTATGATTATGTGTTTCTGGCCCTTCTGTGCCTTTCTTGGGGACCCCCAGCTCCTTCACACTCTGGATGTGGGTGCTGGCTCCTTCCATCTGGAAGCATGTTCCAGATACACTCACTATGGCCTCTGTCTCATCCTCGGCTCGGCGTCTCAGAGAAGCATACCTTTCCTTATCACTCTTCATTCTTCGTGGCCCCTGCTCTGTTTCTTTGGGTCACTGCTCAGTCCTGGACAGTGTCTCCGTGTTTGTTCATCCCCTGTAGGACTTTGCTGCTACCCTCGAGAGTAGTCAGTTGGATGGTGCTGAATGGTACTGAGCGACAGTCTGTGTACCAGGTGCCCACAATAAATGAGTGCCAGTGCCAGACACGCTTCCATCAAACACTGACTGGTTGTCTCTGTGCCAGGTACACAGGGCTGGTCAAGCCCTCCCTTTTACCTGCTTCTGCCCTCCTGCTTGCCTGCACATGTTCATCATCTGTTCCTGTGTCAATCATGGTGCTAGCTAGTGGGGACAGAGGATGTCTCTGCTCAGAAGTTCATTGCACAAAGCAAGTCCCCAACACAAAGGGGGCCAAGGAGAGCAATGACCTCCCATAGGGACCATCTGCCTTTCCCAGGGGTGGGTGCCCTAGAATTTAGGAGGGCTTCTTGGAGGAAGTAGAGGGGGACTGCTGCCATAATTCACTCTGGGTATATTTTTTCCATGCACCGGGACCCTTACCCTCTCCCCAGGCCTGCTGACTTTAGGTAAGAGAGGCATGGTTCTTCTCTAGTTCCGGGGCCACGAATCCTACCGGTCTCAGCCTATGGGGGAATAGAAAATGGTGCTGCATCACTGGAAAGCTTCTCTGTAGTGGAACCCCTTAGACCCCATGCTGGAGGCCCTTCACCTCCTTGGCCTCTCTAAGCTGTCAGGGTGCTGGTGAATTGGAGGCGACTACCCAGTAGGTGGCGCACAGGCACTGCGGTGTGTGGTTCCACGTAGATGGCGTCTGCTGCTGGGCTTCAGAAAGGGGCCTGGGAGACCCTGCTTAGGCCTGGTCTAATCCATCCTGTGTAGTTTAAGGGAAAGAATTTCGAGATGCTTAGGAAGTACCATGCTCAGAACGGTGTGTCCTTGAAAAAGAATGTCGTGCCCCCACCTTTGAGCAAGCCTCTTTGAAATACATTGTTTGGTTAAGAGAGACCAGAGGCTGTCCTGCTGCCCTCTTGCTGAAATTGTTGAAGGCCCAGTGAGACAGTGAGAGCTGCTGGTCTGTCTGTCTGTCTGTCTGTCTGTCTGTCTCTTCGCCTTCTGTGCCTGGGGATTGAACTCAAAGCCTTTGTCCTCAGTTGTGTCCTCAGTCCTTTCTATGTATTTTTTATTTTGAGACTGTCTCATCACGTTTCTAGGTTGCCCACACTAGGCTGGCACTCGTGGTGCTCCTGCCTCCACTTCCCCGAGTGCTGAGATGCAGGTGTGCCTGGCCATGCCCACTCCGGTCTAGACTCCTGAGCAGAAGGCTGTGTCTCAAGGGGGAGACTAAAGATACCATTCAGGTGTTTAGGGTTTTTTCAGGCAGGAGCTATGTGTGGTTGTGCAAACCTCAAAAACTCCACAGTCTCTTGGTCCCTATACCATAACTAGGTACAGTTGTGCTTGGATGGTCAAGTGGATCGGTGCACGTGAAACCCATCCCACAGGTGTGTTTGGAGTGTGTACGGTGAACATTATTAGTGCCCCTGGGTGCTGGCTGTGGCGGCACTTAGGGGACCAGCAGGGAAGTTGTGCTTGCTGCCCTGGGTGCTGGGGAGGGCCCCCATGCTGAGCACCCTTGTGCCTGGACCCCATTCATGTTAGCACTACCCAGAGGGCTCACTGCATGTGAAGATGGTCAGTAGACAATAACATTTGTTTAAAATGCAATTAACTAAGTCAACATAGGAAAGAGGGAGAAAGTGCTCCCTGATAGTTCACCCAAGGATAAGCCTATGGATGATAAAAAATGAAGTAACTTAAATAAGTAAATATATGAAAAAGAATGGTCCCTGATGCTTTAGCCAAAGAATGTTACAAGTCACAAAGTAAGTTTGGATCAGTGTTAATATTTATACTGCCAAAAACAATTGACAATGCAGTTTTCGTAAAATTTAATTTATTCAATTGTGAGAAGTTGCTGCAGTTCTGAAGCTGTGTCTTCGGGTTTTCTGACGGATGTGCCTGGGTACTGGGGAGCCTCCGCAGCCTCCCTAGACTCCGTCCCTTCCTCCTCAGCAGTCAGCACTGAGGTGGCTCCTCCCTGTCCCTGCGGTGCCTGTCTGTGGGGTCACCCATGAGAATGGAAGGCTGGCTTCAAAATCTGTGCCCTTCCTCCACGTGTCACATGGGGCGAGCTGTACCCTATGTAAAACACACCAGCCTGCGTCTCTCTGTGACCTTGCTCGGGCTCCTGCAGCTGCTCCTCCCACTGTACTTCCCTGAAGAATGGGCAAAAAATTCTCTACTGCTTCTCACTTCAGAGAGCTGCACCATTTTCTTAGGTCCCCACACCCTGCCCACACTGTCATAGTAGCGTCTAAAGACCTTCCTCGCTCAGCTGTGTGGACGCTCATGTTTTCTGCTAAGGCCTAGACAAAGGTAAGAGTAGACTGAAGACTTATTTCTCTAAGCCATGAAAGAAAGAAAAAAAAAAAAAGGAGGAAAGATGCAAAGGAAAAGAGAGAGGAACGAAGGAGGGAAAAAGAAAAGGATGAGAGACATTTCTACTAGTCCCTTTATTTGTTTACTATTATTTCATTTAGGTATTTATCTCCCATTACAGTGGAGGTGGAGAATTTCCATACACCCTTCAATAAATCACCCCTTCGTTCAAGTGAATAAGAATTGATATCTGTTGCTTACAACCTAAGCAGCCTGACTGATTCAGTCATCAAATTCTTTTTTTTTTTTGGGGGGGGGGCACAGAGGGTGCCAGGGATTGAATGCATGACCTCACACTTGCCAGGCAGGCACTTGTGCCAGTGAGCTGAACCCCCAGCCCTCAGTCATCAAATTCTAAGGTTTGGGAACTCCTGCTGGCCAAGGCCCTGCCCCTGCTGTCAGGGAGCTCAGAGCGTGACATCCTGCTCTGTTCTTCGGAATACAGGTCCCATCCCACCATGCTTCTTGCACAGGCTGGAGTTAGTCATCCCACTGCACTGCAGAACTCTCTGGACACACTTGTCCTCTCGCTGTGCTATAGTAAGCTGGAGACCGCAATCAGACTGTGTATTTATCACCCTTGTGCATCCAGGGGCTAAAGGGTACTTGGCAGGCACAGGCGGTGAAATGATGAATAAATGGGTAAGGAAGACCCACATGTGAAAAGCCGAGCACAGGATAAAGTAGCATATTGTCATGCTCCATGGATGACTCTACTGGCAGGAAGTAGAATTCATGAAAAGCTCTTGGTACCCAGCTGTGGACTGAGTGGTTAGGGAAGGCCGCAGCAAGATGTAAGCTTAAGACCACCATTTATGATCCAGCCTAGCACAACTGGGAGCAGCAGGGGACCCTTGGGATACCTAAAAGTAATTTGCTCATTTGTGTATGGAGGACTCTCAGTTCCCTTCTTTCCTTCCTCCCCTCCTTCCCCATGTGACGTATTTATTGAGCACCTACTTCCTGGCACATATGCCATTAGGTGCCAGGGAACCAGTGATGAAACAAGATAAATAAATTCTCCCTTTATTTGGTGTTTGCAATCTCATGGAGGAGATTTCATAAATAAATGGATAAATACAGAGCAGCACTCTACATATTGGATAAATTCTCTTGAGACACCAATGATATGAGAAAATAAGAGGTGGGAGAAACATCACCTTATGAGGATGTTCTGGGAAAGCTTTTCATAGGGATGCATTTGAAGCTGATCCCTGAGGGATATAAAAGAAATCTATGCAGAGATTATGGAGACGGACTCAAGACAAGGGACAATATGTGCAAAGACCCTGGGGCACAAAGAGGTTTAATGTGCTATGCTCTGGAATCTATTGAACACATTAGGACAGATTTCCAAGGCAAAGATTCAATGATAAATTTCTACTTGTAGCACACTTAATGAACCAGCACTACTCATTCCCTGCTTTCTTCCATTTAGCCTCACTGTTCCCGCATGTGCTTCTGGACTCACTGCAGTGGGTTCCTGAGTGAAGACTGCAACTTCTAGAATCCACTCTCCCCAGGCATGTGACAGGCCAGGTGCACAAGGCATTACTGTCCCTCAGCCACATACTGATGAGCGCTGCCCCACTGTCAGGTGGGATAGCGCTGAGGTGTGTGTGCTGCGGCCCCAGTTGCCCACAGTGGTGACACAGTTGCTGATTCACCTGAGGTGGGCTGCCTTTCTATCACTCAATCATGGCCATGTCCCTGCAGGCATTTTCTAGGAAATCCTCTTAAAGAGAAATCTTGCATACAGTCTGATCTTGAGGGTGGGATTGACAGTTCTCTGTGAAAATGACTTGCTGTGGGCCAAAACCCCAAATACAGTTTTGGGTGTACTCACCTGGACAGTCACACAAACCCAGCCTTTCTGTCCAGGTCTTGGTGCATGCCTTGCCTTGTGCTTCTGGGAGTCACTTTGTATTTGGCACTGAGGGAGCACCGGCTTTTTGCTGCTAAATAATCAAGAGTAGGCTCTGGAAGGAGACTTGTTCAGAAAGGATTCTCTGCTGCTTTATTCTTTGGTGAAAGGATTTGTTGAGAAAAAAGCTTCTCTTCTCACTGGACACACTCTGACCTTACTTTTACTAGATTAATTTCATATCTAGAGTGCCCCATCGTGGATGATGAATTAGCAATAAAAAGCTCATCAAAATGTAATTACAGGCAATGTGTTGAATAATGATCTCTTAAAAATTCCTATAGATTTGTCTGCACCTCTTTCTCCCTGTGGGGGAAATGAGCCTCAGCTGCTAGCTACCAGCCCCAGCTTAGGAATTCAGACCCTAGCCGGGCTGTGAGGCTGAGATGCGAAAGCTGGCTTCTATCATTGCCCGGTGTCATCTCGTTGATCAATTGCTTTTCTCCATGCAGAGCACATCTTTATACAATTTAAAGGACCATTTCAATGGGGGTAGAACATGCAGGAAGTAGAAGCCCAAGGCAGAATAAAACCCGACTCCTCCATCTGTAGCAGCCAGTTGGGAGAGAGTTATTAATTAAAATGTTAACTGCCCAGACAATAGCAGGCAGACCAACGCTGAGAAAGCCTGAGAAGCAAGCATTAAGGCTTTCATAACTGCAAATTCCAGAAACATTTGCTCCTCCTCCAGATAGGAAACGGAACCATCTGCCCCCAGGAGGAGATAGCTGAGCTGTTCAAGTGATGCTAAGCTTTCCCAAGGGAGCCCACCTCCTCTCTATCCAGGGAGGTGGCTGTGGCCTGGGAGATAACCTAGCCTTACCCTCCCTCTCTGGAGGAGCCCTGTAAAGCCCTACAGCTGGGTTTGACAGCAGAATATTCAGATGGTCTGGACTGGAGATTGCCTCCACTCATTTGAATAACTGACGAATTCAATCATTTGAATGCCAATGATTATTCTTAAGAGTTTACATTTTAGAAAGACCTTGCATGTGAATCCCCGTGAGAGCACTAAATTGCTGTCTAATTAACAGTCCCAAATTATGTGTATTTAAAAGATAATGAAGAGTTTGAAAGTTGTTGGAATAAGTGGTTATACATTTAAATCCATCACTAGAAATTTGTTAGTGATGTGTGGAGTTTTCCTTTATTTCTTGCTTCCCTCTTTGAAGTTCAGTAGACCCAACCTTGCAGGGTTAAGTCTGGTAGCAGTAAGATAAAGGCAGATGTTTTTAATTATTCCAGTTCAAACCCCCAAATAATTATAAGCAGCTGTCATTTTTACATAATCCTAAATGATAAAGACCCGAAGAATGCAAATAAAAATGTTGAGACCATGGGCCTTTTGGCAGAATAATTTGATCCCTGTCATACAACAGGACTGACCACTGAACTTCCTGTAAGGTGTGTGTTCACTATTATTCTCTTTACTCAGCTTTTGCTAATCATGTGATAAGAAAATAATATTTCCAACACATCTTCCAGATCCATTTCTACATTTCCTATGGATGTTTACTGGGCAAAAGAAAACAAAATGGATTATTGAGGCAAGAAAGAAATTCAGATTATTGGGGAAAGAAAGACACGTGGCTAAGCCAGGCAGGGCTTTTGCTGAATATCCTTCTCAGGCTTGCTTGCCCCTTTCTCCTTGGGATGGAGTCTTCCCCTGTGGCTCCCACACTGACTTCTTCCATCCATTAGGAGGCATGACAGGACTGTACTTGGTGGCGTTCCCTTGGCCTGTGACCAAGGTTTTCAATGCAATGGTTGCTGTGTCCATACATCACCTCTCCAAGGGACAGAAACCTCAGATGAGCTGACCTGCCTGCTCCAACCCTGTGGCTTAGGTCTCAAAGTCAGTATTTCTGTGCCTGTCTTGCCCAGGAAGCGTGGGAGGCTTTTGAGTGGCAAAACTAGGGGACATTTAGCATAACCGCAGTGGCTTCTCCCATTTGGATCCAATGAAGACAAAACCCAAATCCAAAATTTACAGTGGGTTGAACAGAAACCATGTGCTTCAAGCAACACACATAGACCAGCAGCCAGAAGGAAGACACGTATATGTACATTTATTCTGAAAAACACCAAGCGCTCTTTAAATTGAAGCAGAACCTTCCTTGGAAAAGCCATGCTTGAGCAGAGCAGACTTCCCAGTGAGCTAAGCTGAATTTCTTGTGGGTGAGAAGTTTAAACAGATGAAAGAGAAAAGGAAGCAGACCCAGGTATTTATTACTCTTGGAGCAGTAAAGTACAGTATCATCAGGCATTGTCACTTCTCCCAGGAAAGTTACAGAGGAGCCTCAGACTCATATCCTGAACGTAAAAGTCAACTATGCTATCTGGATTCTCCCATAACTCTCCTGGAGTTCCAGTTTCTAGCTACCTTCCAAAAAGTGACAGGGAAGGGTTGTGACTTTACCGACTTCCAGTATTGCAGCAGGTATGATCAGAGTATGCCTCAGACCTTTGGTAAACAAAGCCCTTGCTCACTCAGGCTCAAATTAAAAAAAAAAAAAAAAAAAAATATATATATATATATATATATGTGTGTGTGTGTGTGTGTGTGTGTGTGTGTGTGTGTGTGTGTGTCCTGTAGATTTAAGGGAAAGATTCCTTTGAGACTTGATCATTTGAAACTCAGTTCTGGTCGCTTCTAGGGACCTGGTGAGTAGCTAATTGGTCACCTTCCCAACCACCCCTCCTGTGTCTCGAAGACACATCTGCAGTGGGCCCTGGCCAGCAGTCTCGGCTCTGGAACTCTGCCCCTTGCTCTGTGGTTCTCCATTGAACATGGCCATCTCTGAGGCCAGGTGCCTGGGTTGCACCTCAGTTATGCCACTATCAGCTGAGTTACCATGGACAAACTATTTAACCTCCCTGTCCTCAATTTCTGCCACAGAAAAGTGGGGCCAAAAACAGTGCCCAGTGCAGGAACTTGGGTGGGATATAAATGATCAAATGCATACAAAACACCTCACTTGGACCAGGGGCACAGTCACGGGCACTTATGGAAGGGACACATACACTGCTCCTTCTCATATGTTCATGGAAAACCTGCTCTTTGCTGAATGTTATTCTAGAGTCTTATAACCAATGATGAACAAGAAATAACTGTTTTTCTTCAAGATGCTCAGCACCTGGCGTGGCAAGCAGCCAAATAAGCTCATACTGTGCAACAGAGTGTGGCAGTGGGGCTGTCAGGAAAACCAAGGAGAAAATGGGAAGGACTTGAACTGATCCTGTAGTGGCTCAATGCAGACAGGTCCCGTCACAGGATTCGCTGTTGGACTCTGAATTGGTGTGAAGCGTGTCAGGAGCAGATAGGATAGCATGTGGAGAGGCCTGAAGGCAAGAGTGACTCTAACATTTTCAGCAGCCAATTATATTTAGCTAAAGGAGCACAGTGAGAGGCAGAAAGTGCACCGAAGAGAGGCAAGCATGCGATGGGACTTAGGGGATTCTGGAATGTTCAGTATTGTCTTGCAGGACGTGGGTGCACATGAGGGTGTGGTCTGAGTTTGGTTGTGGAAGAAGCCTTCTGGCTGGAGGCAGGAGAATGAGTGGGAGTGGGTAGGGTCCAGGAAGACAGTCTATTTCAAGGACATTTACCCTTATCCAGTAAGTGGTACCATAGTAGCTGGCACTAGGCTGATGGCAAAACTTCTGTGATTCAGTTCCAGGACCCTTGAAGGGTAGCAGCAATCAGCGGATGTTGTAGTTTGACAGACCCTGGCTGCTTTGTTAGCTCACTGGCCCTTTCCCTGATTATAATCACCCACTCTAGCCCCTGGCTACATTTCCATGGTCATAGGCAAATAGTTGACTGAGAGAACTCAGCCAGCCTTGCAGGGGACTTTGGATTTTCCTGTGAGTCATAAATCACCTCAGAAGTCCTTTGGGCTTCTTCACATCACCACGCATCCAGAGAATTTTTTAAAAGATACATCACTCTGATTTGGGGATCTCACACACACACAAAGATGAAATTAAATATTTGGCTAGGTCACCAGTCCAGTAGACGGCATGGACCAATGATGAATGACAATCTGTTCCATTTGGTGGTCAGGACATAGCTAGGGAAGGGGGCGTATGTTGGACAAGATGGCCACATGTGTGTTTATGGTACAAATGACCATTCTCAGGGTGGTGGAGAACAAGAACCACCCAGAATGGGAAAGGAGAGATTAGCTGGAAAGGTCCAGAAAATTTCATGAACTAGGTGACCACAAAGATGAATGATTCCTTCATGTTTTCTCTTCCATTGCAAGTGTCTTTAACAATTTAGCCAGCAAAGCAAATTTAAATAAAACTTCATGCCAAGCAGCTCACACATACACATACAGGGTGCAGCCCCTGACCTAGCCTGCTACTATAACAGGCATCCGTCGGGTGTGGCAGTTGGTTTGGCAGGAGAGAGTCCTTTCTCTCTCCTCTTTGCATCCCTCTGTCACGTCGCTTCAGATTCACTGCCAGCTGGCTGCCACTAGTGTAACCTGGACTTTGAATGCCCTCTCTCGCTTGTGACTGCATTTTCCAACCTGAGATGGTGAGCAGGAGTCTTTTTCTGGTTGATGGAGCTAGAGAGTGGCTTTGGGAAGGTGGAGGGACAGCAAATGGTCACTCCCAACAGCCCAGAGTATGTGCTACCTGATGAACGTTCCTCACAGCTTTGGAAAGTCTACCAGACTTGTTACAGTGTTGATCTAATCTGTTTTCTGACTTCATTTCAGTGAATAAGGAAATTCATTGTCTTTTCAGTTTCAGAACTGTGAGCGAGCGGTTTGTGTTGCCTATTTTCCCTATTTACAAGTTCAGCAGTTGCAGCCAGCCTGGGGTCTTCTTAGTTAATTCTACAGTGTAGCAATGTCAAGTCAAGTTCTATAATTTTTTTTCCTTAAAGTTAGTTGCTAGATGTCACAGATAAACTTGCAAATTATAGAGGCTTTCTGCTACTCTGGATATTATCTCTTAATGACATAGTGGTATCTAAAAGCTTACATGAAATTGGCTTTGGAATCAAGCATAGATCCATACTCAGGGACTAGCTGAAGTTTGCAGCTCATCCCCAAGGCTGTCTTGCCTCTTAGCATTTATCAAGGAGATGCTGACCAGGTTTTATGTCAAAGCGCCTAAACAAACATAGGGGTCCTTCAGGTGCTTTGTGCATCTGTTTTAGGTGCTACCTCTTTGTGTTCTTCTTCTTTTCTGTTCAGCAGTAGTCTTTTCCTAGCATTGCTCTTTGCCTGAAGTGGCCAGCCTGACATTGCCTGTCTGTTCCCTGCCATGGGAGTCCCTGTCCTCTGTTCCCTGGCTAGCATGAGATGTCCCTTCTGTGCCCACCTCTCAGGAACATCTTAATTTCTAGGAGCATCTCGCTTCTGACCAGGGGCTAACTTTCTGAGAACTGAGGTTTGAATCAGCCATGGTATAGTTAAGCAGCGTTTGACCAATAAAACAGTGGGAGAGCTTGGTCACCTACCTTCTCTCCACACACAGTGTATAACTCTCAACTACTTTGAGACCTCTCATTAAGATAAAGGTCATTTGGATTTTCAAAGCAGCCTGTTAATTGGTTTTTTTAAAAAAACACCTAAGTTGTTTTTGTTTTACAGCAATCAAAAGAATTTAATAATCATACTAGGAGAACATGCAGAACTTTTCATCTTGGAGGTACTTAACATTAATAAGTGCATGGCACCTTTTAAAGGAAGGGAAAGGCTGGCTGTCTGGACATGCCCTGTGGCCTCCTCAGCACTCTGTGGTTGTGGACACACCCTGCAGCCCTGCTTCCTTGCGGTGTGTCTGGCTTCTCTTCTCCCCGTGACATGTGGGGTTCCATTTCGAAAGCAGAGTCATCGGAATTTCTTTCTTGGCGTCACGTCTGTGTCATCCATGCACGTGTCTCATCTAGAGAATTCTGGTCCACTGGCAGTCACACAACCAAAATAGCCAATGTAATTTTAGTGGGAATTATAACTAAAGTGACACGCTCAAGTCTGAGGGGGATGCTGAGGAAATAAGATGTTGTCCACTGGTCACAGGGTGTCTTATTTAACTCTCTCCAGTCCCTCAATCTAGGTCCTCACTCAGGATTTGAAGTTTATTCTTGCATCCACCTCTGTTCAGTACACCTAAAGGAGTTGGCTGTTTGCAGATCCATAAGTGGCTGCTGGGATTGGACTTCCAGAGTGGTTCTGTGGCCACTAGTGGACTTCCCCTACCACACGCAGTCTTGGTGGGGATTGTCCCTGAGCTCAGCTTCAGGCTGGTAAAGAGGAGGCCACCTCAAGGGCGGCTCAAAAACAGAGCCTTAAAGACAGAGTTGCAATGACTGGGTCCTGCAGTCCATTGTCCACGTCACCGAGGGATTCATCATGCCCAGGCTCAGCATTCTCCTGTCTGTGAGGCAATTCTTCTTCACGTGGAGTTGTGGGAATTACACAAAATACAGCATCCCACACAAGAAGGTGGGTGCTAGGAAGCCTGAGAAGCTGTTCGGCAGGGGGTGAGGCGGTGCTTCCCCCCCCCCCCCGTCCAGAGGCAGTCATTTGGAAAGCAGGACACATTGGCTGCTACATTTTGTAAATTCCTTCAGAGAACAATGAACTCTAAAAACTGGAAGCAGTAACAGCTTCAAAGTGCTTTTATTTTTACCCCTGGGGGAAGAGAGCAGAATGTCAAGTGGTGGTCCCTATACTATGAAAGTGAGGACATCCTTTTCTATTTTTCACTTTTCATCATTTCCCCCAAATTTCCACTATAGGCAGTTGTTACATAGATAATCAGAAAAAGTTAAGCAAAAACAAGTACTAAAGTCATTTAATTGTGACACTTCCTGTCCTTGCTGCTAAACTTCCCTAGAGAGCAAGGGCTCACAAAGGCCACAGGACGTCTTTCCTCCAGGTCACCTCCTCCAATCTGTCACTAAGGGGAGACATTTATTGACAACTGACAAGATGGAGTCAACTGTCACGTTCTAAGGAAATGTTCTAGGAGCTTCACTCTGCCACACGCCTGCCTGGTCCTCACCTTGGGCTTGAAAACAGAAGGCCAGCAAGCGAGGATGCAGGGCCTCTTTAACTAACCCGGCTCTCTGGGAGGCGGAGGTGGGGGGGGGTCACAATTTGGAGCCCAATCTCACTACCACAAGGAGAAAAAAAAAGAGGATTATCAACCAGCAACACTGTTAAGAACCATTTACCAATTGGGAGCGCACTCCCTCGGGATGAGCTCTCTGACCCGGGCTGCCTCTTTTCTTAAGTCAGTGATAATGCACCAGCGCATTGGTGTCAGCTGTGTGGCCAAGGTTTCTAACCCTGTGCGTTAGGCTATGTGATAGCCTCAGCTCTGTGTGACCAACCTTGCTTCTTCTCATTTGCTTCTCACTGTAGCTCTGTGAGCTAAGAGCTTGTTTTTTTGTTTGTCTGTTTATTTGGGGGGTTTGTTTTTTTGTTTTGTTTTGTCTTTTTGAGACAGAGTCTGCCTACGAAGTGCCGGCTGGCCTTGAATTCACTTTATAGCCCAGGCTGGTCTTGAATTTGCAACGATCCTCCTGCCTCAGCCTCCTGAATACTGGGATTACAGGCAGGAGCCACCTGCCTGGCTGAATTGAGAGCTTGTTACTGCATCTTGTTGATAAGGAAAATGAGGATCAGAAATGTGCATAGCTATCCCTGGAGCATGAAACACATAGGTTCGATTAGAATTGAGGTCTGAATCCAGGACCCTAGCTTTTAACTGCCCTGCTAAATGGCCACTCTCAACCTTTCTTGGTTGTGAATTGTGATCAGGGGCTTGCAGGCAGGAGCTTAGCCTTCCCTGGCAGCCTCTCTGCACCTTCCACAGGAAGCCTCGTGTCTCTGGCCTTGGCTGCGTGCCTCTTCCTGACAGCCTGATGCAGGGCTCTCCTTCGCCAGGGTGCTTGCTCTGCCCTCGTTTCCTTCCTCTCTGTTGACTGTGTGAAGTGGTCCAAACCACATGTGTCCCTTAGGGACTGTGGAAATCACCTTGCTCAGGGTCAGCACTTCGGTTTTTCTACAGGAGCCCTACTCTTAGTAAATATTCTGGTGAAACTATGACCACCCTACATCACAGACGGCCATATAGCTGAGAGCTACACAGAGGGCCACATCATTCCAGGACCCAGGGATTCATTCAGGGCAGGGGTGTAGCCCAGACCAGTGATGGTGAACCTATGGCATGTGTGCAACAGCCAGCTGTCTACTATCATTGAAAGCTCAACAGGGATAACCATGACTTCCTAGGTGATTACACAGAAAACCATTACATAGGTGATTCCCGCAACCTTTCCCAAAGGAACACAGAAGAAGCAAAGCCATAGAAGTCAGTGTGACTTCTCCTTGACCCATTTCACGGTACTTCCAAAGTCCATCTTCAGGTGACGTAAGAGGGTGTTCTTATGCAGACCATTAAATACAGCCAAGCATATCTGAGCTGCAGGCAAGTACCGCATGTGGGTGCCTTCACGTCCCTCCTCAGGGGCCACTGGTTGGTTTGTGTGCTCACCATTCACTGCATCTGGCCTTTATTTTGAAACTTCACTTCACAGTCTTTCATAGCACGGAATATCTTCCCTTATTAAATTCTCCTCAACATCCTTTTCCCATAAAACAGGCACCAAAAACTACAATCCTACCTGTGGCTCTCCAAGTCTGTTTAGAAACCTTGGGAAACCATTTGCAATTCGTTAATCCCATTTTCAAAGGAAGTTACAGATTACAGATACACTAACAATTGCCATACACCAGGCACCTCAACCCCGTAACTAGCTCCTTACACAGATTAGGAGTTGTAGCCTGGGGCACCTGGGCTGTGTCCTGGGCCAAAACTGCATGTACATGTAGGAGGGGACAGCTGGCCTGGGGGTAGAGATTTGGAGCTTCAAGGGCTTAGTTCTTTTTTTTTTTTTAAATCAGTACCAGGGATGGAACTCGCGACTGCGTGCTTGCAAGGCAGGCGCTTATGCCCCTAAGCTAAATCCCCAGCCCCCAAGGGCTTAGTTCTTTTCTGTCACACGGCCTTGAGTGAATCAGAGGAGATCAGCTCTACTCGAAGTGGTGTATTTTTTGAGCAGTGGGGTATTTTATAAATCAGATGCTCCCAAATAATCACCAGAGCACCAGGCTTTGTGGTACTGCATATAAAATATAATTTAAAAAATCATTCGTGTGGGGCTGGGGATTTAGCTCAGTGACATAAGCGCCTTCCTTGCAAGGGTGCGGTCGTGAGTTTGATCCCTGGTACCGATAAAAACGAAAAAGACAAAAAAAGAAAAATCATTCATGTACAACTTTAAAGATGTTAAGTATACACAACTCAGAACTCTACTGACTACTTCATGCTTGAAAGGCAAACCCTCTTTGAAATGATCTTTCAAACAAAGAAAAGGAGATAACAATAATGTTATCTGATCCTTGTCCCTGGGAAGATTTCAGGCCCAGCTTGATCTGGTGTGCACATGGATGTCAGGACTTTTTTCATGTGTGTGGTCTTGGCTTTTTCTGTACTAGTTTGGTTGTCTCTATTACAAGTAGTGACAGAGATGGCCAAGAGATACTCTAAGTGCCGTCTTACCTACTATCACCTTAGCAATGCTAGTAGATGGGGGGGGGGGGCTTTCCCAGATTAATCCAGGAGAACATCCCAGGCCGAAACTCCTGAATATCATTGGATTGGCCTAGGCAGTCATGGTTGTCCCCGTTGAGCTTTCAATGACAGTAGACAGCTGGCTGTTGCACACATGCCATAGGTTCACCGCCACTGGTCTGGGCTACACCCCTGCCCTGAATGAATCCCTGGGTCCTGGAGTGATGTGGCCCTCTGTGTAGCTCTCAGCTATATGACCATCTGTGATGTAGGATGGTCATAGTTTCACCAGAATATTTACTGAGAGTAGGGCTCCTGTAGAAAAACCAAAGTGCTGACCCTGAGCAGGGTGAGGGATGGTTTGTGCCAGGCTATAGCACAGGAGTTCGAAATTGAGTGCTACTTTCTAGCTTTCTTAATAAAGAAACGATGAAGGAACTCTTGGAGTAAGTATGCCTTGACCTTCTTTTATCTATGCAGCTCTTTTTCTCTTCACACCCAAATTCATTACTCTGCAATATTAATGTTCATATTCAGAAGGAGCCCACCTGTTCATGAGGACCCTGGTGAAAAGCGTTGCAGACCAATTGCACGTACTTACTCAGCAAACTATGGAAGGGCATTCCCGAGAGGAAGTCGCAGAGGAAGCACCCTTACTTCTGTTTCCACCAGTGAAATTAAGTTATAGGCAATTGCTAGAATACAGCAGCTCGTGGACCCACATGTTGGGAAGTCTTTTATTCTCTTTCTCTGTAATTGCTCTAAGTTTTATGAACGTGTTTTAGTGTAATATACTGCATTTCTTGAGTTCTTACAAAAAGATAAGTACAGACATTTGGGAATGGTGAGATTTCACTTTTGCCAAGTGCCAGCTAACAGGCCTACGTGCTTTAGCACAACTAATTTCTCTCCCGGGAGAGTCTTATATCCCAGCTTTAATATATGAGGAGGAGATACACGATTGTGCTTAATGGCCACAATCACCTCCACACACATCTATGACATGCAGGAAGTGATCTGGAGAATTATTGAACATCCTCCTTCCTTTCAAGCAAGGGAGAGATTAGCTCCTTCTAAGGAAGGTCCTGTCTCTTCACAGGAAGTACGTGGCTCTCAGCCATCGCGCTAACATGCTTAGGGCTATTGCTCTCTGGGAATGTGATGCCATCTTACATGCAGGGTCTTATTCCAGCCTCACAAGCTGCCTTTGCTGTGGTAATACACTTGTTCCTCCTACTGAGGAAGGAAGTTTGGAGCAGCAAGATACCTCACTTCGAGTAACGTGCATCATGTGACTTGGGACACATGAAGTAACCAAGCCATGGTGCTCTTCTCTGCTTTTAAAACCGTAGGACACCTTCTCTGATGAAGGCACAACTGTTTCCTTGGGTCTTGAGGTGGTGTTAAATTTCTATCACAGGGGTTGAAGTAACACAAAGCTTGACAGTTTGGGCAGGAGCTAGTGGTAAGTGAAGTGATGGCCCCATTACAGGGTGTAGAAGTTATTTGACTTGTTCTTTTCAATTAGTTACTTAACATGTTAGAACCTGTTTTCCCATATGCATGATGGGCAATGCCAGAAATAGAATTAAGGGTAGGCTACTACAAGTAAGTCCTTGGGAAAGAATAAAAACGCATTTTAAATCACTTTATACTTTAGTGCCTTGTACTTTGGAGGTATGGAAAAAAGTGTGTTGAATAATGAGCGAAGGAGCACTTTCAAGTGACCAAAGGAAGAATTCCTTCCACCAAATAAATAAATAAACTGCTTAGACCCAGCAGTGGGCTACCAAGGAAATTTTCAAGGTTCTTCCTGCGGTAGTGCTAGGAGTCAAACCCAGGGACTCACACACACTAGGTAATTCTGTGTCACTGAGCTACATCTCACCTGAAATCCTGCCTTTAAAGTTCGAGTTCTAGACTACATGAATCCCTAAGGTGCCTAACAACTCTTGTGAATGGTTGTCACTAACATGGGAGTTGGGAGCTATTGGCACACACAGCAGAGCCCAGCGTGACTGTCCATGTGTGGACACTCTCCAGGGAGTCGGTCTGAGTCTTAGGGTCTTATGGCCCCTCCCCATCCCTTTTGTCTATGCCAACATCTCCCATGGACCTCAGTCCTGTCCTCTGGCTCAGAAAGTCCGATTCTCCCAGGGCCAGAGCTTCCATGCATGCAGGAACTTTTCATAATAGGATCAACTGCTAACCTGCTATTGCTTACAGTGCCTTCTGGGGACCCACTCTCTTCCTCCTCTTCATCTGGGGGGGGGGGGCTCCAATGTTCTAACAGTGACCATGAACATCCATTCACTGGAAAGCAGAGAGCAGAAGCATGTTTGATATGTTACTTAAAACCTCTTGAAGACAGGCGGGTGGCCTTCTGTGTGGTAGGGAGGGCTGTGCAGAGATGGTACAGAGTTTCCAAAATGCAGGTGACAAGGAGGAAAAGCACCCCGGTAAAAAACACTTGACTTTGTTTGGTACTATAGTGCTGCAGATCTCTTTTAGCCACTGTGACCCAGAATCCACGAGGGGCCCTTTAGACTTGTTTGCTTCCAAATCATGGCTGATTTTCCTTTTGTGCCCAGGGTACCTTCAACACCTGTATCTATAGTAACCAAAACAGCACCTCGTGGTTCTGGGGTCTGAGAACACCTACACTGATCCTGCATCCCATTTAGTGTATTACCATTCAATAGAAAGGTGACATGCTAGAGAGAAGGACAAAGAAACAATGTCATGTGTGTGTGTGTATATATATACATATATATATATATATATATATACATGTATATCATATTTTTTGTATTATGAATCTTTATAAACTTATAAAGAGATTGCTTATCCTTAGCCTGCAGCAGAGGGCAGACTTTCCTACCATATAAACAATGCAACAACCAGCACTAAAAGTCTTGGCACACGTGATCATCTAGGCACAAGAATGTCCAGTCAATAAAATGGTAGATTTGCAGGACAACTATGCCAGTGATTTATGGAGGAAACTAAAACTGTTCCCCCAGTTATTAATGTTCTCATCAGCTTTTCCAGGGACATGCCCTGATGGTCGTTAAATCCGGCCAGCACCCACAGCTACTGCAGAAGAGGTGGCCGTGCTCTGCTCAGTGCTATGATGGTCAGGGTGACAGCACATAGGTTCTGTGCATCACACAGTGTTAGCAGGGTGCTGACAACGTCATCAGCAAGGGAGGTAGATGCTTTCCCTGCCCAGCCAGGAACTGGGGAAGGTTTGAGACTAAGAGACTTTTAGCATAAGGAATAGGACTGGATTTCCATGCACACATTCAAAAAGCCCTCTCCTGTGTCACAAAGGGTGACATGTCCCGCATGTGTACACCATCCAAGGAGGAGAAGAGAGTTCCTCTACATAGGTGTTTTAGGGACAAAAAGGTCCCTAGGTGAATCCATATGACACAGAGACTCAGTTTTTTATATCCTCCATCTGGGAGCAAAGGTTTCTAGTATCCCTTTCTGTGCCTGACACTAAACCCCCCAGAACTGTCACCTGGTTGTCTTCTCACTGTCCCCAGGACTTGATACAGGTTGCCCTAGATGATGATTTCATGAACTTTGTTCTTTTTCTTTTCCTTTTCTTTTTTCTTCTCCTTTCTCTTCTGCCTGACATTAGTATGAAGAAGGGAAAAAGCGCAGGAAACCTAACTACAGCAGTGTCGACCTCTCTGAGGTGGAATGGGAAGACCGAGATGATGTGGTAAGTGACTCAGCTTCCTGGGAAGCAAGCTCTGCTTACCTGAGGCTGTCCCGGGAGCTGGCCGGAGGCCCACCTGGCCACCGGAGGGACGTGCACACACCTTTGTTTACCACCTTTGGAGTATAGCAACTTTCTTGCCAGTCTGCTGGACCAGTTGCAGATGGGCTAGCCACCTCACCTTTCGGGCAGTCTGCTGAAATCGTCCTGAACTGGTGCCCTCTTCAGGTTGTTGGCCCAGTCTCCGCCCCAGTGCAGTTGGTGGGACCCAACACCCTCAGTGAATCCTGGAGGGATGCAGGGGGCCCTGCCTAATTGGAAAGCTGTCAACCTACAGACCAAGTAGGCTCCACACATCCAGAATTCATCTGCAAGACCTCGGGGTCATGGTCCCTGCCTTTCTTGCTGTGGCTGCAGCCACCCCGGCTCTGTATACCTGCTTATTCCCTGAACACTCAGCCTTTGGTACTGTGTCAGGAGTTTTCCTCATGCTCATGACTTAACCCCACCGAGTTTTCCTGTTGCTTCCTCAATAAATAAGATTTGTTAGACATGACTTGCCTTTATGTGAATCCAGGCCAACCATCCTTAATTAAATCATAGCACACCAGGTGTTCCTGGCTGGGATTTCTCTTCCTTTGTTCATGCAGTATCTCTGTGCCAGGCTGATTTTCCCTGCCCCTGCCAGATATCTTATTATCTTTTTCTTTTAGTGCTGGGGATCAAATCCAGGCCTCATGCATATGCTCTAACTCAAAACTACGTCTCCATCCCTCTGGGATCTTTTCTTAAGTTGTGTCGTGGAGTCACCACTGTTTCTGTCTCTATCTCTGTCCTTTTTTCCGTAGCGAGGTTGAGAGCCATTTGAAGTCCCAGGCTGGCTTCCCTCTCATGACCTCTGGAGACAGGGCTGGCTTGGCAGCTCCCCTTCTATGGCTTTCCTTCTTTCCACATCCTCTGCTCCCCACCCCATCTCAGCTAGTGTAAACCTGTTTTACTCTCCGGAAAAATGCAAGTCATACCTGTTTTAGAAATTTAACCTGTTTCCTTTTTCATCTACACTAAGTTTAGTTCAACCCAAGTTCAGGTGAAATAACACTGTAATTTGGTAGAAGTCACATCCCCATCAACATTCTCGCCCGGGTGCCTGAGGTCTGATGTACATCCATTTGATAACTGGTAAAGTTGATGTCTTCTTGTGCCTTGTACCACATCACCAGGCTCTTGCTGGGGTCTTTGCATCATAGCACACCTACTCTGCACCCCTAGGAGTGAGGAGCCAGAAGGCCAGGGCTTTGCTGCTAGCCATTTGTCTCCAGCGAGCAATGGACACCTCAGTACCGCAGCGGGGTTCTTGTTCGCTGTGAGGCTTTTTATCCAATAAAATGAGATGGTGGTAGTGAATCCCCACCTCATCAAACTAAACATTAGGACTAAACATATTAGTATGTATACTGAAAGATGCTTACATGACTGTATGAATGTAGGAGCTCTCTGTGAGTAGCAGCATTATCAGGAAGAAGCATTCTTACCATCACTGTCCAACCGCAGTCTGCCTCCTCATGAGGAAATGTCCTTGCTCTGTGAACCTGCAGTTTTAATGCGCCACACGTTCTTTGAAGGGCAACTTCCATCCTCTTCTTTCTCTTCCTTTTCTTTGTATGTGTTGCTTCCTTTTGGTTTGTTTTGACCTCATTGGATCCTCTGTTTTCTTTCCCCAAGGGCTTGAACCTGACCATCACCTTGCTGCTCAGCTCCTCCGTCTCTTCGTCCCAGTCAGCATGGGATACCAGCTTGCTTGTGCTCATTCCTTCTGCAGAACCCTACACCCCACACCCGGCTGGGGAGCCAGCACATACTCCTTCCTTAACCCTAAGCCGCATTCTCACTTTTTGCGCGCATGCTTCTTGAAGAGATTGATTTCTTGGCTCCCTGTGCCCGGCAAATTTTCAGTGAACAGGTTTTTCCCTTTAGTAATCATGGTTCGGCAATGCTTTTTATCTCCTCATTCCAAGTCCCTTCTCTTTGGGGCTGCAGGCATCAGATCCCCAGCCTCACTTGCTTGGTCTTCAGCTACATCTGACTTGCAGATCCAAGTTCTCACCCTGAAAGCTAACCCAGTGTCCCCTTCTGCGCAGACTGGTCCCTGGTTATCTTTGGTTTGTGTCTCTTGTGTTGTCCCCGTGGGAGCCTGGTGCATTTGAGATGTGAATTGCTTTATTTTCAACATAATTGATTTAGAAAATCCCAATTCATTATTCTCTCCTGGAGATTTGTACCCCAGCAACTGGAGGATTCTGTAATGTATACAAAGCATCTTTGTGAAATCTTCACAGAATTCTGTATGTCCATATTTCAATCCAGTTCTTGGGGAAGACACTTAGCTGAGCCCATGGAGGAAGCAGAGAATACTGTAGAAACCTTGGAAGAGAACCCTGCTTCTCTTGAGCAACTTATTGCATGCTTCCAAAAAATGATGTAAGATCACCTGCACTGAGGAGCTCTTTTCCACTGTTGGTGGGAGTGTAGGCTGGTGCAACCACTGTGGAGGTCAGTGTGGAGGTTCCTTAAAAATCTAGGATTAGAGATCCCATTTGATCTAGCTATCCTGCTTCTGGGCATTTTCCCAGAAGAATTGAAAATATCATACTACAGTGATATATGTGCATTCATGTTTATAACAGCACAGGTATAGTCAGATTTTGGAAACAACACAAATGCCCATCTACCAAGGAATGGATAAAAAAGATGTGGTATTTCTATACAAGGGAGTACTACTCAGCTATAAAGAGGGATCACACTGAGGCCTTTATAGGTAAATGGATGAGACTTGAAGCCACATTCATAAGTGAAATAAATCAGGCTTACATGTGTAAATACCATATTGTCTCCCTATACAAGAAACTGAAAGAGTAAACAAGATCCAAAATCTACAATAGATATTGTGAAAGAGTAAGATACTGCTCAATGGAGAAAAATAATGGGTAGGGGAAACTAGAAAAAAAGCAAGGGAAAGGAAAAAGGTATAAATTTGTTTTTATATACATAAAATAACTAGAATGATCATACTACTAATTCTATTAGTTCTTGGAAAAGAACAGTTAATAGTCATACAATTAGATCGGTGTTGCATGTCTATATCTTGTAATCTAAGCAATTCTTTGAAAGATAACTGTGATATTACAATCATTATTAAACCACATCATCTTGTTTTGAAAGCCTACATTGTTATTGTTTGGTTTTTTGATTCTTATAGTTGTCTGTATGTCTCTTGTTTTTGTTTTGTTTTCTTTTTCTTTAAAAAAATAAATAAAAAAGATCTCCTGTGCTGTTAAATGTGCAAAATAGCCTGGCTAAAATTAAGGTGTTGTTTGCTAATTTTTAAAAGCAGAAGCGCAGACCATGTGGCAGGGTGTGCTGTGAAGGGATGAGTTAGAAGCTGTGCCAGCAGCATAACAAGCACAGCAGGTCTTTGGGGAGTCATTGCGGGTGGGGTCTTGTGGCGTGTGTGATCTAGCCTGAATCACTAGAGAGAATCACCTCTCAGGAGGAAAAATTGTCTTTAAAAATACTGACTACCCTTTGGTTATAAATTCCTGGAAATGACGAATAGCATTGAGAAGGATTTTTCTTTTATTTCTGTTACATTTTCCACAGTGAACACGATGATTGCTGTAAACAGGGAAAACCCAGTGAGTGATAGTAACTTCCATATGATGAGCTCTTCCTAGGGCTGGTGCCGTGCTAACTGCTGTGATTTCTCCCAGCAGTTCCCTGAAGTATGGGTTATTGCTGTCTCCATTTTACAGGTGAGGAAACTGAGGCAGAGAGTTGATGAAAGGGCACAAGGGCACTCAGCAGGAATCTCAGCTCAGCAAGTCTGGCTCAAGAGACACCTAGCAGGCTTAGAAAGCATCCTTAAGACCCTTACAGACTGCTTCAGTGCCTAACAGCAGATGGGTCATCCTCCTCTGAGGGATACAGAGAACATGGGAGGCGACTAAAGAGTGTCTGTGCACATGGTATCGTGACTGCTGCCTGGAGATTCTCCCCCAAACCTAGTTAAAACCCTGTCTGTTGCCCTGTAAATCTTTTTCAGCCCACATTTCCACTTACCATGATGACTCTCATGGAAAGTTTCCCCAGAGCTCTTTCTTCCCAAAGCCCTGTAAGCCTCCTCCCCTGGGCATATTTCCGAGAATTTCACTCATGGATTTTATACTTTTTTGCACCCTCCTCAGCTTCTCTGCAGCTCATATGTAAGCCTGGAGCCCCTAAACCAAACCCATTCTGAGAGTCCAGACTGACCCGTGGGGGTGGGAGTGATTCTGTGTCCGTGTCCGTATGCATTCATGTGCTGATGGCCTGCTTGAGGTGACAGCGCTGGTTTTTCCCTGAATCTTTTTTCCCTTTCACCTGCCGAGTTGGGCAGGTGGTGTGTCATTTAGAGGCTGCCTGAGCAGAAAATGAGGCTCCTTTTCCATATGGACAAGGAGCCACCATTAGGAGAAGGAACTATCATTAGGTAATTGCCCTGTCATTAGGTAACACCCTGAGGTGTCCACTGGCCAGCCAAGGGAGGTTTCCCTGCTGCACTCTGCCTGGGAGGTGAAACCAGCAGGCTCACAATAGGACGTGAGCACAGCTTGCAGGGGTAACTGCTGTTGGGTACTTCTGCTTCTCATCGAAGTCACCTCAGCTTTGGCACCATGAAGGAGACCGACAGGTTCCCCAGGGGTTCTCCAGGGGTTCTGGTGAAGCACAAAACAACTGGATAAGGAAGAGTGGTTCCCTGAGACCAGGGGGGCTGATCACTGCAACCAGATTACTATTTCACATGGGGGGGCTGTACTTTTCATGTTACAGACTGCACCATGGTTGGGCATGACACTAATGCCTGCTGCCTTGTCACACTTCCAAATTTGTGGCATCTGATGGGCTAACCTGAAGGTCCCCATATTATAGATGTCTGATTTGCCGTCTTTGACTATGGGTATTTGTGATGTAATTTTTATTGCCTGTGTGATATCCTAACATATAGGAGCACTTAAATTTGGAAATTTTCCTTTAGAAAGAATTTTCATTTTTCCGGTTGTTCACTGTTAAAAATCCCAGCAGTGACAATTTCAAAGGGTATTTAGATACCCCTGAGCCACACCATCAGTCACGTTCTTCCTGCCCCTGTGGAGGAGACAACACTGTTGCCTGCTTCACCGTTACCCTTGATTACATTCCGGTACCTGTGCCATATGGAAACTGGGTGCCACTGACTTACTACCTATTGCTGGGCAGGTTGGTCCCCTTCTTGACCCTCAGCATTCCTTAAAAAATGACATTTCTAGGATTCCCTAGCATCATAATGCTGTATTCTCCTAGGCAGTGTCTTGTGTGTGTGTAGGGGAATAATCCCCAAATCCTCTTTCTTCCTCTTGCAATAAAAGAAAAACATCTCCCTACCCCAACCCCACCCCTGGATCCTAAGTACTTGGAGCTTATGGGAGAACGTGCTGGGAAGTTAAAACCACCCATTAGGACATAGCCAATTCTTAAAATTTTACTTTAATTAAAATCAGGACATAACATATAATTTTGATATTAATGCTAAAGTATTTAATGTTGTCCAAGGACGTTTTTTGCTGATTTGAGAAGCAAAGGTTAAAATCTTGGGGCCACAAGAAAGAGAGATTGTTACTTTGGATAGGTTTCTTAGCCCCATTCCCCAGTTTCCCCATCTGTCAAGAAGGAATAGTAATGGAACCCTAGAAAATAATTTAGAAATCTTAAAGCTGGTACCCAGCGCATAGCTAGATTTCGGTGAATAGCATCTGTCACTAATGTATGCTTCATGAGAATCTGATAACCACAGTTTTTATAGCCACTGACAGGATCCCCAAAGTCTTGGAGTCTTCACTCAGGGACATTTTTGACAAAAAGAAGAACAAGATCTTGAGCCACAGAGAAGTCCAAGGCATCCGGTGTGTATCCGGCCAAAAAAATGAATGTTGATATCTTATCTTAGGACTCTTACTTGAGGCTGCCTGCTTTTCAGTCTGTGCCAACTCACAGGCGCTTAAAACCAGCAGTTTTCAGCTTGAGGAGTAGGGGAGAGGTCCTAGGAACCACTTCATGGTCACTGAGAAGCAAAGACAAGCAAGGTGATCTGCTGACAGAAACACATGACACCTTGAACGCAAGCTATCTTTTTATGTGGGTCACAATCCACCAAGTTTGAAGCCACTGGGTTAGAGCATGGGCCTCTGTGGCATGAGAACTGAATCTTGGATCCCGATTCCTTAAGCGGTTGGGAGATTTCCAGCCCTAAATGAAGATGAGGCCAATATGGTGGCAGCAGTGGTGTGATGGTGGCCATGGTGGTGGCCGTGGTGGCGATGGAGGCCAGCTAACACACACTGTATGTACCAGCACTGTCCTAGATAAGGACCCCTTTGATCCTTGCTGTAACTGCCTGAGGTGGGGGCTGTATGAGAGAGGTGCTGTCACTAATTCCATTTTTGCAGAAGGGAGAACTAATGCAAAGAGAACATAAGTGACAAAAAGTCCTGACCCTTACTCTGTATTTAAACCCCAGTGCTGTTCTGCCTCACAGCTAGGTGTTCATGGTATAAGCGATTTTTATTTTTAAGGCGCCGACCTGGACTGTCTGAGTCTTTGCCTCCAGAGGCATCTGAGAGCCTGGCCTTGGGTCTTTGCGGGCCTGTGCACCTACCCTGTGCTGCTGGGAGTGGAGGCGGAGTGGCACAGAGGCACCGAATGTCTTACCTAATCTCTGACTTGCCTGGGGAATGTGAGAGGGGAAGGTCCCAAATGGCTTTAGGCAGGCACCAGAAAGAGGAAAAATGAAAACCATGTTAAAGATAAATCGAGCCATTCTTAAAAGTTAGAAAGTAGACTTAATTAGGACCAGCTCTCCCCATCCAAAACCACAAAAGTTAAAATGGGAAAATATTTCCAGAAATGCCCATTATGTGTTGTTAAAAAATATCTAGAGTAAAATATATGTTTTATTTTATGTATGCCTCCAGCTAAAAATTATGCTTTAACTCTCTCTCCTAGAAGATGGGAATGCAAACCCAAATGGAGACAGCACCAAAACAAATTTAAGTTGCTTGCAAGCGTGGCAGTTTTCTATCGGCCAGATCTTACTCAGACTCCTCAAAGGAGAAGAGAAAGGACAGGAGGCAGAACTGAGGCACTGGCTGGGAAAGAGCCTCCTCTTAATGGCCTTCTCTGTGTGTCCTCTTGGTGCCTGTGACGGCGAATCTCTCATCACCACGTCTGCTGTCCTCCTCTGAACTCCTAGAGGGCCACATGTAATTAGATGAGGCTGGCAGGGTGAGGGAGGAGTGTGGGGCTCACCGTGCCTGGATGGGACCTCTGAAAATCAGAGACAGGGTCGCCCCTGTTCACTGCCCTGTCAGCAGGGCCATTAATTGGGCTGAGAATTCTCAGTAGGCATTTGAAGATGATTCATGTTATAAAAAATTAATCCCCTTCTTCCGCAAGTTCAGCCTTCTCTAAAAAAACGACTGGGTAGCAGTAAATATCTTTAACTTGATTATCTTTTGAAAGATGACTTCTTCATTACAAATTGGTACAAATACACAACTTCTTCCCAGGAAACGCTCCTGCTTCTTCAATGCTTGAATGGTTTGCTGGGAGCTCCTTCTCTGATTCTTCATCAGTATGGTGCAGTCTGTTTTGTGATTGTTGTCCTGAGGTTTACAGGTACAGCCCAGATTGGAGAGGACAGTCATGCATTAGCCTGCCTCCCACTTGTGCAGGAGCAGTGGAGTGTTTATTCTCTGGAAGCTTTGGCACAGGCGGATGTGGACTATACCTGAAGGAGCTCTGCAGTCTCTGGGGCACTGGGTCTGCTTTGCCCTGGCTGTCTGTGTGCTCTCAACTGAGCCTGTGTGGCTGGGTAACGGAGACCAGGGAAGAACTAACACCATATTCTCTCGTATCCTTGCAGTTAAGAAACGCCATGGTGAACCGAAAAACTGGAAAGTTTTCCATGGAAGTGAAGAAGACAGTGGACAAAGGGGTACATTTTTTCTCAAACATTCTTGCTGCTTAATTTAAAACAAACCTCTCTGAAAAATTAGCTTTGAAATCTCTATCTGGAATAAATATCTTTCACTGAGATCATTTTTCTCTTGTCTTTACTTATCTCAAATAAGATTCATGTAGTACTGTTAACCTGATCACAGTGTGTCCATTTATTTTTATTGATTTCTGAAACGTCACCTAGCAGACTAACCATGTTTTCTTTTTCTCTACGACTTTTTTTTTTTCAATCTAGAAGCGGGTTTTGGTGATGACAAATGACTACTATTATACAGACATCAAGGGTACTCCTTTCAGGTAGAGCTGACCATAATACATGGACATTCCATCAGACCCATCAGTGTGTTTGTATAAAGCTGCTGACGCGCTCAGAGCTCATCACCTGAAGATAAAACACACCCTGCCAAAAGGCTGGAAAGAGTGAGGAAGGGGCTTTTCCCAGGCTGCTTTTGTCTGTGCTTTCCAGAAGGGGGAAGATGGTTCAGGCTCACTGAGGAGAATTCACTTCATTTCCCATGGCTTTGAATCCCATTTCTAAGCAGCAGAGCTCGGGGGATTCCACTAAGGATGGACACTGGTTCTGAGGGTGACCTGGTCCTTAACCATCTAACTTGCTGCCTCCTGAGTTCCATTTTGCCTTTTATTTCATGACCAAAAAACAATGCTTCCAACATGGGGTAGCATTGCACCCTTCCATGTTGTAATTCTGTCTGACTTCTCCGAGCTGTCCTCCTGTGCTTGTGTGCCTTTGAATCCTGTTGTCCAACTTCGTAACCATCTTGAAAAATGGTTTTGCCTCATTGCCTGCTTTCAGATGCAGCATGTCGCACTGGAAAGTCCTGCTACTGTTGACTGAGTGTTATAACACATTTTGTGAAAAATGTTCAGTAGGGCGTTTCGTATTCCTGAACTGCCGTCTCCCAGAACTAAGGAAAGAGAGTTTACAGACTATAGAATAGAAGCTAGCAGCATTGTCATCTCCTGCCAGCGATCACAGGCGGTTCCATGTGGAACCAGGAGCAATCAAGGAGCACATGAGCTGCTCAGTGGGTTTGCCAAATGAAGAGGCTGCAATTTGAAAGCATAGTCTCTTACTTTAGACAAAAACAGAAAGGGGATTAAACCAAGCCAGAGAGAGTGTGGGGAGCCTGTTGGACTAGGGAGAGGCTTGGATTGAAAAGCCTGCACATGATAGTATAGTGGCATATGAATGGAAGTCGAAGTTTTCATTTTAGTTCTTGAGAATGGGTCAGTTTTCCTGATCGCAGAGTCCAGAATGTAGAAAGACCCATCTCTGGCCACATGCTGGGCAGAGGTGTGAGGTGGGAGGAAGGGGCAGGGTGCATGGCCCTGGGAGGGGCTCCAAGAAAAGGGCTTGCTGGTTGGGCAAGCTGTTTGCCACAAGTCTTGAAAACATAAGGGCAGCCAATTGCTGCTGGCATTTCCAATCAGAAATTACTTTGAAGCAGCTGCTTAAGCCTAAGAGAAACCAACACCCACTATAATCAGTGAGGTTTTGAAAGTAAACTGTTAGAAAGATTGTTTATAGAACATGAAATGAAAATGTGAAAATGGAAAATTAAAAAAAAATGTTAACCCGCAAGCCTATTTCAATCCATGCCATAGACTCCAAGGTCTGCTTTGTCTCTCTGCACAGTTTAGGTGTGGCGCTCTCCAGAGGCCATGGGAAGTATTTTTTCCGAGGAAACGTGACCGTCGAGGAAGGTAAAGTGTGACCTTGACTCCTCTCACCTTGCATTGTAGGAAGGACCCAAGGCAGCTAGGAATTCACTGAACTTGCTCACTGACCACCCTGCTGACCAGCCCCGTGGGCATTTGATTAAAATAACTGCCCACTGGCTGTGATCTCTCTTGCTAGATTTTCCTGAGTTTCACTATGGTGGGAATCCCAACTAGGTGGCTTTTGTGATGGTTTTATTTATATTCTACCGTAATTCACAAAGTTGTGAGGGCATCTCATAAGAATCATAAACTGGCATTATTCTCATACATAAAATTCAGAACCAGCAGAAATACAGATTAAAAACTCAGCCTCAGGGAAGAAAAGAATTGGAACAAATAACTGGAAGCCAACATCTTCCATGATTGAGCCTGCATTTCCCTTGTGTTTCCTGGCAACCCTGACCGTAGGGCAACTATGACAGTTCAAGTGGTTCCCAAAGGGCCAAAAGAAGAAATCGCACCTGTCTCAGCTTTTTCTTCTTCGTGGAGCATGAGGTGCACAGCAACTCACTCTGCACTAAGGCAGTCATGGCATAGCTCTGTAAACTGTCCAGTGCTGTTGCCTATCTGTCCCTTTCATCTCCCAGCAACTCACTAGCTCAGAAGGAAAATTCATGTTTAAATTATCATGTCTAACTTAATGGTCAGTTCAACACAGTGAGAGGCCACTAATGGACTATTTGCTTCTCATCTTTTAGTGTCCTTTTAGTGAATCCTCACCACATGGACCTGTCCCTCCCTCCCTCTCTGCTTCTCTCTCTCCCTTCCTCTCCCCTACTGACAGTTGTTTTGCATTGTCTTTTGGATCATTTTTTGGTCACTATCTTTGTCCTGCATGTTCCACAGCTGTTGGAGTAAGCAGTCACATAGAATTTCAGAGCTAACCATAAGCACCATGCAGGAAATTAGTTTGAGTCCTCAGGAAGGGGGAGAGTGACTGGGTATCCACACAAATGAGGTCAGATTTTTCTCTCCCTGATGGTCCTGTATACATAAAGGATTCACAATCTTGCCAACTTTGCTGAGAAATAGAGCCTCGGAAAGCTGCTTCCCCTTAGGACATCTAATAGAGGGTCTTGTCATCTCTAAGAGCTATAGCCTGAGTATTGTTCTTTTATTTCTTATAAAGGGAAGTAGTTCTTGAGAGACAGCAAGCATACTTTTCCAGGTTCTTCAGCAGAGACTGCTTCCCTCCAGACTGGAGGGATTTCCTGTGCACCTCTGCATGCCAGATACTACAAATATGGTGAACAGGTAGACTTGGCAGAAGTGAGAGAAGTCATTACTAAGGCTGAAGTTCTGGGATGAAGCTCTCCCTGCTCAAATTATGTTTCTTCTGATTCTCCTTTGACTTCTCTGTACCTTTATATGCGTTGTACCCAATCCCTGTTTAATAAACCATAGCCATGTCACCACTGTCAGAATTATCCATTTTCAGTAAACGTGATTTTTGTTAGAACTAAACTTAGAGGTGAGGTAATTCAAGAACATTTAAATATTCCTAGGTGCCCAGAAACTCAGAGAAGAAGCACTAGGAAAGGGTCTTCCTTGAGTTTCATCTATAGGGTCTACGATATACAGCCTGAGAGGGCTTTGTGGATAACTTAACCTAGAACAAAAACAAGACTGCCATCTACCACTCAGTATCTGGGGAAGATCCGGGCCCTACCTGTGCCTTGGTTCCTTTGCATTTCCTCCTCCCACAGCCGCCACCTCCTGCTGTCTCCAGGACCCCTACTCTCGCCTTCTTCAGGTCTTTGTTTAAAAATCCACATTCTGTGACAGCCATATTTGGAATGGAAACTGTCTCTGAACATTTCCCATCCTTCTTCACCTCTCCTTCTCCTTGTTCCATGCTCTTTTCCTTCACCACCCACCCTGCTAACTGATATGCTTTTAGTTTTACCTACTAATCTCTTTTCTGTCCCTGAAAATGAATATCACTAAGGCAGTGATTTTTATTTCATTCACTCCTGTATTCTCAGGGCACAGAATATTACCTGGTACATAGCAAATGCTCAGTAAAAATGCTGAAGTGAATAAAGAACAGAGAGAAGGCTGGAAGAAGGGAGGAAGGGAGGAAAGAAGGAGAAGAGTGAGGCAGGAAAGAAGGGAGACAATATGAAGAAAATATGGATGGGCGGATAGGTTATCGTAGGGATTCATCCCTGTCTTGTGGAGTTTAAAAGTTGTGTAATATTACCTGTACTGTACAGGTAATAAACTCAGAGTTGATTTGACATTTCCAAGGTATTTTAACTTATGTTCAGTCTAGTATATCTACCACTCCAAGCGTGATTGTGTAGTGTTTTCCTGTTTATTTCATGTGTCTTTATTTGAGGAGAAAATTGGAGATCTGAGTACAGGGAGGTACTACTAACCATCTAGGAAAGTGACCTTCTGAAACAGGCTATTAAAGTGCCCACGAGGGCCATTCAGAAGTGTATGCCCACCTACTGAAATCAGGAGACTGGAGGATACAAGTGAAAAGAATGACTTCATAGGGTGTCTGGGGCTCTTTGGTTTGCTATAATGGAATATTTGAGACTGACTCATTTATAAAGAAAAAAATTTTATTTACTTCACTATTTTGAAGTCTGAGCATCCAAGATTGGGTGACCCCATCTGGGAAGCCTCTGATGAGGGTCTTCTGGATGTGTCATAACATGGCCGAAAAAGTAGAAAGGGAAGTTACCACCTACAGAAAGGGCACCCAGGCAAGTGAAGAAGCAAAAAGCAGAGAGCGGCCAGAAGTACTCTTTTATAGCAATCTGATCCTATAGTATCACCCAAGTTCTGTGGGAATGATGTTACTCCCTTCTCATGCCCTAACTGCCTATCAGTATATTCACACTGGTCACCAAACTTCCAGCATATGCACCTTGGGGGAACAGGCCATGTCCACACCAAACCACAAGTCAAAGCAACCTGGAGGTTCTGTAAAATCTTCCTGATACCCTGCAAGCCCCAGCTCTCCTGGTTCCCTTACCAGACAGATGATGCACTTACTAAGGCTGCATAAGAACTAGTAATTCTTGCTAGTCAAAAACAGTTGAGTACGGACCACTTCATATCGTTCACCCTATACTTCACCCTCACCACTCTTCACCAGTTAGGGATTATTATCACTCTTACTTTGAACGTGAAAATACTGACATTTAGAAAAGTAAAGTAGCCTGCTCACGTCACAAGGATGAAGTGTGTAGTGCACTTCCCAATTCCAACTACATGAAACTCCAGGGTCGCTGATTCTGAACATCTGCAGCTTCCCTCCAAGGACTCATTGCCGGGTCATTCACTTCCCAGGGGTGAGCGTTTCCATGGGATAAAGGGTTGAACAAGGTGGCAGGGCTGGTAGAGCGATGTGGAGATGGGGAGGTGTCTGTGCAGAGAATTTTCCCTCCGTCTGAATTCCTCCTCCCATGCTGATCCCTTGGGATCGACGTTTACCCTAACCCACCTCACAGCCATCCCCTAGAACATTTGGGGCACAAAGGAGAGTGAGTGAGAGCAGCACTAATTTATGAACCTCTTCTCCTTGACCTCCAGGCCTGCACGACTTAGAACACCCCGATGTGTCCTTGGCAGATGAGTGGTAAGAACTCAACGGTCCTTTATCAGCATTGTCACCTCCTTTGCTTTTTAATTGTTGGGACTCTGAGTCCCATTTTCCTGATTCTGTCAGTGTTCATACATTCTTGTTTTGGGCCTGGTCCTGTTCTTAGGTCCTACTGCAACACTGACCTGCACCCTGAGCACCGCCATCTGTCTCAATTAGAAGCCATTAAGCTCTACCTCAAAGGCAAAGAACCTTTGCTTCAGTGTGAGTGCGCGGTCAGAAGCATGCTGTGTGTGCAGGGGGTGGGGGTGCACTAAAAACCATTGCTGCCTCAGTTTTCAGGAAAAGCTCTAATTTGGCAGAGACTGTCCGTCACAGGATATCTGGCCAAATAATCATCCCATGCAAGGCCCACACAAGGCTCCCTAAGAATCTGTTTCTCCAAGGATGGAGTTAGCAAGGGCTGCTGTTGCTTGTGTTTGCGTATGTGACACTTCCTCTGCTCCTACTGTGTGAGCCCTGGGGGAGCTCAGGGAGTGAGAAATGGCCAGTGCTGGTGTTGAGAGGGGACACAGCAAGCTGGATGCTCCTCTAAGGCAGGCGCACACCAACTTGTGGTGCTTGCCATGTGTGACCTTAGGAGCAGTCCCATAGGAGGCTACTACAGGGCACCCTCATGGGACTGATTTACTTTTGAGGATATGTGTTAGTAGAGAAGGCACAAATCCATCTTAGAGGAGCCCAGTTTTTCATTTTCTTTTGATGTTGAATTATATATTATTTTTATGAATTTATTATATATATTAGAAAAGCAAAAGTAAAGACGGAATGTTTTTCATTGACATGAAGCTTCTTATTATTTTGCCATACTTTCTTCAGGATTTTTTGGGGGGATCTTTTTGAGACAGGAAGTTCAGACTGACCTTGAGCTCATTTTGTAGCCCAGACTGGGGGCCTGGCTTGGTTCGGGTATTTTCCAAGGGAAAAACATTACAGATAATACTGAAGCCCCTGGCTGTCCTTGCCCTGTGGAGTTCCTTCAGAGAGAATGACGTTCCATGTCTGTCCATCATTCTCTTGTATTTTACACTATTAATACTTAGATATGTTCCATAAACAATATATACAACATTATTTTCATTTTTTATGTGTTAAATGTTACAATATGACAAATTGATCATCTCTAATCCCCATATCTGAAATCTAAAATGGCCCCAATCTGAAACTTTTTGAGTGGCACTGTAATGCTATGGGGAAAAAATCCATATTGTGGAACTTTGTTTTATGTACAAAATTGTTTAAAATGTCTCATGAAATTCCATCCAGGCAATGTTACAGAGGTATATGTAAATCTCATGTTTAGACTTAGTTCCTTTCCCTAAATGATCTCAATCTCATTATGTATGTGCAGTTATTCCAGCATCTCCAGGACTGAAAAATCTGAAACCCTTCTGACTCCAAGCATTTCAGACAAAGGATACTTAACCTGTTTATTTGAAGAATAGTGTTGTATGTATTAATACATACAATATTATAACCTCATATATATGGAATAGAGTTGTTTTCATTCATCAAATTTTTGAAATTTGTGTTGGTCATTTATTTCAATTACATTTGTTTGAATTACTTCATAGAATTCCATTATGTGTGTCTTAATTTAGGCATCCTTTTTGATGACCAGTGAAGTTGCTTCTAGGTTTTGCTTTTCAGCAAAGTACCTTTGCTTTTGTTGCTCCCAGTCAAGGTAAAACCTGTCCTGAACCAGGATAGGCTCTCTCCTCTGCAGAAAGAGAGAGAATTCTAGGAAGTGCTCAGATTTGGGATCTTCTCTTGCCCCATTCCATGGCCCTTTCCTCAGAGTTTCCAGGAGTCCTTTGGACAGGGACAGATATTCCCTTTAAAATGAAAACAACATTTTTGTTTGTTTGTTTAGACAAGATCTTGCTGTATAGTTTGGGCTGGCCTTGAACTCACTATGTAGCCCAGGCTGGCCTCAAACTTACAGCATTCCTCCTGCCTCAGCCTCCCAAGTGCTGGGATCACAGCTGTGCACCTCCATTCCCAAGGGGAAGCAATTCTTAAATGGTCACCGATAAGGGTCCCAATAGTCATTAAGTCATCTCACAGCCATCTGGGAGCAGGATGCTCTGCAGATGGTCATGCAGAGATGGGCATGACTAGGACCAACTTTCTGAGCAGCACTGGCTTCCAGGCTCCAGGTCTGAAACTCGGTGTGCTGAGCCATGGCGTGAACTGCATGAGGTGAAGAGCCGAAAACTGAAGCAGGAGACAACCAAAGCTCTAGATTTTCTCTCCTGTAGTCCAAATGATTCGGCCAGCCCTGTACTTCTTGCATATCAGGTGTCAGACTGTGGCGTATTTTCCAGCTGGTGGGAGGTTAACTCATAAAGCAACATACTATAAAGATGTAACAGATACTACAAAAATAGCTGGTGAGTCCCTCTCCTTGGGGCCTGGCCAAAGCCATCTTCTCTTCCGCCCTTCACGACAGGTGATAAAGAGTTGATCCAAGAAGTCCTTTTTGATGCTGTTGTGAGCGCCCCTATTGAAGCATATTGGACCAGCCTGGCCCTTAACAAATCTGAGTAAGTGGTTGCATGTGTCTCCCTTTCATGGCCACTTCCACACTGACACTCCAAAATATGGTTATGGTTTAAAGAACTAAACTGTTTTAGGAGCTTGGTGTTAAAGTCCTTTAATTTTCCCTCTAGTTCCAAACCACCAGAGTTAGAGCAGATTAGCAGCGTGGGCTTGGACAGCAAGCTCCTGGCTTTGATATGTAATTTGTTTGAGTTTCAGCGTTAAGTGAAATTCGGTATGTGGAGGTAGGGTGACACTTCAAGGGAGACGGAGGGAATGTTTTGTTTCCTGCCCTGCCACAGCTTTCTCTCCTTTACAGTCTTGAGGGAACTTGGGATCCCAGCCAGGCTGGGTTGTGAGCAGAACTGGGAAGGAGAGGTCTATTTCAGTGTGAGTGAGATTTACCCCTGTGGTTTTATTTGTGAGGTAGGGGATGGGGGAGTGGAAGAAGACCATGGGAGTTGGCATCAGAGACTAACGAGAGAACTGCTGTAGCGTATTATTATTATTATTAACTATTATTTTACATAAGCTATTAAAGAACTGAAATAAGAAAAAAATATAATTCCTTTTTATTATACTTTCTTTTTTTTTTTTTTTTTTGTCTTTTTCATTTTTATCGGTACCGGGGATCCAACTCACAACCGCCTGCTTGCAAGGCAGGCGCTTATGCTGCTGAGCTAAATCCCCAGCCCCTTATTGTACTTTCATGAGATACATCTTTCAGTCTCTTCTTGTATTTACTTTGTTTTACCTTTCTTTCTATCCCTTTTCCATTCATTCTGTTCTCATTTTCATTCACTCGTTTGAGTACTGAGCACCTCAAGCCAGGTGCTGGTGAAATCGAAGCAACACAGACAGGTGTAGACCTTGCCAATGTGGATGGCAGTTTTTGCCACTTTCTGGGGTAGATAGTGTTCTACTATAGTATTAAAATTTGTGACAACCACTCTGAAGAAAAAGTGAAGACGCATGGGCTGTAACAAGACACAGAGCAGAGGAAAAAGGAAGGCACTAGCTCAGAGCTGACGTGCATTCTATTCAGGTGAACAGCAAGTGCCAAGACTGAGTGCTTGACAGATCTGAGGGATTTAAGGATCAACACAGATGATATGAAGACGGCAGGAAGTAATGGCTTGAGGTGAAACCGCGGAAGGACAAATAAACCTTGGAAGTCAGTTTATTACAAATATGGATTTTATACTCAGGGTATCGGAAGACGATTAAAGGCTGTTAAGAAGAGGGCTCCACAAGATCTGCATTTTTAAAAAGATATCTCTCCTGCTACATGGAGAACATAGTGTAATGGACAAGAACAGTAGCGTAGGTTCCTGGGGCGTTGTGAAGGACTGGCCACTTGGACCTGCAGTGGGCACAGACAGAAGAGGTGCATACTTGGTCTACTTCAGAAGAAGGACTCCCAGCACCAGATTATGGGTCTCTGTGTGAGGGCTGGGTGACTGAACTGTCAGGCTCATTCCCAGGCTGACGTCAGGAGCACCTGGGAAGGATGTCGTTTGGGCATCCTAGAGGAAGCACAAGGGACTGAGGAAGATGAAGAGGCTTGAAATGGAACGTGGCTAGAGTTCTTTCTGGACATGGAAACTTAAGACAGTTGAAGTCTCCAGGGTGGAGATCTCAGGTAGATCCAAAGAGAGCCTGACATTTTCATTCTGTTTCAGGGGATCCTGCTTCCCCGCTTGGGTCTTGTTCCCAGGAAGGCTGCAAAAGAAAGCCTTGCCTAGGACATTCTCTGTTGTAGATGTGGAAGTACTTCTTTCAGGTGCTTGTGAAACTCAAAATCTTGGGTAAAAATTGTGATTCATTCCTGACTCATGCTAAGACTTCCTAAAATGGTAGCTTACTATGTAGGGCACATCTGTAACTGACCGGACCACCTGGCTTTCCAGTTTGGTGTAGACTCCAATTAGAAACAAATGCGTTGTGTTGGTTTTTATTCATCCCTTAAATATTTAAAGGTAGTAGTAGCTACCTTCACCAAGAAGCCAATGATCTTATATTGAAGATGGCAGGGATAGTTCTTTAGATCAGATTGCTACTACACATAGGACAGAGAAGGAAACTCAATAATTGCCATTGTCTTCAAATTTTTAGTATTAGAATGAGATTGTGTTTGAGGGAAAATGGCATTTATGTTTTTGAAAGAAGAAATACATATTGCAGATCTCCTAGGAAAAGAATACACTTGAACATAAAATTTGCTTTGCATGTTGAAGTGTTAGATTTAATAAATTTCAAATTTATTTTTCTTCACAAGGTTGTTTTTAGAGTTCTAGGCATGACATCCTACAGGGCTATTGGAAAGAAACCATTCTTTTCTTCATCTCTTTGGGGTTGATGTGAGAATAAGACCTATGGTCTAGTAGAAGTTACAAGTTGGCACCCCTACAATTCCATAGAAATACATCCTTTTCCAGCTGTGTGGAAATCCAGCCCGTGTGATCCTGCAGGCTTGGTCACTGACCTCGCTGCTTTGTTAGTCCCATGGCAGTCTCCACAGATAGTCCCAGAACCAAGAATAGACCTGGTGACACTGAGGCCAAAGCTGATCCTCAGGGCATTCTTTCTCTCCTTCAAGTCCTTCTCATCCTCAGCCTGCTGTCTGAACCTAAACCCAGGTGGACATAAAGATACGGACATGTCTGTAGTTGGAAGTTGCATTTTTCTCATGCAGCTTTCGTTCAATTTTCCAGAAAGTATCACTGTGCATACATTTGACAGGGATGAGGATCTGTAATCTCTGAGTAGTGCGTGTGTGTGTGTGTGTGTGTGTGTGTGTGTGTGTGGTGTATGTGTCAGTGTATGTATGTGTTTCTATAATTCCTTTTCAAGTTCAGGTTTCAAAGCTACGATTTTATAAAACATTCTGTGAGTCTTGAGACGCAAAAGCCATTATCTGCTTACCGTCTAGAAACATCCCCTGAGGTCTGCTGTTCTGTTTCAGGAATTCTGACAAGGGCGTGGAGGTCGCTTTCCTTGGCACTCGCACCGGCCTCTCAAGAATCAACCTGTTTGTTGGGGCTGAGCAGCTCACCAATCAGTAAGTAGGGGGGCGCCTCTGCCGCGGCCCAGCAAGCTTCTGAGATGGGAAACTCAAAGGGAAGCTTATTTCATTGCTTGGTTCCTTCTCCAGTAGAAACAAAATTCAGGCCGCCACAGGCCTGCTGAGACATTCTGTGTGTCCACCTGCTGATTTGCCCTTCCACAGCCCTTTGTTTCCTGGGCTCCTTGGCTTTGCTCTGCTGCCCTGCAGTTTTCTGTGCCTGGTGAGTCACTGCAAGACTTGGAAGATGGAGGAGCTTCTGGGGCAGAAGCCAGAGGGAGGAAACACTGGTCTCTGACACACAGCTCGGGGGCACTCAGCTGTTGGGCAGCAGTGCCGAGGAATTCTTGCCTGTGCCTCTCCATCTGTTGTTTATTTGTTTGTTTGTGTTTTCCTAAACCTCTGTGCCTTTGTCCTTGGCCAGAGGGATTGCAGAACTGCATACCCTAACAGTAGGCTATCAAGTGAGGCAGGGTCCCCTTATACTTCCAGGGTGAGCCCCGGGACCCTGGGCTCAGACTGGCCTGGTCTGGCACCTTGATGCTCATTAAGCCACTGAGCAGCCCCTATGCCTTCAGTGAGCTAGACCCTCCTCAAGTGGAAGTCTTTTCTCCACCCACTTGTAAGTTCTTTCCATTTATTTTCTTTGATACAGATGTACAGTTAGGCCAGGGACAAACAGAGCCTGAAATTCAAAAAGGTTGAGTGTGTTTGCATATGAGTAGATGAGTTCAGTTGTCACCAGGAAATCTCACATATCCTGACCTTCAGGGCACCGGGGTTACATAACCAGACCACAGGCTTGTCACTGCTTTGCAGAGGTCAAACCACGCAGGGCCCAAGGAGGAGATGCTCCCTGCCCCTGGGACCTTGCTCAGCAGTGCTGCCTGCCTGTGAGGTAAAGCCTTGACACCAACCAGAAAAACCTCACAAAACCAGGTCAGATGGGTCAGTTTTTCTATGTTCTGGAGTGCTGGGTTTGAATTCCCATTCTAGAACTTTTGCTGAGGAAATATCACACATTTATCACTTATGAAGTTTGCTGTGGTTATAATTTGATTTTTAAAAGCTCTTAGCCCCGTGACCCCCCACAAGTCTTTCACCAGTGGGAAAGTTCCTAAGAAGGACCAGAAGTGTTAATCACACACTGTTTTCTCCCATGATGGGTCAGAGAGTGAAGCAAGGCCTGAAGACAGATTTTCTAACACTTCGAGGGCATGGATGTTGGTAGTACTAAGAGTTCATCAAACAAATAAAAAAATACAGTAACATGAAGAGCTATGGCCCTTTGCTAGCCTGGAAATAGTATTATTGTGACAGTTTGGATCATCCTTGGGATTGCCGGGATATGCACTTAGCTCGTTTCACTTAGGAACTTTTTTCTGCTCCTCTGAAAAGTGAGGGTTGTGATCTCCATTAGTTATTGTGGAGATTGAAATACCTATAGTGGTGAAACTGCCCGGGGAGCCAAGCAGTATTTACAAATTGTCATCCCTGGGGCACTGCTGCAGCCCAGCATGGGCATCGCTGGCTGTGCGGACGAATAACTCTTTTGTCTCCAGTAAACTCGGATCAATGATTGATGCAGAGACACCTTGACATCTGTTGTTTTAGGGTCTTTCACTTGCCTGTCTCTTCCCCTCAAATGGTATTTATTCAGATTCACCTAGGTAGATACACTCCTTTTGCAAGGAATATAAATGTTTTAGCATCTTTAATTTTTGTTTTTGACTAGTATTAGAGAGAGACCTCAAAGTATTGGACAGAGAATTGGATCATGTAAAATTCATATCCTGGCATTAGTGTGTATCATCGCTAGTTTTCTGCATGGAGATTCCATCTCCTATTCCTTTCCCTTCCACTTGGAAGTCAGTTAGCTATGTTAATGGCCTGTTACTGGGCCATTGTCCCCATCATTCTGTGTCATCAGTTGATGTCTGCTTTACCTGCAGCATCCTCCAGACCAACAGCATCTAGTGGTATTAGTGTTCCCAGTGAATTCACTGTCTCCACAGCACTGAGTTCAAAAGAGGACCATTTCACCTTCAGCTTGAACCACAAAGAAGAAAAGGCCTTCTCAGGATTTAATAATCCCATATATTTATTGGAGTTCATGTTCCGCTTACAAAGACTTCATATTTGATGTTATATAATACTGATGGCATCCCAGTAGACTGCTACTATGCCCCTTTTGTATATGAGAAAATGAGGATTTAGAAAGTCAATCATTTACCAAAGGTCACTCAGCTTTGCCTGTAACCTAGACCTGACTTACATAATACCACAGTAGTCCCTTGGACTCAGAAGTAAGCCGCATCTTTCCTTTTGAGAGGTATTCTTGATCTTCTGTAGAATCAGCTCTCTCCTCATCTTCCTCCAGAATTATTGCTTAGTAGGTGCAGGCAGATTCAATGTCCAAACTGCCTGGCCCTTTTGTATTAATGCCGGAGCTGCAGAGCCCACATGCTTTAGCTCACACTTGCTGCCCTGGACGCAGCATTCTGTCCCCTTGTCTGTGTGTTGCCTTCAGTCCAAGTGAGGACCCCTCATGTCTTCTAATCAAGCTCTCAACCTACCTGCCACGACCCTGAAAAAAGACCTCAGCAGTAACATCAATCGCAGCGTGGCTCTTACCTGGGGTTATCAGCGTTCTATGCCACATAGGTCTGGCATGAGGCCACACAGGCTTTCGGCTCAGCTGTGGCTGTGCCCTGGCACAGTGTGGGTAACTGTCCTTCAAGGGCTAGGAATTAGAGGCCCTCCCCGATCTGTCCATGTCAGCGTCTCAGGTCTAAAAATATTGAAATCAGAATGTCGATATTTGTAAAATCTGGTAATTTTAGGAGCAGGAAACCTTACCACTGACTATGGCAGTGCCAGGAAGAGCTTGTCTGTGTCATTGAGCCTGCAAGTCCACATGTTCAGCATTCTCTGCAGCACAGGGGCCAGAGTGCCTTCTCACCCTATGACTCCTGAGTCAGCTTTCTGGATGAGAGGAAAATGACCAAATTTTTAAGAAGTTTCTGGAGAGGATTCTTGGTTTTAGTCAGTAAACGGATATCGGTAACTATGATCTAGCATCCCATGTTTGTTCTGCTTTGACTGGCAGTATAAAATCTCACAGCAGCATTATCTCAGGGGAGCAGTTACAGAGGCAGGTAGCCATACGACTGAAAGACTGCAAGGGAACTGGAAATCTTAATTAGAAGAGATACAGAAAATTGTTTTAATACTCCAGGAGCTCTCATCTGGATATAAATTTGATTTATCTTGTGTCATTAAGCATAGATATGAATGCCTGCTGAGTGCCTGGCCCTGGGGATACTAGAAAGCATAACATGTCTATCTACCCTTAGAGAAGAATTAGCCATGCTAGTATAACTTACGGGGAGGCAGATTCCAGAGCTAAGAACTTCAAGGGGGTTTCTAGTGAAGTTGGTTTCCTGTCAAAGAAGTGGAGGTGGAGAGAATGCTAGTTGGCCAAACTCTGACACTAGAGAAGTTTTTCTGTATTGAGTGCAAAGTTCATGAAACCAACTAGTTATAACTTTATAGAAAAATTTATCTCCATGTTCCATGTGATCAACCTCCATGCTGCAATTGGCTCTATTGACAATGATGTCATTTCTGGTCCAGATGATCACCTTTTCCCTAACCTATACATTGTTTCCTGATTGGACTCCCTTTGTTTGAGATATCTGCAGAGTTCGGACTAGCCAGACAGCCACTGAATTCTCTGAGTTGTACCATAATGACCAAAGTAAAGTGCTCAGGTACCAGGGTAAAGATGACTCCCTGGAGCTAAGTGAAGTCAACGAACATTTACTGTGACTTTATGGTAGTAGTCCCCTCTTACATGAGGGAGTGTGTCCCGAGACCCTCAGTGGATGTTTGGGTGGTACGTGCCCTGTATGTTGTTCTTTTCTATGTATAAATACCTGTGACAGAGCTCAATTTTATATCCAGGCAGAGTAGGTGATTAACAATAATCACAAATAAAAGGACAATGACAATAATATAATAAAAGTTACATGAATGTGCTCTCTCTTTCTCTGTCTCTCAAATTATCTCATTGTCCATCCTACTTGGATAATGGGAGAGGATAAGAGACCTTCAAGGTGAGATGAAGTGAGGTTGATGCTGTGGGCACTATGATGTAACAACTATGTGTGGATTACATGAACACAAGCACTGTGATACCATCACCACTGGTCTGATAACCCAGTGACTAAGTTCTTAGTGAGAAGGTAGTATATATAGCATGGAAACACTGTACCAAGGTATAATTCACTTCCAGAATGAGCTGGTATGACAGAAAAATTTCATTACATTATTCAGAATGCATACAATTTAAAATTTATAGTAACTGTTTTTTTTTTTAAGTTTTCCATTTAAGATTTTTAGACCATAGTTGACCACCAGTACTTTCTCATTTCTATCAGTAAAAATCTTTTCAGAAAGCAAAACTATTGAGAAGGAAAGACCACTGACTTTTAGTGTTCTGTGGAGGGACGGAGGAACGTTAGCAAAGCTTCTGTCTGCAGAGATCTCAGGAGGCTTGAGGAAGGCATGTAATAATTGTGCAGATAAGGATTAGAAAAACAGAAGGCTGGGGACCCAGGGTGGGCCAAGAATTTGTACTCTGTAGATTCGTGAGCACATAGTATTTGAAGTACACCTTGTTATTGATATTTCAAAATTGTTAAAAGACAGATTTTAATGTCCTTACCACACATTAAAAAAAAGATAAGTTGGTGAGGTGATATATATCTGAATTGTTTCTTTCTATAATATATACGCAGGCCAAATATCACTTTGTACACTGTACAGAACAATTATTTGTCCATTAAACATAAGTTAATAATATTTTTAAAAGAAGATGATCATGACTTTGAGAAGAACAAATGGGAAGAGGAATGTCGGTGGCCTTCTGGCTAAAGGGTACAGCTGGTGAGGAGCAACCATTGAGACCAAAAGAGGAGGAATCCTTAAAGCGTACTAGAGCAGAGAGCAGAGAGATGAGGGAAGAAAGATGCAGAGGTCCTAATATAGCCCACTCTTATGTCCTGTATGCTTTTCCTAAGACCAATGATTTACTACGAGATACATTAGGAAAAACTACTTTGCTTCCTTGGAATCTGACCACAGGGCTTTATAATGATATTTTGGAGCAATATGGGATATATAATGTTGACTGGGGTCCCCTCTGTGTTGAAAAAGGTAAGTGGGGCTCCTAACAACCAATCCTGGTTTTACCTGGCACAGGCTGTTAGACACACTGTGTCTGCCTAGACTGAGCTGACAGTGCTTTTCTTATTCATTTTCAGGGACTTCCTGAAAGCTGGAGACAAAGAGAACATTTTTAATGCAGACCATTTCCCTCTCTGGTACCGAAGAGCAGCTGAGCAGATCCCGGGGAGCTTCGTCTATTCAATCCCTTTCAGCACAGGTGGGCGTCATTGTTGGGAGCCAGGCTCTGTCTGTCTGGTTCTGCTGCCCCTGGCATGGTGCACAGCATGGGGGAGTTGCCTGAATGCATCAGGGAGCCAAGAGCAACCTTCAGAGTTAGTGCTGAGTAGTGGGCCGGTTCTGAATCTGCTGCATAAGAGTGACAGCCCCCAGTAAAATAAAGGTTTTACTTAACCAGACCTTCAGAAGGGCATTTCAGGGAGCAGCACTGATGCGTTTCACTGTGTAGAATTTGAATACTCTTATTTGATTTGTTGTTATGGCCTCAGTTTGGAGAAAGTTCAGCCCTTTTATTAGAATCTTCATCAAATCTTATTTCAAAGGTCCTGCTCCCCATCTGAACAAAACTGGTCTCAACTGATCTGCTGGATCAAAGACCAAGCTTTGTGTAGTCTCTCTGTTGCTGTGACCAATGAGAAGTGTACAGCTGATGGTTTTTCCAAGGATAAGATGCTATGATATTATAAAAAAAATTAAAGTCATTTTCCTCCAAAAAGAACAGAGTACTATCTTATTTCAACTGGTTTGGTTTTTAAATTTTTTTATTAGTAATACAATATATATATATATATATATATATATATATATATTACTAATATATATGTATTATACTAATATATATATTATTACTTATATATATATATATATATATTACTAATAAGGAGCATAATATACTCCTATGTGGAGTTGTTTGTATATATAACACACCTTAATTCCTTTTTTCATCTGCTTTCCTTGCCCCTCCGTCTCTTGATCTCTTTCTCTTCTGAGGAAGATCTGTCTCCCTTTTCCTGTCATGCTTTTCAATTGTCCTTGGCTTTTTCTTGTCTCCCGCATCCAGAATATTTGGTGAGTACTCTGCATAAGGCTCTACTGAGTACTGGACGTTCTACAAGCTGCAGGGCTAAATGAGATCTTGTCCTATTAACTCTAATTACTCCAGAGAATTCAATCTATTGTTATATTTTACATTAGTACCCTTTATACTACCTCTTACCAACACTACTAGCTCAATCTTAAGGGAAGCTTAAGACAGTGTCAAATTCTCTGCCCTGTTCTCACAGGGAACATTTCCAGGAAAAGTGCTCTTGAAACTTGTAGAAGAGCTGTTGGCAAGAATAATCCAATACTTAGTTGAATGAACCCATTAGGAAAATAGTTCCTAACTGATGAAGATACTCAAGGAAAATGTTGAGATTCTTTCCCTTGCCTGGCTTCAGACTAGATCATCTGTCAGGTTTTTATTTTTCTGGTCTAATATTCTTTGAGACTGGTCCTTTGCTGATGGGCTTTTGTGAATGTGTGTGTGTGTGTGTGTGTGCGTGTGTGTGTGCGCACGCACATGTGTGTGTCCTCACATATTATTTTCCAAGTGTCAGAGACTCTTTCTTTATTCTTATTTATGTCACACATCATTTCACTGTTGGACATACTAGCTAAAGCAGGTGAACTTTTTCATTCTGCCTCAAACGTATGAACAATAGCATCATTTTCTATCTTAAGGACTTCCTTTTTGACATAGTTCTACAAAGAAAAACATACAACTTAGCTTGCTGTTCTTCTGGTTCCAACCTGGAGTCATTCAGTTCCTGTTGTGGTAAGAGAGGCTTTTGCCCAGTGCTGTACAGGCAGGGATATGGGGGACAGGTGTCCCTAGACTGCTTCGTACTTCAGTGCGCTTGGAAGTGATAGCCCCTGCTGCTAGTTTGCTTTGTTTTTCCCTGTTTGTCCTGTACAGTAAAACCAAATTCTTACTCATTAAAACTGTTGCTGTACTTTTTGGAAGCAGATTTTTCATTGAATGTTTAATGGAGCATAGAGTGAAAAGACATTTGACACATTTGTGGTAATGTTATGAATGATATCACAGAATTTCATGGGCCCTTTAAATTCAAGGAAAATCTTTAAAATCACCAAATATGCTGTGGAGAGGTTCACTTTCTCTCTGTCTCTCTGTCTCCCTTTGTGTCTCTCTGTTTCTTTCTCTGTGTCTCTCTCTCTCTCTCTCTCTGTCTCTGTCTCTGTCTCTTTCTCCCCTCTGCTGGATGTCACATATCTGCAGACACTGGCTCATAAGTATATTCAAGTGTAAGTTTGCCTTCTCTTCTTAATTCAGTTGAACCCCATTCCCTGAGCACTTCTTCTGAGGCAAACACTGGACTCACAGTTCCCAACTGTGGGCATTCAGAATTTGTGCTCATCACCTTTAATTCATGGGCATTGAAGCTATTGTTAGTCAAAAAAAAGTCTCTTAATCCTAATACCGTATTGTTGTCACATTAATAAAAGTTTCAGCATTTCACTCTAGCTTTTTCCCTCTTTAGGATGGTTTTGTTCAAAAATCTAGACTTGAAACTAAGATTTTATAAGTCACTTGAGATTTACCCAACAAATGAGAGCTACAATTGCCATTATTGTAAAATAATTTTAAAATCCTCATCCTTGCAGCTCTTCGTGAATACGTTTATAGAGGTGGTATAAATGTGAATACTAACACAGTAAACACTGCAGTCAGTATCCACAGATTCCCATCGTGCACTCCCTCTGTAGTGGTCAGTGGTTTTGATGTAAAGAGCTGGATGTCCCCATTTCAGGTGGCCATAACTCAGCACTCTGATTGCAGCACAAATGGCTGATGAGAGCAGCAGATTGGCCATAGCCTGGAAGGCCCTGGACTCCAGGAACGGAGCCTCAGAACAATTTGCAGAATTAGTGGCTGTGGGCCAACAGGATCTCCATTTTTGTCATGGTGGTTTTTCTTTTTACAGGAACAGTCAACAAAAGCAACGTGGTGACAGCAAGTACCTCCATCCAGCTCCTCGATGAGCGGAAATCTCCTGTGGTGGCAGGTAAGAGATGGATCTCATTAATGCACGCAACATGAGCGTGGCAGGGACTCATCCGGCCAGGCAGCTACTTCTGCAGAACATACTTATTCTACAGAAGTCGGCTTTAAAGGGAAAAGAAAGCAAAAGTAACTTTTTTCCTCACTTTGACGTTATCACCTCCAAACTAAGGCTATTGGTTTTTGCTATAAAAGCAGAAACCTTTCCTAGAGTTTCTGTGAAACTCTGAGCCAGTGGTAGATCATTGGTATATGCTGCGGAGAATTTCTTCACAATAAATAGTATGCTCCTTTAAGGAAAACATCACATCTTTAACTTCGGTGTCATGAAAATGACATTGAGTTAGCAAAGAAATTGTGGGTTTGTTTTAGACAAACACAAGCTAAAATGTGTTCTCAGAAAGACTGAGATTTTGGTCACCCTAATCCTCCCGGGAATTACAGTTAGCTATATCTGCAGGTGCTAGACTTGGGACCAGGGGATGAGTCAAGTGTTCTACAATTGAGGGTTTTGAATTGTCAAAGAAGTCCTGTATCTGTCTTTTCCCACTTCTCCTGGTTCTCAGGGGGGTCAGTCTATACCTATGGCTGGTTAATGGCTTTTACTGGTGATGCTTGCCCTCGCAGTTTCCCTAAGCCTGCCTTTGAAGATAGCTGCTGACCAAAAAAAGACCTTAGTGCATGTTTGGCACTTAGTGTACTCTGATATATAATTATTGGTTCCCTTGGTTGACAGATGGGTGATATACTCTAAGCACTACCCTGCTACTGGCTGGGCTTGTCAAAGGGAGTCTTGTTTCTTGGCAGCTTCCCTCGTTAAGGTGTAGGTAAGGGTAACTTTGCACATCAGCATCTCTGCCCTTGTACACTGATAATTTGTGGGAGGCAATGCAAGTGGAATAGATGATGCAGACCTATTTGAAGTGGTTGTTGTTTGGCTGGAAATAATACTTTTTCCTCCACTTTGCTTCTGATTTAGCCAATGCATCATAATTGTGCTAGCAGAGACTGAAAGAGCTTTGGATCATTACTTGGTTATTCTTAGTTATTGGATATGACAGGGAAGACATCCTCATGTGTCTAACCTGTAGCTTATCTTGAGCCAGGCAAACCTATAATTAATCAGCCAAGTGATATGGGTTCTGAAAATTCACAGCTGTTGTCCTCAAATTTTGTCACTTAATATCTCATATTCCTTAAGAAAAGCAAGAGACAGGATCATTTAACTGAGCAAGATTTATTTTTGCTTAAAGGGGGTCAGACGTGCTTACCTCCAGGATGTCCTAGGAAGCTAATTCCAGAGGCATGATATTTCCCAAGAGTCAGGGCCACATGTAACAGCTGTCAAAAAACATGGTTGATCCAAAACTGTCTGGTCCGAAACTTCTTTAAAACCCTTTCCATAAATTTCTCATTGAGTCATCTGAAAGGATGTTCCAGATTTGCCCTAAAATCACTGTAAATACCCTACCTTCCTCTGTCCACGTATAAAAATTATGTTTGAATGTTGCCAAGTACCTTATATTCATAAACCACTGCTTGATTGAGAATGAGTGAAATGCAGACTCAGCCAGAGGACTGTGTAGCCAGCCTAGAGTGAAACATGCATTTTCCAAATGGCCTACTGGCCTCTTATTGAGTTACACAGTTGGCCAGAGATCATAGGCAGGTCATAAGATAGTCTGGCTCACCTTGAGTGAGTAGGAAAGACATCCTCCTGTTCATTGCTCCTATGTATGTGTCAGCTATGTATGTATGTATGTTCAGGAGATAATTACGGAGAAACACCAAGAGGCAAGGTTATCTGGGGAGCTGTATTTAGTTAGAACCTTTTAAAGCTGGTGACTACTGACTTTCTTTTTCCAACTGATCTTTCAGTCTGCCGTGAATATAGTCCTATGAAGACGGCGATGCCCAGGGAAGCCTTCTAGCTCTCAGAGTAGAGCAGTCTCTAGCATATCCTAGAGATTTCACTGACTCTGAGTCAGCTATCACGTCACCCTGTGATTAGGGTCAGTGATGCTCCTCTGTGCGTTTGCCTCAAGTGAAATAGACGTTGCTCACCTCTTATTTATTTATGTCTTTTTGAGACAGGGTCTTGCTATGCAGTTCAAGCTGGCCTTGAACTCACTTTGTATCCCAGGCTGGTCTCGAGCTCACAACGATCCTCGTGCCTCATCCTCTGGTGTGCTGGGGTAACAGGCATGTGCCACCATGTCCAGATACATCTCTACAATTTAATAGGTCATTTTATTTGGGCAATAAGCCTGCTTTTGGCAGATGAAGATGAGTGTGTGACATGTTTGTGACATCATCTTTCTTTCACCAGCACATGAGATGCAGCCAGCTGCCGTAACTTGGGGTCTCATGAAATCCCTGTGTTACACACTTATCTGAAAGAAAAGGTGGACAACTTTGCAAGTAATTTTGAAGGACCTTTGAAAGATCTGACCCACTCCCAAGCCTGATTTAGAATTCTCACATTCACTGAATATATGCATCTGTTTGTGGTAGAGTTTTTGTTTTATTTTTGTTTCTCCTTTATTTTTCTTGTTTTCTTTCTTGAACAGTACTTAAGATGCTCACATATCAGTGATGCCTTTGAAGCCATGCTGGCCAAATGAGGCAGGGTTTCACTTGTAAGCCAGCCTTGGTGCATAAAGCAGTCCAGTCCACCCCCTCAGCTTGTGATGCAGGTCATGGTCCTACTCAGAGGGCTTTGCCAGTTCTCCAGCTGCCACCAGCGTGGTGCACTCCTTAACCGCTTCTCTCTTGTAAAGGAAGAAGTGGCAGGACTTTCCCTTCGCCCGCCGGGTTTTCCCAAGTCTTGGGACTTCCTATGTGTCAGACCTCCAGTCCTTTTTTTCTGTATTAGAAACTCAAATCTTGGGCTGTGAAATTATTAGATATTCAAATTTTGTAACTTGCTAAATGTGAGATTTTGAGTCTCTAGGCATCATCTAAAATAGAGTTGAGAATATTACCTCCCTTTACTTGTGTCAATTTGGGGATAAAATAAACAAACAAGAAAACACTTGGACATAAAGAAATATGCAAATATTGGCATATAGAAGTACTCAAATTTTTAAAGTTACATTTATACCTTTGCTCATGCATGCAGAGAACATTTCAAGAGGCCCTGTTTTTGCCAGGAGCTCTGTAATATAATCCGATATATCCAGTGCAATAGATATCCCCTCTGCCCTCTCACAGAGCTGTAGAATACTTTTAAAGACCTGTTTGTGTGGGGCCCATCCTTCTCATTGCTCCCTCTGACAGACACAAATGTTTGCTTTCCACTTTGTTAAAAAATTCAGACGTCCCTATGATGAATTCTGAGTTATTTTCATTCTTATTGGAAGGTTGGCTGTGTAATGATTATGTTCCTCATAGGGGGTTGATACGGATACATAATGCATTTTGGCTTCTTTCTTGATCCACTCCCCTCCTTAGCCTCTCGCTCTATCTTTTGGTTCTGTTCATTTTCATAAAAGGTTTATCTTTCTATTGCCTAATATCTGTCTTTTATTTTGCTTTTTATTTATATTTTCATTTCTTATATAAGGGAAACATATGCATTCTTTTTAAATATACATTTTAACATATCACAATTTATAGTTATTCCTAATAATGTGGTACTGTAATTTCCTGAATAATTATGAGTTTTCTAAGGGTAAGGACTCTCCCAACCTTTTCTTGTTACCAAAGCCAAAAAATAAAAGCTAATACATGGTAGATATATGAGAAATATTGTGTGAATAGTTTATTCAAGGAAAGAAGATTTTATGTCACCTGCTGTGTAGGCTTAACTAGACATGAGAAACACTATGCTTAACTAAAGTTCTAAGAGACATATTCAGCATCTAAGCTCCTATCTACATGTATATTACCTTAGGAATATGGTATAGACCAATGTGAGTATCTCAGGATAAGAAATCCATTTGATATATCTCACTGACAGTTGTGGCAGACCAGCTGTCATCTATCCATTAGTAGAAATTGTTTGTGAGGTCTGAGTTCTAATATGATGCTTGGAATAACTAGTCTAATAATTGACAGAAAAATATAAACGTTATAATACTGGTTTCTTATAGAAACCACTTTTTCAAACGGCTGTAATAAGGTGCAATTTACGTACCAAAAGTTTACTGATGTTAATTGTAAAAATCAATGATTTTTAGTAAAAGTTTTTTGGGGAGAAAGTCCTGATCTGCAGCTGCTTCATTTTAAGAAACACAAAAATTAGATCCATTCATGAAGAAAATTTGAAAATATGGCTATGTGGGGTTGTTTTATTTTAATGAACTAACTAGGGTGATTAATATCAGTAACCATTAGCTACTGTCAGATATATAGTGGTTTATATGGGCCCTTCATTGTAGCTGAATAACTAATATTTGCAAGTTTCATGGGCTAACATTCAATTTAACCCCATTACTTTGGTGCAATCTCACTTATTGATATGTATGAGTTAAGTAACCTGTCAGAAATCACGTTAATCTGCATAGATAAACTTCTAGTTTGTTACATCTGAGCAAAGAACATGTTTTATCTTCAGAAAAATTAATACCCAATGATTAAACCAGTAGTAGCAAGGATGGTTTTGCAGCATTATAGACACTGGCCAGGAAGAATGCTACTGGGCTCTAGTGAGTGGAGGGCAGGTGTGGTGCCAGATATCCTTCCAAGCACAGGACAGCCCATGACAAAGGATTGTCTGGATCAAAATGTCAGTCACGGTGAGGTTAAGAAGCGCTGGATTAAGCTAACAAGCGAACTTTAACTCCTGCTGTTTACAATCCATCTTTTCCTGTGGAGGGAAATTTTAAAAACAATTCTGCATGATAATTCACATTTCAGTAAACATGTGTTTGGTGCCCACCGTGTACCTAGTGCTGAGGCTGCAGCCTTGAACAGCGAGCCCGGGCTCCGTTGTTAGTTAATGGACAGGGCACTGTTGACACCCCATGCTCAGAGTAGGATGGGAAGGATTGAGAGCTGCTGGTGGGTGAATCTCTTCACCCCAGTGCTGCCGTGCTAAGCATAGTCCAGCTGCTGTTGGTGGAGAACTCTCAGATGTGCTAGAGATGCAAATAGCTCTAAGTGCTGCGTGAATGGCAGGGCAAGAGGGGTCAAGGGGAAGGAATTTCAGTACTGGTAAATGATCTCTAGAAAACAAAGATAAAGAGATGTGAAGTGTGGCTGGCAGTGCCAAAGGGGAGAGGTGCATGCTCCACATTTACACATGTGTGTATGGATATGGGGGCAGGCGATACCTCCCTAGATTGACATATGTGACATATGTGAAAATCTGAGAGGTGAGATGCAAGGGTCTGTGAAAGAAAATTATCCCAGGCAGAGGGAATTAACTTCTTTGAGTTTGGAATGAATCTGGGGTGTGTGATTCCTCATACACAAGTTCATGTTCCAGATGGGCACTCTGAGACCCAAGTGAGTCTCTTAGGTTTGCAGGAATTTATCAGAACCTGAAAAACAAAGTCTATGGGCAAGTGGGCCGATGAGCCATGTAAAGGTGCAGAATCTAAGTCGAGGCTTTGCTCTAAATTCTCAGCCATGAGATGGAGTTTTTTGGTGGTAGGCATTAGTGGGTTTTTTTGTTTTGTTTTGTTTTGTTTTAATGTCTAAACAGAAACAATGCAGGCACAAAAGCAGGTTTAAAACAGTAGAACTGATGGTAGAAAATTTTGTGGAAGTGGAATAGTAATGAAGTTGTAGCTTGTCCTGTATTTAATGTTTGCAGTAGAATTTGAGAGTTAGTGGTGGCTATTGGAGCAGCTGCTTGTGGGCCTCAGTAGCCAGGGACAAGAGCACACTGAGGCTCATTGCTCTCAGAATAAAAATAGTCTCAAGAAACAAGATCCTCTGTTCTGACTCGCCAGGCATTCTCTCCCAAGAGTCATGTCCCTTTAGCAAACTCATCAAAAGCCACAACACATCCTCCACCCAAAAATCAGAAGCAAAATTTCAGGGTTATGAGTTCTTACACCTCGTGACTTGCATGTTCCGAATTGGAACCTTAAGCCACCTCTTTCTATGGTAATGGTGGGATTTGGACATTAAGTCCATTGTGAGCTAAGTGCTTAGAAATGAACACAAAGCCATTCCCTTTCTCATTCCCACAGGGCTTTAATTTTCATGTTCTTTAATTGAAGTTGTTTGGTACTTAGTTTGGATTCCTAACAGCTGAGTTTGTTAAAAGGCAGAAATTTATTTCATTAGCATGGAAAAAGACTAGTATTAGCCAATATTGAACCATTTTGAACACTCAGATTCAATCTGTCTAGAGGGACACCTCTCCTTGTTGAGTGAAAAATAATGAGCATATATATTCCAGTTAGCACATTTTATGTAGATAGTCCATGGGGAGTACATGTGATTGAGTGCTCAATAATCTTCAGCTGCATAATGATATTGCTTCTGTTGTCATTAATAATTACTGTATGTTACACTCACTGCGACTCACTAGCCAGAGTTTCCCCTATACATCTTTCTCTATAAACTGCCTGTGGGGGTATCATTATATTATCTTGACATGTTTTATCATACAACTTTGAAACTCCCCTTCATGCACCAATATAGTACTTTAGAGCAGAAGTTGGCAAACTGTAGCCCAGAAAAGCAGACCTAGGCTATTATTTGTTTTTGTTACAGTTTAATTGGAAAGTATCTGATGCACAAGAGATAGCCACTCATGGAAAGTGGACAGTTTGTTAGCATTTAGTGTGATGAGAGGTCTGTAAACCATCACAATCTAGTTTTAGAACTGTCTCAGCATCCCCAGAAAAACCAACCATACTGTTGTATCTCCACTCTTGAGAGCTCACCCTAGCTCCAAAACCATTAATCTGCTTCTTTGGCAGATTTGCCTATTTTAGGTCATTTCCAATCGACTGAATCATGTAAAATGTGGCCTTTTGTAACTTGCTTCTTTTACTTAACATGATGTTTTTAAGGACCATCCACATGTAGAATGTATCAGCACATTTTTTTTTTATTTCCAAGATGTATATTTTATTTTATTTTTCCATTCATAGACATTTGGGTTGTTCCAACTTTTTAGCCATTAATCATATTAAGAGGAACATTCCAATGCAAGTATTGTGTAAACAAGTGCTTTCATTTCTCTTGAATGGTTATCTAGGAGTGGAATTGTTGCATCATATGGTAACTCTGTGTTTGAAGAACTACAAAACTACTTTCCAATGTGGTTGCACTATTTTTCTAATCCAGCAGTGTGTGAGAGTTCTGATTTTTCCATGTTCTTGCCAACACTTACTATTATCTTTCTTTTTAATTTTAACTCTATTGGTAGGTGTTAAGTGATTTTCATTTTCCTAATAACTAACTATGCTGGCCATTTTCGCATGTTCTCACGTGCTATTATCGTCTCTGAGGAAAGGACTGTTAAGTTCCTTTGTCCATATTTAAAATAAGTTATTCATCTTATTGTTCAGCTGGAGGAGTTTGTTACATATTCTGGAAGTAAGTACCATAAGGGATATCTGCTGCCTGTTTTTATAAATAAGGTTGCAGTGAAAGGTGGCTGTGCCCATACTGTCTATGGCCACATTCCTTCTAAAGTGGTGGAGAGGACTTGTTAGTTAGAAGCTGCATGGACTACAGCATAAAAATGTTTACTTCCTGGCCTTTTATATAATGAAGCTTATTTCAGCCTGCTTTAGATTAAAATACATCACATGGCCTATGTAAAATAGAAATCAAAAAGCACTGGTATTTTACTCACCTATTTCATCATGTTTTTGTAGAAAGGAAGTGGGTATTGAGATCAGAGCTTATGTAAGTGAAAGCTGAAGCCAGCACCTCATATATCAGAAATTGTCCATCCATGGGACCTCGTGCTTGTGTATGTGATTACACAAAAATTCCAACCAAAGATCCTAAGCTTTCTAAAAATATGGGTTCTCATTATCAGTCAAGATAGTGATTTGCTTAATCTTCGCCCTAGTTTATAAACCTCTGAATGGTGTAATCAGCATAATGCTTGGTGTAGCATTGGAAATGCTCCCCCATGCTTTGGCAGACTGCAGTTTATATGACTTTTTCTCAGCATGGCTCATGAGAGATTTGGGGATTTATGTAACTGCCTTTATCCAAGCAAATCTCCTGGTGACCTTGTTAGGATTTTGATCTCAGTCAAAATGAGGATGTATAACTCATGCTAAGTAAAGGGCCTGTAGAGAATAAAGAAACAGACATGAAACTGGTAGGAGAGAGGTGGGTGTGAGTAGAATCTGGGGCTGGCAGGCAAATGTTTTGATGTTCATTTCATGGACTTCATTGCTGGTGGAATATACTTTGGTGGGTCCTCAGTGGGAAAGGGCCAGTACTGACCAAAGGTCTTTTACTCCCACTGCCTCCAAAAGTCTGGACCCACCAAGAGCTTCTGGGACCTATTCTGGGTGAACAGAACTGAATGGCATCAGAGTCTATGTTTTAATGTCACTGCCTCCTCGAGGCCAAACTGTGCAGTGTTATACTGCTGCAGCTCAGGCAGGTGGGAGTACGCATTCATCTTTAAAAATAAAAACGAAGTTCAGGATGGAAGTGTAGTGCATGATCATTTTATATTCCTTTCCTTCAGGAGCCTTCCCCAGCAACTTCCAGATTTTAATTGAGATAGAGGTCTTTAAGCCCAAGTCATTTTATTATTACATTCTTTAGTTGTGCTGTACATTACTCTTTTAAGCTGTGTGCTCCTCTCCCCTACTCTCTTGAAAAAACCACTGTAGTCAGGTTTTATACACACTGAAGCATTTCTTATCACACTGTCAATAATTTCCACATTACTGAATCCAGAATTCAACTTCAAATATTCACTTTTCTTGCCATACAGCAACATCTGACCACTTGATTGCTCTCTTGGTTCTTCCCCTACCTGGTTGCTCACCCCTTCCTATTCTCCTTTGCTAATTTCTTTGTCTCCCTGGCAAGGGCATGTTGGAAAGCCCCAGCAGTCTACGGTGTCTTGTCCACTCTCGAGGCTTTAGCCGTCGTCCGTGAGCTGGCATCTCCAAGCCAGACCTGTCTCCCTTGACACTCGCTTGACTGCTCAGCATCTACGCTCCTTCTCAGACAGACCCAGCATGTTCACTTGGTTCTCAGCTGAAGTTCTGACTTCGTACAAACGCACGACTCCCTCCACCCCTCCATCTTTCTTCCATAGTTTTGCTGACCTAGGTATGTTTAGCTCAGTTACTCCCCTTTTCCAGTTATTCAGTCCAAAAACTTTGGAGTCCCTATTTTCTCCTTGCCATTTTATTATAGATAAAATTGAATATGCTAAGAAAAGACAGAAAAATATAACAAAACTGTATGTTTCCTTCACTCATTCCCAGTAGCCATGAACTTATGGCTATAGTGCCCCTCAGCCCCAGTACTCCACTACCACCCCTGTCATATTAGTTTAAGTCAAACCTTGAGCATTACATCATTTTGTCGATAAATATTTTAGTGTGCACCTTTAAAGGACAAGAACTTCTTTGTGTTCCAGTATAGCAGTGCTGCTGTTGTACCTAAAAGTAGTCATTCCCAATTGCTTGTCAATGTTTAAATTCCTTGTTGTCTCAGATATGTCACTCTAATTTTTTTACACTTTAATCAGGTTCTTCAAGACATTTTTAATTTTCTTTTTGCTCCTACCCACAACCAATTTGTTCTCTGGTTGGATCTTTCTGTGCATTATGTAGAAAGTCTGACTGCTTGTCGGTATTTCTCTGCCCTGAATTTTTGTCATGGGATTCTCATTGGTTCCACTGCCTTCTCCCCTCCTTGTCCCTTTAGTTTGTTCTTGGTAGGAGTCATAGCAGTCAGGTTAAAAGTTAAGTAATATCATGCCCTTCCTCCATGCAAACTCTCTATTGATTTCTGTTTACTCAGAGTTCAAAGTTAAAATCATCACTATTGTCTGTGTGCTAATTAATTTGCTGCGGCTAAGAACCATCACCAATTATGACAGCTTTGTGCTGCAGCGATCTGGGAACAGCATAGCCAGGTGTCCTCACTCAGGCCTTCTCACAGGTGCTGCAGGCAAGGTGTTAGCCCAGGATGCCCTGAGGCTGCAGTGAAGGCATAGCTGAGGGCCCTGGAACCTTCTCCAGGCTCCACAGATTGGAGAGTACCTCCATATTCACTCAATTTTCAGGATCCAGACCCTTTGATGTTTATGCTGAGGATCTCAGTTTCTTACCAATGGCTGAGCAGAAACGACTCCTGGAATCCCATGACATAGGTTTCTTGGTAGGGAAGCTCACTGCTTGTACAATCATTTCTCAGAATGAGCAAGAGAGAGTGAGCAGGATAAAAGCCAGGGATTTTCGTTAACAATCCTGGAGGTAATGTGCTGTCATTCATGCCATAGTCTGTTTCTTGTCACTGAATCCAGCCCACATCAGGGAGTGGCAGTTACACAATGCCAGGAGTGTCAGGAGGCTCAGGGCTACCTAGTACAACCCACGAGGTCTTACGTGACTCTGACCTCAGCTCTTCCTCCTTCTTCTTCTTCTCCTCCTCCTCCTCATTCTCCTCCTCCTCTTTCTCCTCTTCTTCCTTCTCTTCCTCCTCCTCCTTTTCCTTTTGCTTCTGTTTTTCCTTCTCCTTCTCATCCTCTTGTTCTTTTTCTCCTCCTCCTCTACCTCCTCCTCCTTCTCCTTCTCCTCCTCCTCCACCTCTTCCTTCTTCTTCTTCTCCTCCTCCTCTACCTCCTCCTCCTTCTCCTTTTGCTTCTGTTTTTCCTTCTCCTTCTCATCCTCTTGTTCTTCTTCTCCTCCTCCTCCTTCTCCTTTGCCACTCAACTATAGCCAGACTTTCACCTGACTGTCCTTCAAGCACACCACGCTTATGCTACCTTGTGGTCTTTGCACTAGCTGAACTATTTCTCTGAGATATTACCACCAAGTGTCTTCATCACCTGGCTCCATTGTTTTCCTGTTTAAGTATTTTTTCAGAAAAGACTTTCCTGACCCCAAATGTAGAATAGAAACTCTTCCTGTGTCACATCCACACCACTTCCTGGCCATCACATCTGCTTTTTGTAACCTCATATATTTCTTGTCTCTCTATTTTCTCCCTCTGGTAAATGTTAGGTTTTATGAGCCATGGATTTTGTATTTGCTGTTTGTTCCTTTATCATTGATACTTATAAAATTAGAAGTTTGGTGAATTATTGACTGCACTTCATTGTAACCATATGAATACAAACACTGAGACTTAACTGATTTGAAACAGTTTCATGGCTTATCACCACCACTTTCATAGCATCCTCACGGTTTTCTTCCCTTTTCTTCTCTTCTTCCTTTGTCATCTCTTACTCAGTTAAAATATGTGGAGTTATTTTTCTTCAAAAGAAAAAAGGTGTCATGATCCCTGAGCCCAGGCATATCTAAGTGTAGTTTCAATTTTGTTTTGTTTTGTTTTTTGTTTGTTTGTTTGTAGATTGTAGAACCTTTTATTTGCCCTTAAGTCTTAACATTCTACTTGAATCTATTTATTTACCTGTACCCAATTTCTGCTGATCCGGATTTCCGTGTGCCAGTCACTAACTTTTGAATTATTTTGTTAATCTGTTTCTTAGCAAGCATATCTTTACCTGCAGGACTTGGGATTTTTAACCCTAGAAAGATCACTTCTGAGTCTTAAAAACCTTTTTTTTCTGTTTGATGTGTTCTAATCTGTTTATCAGGAGCTCAATTATCTGTTTGTTAATTCTTTACTATGGCTTTTTATCTACATAAGCCCTTATTTTCTTTATCGGTACTGCCCCTTCTGTATTCTGGGAGTGAGCACTCTGTAGTGTGTGCTCTGTAGCCCTCATTAAATATGTGACAGTATTTCTTTTTATGCCACTGATAATGACTGAGTGTTGTATTCCTTTGTCATTGAATTATTTTTTGACGTATTGCTATTATTCATTATTATTTTATGGTTATTTGCAGTCATTCACTTCTTTTGTCCTATAAGAGTGTTGTGTCCTCCATCCATTGTCCTGTCACCTGAGTGTTCCCCCTGGAGCTCCATGCATCTCTGTTTCATTGGCTCTGAACTTGGCAATGTGACATGATTTTGTCACTGGAACGTACCTCGAATGCATCGATAAGAGGAGATATAGATAAAGCATAAATAAAATGTGTATGTGTACACACACATGTACAGCAAACACACTGTATACCAACCTCACCAGAAACTTGAAATATTGTACTACAATAAATTCTAAAATTCATCCTTCATGTTTCTTTTTTCATCTTGTTTGAAATGTTGCCTTTCTTTTTTTTTTTTTTTTCATAAGAGTCTTTTAAGGAGTCCTGAGTTAAGTTTCTTTTCTTAATTTTGATCATCCTTAAAATACATAGTGTTTGCCAGTGGGTTGCGTAGCCAGCCTCCCTGTAAGTGTCTCTTGTTGCTGACTTTAGTGTGCTCCTTGGAGAGACTGAGATGTAGCCTTAGTTGCTATGCACAGCCGCTAGGCAAACGTCCTGTGACCAGGTGTCTTCCATTAATGCAGGGTCCATAAGGGGAAACTACTTCCTGCTGCTTCCTTGCTAAAGACATCAAAGTCTGTGTCATCCCTCGTAAGACAGAGTAGGTAGCCAGGTGTGGTGGTGCATGCCTGTAACCCCAGCACTTTGGAGGGTGAGGCAGGAAGATTGGTGCAAGTTAGAGGCCAGCCTGGGCTATGTAGTGAGTTCAAGGCCAACCTAAACTACATAGTAAGACCCTGACTCAAAAAACAGAAAAAGAATAAAAACTGGTGGAAGGGATGCTTCTTGTATGTAGTCTTTTCCACCCTCCAGGTTCTAATTAGGCAGGTTGGTCCCCAGGATGGTAGTATCAGAAGATGCTATGAACCTTGGTCCAGTAAGTCACAAAGGTAACTACCTTCCAAAGGGATCAAAGTATTTCTCCTGGAATCCCAGCTAGTTTTTGCGAGAGGACTGATATCAAACCCTAATCCTGGTCCCACCTAATTTCTCTGGCTTCCTGTGGACATACGATCTCTTATTTCCACAAACACTCCCACCATTGTCTTCTACTGTTTGGACTTCTAGGCTTGAAAACCTTCAGTTAAATAAGGCTATTTTTCTTTATAAAGTTGCCTGCCTCAAGTATTTCATTATGGTAAGACAAAATGGATTATGATAATAGACAAAAACTGTAACACCAAGTTATATTTACTGTGTTGTCTTTTATTTCTTTATTATTCCCTATTATGTGATACATTTATCTCTAGTTAATGAAGCCAAAAAGATCTCAGTGAGAGGTGTTGTTGAAGTTCGTTGTCCTCATGTGTCATACACATAGGAGAGGGTGGTTCCCTGATTTTTTCAAAGCCAGTGTCTTAGAGGAAAGAAAAGGAGCAGTAGTGTAAACCTCTACTCTTCTCCTTTACACCCTGTTCATATGTCTCGAGGGCACACACCTTGACTTTGACAGTTGAGGTTTGTGGTAGAGACTTGGGTAGCCTTAAGTGGTAGTCCTAATTTCTAGGGCTCTCATAACTTTTTCCTTCTTTTTAAATGAGCTTTTTAATGAGAAATCTGACTGACTGTATTAGCTAAAATTTTAATGTGGACTCTATCATTTTTTCAAATAATGCAGAAATCTGGACTGAGTTTCTTCCCCACATATTCTGAGAATGTCCTTACCAACCCCGCAGAGTCATGAGTGATGAAAGGACCCTGTTTTTGCTTTTGCTTTGGTTCCTTCAGCTGTCCTGTTTTTGATGGGACAGGAACTCTGGCACTGACATAGTATTTGGCAGTTGAATCCATTTTCTCTGCCATATTTTAAAGTAAGTGTTGGGTAGTGCCAGAAAATGGTTCTAACTTCTTCAAATCTGTCACGCCTTCAAAAGTGCACAAGATTTGGCCTTAAGAAGACCTGCATGATAGTTCCTCTGCCACCATTTCCTAGTGGCATGACCCTGGCCAAGTAACCAACCCTCTGATAATATTCTTTCACCTGTAATATGGTGGTAAAATGCCCACTTGTTTTGATCAATATAAGGTTTATAGAAAATAATTAGTATGCTTGAAAATTTCCTGGCACAAAGTTGGATATCCAACAAATGTTGATGGTGTGCTATAATTGTCATTACACTAATAGTTAGTGTAATTATGTCATAGTCTAGATATTTTGGTTCACCACAGAATGAACAAAAGATGTCGGGGAAAGCCTGTATTATTCATGTTTACCTCATGCATCTGCAACTGCACTCATCAAACATGCAATTAATTATGTGTGTGACTTTTATGCTTCTATTTCCTATCTGTAAAATAAGGGCACTGAACTGTATCAGAGCAGTAAATAGGTTTAATCTCTTATGTCAACTCCAGTTGATCAGTGAAGGGTACCTGGAAAACAGATTTAAAAGGATTCTGAGGTCTTGTCTGTGCTCAGCAGATAAGTTTGCTATGATCTGTTAGCAAGGTCTGCAGTGGATCAGAAGGTTTGTGGCAGGTATTCTGAAATTTGCCAGGCCTCGATTAAATTCTCTTCAAGACTTTTCCTGGCTTCTCAGTCCTTTGATTCTTTTTCTATGTCTTTTTGACAGCCCTTTATGGCTGGCTGACATCCTAACCTAAAGAATATTTAGCATCACTGGAGTGAAAGTCGATATGCAAGATCAGTCAAGAATTCAAAGGTAGTAGCTTATAAAAGTGCTCCTCTGAATGGGATAAAGGTTTATTTGAGGCTTCATTGCAGTTTAAGCATTAAAAAATAAAGCATTTCATCAAAGGGAAAGACAGGATGGTTCCCTGAATTTGTGCATATAACCACAGCTCAGAAATGCCAAGGAAGTTTTGAAATATCATTTTCTGGTAAGTTTCTATCAATAACATTTAGTAATGGTTACACTACTGGGTTTTACCAAACTGGAAAGAGAAAATTCCTGACCTGAAATAGAAATTTATAAGTTTTTCATAGTCATTATATAATTAAATGAGTGTCTACTGCAGGGAGATTATTTTGGAAATTTAGCCACTTCCTTTAATATTTGAAATCTGATATGGTGTCTTTTTTCTGCATTATTTAGTTAACTTTAGTCATGAGATTTGATTTTCACACACTTTCAGAAAGAAACTCACCTGTGTAGAACTTTTTAGTCTTCCATTTTTATGGGGAAAAATAAGACAGTTATTTCACTAACACTTTATAATCGTAAGCCCAAGAATCTTCCTGCATGGACAATAATATCTACATTAGTTGTAGATATTTTTCAGATGTGGGTTTGGTGCTAGATCTTTTTACTCCAAAATCTCCACCACAGTGTCCATTTCTCTAGGCCTTTGCTTAATATACTTTACCGCTGACAACGTGGGCATCTGTTTGTGAATTCATGATCTCTGGCAAAGCAAAAATCAGCTGTTTGTAGTTACTCACTTCTACTAAATAGGATGCAAAATGATATTTTAGAGGATCTTGTCAGAAAAAATAAACAGTAATTGTGATTTTTGTCCTTAGTGTACCCTTGGCATGGTTCTCTGTGGAAGGACATTTTTATAGGGAAATCTATGAATATGACAGCAGCAATAAACAGCTGAAAATAATCTATGAGGAATTTGTGAATTACCCCTCATGAGCTCCAGTGGTTATGAGAGATAATTTGTGATTCTTGCAGAATACACTCCAAATTGGGTCTTTCATTTGCAGTGTTTTTCTACAGTTAAAACATTTCATTCCTCATATTAACAAATGATAACTCTGCATTTGCTAATCTAAACAATTTGATTTGTATTTTTCTGTACTGAGAAGCTGTTGACACTTCAGAGTACGTAATTATTTTCATTGCCAACTGCTGTTTGTGGTGACTGTAGCAATAGATAGAAATCTGATGTATGTATGCCTCATTTTAATCATTTCCCTTAAAGACTATCCATAAAGCTGAAAGTCTATTTGCGTGAGTTATCATCTGCCCTGCGAAATCTAATAGGATATGGGTGTTGACAAGAAGGTTTCTAGCTATGTTCAGGGGTTTCTGTTGGATATTGGAAACTTTTTCATGCCATCTCTGTGGGCAGGGAACAGGGTTGACCTGCAGTGTCACCACGCTTTGGCAGAGTTCAATGTGCTCACAATGGTAAGTTGCTGCAGTTGGAGGAAACATATTTTATTTGCTTCAGTATCTTTCAACTCTGTGATGTCTGTTCAGGTAGCTCACAGAGTGGGTATGAGCCCTGAGAACACTTGATGAAATCAGAGTGAAGAATAAAATATTTGCAAATTTTTTTCAAAATTTCCTTTCTCTTATTGAGGTTTTGTCCAGGGATCCACAGTCCAGAGCAACGGAAAGAAAGAATTTACCTGCCTGAAAAGCCGTTGCTATGTCCTTAGAGCAGGATTCTGACCCTTGTCCAATAAAATAGCCCATGTGGCATAGCAGGACAATGTGACAGTGCCTTCCCTGGAGTCTTTTAAAAATCTATTCTTCATGTATTCAGGTTTATTTTGATAGTCAGGGAAAAAAAACCACCATTCAACTTTCAACCATTCCCCAAGAAAAACCATTCAGCAAAACTACTGCTCCAAAAGATGGCCCAGGTCCAGGGCTCACTCTGGGCAGGTTCAGACCGCCACTGTGATAGAGATGCACTGATGGGAGTCCTGCACAGTAGAGTGCAGTGCATCTGTTTTGCTGTGGCTTCATTACACCATTGGCCAAGGCAAGGGCTCCATCTGTCCTTCCCATACACATGTAAACCTTCCATTCACATTTCAGCTAGGATAGGGCATGCACTACTGATTTAGGATCCAAACCAATTTTTACATGGCCTTAAGGAGTGAATGTAGAGCCAGTATCTTGAATGGCAAATGTGCTTTATCCTTTGAACCAGTTCCAATTGATTTGTTCTGGTTGCCTACAGTGCTGTCTTAAGAAACCATCTGTGATGCATCCGGGCTCTGCTGGGAGGGGAGCTGGGATTGATTAGAGATGTCTGTCATGGCCTTGGAGGGACAGCTTGCCCTATAGTTGCCATGTCCTTAACACCTCTGTGCTCTCTTCCTGTGTAAAATAATTTGAATCCTAAGTAGTAACTGTAAATATGAATTGAGAGAAAACAGGTAAATTCCACTTTAAGAAAACCTAGCATGAGAAAATGCAAATTTACAAAATGTGTAAATCTGGAGTCAATTATTTTCATTACAGAAAGATTCCATGAAAGGTCCCTTTAAATAGTGAGCTCCCCTACTGCATTAAAATGATGATTCAATTTACAAAAATTCACTTTGCATGCAACTCTTCAGGACGATGTCCATGGACTAAGCACACTACACCTGATTTTTTAGAGCCATGACCTAAATAACATTCAAGAAGGCTGCCACCACATATCTTGGGTCTCTTGGTAATTCTCACTCTCCTCAGACTTCCTTCTCACTTCCTATCCCAGAGTGTTGAGTAGACAATCTGGGTGGTGATCAGAGTTGCTGGCTCCTACCCCAACACGGCTGCATTTCATTAGTGGGCAAGCTGATTTCTCCAAGCTTGTTTATGTGTGGGTGTGGTTGTACACGGCTGTGCACTCTGTGCACTATGTATGTAGATGCAAATACACAAAATCCGTTACCTCGCTCTCAGCCTAACCTAAATTCATTCCTGCTGTGAGAGTTATAAATGGAAGGTTACAACAGCATGGTGGATATGGCTTTCAGTAATACATGCCTCGGATTCTGGCTCCCTATCCTCTTTGTGTTTGCTTAAAAACTCTACCTTTGCATCAGAAAACTTCCGCAGACTCTGGGCTTGAGTTACATTATCCAGGCATGAAACCTTCCTCTTCCTCTGTGGCCTAGAAAGCCTCAAATGGTTTTCTGATTTAAAAAGTTAAATATAATCTGACTCTTGTGGCAAGCTACAAAATTCCCCACTAACAAATGCTCCTATTAAATATATAACATACACAACATCTGAAAGTATCACCGATTTAGCATGAACTTGAATTAGAGAGGCATTCAGCGCCCCTCAGGGAAGATCACCAGCTTCTCCTAGGCACTCAAACCTGGGCGGTTTTCCAGGGATCCTAAAGCTCCCGAGAATGCTGATTGGCTTGTGTGCCGGAATTCCTGTTTCTTTGCAAAGCAGCTTAATCCTGAGAAGGGTACCTGCAAGAGCTAGTATCTTCTCAGCCTCTGTGTATGGCATCCCCCCATGGAATCACAGTCATAACTTCCTGAGCCAGGGTACATCTCTATTTCATCTGTGGTATTTTAAAAATTTCAATGTATATTTTCCAGGTATATCTTCTTAAAGACACACTTTTTAAAACCTTTTAGAAAAAGCAAAATGTGACAATATCAGGTAATATTCAGGCCTTTCTTCCAGCCTGTGTTACTCAGTCCTCTTTGAGGTGCACGCTCTCAGGCTGGCAAACTGTCAAATGGCTCTTTTCCTCCCATCTTCCCAGACTCACTGGTTTGAGCTGAGGCTCGGCCGTGGTGCTGGGCTGTGATGGCTGCGTAGGTGCAGCCATAGATGGCAGCCGCCAACATCATGAGACACACAATGCCGCACACAACCCCAGTGATAACAACAGTAGCCACAGCGTGACGCAGGTTGGCAGGCCTTGGTTTGGGTTTGACCATGCACTCTGAGATATCATGCCGGCCCACATTGTGGTCTTCAGGAGACTTGGGGAGCTCCCCTTGTTCAGAGTCATGCTGCCGAGCCTGGGAAAACACCAGCTCTGGAGGAGGAAGAGGAGGAGGAGGAGGAGGGCAAGGCTGGTACAGCTCGTGGGGGATTTTAAGGAGATCCTTCCCCTTCCAGGTGTCAGGTGATCCACAGACAATGCCGTCTGTTATTCCCCCTTTAAAAAATAAAAACAAAAGCTGATAACAGAGCCCTAATACATCTGATTTTCAGAATCCCTAACCTGCAAAACCTATGCAGATGGTATTTATAAAGTACCTCTTTGACTTTTCAGGAGTTGAAGAATTTAACAACCATAGTTTATGATTTCAGGATTTCTAAATTGGCTAAATACTAAAAATGCCATCACACTAAATTGGCAATTACTTATGACTAAGAAGTCATTGCAAGCTAAGTTACTTTTACTGTATACAGATGCTAAGGGAGAATAGTGCAAAACCTGACCAGGAGCATTGGAGGCCAACACGGAGGGTACCTTAGCCCCTTGCATTTCTGCTGCCCACTCCACTAATGAGCCTGCTGGACCAGAAATGCTTTGTGCTAGATTCCAAGTGGACATAATGAAAGCATGAAATAAATGTCTGTTCTTGTGAACATTTGTTATGGTTAATTATAAAGACCCTATGCATCTGATGACACTTTTCAGTGATGCCGAATAGAGTAGTCTTTTGAGTGTTGTGTGTATCTGATGATCTTTAGTCCATGGGATTAAGTTTAATTAATGCATCTTCTCAGATCTCAAAACATTTGCTACCTTGAATGCCAAACTTCCTAGTGAGTTATATGCAGTTTCCATTCCTTGTAAGGTGATCAGTTTCCTTAGGTATATAGACTTCCGGTGTTTAGGGGACTGGATACTCAGTAATTCTCCCTTAGAAAGAGCACTGGACTCAACTACTTCATTGTAGCCTACTTTTGCCACTGATATATTTTTTGACTTTGGGACATCATTGACTAACTGTTCTTCCATAAAACCATTATATTTGTACCCAGCTCAGAACATACAAATCACTGTTAGATAAGCCCTCACATTCTGCTCTGGTGGATAATTCTTGTGCAAATTCACATGAGTCATGAGTGAACCAATCAATCCACAAACCTAGCCCTCCCTATGCATCCCGGGTTTTCTTGTTACAGTCAGTACCTCTCTCTACTTCCTCCTCTGTAGAGTCCCAGCTGGGGGAGTGAACAGAATAGCCCTCTTAAAACTCATTGACTAGGCAGGACTTGGTGGCTTGCTTCTCCTGTACTGCCATGAAAACCACCTGCCAAACTGTGTAACCCTGAAAAAATTTCCTGTGTCTTTGCTCACGCTTCTGGAAAGACTGAGAGGGAGATCATAATGAAATTTATACCCCAAGATTTCTCAGAGGCTCCCATGGATAGAAAGTCAGGAACACAAATACCTAGCCAGAGTAAATGTTTGATAAAGCACACCATGATATGGAAAAGATTTGCTTCCTTGTAAATACAGAGGAATAGTCATTTCAGAATCTAAGTGCATATTTGTGCAGAGCAGTTATTATTATGAATTTACCAAGGCAAATCTTTCTGCCCTTAGTCCTACAGGAAGACTATTTGGAGCCATGTGACTGGGTTTTGGCCAATGAAACCAACAAAAACCACTTAAGAGCACGGGCATCCTCAGCACATCCTCCATGTGCTTTATTGCTTTTTGATGGTGACCTTAGGGACCAAGTGGTGAACTGGTGGCATCACCAGTGTCCTGGAATGACTGCCTGTAATGCAGCCCCTGCCCCAAACCTATTGGTTCTGACATGAATGGACAATAAACTTTTAATGCATATGTGATTGATATCGAGGGTTATCATATCACTTAGCCTGTCCTGTTATAGTATCTGTATTGTATGCATTTGTTTATGAAGGGAACTATTTTTTTTCAAGCAATATTCTTTTTTGATAGACTGTCTGTTATTATCTGGCTTATGTGTGCAATTTAATCCAGAACAAAAAGCTCCTTCTGCTCTACCTCTAGGCGTTCCTTTTGTTTTGTTGGCAGCCTCTTATCAGAAGAACCCCACATTATAAGTCTGCTGCTGTCCTCCTCGAACTTGGCCTTGCTGTCTTGAACGCTGGCTGGTTAGTACTATGTTACTTGCTGTTACACTGTTGAGAAGCTCTAGGATTCTGTGAGATTGAACATTTGAACTCATGCTGTGCTGTAACTTGCCACCCTCTGACAACAGCTGCAACTATTCAGATGCCATTGGTCCTCTAACTTATGTCTGTACCTGACATATCCTCCGGAGCCACAGGCTCAAACATTTGACCAACAACTCAGCATTCCCCTGGTACCTGGCATCTCCAATGGGCCCCAAATGAGTTCTGACTGAAGCCCTCCCCTCCCTGTTACACTTCCCCTCCCTCAATTCCGCTCCGTAGTCTGCCTTGCATCACTAAGGGCATCTCTACTTATGGGGCTACCCCTGCAGGGCAAAGCACTTCCCTCATCACGATTCTTTTCACCTCCCACTCCAGCCCACTGGCAATTTCTGTCCATTCTGCATTCCAAATGTCTCCCAGTGTGGATCACTGCTCACCACCTGGCTCCGGCCTCACTGTCTCTTCCTTGAAATCACTTTCTCCACCTCAGTCTTCGGTCTACCCTTGCAAGAGCTGGCAGAATGGCCTTAAATTTTGATTAGATCATATTGTTCCCCAGCTGAAACTCCTCCAGAAATTTCCATCTCACTTAGGATAGAATGCAGACATCATGGCCGGCTGCATACTGTCTTACCTCACCTGGCCCCTGAGGCACTTGACCGGCTTCATCTCTGTCCCCTTTACTGCCTTCTGCTGCTCCAGCACTCTCTGGTCTCTCACTGAGCAAAGCCACATAGTTAGTCAGTCCCTTGGCACTTGCTGTCCTCCCCCGCAAGCCCACCAGTCTTCTCTGGGCTCATTCCTCATTGCTTAGATTCTATTCTCACCTCCTAGGAGCAGCCTTCCCTGTCCGTCCTGTTTGCTCCCTCTCTGCCGCTCCTCATCCCATCTCTCTGCACACTTCCCTGCCCACTGTCTTCTCAGCGCTGCTATATGAACAGGTAGCTTTACTTATGATTTTCTTAGCATCTGTTTCCGCTACTCCAGTGCAACCTTCGTGATGGAAAGAGTTTTCTTGCTCACTGCCCTGTCCTCATTATCTAGAACAGTACCTGGCATATAAAAAGCACCCAAGTGTGTGAATGAGTGAGTGGTACACAGAGAAACACTGTGGGGGTATGGAAAAAATCCTTGCTTCTTATTGTCATCTGTGCTTTCAACTTGGGCAAGTTATTGCACTCCTCTGGGCTCCTGTTTCCTATTTATAACTCTGGTTGCAAAGCTTTTATTAAGGGCCACATAGTAAGCACTATAAGCTTTTCTATAGAGTCTCTTAGGAATCCCTAACCTTGTCCCACAGTGTGAAGCAGCCACTCAGTACGTAGCAGAGAGGCTGGATTCAGCTCTCAGGCTATGGTTTTCTCACCCCTGGATGATGTCCAGAGCTCATCATTAGTGTTCTGATCTCTTACATGTGCTTTAAGCATCTAGTTAAAGAAAGAGAAACCTCACAGAGAGGCCCTCATGTTCTCAATTTCAATAACAATAGTCTTTGCAAAAGCAGAAGGAATTGTCTTTGGGAAAATTATTGCTATTAAGTGGGTAGAAGCAGACAAAGGGTAAAATATCCTGTAGAGTGACAGCCCTGCCCACAATTGCATCATACTTGAAAATTAGAGGTCAGTGTTCCTTTAGGATTGAGCAGTTACTAGGTGGCAGTTGAAGTTCCTCTATCTTAAGTATATACTTCCCAGATAAATCACTTTGGGTTGTGTGACTCAAACAAGTAGAAAGCTATCTCCCTGCATTACATTTGTAGATAAATGTAAATACCTGCATCTAACTCGCTGTAATGACTTAATTGCCTCTTTTGCCGTATCTTGAAATGACATCAATGTGAAAAAGTTTAAAGCTGTCCCTTGCACTTTCCTCAGTGTTTCTGCTGATGCAGAGAACAGATGAGGTTCATTCTAGGCTGGTGACATACAGATGGGGTTTCCAAATAGACATTACTGACCTTCATAGATAAATTTTTCTAGCCAGAGTTTAAGACCAAGCAGATGGCAATTGCATTTCCAGAGGTTGTTCTGGAGCAGTAACAGCCTCACCCTGGGCATGGATTCTAGAAGCTCACGACTGAGATGCTGAAGCTGGTTTTGTTGCACTGCAAATACAGTTAGGTTCTCCCAAGGCTCACCCAGGGACGTGGGTAGGTGGCTTATGTTGTTGGATGACAAATCAAGCTCTCGCAGCTGTGGGAGAAAGTGGAAAAGCCTGCTCTCCAAAGAAAGCAGGGAGTTCTGGGTTACATTTAAAACCTCCAGGTGCTGAAGTCCATGGAAAGCTTCTGGGACCAGTTCTGAAAGGGAATTGTTGGACAAATTTAAAGTCTTGAGCCGTGGCACTGTCCTAAATGCAAAAGCAGGAAGCTGGTATATCTGGTTATCTTGCAAGAGCAGAGTTAGTGTCTCAGGAGGCAGATTGGGAGGGATTTCAGCCAGACCTCGGTGGCTGCAGTCTACAGAATTTGAAGATGAGTGACAGAAGCACTTCTCTGGGCAGCCACAGGCCCCCTGGAGTAGGAAGATCATGCTTGAAAGCAGCAGCAGCTCACCTAGGAAAACAGAAACAACTTGGGATGGAACCAGTGTTTAAGGCTGGAGATAAACATTTCTCTCCCTTTGAATTCACAGGTTGTATGATTCTGAGCCAGGTCCCCTTTTCCATCCTAGGAAAAAGATTGTATCACTTATCTTCAGCAGAATCAGGGTGGACTAAGTATATCCCAGCATGGATAACAACTGGAAAGTCTGTGCTAACTATTGTCAGAGCCTCCGAAAACATACTTTCTCAGCTCCTCAATAATCAAATAATCGAAGACTTAAGAACCTCAAACAGAACACTTGAAAAACATCTCAGGAACACATGCCCTTTGTAGATCACAGCTTGGCTTTGAGGCGCCGGCATGAGGAAGAGTGACAGAGGGTTGCAGATGCTCACATTTCTGCAGAGTGTGCTCGGAGGAGCACTGTCTGATGGAGTTTTTTGTGATGATAGGAATGTTTTACATGTGCTGTCCAGTAGGGGAGTCACCAGCCACATGTGGTTACTGAGCCCCTGAAATGTGACTACTGCAACCAAGGAACTGAATTTTGATTTGTATTTAATTTAAATGTAAATGACCACATGTGCCTAGTGGCTACTGTATTGGCTAGGACAGGTCTAAAGCATTCCTAAAAATGGATGTCCTTTTTTGCAGGTACAATGCCAAAGACGTCTCTGCTTCTTTTTTACTCAGGATATTTGTACAATGCATAGAAGCATTAAATATAACATAATAAACATCAAAGCTGGGTGTGGTAGTGCACATCTGTGAGCCTAGAACTCTGGGAAACTGAGGAAGAAAGATCATAATTTTATGCCCGATCTGATAATGTAGTGAGATTTGGTCTCAAAATATTAAAAAAGGCTGGATGGTTGGAGATGCAGCTCAGTGTGAAGGCCCTGGATTTGACCCCATTCACATTCCTATAACAATTATGTGTCATCCACGATTTATCACACATCCTTCACCTTTTTTTTTTTTTTTTTTTTGTCTTTTTTGTTTTTGTTGGTACCAGGGATCGAACTCACGACTGCCTGCTTGCAAGGCAGGCGCTTATGCCGCTGAGCTAAATCCAATGAATAATGCATTGGTAATCCAGAACCTTCCATTGATTAGAGCCCAAGTACCATCTTTTCTAACAGGAGTTCCCTGCCTCTGTCACTATGATGTACCCTTTCAGACATGTTACAAACAGTGGTTATAAAGAACAGTAGTAGGTAACCGTTTACATTTTGCCCTGCTTTGTAAATGTAGTTCTGTTATTTACATGATTTTAAAGGTAAGAAAACTGAGGCACAGAAAAGGAAAATCACTTACCCCAAGGTCACACACTAGTAAGCAGCAGAGCCATGATTTGATCCTAGTCTGCTTCCAGAGCCTGTGAGAGTTCTAATCTGCTGAGTTCCACTGACTGTCACACACACACACACACACACACACACACACACACAATGATTTGTAGAGCAGTTTGCAAGTTCACATTAATATAATCTTCGGATGTCTCATTCTGTAATCTTTTATTCATTTAAAATTAATCTATTGACATGGATACATAAAAAACTAGTTTTTCCCTTTTGACTGCTATAGAGTATTTTATGGTAAGACCATGTCAAATGTTATGTTTATTCACTGCCTTAGTGAGGGCCACTTGAGTTGTTGTGGTTTTTTATTTTCCCTTAATTACAAGCATTGCTACAAACAGCGTTCCCATCCAGAACTCCTTAGCTGTGCAAAGGTAAGAGAGAGACCTGGAACCAAAAAGGGTCTCTTAGTAGGGTTCAGAGAGGGTAGGGTATCCATTTACATTTCTGCAGATACTTCTAGATGACACAAAGGTATACATCATTCCCTTCTTGTTTCTTGAGAGTTGAATTTCAAAATATTACAAACATCTATCTAACAATGGCATTTTATTAAATTGGTAAAGGAATTCAGAAGGCCATACAATGATATTCAAAATTCAAAATAATTATCTACTCATAAGATGCTGTTAAAAAAGATTGCTTGTTTGGTTTGGATCTTATCTTGGGAAACACACAGTATGGCTGTCAAGTACTCTTCAGCCTGTTTCCTTTGTTCTTGAATTTTCTACTCGGAGTTTGGGTGGGTGCACAGGGCCAGAGGACAGATGTGTGGGGAACCTTCTGAAAGAGATGCTCCTTGGATTGATTTTGTTCAAGCATGGCAGGCGCCATGGCTTTCTTTCCTATTCCAGAATATAAAAAAACAAAACTCTTGTTTTCCTTTCTATAATCTGCAAATAATCCAAATGATTCCTTTCAAAGCCAAAGCATCTTCTCTTTTGAACTGAACTGACACCCCTCACGGTACTGTGAGGCTAGAACATTAATTAGCTGTCGGAAATCAATTCTTAAGCCATAGAACATGCTTTCTACAGAATATGCTAATCTGTTGATCAGCTTCAGCTTCTCTGGCTGAAACTAGGACTTGTTTGTTCATTCTTCCTTTGGTTCCATCCCCACTCCAAAGGGAATAATATATAAATTCCAGCGCCTGGCACCATGTTGCTGTGAAATGGCCTGTGACCTGCCAATCGCATATCTGCATCCTGGCTGCATGCTTTGTCTCCAGCCTGTTCCTCTCCACCCAATGTGGTAAAAACATAAATCTTCCCAAAGATATTTCTTACATCTGCCTGATCTCTTAAGGAAGATGACAACAATAGATTTCCCACTGACATGTTTCTGAAGCAATCCCCTCCCTCTTGCAGCCAGTGAACTTTTCTCTAAGGGGTGGCAGAATTGGTCAGGCTTACCTTTCATGGTTGAGTCTCCCTGGGCTGCACACGTAGCCCAACCTTATTAATTCACAGATCAGCAAACCAAGAGCATGACAAGCTTGGAGCCCAGCTTTTCGTTCCTTTTTTTCTGAATCCTGCTTGTGTTTTTCTTTGGGCAGAAATCACCAAAGTGTTCGGCAGACCAGTTATTTACGCAGCCTGTTTCCTTGTCTCCATCTGGCTGGTATTGCTCTCCAGAAGAGGAGCGTTTGATTGTGTCTCTTCTCTTTCTTAAAGCGTCAGTCCCCTGCCCTCACCCGGCTCATCCCTGCCTTTCCCATTCAGAGGGTGAGCCACATAAAGAATGCTTGTCAGACCTCAGTGAACAGCTGTAGCATTCAAACATGACCCCAATGGCTCGGCCTTTTTGATTATTTAATCTGCTTGAAGTCCAGGGCACCAAAATAAAACAGCCTTCTTAATCTGGTCGTGACTTCTGAATTCTGTTGACTTATTAACCATGCTGTGTCAACCTCATTGGGTTGGGGGGGTCAACACAGATCTTCGATCCAGGGGCCAGGGACAGAGCAAGCAGAGTGTGTAATATGAGGACAAATTGGCCTGCCGGAGGCGGACATGGTTTCCACAGTGCACTTCTTTGGTCATCGAAGGCTTATTCAGCCGACATCCGTGTGGATTAGCTGTGTTGACAAGGTCTTGATGCCCCGAAATTCATAGCCATGGTTTCCTTTAGTGGACATCACAACCTCTTCTCCCCGGTGCCACAAATACTTCTCAGCTGCTGGCTTGCCCCCTGCCCCCTCCTCTCAGCTGAATTGACCTTTTGGTTAGCGTGACTTTGGAAATGCTTTTCCATCTTTCATCATCTCCCCAGTGCTGCAGGTCTGGCCCTTTCCTCATTTTTCACATATAAAATAATAAAGCTGCCCCCTGTGAGCCCCAGGCTTCAGTGAACTGTGACTGTTCTCTAATTGAAGCTGCTGGGAATTTTCCCACGAGGGATGGGAACCAGGGGTTTGAATGTGCAAATCTCCTGCCACTTCTTGAGGAGGGGCTTCAAGGCCTCTTCTCCAACACTCCCACATCCCCTGAGGGACTGCACACAAGAGAAAAACCATGCTTTCATGAAGACAACCCGAAGGGAGCTCCTGTTTCCTGGGCGGTATGCGTATGGGCTTTGGAGCAAGCTGCCCCTGGATTTGATTTGTCCCCTGGGAATTTCATCTCTGACATGGGGTGACAGTAGTCCTTATTTCACAAGATTGTGTTCAGAATTAAATCGAACAGTGCCTGTAGTGGCCTATAGTATTTTTCCCCCCAGAACTAGGTACTGAATCCAGGGCCTTTTTCTCTGAGGCAGGTACTCTATCACCAGTACCATTAATCTACATACTCAGCCTCAGATCCCTGAATGAATATCCATGTTGGCCACAAGAATATGTTCCAGGACTTCTGAGCTGCTGGCATTGGAAGGGTCTGGTGACTTAGGAGTGGGCATGTAGGACACCTCTTGAGGAAAGGACTAGGTATTGAATTTTCTCAACAGCATGTTCTTTAGGGACCTTTTTCTGCTTTGATCAAGTCTCTCCACACCACACAAACCAAGTATTCATCCTAGCCTGTCATCTGTTGCTCCTCTCTCTCCAACATGTTTTGAGTATCACAGAGCAATGGGGAAAAGTCAGATCCAGGTGACGAAGTAGGTCAGGTGATAAAGCTGTTTAAACTTTAATAATGGTGATTCCTTCTTTCCTTCCCCTATCCTTGCCTTTCTTCCCATGTAGCTGTTTTCACAATTTCATAATAACATTTCTTTATCATATGTGACCTGCAGTGGCCCACCTCTAACATAGTTAGAGATATTCCTTGTTTAATCAGTGAGTCCCTTTCTTGGGAACAAGTTGTTAAGTGAATTAGTTGCTAAATGAATATGTACATTACAATATTTAGAACAAAGAAATGGTCAAAGGAAACTCCAATTTGATGACTTTGCTTTTATTTGCATAACTCTTACATGCAGTAACAAAACAAAACTATAGTACTGTACTGTAAAGTACAATCAGCAAAAATCATAGTACTACACTGTAGAGGAAGCCACCTTAAAACCACACTGCCACTCATGTTTCTGCATTGCAAGTCTGAATGAGGACTGTAAACCCAAGAATCAGTCTGAACAACTGTTACCCAGGTAGGTTGTTAAACGATGGATATCTGCATTACTTATCCTAACGTAACAAACACCTGTGAATTTAAGGCTCCTTCCATGCACTAGGTTGTTACCTATTTAGCTGTATGCTTCTGTTTCCCAGGGATCAGAAAACACCTTATATGTGTGTGAAGGGCCAACTAGTTTGGCTGTTTTAGTGTTAAAAAAATGTAATGTTTCATTAATGTGTGTGCTTGTGTTCAAATACAATTTAAAAAAAAAAAAAGGCGCAGGGCTGCACTGGCCAGCTGTGGCTTGCAAAGCCTGCCCTCTCTCAGCCTCTAGCCACCCCTTCAGTACTGTTCCACACCACCTCTCATCCACCTCCACCTAGCTCCTATGTCCCAGCCATGCGTACCCACTATCCTGTTTCCTCACATGTGAAATGAGAGGGCTGGCGGGATGATCTTCAGGCCAACTTAAACTAAAACCTTGTCATTCTGACTGGAAAGCACAAGAACGCCAACTTGGGGAGTTGAATAGACAGGGAGTTTGAGTGACTGTCTTGAGTTCTAGGGTAGCTAAATAACTGTGTCTTTCAGGACCCTATGAGAATACAAGTCTCTTGGACTCAGAGGCCTGAAATGTATAAATCTAATCACAACATGCTTGGGAGTGGGAGGCCAGGATACCTGCAGGGAACTGCAGTGATCAGAAACACTGCCCTCTACAGATGGACTGTGTGGCAAAATAGGAAGCGCACTCTGTGTGTTGCATTTGTTCTACTACTAGGTAAGTCTTAGGCAAATCACGGGGTCTCCTAGTCCAACTTCCTGTCTGTAGAACCAGTCACACCTTCCTGCTAGCGGACAGTAAGCATGGTGCACTAGTGGTTAAGTGCATAGCACAGGTCTAATAGATCCAAAGTGACATCTTCTCTTAGCAGTGTGTTTTCCTATACCTCGAAGAGTTTATGCAGATACTCTGGGAACACACAAAGAACACCCACAGTGGAAAGGTTCCTGGGAGCAGCTGCTTATTGCCCCAAGGGGCTATTTGGTTCTATTTGTTACTGCTGATTCTACGATGGGCAGCGCACACATGAACTAGAAGGCTCCAGGACACAGTCTGAAGACTTTGCCTGGATGCAGAGGCTGACTGATTTATTTCATCTGACCTCAGCCCAGAGAACAAAGAGAGAGTGTATGACCTGCATGCTAATGCTCATGGCTCCTTCCGTCCCTCCCTTGGAGAGTCAGACCTAAGGGGTGGTATGAAAACTGTGTTTGCAAAGAATAAAGCAAGAGAAATGCTGAGTGGCAGCTCAGGCCATACCTACTCCCTAGAGGAGAGGCCGTGTGTGACAGACTCGTAGCACCAAGACTTAGACCCCAGGCTCTCACATGGGAACCAACCCCAGATTCATTCTTGGAGCATTATTGTCACAGGGAGCTTTCAAGAATTTCCTACATTCTTCCACGGTGTACTCTTTTGCTCATTTTAAGTCAGAATATTTCCTAATTTAAATGAATTTAGTTAAAATTTCACTTTCTGTTTTTAAAAAAAATCAGCTACCATTATTAACTCTTAAAATGGATGATGTCTCGAAATCTAGATTTATTTCCAGGGACTTGTATACATCTAGTTAAAAAAGAATTTAGGTTTAAACTCAATATACCCATGGGGGAGGAAATTTATAATAAATTGTTAGGTGAAATCAAGCAATTTCAACTTAAACTCATATTGTATAATTGTATTTGTGTGGCCAAAAAAATCATGACAGTTGGAGAAATGAGCCCTTCCAACGTGTGTTGGTTTATCTGAAGACGGAATAAGGAGGGAAGGGAGTTGCTAAACTGGTGATGCTGATTTGGCGGGAGTGGGAGGGAGAAGGGGAAATTAACTTCCTCTCTTTATACTTGGCACACATTTAACTTGCCAACACAAGCATACATCCTATCTGTAATGACAAATCTACCAAGAAGAACTGACTTAAGTAGCAAGGGAGGCCACTTCCGTCTACAGGAATACTGAGGTAGGATGTCCTCTATGACGGCCTCAGTGGACGGATATGCACAGGCAGTGCCTCAAGATGGCCTGGGTCCACTCTGAGAGGATTAGCCCCAGAGGTAACATCTGTCTGTGTGTTCACAAGACCTTATCAGGAGCGTGGGCATTTCTCCCAGCTCTTAACATCTGCTTGGATAAAATCCTGGCAGAGTGCTCTTCTGTCTCTGTCAGCAGGCAGCCCATGCAGAGCACGTGCTCTGGTGACCTGATGCCAGAGAAGGGGATGGGGCAGCTGAGACCAGCAACAGCTGCTGCCCAGGAAGGCAGGGATGAGGCCGTAGCACTGTGAATCAGTTCAGGAATTCATTTGTCTAGGGAGATGGTTTGTACCTCAGAAGTGGAAATATTTCTCTGGGTATCACGAATGACCAATGGGGATCTAAGCATAAAGTTTATCTGAGCTGTTTTTAAAAACTTTCGTATTGCTTGCTTGTTTACTTTCCTCCTTCCTTCCTTTATTCCTCTTTACTTCTCTTCTTTCTCTGTACTTATTTTGTAACACAAAACAAAAGAACTAGGAATATATTTGTTAAAGAAATCCTGCCAGTCATTTAGAACATCTGATGGAGCAGATATTGCTATGGATATGTATTAAAGCCATGTGTAACAATAAACGCCCAAATCCCAGTAACTTAATACAACAGTAGTGTATTTATTACTCTTATCATAGTCTAGGTGTAGTTGACAAGGCAGAGGCTCTACACAATCATTCAAAGACCAGAGGTGTTTCTCTCTGGTGGCCGAACTCTCCTCATGGCTCTGAGTTCTCCTCATCACGTAGCTCATGAACAAAGAAAATGAAGATGAGGCATGAGCGAAGCTCAGAAAAGATGCATATACTTCCCTTCATATTCCACTGGCCAAGGTGAAATCACATGACCATATCTAGCAGCAAAGGAGTCTGGGAGATAGAGTCTGGCCGTGTACCTACAAAGAAGAGATGTGGCCATTGGAGATCATTAGCAGTTTCTTCTCCTGTATTTTGTTTGCATTAACTCACTTAAAGGTGACAACTTTCTAGACTAAAATTCCAGTGACCTTTTATTTCTGCCCATAGTTTCTATAAAACTTACACAGTAAGTTCACTATATAAATACGGACTGAAGGAATGTATAAGGGTGTTAGTATTATTTTCCTTACAGGTGACAAAGCTCAGACATAGCGAACTTAAGTCACAAGGACTGAGAGTACCTATACTGGTATAATAGTAAAGTGACCTGTAATTTTCTTTATTTAGTGCCTCAGGGTTTTTTTTAAATGCCATTTATTCTTTCCACAGTAAACTGCAGATTTAATAATCTGGAGACTCAGATTCAAAAGGCGAGGACAGTTTCCTTTTGAGCTAACGAGCAGAGAATCAAAGCTGCCATATAATTCCTGTAGTGAGAAGGTACAAAGGGTACGTTTGCCCTCTTATTTCCACCAGCTCTGTGCATAATTTAAAAATTCAGATTCAAGAAATACCAAAAATCATTCAGCTTAAACTCTCTAGCAGACCTGAAATGGTCTGAGAAGTTAGTGCATTAGAGGAACTAAACTAAAATTAGTGGAGTGGTGGGTATGGAATGCATGCCCTGCCCTCCCTAAAACTGAAGGAGGCAATCTTGCGACTGCTTTTCAGCACCTACTTATTCACAGGGCACAGACTGAGCTAAGTTGTGGAACTAGGAACCCAAGCACGATGGCCCTTTAACAGTTTTAGGGTGCAGTTAGCAATCTTTATTTCTTACAATATCAGTGTTGATATTGATCTTCTGATACCTAAAACTAGCCACCCATGAAAAATTTCAATGATTTCCCTCATACTTTGAACTCTCAAGACAAGCAATTTTCAAAGTACCAACTTTGTATGGTTGAAGAGGCCAAATTAGATGCATTTATGGGGGAGAGGGAGCAAGACTGGGTCTGTCATCCCTGTACACCCAGCTCAGAGAAAGCAGACTTTCCAACTCAGTACCTTCCCAACCACAGTTTTGCAGCCTGTTCCTATGCATAAGACATATGTGATGGTGAAGATGCATTTCAGGTAGTATGGTTAGAGATAATTAGTGAGCTCATATGGGTACTACAGTGAACACAGGCAGATACTGAGGAACATAAACCTAATGAAAGGAACAACAGGATGAAGAAGTGTGGCAGTTTGAGGCTGGCCACGGCCTCGCACTGACATGTTTTACTCACATTTTTTTTATTCAGATCTTTTGATTGGCTACTTTTGTCTCTGCCCCATGGATGTAAAATGAAATAAAATGCTCATATTTGATTGTACAAGCATATTACACATAAAGTGAGCATTTATGTAGTTCTTATCGAATTTTTATTGGCTTTTATACTTTTATTACAACATGAAGTCCCGTTTCTGTAATAGATTACAATGTGTGCTTCATATTTTTAAGTTATAGCCTAGTGTATGTACATTGAGACACAATAATGAAGCTGTCTTGCTTTTATTCTCTTAAAGATTTACTCTGAATTAGCTCTTTGATATACAAACTTTGAAAATGTTTTGGCGAACACAGTTCCATCAAGAGGACTTTCATTGTAACCCACAAACTATACATCCTGAATTTTATGGGTCCCCTTTTTGTCCCAACTTCATCTATCTTACCATTTCATTTCAGAGCAGTGTCCCTGTTAAAAAAATATATATATAGAATCTGTAATGAAACCATCTAGGCTCAAATGCTGCTTCCAGCATTTACTGGCTGTGTCATCCACAGTTATTTATCTTTCTTGATCTTCAACCTTGTCATCAGATCCAGACTTGTATATTTGTGGGAAGGGTTAAATTAATTTCTTTAGTGTCAGCATCTCAACCAAGTATAATTTTTTGAGTAGCAACATACGTTAGCTTGGGTCATCTTGCACTAATTGGCTTGGAACAAAAAAGAAAGTTCAGTGCAAAGGAGCATTTTGCCTGTGGACCAAGTTCACTTTCTTTTCAGAACATAAGCATGTGTATATGTATGTTTGGCTGGAGTCAGTTGCTAGCTCAATGAATTTTCACTCTATGTATCTCTGTATGTCATCAAAATAGTGCCACAAAGAAAGGGAAATTTATTATTGGTATCTTGAAATTAAAACCTTCGTGTAGGAGACTTGTTAACAAAATTAAAGTCCAGTGTAAACTTTCCTGCAGCTTCCATCAGGTTTATAATAGGCAGCTTCCATTCTGATGCATTAGTAATGTGCTGATCTTTTTATTTAATTCAAAAATCCCACATGGGTCTGCCTTCTCAGTGCTGGGCAGTGATCTGCTAAGGGTTCCCTGCAGTCTTTTCTGGTTATCCGATGTTGGTGAGAGCCTGTTTCCACATCCCTGAATACTTAGAAGAAGCATGGAGTCATCTCCTCAGGAGGCTTTGGCTTTCAGCATGAAGCAGGACTATCAGAGTTTGGAGCTTAATAGGACTAGAAACTCTTGTATTCAGCAAGAAGCCTTCTTGGTATATCAGCAGTATTTCATGTGTGGTTCTAATGAGAGCAAAGGAGAAAACAAACTCACGTAACTCACTCCCAGGGCTCATGTTTACAAGTCTCATCTGTGGCCTATTGTTCCTGCCATGAAGGTATTAGAAATGCAACTTGGGCACTGGACTCTGTAGTGAAAATCTCATATGGTTAGGTCTTCTGAGCTATTCCTGACAATGAGAAGTCTAGGTATTTACTTCTTAGAGACTAGTATGTCTCTACTTGTTCATGCTTCATAAGTCTTTTCAAGGCAAAAATAACTTTATGTAAAATCCAAGTGTATCAGAGGAATTTTCATTCTTGACTCTCTGTGGTATGTTTTTTTTTTTTTTTTCTTGTTAAAGAAGCATTTTGGGTGCTCTCTGAACTACTAGACTGTGTTTGGGATATATGGGCTTCAAAATAAGATACAGCAAAATAAAAGGACCTACAATCCAGTTGGCCACTGGCCACTGGAGGAAGATACTCACTTCACATCTGCACAAATACAGGAAATGTGGGAGAAGAAGGAAGTACGTTAGTTCTTAGAATAGAACTGGGAATTTGCCTTGAGAGGGTAGGGCAAGCATCCCTACAGAAGTTAAAACCTTGTTGGAATCTGAAGTAGATTTAGAATTTCATGCAGGAAGAGAAAGGATAAGGGTCATTCCAGGTAAAAGACAGGATATACGTTAGGTTGAGAGGCAAGAAAGGGTACAATGCACAGTGGCTACTGGAAAACCAGTGTGACCCTAGCACAGAGTGAGGGAAATCTTGGGCAAGCAGATGGTGGAAAAGGAGAGGAACCTGGTTTCAGGTTGTCCACCTATGTGCCCCACACCCCTGTACTTCTTATCATCAACACTACAAAGCTTTGCCTCGTGCACATACTTTTGCATCAAGGCTCCTGCCTAGTGTTTGGGTCAGGGTTAGAGCCCTACAGGGCACCTTGGGAAGAGGCACCACTTCAGTGGTATATTTGGTAGCTCCATGGCTAGAGAGATACCCCTTGCTGTCTTCTAGACCTTTCTTGGAGGAGATAGAGAGAGTGGTGATTTTGCAAGCCTTACAAAATCTCAATGTGTATTTATCAAATCCTCAGCTGTTACCTGCAATTTGTAGATGTGGGCAGCAGAGCAGAGGAGCTGACCTAGTGCCGGAGTCCAATGTGGCCAAAAGAACCATCCCTGCTGGCCCCTGTGTCTGTAACAACAGACAGAACTCTCCCTCCTGTGAGTCCTCACACGTGCTGATATGGATGCGATATCCAGCAGAGCAGGTCTGGTAAACAAGTGTGGGGGTACACAACTGCCTGCACTGTGGGCCCATCGAGGCCTGCCTCAGCAGCCAGCTAGAGCCTCTGATCCTTTCCAGACCAGGAACTTGAGGCAGACAACATTAGACAACTGCAGGAACCGATCTAAAGCAATTCTAATGGCCGTTCCTAAATTCAGGTCTTGTCTTTTGCAGCTTTGACTAGCTGAAGGTCCCCAAAAGTCTAATGTGAAGACAAGTGACACATTGCTGAGGGGAACATTTGAATCAAGCCTTAGGAACCCACTGACTTAGAAGATTTCCTTCACCACTGAGATTTCTACATCTTAGTGTAAATTCAGTGTCTTCTCTTCTCATGAACATGGTGATTTTTCTACAATAAAAATAAAGATGTTAATTAGTTTTAAAAATGGCTTTCAAGTGAGTGACAAGGTTTGAGGACATATTGAAACAGAAGTTAAGTTTTGGTCTGTGCATTTGCACAGGAAAGCCATAGCTTGCGTTAGAAATACAATTCCAGAAAAGTCTGTCTGTGGCTGGTGTATTCTGTGTTTTTCAGCTGGGGCATCTGGATGATCCCCCTGTGATTGCTGGGGCTTTGCTGTGGGTTGTGGGTTACCCATGAGGTTCATGTGTGTTACATTATGGAAACCCACCAGCACATGTCCATTGCCTAAGAGGTGAGCCAGAACAGAGGAAGACGATCCAAAAGAGCAGCAAATACCAGGCAGGGAGCTGGGTACCTTGAGCCCCATTGGAGGTGACAAGGCACTGTTATTAGCAGCTGCTTCTTTGTTTAATTCCTCCTTGTCAGAATTTCAATGGGCTGTGACCAACCCAACTGAATCCCTAACTTCTGAGAGTTGAGTCACAACATCTAAGACTCACAGTTCACTGTGAGGGTCTCAGAGATAGGGTACTTTACCTGGAAACCCCCATGCCCTCCTTGACCTTTTCAGGGACCAACAATTATCTTCTGCATCTTGATGAAGAAAACTGAGACCCAGCAGTGTTCTCTGCCTTGCTCAAGATGTCCATTTTGTAAGCAGGATTGAATTCAAATTAAAATTCTGCCTGATTTCAAAGAATTTGAATTACTGTTCTCTTTTATCTCATTTTTCACAGTCTTTTCCTTTGCATCTGGGGAAAATCAGTTAAAGGGAGCTGCTGTGAGGCAGATGAAACAGAGCTGGTGGAAATAATCCCCTAGGCCATGCAGAAAGTTGTCTACCCCTGCCAGCCTTCTCTAATGCTGGGACCGTGGGGAGGGAGAAGAGGAAAGCCACTGTCCCTCTGCTTGGCCATGGGTTGAGGGCAGCATTCTGGGGCCAGACGGAAGAAAACAGGGCATTTGGTGCAGAATGTTAACAGTAGTCTGGGCCATCCCTCAGAGCGGCGCTATCAGTCAGATCTCGGACACACTGGTCATGCCTGCTCCCCTGTTCAAAACTTGGCCTTGGAGGCCTGCCCTGGCTTCATCCTCGCCAGGCAGGAAGGAGAAATGTCCCTTTGATCTGCAGCACAGTAGCGGAGAAGCACTCGTGCTTCCCTCCCCCCTTGACTGTTTGGACAACCACAGGAACAAAGCCCCATAGGCACATTTGCTTTGGAGCATCCAGACTTCAGCAGAGCAAGCCATGGACAGCCGGTGAGGAAGTGGAGGAGCCACTCGCTTCCCACTGAGGAACCCAAGGTCCTCACAGTGGAAAGGATGTCAGCACTCAGATGTGAGCAGACAAACGTCTCAAAGAGGGACAGAAGCTGCAAGGGACTGAGCGGGCCCATAGCCATCCCACTGGACAGCACGGCTCTTGTGGCCGGGAAGGAACCACACTCCAACCCTGTAGGTTTCCAGGCTCCATTCCCCACCCCAAGCCCAGTGAGAGGCATTGCCTGGAAACGGATGAGCTAACTTTTGAGATATGTTCATAATTTCAAAAGTAAGACAAGTTGCTCTGGGGAGACAGTGACTGTTTTCTACTTATCTCCCTTTGGAAAGGAAAGTTTTTGAGTTGAGTAATTCTGAATAGAGAATGTGTCTTTTAAAAATGTATTCAGCTTCCCTGTAGTATAGTATACTTTGATGTATTAAAATACAGCTCACCCCACTCAAATTACTGCCTCAATGCCTGATGTTGTAAAATTAAACTGTTCCTTGCTGATATTTTATTAAGCCTCACCAGTGTTTCAGACTGAGACATCTCACAGAGCTTCAGGCCGTGTGTTTTATATGCTGTCAGGGTGAACTCTGACATCAGTCAGTAAACCCCTTCCCCCATGGCTCTATATAATGCAGCATTTTCCAAAGCTCTGCTTCAGGCTGTTCTGAAAATGTTAATGATTAGAAATAAATGTCTCCATTTGTGTGAAGGAGATTGCTTACAAAGACGCAAAACAAACAAACAAAAAGATTGCTTTATGAAAAATCCTACTTCTCTGGACATCATTTCTGCTCTTATTCTTGTGCTTGATATTCTTGAGATTTTTTTAAATGGAGGAAAGCTTTATTTTGGTGGAATTTTTCTGAAACCCACATGCAAAAAAAAGAAAGCCTATGTTTATGCAGAGTGATTTTACCTCTTCAGCAGGAGCCAAAGGTACCTATATGTTTGCTTTTTAAGAAATAAATGGATACAGCCATAAATGCCGATCCCCTTAACAAGACTAACTTTGTCATTTAATAAGAGAGATTATTTCATAGATTTAAAACCAGTTAACACATTTAGAACTTGATAAGACAAGGCAATCCTCATGCGTTTCCTGTTCTCCAGTGATTAAAGCAAATCGAAGGCTGATCTAGGGGAGGTTTTCCATGGTACGAGCAATGCCGTGAATGTTTCTCCTGGTAATGCAATTAGGAAATATTGGCCCCAGCTAATGTAACTTAAACAAAACATGTTGTCCTCGTCAAACTTGTTCAAGTTGTTAAACAGGCAAGGCCTTGTCCAAAAAGTTAAAAAACAGGGCATATAGTGTTTCCATGGAAACTCTGTTAAAATACTGATTTGTGGATATGATCATAATCAGCCCCATAATCTAATATGACTGAATTAAATGAAAAAGAATCTCAGTTATGAAGTAAGCCCCCTGTGTAAGAGTATTCTTACACATGCAGAAAACATATGGTTCCTGACGGACACTACTCTCAAACTACTTATTGGTGCAGGGAGAGCTTTGAAACTCTGGTTTTGTCTGTTGGTTTTTTCCCCCTCCATTCATTGTTTCTCATTTTTATAATGCTGGGACTTTGTAGAGAAGCAGTAAATAAAATCTTGATGACATTTGGGTTTTTAGTATCTATCCTTGCTCCCCCAACACAGTACCCCATATTATTTTCATTCTTGTCTGCGACACGAGAAAACCCGAAATATGACTTTGTGAGATGGTATAAGATTAAGTTTTATTAAGGTAATAATTTCTTCCTGCTAATGGGATCTTGGAAGAATTCTAACCATGAGGCCTCAGACGGATGCCTTTAGCCTCTAGAAGAAAGGACACTAAGCCAAGAATGGGAGTGAGTGCCCCTCAAATCTGGGAAGGAGAGCCCAAAGGAGTGCACTGCTGCTCAGCTCTGCAGCTCCGTTTGCACCTGCCCTGGTTGTAGTGAAAACTGCTCACCATGGGATAAACTTCATCTTGTGGTTGACAAAGACAGCTGTCTTTCAGCAAACCTACTTGGTATATTTGATAACTACATAGGTGGTATTTGTGGCATTAGTTTCCTTTTGCAGAAAGACGTATCTTCAGGCAAGTACAGACCTCAATAGAGTATACTGAGTATTTGCTCACTGGAGGGAACACCTTCATCCTGGTATCCCAGGGCAGAATGACTTCACACTGGTGCTTTTCATACAGCTCTATGGTACTCTGAAGGGCACAGCATGGCTGAGACGTAGACAGGTAGGGTTAGGTGGCCTCAAAGGTTCAGACTCCGAGCCGAGAGGTGGGTCTGGCTTCTTCCCCAGGCTCTCCCTGCGCCTCCCACAGTGGCTGCCCCTTTTGCCTCACCTTCAGCACTTGGGTGCAGGGGTGTTGGGCACTGGGAGAAATAAGCAAGGGGGGACAGACTTAGGTCTGCATTAATGCTTTTCTTCCTAACTGTCTTTTAGTTTCATAACAAAGTTATACATGGTCATTTAAAAAACTTATATAGTGCTAAAGAATCTTACACAAAGAAAGGAAGTAAAGAAGAAAAAAGAAAAACATAGCAGGTCCTAACACACTTCTTCTAACTCTGGTCTCACTTCCAACAGTAATGATTTCCACCTCTCTTGGAGTCTGCCTCTCATTTTCAAGTTATGATTACTGCCTTTGAGTAAATTTTAGACATTACCTACTAACTTCCTTTAATAGATGGTGCTTGGGACTTTTTACAGTAACTCTCTTTACCTGCCTGTTTCATACTTTTGCTGAATTAGACAATAACTATATTGTTATAATCTATGTATAGTTCCTCGTGTATTAAAAGTATGCTATTATGTATTTCCTTTTTTATGCTATTTTCTATATATATAATGAAAAATCCCCTCATCGCTGTATTTGCTGAGATTTTCTTCTGCTTATCACTAGCTTTACCCCCATGTGTTTTATCAGATATGTAACATGCCTGTTATTATTTTCTAAATGCTTGCTATTTCCACCAATTTTATTGCACCGTGGAAATACTTTCCTCATTGCACTGTCTGTGGTCCTGCTTCTCTGGGACTAATTGTTGGAGTCCAGGCCTGCTGGGCAGCTTGGATCCAGAGACTTCCCTTTACCATTTTCCTCTGCCGTATCTCATAAACCTAAGCTTTTCTTTTTCTTTACTTACTTTCTCATGTTTCTGAAAATATTTTCCACTATGTTTTAGGAAAGCGAGATACTTTCTGTATTCTCGCTGCTCTGAAAATGTCTTGACTCCCTTCTTTCACTTGGTATTCATTTGTCTGGTGATAGAATTCTGAGCTACACATCATTTTCCCTCTGAATTTTAAAGGCATCCCTTCGTTTTCTTTTGACTTCCAGTGTTGTTGCTTAACTCTGATACAGATCCTTTGATATAACCTAATTTGCACTAAAAGCTTTCAGGACATACTCATTGTCTCTGGTTTCAGAAATTCCAAGATACTGTGTGTTGTGGTTTGGATCTGACATAGCTCCAGAAGTCTCATGTGTGTGGAAGGTAATTGGACCTTGTGGGTTCATCCACTAGTCAGTTCAGTAGCTGAATATGCTGTTAGGAGATGAGACTTGATCGGGGCAGTTCACTGAGTGTGTGACCTGAAAGGGTTTTTTGGGGGACTATTATTTGTTTGTGGAGACAGGAACGTGCTATGTAATCTGGGCTGGCGTCAAGCTCATGGCAATCCTCCTGCCTCAGCCCCTGAGTCTGGTATTACAGGGTTGAGACACCACCCTGGCCTGAAGGAGAGAGTCATGGGCCTCAGATCCTCCCTTCTCCCTGCTCTCCCTTGTTGCCACAAGATGAGCAGCTGTCCTCCACCACACCCCTCTACTGTACCCTTTCTGCTTTAGAATCAAAGTTGCTGTGACCCAGAAAGAACCTCCCTTTCTTGAAGGTGCGGTGTCAGGTATTTTTTCCTAGTGTTAGAAGGGAGAAGGTCTGCGTGCCACAGCCCCGCTCCACCAGGGTCCTCTGCCAAGACCCCTCACCCAGATCTGTCCAGTTAGCAAGACAGCTTGTGCTCTGCCTCATTCTGACAGCCGCCGGAATCTAAGATGCCATGAGTGGAAATGGAACTCCTAAAGAAGTAAGAAGTGGTGCACACTGGAGTCCCGATACTGAAAGCTGCTCAGTGCGCCCACTTTCTCCTCCTCCGCAGCCTCGGGGTTCTTGCCCTTCACCCCACTTTGCTTAACACTTGCCCCAGCTCCAAGCTGCAGATTAAAATTTGTTTCCCCATGAGCCCCAGGACTTGGTTGGGGTTCCCCTTTCCTGTCCCTGTGTCATCTTGCACGTCTTTCCCTCTTACATTGGTTGTGTAACGTATGTGTGCCTTCAGAGATTTTAAGTCCACGAACACATGTCACATTCTTCACTGTGCCCAGCTCATTTGAAGAGAGAAGACAGAAGGGGGAAAGGAAGAGAAATGCAGGATCAAGGTACCTTCATGGGACCGGCCCCAAAACCTGGGCAGAACAGGGTTATGTCCACATGGGAAAAGGAGGCTGCTTTGTGCTTTTGTCCCTTGGATGGAAAGAAGTCAGTCCAACTTTTACACTTACGAACAAAGGAAAAAATAAAAACTAGGAAATGAAACTCTGAAAGAGGATGCAGTTTACTGAAAAGTCCCTGGCACCACTTAGTCCCAACTGAGATTATGCCAAAGGCACAGGGCTCTAGGGTTGAGTGATCTTTATCTGTGGTTGTAATACTGCGCTGATAAAGATGGCTATGCATTGTAAAAAATTAATCTGTCTGTGACCAGAGTGCATTTAGGATGATTAGAGTTACCTGGAGAGCCTAAGGCAGGGAATCAGCGGCTCTTTGCTCTTGACTACTACATGCAGCAACAATTTAAGGAGGATTTAAATGGTTTATTATAGGAGCAGTTGGTGAGGGAGAGCGAGATGAGTGAGTAAGGTACAGTTCCAAGAGGACTCTGTGGATCTGGGAACATGTCACTGGGGTAGGGGAAGGAAATTACTGACTCTGGCTGACAGAGGGGTCATCATTAATGTTTTCTGGAATCCTGTAAGGAAAGTGTTCTTCCACTCTAGGAAAATACTATAATACCAAAGATAACAATTTCTGAGCTTTTACTGTGTGCCAGACGCTCTGGTTGATCTAACTTTGTCATCACAGCTTTAAAACTGAGCCAAGGGAGATTAAATAACTTGTCTAAATTCCTTCCATGACTGGTAAGTGGGAGTCCTAGATTCTAGTCCTAAACCCACCATTATTCTGTGCTGCCTCTTAACTTTGTCAGTAGACTGAAAAGTAAAAAAGTGGAGTGATGTTCCAAGCTGTGGTGATACAATCCTAGGAGAAGGCAGGGAGTACATCAGGCTGCAGCAAAGACTTGCCAGCGAGGGGAAAAGGAGTCCCAGGAGTGCAGCTGGGCCACCACTGCAAGAAAGGACTCTAGAGGAGCCATGGGACACTTGCCCAAGGCTGTAGGAGCACCTGTAACATCTGTCTATGGATAGCAGCACAGATGCACAGCATCCTAAGTTCCAGATGTCCCCGTGGTGGCTTGGTGCCTGGAACAGGCTGATTTACAGTGTGCAGAGAGCTGAGATTTACCAGCATGCAGCATACATCTTTGCTCTGGCTGTACCCCGTGAAAATAAGAGATCCCAATTTAATCAGTCCAGAGTCATTCCTGGGAACAGAAACTGTGTCATGTATTCCAAGTATAAAAAGCTTGAATAGTGGGAAGTAAGTGTTTTCAGTAACATGGAAACATGGGAGGAGGAGAGTGAGGAGCATCTAAAAAAGTGATTCTTAAGAACATGCATGTTCAAACTTCACATTGTTTGCAGCTGCCTCTAGAGCATTGAAGCCTTCTAAATCCTTGCTACCTTCTAAATTTAGTACTACCCTCTCATCAGCAAACCCTAATCTGGATCCACATTTCGGGAAGGGAGGACTGGCCTTTCCTCTTCAGTGCAAGGCAGACTTCCTGTAGAGGAGGTGGTACAGACCGGCTGAAGGCCACCCTTCATAGACATTCTTAGGATTTCATGTCTCAATGGATGGTAGTCCTACATCCCTACCACCCAGCCACTTGCCCTTGGTTGTCTTGTTTTAAGCAATGAGATAGAACACTTTGTACCTGGGAAAGTTTAGGTCTGGTGTGAGTCCTAGGTCATGTTAGGGGTATGTGTTGAGAGCCCATCTGGCTGAGTGATTCCTGACTGTACCACCTCATTCCCTACCTCAGTAAAAACTGAAAGATTCTAGTCTCTAGGAAGAAATGAATATACTCCTGAAAAATGAGCAGCCAGCCTCTGCATAGGAACGCACGTGTACCTTCTTTGTGGTCCAGGACCTGGTGACTTAATACCAGTTGAATAGCCTACATGTGCTACGCTAAGGCACAAACATTTCACCATAAGGAGCCGCATGGCCAGCTAACCAGGTACCATGGCATGGTTGGAAGGATGGTGAGGCTCCCTAGGAAGGAGCAATAGGATTCATTAGTGACACGCGAAGCAGAGAAGGGAAATTCGTACACAGATTGCCTTGTCAGCTGTTGAATTTGACTCAGTGAAGATGCTTATGGGAGCTCTTCATACTCAAAGGTGAGTTGCCCATCTCCTGGCAGCCAGAGCCACTAACCTAACCTGAAGCCACATCTGTTAAGAAGACCAAATTCATGCAGGCAGTGAAAACCAAACTCAACTTGGCTTCTACAAAATCAGTAAATTAAAAGGAGCTAATTATTTGATTGTTTGAAGTAGGTGGAAACTAATTGTCTCCTATATCTAAAAAGTCCAAAGCTACTTGTGACTTCAGGTTCAGTTGGATTGAAGTTTCAGCTATAGTCACCAATGTTCTTGCTCTCTTGTTTTATTTTTCTTTTATGTTATTCCTCTTCATCAGCATCCAGTGCCCCCAGCACTTACATGACCAGGTTGGTAGAGTCGGTGAAAGAAGCCTTCTCTTTTATAAAAGTTTCAGCTTCAAGTTCTGGGGCTTGTTCTCATTCATAGCTTGGAGGAGTGGGTGGGGAGGATGCTTCCTGCACAAGGTGATTAGTGCAAACCAGGAGGACTGAAACTGGAGGCCAGACACTCCCCAAAGAAAGTGAAGCTGAAGCTGTAAGTAAGAGAGGAGGGGCTCTAATTCCCCAAAAAGGAGACAAGGATGCCCTGCTGGCAAAGGCAACAGCTAGTGATCATTCCCTCCCAGCTGCAGTTGGAATTCCCCTTAGCTGCCTCTGGTTATCTCAGGTTAGTTGCTAACCTCTCTGGAACTCTAGTTACTAGATTATGAAGTGAGTAGTTTGGGCTCAGTGGTCAACTCCTGGGTTCCAACTCTCCTCAATAGCACACCCCCTCTCTCTAGGCCACAGCACAGTGGACTCCTACAGAATCAGGGTCCTCATCAGTGTTCACAACAAGCACATTAGCTCTTTATTTCAGGCCTCATTGTGCTGTAAAGCAGTGGACAGCAGTCTGATAAACCTCCCAGTGTTGTCTCAGAAAGTTTCAGAAGTGGCTTATGGAGATATATTCCATAGACATGAGCATAGTCCCTGCCACAAATGACTATGGCTTGTAGACTCTGTGTAGAAAATTTCTTTGCCTGAAATTCTCTTGGAAACAGGGCCATTGCCAAGTTCGTCTTGTGTGTGTGTTCTGCATAGAAGTAATTATTTTTACGAGGCATTATTCATGTCTCATCTACCTGAGAGCCACCCCAAATAATGTTTCTCTAGTTATTAAAGTCTTGATCAGGCACCCAGAGTCTCTAGCTGTTAGCTTTAGGGGAAAAGAAAAAGATTCGTCTTGAAGTCTACCACCTCCGGGGGCAATTTGCTGCCCATTTCAGGGCCATGCTAAGTGGTTGGCACTGGAAAAAAGGGCAAAATCTTTCTCTTTCAAGTGCAGCAGGAAAATGGGAGTCATACGTGAAAGTAGGGAACCGAAAGAAGTGTTTCCATGCGGCCAAGGTAGCTTTCTTGTTTTGTTGTGAGCTGGCAAACTTCAACATGCTCCAGCAATCTTTTGTCAAATTGCTTAAATGCTGAGCGTGGCACTAGCCCAAATGAATGTAGATGTTATTTTAGTACTAGGAGAGATTTATTTTAATGTACAGATGCAGCCACTACAAAGCCCCCTTTTAAAGTCTACTGGGGGCTCTGTTCCTTGCCCTTTTCCTCTCCACTGCCCTCCTCCTCATTTTACGGAACTAGCATATGCTGTGAAAGTGCAGATTTTCTTCCTTTCTGCCTCATCTCCCAAGGCAGTGACTAGCTGCTGCCAGCAATGATAATTAAGATGCTTTAAGCAAGAAAAAGTCATTTTCAGGCTTCACACCCTTTTCTATCTTGCCCATAAGTCAGACATTGCTACTTGATAGAAGAAAATTTGTCCATGGCAGGATGACCTACAATTCTATGGGGCCAAGCAGCCTGCCAGGCCAAAGCAGTTTCTCATCTAGATCTGGATTCTCTAAGGACAAAAGCATGCATTCCTTCATTGCTCAACTCTGAGATGGGAAACCCATCCGCTGAGCTGGGCCTCAGATGTGTTGCACCTTAATCAGGGCCAAAACAAACGGGAAGGGATGCTCATAGGAAACCATGGCAACACTGAGGTTTGACTTAGCCAAATCTATGCTTTCAAGACTGACAAGAGGAGGGAAGCCACCAACCAAGAGGGGCAGGCTAGGAAGGGGGAAGCTCATAGAGTGCATGGCCAGGGGAAGTGTCAGGCCAGACTTGCATCCTGGCTTTTTTCCCTGTCTTCCTTTTTCTGAGTGAGGAGGCAAACACCAAGGACCTGGAGGCTTTGAATGCTGCCTCCATCGTATCCCACTCCACCCAGAGCTTCTTTTCCATAAAAATTTGTACTGTCTCCTTTACTAACTCGAAATGAAACTCATGATAAAATAATCTGTTTCCCAACATACTACCAAAACATCTATAATGTGATATAATATCAAGAAATAAAAGGAAAGTGGGTTTACAATGGGATAATGGAAGCCTTGCTATGCAAATGCCTTGGTCGTAACTGCAGAGGACACAATGAAGTAGCCAGGATTTCTGCGAATGCAATGGTTGTTATGTGTGTGTGCACACATGCCACATCCACAAATCTGGCCAGCTTCATGGTGAGGCTACAGACAAAATACACTATACGCGTCTGCCTCTCACTGGACTGTGGTGGAGTTTCCAGAGAATTACATGGGCAGGAATATACTTTTTATCTAGATGTGAAACAGAGTTGGGGTCAAGGCTCAGATACAGGAATGGCGAAGGAGATATTTTGAAGGCTTCTTTCACGTGCAAGTTCTATATTTCTGAGCACATCAGTCCCAAGCAGTGAGGCACATGGAATCATTTGTTGTGGAAGGCTGGTCCATGAATTCTAGGACATCTAGTTGCTGTGACAATCAGATCATTATGGCAGACTTCCAAAGCAGCTCCCTAGGGGCTGATGCAGCCCTGCTAAGACCCACAGTGGGAGGCAGCACAAGGGCAGCTGGCTTCTGAGTCAGGCCTGTGGGCTCAGACCTCAGCCCCACCAAGTCCTGGCGGCGCAGGGCCCTGGATAACTCAATGAACTCCTGCATCTCGTCTTTAAAATAGAGAACTTCTTTCCCTGTGGGACTGCTGAATGGTCAGGATCCAGTGCAGTGGGTTTTAGAGATCAAGAATGCTACCATTGTGCTTGGCAGTGCCCCCATGAAAGTGGGGCCCCCAGATTTTCTTTTGGGCACCACCTGGTTTCTGTCTTTCTTTTTCTGAGTGAGTAGGCAAACACAAAGAGGCTGGATGCTTTGAATGGTGCTGTGAGCATCTTAGAAGCTCTGTTAGGCCTCCAGGAAACAAGTCAGTTCACAACCTTGGAAGGAAAGAATAAAACATGAAGCAAAAAGTGGTGAGAAAATATGTGGACTCATGAGTCTCATTTCAAGCAAATAGTGTCACAGGCTTTTCTACAGGGTCATTCTTTTTAGGTAATTACCTATTGTTGATTTATCTGCTTCTGCTGTGAAGTCAGAAAAGTCTAGGTTGAAATTCTGGCATCTTCAGAAGTCCCATGAAGCTTCCAGAGGGCAAACTTCAATCTCCATCCTGTACCTGAGCCTCTCAGACACCTGTATGTCCTCAGGATAGCAGAGGTGGTGAGGACAGTGTCACCTGCACAGATTCTAGTGGTCACTGGGTTTGACGAACTCTCCGTGAGTTGGAACTGCTCTGAGTGATTTAGATGGTATCAGATCATCTTGTTTGCCTTCAGCAATAGCATATGAAACCTGATAAGGCTGGAAAAGACCCAAGGTCCAGGCCAGTAGCTGTAGTGCGTTTGCAGGTGGCTGTGGCTTGGATCTTACATGTTTTGGAGGCTGAGTTATAAGCCTGTGGTACCACAGGGAGGTGGGAGAACCTGAAGGAGGTGTGGCCTAGTGGGAAGAAGTTACTGAGGGGACATGCTTTAAAGGGGTTATGGGGAGCCTGGCTCCCGCCTTTTTTTCTTTTTCTTTCCTGGCTGCCATGAGGTGAGCAGCGCTGCTCTGACTCCATTCCTGCCATGATCCGCTGCCTCACCACAGACCTGAATTCAACAGGACCAACTTACCATGGACTAAAACCTCTGAAACCATGAGCTGAGATAAACCTCTCTTCCTTATAAGCTGATGTTGTCTGGTACTTTTGTCAGAGTGATAGAAAGTTAACAGAGTCTCTGTTAAGAGGACCTTAACTGTTTAACCAGGGAACTGGTAAGCAATGGCAGTTTTCTGAAACTTTGTGGACACTTGACTCTCGGGAGGAAAGCAGGATGTGGATCATATTAAATAATACATATGCTTAGTATAACAGCTATTGCTCTGTGTGTGTAGCATTTATTGAATTAGTTGCAACATTCCTGGCACTATACTTGGCTCCTGGTGTGTATTAGCTTAGTTAAGGGTTAGGAAACCAACCCTAAAGGCATGCTACCTGCCTGTGAGATAGACAGGACTCAGACCCACACTTTTTTGATGTTTTCCAATTGGGACATACACAGAAGGGAAGAGATTCAAATAGTAACAGGTACAGGTGGGGCCTAATAACGCTATGGAAGTTTTTACCCGTAAATCTGGGACTCATGAAATCCTCCACTCTTGGAACACTAAGTATTGGATTAAGGTCCTGGGATACACCTGCAGCCCCAGAACGCAGTAGTTAGATGGCCCATGCTGTGTGTACAGGACACACTCCGTCAGGACACTGGGGCCCTCAGAAGACCCTATTTCCTCAAAGCTACCCTATTTAATACTCATAAATCCATGATGATTTTTCATTTGAAGACTTTTTCCTTTTCATATCAAGAGTCCGGTTTTCATGGAAACAGCAGCAGCAGCCACAGAAGGCAAGGCTTAAGCTGCTGAATCCTGTAGCCTGCTTTTTTGGTATCAGGGATCAAACTCAGGACCTTGTGCTTAGCAAGCAAGCATTTGAGTCATTAAGCTAAAGCACTGGCCTGCCCACTAGCTTGTTTGAATCACTGTGTAGAGGAGCCTGGAACTCAGTGCCCACTCTCCTGGCTTCTCTTTCTGGTTGAGTAATTTAGATAATACCAGACATGAGTAAAGGCCCAGGAAAGGCCATTGTTTGTGTTATCGGGGCATGAACAAGGCTATGAAATTCAGTCATCGTAGATCAACTGCACAATCAATGCAGCTTTAAATTCAAATTTAATTTCTGCCAGAAGCCACCAGTCTGCATAGGTGTGAACTCTGGATGAAGTTAGTGCCTCTCTTTACTCTCCTCTAGCTCTTACCTCAGGCTGCAGGGGAGGGGTAGTGTTTAATCACCTAATCATGCTTGCAGTTCCTGAGTTCTCTGTCATCAGTCCCTGCACAGGTCAGTGCCATGCCCTGCTCTTTCCAAAGGAAGGGCCCCTAGGAGTTAGCAGGCAGCTCCCCAGGCTCACGCAGACAAGCCTGCTTGGGCAAGGAGTCTCCTGCTGAGCTGTGGCCTCTGCTAGGTCCTCTCCTTTTCAGCAAGAATGAGGCTGGGAAGGGGAAGCCTGGGGGTCCTGCTGCTTCACAGGGCAGATGAAGAGAAGAATGCGAAGTCAAGAATACTTTCCTACCCTGGGAGCCCTGGCCAAGCCATGGAGTGTGCCCCAGGGCAGAGGCTTGCCTTTGCTGGGCTCCGCCAGCACCTTGGAGCCTCTTCCCTCTCCAGTGCAGGCCGCTTCCCTGAATGGTCTGATGATGGTGCTGGTGGTGCAGTGGGGGAAAGTAACCAGCTCAGGCAGTTCCCCTATTCTGTTTCGTGCCCTGAGCTTCCTTAGAGCCTCAGTGCTAGAGACTCACAAATCCAGATTTTATTTCTTTGTTCGCCAAGTTCCTCTTGCGTTCTCTCTTCCCTGAGGCTGTAGGCCTGGAATGCTTTAACTGAGGGAATGGAGAAGAGCCAGGGGGTGCCAGGAAACTCTGGGAAGAAGAATGTTGGTGACAATTGTGTTTCAAACTGTTATTCCCCCAAGGAAGCAGGAAAGGCAGCTGATTAACTGCCTAGTGGCCAGAATGCAGTGCCTTTGCTTGTTCCTTCACTAGGGGTTTTTTATTTAATGTCTCCTGAGCCCCAGCTGTGCCTAGGGACTCCTGGTGGAAGGGTCCATGTCGAGGGCCGTTAAGACCAGCCTGCTGCTCTCTCCTGAGGCCACTGACTGTTGAGCAGGCTCTTGGGTGTGGGCTCTGCTGAGAAGGACTCAGACTGGCCTGCTAAATCAGAAAGGAAGGGCCCGCCTGCCTCTCTGCCTACCTTCCATGGACCTGACCCATGCAGACTGTTGAGAGACCCAGACGAAAGCCTCAGGTGTTGCCAAGCTTGTGTTTGGCAACAATCACTTAATGACAGAAGATACCTTTTCCAGCCTCAACATATTCCTGATTAAAATATGAGACAAAACTGGTATCCTCCTTTCAGGGCTGATTCCCAAATGTTCCAAGATTCTGAGATTCCAGGAGGTTAGAGAAAACAAAGTGCTTGATTACTCTGGAGTGCTGTCTGCTCTCTTGTTAATGATTTTGCATTCTCTTCTTCCTCCCCATTCATATGCACCTTGTGTCCAGCTGTTCTAATAGGACCTGCTATAACCGGACACATCTGCCAGCCAGGTGTTTGACTTTGGCGTATCTGGATGGCCAGAGGGAACCTGGCCCAATTCATAAGTACATGCTCTTCCCTTGGTTCTTTTCTGGTGTAGTTAACATTTCCATGGTAAATGAAGTGGAAATTGTGCATAAGGATAGGGAGCAATAGTCTTATTGACCCATAGTCATGAGGGCATTTTGCATGTGCCAGTCTGTCTCTAGAATGACCACCAGTTTTGTTTAAACTTCCTGCTAAGTCCTGGTTCCATAAAGGCTGAGGATGGTCACCTTCCTTCTTTGCAGCAGGCACGCAGATGGTTTTGAACCTCCCAGTCTCTCTGAATGCATTGCCGACTTGGGATTTCACACAGGACCTTAAACATTTTCTTCGCCCTCTCTCTACCTGTTTCCTCGGTCCTTGTGAATTTTTTCTCTCCCTACAGGGCCTACCTGTTTCGTTAACTCTACTTCCAGATTAGATTGGTAGTTCTCAGACCATTCTTAGAAAAAAAAGCATGGTCATCTAAGGCAGTCGGTCAACCTTACTTGGACAGAGCAATCAAATTGGAATATTTAGATAACTGGCACAAATATCCTGGATTGTTTGGCTAGAGAGTGACAGGTGACTTGGACAGGTGACTCCCACTCTGCATTTTACCTGGCAGAAGAAAACCAGAAAACTCCAAGCACATGGTAGATCTCACAGTTCTAGGAACCCCTTGACTTTGCTGTGAGAGTTTAAATCAAAGGTAGAGGCAGCTTCCTAGGAGAAGGCCTTCAACCCCATAACTTTTTCTGTGATCCCTGATCTTCTCAGATGCCTATGTGACTGCTCTTAAGCCTCACTTTGCAGAACGTTGTAAGGACTGGCAGCAAAATAGCTGAAGCTTCTAGCAGATACCTGTTGTGCAGTAGGAGGCCTAATGAATCGTACTGACTACTATTAGCATTGCTATTGTCGTTATTATGAGGTGACATCATTTCTGTGGTCCGATTTATAAAATAATTTTTATTATCCAATTTGTCATGAAATTTGGAGACATCTCTGATAAGCAGGGAAATATGTTTCATGAATTAACTTATTTGGAAGCAAAAGTATGTTTATGGTTTTGCCACCGTAAGACGACAGTGGCTATGGGTTTGGTGAATGCACTGGGTGGGTTGAGGAAGGGACTGTGTCTGACCCAAGGCAGAGGAGCCTGATGTGCCATGGAAAAACTCAAGGATTCCCTGTTAGGAGGGATCAGAAACAAGATGGCAGCCTTGTGTCATCCTGGCCCCTGGTTGGATGAAGGCTCTTGACTCTTTCCCGCGTCCCCTGACATGAACCTATCTGGTCATCTCCAGTGTTTCTAAAGCTCAGAGAAGTTCATATCTCCCTCCTTCCCTGCCCTGATTGAGAATATTTTTGCAGCCCTCAGGACAGAGTCCAAGCTATCTGGGTAGAAAGAGGAAGTCTCCTGAGAGCAAGTGTCTAAGCAGAGTGGACATTAAGCTCAGCATCCCGACTGACCACCCAGTTTCCCACCTGGTGTCATTCAGAAGTGCCCACCTGAGAGAGACCAGGATGTAGACAGCTTGCCTCTAGCTGGATGAGGTTGAAATGATAAGTAACTGATAATGCAATTTAGTGTCAGCAACTGATAATCCTGTGAGGGAAAGTGAAGCCATTTTAACTGCTGACAAGAAGCCCCACCCGGGTATTCTGTGGGTAAGACGGAGTCAGGTTTGTTCCCTACTATAGTGGGAGAGTACACCTGGACAGTCTTCGTGTCTCCCACAGAGGAAGTGAGGCAGATATTTAAATGGTTCTGGGGCTGAGGGAGTCTTGCACAGTGGGGATCTGTTTGGCATGGGACAGCCTGGACACTGTGAACCTCTCTTGAGTCTTGGCAGAGGAAGAGTTTTTTGATAGGCAGGTTTCCTAGTTGAGCCATGTCACACTAATACATGGGATTGTTTGATCAGTGTGCTGTTCAGAAATATTGATTTTGGGGGAATTTCTGATGAAGTATTTTTCCTTACCTGATCTTTCTGGGTGAAAGTTTTCTGAAACAGTGAAGTCATAGAGAGTCATGTTGATGGAGGTGGCCTTGGTTCCCAGCCTGGAGTTAAGCTATAGACACAGACTGACTCAGGTCTCTCGGGGATAAGTATTCAAGAGGTCACTCCAGCTTATTTCCTGGGCTGTGCCATGTGACACCCAGCCTAAGGTTGGCGGATTGAACAAATAAAAATTATTTTATCTGGTGGCCCTAGAAATGTTTTAAAAGGCTCTAGCTTCTACTGCAGTGTCAGATGGCTTGCAGTATCTAGATTGTGTTCCCTGTTGGTATCAGCTGGGTTGAACTGGGGTTGTAGCTCCCTTTACACCAAGCAGAAGAGGTTCCCAGTCTGCACCCAGCCCTAGAGGGAATTCATCTTTCCAAACTTTGAAATGGACTCAAGGCCTCAGGACCATTGCACTGGGTATGCTTGGAAAAGTGCTTCTCTTTTAAGGTGCTCTATAACATAAGCCAGAAAATCAGAGAGTTTGGATACCTCTCTCCAGCATTAAAGTCTACCTATGAGAATATTTTACTGCTGTTTTATATAAAATACAGTCACAAACACCCAGCTCTGAGGTGTATGGAAAATATACATGGCCATTCTATTATGGGTTTTGCAATATTTAGAAATTTGACCCCCAATTTTGTTATAAGATCTTTGGCAAATTTTATTAAGTGCTGGCCTAATAAGGAATTATTAACCAGGGAGCTATAATTTGGAAGCTTGTAATTTTCTTAATGGACATTGATTTGTGCAGCCTTGATTAAAATACAATGAAGCCTGAGGCTTAAATATTGTAATCTGAAAGGTTGGGAATTGACTCTAAAAATGTATTGGCTGGAAAACTTTATTGAAATAATATTATTTGAAAAGTTCTGTGAGCATAAAATGATCTGACAAAAACTATTCGATGCCAGCTCCAGCAGCCTCAGCAAGCTAAGGGAATATAGGTTACTTCAGATGGAGTCTGGAGAAATGCTTCCACTGTACCTCGGGGTGAAAAGAAAATTATTATTCCATTCCACAGCCCTGCTAATTCTTTTTAGCACTGATCCAGGCAAGCACTTAGAATCCAGAGAGGAAACAGGTATAATTGTCATTTACTAGACTTCACTAAAGGTGACTGTTCTCAAGAAACTCTGACAGGATAAAGAATAAAGTGGTCATGAAAGAAATGTGCAGGCAAATGGATCAGGTCTCCTAGGTACATCCCCAGAAGCCAGGCACAGACAGCAGCCAGGAAGGCTTCCATATTAAGATAGGCTTCACAGCTAGGAGTCTTCAAAGAAAATCTTCTGCTATCGCGTTGTCAGGCAAGCGATAATGTGGCCTTCCCTCTCCTCCCTCCCTCTCACCACAGACATACATCATAGAGCTCTTTGTTATTTAAAAGTGAGTACATATAAGAAAGATTACCCCCCCCCTTTGCCACAGGGAATATTTCAGAAGTAAAATATGCAATCGGCTAGGGTTTATATTTATAATACCTCCTCCTCTTTATCCTTCTATTTCTTCACTCGGCATTGGCTAAAATATGAGGTGTGTCTGCTGCAAGGAGAATGGAATCTACCCCGTCTCCTGGTTTCTGAAATAATACCATACCTTGGAGATTAATGTCCCAGCTTTCCCAAGATTATAACAAATACATATTACTTTGATCTAGTTTTTTAAAGGTTGTTGTGCTCATTCTCCCTTGCCTATAATCTTCTAAGAAAGCTTTTGGGTTCGCCAGTCTGACACCCAGGGGGACATGAGAGCAGCTGGCTTCGCTTTCCCTCTCATCTTCAGGAGGATATTCTGTTCTCAGTCTCGCCCAAATTAGTCCCAGGATTTTAGTTGTCTTTTTTGTCCAACATTCCTTTATGCAATTCATTAAAATCTTCACATGAAATATTTAACAGATGAGCTGTGTCATAAAGCACATTACGGTTTTAAATGGTGATTCATGTGGTCAGTCACTCCTGGACATTAGCAGATCCCTGGAATGGGCTTGCATTGGACATAAAGAAGTTTAGAGTTCTTTTCTTCAAGATTCCTGCACAGTGGCCTTATTCCAAATCCAGTGTTAATTGTAAAATACTCCAAAGAAGTGACATTCAGATTCGTTTTTAGTTCTTCTTGCAATTAACTGTTTTGAAAACAAACAGAAGAAAACATTTAAACAAATATGGCTTGGCTAACAGCTCTTATGGTTGACTGTTTATTAAGGCAAGTTGGAATCCAAATGTGCCAGAGCTAGCTATCTTTGCCGCTGTGCACGGAGAAATATAGATTCAGAGATGCCATCACCGGGGCTGGCCGATAGCTATTAACCCAGCTGTGTGAAAATAGCCACCACCCAATGGGGGAGTGGTGTTCAGAAGGAGAAAACCTAGATGGCTATTTTTCTGTGAATTTGTTGTGGGTTTAAAGAAAAACTAAGGGGAAATAAATGAGGAATATCCATGAGGCATTGTCCTTGTGATTAACTTGCTATAGATTTCTTTTCCTAACAAAGGTAGTTTTCTATCATACATTTGTACCTATGCATTAGAATCTGTCAGAAGGCTCTGTTTGTGGCCAGGCCAGCTCTGAGATACAGCTCTCCCCTGTACGTCAGAAGACAGTGGTCACTGTGTAGCACTGGCCATTACAAAGCTTTATGGCCAAATGCCTAGCCAGTGATAATGCATTAGTGCCAAGGTGGGACAGTAATCTTCTTCAATTCTGCACCCTGATCTATATGGCTTTGTCCTAACTGCACAGAAATAATCACACTTTCAAGAGTGGGGAGAGCCACTGCAGGAACCCACTTGCTGGGTGTCATGATGTTTTAAAGGGCTCACTCACTGATATTAGACCCTAAAGAACATTTTGAGCTGTAGACAATTTGGGTTATTGCTCATAAATTTTCTGCATCAAAGGTGTATCGGTTGTGAGATGATCAGCAAGAACTCTAGAAGCAAATCATTATGTAATTACATGGAAACTATCACACTTCCAAACCATTAGAACATTCTAGTACTATTCACTCTTATTTATTCTGGTTTCACAAAAATTCTGTTCTAGAGCCAGCGTGACTCAACCTGTGGAAACAGAGAGTTTAAGTGGTATTACCAAGGGCACACAGCGGTAACTCACAGAGAAAGGGTTTGCTTTTAATCTTCCCTCAAAATTTCTGGTTGTAATTCATTGATGGTGGCTGGATTGCTTTTCTGTCTCCTGGATGGGCTCTCCATGGGTATGTGAATGCATTTATGTCGCAGGAGCACTGGGCAAGTTTGGAAGTAGGGGCGTTTGTGTAAGCTATCGTGCCAGGAGTGGTGAGCACTATTTCACAAACCGGATTTGTGCTTCTAGGGGTATGTTGCAAGTTGAGGCCAAGCCCATAGAAAATTCTTTCTAAATGAATACAATATGAAAAAGTTATTTTATTTCTAATTTTACATGTAACATTGTTATTTCGTGAGTTTCGGATTACACTTGAATGCATGTCTATTAACATGATATGAGATGCATGCATGATTTCATCTTGAATGCATTTGAATATAATAGCACTGGAAATGTAATTTGTATTCTCAAATTTTGTAAAGCAAAATAAATAAATCTTGGGGGGTGGTAGCCATATTGAGCATATTGCATTGATTTCTTTGGGGTTCTCTCAAACTAATTACGGTACAACATCTTCCCTTTGCAGATCCAAGTTGTCTCATTGAGCAGTCCAGTTTAGCCCACACCCTGTGTGCTGTGCCTGTCTTCCCATTACTCTCACCTTTGGGGTACGGTGTGTGGAAAGCCTCACCTTTGCTCCTTTAAGGCGTGCCACTGTGCAGTTCTCTGATCACACCTGTGATCACGAAATGCTATGAAGGAGAACTATCTGTCATACTGGAAATGTTCTAGATGACAGTGGGCCTGTACAGTAGCCTCTATTTCCATGACCCTTTGAGTTCATGCAATGTGACTAGGGCCACTAAGAAACTAAATTATGGATTTTATTTTATTTTATTTTATTTTACATAGCCATAAGTAGCTGATGGCCACCAGTGTGAGCAAGGCAGAATCAACAGATTGGAGAGCAAGCTACCTGTTCCTGGATTTGAGTGAAATGATCACAGAAATCCATTCCAGAAATACATGTTTTGGTGCTTGGACAATGTTTTGGTGCTTAGACGATGCCCTGTGATCGCCTTTGTTAGTCTAAGAATGTTAAACTATGAATCTCTCTTTGGTGACTTGACTTCTTTCCCCAGGTTCCACCCCTTGCCTGTTGTTTCCCTCATGTCTTTATCACAATGTACCTGCAACCTGGATTATACTGGATTTCTGAAAAATATAGGAAGAATTGAACGGAGGAAAGCAGGGAGTAAATGGGAAGTCAGAAGGCTGGGAAAAGAGGAATTCTAGAAGGAAGACACTCCACTGAAGTTCTGCACTCAGTGTTTTGTTTTGTTTGTTGAGACAGGTTTTCTCTATGTAGTTCAGCCCAATCTTGTACTAACATGAATCCCAGGTTGTCCTTGAACACTCTGAGATCCTCTTGCCTCAGCCTACCAAGTGCCGGGATTATAGTGTACACCAACCACCAAGTGTGGCCTGTGTTTATGTTGCTAAACTGAGTATCTGTACCCAGGAATTCTTAGCATAGGGGGAGATTAGTTGAAAGAACCATCACTTGGATAATTCAAGCCCAAAGAGATGTCAGGGCTTGAGATTCCTTAGTATTTCATGTGAAAGGGACTTTTTAGGGTAGCAATTATCTTAACAACGCTTTTGGTGTTTTGTTGGTTTCTAACGACCATCCCAATATCTTAGAGTTACTGTGCTGGGAGGGTCACCCTATCCTGGCAGATTGGGAAGCCCCTCTAGATTTTATTGGGATCTGTATCACCAAAAGCTCTTAATACAAAGAGACTTCTTATGATTGAGATTCCTAACAGGGAGCCCTGGACCGCTGATAAATCTCACGTAAGTGAGGAGTGTGCAGACTCCAGGGAAAATATGCTGACGATTTTCTGGACTGTCTAAAAAATTTCAAACTCCAGGAATGGTGTTTTTATTTTTTGCGTTCTCCCCGGGACTTGGGTTTCACTAAGCCTTTTCTGGCCTTGTTTTCCTTATTGAATTAGTGGGGCTGACTTGAAGCAGCATATGCCATTATGGCCTGAAATGCTGTTGAAAGAGTAAAATAGACGGGCATGACAAACACCCAGGTTCCATTTAGGTGGTGGGGGGTGGGGAAAGGAGCGGAGCTCACTGATGTGAAGATGTTTTTTCTGATAAAGGTTGAAATGGAAAAATGTGGACAAAATAAAGGAAAACAGCGATGTTTGGAACGGGCTTTTTATTTTGTTGTTGCTGTTGTTATTTTTTTAATTTCTTGATTTTGCTTTTTGAACTTGAAATCATTTTCATGTTTAAGAAATGATGAGTCCAGTGCACCATGGCGATCACATCTCCCACTGTCCAGGTCTTCTGCCCAAGGCTTGGTCTGTAGGCTTCCAAAGTGGGCTTCCTACTGTAGGGGTCAGACTTTACCTCATCTGTGAAGAGTTTTGATGGTGCCTGCAGCAGATGTCAGCATTTTTTGTTGTCATTTTCCTGGGAAAAGCCAGACAGGAAGTGGTGTGGGCTCTGTAGGCTGTTCCATCTCTAATGCACCTCCTCAGCTGTGTCACTGGAGTCACAGACACAGAGTAAACAATGGGGATGGCTGGAAAGAGGCTGGCTTCACCTGCTGGGCAGGTCCTTGGCCTACATGGATATTCTTTAGATGCCTTTTGACCTCAGCTTACAACTTATTTTTCGTAAGCCCCAGAACACATGGTGGCCTTTAGAAAGGCTCCTCCTTCTCCTATTGCTGCTTCCTCTGTTTGGTCCACTGGCTTCTCTAGGGTCAGCTCTGTTGGGATCACCAGCTTCTCTTGGTTCTCATTTCTTACTTCATGCCTTACTTAGCTCTTGCTAATTCCCAGGCTAAGTGAGCCCCTATCCTCTGTAGAGCTCTTTGTGTATAGCTGTAACTCAGTTTTTACTATGTAGCTTCTCCTCATCTAGACTTGGAGGGGGTGAGTGGCATCGTTCCCATTAGTACCCAGCTTAGAGGGCAGTACAGAGAAGGCACTGAATAACTGTAAACCTGACTCACCAATGAGATTGTGAGTCTGCTAGTCGGAGAGAAATATATTAATTCCTAGGTGAAAATGCTGCAAACCCAGATGCGTGAGGAAAGCCAGGGACCACTACTGCTTGAGGAACAGTGGCGGTTTGCCACCAGGAACACATCCCGTGCAAAACTGAGGAGATGAGCTTCAGTCAGGGCTCTGTGGGAGCCCTTTGTGCAACCTCATGGCCCAGACAGGGAGGCAGTGAGAAAGAGGGAAGCATTGTCTAGGTTAGGATGTTGGAACCAGGGAGAGGATGAAGCCTGCTGGATGGAGATCAGAGATGCAGCCTGCTTGATTAATTAGACAGGGGAGCTGACTCATGAGGAAAGATTAAAGTGCCCAAGGAGCTTAGGTAAAGGACCAACAGAGGCAGATGATAGCAGCCTCCAGCTATGTGAGGTGGATAAACACCCTGGTGGAATTGCCCAGCTTCATTAGGGAGGTGAAATAGGGACCACATCGATGATGGGAGGGGTACTCAGAAAAGGGCATAGGAAGCTGACGAGGAGCTCAGGAGGTGACTGGTAGGCCAGGAGTGGCTCTGCACTTTTGGAACAGGAAGCAATGTGGAACACTGTTGGGGAATGGCTCTTATGGAACCCTCATGCTTTTACCCTGCAGAGTCTCTCGTAGTTTGCCGCAGCCTGGGCTCTGAGAGGTAGCTGTAAAATGACTGTTACCACCAGACTGGGAAGGCTGTCTGGGGAAGGATCTAGAGGAGAGCTACAAGGGAAGCACCAAGGAAGACAGAGAAATTCATCCCGCCTCCCTTCTTTTAGATACCAGTGATCCGCTGTTAGTACAATTTTGAAGCCTTTTTTCTAAAGTCAGTTTGCTGCCAGCCCCTACCTGTCTGTGATAAAACCAGAGATACAAACTTCAAGGCCTCAGTTTCCCAGATATATGGAGAGCCATCCTTAAAGAAATCTATTAAGGTGATAGTCTAATTCATACAGAGGTTGCCCTTCCTCACTGGAATGGTCTGGGAAAAGTGAAAAGCAAGCAAGAATTTATGGATGGATCATCTGTGTGCTTGACACCTTGCTAGGGACATTTCCTCAGGAACAAGAAAAGGTCCTTGCTCTCTGAAACTTTAGGTGCAGGGGTCGGAGAACACTTATTGGCAAAGCAGAGTGGGCTCTATGTGTTAAAATGGGCCATTTCAGAGACAATTCTCATTCTGCACAGTGAGACCCTGCCTGGTTCATCTCGTCCTAGAGTCTGAAAGCCCAAGTCTAAAAACCGACGGCAAGTCCCTCCACAGATACACACACCTGGGTTACCTTGACTCTCTGCATTTGCCTTAACAGTATCTTTAGGAAACAGACACTAGGCAGTGTTAAGACAGCAGGCTAAGATCTTCATAAATCTCCAAGTTCCTAAACCCAGCACAATAATGATGACTCAAGTAAGAGTCCTAACAGGGTGGCATGAAAAATTCTCAGAGGATTAAAGAGGTCTTTCCCCCTTGCAATTATGCATTTCTTTTCTGGGTGAAATTATTTAGGTTGAAATTGCCATAGGCTGTTTAAGTAAAAGAAGCACAGAAAGATAAATAACAGTACTGGTGCTATGCAGATTCCGCAAACCTTGGGGAGGATGCCTATGACTAAAGGAAGTTTGCCAAGGCATCCTGCAGTGAATGGCCCCGGGGAGTCAAGCATTGTCTCCTTCTTTTGAACTCCTCTGAAGTTGAATCACTGTCTGAGGGGTTTGCTGGCCTGACCGGTTCACTGTCTGAGTTTTGCTGTCTCGGCTTCACAGAGAGTAAGACATAGGATGAACTTGCTTATGTTCTAGGTCTGCAGTTCCACCAAATTCCTCTTCCCTCAGCTGCGGTCACTGTCTTATCCTCCTCCCTTTCAGTACCTTTCTGTGACTAGCACCAAGGCTGACTATTGCTGCAGGAAGCGGTTTACAAAGAATTGTGTAATCTCATTAGAGTTTCTGGGGAAAGCAGAAACTCTTATGAGATGTAGACACCAAGGGGCCAGTTAATCTCCATCACAGATAGCGAAGTGACTCCCTTCCAGATTCCAACTCATGACAAGTCCTTTTCCAATATATACATTAAAAAAAAAAAACCCACATGCAGAATGCATGTTGTAGACATTCAGTTACAACTGAAAAAGAAACTGAAGAAACACTGATCTTTTGAATACTTTTTTCATTTCTAATTTCAGCTTGTGTTGAGTGATGGGGCAATTATTGCAAATACATGAATTTTAGAAATGCCAAGGTAGATGTCTCCAAAGAGACATTTGCACTTTATTTTCTTTGTTTTATATCTTTGAGTATAGATAACCTTGAAATTCCTTACTTGGAAGAAAAAAATGTCTTTGCTTTATACTTCACTCTACACTTTTTTCTGATATGCTTACATCAGTTTCTTGCCATAATAGGTAATTTTCAGTGATAATAATGAGTAATTGCACGGTGTGATCTCTGATGCGTTGTTTTATTTACAATTTGTCCAGCTGTAGGCATTCAGATGAAACTGGAATTTTTCCAAAGGAAGTTTTGGACTGCCAGCAGACAGGTAAGGTATAATCAGCATCTTGAAGCATTAACGACTCTGTTATTATACAGGTGTTCACATTTCAGTACCCAGAGCCTGAAAATACCAGTTTTCCAATGAATGCTTTTAATAGGTACTACTGGCCTCTCAGATTTCCATTCATTTTCCTGCAAAATAGAGAGGGCTGTCAGCATGTTAGACACCTCATGCTGGGCAAATCAAGGAATTTGCTTCTAGGAACAGTTTGATTTGTGAGATCGAGGTAATGACTTTTCAAAAGGAATTTTTCTTTTAACATGGGGGCTGCAACTTTTCTCCTAATCTTGTTGCGATGCCTGGTTATTCCTCTTTTGTGGCTTAGAAGACCTTTATATGACTTGGTTTGTCAAAGTATGTATCTGCCTTCTTTGACCAAAAGGCTTCTCTGGGTTATTCCATGTTGGAGAATCTGGAGGCATTCTTCCTTCTGTGCTCTTCATACTAAAGAATTTCAGTGGGATTTGTTCAGTGATTCTGCAGAAATGGCAACTGGTATATAATTCTAAATGTCCCAAGTACAAAGCCAAAGGAAATGACATCAGCATATCAAAGAGAAACGCTACTTCTGTTTATTGAGCACTTTTCACAGTAACAGTGGAGTCAACCTACAGGTCCATTAGTGAGTGATGGGTGAGGAGCCTGGGTGCTTTATCATTTCATATATTAAAGTACCTTAGGAAACCTAAGCTGAGAATATAGACCAATGTCATGTAACGGTGTCCCTCACTTTTTTCCATGCAGTGTGCTGCTCTGGATGGCAAGTGCTCCATCAGCTGTGACGATGAGGTAAGGTGCTCTCCCGGTCTGCTTTCTGGCCAAGGGAAGATGGTACTTAGCAACAGAGGCTGCCATCAACAAAGCCGGATCTGACACTTTACTCTGGGACAGATTCCAAAAGGAAAACAAGAGATTTGCTTTGTTTCTTCCCTCAACCCCAATCACTAATCAAGTAATTTATTTGTAAAAGCTACAGAAGTATGCTTTAAATATCTTATGGACAGTCCTATTCGATTTTTTAGATTTTATTTAGAGGCAGTAATACACATGGCTACCATTTGAAGTTCACGTTACAATTCTCAAAGCTTGTAACTCAGGCCTTATTTTCTTTCCATTTTTATTATTACCCAGTAAAATAGACAGGAATTATTGGCCCATTTTGCAGACAAGAAAACTGAAGATCAGGAAAATTGAATGACTTGGTTAATTTCATGCAATAAGTAAATCAAAAATCTGGAGTTTAAAACTGTGAAACTCATAATTATTTCATTTAGCATAGTGCTTTCCTTCTAAAGATCCTCCTCTCCTTCTTCCTCTTTTGGAAGGAAGTATTTGAATCCCATCAACAATGGCAGAAAAATATGCCACTGCCCAAGTTTGTCTACCAGTTTCTTTTGTACAACACCCATTCCAGTTCATTTTCTCCCCCTGCTTGACAGCAAGCAGAATCCTGGTGGCTTTTCACTTACCTAAATGTTAGTCAGTATATAAATTAATCTTTATAAGTAATCATATATTTATAGTCCTCCTGGTTACCACAAGGGTTTAATAAATCCTAACCAAACATAATTTCAACCTAGGAAATAAAGATTAGAAGTAGATTTTTAAATAAGTAGGCAAAAGAAAAACAAGCACATAAATATAAAAGACAGTCCAAGATGAAGTTAAAACACAAAATGCTTGGTCCCTTAAGGGTCTGGCTGCCGGCTTAAAAGAAAAATCATAATCATAATTAAATCATTGTGTGAGTCATAGTATCTAAAAAATAAGAATCCAATCAATCAAGCTTTCAGTGGAAGCCCAACCTTTTTCTGATCATCAGATCAAAACTAATTTTCCCTTAGGAAAGAGAACACTGAAGTTTTATGGCCAACATCCTTTTCTTAAGTTGAGGGATAACTTTTCAAGATAGCAAAGTGGACCAAAAGCCTCCCTTCATCTTCGAAACTTTTCTTGTCTTACGGGAGTGAACAACATGGTTTGAGAATGATGTTAATCAGTCAGCATTCTGAGACCTACGTCAAAGGTCTTCATTTGCACAGTGGGACCAATTCCAAATTTACAAGAAGAGAACAAAAGATGGTTAGTTGGTTAGTTGGCTGGTGGAATGGATGGTAGTTTGGGTAGCTAGTTTGTTGATAATTTCCTGGATCATTTGTTGTTTGCTTGAGTGTATAGATGAATGTTTGTTCAAACAATTTGGTGAATAAAAACACAGGTAATAATCTTCCTACAACTCATCTTGGCTCCATGGATTCTTGTATAAGAATAAATGGAAACAGGTCCCCATTTAGAATTGGAAATATCTGGCATGTGTGTTGTTTGGTGGCTGATTTCAAGGTGGGGTCACATTGTAGCTAAAGATCCAGAATATGGAGGAAGAGTGACTAGCTTCCAGTTGTGACTCTGGAAATGAGTGTGTGACTTCAGACAATTTTCTGCAGCCCTCTGTGCCTCAGTTTTCTTAATTATCTGAGTATTGAAATAGCCTCCTCATGCAGTGATGGTGAAAGATGCATGAGAAAAGATATGAAAACTGCACGGCATGACTTCTAACAAATAGTAAGCATTCAGTAATGTTAGCCCTAAACCAAGAGTCTGAAGACGTCTCCCCTTATACAGTGAGCCACTGGGGTCTGAAACGTCACAGGACAATGGCACAAACTATTGTGCCCTATTAGTGATCTCTTTTCAGCAGCCACTGAGTAGCACTTCATTTGAATTACATTTAAAGTTTCAGGGCTGTAAAAAATTAAGCATTGAATTTGTCCTGATTTTTGAACTCAGCCTGACACTCAAATGTCCCCAGCACTCACTTCGAAACTCTCCTCCATTTTCTTCTTTGATTCTTATATTTTGACACCAGGGAACTGGTTAAAATGGTTTTCAATGGAAAAGTCAGCCCTCCCTTTCCACCAAAGCCATTTCCATTCCTTTAGCAGACTCTTTCCATGTGTCATTTTCCTTTCTTAACTTTTAATTAGGCATGTGAGACCATGTCCTTCCTCTCCCCCAGCTACCCTCAAATGAGCAGGTCCCCATTAAACACAGCTGTAGGGGCTCATTAAGTCCAGTGCTTCTGGCTTCTCCACTGTAGCAAAGAATCCAATAGACTTCTCAGTCTGACCAGGCACGTTTTGCCTTCAGTCCACTCCAGAACCCCCTGCCCTGGTCAGTGCACTCCCTGGGCCTGGGCTGGATGGCAGAGTCAGTGTGGTTGGATGGCTCCAGATTCTGAGCTGTGTATTTGGTGCCTGAGGACCTCACAGGAGGGTAAAGGTCTCTGTTAGGGGCCATTCAGAACTTGTCCTTACCGTCCTGGAGATAGCTGGGGAGCAGGAAGGCCAGTATGTCTGGTCACCTGTGATCGGTGCTGTAGGGTAGCTGATGTGTACTGCTTAGGGAAGACTTCTCTGCAATAAATTCTTTTTAAAAATCCAATATTTTATATAACTCACATGATGAAAAGGTGGATCATGTGATGTGTAGGAAGGATCACTGTGTTCTTCTCTTAATCACTTCCTTCATCACTGAGACTCAATACCTGAAACCCACTACTTACTGAAGCAAAAGTTTATTTTGGCACAAGTTTCAGTCCAAATTTGGTTGGCTCCATAGAATAAATGGAATCGCAAAGGGGCACGATGGGGAAAAGCTTCTCATGTCATGGAGGCCAAGAAGGAGAGAGAAATGAGAAAAACTGGGAAGAGAGATAATGCCTTTCCAAGTCCCAGCCCCAGTGACTTACCCCGAGAGGCCCCACTTCTCACAGAAAGTCAACTGTGACATCCCCATAATACAGTCACTTTCTAAGCACAGGAGGCTTTGGGGACCATTTTAGATCTAAATCATAATAATTCCAGTATTATTAAGGATGAGATTAGGGAAACCCAGAGAAAATATAATGGGAAGCGGCACTTTTATGTGCTTGAGATGCACAGACTCAAGCCTCACCCTTAGATAGAAAATCCAGTGCCACCTCCAGCAGAATGAAGACAACACACAGCACCCTACGGAGCTTTTGAGTTACTTCACCAGCCAAAGCAAAAGGCACCCCAAAAGGAGAAGCCTGACTGCAGCAGTGTTCCTTTCCGAGAGTGAAGTTGCGAGTGACGTGCCACTCTCAGCAACTGCCCTGTACCCTCCTGGGCCTTTTCACCACCATCAATGGGCTCCCATTGCTGTCTCAGCCTTTCCACAGGAGGTGGAGTCAGTGTTCAAAGACTTGGCTCAAGGTCATAGTGACAGCAAATGTCAAAGTCTCTGACTTTAAAGCTATTATCTTGGCCCCCAGCTAATGTCTCCTCCTCATTAACACCAGCACTTACACAGAATGTCTCAGTGCCAGGTACTTTCCTTGCCATTTGTCACCACTCAATCCCATGGCCCCAGTTGGGCCTTTAACCTTGGGTATCTTGTCTTTGTGAACCAGAATTGAGTTTTGAGCAATACTGAGCCAGAGAACAGTTAATAGAAAGATTTCTCTTAATTAATTTCTTTCTTCTCACTGCCTCCCTCTCCCCCAGCCCTCTTGGTCTCTACCTTTTAAGAACAACCTCATTGCAAAGGTTTTACCAGAAGTGACTGGGAAATAGATATTAACACGCTGATCTCTCCAAGCTCTTCAGCCTGAATAGCACCCCTGATGACAGAGGAATTGATTGACATCTCCAAGATGCTGGGCTGACTCTGGGGGAAGGTGCTATAGTAAAGGAAAACTACAGCAATTTCCTCTTCTAGGGGCAATTCAGGGTGACAATTGAATAGTATTTGCTGTAAATTACACCAGAGAAACACCTGACCCGTGTGACTGCTGGCTAATTCTGTCCTTGTTGATCCATGCACCCAACATTCTGTTCCCTAACTCCAGTGGCTGTCTCCACACCACTGTCCTCAGGAGTTATTTAGTCCATTTGGTTGTTGATAGAGGAGTCCGTTTAAGAAGTCATCTGGTCACTAAATTTACGCTTCAGTGTTACAGGTAGACAAAACAGTATCGCCCGCAGTGAAAACTTAGTGATTCTTTCAGATTCCATGACCCACATCTGCATTAGTAACACAACACCCTGCTTTTTTTATCTGACTTTGTCAGAAAGGTAGCAATCCCAGTGTTGGTGGGACTTGTTTTGTGCTTCACATGTTGACCAAATATTTCTGTATACAGCATCACCTTGAGATTCAAACTTAGACACAATTAAGTACAGCAAGTCCCCTTCTCTGCCACCAGTTTCTAGAATCCTACAGAATGAAGGGAGGGGAATGGAACATATGTTAATTGGAGGCATGATCCAAGAATGAAATGCCAGTGGGCACTCAGTGTGGAAGACACAAATCTTCTTCCTCAGCTCATGCTCACAAGAGTGTGCCCACTATGCTGGAGCCCAAAGCAAGCACCTTGAGAAGAAGTTGTAGGTGAGGCTCCTTATCCTCCTCCATGGGTCTAGGAGCCCTTCCTGCTCCCCATCACTATCTGTGGTGAGGAAGCTAATCTGACCGAAGTGAGTAGATCATTGTGATGGTTAATCTTGACTGTAGCTTGGCTTGAGAGGCACCCAGGAGATGAGTAAAACACAATCTGGTTGTGTTGGGGTGGGCTGTGGACACATGCCTTTGGGTAGTATATCTGGTCCTTGGCCCCTAATTCTCTGGCATTTTCATGTGTTCTGCTTCCTGGCTTTGCTCTGCTCTGCCTTCTGCCATGATGCTCCTACCTTAGAACTAGCTGACAATGGACTGATACTTCTGAACCCATGAACCAAAATAAAACCTCCTCTTTTGAGTTTTAGTTGTCATGTATTTTGTTTCAGCAACCGAAGGTATATTTTAGACTCAAGACAATAATGAACTTTTTATTTTCTCCCATAAACTGTTCCTTACCAAATCCTGGCTACATACAGAAAGTCCCTCAAAACTATGCTGATTGTCTCTTGGCTTCAGATACCAGTTTAAGAATTGATGTTCACAAGGTTCCAGGAACCTAGAATCAGGGTTAATACTACTCAGCAACATAACCCAAATACCAGCCACCTCAGGGTTTTGCTTATTTTTAGCCTTAACAACAACACCTCCAGCATTTAATGCACTGAATGGTCTGACAGACTTTTATGCCATTTGTTATAGTTTCTTACTTGACAGATGACATCTGTCCTTAGCTGTCTGCAGGTTAAGGATGTGCTTCTGTCAGACATGGAAATGTTCCATAAGCAGATAGGACTCTGTTGACTTTTGAAAGGTAGCGGAGTGAAGAATGTGGAATGTGGGCCTTGTCACATGGCACTGGTCCCAGTCCAACCTGCTTAGCTGTGTGACCTTGGGCAGGTACCACTTCCAGGCCTCGGCTTTCCCGCTTCCCAAGAAGATAGTGCCTTACCTCATGGTGTAAAATTGACATTCGTATGAGTGACGCCCTCCAGGAGCTGCTGTCCACCATCTCTTCTCTCTCCTCCTCTTTTTCTCCCTACTTTTCTTCTCCATGAAAATCATATTTTTTAAAATTTTATTTAAAGGAGAAAAAAAAACAGTATAACGGTACAAGTAATACAGAATTTCAAGAAAACAGTAAGAAATCACTAGCTAATAGATTACATATTGTCATCTTAGAAATAGTTGTTCAAGTTACAGGATTAAAGCATACAAAGTGGACATTCAAACAGTGAGACTGCAAACAGTTGTGTTCGATGATCCAACAAAAACTTAGTGATATGGTCATCTATCTTAACACACCTAAACACACCTGCAGTTGTATCCTTACAGCACTTTTTTTTCCCTCTCTTTTTTACAACAACATTTACACATTTGGGGTTTTATTATTCCCATAGTTCTTATTACCTTTTTTTGGAAAAGAATAAAACCAAATATGACAAAACAAAGAAGTCAGTCAAAACAAAGGATGGACATAGTACATGATGTAAAAACAGAATACAAGGTAATCAACAATGGTTACCATAATGCCTCTTGCTACCTTAAAAAGAATTGCCTATATCATTAGGTATAATAAAATTGAACAAAATAGTACAAAACAAAATCAATAAAACCTAAACATTGGAGACATTACAGGTCTTCAAAAGAAGATAATAGCCGAACCAGAATGGGCATGATAGTGAATCTTATTGTCTTCAAAGTAGTTGTCTATACCCTCAAACTTGATACTATCAAGCAAAACAGAATAGAGTAAAATCAGTCAAAACAAGATGGTGAGAGCAATACAAATCTTCAAATCAAGTTAATAGGAAATCAAAAAAGTTACTGTATATATCCTGCTATTTTTTATTTTTCCCTTAATTAAAAAAAATAAAAATAAATAATTTTTTTGAAAGGGGGAGATTGAGATAAAAGAGGACATAACAACATAACAATACAGGTCAAAGCATAACAATTTCAGCAACATAGTGCTTCACCACAAGACAACCCGGCTAGTAGTTACCATAGTGTCTCTTTCCTTGAAATATTTGAGTTAACTTATATACTATGGCATCAAACATATCAAGGTAGTGTGAAACCATTCAAAAGGATGAAAGTTTTACAGGTATTTAGAACCAGCTAACGGAAAACGAACAATGGTTTCTATATTATCTCTTTGCCTATAAAATTTTTGTTTATATTATCACATATAATAAGATACAACATGATAGAACCAATGGAGGCAGAACAACAGTTTGCACAATTATATTTTATGAAAGATTGCTCTGTGTAACAGTGATCCGAGATTCTCCCAGGCTTGTCTCTCCTCCATTTTTACAGTCTGTACACATGCTAAAGCCTCTAGACGACTAGGCAGGCTTCCCTTCTGCTAGTGCTGTCAATGGAAGGGCACAGAAAATCCCTTATCCAAAAACTGAAGCCAAGTGAAGAAGCGGATGTTTACTGCTAATATCAAAACTTTCATTACATCTCGATCCTAAATAAAGTGGAAATTGTGAAAATATGCTGATCTAGCAAATTCTGATTATAGTTGTAACTGTTATTCAAGTTACCAAACAAATAAACAAATAGATGGAGCTTGGGGGCTTGTTTCTAATAAAATTACAAAACAGCCCAGTGTAGATCCTTTACATCTCATTTTCCCAGAGTGACACAAAGAAAGTCAAAGATTCCTAGGGTTCTTGCCTGTTTTCCCAGGGGTTTTCCTGTTGTCTTGCTTTAGAAATCATTTTCTTTAAAAGCACTTCTCAGTCTTGTCTTATGGTAATGTTGTTTTTCTTTATGGGGCTGCTACAACTGTAACATGCTAGATTCTCATTGTGTGATTTTTTTTTTCTTTATGTGTCTACTATTTCTGATCAATCTTAATATGCCAGTGGCTTCATGTATGAATGAAGCTGTTCTCCATCATCATTTTCATGGGTTTTGTGAACTCTTGCCTCCTTCTCAAAGATTTTCAACTGATTTTCATATTTGACTTACCTAGTACCTGTATTACATTGCCCTGTATTTACAGTATTAGACAAAGAGATATTGACCAAAGATGCATGTAACTTTAATTAAATAAAATGACTGATTGGTTGGGGATGTATGAGGAGAGCTCATTTTATAATTAGGAGTTGAGATTGCTATGAAGACATTTGACTTGCTATGCAGCTGTGAGGAACTGGATAATCAGTATGTGAAAATGGAAGCCACTCCTGTATTTGTATTTATGAATAATACATACTATATTTCAGGAGTGTCCATGTTTTGCGTTAGTGTCTGTATATGCAAAATGAGCATTAAGATATTCAAATCAGCGAGGGTATGGATTTATCTACTAGGATCCACTATAGACTGGATTAACACTCATTGGAATCCTAGTGTAATCTAAGACATTTCTGTCTATAATAAATTTCTACAGTGATAAACATGCACAAAAGCATAGCCACTACATAGTAGTATAGATTTTCAACATTTAAAATATAATTTATACAGCCTAGCAACTGAATTTGTAGCCATCTTCATTTCATTAAATTAAAATTAAAGATAAATCTACACAAAGCAGTGGTTACCATGGAGAGCTCTGGAAGATCACTTTGTTGATTCTGAGGATGCAGAAAATTTATCAGGATTCTGTCTGGTACCAACACAGCCACCTCTCCTCTAAAAATTCTAGCAGGGCTTTCCATTTGCTGTCAGTTCTGCATACTCATTGTCTAGAAATAAAGGTCAGACCTTCTAGACCAACTCACTTCTGTCTTTTTGTGCCCAACTGAAAGTAACCATGTATATAGGCCAATGGCCCAGAAAACACCAGCCCTGCGGTGGCCTGCAGCTAGGCGGAATTTAGCTCAGGGTAAAGATATGTTACAAATTAAATGTTGCAGTCGGTAGGTAAAGCTGCAATAAATAGAAACTGAGTTACATCAAGGACAGAATTAAGCCTTAAGTTTAAACTCCACAGCACTGTAATTAAAACTTAGCCTGTAGCAAATCATTCACTTGAGATTAAAGCAGTGTGGGGGAAGCAGAGGTCTGGGTTTACCTTGCTTTCCACAATTTATAAGTCTGAGCTACCAAAAGCCAACAGCCCTGCCCCCATGGCCAGCTCCCAATTAAAAACACAGTTTGAAAACTTTTAGGAGGCCTGAGGGGCCCCTTTCACAGAAGGCTGCCCCTTCCCCCTGCCTCAGCCTATGAACAAATTAAAAAATATTACCTGGTCCCCTGATGGTCCCTGGAGCTGACACAGTGTTTTCATTAATACATCATTAGAGTAATGACATTGTGCTGGCATTTTGCTTTGAAAACAGCCTGCGCTGCAGCCACCAAACTATAGGCTCCCTGGCCTCCAAACACTGTTCCTGGGAAATGGTTAGATCCCGTGAAGGAAAAAAAGGCAAGGCAAACTGTAACTCATCATTATTTTAATGTATTCTTTTTACCCCAATCTGGGTGATTCAAGGCCTGTTTTGTGTTCTGTTTTTGTTAGTTTTGCAGCGTCAACCCTCGGGTGTGCTGAGCCACAGCCTTGACTTCCAGGGCCAGTAGGCACTTGCGATTCCCTGAATTCAAGTCCCCTCCAGAAACCTGGATTTCTTTCAGCTTAAAAGTGCATCATTATGTGGAAAAGCAGTCTGTGGACTGAACCCTGTGTTTGGCTTTGCTTTCAGACTGTGAACTGTTACCTCATAGACAATAATGGATTCATTCTGGTGTCTGAAGACTATACCCAGGTGAGTGGGAAAGGTCTACCAGCTCCTGACAAGGGGCTCCGAGGGCAGCTGTGCTGAAGAGAACAATTTCGGTGCTCACGGATGACCTGGAGACAGTGCTCTACCTATAAGAGGCAAGACATTGTACAACCTTATTTCCATCTCCCGAAGAATGCCATGGCCACTTCTCAGCAGGCTCAAAGAGTTCTTACTTCCCGATGGGGGCCACTAAGGGGTGGCAGAGACCAGAGTCTGTTCTCTTACTCATAAAATGTTCAGTTTATAGAACACCCTCAGTCATGGAGGTGCCTGAAGGTACCTTTAAGAATTTGGGCAACTTTAAGGAGGTTTTTCACCCTTAAGTATTTTACCTGTGTGCACACATGTACACACACACACACACACAAACACATACACATACGCCTTCCTACATAGTTCTTGTGATTATTGTTTATGGCTTTCCTTCTGATTTTCACTGTTTAAAAGTCAGGCCTGTAAGTCCAAAGATTAACTCTACTCTTCACATCTAGGTACATGGGCCCAAAGACAGAAAAAAATAATCTATTTAATCGAGCTGTGTGTAGCGTGCAAGTTGGAGGGAGAGAGAGAAAGCAAGCAAGCCAAGCACAGAAAAATGCACTGTATTTAGAAATCAAAAGGAGAATTAAAGTCAGTAGTATTACAGTGGAATGACAGGTTTTCCCAGTCAGATTTTCTGCATTCAAACTTTTCTTGCAATTAGAAATTCTATTAATGTATTAAAATAAAGTGAAATATGGAAAAGTTTAGTGCTACAATTTTGTAAGTTACACTACCAGGAGGAACAGATCGTTTCTGGTGCCAGTTTTCTTTCTTAGCTGCTCTGGGGTGATCAGTGTGTCACTAAATGTGTGTGGGCCTCTGGAAAGTCTCTGGAAAGTGAGGAGGATTGTTGAGTGTATGTCTGCCTAATGTTGAAGGGTGTAATATTCTACAAAGAACCCCCTTCTAAATCATTTAAGATTTTTTAGTATTCAACAGAATGATAGGTCCAATAATGCTTAATGCATTGACTTCAAGTGTGACTCTTTAGGACCTGTGCTTAATGGTTTTTCCATTTGCAAACACTGTACATCAGTGGCTACTGGGCAGCTGGTAGATACTGGGATGAATGACCCCATGAAACAAGTCCAGCTTCAAAGCACCAACAATCCACCCACCAAGGGCGGTGGTAGCAAACTTATGGCATGCATGTACAGCCAGATGTGTGTTATCATTGAAAGCTCTTAGAGGCTTGCAATCACTGACCTGCTTGGCTGGGGAAGACACTGAGATATTCAAGAATCTCTGGAGTGAGAACCCACATTAATCTCCTGGAGAAGGGGTTCTGTACTTCTGCCATTGCTATGCAGGGCTGAGATAAGAGCCTGGTCTCAGGGCATGGAAAAAATAGAACGGATGATTTCCAGTGGGGAGTCCCAGACTTGCCAATAAACCACTGAAATAGGAACTCCTCACTGTAAGGGAACCACAGTCTCTGCAGACTCCACGCTATGTCGACCCTGGAATAGGCCTGCAGCATTGCCCAAGAGCCTGCCAGCCTGCTCAGCCTGGGCTTGTTTGATGTTGTCTGGTTTCTTGTACTCCAATTAGGATAATTCTTCTTCATCTAACAACCAGTTCCACTGACACTGGCATATTCACACACGCAGAATAAAAATGGCTTTCTTGCTGCTAGAAGCAGCACATACCCGTGGTTTGCAAAAGTTTCCATGTTCCCCTCCATTGAAAAAGGAAGTTCTTGATATTGTCAGAGAAATGTGGCTTCCTTCTTCTTCGCTTTCCTGACTTTTTCCTGAAGTCTTGCTGGCCTGGAAAACTCAGCAGTGTGGTTGAAATCACTCAATTTGTTGAGGTGGAATTGGAGTATAGTTAATACAATGCCTAAGGAATATATTTGATCAGACTCTTGTCATATCCTCTACTCACAAATGCAGAAGCTGCAAATCCTCAGGGCTGGCACAGTAAAGATGAGGATTGCCTGCCACTGTACTCTAGCTCATTCCAGGGTATGGGCAGAAGAAAACTATTGCCAGAAGCTTTGTTTCTCGGCAAGGCAGAACACTTTCCAGTGGTGGATTCCCCATCACAGTGATCCCGGAGGTCTGGACAATGCACCTCCTTTGTTCCAAACTTTCAACTTTGTTCACAATTTGCAAATAGCAGCAGCAGCAAGGGTTAGACTTTTAGGAGCTTCTGCTTTGTGATGACCTGGAGATAGCCTCAGAGGTAGTGGAAGACCATTTCTATCTGGCCATTCTGTCTGCCCAAGGGTCCAGATAGTCTTATTCCTGGTCACCATACAATGGTCTACGGACTAAATGGGAATGTTACTCAGAAAGTGATTTTGAAAAAGGACGGATTCTCAACTGCAGAAAAGTTATAGGGCTGAGGAAGAAAACTGCTTATATTTCCCTAAACAGACCCCTCAGGATTTATAAAAAATTTTGTTATTACTATTTAGGAAGCCCTGTGGTAGCCTCATTCTCGCTAGATGAAGTAGCAGTTTACCCACAAGGGATCATGCACAGATTAAAGCCCCCTTCATCCAAGGGAGACGGTGTGCGTATATGATGTGTGTGTGTGCACACATGTCTTAATGTCTACATTCACCACACATTGTGCACCTCCCCCAGCCCCTGTAGAGTAGAAATGTTCACATCTGCTCACTGATTTGCTCTGCAGCGTGGAGCTGATCACTACCACTGTTCCCCCTTTTATGTAACAGTAATGCTCTCCTGTCAGTTCCAGGACACTGCCTGTCCCTGTCTTCATTTCTTCTTTGCTCTTGAATCCATGACCCATCCACAATTCCTCACATACCCACTTTTCCTTACAGACCGGAGACTTTTTTGGTGAGGTCGAGGGAGCTGTGATGAACAAATTGTTAACAATGGGCTCCTTTAAAAGGTAAGAATGTTATGGTCCTCTGAGTCCCCTGAAAAAGTTTACCTAAATAAAATAAAGCAAACGGAGGTCAAAGCAAGCCCAGACTTGACCCATACCTGGTTTCTACTTGTGCTCATGCTTCAGACCTCCCTGTAATATGATGCTCGCCTGCCCATGAGTGTTAGAAGCCTTAGAAACTCAGCCCACAGTGAGTTTCTTTTAGCTCCAGCAGGGAATTTATTGGAGGCAAATACTGAAGTATGAGATGATTCCATCAGGCTGAGAAGTCACTGAAAACAATAAGAAAACTTTTTACCTGGTTAGAAAGGAATTATTTTGTCTCCCTGACAAACCAGGGAAGTTACCTAGGAAGCTGGCTCTCAGGTGAAAGGTAATATGTAGAGGCTTATTGATACACTTTTAGAAAATCAAAGGAAGGTTCTCAAAACCTGCTCCTGATGGAGGTAAATCTGAGGCCACTACTGGAAGAAAAGCTGGGGGTGCTACTCACATAGCTGTGAGAACTATCCTGGATCCTATGTAAGGGGACAGGAAGCTGTGGGGACACTTCCCTCTGGCTCCCTGTCCTCGTGGGCAGGCCAGATGTGCTCTTGGAGACACCAGAATGTATGCAAAAGCTGATGCCCCGAGATCACAGTGTGAGGTCTCTGGGAAGACCAGTGCTGTCCCCTTCCATTGGCCATCCAGGAAGAATGACATCCTCCGAAGTGGAATTTTAACTGGCATATTTGCTGCTGCTGAGTGTGGAGTAACAAGAAGTGTAAGAGTGGGCTTCTAGGACTGTGAGGTGACAGCCATTGTCCATCCTTGCAGGGGACAGGGAAGCAAGTGTGCACACAGGCCTGGTTCACCACTCCCCAGCAGCTGCATGGCTAGGAAGTGTTCACCCCTGAAATCAGACGTTAAGCCAGTCAACAAGACCAACAGTGCCGTGCTGAAAGCAGGGAATTCAAAAATGATGACCCAATTTTGAAAGACCACAGCTCATTTGTACTAGAAGGGGGGGAAGAGTAATGATACAAGCTGCTGGCAGGAGTCCAGCACTCTTGCCCTCTCTGACACACTCGCCTGCTCTCAAGCCTGCCTGGCGCACATGGATTTCACTCCTGCCTGATTCTCTCTTGGCAACTCAAGTGCAGTCTTCTTCGCCAGGACTCATCGTATTCCTGCTTGAAAAATTTGCTTGGCCCTCGCATTGGGCTGCCATGGCGTTTTCCAAGACTTCGGGCTTTCCAGCGCAGTTGCTGGGTTGTCTGCCATCCAGGGCGTGAACCGATGGTTCTTGTCTTGCGTGGATGTATACATTTACATCATGTTAGCTTGTTTTCAACTAGGTGGGGGGAAGAGACAAAGGATGAAGAATAACCACACATGTGTTTCTCATTTGAAAGTATATTTTTCAACTCTTTTAGCAAATCCATTTTCCCCCTTTCCTCTTGGATATTCCTTTCAAACTGGTTGGTGGGAGAAAAAGAAAGGTTATGTTAGAATTTCAAACTACTAGTCTCTCTTTAATGCGAGTGAAGTATGGCTGACATGAATCTAGAACTTTCTTTTATTACAAGATTAGCCAACATATTTGACAAAAAGGAAGGGCTAGGGTTTTACTCAATTATCACAATGACCGCTGTCATGTAGGAGCTGGTTGATGAATATCCTGGGCCTCTTTGAGGGTCCCTTTTATTGGGGCCAACAAAGCAGTGAATTTGGGGGTCAGACAGACTGACGTCAAATCCAGGCTCTGACATTTACTAGCTGCATGACTTGCAATAAGTCAAATTATATCTCCAAGCTTTGGTTCTTATATGAAAACAGAAGGTGATAATAATTCCTTGCAAGGGTTTCTGTCAGAGGTAATAAAATAATAATAGGCATAAAACTCTTCACACAGTGCCTGGCATATATGAAGGGCTCAATAATTGTTAGCTGCTGCACTGGTGTCTGTTGGTGTGGATCTTTCCTCAGTCTTGGCTTTACTTTCTCCCTGGCAATGGGTGATGCCTCTGCTACCTTTATATACCCCTGACACCAGATGCGAGGTCTCTAGTGCCAGAGTACTGCAGGCCTGGAAGTCAGACAGTGTCTTTCCAATAGGTAGCTCTTCCTAAGTGCAGAGCTCAGGAGCCCTTCCATTCAAAGAAGATGTGCATTGCAGACATGAGAAAGACAGTGTTTGTTTTCTAAAAACCACGCTCCAAGAGGACAACACCATCTCTCTCTGTCTACCTCCCCCTGTCTTTTCTCCTTAGTCTGTCTCCCTTACTGCCTCTTTGGGGAAGTGAGGTGATGCTGGCCTGCACATGACAAGGGACCTTTTCTTTGATTGTTCTAACCACTTACCTGGTGATCTGATGACTGTTCTATCAGGCAGATAGAAAGGAGGGAAAGAATAAATACTTTGAGTCTGCAACACTTCCTGGAGAGAAAACTACTGATCCCTGTGAACAAATACACCTCAGGAGAATTCTGATAAAGTCTGCAACACTATATGAAGCTATTCTGAGAGGCGAACTTGCTCACCAAGGGTCACTTACCTGACCTGATTCTGTCTGACCCACTTACCTGTGACTCAGTACCAAGGGTCAAAGTCACACCAGAAGCTTTGGCACTGGGATAAGAGTAGCCTCACTGCCTTCCTCGGCACCCACCACATAGTCTGATCTGCTTTCTAGAGGGACCTTATCTCTTACAGGCCTTCTAACAACTCCATAGGGCAGATATAAGCAGGCAAATTGTGTGCAATATTAATGTCTGAGACTCTTGAAAACTTTCAAGAGTTCTAAGATACTGACAGTGAAATAGTAAACCAAGCACTACCCACCTTTTCAGAACTGGGCATTGAACCCAGTTTCACAGTCAGCTGCTTCCCTAGCCTGGCCTGGCCTTGCTGTGCCTTGCCTTTCCTCTTTTGAGACATGGTTTCACTAAGTTGCTCAGACTGGGCTCACGCTTGCTATCCTGCTGCAGCCTCCTGAGCTTCTGAGGTTACAGGCTTGTATGACCACGTCTGCCTCAGCACAGGGCCCTCTGAGTGCAGGGCTGTGTAATGAGGCAGCTTGCACACCCAGAAGGCAAGCCATGGGTTTAAATCCATGTAAGTACACCACCTTCATAAATGGAAATACTAAGGCAGAAAGATTACGAACTTCCCCTAAGTCTCCGTTCAGAACTGATTCTGAGGCCCCCAGTCTGAACCCAGAGATAGTTTTCTAGCTTTCACCCTTCCAACTTCCCTGTACAAGCCTGTGTGGGAGACTCCCCAAGCTGTACTGCAAGGTGACACCCAGCTGAGGAAGCTGTTGACTCAGCAGGGTTTCATCTGCATGAACAGAATCTCTGAGGTAGGAGGCCAGCAAAGATAAGATTGCCCAGATTTCTTTTGGTTGAGGTTGTCCCATCCTTAAGCCAAACCCATGTCGTCAGGGTTCACCTGTTTTCCTCACATGACACCATGTTCCTGGTCAGTAGTTTATAATTCAATCAGAGAGCATCAAATATTTCTCCATTCTTATGGCTGACATGGAGTGGGCTCTCTGACTCGTGGCTTTTTCTTCTGGTTGTTTTCCTTTCTCATTCGTGTTCATGACTAGTGGAAGTATGGTATTCATTTTGCTCAAAATTCACTAGGTTATGGGCTATGACATTCTCCCTCTTGGAACTACTAAGAAAACTGTTGTTTCAAAATCGTTTTGTCGCAACTATTTATTCCCCCTTTGTTTTCTCCTTATCTATAAGAATGCAAGTTCAGTGTTGTCAGATATCCAGGAAAAAATGGAAAACAGTGTATAGCAGGTCATAGGAAGGTGTCCAGCATTCCTGGTGGGACCTCTGCAACACTCTGGTCTTGAAATAGGACCAAATTTGAAACTGTGTGACTTGGGACAGATTCCTTGACCTCTCTGGGCCTAAGTTATTTCACTAAAATAGCGACCTTGGTGAATTTTTCTGAGAGTTAGCTAAATAAGATATGTGAAAATTCTTTCATAACTGGAAAACTGTATAAAGAAGGGGAAAGGTTATCCTTGAGTGAGAGTTCCAAATGTCTAAGATCTTTCTGTTCATGTCTTTCCTGCTTTGTTTTGTCACTAATGGCTCCCAAAAGGTGATACTGCACCACAGTTATCTTGGTTGACCTGTGTATGAGCCTGGACTTGGCTCTGAATTAACTTTTCCGGGAGAGGGGGACGGTTCAATTGAAACACACCTAACCTCTAGCTTTGCACCAAGACATGCACATGAAATTGGCCTGGGAAATAACCGAGGCACTGGGGCTCTTTATAGGCAATCATATGATTCTTATGTGCAGTCAGGGTCAAGGATTATGAAGTTTAAAGCTCCTGAGTTCCAAGCTAGCTGTTGGCTGCTTAGAAGCCACATTATTTTTTGACAACTTGAAGTCACTACAGTTTTTTCTGTAGCAAAATTGGACTAAGAAAATATTCATCTACTGGCAAATAATGGTTAAATAGGTAACTGAAGTGTTCAAAGCTTGAGGGTCCACACATGTCTGTCCTCCAGAGCGCAGAGGCTGAGCCTCCTGTCTGCTCATCTTTTCTTGGGACTCTGGAGAATCCACAGCAAGCTGGCACTGTGGATCAGAGCACAAAATTGTGCTATGATCTAGAACTTCCACCCCTTCTGTTTTCTCCACTTGCAGACTTTCAAGCAAACAAGCAAAAAGGTCTGGGCAGACTTTTTCCTAGACAGAAGAACCCCCAGCCTGGCTTTATGGAGTCTACTTCTTAGCTTATCTTCCATTATCTGCATCCATCCCTTAGGGAGTGATGGTGGGGGACCCACCGTTTATTCTTGATGGCTGCTCTTTCTCTGGCACCACCAATACTAGAACAAAACACAAAGCATATGAACATCAAGAACAAAATCCAGTTTCTTTCAGGAAGGGCAAAACACTTCAGAGATTCCTGGGCAAACAGTGAGCCTTTGCCTCTTCCCACTTTGTCTCTTCCTTTCTTCCTGAGAGTGATAGCTCACCAGAATGCCACGCAGTAGGAACCTTGCTTAGGTGAGAGGTGCGGATTGTTAGATAAGGCGGACAAGTAAGACTTTCAGGATGTGTGGGCCAGGGACCACTGGAATGAATTCAATACAAGCCCCAAGAAAAGATCAGCAGCCTACAAAAAAACAGATAAATAAATCTTCACTGAAGGATGAAAGAGGGCTGCTACTTTTATCAAATGCCACGAACTTGTGATTTGCCCCGAGGTTTTACTTTTACCAAATGTTCATGTGGTTTCTGGGAAAGGCCAGATGGTCTTCCTTTCTATATCTTTTGATATATTTGGTTCTTTGTATATCTAATTATGTTTGAAGGCAGCAAGGCCAGTTGAACACACCTGGCCTTTGAATTGTAGGGAAATAGACTGCTCGATAATAATTTGCTTTTGCTTTTTGTTTTGGAGATACCAACAGTGCCTGTCTCTCTTGGACATTCTCTGTCTCTGTCTCTCTCTGTGTCTGTCTCTGTCTCTCTCTCTGTGTTTCATTGCGTATGTCCATATGTGTTTTGGGTGGTTTTGATTTTGCTTGGGTTTTGTTGTTGTGCTTACTGCAACATGCTTGGACTTTTTTCACCCAAGTCCATTCGTATTTTTCCTATAGCACCTGGTCTATGTTTTGGTCCTTCCACCGGCACGTTCATTAACATGATGGAGTTGTGTAGACTCCACTGTGGTGGACCATTCTGCTAAATCGCCTTTCTTAATAGTGACACATCCAGGTTGAACCAAGACCTAGACTATTCCTACCCGAGAAGGGCGAGGATGCAGTGGGGCAGGTGGCCCTCCCAACTTTGGAACACAGACTCCACTTCAGCAGGTGGCCTGCCCTGTTGTCCAAAGCATGTGGAAGCAGACATCTGTTGTTTGGATGGCTACTCTCTTCATGCTGCTGTCCCAATGAAGCCTGCGGTACTGAACATCATGGCTCGCTGGCTTCCCATCAACCTGGCCATTTCTGCCCAGTACACTTTGGCAGAGGTGGCGTTGATCAGGGAGGCAATGCAGCTCAGATAAGTATGCTGTAGGAACGCGCTTTCTGGAATGCAGAGCATGGAGATTTCAGTGGGCCTGGACTGCTCTGTGAAATTCTAAAGCTACGACCTGAGAACCCTGATTACAGCGCTCATCTTTGCCCTAATGGCAGTCCATCTTATTTCTTAAAAATTAACAGAGGCAAGGCACTATTCCAAGCAGTTAGTGTACATTGCCTTAATTACCCCTGTGGAAATGGAGGAAGTAACTACTATCATTATTTCCACTTAACAAGGACCAAAGGGATAGCTCCAAGCACTTCAATAATTTTTCAAGTCTACCTACAAAGATGAGTCAGGGAGATGGAACTTGAATTCATGTCTCTCAGATTCCAGAGTGCATCCACCAAATCACCGCTGTTCTTTTTCCATAGTTAGAGCAGACTAAAATATTTTCTAGAAAGATAATTTTACACATTCATGTTTGTTCTTCTCAAGATATAGTCAAAGAAAGTCTTAAAGTCAATCTTGGTAACCAATGGATCAGTTAGCAATTGGTTCTATTGTAAATAATAGAAAAAGCCTAAATCACAAGAGGTTAAAAGACATAGGAGTCTTTTTCTTATGTGAAGGAAGTTTTCAAATACTAATTTGGGAAGCTCATATTTCATCAAAGACCCAGGACCACACTTTTTGTCTTAACTTTCTGCAGGTTGGCTTTTAAATGCAAGGTTCCTTCGTGGTCCTGTGTGGCTGCCACCTGCAGCTATCATAGACAATTCTGACCAGGAGTGGGATTCAAGGAGATCTACAGTCTCTAAAAGGCTAAATATTTTTTCTACTAAAAATTGTTTTAATAAATGTATAAATTTGCAGCCTTTCATAATACAAAACACTTCTGCTTAATCAAATTGGTTTATCTCATTACAGAGGATCTTGGGAAATGTACACATTGAAAAGCCAGAGTTCTACCTCCCTACAGAGAGAATAGATACTGGGAGACGACCCTTAATCTCTGTCTTACCCAAGTGTGTCCCAGTTTATTTCGAAGCATACAAGTCCTCTGACTTCCTGTGGTATCCACTCCAGAAATCCTCAAGAGATGGGATGTATTCACAACTGCTAGTCTCTCCCCTGCCCTGCAAGCCTAAGGCAGCCCTACACAATGGTCATCACCACTGTCTAACTCACTTGATTGCGTGCCTGCCTGACCCACAACAAGGGAAGCAGGTGTGCTCAGCATTACTCATGTTTCCCTGCTACTGACAGTGACGCCAGTCCTCCACACGTACTGGCATTGACAGACCCTCGGTGATGTGTTTGTGTGGTGCTAAGCACAGTGCAAGCAGCGTTTTGATGCAGTTGTTACAAAGTATACATGTGACTTCATAGACACATAGAGTCTGAGAACGCACCACAGTGCCCAAGCTTATAGTCTCAAATGGGTCTTCCATTAACTTATTCCTAAAGCGGAATTCAGCTCTTTCCTTCTATTGCCTACTCAAAGACACAAAGGAAATTTTATATTTCCTATGTAGGATACTTTGTGATTCCATTTTCCCCTCAGCTTAACAAACAAACAAAGCTAATTTCCATGGAATGCCCAGGTGAGTGGGCAGACAGGTGAGCAGCTAGGTATGCTTACCAGAAACCCTGACTTGGGTCCACATCAAATCAGATGTGGCTTGGAAAGCACTGCCCCCCTCCGAGTGGAGACAGGGTCTGCTGAGAAGCTGGGAGCTCACTGAGCTCTCAGAACCACGTTTTTTTCAGAGAACTTTTTTGGCTCTGGGGCACTCATGCTTGTGACATCTCATCTGCTCTCCAGGATGATAGGAAGCTGTTTGTCACTGATGTTTGCAGATGTCATCTACTATTTAATGCATCAAGAAGCACCTTTAAGTATGACCAGGCTGGGGAACATTCCTAGTGCAATGAGTCCTGTTGCTTGCAGGGCATTTACAGTCACATAGGGAAGGTGAGAAACCAATCACAGAGAAATGCAAGTGGGATGCTTTGCTCACATTACCATTCCTTGAGGGACTTAAAAAATAACTTGTACTGGGTCTTAAATCCAGACCGGTGAAATCTTGGAAAGAAGAGGTGATGCTCAGGAATCAGAATATACAAAAAAATTCTTTTGAAGTTCTCCAGGTAATTCTAGAGGATGGACAGGATTGACAATCATTGTGTTAAGCAAACGCCAATTTGTATGTTCACAGATGTACTTAGGAATTGAGACTAAGTTTACATCCTATTTTACAGACCTTCATGAGATCCTTAAGGGGCAAGATACCTTTGGAAATCAGTGTTTGAAAAGCAGTTGCGATGTGCAGCTTTAAAGGGCTGGGACTGCAGTGGTAAAGCGCATGCCTAGCGTACTCCCGGCCCTGAGTTGGATCTGCACAACAAACATTAACAATTGAAAGTATAACAGACCTGGACCTTTAACTCACCTGCCATGCTTACTAGTGTGGTAGAGCCCTTGGGCCACGACTGCATCTTTCAAAGCCTAAATGATTTATCCTGTTAAATGTATCCGTGTCACTGATCTCAGAGATAATGCCAACATTTCTAGCAGAAAATAGCTATTTCTTATTAGTATCACCCTTATTGCCTGAGATGTGGATGAGATCATTGTCCACATTACTATTATCCTTAGCATTGACAGCAAAAGGTGTTGATCTGGCACTGCTCTTGGTTGATCTGTACGAAATGAGTGAAGCCCATAGTTCTCGTTTGGTTTCTGCCGCAGACCTTGCATGCTGGGCTCCAGAGCAGCACAGCACCACCTGCTAAAGATGGGTGCTCATTATTTAAATTGGTTTTTAGTGATTTCTGATGAACAGATTCAAAGGCAGGGAGGCTGGGGGATGAAAACGTACGTGTGTGAGAGGAGTCGTGCTGTGCTGATCTATAGGCACTGTGCTACGTCAGGGAGCAGTTGATGTGGAATGAGGGCTCCTATGAGCAGGAGGAGAGCTGATGCACGCAGGAAGGAAGGGCTCTTCTGTTCACAGCCACCCAACAGCTGAGCTGTCCACAGGCTTGGCTTTCTGAGATGTAAGTATGAGTTAGGACTTCCCATGGCGACACTCCCTTTGTTCAGAATTTCCTATATTCCTGCTCTGTGCCCTTGCACTTGCAAGTTAAAGCTGCCCCCAGAGAACATATTTTATAGCTCAACAAAGAATGCATATTTCTAAATGCAACCTTAGTGAGTCATTTCGCTTCTCAGAATTCAGAGTTGCTTAATTATGTCCCAAGATGAGTCTTTATGTCAAATGCTTCCCTTTGTTCTGCTTCTGGAAGTGTGTTTGCAAATATTAACTTAAGATTGCTTTTAGGCTAATCGTGTAGCCAGTGAGCTTATTTAGGAGTTATTAAAGGTAAATTATCTGGCCTCCTGGCAAATAGTAGGTGTTTATTAAATGTTGATTACTATCAACCACCCTGTGTAGCCAGTGTAAATGAACTGATCATACAACTTTAAAATTCAATCTGATAATTCTTAGGGAAACAAATCTTTTTTTTTTTTTTTTTTGGTTGTGAGTTTTGTCTAATTTGAAAATAATGGTATCAGCAAAATAAGTCTGCACAAGTCTCACTACCGCGGGCCTGACACTGGAGGTTTTACCCAGCCCAGGGCCAGGGGCTCTCTCTCAAAATGACATAGATCCACCTGGGGAGCACAGCGATGCTGATAGTCTTGGACTACAGGCCTGACCACTGCTGTAGAGGTCTGGTGGTGGTGTCCTGGGGATTAAGGCACTTAATCTGTAACAGAATAAATTCTGCTGCTAAGCCTCAGGCTGAGCACAATTCTCAGGGCTTATTTTAGAGCCAAATGAAAGCAGGTAATTATCATGTTCCTTAACTGTAATCAGCTGAGCAGGATACAGGTAGCCAAAGAATGGTGTTATTTAAAACAGTAACAGAATCACTTCAAAAAGGGTAATAATCCAGAAGACTGTCTTTCTGCACCATCTGTCTACTTGTGGAAAAGACAGGGAAGCCTTGCTGTGTAACCTTCTCAGTGGCAATAGCATCAGAAAATCTCCTCTGAAAAAAAAGAAAAAGAGGCTCCGAGCTATGTACTACTCCCAAGGAATTTAATTTGGCCCCAGCAGGTAGGCTTACACTTTGGAAAAGATCCAGGGCGATTCTTTAGGTTCTTGCCATCTGGGTGGTTACCATGACAAGGTAACTAGCCGATCTTGTGAGCTGATCTCGTGGTCTATCCTGGCCAGGAGACTCCTAGATGTTTCCTTGGCTTGAGACCCAAGCTGACTGGATGTTGGTTATTATGAGACCTTACCTGAGCAGCATTTCTTGTGAAATTCCAGTAAGACCCTGGAATGGGGCACAAGTCTGAATTCTAAGCATTTCTAAGACTCTTTCTGACCCTGTTTCCAAACAAAAACTGAACTGGGATGAATTCCACTCCCCCACCACCACACCTTAGTAACTGTGGTTGCTAGGATTAACTGGGTAAACTTGGGCACATTATTTAGATGGCTAAGATTTGGTTTACCCCTCTGGAAAATGAGGATTAGAAAATATCTTGTAAGAATGTGCTGAGAAGAATGCATTGCTTACAGTTGTTATGTAGAGCTCAATAGACCTCAGCTGTAATTGTTGCAGTTTTTGGCTGGAAGCCCAGGGATGGAAGTTCTGTGGCATCACCTAAAACCCTTCACAGCTTCTGAATGTGCCTTGTACTGCAGTAACAAGCATGAATTTCACTCTACATTTCATGTGCCCATGAGCTAAGAAGACGAGAGCTGTCCATCTTCCAGCCAGCTGGCTAAAACCTGGATTAGTTCCCATTGCATTAAACACCATGTCATTAATTAATAGCAGTAATGAAAACTATACTAATGGTAGTAACAGCAGCTGCAGCCTTGTCTCCTGTTAAATACCAGGCACCGTGCTAACTACAGTGTACAAATGACTTCCCTTAATCCTCAGGACCCCATCATGAGACCCTGAGACCATGGTACCTCACGATACTATCTAGGGTGGCTATGATTCTGAGCGTTTCACAAATAGGTAACCTTGAGCCCAGGTGTTAAGTTTGAAGCTTTTAACCACCGCTGTGTCACAGTGCTATCCTTTGGACCAATGGAAATAGTGCAGGCTTTAAGAGCCTAAACTCTTAACAAGGCAAAATCAGGCTTTCTAGCATAAGCATCTTGATAAAACAAGAACACTTGATGGCATATTTCTGTGTACTTCCATATATCTGGTTATTTAGATCTCCAATCATCTCTGTGAGCCATTTGACAAGTGAGAAAATGAAATCTCAAGAAAAAAAAAATGCCAGCTGAGCTTGTACCCTGTGTATGTATCAGACTGGCTTTGTAAAGTTGAGAGCCTCCCACATCCTTATCTGTGACCTCCAAGCACAGGTTAATCTTCTTGGCCTCATGTTTCTGTCAGTGAACACTGGCACAGGTATATGTGTAGCAACAGTAAAAAGAGGATAAGTCACTACCAATTCCACAAAAGCCTAGACTGTTTTATCAGAACACATGGAGAAGTGTTCTACACAGGGATGAACACCGTGACAGTGTGGCCAGGCAAGATCCCTTAAAGTTGTGTGCTGTGTCTGCAGTTGCCTATCTGGACAACTAGAGTAGTGTCACAGTTGTGTCACTGGTGAACATTTCTATGACAAGTTTGTGTCTGGGTGTCCCCATGTCTAATTTCTCTTCAGTTTGTCGTTTTTACTTCTGTTAACATAAGCAAAACTTCTTGCTTTTTTCAGCATCAGGAAAAAAGCAAGGGGTCAAGAAAGAAATATTTTGATGAAGGAGTGGCTTTGGGGATTGGATAGGGCATTGTGTGACCACTGGGGTTGGACTTCGCTGCCCAAGGAATGTGGTGTCCTGCCGGATTAGGAGCTGCTTCCACTTGGTCAAAGGTGGCACCCATAGGTGATCTGTGTTTAACCTGTGCCTCTAATTTTCCAGACAGAAACACCTCCTCATCACATTTTGCAGTCAGCCTCTTTGGTCTCAGTCACCATTTATTCAGGATGTGTGCAGTGAGACACTCATTCATGCATTCATTCGGGCTTTGAAAACTGAATCCCTTTACCATAGAGTAATAGGCTGCTTTTTAGGTGTCCTTGCTATAGGCTGATAGAGTTGTATGAGACAGCTGAAAGGTAGAGGTGGGCAGGTGGGGTGGAGGTCTCCTTTTGCTGCAACTTCTGAATATAGAATGAAGCGATTTCTGTTCCATATAAATGTAACATGCATCCCCAAACTCCCGTGGTCATATTACTTTGTAAAGAAGTCAATAGAGAATTAAAATATCTCAGTTATAAAACAAAACATCTTTGCAGTTGAATAAAGACCACAGTTGGGATGAGAGCTAGAGTTTTATCAACAATAGATTAAAAATCCACTGTATCCTCATAAACTGCACTGTTTTAGAAATAACCAGTCCCCTCTTGTGGTGTTGGTAGTGGGCAGGCTAGGGACACGGATGGAGACTGTAGGCATACCTTAGTAATCTACAGCTTTGTGACTCATTTAATTTGATGCTCATATTTTGATGCAACAGTTTTGTTCTAGTATCCATCACTTGTTTAGTACTAGACATACAAGCTAGAACTTGCTACCCTTTGCAGCCAAAACAATTTGACACCCACTGTACCTTTCAGGACCAGTGAAGAGTGGGTACCAAGGTATCACCCTATATGCAGTGGGCTAGTTGGTTCCCTACAAACTGTCAAAATGCAGGGATTTTTATTTCAAGCTTATTTCCTACTGCTTGAGAAAAACGGATGTTCTTGCTTTTTTTTTTTTTTTTTTTTTTTCTTAAAAACCCAAATTGGCCTTTCTAAGACCTCATCAGTCATGATTCTGTTCAAGAGCCCAAATCCAATTCACATCAGTGTGTTCCCTTTGCAGCATCTTGATCCACGGGAGCCATCCTTGTTTTAGACCACCTCAAGTAAGGAGGCTTCTTCTTCCCTCTGTTCTTCCCACTGCCTTTGCTCTCCGTGTTCCTCAGCTCCACTGGATGACATGACTGTCTCCAGCACTGGACTTTGCCTCAGTCCCTACCTGTCATACTCCGGGTCAGGCTCACTCTGTGCTCCTGACATTGTGCTGGCTCAGCCTGCTAAGGTACAGCGGCCGTAGTCCCTACGTTTTCTCACTTAGCTAAGTTTCTGTCCATTCTCTCCCACAGAATCACCCTTTATGACTACCAAGCCATGTGCAGAGCCAACAAGGAGAGCAGCGACAGCGCCCACGGGCTCCTGGACGTGAGTAAGATGGGCTTGTTCAGAACACAGCTTCACATTTCTGTCTGTATCTGGGGACCATGTCTCCCTCCCTTGGGTACCGAGTTTATCTGTTTGCAAAACTGTTAGTGCTTAGAAGTATTTCCTGACTTCACTTATTAAGGAAGGCTACTTCTGTTTAAGCCTGAACTTGGTGACTCTATGAATGTCAAAGAGGTCCAAGTCTTTGATGGATTGGTGCAGTAGCCCCCTTTTGATGGATGGCAAGACAGAGAATTTTTGTCAATTTTCTTCCTGTTAGATAAAAGAGGATTCAGTTTATTTTGATAGAAATCTTCTTCTTGTCTTAGAATTCTGAGGTGCCCTTCATCAATGGGCACATTCCTGTCTCCACGGTGGGTACCCTTCCTGATCGAGCTGCTGCGGAGTTGAGGGTGGGCTTCCCTGGAGCTGGTTCCATTGGTGATGTCACAGCTGAAGATCTGGCAACACGGGGTGGATGCAGAAGCTGCTTTCAGACTGCCAGATGCAACTGTTATAACTGGCTCTCAGTTCAAAGTGTGATGTAACAACTGGTGATGTCTGAGTGGGCAAAGTGGCCTGGAATCCCAGCTCCTTGGGAGAAAGAAAACAGCAAAAGAACTGAGTTAGAGGCCAGCCTGGGCGACAGAGGGAGACCCTGGGGTTTTGTTTTTGTTATTGTTTTGGTTTTGGTTTTGGTTTTTTGGTGCTAGGGATCAAACTCATGACGTTGTGTTTACCAGGCAAGTGCTTCGAGCTGCTGAGTTAAATCCCTGGCCCAACATCCTATCTTTAAAGTAAAATAAAAAATTTTTTAAAATATATAATGTATGTTTAGTCACCAGTTACCTAAAACACAGGCACAAATAATCATAAAACATACATGTACCTCTTTAAGGTCCACATATGTGTGTAAATATAACCTTTTCAATGGTATGATTTATGAAATACTAAAAAAACCCTAAAATAAACCTGATTCAAAATACAAGATTTAAAAGCAATTTCAGCCATGTGTGTGTGTCTTACAAAGAGAATTATTAAAAAGCTGAATATTTAGCTTGCTTCTCCTATATTGAGGCAACAAGAAATGATTCATAGCTAGTAATTTTCAGAGCGGCAACTAAGAGTTGGACCTTTTGAAAACTACTGATAAGACAATACAGTATCTTTCCAAATTCAGCTTCCCTAACTGAAAACAAATATTTCCAGGTTCATTCCCAATACATGTGAGGTGTTTTTTTGTTGTTGTTGTTTTCTTTTTTTCTTTTTTTTTTTTTTTTTCTTTTTGGTACCAGAAATTGAACTCAGGAATTGGTGCTTGCCAGACAGACGCTGATGCTAAGCTATATCCCCAACCCTACAAGATATATTTTCATCATTAGGCTTACAAACTCAATAGCTTCATTCTTTTGAGCAATAGTGTGCATTTAAATATTTTAATCCCATATTTACATAATCCTTTTGTTTGCTCACACACTAAGCCAGCATCTAGCAGGGAAGCCTGAGCGCCTCTCCTGCTAGTCTGGAGGCCAGCTGCCCCCTGCCAAACCCTCTTATTCTTCCATTTACCCTATTCCTTCTGCCCCACGTTACCCATCTCAGCAGTTCCAAAGACACAGAGTTGTCCCACAGTCTAACCACTTTTTGAAAGACGATTTTTTTTTCAGGTCATAAAATGTAACGCAAAAACCCTGGGGGACTGTAGGACTGGATTTGGTTTGAGAAAATTGTTAAGGTTCACATCCTTATCTGACCCTCATTATGGAAGCTCAGAGCCCTCTCATTCAGGGGACGGATGTTGAAGCACTCAGTTAAATCAGAGCAAGAGATAGAGAGCATGTGAAATCTGGGTGGGCTGGAAATAACCCCAGTCGATCTTTCTGTTTTGTTTTTGTTGTTCTGCTCATTTACTTTCTGGCCTGAAGTAGGGAAGTTTCAAGAATGCTTAGGAGAATATAAATGCATTATTGTTTTATTTAAAACTGGATAATTCCACCTTTCCCAGTTCCAGTTTCTACAATTAAAATACTTAGAAAGTAGAAGTAAGCAGGTCTCGCCTCAGATTCGGCATGGGTTTCAACTCTGAGATGAAGGTGACTGTGGGAGGTTCTGAGATTTTTCTGGACCGATGTCTGGATCCCAGGATTCACCAGTGTCATTGCCTGTCTCTTAAGTCTGACCCCCACTTGCGTATCTGGCATACCTAGGTACAAAGAGCCAACTGAGGGGGAAACTTGGTACTTTCCAGAATTCAGGAAATTGAATTATCCATATAGGAAATATCATAAAATAAACAATTCAACTGCTTTTTCTAATTAAGATATTCTGAAATAAAGATTAGGCTTTTAGTGCCTTCTCTTTTAAACTAAAGGGGATTTTCTGCAAGGATAGAATCTCCTGTTTATATGGTTTATCATGTTTTCAAGTCCAAATATGTAAGTGTGAGAAAAGGCAGCTTAAATCCTCCATAATTCAAGGAACGAATTAAAATCAAGTTATGCAATTTGTGCTTATTTCAGTGGGTGACATACAGTTATGGAGAACAAGGAATCACCTTTCCAAAAGAGAGCTCTGTGAATTACCATTTGAAATTAGTTATATGATTCCAGCCCCTCACATTAGGCTGCGAAATATTAGCCCACAGAGACTAAAGGTTTAAGCATCGTTTGCTGAATTTCCCTTTTCCTCCCAGTGATAACCCTTGTATTAGATCATATTTATTTTACTTGTAAATCATGTCTTACTACAGGGAGTTCAAAGTTTTAAACTGTTAGTTTTGGGATATGATATCCCACCATTTTCTTCCCTTAGCTAGAGTGTCACTGCTTTCTAACATGATATCAATCTTTCTAGAAGAATAACACTGTATTTCTGGAAAGACTTAAGTTAAACTACAAACTCTGTGTATGTGATACATTGTTTTTAATGGACCGAATTCTTCCCTTCAGCCTTATAATGCTTTCCTCTCCGCTGTGAAATGGATAATGACAGAGCTTGTCTTGTAAGTACAACCCATTACATTTTTGAGGAAACGTATTGTTGTTTTTCTATTTTTCTATTAAGAAGTAAATTGGGAGATTGTGCTTCCTGCTTTCAATAACCATTAGATTTACAATACTTGGAGATGCTCTTATTGAATATCTCAGAATACTGAGCATTAAGACCAGAAAGCTATCTTTCATTAAGTTATTTGTGATTACACCCTATGCTCTTATGTCATTGTTTATTTAACAGGCTAACAGCTTGCAATACACAAACCAAATTTATTTATTGTAGTTACTGTTAAATTTAACATGGGTGTCTGGCTGTTTTTAATGCAGCCTGGGTGGGCCATGGTCAGAACACAATGCCGTAGCTGGCCACTGCTGCTTGGATTGTCTTAACAGGTACACAGCCGAGGCTCAGACAGACATCAGCCAGGGCTGGGGGCTTTTCTCAGGTGTAAGTTCATTATTTACCCTGTCCAATCACGGTTCTCTTTGGAGGATGTTGGATGTTTCTGTGACTTAATTCAAATTTGAAATGGCATGAAGCTGAGAAGGTTGACTTCCAGACTACAAACGCATTACAGAAACACATGGATTCTATGGCCTCATGAAAGACACGGATTCTATGGCCAAAGATGTCGACCAGTTATATCACTGTCTCTCTTATTCTTACTTTGCCCTGCCAGGGCTCCAGTTCTATGGACTGAAGGCAGATTCCCTCCCATTCCATAAATAGACATTAGCCCCCAACATCATTTTTAAAATAAAGCCTATATGAACAGTTTTTATAAAAAGGGGAAAGTCTCCACTAGGTGACAGCAGGATTTTAACTGACAGGGAGCTGCTGTCTGTGGGGTCCAGGAAGCTGAAAAATAAATGACTTGATTTTGACCCATCTCCATTTATTTGGAAGCTGATACTCTTTTTGCATCCTTTACTAGAATTTAGAAATTTTACTTTTCTAAAATCAAATTGTGACATAAGGTCATAAAAATGTACTTGTGTCTTCCCCCATACATATACAAGGGTTAAACAAATTTGAATTGCAGTAAGAGTTTTGAAAGTGTTCTTTATTACTACAGAGATAGTCTTGGTAGAGAAGAGTATTCTGTTTATATCTGAGCAAGGCAGGAGAGGCCTTTAAAAATTGGTTGCTTATTATAGAATCAAACTAGATGATTAAGAGTGAACACCAAGCTAGTCACTAGAAGACTATTTCTGCCCAAGCAGCAGGATATCTCTTAACCAGCAGTCTTTGAGTCTGTGTAACCCGATTCAGGGTCGGGCTGGTGCACTCAGAAAAATAGCCATTCATAAGAAGGATAAAGCCTTAGAATGCAGTGGGAACCCATTCCACCATGCTGATGTGTCCAAAGTGTGATGTTATTCTTTTAAATAAGGTGAGCAGACTATCACTGTTCAAGCCAGGGAGTGAATGACCAAGTAACACTGGACTTTCCCACCATCTATAGGTTCCTGGTGGAATTTAACCTCTGCAGTTGGTGGCAGTCTGATGTGACAGCTGCAGGTAAGTGGCCACTGGTTCCTATGTCCTAGTCGGGGATAAACCCTAGCTTCACTGGCTACTTTTCATCAGGGCTGTGTTGAGCTGCATGAAACTCCCCAGGGCACAGTGATGATTTTTCAGGTCTGGCAGCAAAAGCCACTCTGCTAAACCAGTCTGTCCAAGCTGATGCAAAACTCCACAGGTTCCGTTCCACCCTGGTGAATATGTGCTTTGAACTACTGTGCTAACTGGTATTTTGAGGCCACGCATTGCACTGGAAAATTCTTCAGAATATTTATGGGCAATGCAAAAATCTAAGGGAGACAGGTGTATTACCTGTGTCTCAGCCTGGATGCACGGATGACAACCCTATTTTTACTTCTACAGCTAACCCTCATAAAACATAAATATGATCTTATTATGTCTCCTCAAAAGCCGTCAGTGATGTGAGCAGTGACTAGCAGAGACTCCTGGAGGCCTGATTTTAGAGTTAAGTCAGTAGGGGTTTGAGTCTGTCCTGGCAGCTAGCCTTAGACCAATTAGCTGTGTTTCCCCCAGTAAGCACAATAGGAAAAGCAATGTTTACCTCCCAGAGGGTGTGTGTGTGTGCAGTGATGAGGTAAAACATGTTATATACTGACCACAATCACGAGAATGTAAAATGGTAGCTGTAATTAGTCCCCATACAGTGGTGGACACGGGGCTGACCTGACCGTAATGGCGATTGTCTAGGAAACCTGTGCTCTGCAGACACGCCACCTGCCCTGCTGCTGCTGTTCCTCACATACTCTGTTCTGTGTTTCCTTCAGGCATCCACTCATCTTTCTTTTTGACCTGAGGTTCTAGAGCAGTTGTGGCAAACTTACGGCAAGCATGTTATTTGTTTTCCTTTTAAGACAAAAGAGAATGTGTGAGTTGTTTATTCTAAACTAAAACCTCACTCTTGAGGTTTAATTGCAGTGTTAATGCTTTGCAATGAATAAGCCAGGTTTGGGTTGCAGTTTGGGTGCTCGTTCCTAAAAGGTTCACCGTCACTCCCTGTATTAGCGTTGGTATTATTTTTAACTTTTTTTTAAAAAAAAGGTTGATTAGTAATGAATCAAAAGTTCTTCAGTTTTCTGGGCAATGTCAGTCTGGCACCGCCTTTTCTTCTTAGGACCTCTGTCTCAGGCAGAATTAACAACTCTTCTTGCATGTGCCTCAATTGACATGAGATCTTTTAACTGTTAATGTTACAGTTTGTTTTGTACTACAGTGGAATTTCTTTATAATAGATATGTCCTAACCACTGTTATTTCTTATTACATAATGAGTTTGGTACATAAAAATGTGCTTAATCTTCACCTATTCAGTAAACTAACAAGCCGGGAGTGGTAGTACACACCTATAATCCCAGCACTTAGGAGGCTGAGGCAGGAGAATCGCTGTGAGTTCCAGGCCAGCCTGATTACAAAATAAGTTCAAGGCCAGGCTGAACTGCACAGTGAAATCCTGCCTCAAAAAGACAAAATACTAATAAAAGATCCTAACAATCCTTCTTGTACTGGGCATAATGTTTGTAACTGCTTCTCTTTTCTGTGTTGGTACTGTGTCTGGAATGACAGTGAGTACCCCTAATCCCACTTTTGAAAATTTGTCCTAAGGAAGTAACAGGGATGGGAGTAAAAGTTCCTGTAATAGGATGATCAGCCATAGGGAGTTTATGATTGCAAATAATGGTGACTCTTTAAGTGTCTAGTAATAAGGGCATTTAAAAATAAATTACAGAGGCACATACATTGTTTCTGCAAACTTTTAATGAAATAAAAAATGCCCACATAATTGGGTCTGAGGACATATGCTGGTGGTCCCAGCTGCTTGGGAACCTGAGGCAAGCTTATCACTTGGGCTCAGGAGTCTGACACCAACCTGGACAACATGGTGAAAGGCCATTCTCCCCACACCCTGCCCACCATAAAAACCTTGCAACATTATATAATAAAACCCAAGATATAAAACTGTACATACACCAAAGCAGAGTCCAATGGTGGAGGAAAAAGGATTAGGAGTTTAGGGTCAGCAATGAGGCTGAAAAATGAGGAGTCAGTAGGTAGGGATTCAAATATGATGTAGGTAAGAAAGATTATCATGTTCATAAGACATTTTACCTATAGGACGAACTCACTTTTGTTTAACATTGCACATAGTTTGAAAAGAAAAGATCAGAAGGAATTTATTAAATGGTCACTTATGTTTTCTACTTTTCTTCCTTGACTAAGATTTTCACAGTTTAATTTTTTTAAAATTAAAAGAAAGGGAAGAAAATAAATCAATAGAGGCCGAGGGCGTGGGTGGCATCCTGGTTAAACAGCTGCGCTCTCTGTAGTACTAGTAACCGAGGGATGAACCTCACTGTCTCTGAATAAGGCTGTGATCACACAGAGGGGAGAGGAGCTGTGCAGCTTGGTGATTAAGTGTCCTGGCTTTGGAGCAAGGCAGTCCTATGCCGCTTGCTACCTGGGAGGTCCTGGGAAAAGTGCTTGGATCGCTCTGAGCTGGTTTTTCATTTGTTCGTAAAGATAACAATAAACATAATGTGGTTGTGCGATGTGAGTTAAACACCACACATGGCCCATGTGCAAGTCTTCCATGTATGGTGGGTGGTGGGCTTTTGACTAAAACATGCAACTATTCGTCAAAGAACACTCCGTGCTGAGGGCAGCAGGCTGGTCATGTTCAGTGGCTTGCTTTTTGACAGTGCTGACCCTACTTGAAGAAGACCTTCTTCTGCATGCCAACCTCCAGTCATATTCCCCCAATTCTCACTCTGACCTCCTTCTCTTTCCCATGGCATTCCCTGCCACATCATACATCACCCACATTCTTGTTTTGGTCCTACAGCATTGATAATTTCTTCTGAGTTTTTGTTGAATGCCTAAATCAGTGGTTTTCAACAATTTTCAACAATACTATATTGTAGTATTTGGAGATGTTTTTGTTTGTCATAACTTGCTGTGGGAACCTAGTGGATAGGGGCCTGAGATGCTACTAAATATCCTACGACCATAGACAGCCCTACAACAAAACAATATTTGATTTGAGATGTCACATGTACCACTGTTAAGGAACCTTTGTCTGAACAAGGAGGGCCAAGGGGAAAGATCTGGTCTTTTCATCTGGTCTACTGATATTTGGGGAGGCTCCCCTTCTGAAATTTTATGTTCCTACCCCTTCAGATTTAGACCAACACTGGTCAAAATTTTTCCTAAGAAAAAGAATGCGATGCTTTCATTCTCTATTTTCTGTCTTACAAAGATTTTAAGCAAGACCCTTAATGGATAACTTTGAAAAGTCATCTCACTTCATTGCCAGATTATAAGACTTTCTTCCAACCAACTGTAGAAAGACCATGTCCATATTTACATTACTGACACATGACTGCTGGAAGAGTGTGCTGCCATTTCCAGAGAGCTGGAATCCTTTTCAAATTACCTTCAGACCCCATCAGTATACCTAAGAACTAGACATTACTAAAAATTTGTCACCAAACCTCTCTGAAGCACCTATGTCATCAGATGGAAAAATACATGGACACATGGATTAGGACAGATGGACACATAGATGATAGTATATAGATACACTGATGGTAGGGGCATTCATAATGATAAAATAGAAGTGCTAGACCAAAGCCAAGAGCTGCCACTCTAGCTCAGGACTGACCAAGGGCACAGCTGCCTTTCCTTGAACCGAGGTGTCAAATTGGGTCCTGCACATGAATTACCCTGTTTAGGCTCACAGCTTTCTGCTGGGCATGAATAGTTTTTCCATTTTGTAAATGAAGCTGCATTAATTCACTCGCAGAGATACTATCTTTGGAAAATTCTATTAAAAGTAAACGTAAATGCTATAGCCAGTGTACAAAGGGAGAAATTTTAAGTACCATAATATTGACTCGCAAGACCTCTTCGTTTTAAATGTACTTTTCTCTCACTAAAGACCCAGCGCTGAGACATACATCTTTGTTTTAGCTAAAAATGGAATCCATAATTACACTGTTTATCTGCTTCATTTCCTTAATGAAGGAGACCATGGAAGCACATTTCTGCCTGATTATCACAAAGGCATAATTTTGGAGAAGTTGCACAAAGAGGACAGAACTGGCTGGCACCGGGTTATGAATGGAGGCACATCCGCAGAAACAAAAGAAGAGGAAAGCTTTTCAAATAGCAAATCTATTCATCCTCAATTGTCTGCACATAATTACTGTGAACCCGAGTTAGCTCTTCTCATCAGGAGCATTTGTTGCTAAGGGAAAATGAAAGAAATTCAGTTGTGTGGATGCTCCGTTGGATGTCTCACTAGGAGTGAGTGACAGGTCATAGTGACTTTAGCTCTACATATGTTGCACAGCTCGGGTGGGAGGCAGAGCTGCATGACTGTGAAGAGCTTTGACTCCAGGAAGTGGTGCAGGCTCACATCTGGTCTTCACTATGCATGGCAAGTGGCTTTAGGCACACCTTTTCATTTCTCTGTGCTTTAGTTGCTTCATCTGCAAAATGGGGTAATAGGAGAGCCTTGCTCACTATGCAGTGGTGAGGATTCCAGTCTGACAAATAGCCTAGCACAGCACTTACCATGTAGTAAATGCTCGGTTAACTTACTGGTCAGGTAAGTAGGGATAGTGGACTAGAGAACGGTAGCTCAGGGACAGAGCTCCTGCCTAGCATGTGTGAGCCCTGGGTTCAGTTCCTAATAACTCAAAAGAGAAGTGATGATGATGAATTATTTTCATGGGACTCGGGCAAGCTGTATCTGCTTTCTGAACTTCAGTTGTCCACTATGGCAAAAGAAGGACCTAGCCCAGGGAGCACTGTGGTCCTTACGTGCATGCATCTTTGAAGGATTGTGAGTTATGGATGCCTGGAGTTAAAACAGTGGTTGATAGATTGCTGGAAGCTTGGTTATTGGTTGCAATTCCATAAAGAGTGGTGCCTGGAAAATATGTAGGGTGTTTTCCATAGAATTACAAACAAAGAGAGGTTCATGTTACTTAGATCAAATGTAGCCATAGTTTTGTATGATAATTTGTGTTTCCCAACAGCACATCAAGCAACTGCTAGCCAATCTATAGGCACGCTGTTAATAGACTCAGCAGTTTATCACCACATCAACACAAGCACCCTACGATTGTCAAAGGAAAAAGAATTTCATCTCCAGGAAGGATCAGAGTCAGATGGGTCTTGCCATTGGGAGTGCTTGACTCATTCCATTCTAACAAGGACTACACAGATAGAATTAGGGATGGTGAAATTATCAGTCTTACTTAAATCATATGTGCACCTTCTCTCTGCCTGCCCCAAAGGCCTTTCTTGATACCTTCCATTGGCCCAGTTTCACAAAGCAGTGAGACATTCGTGAGCTGGGGCTAGACAGCTCACGTTCTAATTTTTGGTCTATGCCATGTACCTACTGGGTGAATCTGGGCAATATAGTCCTCTTGTCTTTACTCATTATTTGCAAGTAAAGATAAAAATCATTTGTACTTTGTTTACTTACCAATTTTGTCATGTTTTGCTGTTAAATAAAGTAATGCAGACAAAGCAGAATAACCCCTGGCACATAGCAATTTCTTAGTAAATTTAGCTGATAACACTGTCAGGTTTTTGTATGCCATTTGCAGGCATATTCCTTATTTGTTTATAATCCATGGTGCTTTGTACGTAATCTTTATTTCAATTTCATGGACTTGATTTTTGAAATCCCAATACTTAAATATAAAGGGAAGCTTCTTAAATTAAAGATCAGAATCACTTGCCATACAATGGTTAGAATAAGAACTGTGGAAATAAAAAAAAAATCTCACCAAGTTATAGTCAGATACTATGCAGTTGGTATTTGGCTCCTCCAAGCTTAAAAGGAGAAACTCACAAAAGGAAGAAAGAAATAGAAATTAAAGAAAGGTAGTAAAGCTGGAAGAAAGAAACAGGAAATTAAAGAAAGGTAGTAAAGCTGGGCATGGCAGCACACTCCTGTAATCCCAGCACTCAGAAGGCTGTGGCAGGAGGATCGTTGCAAGTTCGAGACCAGCCTAGGCTACAAAGTGAGCACAAGGCCAGCCTGAACTGCATTGCAAGACCCTGTCTCAAAAACACAAAACAAAACAAGAAAACAAATCCTTTAGTATCATACAAGCATACCCTCCTCAGAAAAGAGGCTTTGAAAAAGAACCGGGAGGAAAATTTGGTTCCTATCAAGTATCCCTTGGGGTTGTGACAAGGACCTAAGAGATCGAGAGCCACCTGAAAGGCAGGCAGCGTGTCGCAGGGACGCTCACATTTTTTTGTCCACTGTATTTGCTTGAAAACACCATTCTGCAGACTCATGGGTGTGTTTAGCAGGCCTCTAAGGACCCTCCAATGGGGCAGCACTACTGGGCAAAGAAGCATGGTTTTCGGAACTTGGCCCTTTGGAAAAATAGCAGCTCTGGCATCTTACAACCAGTGGGGTCAAGGAGACAGCTATCTGCTTCAATTTCCTAATCCAAAAGGAGTGTCTCAAAAAGTTCACAGCTGTGAGGGCTATTGGAAGTGCCACAGGTAGCAGAGGACACGGGGCAGTGATAGCACACTGTGCCAGAAACTTTCATTCAGGGTCAATCGCATGACCTTGGTACTGCCACCTCCATTTTGCAGATGAGGACATGTGTAAAATTGTAAAACTCACTGTTGTTAAACAGCAGAGGCAGGATCCACAACCCTTAGAATTTATGCTGTTAGCTACTAAACAATTGGCTCAGCTTTGGGGACATCAATGGTGACAGTCACTACCAACAGCAATTTGTGAAGGATCTGTGTATGCGTATGTGTGTGCCGAAGTAGGAAAGTGTGTATGTCTCACTGTTAAAAGCTGAGTGTGCTTGTCTCCATTTATCCCTCAGAACAATCCCATGACGTTACCAGAGGTGACCTCCCCTCAGTGTCCCTGAATTCATGTCTGATCAGAAAACCTGAATAACAAGTCTGCTTCCTTTTGTTCTAAATAAGAAAAATTACAGTGCATTATTCTTTAAGACTCTGGTTTCATCCAAAGAACTAAAGCTCAGTAAAAAAACCCTATACGTGAGGAACCATTATATTAGGTAGAAATGCTGAGAACATGGCTCCTGGATCAGCCAACAGGGATCTGAGCGTTAGGGAGGAGCTGTCTTGTGGGCGGTCACACTGGTGTCTGTTAGCGTCCACAGGGTCACTGGTGGGCAGCCTACAGTGCTTCTGCTATCTAACAAGGTACATGTAACTTGAGAAACTATATTTCACTCATCCCTGTGTTAAAATCCTGTTTTAGAATTGAATGTAAATATATATTTTTCTTTTTCTTTTTTCTGTATACACCAGCTATAGACTTGGTGAAGAATTTGGGTATTAGAAACTATACATTCTTTACTGGAAGAAAGTTAAAGACTAGACATCCTGTGAGGAGCTCGCATAGCACTGGCATCCCCATCTTACAGATGAGAATATTGAGGATTAGCTAAAAATAGCACAGTAGACATTTGTTCTCCAGTCAAAGAGACATTTGTTCTCTTACATCAAGGCCTTTACCCTTATCCACTGTGTTGTGGTAGCCGTCTCTGTTGTTTCAATGTCATATGGGCTTATTGGAATGCATGTGCTGTTTCTGTTGTTACTGCTGTTAATATTATCTGACGTTTTCTTAGTACTTACTGTGTCCCAAGTAGGTACCAAATATTCAACAAGTATTGTTTCATTTACATCTCACATCAGCTTCTGAGGGAAACTATGATCTCCAGTTTAGCAAAAGAGAACTGAGACATGGATTTTGGATCCTGTCCACTGGACATGACTCATCTACATAATTCAGTCAACCACCAAACCGTTACCCAGTGCCTACTGTGCGCCCTTCCACATTGCAGGGTTATTTGGTGCTTTCAAGCCAACACAGCATATTATTGGACAGGGAACTTTATAATAGTAGGATTTGGTTCATGGCTGTACTTCAAAGGTATTACGTATTTTACTATTTCATATTTCAATTTGCTTTCTATAATAAAACTGTGCAATTTCTGCGTGACCTTTGTCTCACCCTAAATAATATGGTATTGGTCGACTTATATTTTATGTATGTATTCAGATATACATATGTGTTGTTGTGAAGTTCAAGTGAGCCTGAGGTCAGAGACTGATGTTGTCCCAGAAGGAATTCTGTGATACATAAATGATAGCTGATCAAGCCAACGCAACTGCTTGAGGAATTATAACTTACAGAGTTGCTGGGCAGATGAAATCACTTGACTAATTAGAAAATAATGCTTTGTACTGCTTTTAGAAAAATCACAGAGCAGCAGAAGCCCAAGCACATTCCGAGTTGCTGTGGGCTGCCAGTATTGACCCTGTGTATTGCATCTTTAAACTTTTCTTGTCCTTCCCTCCCCCTTCCCTGCAGCCCAGAAACTGAAACAGACCTTGGAGCCTTGTGATACAGAATATCCAGCGTTCGTGTCTGAGCGCACCATCAAGGAGACCACAGGGAACATTGCTTGTGAAGACTGCTCCAAGTAAGCCAGACCTGTTTCCATTCCCGCTCCCATGCTCTACACACATGCACACACGCACACACTCCTGCAGTGTCACAGAACTTTCCCACATGGACCAATAAGCAATCAGCCTGGAAGCACATGCGCTGTTACAGTGACAGACGTAAGACATGGCTGCCCTCTTGTGTGAGAATGTATTTCTATCTGCCCAAAAGGAATATCACTTGATTTTGATAATCATTCTGAGGTTGGTGAATGTTCAAAATGTGTGACAGAACATCCTGTAATATAGATCTTTAGCTCAGTTTGTTGATGTGTGCAGAAAATCCTATTGGGTGTTTTCTCAGTTGACAGTTGGCAATTTCAGCGATCTGCACAAGGTCCTGAAGTACCCTTACCAAAGATAGCATGCCTTTACAAACCCAAATCCTCTGTAATGAAAATGATTTCTCAGCAGTTTAATGAGCATTCCCCTAATTACCACTGAGGCTGAGCATCTTTTAATGATTTTATTGGGCATTTGGTCTTTATATTCCTAGTGGGCAATTTCCTACTGGGTATTTATTTGGGTTCATTCGTATTAATTCAGGTGGTCTTTCTATATGTTGGATACAATTTCTTTATAATTGCATGCATTGTGAATGTGTGTTCCTATTCCCTTGGTATGCTTTTTCACTTTAATGGGTAATTTTTGATGCAGAAGTTTACTTGTATTTTTAATACAGCATAACTTGTTCTTTTTGTTTGCACTTTGTGCTTTTAATGCCTTAATAAATTCTTCTCTGCCCTGTCAATAAGACAAGGCAGTTATGACTCATTCCCAACTTAAAGGAATTGCTTCTAATAATTCCATGTGGAATCAGACTGGAGATCAGACTCAGGGCCATGTACATGCTAGAGTTCTATCAGCCTGCAGTTTTTATTGGGTCATCTTCATTGGAGCATAATGTTTGGTAAAGATTTGATTGTTGTAAATGTAAACAGTTCAAAATTTGCTGCTTTTAACTCTTTTTAATTGTACAGTGCATGGCTACAACCATAACTATGATTTATGTTCATGACTGCTATGGGTTTTGGTAGTGAACCATTTGTTAACAAAAATTTCTAAGATTTTGTTGCTGTGTTTACTAATACCTGGTTCCATATTGAATTTTACAAAAATTATATACATTATAAAAGTAATTTTTGATTGTTATAGTTTTTAAACTTTTAACTATGGAATGTATATATTTAATCATCTGGTACATATGAGATATGATAAAAACTATGATGAAGCTTTAAAAATATTCCAATCAAAGACTCATTAAATCCCTCAAAATTTTTTTCCTCACTTCGAACATATATCCCACCATCCATGCTACTTTCTGAAGCAGTCCTGGAAGTCCTCTTTTGTGAGTGTCTTTAGTTGCATCATCTTGGCTGCCTTGGTATCATGAATCAATTGAAAACATTTACCTTTCATTGTCATTGTGACTTTGGGGAAACAGAAGTGGCAGGATGCCGGTCATATGAGTAGGTGGGCGAGGACATGCCATCACGTTTTTACAGGTCTGCCTTTCCACTGGGCGACAGTGGGCAGGACGCCTCCCAAAGGCTGTCATGGAAGAGAGTGCCCAGAACTGCTGAGCACCAAAGTGCTCAGCACTTAGCTGAGGCTGAGAAGTGTGTTTATAGCAGGGAGAGTGTTCTGAGGGAGATGAGTAGCAACGCTTGTTTCTGTATAATTTTAATTTATATATACTGAATTGCACTTAATTGTGAAACACACACATTTCATCATTAAAATACATATTGTATTCACATATACGTGCTGCAATGTGCACACAAGGCATTTTAGCCACGCAGTGATGGCCCCATAAGGTTCTGTTTCTTAATGATGTGGCCACCTTAGTTGAAGCACATGCTCTGATGTTCACTTTGATGAAATCTCCTAGTGACACATTTCTCAGACTGTATTCCTGTCATTAAGAAATACATGACTCTGTCACATACATTGTAAGCACTTTTAATAGTAGCTAAGCTATCTAATGTGAAAACATCTGTTTTTCCAGAATGAAACCATTATTGTCATGATGTTTTGGTAAAAAAAAATGCAAAATCATACTACCATTAATTTGTTTTGCTCATGTGATGCAGTGAACTTTTAATCCATGGTCTTAAAAAAGAGTAGCTACACTTTTCCTTTCTTGTACTGTATTGTTATTTGGCTTTTCTAATAAGGTCATTTTATCATCACAAAATTTCTTGGACGTTTCACTCATTCTGTAAATGTGCAACATTTCATATGAGATGGAATTATCTATTTCATATAAGTTTGGTTAAACTGACAAAAATGCCAATGATTCATGGGATTTGTGTGTGCGTGTGTGGGTGTGTGCGTTTGTGTGTGTGTGTGTGTGTGTGTGTGTGTGTGTGTGTGTGTGTGTTTTGGTTAGGTATCTCTGGATTTTCTACTTCTTTTTAAAATGATTTTGAAGATTATACTTCTTAGAATATTTGCTATTTCATCCTACTTTTCAAGTTTTTATAGCATAGATTCCTAGTGTGAACTTTCAATTGAAAGTGCTATAATACTGTAGTTTTGGCTGCTTTTTTGTTTTGTAAAAATTTAACTGATACATAAAAATTGTACATATTTATGGGGTGACATGTAGTGTTTTGAAACTTGTATACATTGTGTGATGTTCAAATAATTATCTCTAGATATTATGTATTTATGGTGAAAATATTCAAAATTCTTTACAATTTTCTAAAGAAAATATGATTCATTGCTTCTTGTTTTAAATTTGTAAATTTTAATTGCTTTTTAAAAAATTTTTATTTAAAGAGAAAAAGAAAAAAAACCAAAAAGGTACAAGTAATACAGAATTTAAAAAAAAAAACAGTAAGAAATCACTAGTTAATAGATTACATATTGTCATCTTAGAAATAGTTGTTCAAGTTACAAAAGTAAAGCACACAAAGTGGACATTCAAACAGTGAGACTGCCAACAGTTCTATTTAATGATCCAACAAAAACTCAATAATATCGTTATCTATCTTACACACTTAAATATACATGCAGTTATATCCTTTAGAGCACTTTCTTTTCCTCTCTTTTTTACAATAACAATTGTACATTTTGGGTTTTATTACTTCCACAGTTCTTATTACTTTTTTTGGAAGACAATAAAACCAAATGTGACATAACAAAACAGAGTCAGTCAAATCAAAAGATGGACATAGTACATGATGTAAAAACAGAATACAAGGTAATCAACAATGGTTTCCATAATGCCTCTTGCTATCTTAGAAGAAATGCCTATATCATCAGTTATAATAAAATTGAACAAAACAGTACAGAACAAAACCAATAAAACCAAAACATTGGAGACATTACAGGACTTCAAAAGAAGATAATAGTCAAACCAGAATGGGCATCATAGTGAAATCATAGTGAATCTTACTGTCTTCAAAGTAGTTGCCTATACCCTCAAACTTGATACTATCAAGCAAAACAGAATAGAGTAAAATCAGTCAAAACAAGATGGTGAGAGCAATACAGGGCTTCAAATCAAGTTAATAGGAAATCAAAGTGGTTACTATAATATATCTGCTATTTTTAAATTTATTTTTCCCTTAATTAAAAAAATATATAATAAAAAAAAAGAGATTGAGATAAAAGAGGACATAACAACACAACAGCACAGGTCAGAACAGAACAATTTAAGCAACATAGTGTTTCACCACAAGATATCCCGACATAACAGTAGTTACCATAGTGTCTCTTTCCTTCAAATATTTGAGTATAACTTCATATACTGTAGCACCAAACATATCAAGACCATGTAAAACCATTCAAGGGAATGACAGTATTACAGGGTATTTAGAACCAACTAACAGAAAACAACCAATGCTTTTCTTTGTTTTCCCGCCTTCTTCCCTTGCACTATGCCTCTCCAGACTGATAGAAATACATTTTTTCTATTTTTAATTTTACTTTGATTTTTATTTTTTAGCATTTTGTTTTGGTGTTTAGTTTTTCAGTGTGCATGTATTTCTCTCTGCATACTGTGTATCTCTATAATTGAATGTATAGGGTTTTCTTATTCATCAGTTCTAACATTTCTCTAATTTTTACCATTTTAAAATTTGTAAATGTTTAAATAATGTATCAGATTTCCTAATGCATGGGATTTGTGACTACTTTTTCATTATTGATGTTTAATTAAATGGCTTGTGTTCAGGCTAACATATTTTCTGGTATGTATGGGAACTCACTTTGCGTGTGTTTCTGAAAGCAGTTATCTTCTCTCACAGCTTGGTATAGAAATCAGTATATACCCTAGGATCAAGTATACTAGTTGTGTTACCACTTACTTTTTTTGGAGAAGGTCTGTTTTAGAGGTCAGTCTTTTACTAGATGGGTGGATTTTTCAACTTTTTGTCATTCAATTCATTTTGCTTTCTGTATTTTCAAGTTATCATCATCCCTATTAAACATTCTAGCTTTCCAATAAATCTTTCTTTTACCACCATATAATAACCCTCTTTATGCATGAAAATGTTGTAGTCTTTAGCATCTACTTTGTTTTCTAATAGCATAGGTACAGAGGCTCATCTTTTGATCACATTTCCTAGACATATTTCTCCCTTCTCTCTATTTTCAATCCCTTTTTTAAAAATCATTTTTGCATTACGATTTTGCTTCATAAAGAGGATATAGCTGATTAGAAATTTTTATTATTTATATCATCTTCTATACTTAATCTTTCAAAATTTGTTTTGCTTACTGATAAATTTGGATTTATTTTCACTCTGATTCGATGTGTTTTCTATTTGTTTTTTTTTTTTCTTTCTTTGCCTCTAGATATGCATTGAGTTTTCTGTACTTCTTTTCTTCCTCCTAGTATGAAAAACATACACTCTGCTTTCATTAGCAGCCTTTAAGCCTCTTTTCATGTTTTTGGTGGTTAAGGTTCCGGTCCTCCTCCAGAGCAAACAAAAACCTAGAATTTTCTAACTAGGATTTCCTCCCATCTATTTCATGTAACACTTCCCAAAATTTCATTTCTATTATGTTTGTAATTCACTAAGTAATTTATTATTGCTGTTGCTGGTTATAGTAAATTGCATGTTTACCTGCATTGTCACCAGTCTATGCATTCACCATTGGTCTAAAAAAAAGAAAAAACATTAATTTCTGTCTTATGGTAATGTAAACATTACTATATGATTGAGGAATGACAAATTCTCTCATTCTTTGTCCAAAATGCCTTCTTTAGTTTAGGATATCAGTAATAATTTAACTCAACATTCTCTAAATTGGGATATTTTGAAAATAACATTCCCTGTCTTCTGGCTTTCAACTTTGTATCTTTGTAAGAAGTCTAGCTTTTTCCCTTTTTCTGATGACTTTTGAAGTGCTTACTCTCTTTGTAATGTTCTGAAGCTCCACTAAAGTGATTAGATAAAAATTCATTTCTATTTCTTTATGTGCTTTATTCTCTATAATACCTTTAATATTTCAATTCACTGATTTCCTTTTTTTAGGGTCTGCTACTGTAAAAATCCATTGAATTACTAATATGGTTGACTTTCCAAAAATCTTATTTGCTTCTATTAAAAATATGTGCTTTTATAGAGTCTTTGTAGGCATTTTGTAGTAAAATAAAAAGATCTTTGTGATTGTTCTAATCGTTTGTATAAAGGAGGTACCAATCAGCTTTCTTTCTGTCTGCTTTCTGGTATGATAGATTATTTGCTCACATAATTTTTTTTTTAACTATGAGCTGATCTTTACTTTTACTTACTATTTGCCAACAGAATGACTCTCCAATTTCTCTTCTCAGTAGATTTTTACCCAGGCTTTTCTTGCATATCCTATTAGGACTGACTGCCTGGGAGTAATTGTTATGTAAGTTTTTATATTTAGGGTTTTGTGCACCATATAATTATAGTAAATATTTTCCCTAAGCAGCATGTAGTTTAGGCTTAAAGTTTGATTTCTCATGGGCAGTATTATTTTTCCTGCTCAGAGCCTCAGAGAGTGCCAGATTATCAGCTTTTCACACTTGGCTAAGACTGTAAAGTTGATGTTCAGTGCTTTTTTGTCCTGTAAGTACTTTTGTATTATTTTGTTTACTGTTTTTTGCAGTATGTCTGAGTATTTTGAGGAAGACAGCTTCTTATCTGCCTCATCTGTCATGTCATTGTGTCCTCTTCCAAAGGGGAAATTTTAAGGCTGCCACAAGAAAGCACAAAGGTAGAGTGGTTTAGTTCAGGGATTTTGAAAGGGCAGGGTTCAGAGTATGAGTCTTAACTTACTAATTGTTTTGTGGCCATGGATGAGAAATTTAATGCTCTAAAACTCAGCTTCTCCCTGGATTATTAGGGAACCACTAATAGCATGCCATGGGTTTATTGTAAGAATTAAATGAGAAAATTTATGTTGTAAATTTAGTGAAATGTCCAGAATAGAGTACAAAGTAAATGGCCAAATTTAATCCATGTATATGCTATGGTCTGAAATTTTATGTTTTTTTCAAAATTCAGGTATCCAAACCTAATCCCCAGTGTGATGGTATTAGGAGGCAGGGCCCTAAGAGAGCCTCAGTGGGTAGGATCAGTGCCATTTAAAACAAGTTTGAAGGAACCTATGTGGCCCCTGAGGACCAAACTAGAAAGTGACATCTACAAAGCAGGGTGAGCCCTCTCTAGACACTGCATCTGCTAGTGCCTTGATCTTGAACTCCTCAGCAACCAGATTTGTAAGCCATGCACTTCTGCTATTCCTAAATTACCCAGCCTGAGGTATTTTGTTAAGCAGTTCCAATGGACTGAAATGCATAGTACTACCCATTTACCAGAAATCCTGAAAATCATTCCATTGAAAAGCGAGTTTCCCTTTCATAATCTAATATCATTGTACTACTGCAGAATTCTCCATGGGAAAAAATATCATACCAGATTATCACAGATCATGTAAGATTTCACTATTGTCAACAATTTATAATTCTGTGATTTTTTTGAAGTGGATATCACCAGTTTTATAATGACTGAGAATCTTTTTGAGCAAAGGATACTGTACCCAGCCATCAGAACTACATGCACTGTTATCTTGTACCAAATGATAAGCAGTCATATCTAGTAGAGCAAGCTAAGATTCTGATTTTCATTGTTTATGAGAAAACAAATAGAACTCCAACTGGAAGCTATTAGGACAAATAATATTTTTCCTTATAGACTCATAATTAGAACTCAAAGATGCAGTTTGATTAAGTGGCCTAAAGAAACCAAATATATAACTACCTATCATTGAATAGAAATAGGACATCATTGCATTCCTGCCTTGTTTCAGAAATCCTGCTGGTACTTCCAGAAATGCAAAAATGGGTGAGATTTAAAGTTAAAACTGAAGCTATTCACAGCAGTCCTGACTACTGTGTTAGATTTTGAAACTGTGCTGATTTGGCGACTCCCAGGAGATTGGGGATTTAAGTCAGAGTGCTACAGTTTACTGGTGGTTTTAGAGGATTTTTCTTGTAAACCTTGAATTTCAAGGCTGCCATTCAATAGCTCAGTCAAAGGTTACAGAGGCAAAACAATGAAGACTTGAGAAAACCAAGTGCAGTAGAATGCACCTGTAATCCCAGCCCTCCAGGAGGTGAAGTAGCAGGATCTCAAATTCAAGCCCAACCTGGGCAACTTAACTGGTCCATCTCAGAGTAAACATTAAAAATAGGCTAAGTATATAATTCACTGTGAAGTTTCTGAATTTACTCCCCAGTACCAAAAAGAACAGACTATGGGCTCTGGTGACAAAAAGAATAGAAGAAATACAGGGTTTTTTTTCTGTATAGTAAACTTTTGATTGAAATGTAACATATGTAGAAAAGCATTCAAGCCTTAAGTTTTCAGCAGAATGAACATATGTATGTAGTCAGCACTCAGGTTAAAAAGAGAGAACTTTGCATGTTTTCAGCTGCTTCCTACCTGAGCCACTTCCCCAAAATAGCTACTTTCATTTCTAACATTGAAGATTGGTTTTTGTTTGTTTTACACCTCTAATTTATGAAATAACCATTAAATGATACCAACCTTGATACCTTCAAAGATTTCTAATGAATTAGCTCTGAAAACAAAATAGGGCAAATGTAAAACTAGCTCAGGGCTTCCTTGTTTGACCATTATGTCATCGACACTGGGGTACACTTTGAAGAAACAGCATGAATGAGACTCCGCAATTCCTCCCCTCAAGCCAGTTACAGACAGAGCCAAATAGTTGCAGCACTTGGTGCTTAAGACTGGCTGAAGAGGGAATGGCACGCAGAAGCACAGAGGCGAGGCCAGTGAACAAGAAAGGCTCCCAGGATGGAGGACGAGAGTTAGCAAGGACGGTACCTGCCCCAGGGAAGAGCAGGCTGAGGGACCTGTGGTCTGTCCCACAAATCACTGGAAATTCTAGGAAGCTGGAATGTAAACTGGGGATGAGGAGAGGTAAATAAGGTGATCAGGAATGAACAAAGCATAAATGGTGTGGTCCTTTGGTCTTGTCAAAAAGAACTGGTGCTCAAAGGACCTCAGATGCTAGCCTGAGACCAGTATAAAACAACAGAAAGGTTTTTAGGAAAGCAGAACAAAACCACCAGATTCCAGATAATAGGAGAGATGACAGAAAGAGCAGTGAGACTGGTGGGTGCTTAACACAGAAGCCACTGAGCCATTAGGCTGTTTACCACAACAGCCGGGTGCATTCAGTCACCCAGAGAGAGCACAAAGCTCCTCTGTTTCTCCTCTTTTTAGTAATTAGAAATCAACATATTTGATTAGGTCACCAGTTGAATGAGACATGAATTCATGACTATATTTCCAACCCGCAGTCTCTGTGAAGGTTAAGAAATGGTGGCACAATGCCACACAACATAAAAGTAGTCTTGTAAACATAGTTTTTGAAAAACTGAGCCCTTTTTATCTTGTGCATTTCCCTTTCTCTCTGCTCCAATTTATGAACTTGAATGAATTAGAATATACATTTGAGTATTGAACTGTTTGTGAAGATTTCACTTTACATCTTCTGGGGGTTTTGCATTCTTGAAATATAACATATTAAGGCTAATGATGTCATGTGACTTTTGTTGACTTCCTTTTCTGGATAGCCCACAGATAGTTCAGAACAATGGTCAGCATGACTGATGGCAACCAGAGACCAAATCTGCATGTGTGCTTTGCATCTAAATAATGTCTGTACTGTAGACCAATAAATGTTCACTTTTAAGGTTGCCAATTTAAATGTTTGTATTAAGAGGAACTGTGTCACCTCTAACTGTGTTTTCCATATAAACCATCTAGTGATTCTGGAAAGAGGCTACAGGAACACAGTCAGGAGCAACCAGTCTTCAAAGATCCTTGAAATCCAGAAAGATATCTCCTAAATGGCTAGCACTGCTTGCTCTGGTTCCAGCCTGAATGAGCTATACCTGCATGACCTTTTCCAGCTTGCATTCCTTTAAGATTATTACTATTTTTTTGGTCAAATTTGAGTAGGCAGCTTCAGGTCAGGAGTAATGACATTCAAAAATAACACACTTCTATAGCATTTGGCCAGTAGTGAGCTGGAAACTGAGTTTGGTGAAAATTATAGTATTTCAGAAATTACGCACTAAGATCTTTTTCATAGAAAAACATCTCGCCTTCCACAATGGAACATGCAAGACTGTGTCCATGAAAGCCAGTTTCAAGGCAGCGATTACTCTTCTCCACAAGCTATGGCAAGCCGTAGAGCCACAGTCCCCAAGAGCTGTGCACTTCCCACGGGAACACCCTCAGCTGCTGTCTGCTCTTGGGCTGTCATTAACAATCTGCCCATCTCTTAAAAGAGATCAAATGACTCTCATGTCTAAAAATTTTGCTGAGTCTCAGGAGGCCATGTCAGGTGATTCTAGCCAGATAGTAGAAATCATTTTGGTCTTCAGAGATCTTTGAAGACTGTCTACTCCTGACTCCATTTCTGTGTTCTGTTTCCAAAATCACAGGGTGATTTTATATGGAAAACACATCTAGAGGTGACTCAGTCACTTTAAATAGAAACTTTCAAGTTGGCAACTTCAGAACTGTACATTTATCTGTCTATAGCATAGACAGACATGTTATGTATTATAGCACAGAGGGCAGTATGTGATGTTTTTAAAAGGATTTGCAAAAATATAGGGTTTATTAAGAATGCAGGAGCCTAGAAGAAAATAAGAATTTACATAAGAATGTCATTAGGGTTGGTGGTTTGGCTGCTCTAACCAATAATTTTTGTCATTCAATACCCCACTGATTATTAAATTAATCTGTTATTCAAACAGCAATCGAAAACAACTCAGCCCATATTTTCTGGGCATTTGTGACTGTCAACAAGTTTACAAAAGTGGATGTCTTAAGAAATGTAATGTGTTACTGTTTTCCAGTATGTTGCTTTACCTCTTGATAACCTCTCCCCTCCCCCATTTCCTGAGAAAGGGAACCACAAAGATTTCCTTGGAAGAAGCATCAGTTGCAAAGTTAAATACCTATAGGCAGTTAGAAATAATTAATCAAAAATAAAATTTTAAACACATGTCACATGTCAAGTATAGGGCTTTAAAAGTCTTATCATATTTCAACGCCGGCAAGATAATTTCTAAGGTAAATTAATTTTTCTGTTTGTTTTGGAGTGTGTTTTTTCTTCTTTCTGGTGGTATCACTTGTCACTTTTCATAAGAGTCATGTTGCCATTGGTTTCACTTTGGGCTATGTATGCAGGCTTTGCTCATCTCCGCGGAAGCCCCAAAGCTGTGGCTACACTTCTCTCTCATCACTTCTCCCCACACGCCTTTCATTTACCCACCCAACTGAAGAAAGTAATTGGTCTCGAAACTGTGTTGACATGTTTCGGGGTTGCAGCTTAGAGAACCATAGTTCAGGGATTCTATTTTCTTACAAAGGACTCTAATTTCCTGTTAAGGTCTCACACTGGGTGGCCAATGAACCAGGAGTCATGGGCCTTTCTCAGTGAGAGTTCTGCAGGTGTTCCTACCGAGGGCGCCTTCTGAGAACAATCTGCATAGTGGATCCATCACACAACAAAGACATGGCATTTTCCTTGAATAAAGGCTGGAGTTGGTCTCTAGGATGAAGTAAAATTGGGCCACCACTTTTTAAAATTTTGTTTATTTTTAGTTTTTCAGTACTGGGAGTTGAAGTCCAGGGCTTTTGTACTGAACTACATTCCCAGTCTCCCACCTCACCTTTTTAAGGACAGGATTCTACCATGCAGTTCAGGCTAGCCTTGAACTCACTTTGTAGCTCAGATGGGCCTTGAACCCCAGTGAGCTTCCTGACTTGAACTCCTGAGTGCTGGGATTACAAGTGTGCACCACCATGCTCGGCTTCCCCAGCCCTTTTAAAAAAATACATTTTTTAAAAGATTTGAGACAGGGTCTCCCTAAGTTGCTACACTACCCAGGATGGCTTGAATTAGCAATCCTCCAGCCTTAGCTCCCAGAGTGCTGGTATTATAGGCATGCATCACCATGCACAGCTATGGGCCATCACATTAGCGTAAAGATCCTAACCAGTTATTTAAATAACAAACTGAACCTCAATTTGCTTATCTACACAAGGGACATAATAATAATTATTATTATTTCTTCCTGGGATCTACATGTGTGTTTAAAAAATATGCACCTCTTGTTTACTAAGAGTCTAGAAGGGAGCTATGTTTATGGAACCCAATCCACCTATCCATTCTATGCTTGCAGGTATGCAGGAAAAATCACCGAACCCCAGTCAGTTTCCTCTTCCAGATTTTTCAACCCAAAAGGCAAAAATTCATAGTTTTACTTGAGAAAAGTAGATGGTCAGGGTTTTGCGCTGACAAGACTGTCCTACAGAAGTAGCTCTTGGAATTTTGCCTCCTCCTGGGTCTACTTGAGCCCTTGGTTCATAAAAGTTTAGAATTCTGAATTTGAGACTGCACATATTTAATAGTGATCATTACCTAAATTAGATACAGACTTTGCCAGTGGGAGTACATTAGTGTCATGAATAATGTAATTTGCAGGCGTTAAAATGTAGCAGTTTTTAACCACTTAATTTGCAAACATACACTAATTTGTTGAAATATTTTGTATCTCCTGCCCTATAGAGTCTTGCCAAACTACTGTATTTGATCTTAAAGTGAGTAAATAAATGTGATTTGCTTTCCATGAAATAATCAGTGGCCTTTTAAAGTGGGCTTTCATTTCTAAATGAGCCTACTTTGCACTCCAGGGGGAGAGCAGCAGCCGTGAAATTCTCCACTCCATTCCTCAGGGCTCGCTCCTGCTTGCACCCTTACACTTCGTCACTCTGGGTAGTAAGAATCAGAACTACTGAGTGCTCAAGTCAAATAGTTGCTCTCTCAGAACTGGGCACAGTCACATCCAGAGGGCAGCAGAGAAAACTCAGCTTCCCGTCCAGAAGGAGAACCTTGTGATTTCCTGCTGCCTCCTGCCCTCTGTCTCAGAAACCAGGTTGGGGGAACTTCTAGATCCTAAAAGTGACGTCCTTCTATCACAAGAGATTTAAAACGTGACTCTTACCAGATCCAAAAGGCTTTCAACAATGTGTCATCTAGCACTGAAGCTGCGCTGCTCAGCCCCTGAGTAAAGTCCGCCTTCTTTTCCTACCACAGGCTCGGGGCCAAGAGTGAGTAAGTCCGCGCTCACTCACAATGAATAACCTCGTTAGTGCTATATGTCTGTGCTTGCTAAAAACGTCTTGGCTTTAAACTTTCCAAAAAGGGGAAGAGGAGGTAATGCTTATCTTGGGACCTTTATTTTGAATGCTTGAACTATTGCCAGAAGATGAAAATGTGTTCCAAAGTGTTCTACCACTTGGGATCAAAACTTCTGGGTGATTTTTCCACGGATCTTTCTGAATTTCAGTTCAGTGAATCATGTTCTTGAGGACAGGGCTTCACTGATTTTCTTCCTCAGATGCTCAAGGAACAAAATATGCCCTATTTCCAGATGATTACAACCTTGTGGATGCGGAGACTATTGATGTTGTTGTGTAGGTGTTGCTATCTTTACCTGCTCTTTGATAAGCAGTGTTTGCACAGGTTTTTACTACAGGAAATGTTGTAAATTACTGTTTTCCCTCCTGAGTTCATGATGCAAAATAAAAAGGGCACATGTCCATAATGACTAGGCAGGTCCCTACCTGACATGAATTAGCCTCACAAACAGCTTCCCATTTGTGCATTTCTTAATGTGTGGGAAAGAGGGTGGGGGGCACATTTAAGTTTGGCCAGGCTCAGAGCACAGTGAAGTTTTCCTCTTCCATGCTGGAGGGTAGGAGAGCAGCAGAGCCAAGGAATATTTTTAGAATGTTTATTTGCATGTGGAATGGCGGAGCTCGGGCTGGGTCCACACTACTGAGGTTTGCAGACTGCATTTCTGCAGTGCATTGTCTCCATCTTGATGGTGGTTTGTACTGACTCCTGCCATCCCTACCTCAAAGAGCAGTCTGTTCCTCCCTTGGTCTGCCTAGGACTGGAATCCACCTGAAGTGGCTTAGCAATTTGCCAGAGCCCTATAGATACATGTTTATTACCTCTCCAGTTTGCTCTCCATTTGTTTAGCTTGGAAAGGCTTTATATATTCCTATGGGTATTAAAAACCCATCTGATACATTAAAGGAGCTTTAAGGATCAAAACAAAAATGTTGTTTGGAAATGGAGCACACAGACTATAGACACACAATTTCTAGACACACACCACTATTTCAAGGGACATTCTACATACTCAAGAGGGGAATTCATTTTTAATGATCAGCTTTCTTTTGGAACTTGAATTTTTCTTTTGCTTCAAGTGACCTCCAGTTCCACCTTCCTAAGGACTCTCATGATTTTGACATGAAGACTCCTTGGCAGCTGAGTATGGAGAGAAGTATTAATTTCAGTAAAACTTTATGCTGAGGAAGATGTCTAAGAACCTTAACAAAGACATCAACCACTGGGTAATCCTCAGCTTGATACCAGCAACCTAACAGTTTTGAATAAAATCTGTCAATAATAAGCATTTGGAAGGTAAATGGAAAGGGCACCAGGTGAACCAGATTCATCTATGAGCCAGAGCAGTCACAGATGTAGATGACCACAGTCACAAGGAGATGAGCAAAATCACTGGACTAGACTCTGATTATATCACATGATTCTCAAACAAAATACTGCTAGGCTGATCTTAAAATTGAAGCACATACTTCATAAATTGTTACATTTCTACTGATGTAGATTTCCCCAAAATGCTGGATTATTTCATGACTTATCCTCTGAGAATTCCTTTGTAATGGCAGTTTACTGGCTGCCAATTTTCTGCCAAGACATGCTTACCCATTTCCATGTTTATTTTTCATTTCATCTATGTTTCACCCAGGAGACTCCGGAGGCTCTAAGGGGTAAGGAGACCATGTAACAGAACAAAGTGCTAGTGTTGGATTAGGTCCACCTCTCTTGGTGCTGAAAGTTGTAGAGTATTCTCACTAGTATCCAGTGCAGTGCATCTCTGTCAGAGTACATGGTCATCCTGTGTTGCCACATGTTGGATTGAACTTGTCTTGACATCAGGGTTTGCCTCAGAAACTGATAGTTCCATGATTGACGTAATCTATAGGAAGAAATGTAGAAATACCTCATGTGACCAGAACCATAAAGCATGTGAATACCAGTTTCATGGCAGTCTCGATTAGCTGTATCTGGGGGTTCTTTCCAGCACTCACTCTAATACTATTGATCATCTCTTGTCACCTTCTCCACCAAGTCAGCTGAGGTAAAGTCATGAAGACCTGGTTAGGGTTCCTCATGCCATCACTTCCTGATTGGTGCCTCTTTTCAGTAAGTGACTTACCACTTAATGCCATGTGCTCACCTATAAAATGAAGATGCCACAGTGCGTACAGGAGGTTGATGTGAGTGTTAGTAGTTATATAAAAACACTTCAACTCCTGCATTTCACTGCTGCTCCATAGCAAGGAGATTTCATTCTAAATTCCCGGTAGATGGGGACACATCATGTCAGCTCCTATATTTCTAGTATTATATATAAAGTAGTACTCAGGAAACTTGACTGAGACAAAACAAAGTAGAAAACGTCAGAAATAGTACATACTTTCAAAGAAAAGAAATAAACAGTAATAAATCACTAATTGATGTATATATATTGTCCCCCCCACAAATAGTTGTTCAAGATACAAAAGTGGAACATGTAAATGGGAATTCAACCAGGGAGACTGCAAACAGTTCTGTTCAACTATCCAACAAAAACTAAGTAATATGGCTATCAATCCTATACACTTAGATATGTACACATTTATCCACATCTTCATTTATGTTGAGACCTAACAAAACCTATTAGATTAAAATCCTTCTGAACAAAGATTAATAATATTGCTGGATTTCACATCATGACACTCTGGAATCAGCACTGGGTACTGCAGTGCCCCTTCCTTTCCTTCAAAGTATTTGTTCATTTCATCATGTGTGATAAGATCAGTTCTCATAAACTGTTTATAGGTTTTATGCAAGCATGAGTCTTAACATGTATTTCTATCCTTTTTATATTAGAGGGAAAAACAGAACAAAGCCATACAGAACTAAACATTCTCCTATAGATATATAAAACTAAAAAAGACATATAAAACTGCTGTTAAAGGAATTCTACCGTGGTCACTATGCTGTTTCTTGTTATCAACAGAATTGGCTATCTCATCAGATAAAGTATAATTGAACATATCAGTACATAACAGAATTAACAGAAATACAACTTTGTAGATAGTGTAGAGCTACAAAAACAGGTAGTAATCAAATCAGAATCATTTTCAGTATAGTTGTCTATACTCCTCAGCTTGATACCAGCAACCTAACAGTTTTGAATAAAATCTGTCAATAATAAGCAGCAATAAAACAAGTCAGATTTAACTAAGATCAGTCATGATACAACAGTATAAGTCATACAGGAATCCTGATTGAGTTAATAGGAAATTAAAGATGACCACTGTGCTATGTCCTGATATCTTTGGGACAGCTGTCTGTGCCCTCAGATCCAGTGCTTGTATACAAACTAGGACAGAACAAGTTCCAACCAAGCGGAGTGGTGTGAGTAATAGGGGTTTTAATTTCTGATACACTATTAGCTATATCTTCTGCTGTTTTTTTTTTAAGACTATTCCTCACCTTTACTCCCCCAGAATGAACTGTGTATTTTTGGGTCTTCCCAATGCTCATGGTTTTGTACTGAGGGGGCAACCTGCTATTTACCTAAGTGTTTCTGAACTTTCTCACTCTTGGGCTGGATTTCTAGTTATATTTCTTCATTTATTAAAGCCTGTCCAACCTATCCATAAATACGGTCTAGTTACCCCTATTACTCTCTGGTTCCCTATCACATCGAGTTCCGTTTTCTCATATTTGATTTTGGTCCAAATAACCTTCTTCAGGCTAATTATATTTCCTATAAAGAGCCTCTCTGTAGACCCTACCTCTTGATCCACTCTGCCTGCAATTCTCTCTTTTTTTTCTTAAGTTAGTGTATATAGCCATCTATATTAGAAAGTATATCCAACCTTCTTTGCCTCATTTCTGTTGTGCTCTTTTTCTGTCATTAGTTGTCTGTTTGTCTTCTTCATTTCGCTTTCTGCTCCATTCATTATGGCCCCTCTGCCACTGTTTCTGGAATCTTGGTATTTTTCTCTTTCTTTAGAATGTCCTGCAGTATTCTTTGTAGAGTTGGATTGGTGGTCACGAATTCCCCCAGTTCCTCTTTATTTTGAAAGCGCCTTGTTTCTCCATTAATTTCTAGGGACAGTTGTGCAGGATATGTCAATGTTGGCTGGAGGTTATTGTCTTTCAAGGCTTGGATTATTTTGCCCCACGCTCTTTGAGATTTGATGGTTTGTGCCAAGAAGTCTGCTGTAATTCTGATGGGTGTTCCCTTGTAAGTGCTCTGTTTCTTGTCTCTGACAGCTTTTAATATTCTGTTCTTATATTGGATTTCTGGAATCTTGATTATTATATGCCTGGGTGTAGTTCTTTTTTGATTGTAGGTGGCCGGAGTTCTATATGCCTCATACATCTGAGCATCTTTTCCTTTTCCTATGTTGGGAAGTTTTCCTTGATTATTTCTGTGAATAGCCTTTGCAGTTCCTGTGTTTGTATCCCTGCTTCTTCATTCACATTCTTTATTCTTAAGTTATAGATCCTCATGTCATCTTCTAGCCTTTGTATTGTTACTGCTTGTTTCCTTATTATTTTTAAGAAGTTTTTCCTTTCATGTTCCCACATTACAAACCTGTCCTGCAGTTCAGATAATCTGTCCTTAGTTTCTTTCAGGCTATGATGCCAGCTTTCAATAGAGTTTTTAGTTTCCTGGTAATCTCTTTGAACCTGCTTCATGTATTCTAATTTTTCTCTATTTTCTCCATTGAATAATTCTCCCCTTTTTTTTGTTCTTCCACTCTACCATCTGTTTTTTCTTGGGAGGTACTTAGCATTTCTTTAATTATTCTATCTATATCATGCTTTACTTGGTTAAATACTTCACTTTTGTACTCATCTATGAGGTCCCGAAGATATTGCTTTATGTCTATTGGTGCCATGCCTGATATTGCATGTTTTCTGTTCTCGTTCTCCTTTGCATTTACCTTTCCTGGATCAGTGTTCTCAGGATTGGGGACTGAGAACCCTTTCTTGTTGCCTCTTCTCATATTTTTTGTTCCTTCCATACAGGCATATATAGGAGGCCCAGTTTCTTTCTTTGTCTTTTTCAGTTTGTCTGAAGTGCACTGACTAGGTGGTCCCGCCCACTGCTGTGTACTAGGAGGTACAGACCCAGGCAGCCTATGATGGGCCCGCCCCTCCAGGTCAACCTACTGAAGGCTTCACTGCATTAGGGTGCACTGCCAGACACAGGGACTTGATTTGGGTTAGCCTATTGGGCCTCAGTCTGGGGCGTCACCCAGGTCAAGCACTCCCCACCAATCCTGCTTGAGAAGGGAATATGTCACTGAAGTCACTGCAGCGCCCTGTTCTGGTCAGTCTTCCTGGTTCCAGAATGTCCTCTGTTGGAGCCTCTTTGTTTATGGAAAGGTCTTTATTCCTCTCACTCACCGCAGGTCGATGCAGGGTTCCCCACCAGCTCTGCTCCCATTCTGTTCACCAATTCCCACTCACAGAGCATTCACATCTCCCGTGAGTTGAAACTAGTGGGCTATCCCGGCTGCACCAATTCAGGCATGGCATCGGCAGCAAGTTCAATCCGCGAGTCCTAGCGGTGGCACTGAGACTTTAAGCTGTTCCAGTCGTAGCACCTGAACTGCATTTCCAATTGGTTTCTCTCAGCTTAGTTCGTTCCTGCGTCAGCAGGGTATATCTCCCTCTGCTTAGGACTCCCCACACTGCACCTTTCCTGGAATCTAAGCTGGCTGTCTCAGAGAGCCTCTGTAGCTGCTATTACCTATCCACCATCTTTTCTTGATCCCTGCATTATTTTTTTAAAAGCCCAATGTTAACAAAAGGTACTGACTTCTAGAATAGAGTCACATTAATTATTTCATTTTAATTAATAAGCAACATTATTTAATAAGCAACAGGCTTCTTTAGAGGTCCCAGATAAATGAGCTCCAGGAACATTTTTGAATGTGTAATCATGGCTATAAGTACAGCTAATCAAGAGAATGAAACAATGAGAAAAATTGTTGTGATTAGTAAACCCTGATTAAAGCATGTACCCAGGGTTTATAAAATCCCATGATTCCGAGAAAGCCTGTGGTGCTTCCATACTTGTTTCTGTTATCATTAAATCTCTCAAGTAAATGATGTTAGCATTGATGAGTCCATTCACTTCCTGACTGTCCTAGTCATGATCCTTATGTCATTACTATAAAGGATACAGGTTTCAACCACATGCCTTTTGTTATGGTTTGTGTCTGGATGCCCCCCCCCCAAAGTCTCATGCAGTCATGGGAGCAGATTTCTAGAATTTGTGCTTGGTTCCCAGTTCAATGCTGGGATTATGCTCCTGAGTGCTATACCCACCCTAGGGTGGATAGCCCACATACAATATAAGGAACAGGAAGAGTATTCTGTCTGCACTCCTCCCTCTTTGCTCTTGTTGCTTTTGCTGTGTTTTCACTCCCATGAACTATTGTTTCTCTGCCATGATTCATTCACCCTGCCTTGAACCCAGCAGATTATGGACTGAAACCTCCACAAACTGTGAACTAAATAAACTTTTCCTTCCTTAATTTTGGGTGTTGGGTGTTTTGCTTCAGCAATAAGAGAAAATTAATCAATACATCTATCAAGCTCTAATCATTAAATGAGTTTTTAAGAAAGAGGCAAGATGCAGCCTTGTTCTTTGGGTTTAGAAATTGAGCAGAGGGCAGAAAATAAAGTTAAATGGCCAGGGCACATAAGATAATTCTGAAAATTTTGGTTAGCTTATCCCCTCAGTCATAATTCTTAGGAAAAAGTGACATGTTTTCTATCCAACAACTTGGCCTTGTCTAGAATGCCATATAAGTGGAATAATTCAGATTATAGCTTTTTGAGTACACTTTCTTTTATACAGTAGAATATGTTCAAGATTTACCTATGTCATTTCTTGCTACTCATTAGTTATTGTTACTGAAGAGTTGATTGCATAGATGTATCATAGTTTGCTTATTCATTCCCTAATTGAGAGACATTTTGAAACATTGGAATTTTTTATTATTTTTAATACAACTCCTATATAAACATGCACTGTTGGCTGTCTGCCACACCACCCTGCCTTGGAGCCAGCTGATTATGGACTGAAACCTCCAAAAACTGTGAACTAAATAAACCTTTCTTTCCTTAATTTTGGATTTCAGGTATTTTGTCTCAGCAGTGCAAAAAAAAAAAAAATAACTAAGACAGAATTTGGTACCAGAAAAGTGGGGTCATTGCTGTGACTATACCTGACCATGTGGTTCAAGAACTTGAGACAAGTTGAAGGGTGGTGGACTAACTAATCTGGCAGAAGAAATTTCATGGTAGTTGAATATTGAGACAGTGGCATGCTTATTGTGGGGGGCTTTTAGCCAGATTTATGTTGCAAATCAAGAGCAAAGAGCCTAGCAGCATGATTTAAAATGTTGAGTTTGGCCAGGAAAAAAGCTCCAGTAAAGCTGTTGGACTGTAAAGATAGAGTTGATTGCTGAAAATGAACAAGAGAAGATAAAAGATAGCATGGGGACATCACAGGAAGCTGAGGGCCTCCACATTTTACAGCCTCAAAACTGTAGAGGTGAAAGACTTTGAAGGAAAAGCCAATAGAGCTCCATGTTCCAGAATGGTGGTGGAGGCCATATAAGGTTCCAAAATGGCAGCTGCTACATCAGATTCCAGAATGGTGGTGGCATGGAGAATTTATTCCCCAAATTGAGGTTGAGAGTGCTCGGGGATCGAGGCACTTGACCCCTACAGTCAAAAGAGAGGAAAAGCTGGCCACTACTATCTACTACTCCAACTGGCAGCAGACCTTGGCATCATCCACATGGTACTGGTTTTAGGTGCATACAGAATCAAGAGTTCTGATGTTAAAAGGGCTTCCAAAGTAATTTCAGTAGGCCTGGGTGGCCAAGAAGTATGCCCCTGAGCAGGCAATATGTAAGGCTGTAAATGAAGCCAAAGGAGTGGTGGAGAACCCAGATGTTTGGAAAAGCCAGGAGTGTGGATCATGTAAGAAAACCTGCAAGGAGAAAGTAAGCCAACCCAAGAGAGAAGTCATGGGAGCAACAACCACCAGAAGTGCTGTGGGGGTGAAGCCACTCAAGCCTTTTGGAGCTCACAACCAGACTGCTTCAGATGCTAGACGTGGAACACCAGGAATTAATGTTTGCCCTACTGGATTTTAGACTTGCTTTTGTCCCAGTTCTTTGTGTCCTATTGTCTGTAGCTTTTGGAGTAAAAATGTTTATCTTGTGCCATTGAGTGTTGGAAGTGTTTAACTTTTTCATTTGTACAGGGACTCACAGCCAAGTTTGCCATAGATCACAGAGGAGACTTGGGACTTGGACTTCTCAGCAATGCTAAAACTGTTAGGACTTTGGCAACTCTTAGAGATGGACTAAATGTCTTTTGCATAAAGAATGTACATCAGGCTTCGAGAGGCCACGAGTGGAATGTTATGGTTTGTGTCTGGATGTTCCCCTAAAGCCTCATGCAGTCACAGAGGCAGATCTAGCATCTTTATTGGTACATTGTTTAATGCTGGGATTGGCAGTGTGAGTGCTGCAGCCACCTGGGGTGGATGATCTGCATAAACAAAAGGGAGAGACAGAGGTTTGCTCCTTCTCTTGAAGTATTTTGTCTCAGCAATGAAAGAAAAGTAACTAAGACACTAGATGTAAAGTTTTATAAAATATGAATTTGGAAATATTTTGGTCTAGGAGTTATCTTTCCATTCTCTTATGAATATCTTTCATAGAGAATAAAATACTTTGTTGAAATGGATTGGTTTTAGATATATAAAAAGTCTTTGTCAAACCAAAATCATGAGGACTTTCTCTAAAATTTTCTTCTAGATATTTTATATCCTTCAGCTTTACATTAAAGTCTATTTTTGGTTTCAAATTAATTTTTACATATGGTGTAAGATTAGGATTTTTGTTGTTGTTGTGTTGTTGGTACATTTAGGTATATATATTGATCAAATTCATTATAGGGAATTTGTACCTATATGTGATATAATTAGATTCTTTTCCCCCCTTTTCCTTTACCTTCTTTTTAATCCCTCTTTCCCTAATTTACAAAAACTTTGTTTCCATTTTTTTCTTCTTTTCTCATCATTTTTTCTTTTCCTTTTCTTTCCTCATCCCCCATTCCTGATTCCCATTCCCATTTGAATATTTTCTTTCCATTTCACAATATATTTTGGTCCTTATTTTCAATTTCTCATCCAGAGAAACAGTATGGTATTTACACATGTGTATCAAAAGAATTTCACTTAGGAGAATTGTCTTAAAGTGCATCCATTTATCTAGAAATATCTCAAGTTTGTCATTCTTTATGGCAGAGTAGTACTCAACTGAATTTTAAAAACCTTCATCTTCTTTAACCAATCATCAGTTGATGGGCATTTGAGCCATTTCCAAAATTTAGCTATTACAAACTGCTGCTATAGATATGGGTGTGCATGTATCGCTGTGATATGGTGCCTTCAGCTTATCCAGGGAAATGCTAAGAAGAGGAATAGCTGGGTCAAATGGAACCTCTAGTCCTAGTTTTCTTGGAGGAATCTCCACACTAATTTCCACAGTGGTTGTACCAGTTTACGCTCCCACCAATAGTGGTGAAGTGTTCCTTTTTCCAACCACATGCCCTCCAGCATTTGTTATTGGTTGATTTCTTGATAATAGTCTTTTTCTGTTATGAGATAGATTATTTATGGACATCCAATATTTATGTTATCATTTATTAAAAATAATATACTTTATTGAACTGCTTTTTGTGGTTTAGTTTTGTTTTTGGTACCAGGGATCAAACTCACAACCTCGTGCTTACCAGGCAAGTCCTTGAGTCCCTGAACTAAATCCCTGGCCTGACTTTGTGTTTTGTTGAAGTTATATAACCAAAATATATGTATCTACTAGAAGTTCATATTATTTATTTGAGCTATGTGTCTATCTTTTCTCCATGTTAAATCTTGAGGCACTGTATTAAGTCTTGAAATCAAGTAAAAGAATGTTTTAATTTTTCTCCATCAAAATGTCTTTGGCTATTCTACTACATCTGTCTTTACATGCAGATTTTGGAATAAGCTTGTCATTTTCTATATTTAAAAGTACAATTGTGATTTTGTGTGAAATTGGGTTGAGCACACAACTCAGTTTGAGAAACCTGATATCTAATATTATTGAGACTTCACTCCATAAACATGGTATACCTTTCCATTTTTGTTTTTAAAATTAAGTAAACAATTGAATATATTTGCTTTCTCTTTATTATTTTCTATGTTTTTAAATATCATATGTACAACTATTCTGTAAAAATCTTAAGATTAGTTTTCATAGAGAAGAGTGTACTTTTGTTTCATGTCTAGTAAATATTTGCCAGACAATCTTAGGCCCTTTTGATTAGTTTCACACGTATTTTATAGCTTTTAGATTGTACATTTTTCAAATATTTTGTCAGAATTTTGCCTATATATTGCTAGTTTCCTTGATGTGACTATAAATGATACTGCTTTCATTTCAGTTGTTTATTGCTAGTATAAAAACATTCAGCATTGATCTTTATCATGAGAATTTACTAAACTGAATTATAGTAATCTTTGCTTTTTTGTAGCATATTAGGGACATCTTTATGGGCAAATTATGTACGTGTTGAGATGGTTATATTTCCTCATTTACAATCTGTATGTTTATTGCGTTTCTCAACTTACTACATTGATTAGAACCTCCAGTGTGACGGTGAATAAGGTGATGACAAGCAGAGACCCTTGTCTTATTCCCAGGCATAGGGGAACACTTAGAGTTTCATCATCATGTCAAGTAATAGGTGTCTGTCTCCTTCCTACTGTTTCTCCTCCACTGCCTCCTCCTCCTATTCCTTTTATCAAAATAAGGAAATTCCCTTCTAGTCCTCATTTGTTGTTTTATTGTGAAAGCATGCTAAAGTTGATGAAAAAGGTCGGAGAAGTTTTATTTCAGTGCTGAGTGTTGAATTTAGAGCCTCACATATATTAAGCAAGTGCTCTACCACTGAGCTACACCCCCAGGCCCTATTTTTTAAATGTTGAACGAGTTTATCATTCCTGGGTGAAGCTTTATTTGATAATGTTACACTATATTATTCTTTTTACGTATTGATGAACTTTCTTACATTATGTCCATTCTGTTTTTAATACCATGCCATGAATTTTATTTATTATTTGTGTTTGCAGTACATAATTATTACATTCATTGTGAGTAGTTGGTATATTACATAACACATCTTAGTTCTTTTTTCATCTCCTTTCCTCCTCCTCTTCTCCTTTCCAAGTGAATTTTATAGTTCAGATGTTTTTCCAAGATTTTCATTTAGTTATTTCTTATAGATTCCATATATATGCTGAAGTTTTTCTGTCTTAACCCAATATATTCATACTTTAAGCTCATCAACATACAGATATATCATGTAATATAAAATATATCCTTAATTATTGATTCTAACATCTGAACATATGTTGGTATATTTTTAGTGACTGATTTTTTTGGTTGTTTTGTCATGTAATTTTTATCACATGTACCATAATTTTTGTGCATTGGATGTGTGGCTAGTACATTGAAGATAGCCTGGATTTAGTTGTATTCTTCTGGAGAATTTTAAATTTATCATACCATGCATTTAATTTATCAAGGCACTTCTTTTTCTCTTTTGGCAGCTTACTGTTATATTTGGAAGAATAAATCTGTCTTATTTTTGCCCTTAGCTCTGGGATATGTGTTCATTCCTTGAAATTATGCTTCTTGGTCATATATAGAATTTCTTTGTATTAGCTGTGAATGATGTTTTATCTTACGTTGATTTAACAGTTAAGAATTTTTGAATTTTAACTTCAAGAGTCTAGACAATTTTTAAATCAGGAAAATGCTGTTGGCACTGGAGGAATCTGAGGGAGAAGATAAGGACAGCAACTAGTCTAAGTCTGTTATTGCAGCCTGAAAAGATTTAAAAATTTTGTGTGGGAAGAAAACACTGAGGTGAAAACCCAATATTTTAGATGGTTAGGAGCCATCAGAATGGCTTTTCAGATGGAAAAATTAAGACTGAGGGAAAAGGCAGATACTTCTCCATGCTTCTCATTAATTTCCTTCCAGGACTTCATTTCCATTGACTTCTGACCTGGCATCTCTCTAGGTCCCTGTTTTCTCTTCCTTCCTTTGTTTTATTCTTCTTCTTTATTCCATGTTCATATTTTCTGTGCAGATCAAACAGATACAAAATAGGGAAAGAGTTCTAATTTTTGTTGTGGTAGATTTTTTTGCTTGGAAAGTAAGAGGTCATGCATTTGATCCCCTGCATTAAAAAAAAAAAGTTTGAGTATATTTTCAGTTCTCACAAAAATCTGTAATAACTCTAATTTTAAAATGAAAGCCTTGCCTTTCATGCAGTATATCCAAAATACACTTTTTTCTCTTGAGACTCCTCCATGGCTGGATGTCTGTAACTTAGTGTTTCATCCTGGTCGCTCTAAAATATCCAGCAAGTCGAAACTATTGAATGGGAGTGGAAATTATTAGCGGCGTTGGTTCCAGAAATCAGATGCCAAAGTGCAGCAAACTACATGATTTATCTGATTCATCCCAGGGCCACTAATACAAAACTACATAATAATTATTAATGAAGCCTAGATAGAGTCAAAGTAAGAAGACAGCTTTCATTTCAAGCAGCAAAAATGTCTTAGGCTCTAGCTGTAGACCAGGAGTGTTAAAATTGATATGATATGAAGAGAGGATTCTTCTGAGGGGACTACTCCAAGGACAGGCAGTCAGATCAAGCACTTAGGAGAAGACAGAAACGCCACTAAGAAGGGACTTCCTTGCTCTCTCCACTAAGGATCAGGGAAAATTTTTACTCTTTTAATTTTTCTGGTGGTTACAACTTATTGAGTTAAATACTAATCAATGAGACTTAACTTTCTATAGATAAATGTATATTCATATAAACACAAAATTACTATTCCATGGTTTTTGGTTCTTATTAAAATGTAATCTCCTTTCATTGTAGGAAAGCAAAAAAAAATAGGGAAATGTATAAAGAATCAAATTTTTAAAAAAGTCATCTTCCATTTCACCACTTAGACCTAAGAGGGAGAACATTGCGTGCTTAGATCGCACAGCCCAGGATTTAACTCCAATTTAAGGTCTAACCAGTTCTATATCTCTGGAGAAATTACCTAGTTTCCTCATTTGTAAGAAGGAGATAGTACAGGTATTTCAACACTTCTGTGTTCTTATTCATTTTTTCCTATAAAAACTGTCTTCATACTTAGTCCAGTTATTTTCTTGACCTTAACACAATATAGTGGACAAAAGGGTTTTTCTTGTGTAATGCAAGATGTGCAACCTTTTAGAAAACAGTTACTGAATATCAGAAGTTGACTTTGGAATTTCACTTAAAAATAGATGCTTCACTCCATCTTGAATCCTTATATGTGGACTATATTCAGGCTTCTCCATGGCTCCGTCTGATGCTGCCTATTCTGCTAAGTCACTGGAGGATACACATGGAGACTGCAAATGACAGTCAAAGCTCAAGGCAGATTAGAACTTGGAGTCTGTGGTTATGCCAGCCTGCCCCTTGATTTAGGCACAGATTCTCCGGTTCCATTTTGTTACACAATTGTTACATCCCTATTGCCACAAACAAGTTTCCACATGAAAGCTGGTTGTGCAGTGGGTTAGAAGGCAGGCTGCAATACTGTTACCTGTGTTCTCTTACACCAAGATGAAACCAAACTACGTAAGTTCTCTAACCCTCAGCTGCCTCATCTATACTTTGGGGACAACGTTAGTTGCTCCAGCATTGTGAATGAGTCAGTTTTAAATAAAAGACTGTCACATGATACCGGCTTGTGGCAAGTGTTCAGGTAAAGGGTAGGTGGTGCCTGGTGGTCCTCATAGTGATGGTCGTGGTTGCTGATGGTGACCACTAGTTGTGAATCCCAAAGGTTGAGACAAAAGTTTAGAGTAAGCACTCATGGCTCTGTGAAGTTTTGATGCTTTGATGTGTGATGGTGTCTAATATTTCAGGAAGTTGTTTAGTTATCAAAGTTTACATGTTTTCATCCATATGTCAGGAAGACGATGATACCCTTTGAGTAGGTGTGAAGAAGAAAGGGCACCAGCTTATAAAGTGCTGCACTCTAGGTAAACACGCCAGAAATCTTAGCTCTTATGGCCATTATTTATAAGGAAGATGCTAATAGTTCTAGTGAAAATATTTAACAAATTCCTGACTCTTCTTAAGGGATTAGAAGAAAATGACTCATAATGAGAGTATTTACTGACACCTTTGGCACAAAAAGAGAAGAGGGAAAAAAAAGAAACTTTGCAAAGCTTAAATAATCACCAAGTTTTGAAAGTATCATTTCTTGTCAGTTCTTTTGAGATTTCCTTCCTGTAGCTAGGAAAATGGGGTCCCTCTTGTCTTTCTTTGTTTGCCCCCCATATTTCAACTACAAAATGCTATTCTTTGCCACCTGCCTCAGGCTGACAATGCTGAAGAAATCTTGTCCAAGTTGTTTTGAAGCTCTAGGTTGGCACCATAAATCTTCTTAAGTCTTTAGTAACTAAGTACAAGATGAATTTTGGAGGCTGTCATGGACGCAGTCTGTCCGCAGGATAATAAATACCACTGCAGGATACCATGTGCTGCAGACCAAGCAGAGCTCTGGCATATTGTACCCCTTCCCATCAGCAAGTCACAAATGCAGTGCCGTGCTATGCCCATTGAACGCCATTTTGAATAAGTAAGTAAAACAAAGAGAATATACTGGACCTATGTAATCTGAGTACTTAACTGTGAAACACGTTTCCCACGCTAGTGAATAGAACATGGGAGGCCTGTACCCATCTGGTTTTCAGCAGGCTATCTAAAATTATACATGGCGGGAGCCATGCTGATGGTTTCTAGGGTTCAGTTCCCTAAGACCTAAGGCTTCCCATTGCAGGGTGTTCCGCAGGCAATGTAGAGTTTAAGAAGCAATTGCCAATTATATTTCATTTTCAAATGACAAAAGGCTCAATTCTGGCAAGTTTAAACAATCAAGGGAAAAGTTGAGCATAGGCTTTAGATAAGGCTTACTGTAATTTCCTAGAGGTTAGACTTAGAATTCAGGCCCAAGTTTTCTCCGAGGCTGGAAGTGCCCTTGTTCTCTCTCAGGTAAGAGTTGTGGGTCTGACTGGAAAAACTTAGGTCTGGGGCCCAGCTCTGAACCCATGGCCCCCTCCAGGGGAAACAGTAGCCATCAGTGTGTATGTAGATGACACTGGGGACAGAGCTGGCTCACAGAGCTTGGGCTGCCTGGAAGAAATAGCATGAGGTGACAGTGCCAGAAGAAAGGACTGCAATAGCAAAGGAAAACATCTATAGCAGATAGGGCAGGACCCCCTCTTTTTTCTGAAATCAGCTAGAAACAAAAAACCTTTGGACTTGAAGAGTTGTGAAAACCACAGAGGTTGGGAAATTGTTGCTGTTCAAACTGCACACTGTGTTCTAAAACACTCATTTCCTGGGAAGTAGGTTACTTTGAATTATATTTTTATCTTTTTCCATTGTTAGTAAGCAAAGTATTAGCAGTGAGCTGATGTGTAGAAAACAAATTAAGGAGGGTATGCTGCTCAGATCTTACTTTCAAGAGTCTAGTAGAAGACAAAGTTATCAAATTTAAAACAAAGTTCTCTGTCTAGTTAGCTATGGAAAGATGGAGGGAGGGAAGCAACAAGCTAGCTTTCCTGCTGGACCGCGCTGTGACGTGAACTAGTTCCTGCCACTCACCTGTGAGATAAGCTACTCAGCCCCCCAAGGGAGCAGCATGGGGCCAATCAGCTCCTGACTCTGTAAACACCTCTCCTCATCACCTTTGAATCAAGCACCTGCTGGAAAACTTTTCTTGGTGGATTCTTAATGTGTGTCACCTGTGCCACCCACCAAGGCCTTGTCTTGAACTTCGCTTCACGAGTTACCAAAAGAATTTTCTACAAACTCTAAAGTTTAGTGTTCAGGCTGGACTTTAAGGTAGCCTAGACTACTGGTGTGTGTCTTTCCAGTCCCTTCCAATGAAGTGGTGCAGGGGGTACGAGAGCTGTAGGCACTGAGTCCCATTTACATGTGAGAGTGTGTGTGTGGTCTAGGGGCAGTGTGGTACCTTGACGTGAGGTGGGAGAACAAGGAGGAATGCAGAAATGAACCTGTGGGCTGCATGTTTGAAAAGCAGGACAGAAGTGTCATTGTTGCCCAAAGATGAAACTCTTCCTTCTTTTCATAATCTCTTGTACTGTCGTGATGTTTTAATTTACTGTTTGGTATTGCATTCCCTTGGACAGGATACTCATGGGGTAAGTTCAGAGCCTCCCAGGTCTCCTCCAGTCCTGCCCAGGAATTTAGGAAGATGTGCCATTCACTAGCTTCTAGTTTCTCCCTACCTCTTCCCTGCTGGTAAATATCTCAACCCTTCTTTTCCTGAGGCTCACTGCTACTCTCAGTAGTTGGCGGATTCCAAGCCTTTGGAGCAAGAATCATTAGCTACCTGATGGGGCATACAAATTAAGATGGCTGAAGCTTGGTCAACACACCAAAAAAAATTTCTTTGTGACTTCTTTCAGAAGTCCATATGCCAGGTTGTTATTTACCTCAAAGACAGAAGTTCCTCAACTTTAATTTCTAAATAAAGAAAGTTGTTCAGAAAGAATGTGCTTCTCAGAGTCCAGACTGGGACATCATCCAGCCTCATGGCTTCTGCTGACTTGCTGACTGTCACGGAATATTCAGAGTTTACTGATGACCCCTGAGACATAGCACCGAGCCACTAAGGTGTGTGACTTTATACCAGTAGATCAGTGTCCCCAAGTTCCCCTTTTAACAGATCCCCCTTCTTCTTCATGGAGCACTTGCTTGATGTCTAACTGAACCTGTGCTGCCCAGTTTGTAACTCTGTTCTGTACCTAAATGAAAACTATGTTTGTATTTTAACCTCATATATGGGTTCCTGGTTCATACTGGGTTGGGGTGATTATAGCTCATATCTAGATTTCCCCCCAAAACCTCATGGGGTCATAGGAGGGGCTTTTCCAGATCCCGAGGGCTGGATCTAGAGCACTGGGATGCTGGTGTTGAGGGTGTGTGATTACTAACTTAGTCCACTGATGGAGTTGGCACAGTTCTGGGTATGACTGCTACCCCAAAGGGTGGGTGCTTAGATGGAATATAAGGGACCAAAAGAGGGTCCTTGCTTGTTACTTGCAGTGTTCTGCCTGCCATGAACTGTTTTCCACTATGATACCCCTCTCCCGTGTCACCCTGCCTTGGAGCAAACAATCTATAAACTGAAACCTCCAGAGGCCAAACAAACCTTTCCTTTTTAAACTCTGACTGTTGAGTAGGTAGGCAAGAAAGTCACCTCTGTTAAATTATCCACTGAGTGTGATACTGGCAGCTCCCACCAAGCTTGGACCTTCCCTGCTCTGTGCCAAGGCCAGGCCCCCCAGGAATGAGGCCGATTGTGGTTGAGAGGCCTCAGCAGGAAAGGGTGTAGGCAGGGAAAATCCCTCAGCAGTGGGTGTTGGGAGTGGGACTGCTCCTGAGATGAGGCCTTCCTCAGCCCCCTCCACCTCGCATCTCTGTAGTGCTCCATTATCACCTGGACTTCACTTATAAAACCCAAATGCAAAAATAAAATGAACACCTTCAAGTAAGAGGCTCTAAGTGAGAAGCTCTTTTGAGTCTGAGTCCCGGAGTACCCATACTGACCATGTGCTCATAAAGCTGGCCCAGGGAGGATGGGTTTGACACGTGGTAAGGAGATAGTCATATTCATGCATGGTACCTTCAGAGACAAGTGTTGATAATTGATTCATGATTTTTGGCTTATGCAGCTGGATGGATGATGACATCATTACGAGATATAGTAGGTTCCACTTATCTGTTGTTTGACATTCTGAGGTTTTAGTTACCTCTGATCAACCATCGCCTGAAAATACTAAGTGGAAAATCCAGAAATAAACAGCTCATAGATTTTAACTTGTGTGCCATTCTGAGTAGTGTGATGAAATCTCGTGCCATAGCATCCTATCCTGCGTGGGATATAAATGTCCTATTCATCCAGCACAACCAATCTGTGTCCATTACCCACACATTACTTACTTGGTAGTTGTCTGGGTTATCACATAGGCAGTCACAGAGGTGTTGTCCTTGTATGCAGGGTTCAAAACTACCTGCACTTTCAGGCTTCACTTGGACTCTTAGAATGTATTTTTCATGGATAAAGAGAGGCTACCATACAGGGAAACAAAATAATTACAGGGAGCAGGGGTAGCAGTAAAATTCAGGTACCTGTGAATATTTCCGCATTCAATCATCTGTCTTTTCTCTGGCTTAACTGCACAGGCTGACACTTTCAGAACAAGGATAAATAACAGGGAAGAATGAGCCTCTCTCCCTTCTTCTGACTAATTAGGCTGTTCTGTTTTGTGTTCACGCATGATGCCGAATTTGACTTACACATGAGTGCCAACTTTTCTTCTTTCTAGGATTGTTTTCAGAGATGGAACTTTTCTGTCAAATATCTTTTAGACCAAAGTGAATAGATCCCATAGCACGGACTCTTCCAATTTTGTGATAAGGTGTTTTTCATGACTAGATTAACCAGAAGGATGCAAACTAGTTGTCAATGGCAGATTTTCTTCTAGTCTCAGATTTAAAAGAAGACAGTGACACCAAGTGCTACACAGTCTAGAGAGACCAGCCATACATGCAGTAATTACTGGTCATTGGAAATTCCCCAGCTCTATCCCCAAGCTTACTTGAGTATCTTCAGCTTACCTTATGGGTGAGGAACCTAGCCAGAATATCAATGTTTATAGAAAGTGCACAGAAGGAGCAGTGCTCATAGCAAACCATCTAGAGAAAGGTTTTCCTTGTGGGAATCAGATGGGCTTTGGGAATTCCCTAACAGACTCTCCCTGCATTTTGGAGGTTACTGAAAAAGCCAGGTCTAGTGCTAGTTGAATGTCTGGTCCGTAGGTAGCTGTGTGTTGCGTCTCTCTGAGAAAGAGAAAGAGGATTAGAGGGATGGACAAGACTGTGCCAGAGTAGGTGCAGCACTGACATAGACTGTGGCCAGGCCAGGCAAAGATGAATTTGTTTCCCAGGGTCAGGGCACAGTATGGAAGATTATTCCATTCGTGGCATTTTGCTTAAACCCAACAAGAAGGCTGTCTTCAGGTGAAGGCCACCAGGTGAGGACCAGCTCTGTGGTAGGACACTATGGAATAACTTCTGATGGTAGAAGCTGAATGTGTGGACACATTAGGATCTTGTTGAGTAACTCCAGGTCATTCACAACAACCTCATGGGAGAGCCAGCTGGGATCCTGGGCCATGCAACAGGAACCAAAGGCTAGTTGGTACAAGAAAGTAAGCTTCAGTGACAGAACAGCACCTGGCCTGAGAAATAGAAAGTGCTTACTTTTTTGCCACTCTTTCTCCAATCTCAAGCTGCAGAAGCAACTAGAACCTCGAAGTTTTGGGGGAAAGACAGCAAGAGAGCTTTGTACTAGATATGAAATGCTACTGAACTAGATGGTACTACTTTTATGCTAGATTAGATACTTATGGAATCTATTCAAGATATCATCAGAAATCATTAAAACAGGAATTTAAAAGAGTAGGGTTGAACACAGAGACAAAGGGAAAGGACGGAGGGAGGAATCATTTAGTGCTCCTGTTTCTACTGAGCTGAGACACCTTAATGAGTTATTCATCTGCATGCCTGGCTTAGTCCTCTGGGCATGCTGTATTACTCTCACTGTCCTCCTAAAGCCTACTATTTCATTTACTATCATTCCATCCTAATCAGGGTGAGAGGTAACTCAGATTTGGGGGTTATAGTCTTAGTGTTCTTCATTAAGGAATTTGAAGTATTTCTTTCTCTCTCCCTGTGTGCTGCAATGGTTTAAGTTTTTGATACTACCTGTGCCTTGACATGCGAAGAAGCTCATGTGAGAAGTGATACCACCACCCTGTTAGGGGTGAGCAAGTGAGCCGAAGCTGCTCTCCTTTTTCTTTGCTTGGCCTGGCGCGAGGAGGTGCCTTTTTCGCATTCCCCAGTCAATCCGTAGTTTGTTATAGTAGGTATACTGGCATATATCCACACTGCTTAATTTTTAGTTTGAATTTAAGTCATCATCAAATTTTTGTTCTCTGCAACTTATTGGCCATCTTGGTGCATGCTGGGAACTTCCTGTCTCCAAGGAGAGTAGGGTCCTGTTGGAGATCCCTGGTTATGTACACTACCCAACTGGAGACCTCGTAGAAGTCAGTCATTTCCTGTGACTTCCTTGTTGACTTTCACTTCATCTTTTGACAAATCTAGACAATTTCTAAGGGCAAAAATCTCCAAAAGGTGCAAGATTTCAGTCGAGGTTAAAATTACTACTTTAAGATTCTACCATGCCCAATTATTTTTCAAGCCAGAGTTCTGTACCCATTAGTGAAAAGCAAGCCAACTGAAATCTCCAAACATGCAATCCTGTGCTCCTCTGGGAATCTTATCCTCGGGCTCCTCCCCAATCTGCCTGTTCCTTCAGGTTCAGGGTAAGCATTAGGGAAGCGTCATGATGGCTTTTGTCATCCAGCCAGCAAAGCCTCTCTCTGAAGATAGTGTGTGAGCAAATAGCCTCTGCTCATCAGGGGAGGCTGTCTTGAAATCACATCATCGCTTCCTCTCCAGCTCTTGCTCAGTCTGTGGTGAACAGGACAGGAGGACTGGGTTATTTCAGTTCCAGCAATGGACACATCAAAATTGCTTCCCTCTACCCGAGCCTCTTTCCCTTGAGGACCTAATTTATTTCATGCGTTTTGACCTATCTCTGCTTAGCAATCGCTGCTGTGATTCTCTATTGAAGCATTTCCCTCTTCGCCATTTTTGGCCCCCGGGCAAACCCACCAGGCCACAGCTCCTCCAGCTCTGATTGCGGCTGGCTGCCGAGCCCAGCTGGATGGAGGTGTGCTTTATGAAGTTCAACCCTGCACCCCAGGCCATAAATACACATCGCACACATAAATGTACAGCTAACATTGCCCAGGCCCCTGCGAAGCACCATGTTAATAAGCAGACGGTAAGTCTTTAAAATATGGAAAAGCAGTTAATCTTTCCGCTGGCAAAGCCTTGGGTAGGGGGTGGTTTTCCTCCATCTCAGGGTAGCCTGATTGCAGGCTTTCCATCTCCTAGGTTTTGAAGAGGAAAGAAGGGGCTTCATGGTAGTAAGTGTGTTAAAAACAGTAATTCCTTCCATTTGTTCCCGGTGAGCACCGGTACTGAGTGATGTCACTGGACCTACCCTCAAGGAGCTTGAGTACTAAACCATCTAATCCAAGACATAAAGTTTGCTGCCTGGGGTATTTCAGCTGCAGGGGCCTGGGCAGGTTCGCACCTCTAGGTTTAACTGGGATCAGTTCTTCCCTCGTTACTCTAAGAAGTGATTCTGCTTCTTGTTTCTTCATTTTATCCTCTGAAAAGCAAGTATAATTTTGCCTTATTCCAACAGCCACTGTGTTTACTTATCCTCTCTGAGCTCCAGTGTTTTTTTTTACAAAATGAGAAAATCATTGTCCCTAACATGGTACTGTACTTTCCTTTATGAATGTTGTAGGAATGCATATATAATTTTTCCTGGTAGAGGTCTTCAGTGTTGCACATGAAATTCAAATTGATTATGGATAGTTATTCCTTATCTGAATTCTTTTCCCAGAGGTAGCCATTGTTGTTGGTTTGACATGAATCTGTCCTGATTTTTATTCTGTACTACTCTATGTATGATACAGAGAGAGGACTTAGAGAAATGGATCTCATGTGGAACCCACTTTATGCATAGGTGCTAAGGTACTTACCTGGAAAGTTACCATAGACGTCATTGTCCAGTAAGACTCAGAAGCAAATGAAGATCCTAACAGCAGGTGGCTTGTTGAAAATTTTTTTTTTTTGAAGCATACAGTCTACAGGAAGTAAAAAGAGAAAGGATAGGCTTCCCTGCTCACCTTGTTATTCTGGAGCCTTCATGCATTCTTCTCTTTCCAGCTTCCCTTGTCTTTGTTCCGCCCACCCCACCCTCCTGTCTCCCACTGTGGTAGTGTCACCCTACTACCAGGCCTAAAGATGGGAATGGGGTATCCACAGGCAAAGATTCCTGGAGCCCCACACAGACTTGATTCCCTGGAGAGAAGAGAGTGCAGTCTGACTGCCTCTAACCTACTGAGCAGTTGTGGTGTTTATTTGTGTATTTCTATAGCATGAAGGCTTCAGAATAACAAGGTGAGTAGGACTTACTCTGCCTTACACAGCTTTTCCTCATGGTAAATAAAGATGCCTTTTACTCTTTCACCGGATACCACGTAGACCAGCAGGTGGCCACACTGGTGCTTTGTAATCATACCAATAATGATAGACATTCTGATAGGTTCTGGGGTTTTCCTCATCTGTAAACAATGCTACAAAACCATCTTTACACATAACATTACTTCCTGAATGAGTGTCCCTCATACTGACTGAAGTACTGAAAAAAATAGGATCTAAATGATTTCCACTATAAAAATGGCAAAATATCCTCATAACTGCTGTCAAAGTTCACTTTTTCACCAGTAGAATAGATGAGTGTACCTTTATTCATTTTTTCTCCATCATTTATACTTCCAGACAATTGAATTCCTACCAGTGAGCTAGTAAAGCATGCATTTCATTATCCTTTCCGTTTAGTTTGCCTTCTCTTATTTTAGTGAGACTGAATCCTTCCTTACATGTCTGTTGTTTATGTGTCTTTTTTCTTCAATGAATAGTCGCATGGATTTCATTTAAGACATAGGTGAGAACTATGAGAGCAGAGATGACAGGTCTGTGCCTTGTGAATAAGCATGCATTTCATTCTCGCTTGCCTTTAATTTACCTCTTATTTTAGTGAGACTGAGTCCTATCTTACAGACCTGGCGTTATGTGTGTTTTATCTTCAAAGTCACAGGGATTTCATGTTGGATAGGGCAGCCAGCTTCCTTAACTTTATATACCTTTTCTCATCATGTGCAAACTGTTCTTTATTTTGAAAGTACCTTAGGGTCATTGTCTCAAATTCTGTCAAAATTCTTCTTGGGACTTTGAGATTACTCAAAATTACAAAGTTAATTAAAGGAGAAGTATAATTATAATATGAGTATTCTTTCTACAACCATCATATGTCCCTCTGACTTTTAGGTTATCTTTTTATGTTCTTCAGGAAAGCTGCATCATTTTCTTCATTAAGGCATGTGTTTTTCTATTTTTGTTCTGGGTATTTTATAGTGATTTTTTATATTATTAATGGTTCTTTATTTCATAAATTAAAAAGTGATTTTTAATGGCTACTGCCAATGTTCATATGTAGTTTCATTATGTTGACTGTTCAACTAGTCAGCTGTGTTCTTTTATTAGTTTAGTAGTCACTGGGTTTGTGTGGATTTTTTGTGAACACAGCCTTAGCTATTCTTTGGATGGTTTGATAGTATTAACCTATTTTTAATAGCTTGACTGAACACAGATAACACATGCTTTATTCCTGAAGATGTGTTTTTTCTAAGTTTGCAAATTATTTGTTGCGGTATACATAGCAGTCACTGATGATGTTCAAAATGCTTCTGTATCTTTTGGGTCTTAAAGCTTCTTCATTATTTCTTTCTTCTGCCAAAAATTGATTTATGTCAATGTCAATGTTTCTTTAAACCAGAGTTGCATTCTGTCGTGTGGCTTTACAACGTTACTTGCATTTTTAATCCTCTGATTTTATCATTATAAGTTCTAACATTGATTCAACAAACATTCTCTGGGAGTCTGCTCTGTCCCAGAATCTAGATGCTGAAGATAACAGAGAAGGTGGGCAGTCAGACAAAACCTTGTTCCCATGGATACCACAGTCAGTGCAGACGGTGGGGGTTGTGGGGAGGCAAGCAAAGGCCTGAGGTCATTGTTCCTTGGCAGGCACTTACTTATTTGGAGTAGTATGGACTGCAGTCTTCTTGTAATAGAAGACTTCTTATAATAGAAGAAGATGCTTGAGAAAGTGGAGAAAAGAACCACAGAGAAAGACAGAAAAGGGAAGGAGGGAGAGAAAATGAATTTAGGAGCCACTGCAGAGAGAGCAAAGAAGCTGGGAGTCCCTGATGTGGGACATGGGACAGCATGAATGAGCTGTTAGCTGAGGGAACCTATAGAGTGGTCTAATGTTCATCCATCTCTTCTCTCCGCATAAGTCAAAGCCCAAGAAGTGTCTTTGGAGGGTGTGGGTATTCCATCCATCTGGTGTACAAACAAGAGGAGAGACACGCTAGGGCACAGAGGAAGGTTCATGTTATCATTTTTCCAGCTTCTTGATTTGAAAAGCAGTCAATTACTTACACCATTGTTGTTTCAAAGTATTTAAAGTCATACTGCACAAATTTAAGCCTGAGCTATTCTAAAGTTCTCAAGGGTGAATGAAATTTTTTTACCTTTTACTTTTTACCATTTACATACTTTTTATATGTATTTCTGTTTGCATACTACAAGGGCAACATGAAATTGATGTGTTTGGTCTTAGAAATCTACTGAGTTTCCTGACTCTGAAAATATATTCCATAGTATACAGAATTTCCACTCAACATTTTTAATAGATCATACTCTCATCCTTTTGATATTTCTATCAGTTTGCTTACTATGATTACTATATACATGAAGGTTCATGTTATACATTTAGTGGCTTATACTATTTTCCAGTATGAAGTATTTTTATTATATTTCTTATTTTCCTATGAATATTCCTATATTACTAACCCATTCCCTTTTTTTCTTAGCATTTTTCATGTCTTTTCCACCTCAAAAATCATTCTCTTTTAGAAGTATATAGTACTTTTATAAACCCAACTTTATGAGACTCTGTCTTATACTATGTATGAATCTAACAACTTCACATATATTGTAACTGGTAATAATGTAAGGCTTACAGTGGTAGCCATATTGCATTTATCATGCTATCTGGATTGACTATTTTGTTTTTTATGTATTTTGTAGTAATTCTAAAATTTTAAACTTAATTTTCTATAAATGTTTACTCACAATCTATTTTTCAGTAGACATTTTTAACTTTAACTTTTTAACTTTTTTAACTTTTTTTAACTTTTAACTTAGATAATTTTAACTTTCTTCTCTCCATTCCCTCAAAATGAAATATTTTATTCTTTATCTTCATTACTGCTTTGACAACTTGATTCTGTTCTTAAGTCATTTATTTTTAGTGAAACTTTTAGGATTGTTGTTCCTTTAATCATCTGAAATTTCACTCAAGTTTGAAAAACAGCAAAGCTGTATAGTTTTGTCAGCCAGATGTAATCTGGAGAAGGGTGGGCACAGCAGAGAGTGGAGATTTAGTGTACTACAGATAATGGTTTAGGCCAGTGATAGCGAACCTTTTAGGGACCCAGCGCCCAACTGCAACCCAGAACCCACTTATTTATCACAGAGTGCCAATGTTGTTCCTGTGGGTGCCATTATCTGATGCTCCACTGCTGGGGATATGCTAGGGTGACTTGGCTCCCTGACCAACAAAGAGGGTTCCACGTGCCTGCAGCGCGGCACACGTGACTTAGGTTCGCCACCACTGGTTTAGGCATTGAAGAAGTATCTTTCAGCAGTGGCATGTCCTAGTCCCTGTTATGGATAAAAAAAAAACTGGATTGGTGGCTCATACCTCTAATCCTAGCACTCTGGGAGGCTGAGGCAAGAGATGACAAACTCAAGCCCAACCTGGGCAGTTTTGTAAAAACCTTTTGTACAAACTGAAGACAGCAAGGGATGTGGCTCAGTGCAAAAACCCTGGGTCCAGTCCCCATGACTGCAGGTAAAAAGGGAAGAGAACACGTCAATGGAACACATCCAAGAGATGCACCCTGCGGAAGGCAGCTGAGCTGTGATCTCAGAGTATTCTGTGCTAAGTCAACACATGAAGTAGTAAGAGGCAAGGGAAAGAGTCCTTTCTTTAAAATTCTCCACAAAACAGAATAACTTTTCTTTATTACATGACATTTGTTTACCATGGTGACATATTGAGAATGGAAAAAAAATTGTTGAAAGATAAAAGAATATAAAATGATGAAATTGGCAATTTCATTATGTTAAATTCTATTTCATGCAAATGATTTTAATGAAATATTCAACAGAAATTCTAAGTCTGGGTTAAATATTTAGCTCATCTGAAAGAATTACTCTCTGGAAGAATATAGAATTTTGATCTGGTTTCTTTTTCTGAGGAATCAACAATACTACTTGGTAAAAGATAATTTTTACCATAGCATTGTTGTACTTCACTGTGTTAGGTGACAGGACTGTAGACATTAAAAAATGGCTTTGCTTTAAAAGAAATAAAAGTAGTTTATTCTGAGCCAAATATAAGTACATGGTTCAGGAACTCTTTCTACCACGAAGGGGTTATTTGAATATTTATAGACGCAAAAGGGAAAAGTCCTAAATCAATGTATCTTCCACCAGCACTGTGGAGGTGTCATGCAGACATGCACAGTGAGGAAGACCCTTCTGTAAGTTGCAGGTTTTATCTTACATCATTTGTAGCTATAGGATCGTAGAGGCTAGAGGTCAGCTAAGCAACACACTCCAGAGAGTTTGCCTGATAGTTACAAGAGCGTCAGATCAGATTCAAAAGTAAAGATTAATGGCTGTAAAGGGCCACCCTGGCTTCTCCCCACAGTCGTCATGTTCTGGTCAGTGGAGGTCTAGCAGTCACCTGCACCTGTAACATAGGTGCAGACTTTTCAGAGAATCTCAGGTCAGCCATGGTGTTGACCAACTATCATACTTTGTCCACATAGAAGCCAAATATTTCATGTTCCATGTGGCAAGGAAGGCTCATTCCTATGATGTGAGAAAGAATATATCATCAAGGCAGGAAAATAGTCTTCACTAGAGAGTAACAGTTGTTTTGTCCATTAAAGGAAAGATACCTGAATCATATTAATGTTATTAGCCACCGTGATCAAATTCTGACTTTTCCTTTCTTTGTAGTTAGCTCTAATTGTAAGAAAAATTGGCCTTTGATGTGCAAAATTTTTTCAGTAAGATGAGATCTCAGTTGTTAATTCTTCATAGTATTTACCATGCCATCTGGGTTTTGTTCTTGATGTCTTGGCCTATACTGTCAAGAGTTCTACCTCTTCTCTCTACCAGCAGATTTAATGTTTCTGTTTTAATACTTTCAACTTTGATCCATTTTATTTTAGTTTAGTGCATGGTGATAGATAATGGATCTAATTTTAGTCTTTGACATGTGGAAAGCCAGTTTTTCCAGCACCATTTATTAAGGAGGCTATTTTTCTTCCAGTGAGCATGTTTTCTCCTTTGTCAAAGGGGGCCGAGTATGTTTAAAGTTGTTTCTGCATCTTCTACTCTCGTCTATTTTTTTTTTTTTTTTTTGCCTGTACCATGCTGCTTCTATCCCAGTATGTCTGTACTGTAACTTTAAATCAGGGATTGTGATGCCCCCTGCCTTGCATTTGTTGCCCAGAATTGCTTTTGGTATTCTGGGTCTCTTCAGGTCCAAATGAATTTTATGGTTGTTTTCCCCAGTTCTGTGAGGTATGTTAATGATATTTTGATTGGGATTACATTAAATATGTGCAGCAATTTTGTAAGTGTGGTCATTTTTACTGTGTTGATTTTACAATTCAAGAGCAAGGAATATCTTTCCATTTTCTGATATCCTCTTCTATCTACTTTTTCAGAGCACTGGAGTTTTTTAATGTAGAGATCTTTGACTCCTTTGTTAGAGTGACTCCTAAGTATTTCATTTTTTTTTCAATACTATTGTGAAAGATGTTGTTTCCCTCATTTCTCCCTCAGTGAGTTTGTTGTTTGTCCACAGGAATTCTTTGTTTTTTGAGTGTTGACTTTATATCCAGCTACATGACTGAATATGGTTATCAAGTCTACAAGTCTTTTGTTGGAATTTTTGGAGTCTTCTTTGTAGTGTATCATGTCATCTGCAAATAATGATTTAACTTCTTCCTTTTCTAGCCTTATTTGTGTTATTTCTCTCTCTTGTGTAATTGCTCTGGCTAATATTTCCAGAACTATGTTGAATAAGAGTGGCGATAGTGGATGTCCTTGTCTTGTTTCTGATTTTAGAGTGAAAGCTTTCAGTTTTTCTCTGTTTAGTATACTGTTACCTGTTTGTCATAGATGGCTATCAGATTGAGATAAAGACCATCAGTTCTCATTTTCTATAGGATTTTATCATAAATGGGTATTGTACTTTATCAAAAGCTTTTTCTGCATGTGATGACATAATCACATGTTCTTTGTCTTTAGCTCTGTTGATTTGTGTATGTTGAACCATCCCTACATTCCTGGGATGAATCCCACTTGGTCATGATATGCAATCTTCTTGATGATTTGTTACATTCTGTTGCTAGCATCTTATTGAGGAGTTTTGCATTTATATTCACTAGGGAGATTGGTTTGTAGTTCTATTTTTGGAGTATTGCTTCACTTTCAATTTAATTAAAGAGTTTGAGTGAGTAATGGCATTAGATCTCTAAATTTCTTGTAGAATTCAGCAGTGAATCCATTAAGACTTGGGCTTTTCTTTGTTGGTAAGTTTTCATTATTTCATTAGCTAATATTGGGTTATTTAGAATTTTTATATCTTTTTGGTTCAACTTTGATAATTTGTACATATCTAGGAATCTGTCCATTTCTTCTGTTTTCCATCCTATTAAAAATTTCCAAAGGATCTGTAGATATTTTCCCCTTTACATTCTTCATTGCATGAATTTGTATCTTTTTTTATAAGGTTGCCTAATGGTTTGTCAATTTTATTTCATCTTTCAAAAAAGCAATTCTTTGATTCATTGATTCTTTGTATTGTTTTTTTAGTTTCAATTGTACTAATTTTTTGCATTGATCTTTATAAATTCCTCCCTTTTACTGGCTTTTAGCTTGACTTGCTCTTGAGAAACTTGAGGTAGTATGTTGTATTAGCATTTTTGTTCAACTGTGGATATTGTTTAATTTTTTCTTTGATTTCATATGTGACCTACTGGTTCAGGAGAGTATTTTTTAGTTTCTATGTGTTTATGGACTTTTTAAATTTCTTTTTTCATTGATTTCCAGTTCATTGCATAACATGCGTAGGATAACATGCATGTGATAATTTTAATTCCTTTACATTTACTTAACGTGTGTTCTATGGGATAGTATTTGCCTATTTTAGAGAAGGTTCCCCATGCGGCTGAGAAGAATGTGTATTTTTGTATTGTTAGGTGAAACACTCTGTAACTGTCTACTAAGTCCATTTGTTCACAGATTTGATTCAGTTCTGTTATTTCTATGCAGATTTTTTGTCTAGTTGATTTGTCTCTTTGTGACAATGGGACATTAACATTTCCCACTACAATTGTGTTATTGCTTGTTTGATTTTTTCATGTCTATATAGTTTGGTGCTCCCATATGTGGTGCATTCATATTTTTTATTGTAATCTCTTCCTCTTGAATTTTTCCCCTGACAAATATCTAGTGACCTTCATCTCTTTTGATTATTCTTGGTTTGAAGTTCCTATCATCTGCTAACAAAATAGCTACCCCTGTATTTTTCTGGGTTACTGTTGCATGGAGTCTTATTTTCCATCCTTTGTCATTTAGTCTGAGTTACTTTATGAGTTAAATGTGTTTTATGTATGCAGCATATGGTTGGATGTTTCTTGATCCATGCTGCCAATCTGTTTCTTTTGATTGGTGAATTGAGGCCATTTATACTAATGGTCATAACTGATGTGTATTGGCTTATCTTTTCCGTATTATTTTCCTGCTGTTGGTTCCCTTCTTTCTCTTGTGTTTAATTGCTTTTCCTGTTTGGTGGTTTCTTTTTGTTGTTGTTCTTGAAACTGGGTTGATTTTTATATCTGTCTAGAATATCTTTCTGTACTCTGAATACTGTTGATTTGGTGGTCATGAATTTCTTCATTTGTTCTTTGTCATGGGAGTATCTTATTTCTTCATTAATTTGGAGACATGATTTTGCCAAGTACATCAATCTGGGTCAGAAGTTGTTTTCTTTCAGGACTTGAAATATTTTACCCCAAATTCTTCTTAACTTGAGGTTGTGTTGAGAAGTCTGCCTTGATTCTGATGGGCTTTCCTTTACAGCTAATCTATTTCTTTTCTCTAACAGCTTCTAATACTCTGTTCTTGTGCTGCATTTCTGAGATCTTTGTTATTACATGCCTTGGTGTAGATTTATTTTGGTAACGGCTAACTGGAGTTCTGTATGCCTCAATTATGTGAGTGTCAGATTCTTTTCCCTTGCTCGAGAAGTTTTCTGATGTTGCTTCTGCTAATAGTCTGTTTATGCCAGTTGTGCTACCTCGCTTTTTTTCATTGATGCCAGTGAATCTTATACAGTCCTTCTTTGCATCATCCTGCAGCTGTTGAATGGTTTTTTCCTGATCCCTTGTTATTTTTAAGAGAGCTTTCCTTTCATGATGGCTAGCCATCTGTCCTGTCTTCAAGGTCTAATATTCTATCTTCAGTATTATTCTGTGGTTTTGCAAGTTTTCAATGGAATTTTTAATTGTCTGGGTATCTGTTTGGATCTTTTTCATGCATTCTTTTTTTTCCTATGTTGGGCATTTATGGTTTCCATCATTTTCCTATGCTCCTCTATTTTTTTAAACTCTGTCTACTCCAGATTTGCTGAGCAAATCCTTTATTATGGTTGTCATTTCTTTTGTACCTGAGAGATTATTTCTGATGTGATTTTCTGTGTAGCTTCATGGATTTGTTTCTTTACTTTGATTGCTACCATTTCATAAATTTTATTTGTGTGTCCTCCATTTTCCTCTGTCTTGTCTTCAGGACTTTTTCTGGCTGGGCTAAAGGAGTAGTTAGTTCTAATTGTAAGAAAAATTGGTCTTTGATGTCTGAATTACTTTAATTTTTACTTGTTGCTGATGAGTTGTTATCTTGATATTATACCATATGACAGGGATGTCCCAGGAAGTCACATTACAGAAGGTAATTATACAGCATCATTGTGAGTTCCTTCCCAGCAAAGCTGCCCTTTTCCCACATACCAAGCAAATATCATTAGATACAGGAGTAGAGATAAAAGACCAAATTTGTGAGACACTGGGATTCCACAGATTTTGTAAGTATAATCACCTCTTATTTAATATTGGGATTCCAGTAAGTGTCATTTTGTTATATTGCCTATTTCCCATTGACAGAATATAGGGATTGTTTCTGTTTTTAATGCCAACTACCTAACTATACCAGGGTATCTGGGAATCTTACTTATCTGGGGAACATGGGCCCTCAAAGAACAGGTCCTAAATTATAAGTCTCATCTATACTTTCCATAATGGATACTTTCCATAATATTTATAAAGGTCATTATCCCCAACTTTTGCTCTAAGTAGTACTGGCCATTATCCCATGCATGCTTTAGATTTCCTCCCTCTTAACATAGTGAATATCCCTGTGGAATTAATCCAAAAGCTCTTTTTCCCTTTTCAGTTCAGAAATATATGTATGTATGTATATATGTGTATATATATATATATATATATATATATATATATATATATATAGTGTGTGTGTGTGTGTGTGTATGTGTGTGTGGTTTGTATCATTTTACTAGTGTTTTCTGATGAGATCAGGCATGATATTCGGGTGGTATGGCCATAGCCTGCCTAATGTTTTCTAGTTTACTTTTTGTTTCTTTGTTTTTCATTTAACTTCGTTTTGTTGAAACAGGGTTTCACTATGCAGTTCAGGCTGGCCTTGAACTTACTTCATAGCCCAGGCTGGCTTTCAGCTTGCAGGGATCCTCCTGTCTCCGCCTTCCAAGAGCTAGGATTACAGGCATATATCACCACTCTTATCTCTAATTTGCTTTTGTAGCACATAATATTCTTGTGTTCCAATTTTTTTCTTTTTAAAATAACATTCCCATTATATGTCCTATTTTTTTTTAAAGCAAATGACCTTCCAGAAATATCTGGAACTTATTTATTTATAGCAGTCAGCTTATCCTAAAAGCCCTACTCCGGTACCTAACTGTCCAATGTAGTCTCTTCTGGTTTTAGCAGTTTGTCAATTTTTATAAACTCACCATAAATTTCAATGCTATTGGAAACTAATCACTTTTGCACAGTTTGGCTAAAAAGAGCTAACATGAAATTGGGAGACATCACATAAAAGAATCAGCAGAGAAGTGTGACTCCAAGGTAAGAGCCACAGGGCTTCCCAGAGTCTTGTAAGCTGGTTTGTCATATTTATGTCATCTGGAACTTTGAGTTCATTATAAATTGACATTGATGTGGATGGTAAGTGTGTTCAAGTCCCACACTGTGGTGTATCCAGCCACACTTACAGAGCAGATGGTTGTCAGGACAAGTTTAGCTGAAGTGGAAAACATAGGCAGCTGCAACAAGTTTACCATTAAATTCAGGAATTTGTCTTCTTCACCCTCTCTGATATCAACAGGAAAAGTGATTTAATTGGTTGGACCCCGTTAACATTATTTCTTTTTTCCTAGTAGGAAGAAGTTCTATTGTTTTAGCTATAGGGATTTGGATCTGAAATATGCTTATCCCAAAAAGGAAGTTCCACTTGGTAGGATTAAATAGGGCTTTACTGTTCTAGTGTGGAATTTTTCTTTAGCTAAATTGTATTGAATAATGACAGAATTATTTTCTAACAATAGAAAATTTAAATTTTTCAAATACGAAGATTTGGTTCAAAGCTGGGCGTGGTGGCACACACAACATGGGTGCTGGTAATCCCAGCACTCAGGGGGCTGAGCTAGGAGGATTGTTGTAAGTTCAAGACCGGCCGGGGCTACAAAGTGAACTCACGGCCAGCCTGAGCTACATAGCAAGGCCAACCTGTCTCAAAAGACCTGGTTTAAGTAAGGTAGAGGATCTGGGTAAGTAAAGAATGTTAACAAAAACATGATTAATGATATGACAAAATATTACCATTTGTAGTTTCTCTGAACTGTTCAGCTTCATATTTTCATCCTTTAAGAAAATATACAGAGCAAATTCCAAATGTGTCAGACAAATTTTAAAAGATCTGCATGAAGGTCTTCACAACCATAACAAATATGTTCTACAAGAATGGGAGTTAATAAAGTTGGTGGAAGAGGGACTTTGGTTTCACTGAGTCAGGGTTCTTGATTGTTGAAGATGAGTGTCACCTAGTTTTTATGAAGTCCAAATGGATGTTCCCCCACAAAGAGTTGGTGCACATTTGCACCAAACGGCAAAGTACTCAAGCCTTACCCAGTACTGTGTTAAGAAGCTGTACTTCTGCAGAATTTCGACAAGCAAGAAATAAAGTTTTTCTAAAGGAAAATATATAACAAAACCAACAAAAGCAAAACAACTCCAATTTTGTAATGGTTTTGAACAAAGAAACATAATTTTTCTACAGTAATATCATTTTTTATCAAGCAATCAAAGGAAAATCAATTTGTTTTTTAAATGAATTCATTTATCAGAAAATCATATTAAAGAGAAAAAACCTATGAATGTCAAAAGATTTAGAACACACATGGTTAGAGATTCAATAACCACTCACAATTGAGAAGGAAATTTTGTTATGTCTGTACTGTATTTAACATTAGAATTATGACTGATAACATCAGATTTCTGGGCAGTTCGTAACTTTGGAACATTAAATCAATAATTCAGTCATATAAACATAGATTAACATGTGTCTCTTGGACTTCCAGGGTGCTCTGGAAATGCCAAAATTAATTTTATACCAAAAAGAATTTCTCCAGAAAATTGAAAGTTTAAAACAGTTTAATAGTATCATTATTATGAACTAAAGCCAAAATGATAAAGCAAATTTTTTAAAATTTGATTTTAAAGAGTATAAAATTAAACAGAACAAAACAACAAAACAGATCATAAGAAAAGAATGTAAGAGACACAGATTTCAAAGCAAGACAACAGAGATCTTCACTGTCTATCACATTGTCTCTTGTTTTCTTCCAAATAGTTGTCCATGTCTTCACATGTAATGAATTAATACAAAACAAAATAGTATAAAACTGATCAGAACAGGATGATGAAGGCATTTTAGGACTTCAAGACTAGACAATAGGCAAATCAACAATGGCTGCCATAATGTCGGTCCTCTTCAAAATAGCTGTCCATTCTTTCATGTATGTTGAAATTAAACCAAACAAAACAGACTAAAATCACTCTGAACAAAGAATAATAGTATTGCTGGTTTTCACATTATGATGGTACGGAATCAGCACTGGGTACCTGAGTGTCTCTTTTCCTTCAAAGTAGCTGTTCATTTCATCATGCATTATATAATCAATTCTCATGAAGTGTTTAGAAGTTCTACGCATGCATGAGTCTCTACATGTATAGCTATTATTTCTATATGAGAGGGAAAAACAAGACAAAACAAAACAAATTCCTTGACAAACACGAAACGAAAGAGACATATAAACAACAATATCAAAGAGCCCAGAACACTGATAATATCAAAACAAGGTGGTAGGAGGAGAACTAGGGTTGTTATTTTACATAATAATCTTTTAAGAGTTCCTTAGATCACCATATAATAATGTGCACAATTGTTCCAATCCCATGAATGTTAACTATTTCGTTCCAAGAACCTATAGAATTTGTAGCACAATCATCTTAGCTATACTAAGTGTGCTTATATAATTTTATATTTTTTCTTTTCCCTTTACTTTTCTTTTTCCTCATTTTCCCTGAAATATTTTTCTTTTCCCTTTAAGAAGATTCTTGTCCTTTCACTGTGTTTATTGAGTTTTTTTGTATCCTATGTACTCTTACCATTTCTTACACTACTGACACAATGCAGTATTTACACAAGTGAGGTTGATTTATTTCACTTACAGTATAGTCTCGAGTTGCATCCATTTACTTATAAATATCTCAACGTGATTCTTCTTTATAGCTGAGTAGTATTCCATTGTATAAAAATACCACATCTTTTTTATCCATTCCTCAATTGATGGGAATTTAGGTTGTTTCCAAGTTTTGGCTATTACAAATTGTTCTGCTATAAACATGGGTGCACATCCAGTGTTTTCAGTTCTCCTGGGAATATGCCCAGAAGTGGAATAGCTGAATCAAATGGGATCTCAAATCCCAGCTTTTTGAGGAATCTCCAGACTGATATCCACAGTGGTTGTACCAGTCTATACTCCCACCAACAGTGCAAAGAGTTCCTTTTTCCCCACAGCCTCTCCCGCATTTGTTGTTGGTAGTTTTCTTTATCCTGGCCATTCTTTCTGGAGTGAGATGGAACCTCAGTGCTGTTTTAATTTGCATTTCTCTAATGACCAATGGTGCTGAACATTTTTTCATGTATTTATTTGCCATTTGTATTTCTTCATCTAAGAACATGTCAGATGCCCATTTTTGGATTGGGTCTTTGGATTTTAGGGATCTGATTTTTTTTAATTCTTTATATGTTCTGGACAGAGGTCCTTTGTCTAAGAGACTGTTCACGAAGATTTTTTCCCAATTTGTGGGTTTTCTTTTGGCTATGTAGGAGATTTCTTTCGACATGCAAAAACTCTTTAATAGGATGTGATCCCAGTTGTTGATTCTGTGAAGTATTTTGCGTACAGTTTGATTCTTGTGCATGAATTCTCTACCTACCCCTATGTCTTCAAGATTTCTACTTACTTTGTCTTCCAACAAATTTAGTGTTTCTGTTTTAATAGTTAGATGTTTGATTCATTTAGACTTTAGTACATGGTGATAGGCATGGGTCTAGTTTTAGTTTTCAGCATATAGAGAGCCAATTTTTCCAGCACCATTTATTGAAGAGACTGTCTTTCTTCTAGTGAACATGTTTGGCCTTTATCAAAGATAAGGTGGCTGAGGGTGTTTTGGTTATAGTTTTATCTTCTGATCTATTCCATTGATCTTCAGGTCTGTTTTTATTCCAGGACCATGCTGGTTTCATTACAGTAGCTTTGTGGTATAACTTCATGTCAGGAATTGTGATGCCTCTTGCCTTGCCTTTGCTGCTTAGAATTGCCTTTGCTATTCTATGTCTCTTCTGGTTCCAGATGAATTTTAGGAGTGATTTCTCTAGATCTGTGAGGTATGCTAATGGCATTTTGATTGGGATTGCATTAAATGTGTATAACAATTTTGGGAGGATGTTTTCACATTTTTCACAATGTTCTTCCTATCCATGAACAAGAGATGTCTTTCCCTTTTCTGAGGTCCTCTTTGATTTCTTTTTTCAGGGTATTATAATTTTCCCTGAATAGGTATTTTGCTTCTTTTGTTAGATTAATTCCCAAGTATTTAATTTTCTTGGATGCTATTGTGAAGGGTGTGGCTTCTCTTATTTCTCTCTGAGTGGTTTTGTTGTTAGTGTATAGAAATACTATTGATTTTTGAGTGTTGACTTTGTATCCAGCTACATTGCTGAATTTATTTATTATGCCTAGGAGTCTTTCAATGGAGTTTTGGGGGTCTTCTATGTAGAGTATCATGTCATCTTCAAATAATGATAATTTAACTTCTTCTTTTCCTATAATTACTCCTTTTATTTCTCTTTCTTGTCTAATTGCTCTGGCTAATATATTGAATAAGAGTGGTGATAATGGACATCCTTGTCTTGTTCCTGATTTTAGGGTAAAGGTTTTCAGTTTTTGGCCATTTAATATGATGCTGGCTATTGGTTTGTCATAGATGGCTTTTATCATATTGAGGTAACGAGCATCTATTCCACTTTTCTGTAAGGTTTTTATCATGAATAAGTGTTGGACCTTATCAAAAGCTTTTTCTGCATCTATAGATATGATCATGTGATTCTTATTTTTGGCTCTATTGATATGGTGGATTACATTTGTTGATTTGTATATGTTGAACCGTACCTGCATTCCTGGGATGAATCCCACTTGGTCATGCTGTATAATCTTCTTGATGATTTGCTGCATTCTGAGATGGGGGGAGAGGGGAGGGCATCTGGCAGGGCGATTCACTTGGTCTGCCAAGGACATTCCAGGGTCTGGGTCTGCTCAGACCCTCTCCTCTGCCAGAGCCGTCAACCAGACCTCCAGACCTTTACTCCCCATATATGTTCATTAGGGAGATTGGCCTATAGTTCTCTTTTTTAGTTGGGTCTTTCTCAGAGTTTTGGTATTAGAGTAATGTTTGCATCCAGGAATGAGTTAGGGAGGATTGTTTCCCTTTCAATTTCATTGAAGAGTTTGAGGAATGTCTGCATTAAATCTTTGAATTTCTTGTAGAATTCTGCTGTGAATCCATCTGCACCTGGGCTTTTCTTTGTTGCTAGGGATTTAATTACATTTTCAATTTCATTAATTGATATTGGGTTCTTCCACAGTTTTACATCTTCTTGACTCAGCTTTGGTACTTCATATGTTTCTAGGAATCTGTCCATTTCTTCTGTGTTATCAAGCCTATGAGAGTAGAGGTTTTCAAAACAAGTATTGATGATCTTCTGTATTTCCACAGGGTCTGTAGTGATTTCACTGTTTTCATTCCTTATTGCATGAATGTGAGTTTTTTTCTGACCTTTTAAAAATAAGGTTGGCTAGAGGCCTGTCAATTTTATTCTTTCAAAGAACCAACTCTTTGGTTCATTGATTCTTTGTATTATTTTCTTAGTCTCTATTGCATTGATTTCTGCTCTAACCTTTATAATTTCCTCCCTTCTTTTGGCTTTGGGCTTGACTTGCTCATCTTTTCCTAGATGTTTGAGGTGTAGCATCAGGTTGTTTATTTGTGTTCATTCTGTTTTCCTGATGTGGGAGTTCAGCACAATAAATTTTCCTCTGAGGACTGCTTTCATTGTGTCCTATGGGTTCTGGTAAGATGTATTTTTGTTTGCCTGTAAATATTGTTTAATTTCTTCTTTAATTTCCTCTGTGACCCACTGATTGCTCAGGAATGTATTATTCAATTTCCATGTGTTTGTGGGGGTTTTGCAGTTTCTTTTGTCATTAATTTCTAGTTCCATGGTGCTGTGATCCAATAACAAGCATGGGATAATTTCAATTCTTTTGCATTTACTTAAGCGTGTTCTGTGGGCTAGTATGTGGTCTATTTTATAGAACATTCCATGTGCTGCTGAAAAGAATGTATATTCTGATGTTATTGGATGGAACACTCTGTATACATCTACCAAGTCAATTTGTGTGGTTCAGCTCTGTTATTTCTTTGCTAATTTTCTGTCTTGTTGATCTGTCCCTTTGTGTCATTTGTGTTGTCATCTTCCTTTTCATTTATATCTATCAATCTTTTGTTGTTTTTCTTTGCATCATCATGCGGTTGTTAAATTGTTATTTCCTGGTTCCTTGTTTCCTGTTTTTCCTTTCCTGTTCACTAGCTGCAGTCTTGTCTTCGAGGACTGAAATTCTATCTTCACTTTCTTTGAGGTGCTTTTGCCAACTTCTGATGGAATTTTTGATTTCCTGTATATCTCTTTGAATCTGCTTCATGCATTTTTTTATATTCTTCATTCAGAGTTTCCATCTTTGCATTGTTCCTCTAATTTTTTAACTATGTCTTTTTTACATATGTTCAGCATTTCTTTCATTACATTTACCATTTCTTCTCTTACCTGGGAGACTATTTCTGATTTGATTTCTTTTATAGGTTCCTGGAATTGTTTCTTTACTTCAGTTGATATCATTTCAGGCATTTCAGGTGTATGGCTTATAATTTCTTCTGTGTCCGTGTCTCCTAGGCTTACTTGGGTTGGGCTGGAAGTTTGAGATTGCATTTTGCTCCTTCATTTTGTCAATTTCCTATATTTCCAGGTTTTAAGCAATGTTTCAAAACTTCCCCCATGCACTGGGAATCACCTGGCCCACATCTGCTCCTGGGGAAGACTGCTTGCAACTGCTAGCCACTTGGAGCTTGCTGGGCGTGGGTCAGTTGGGCCCCTGGGGACTCCCATGTGTCCTCCTCTGGTGATTTCAAACGCATGTCATGGTCTTACTGCCTGGGAATGACTTTCCAAAGCTTCCCTGTGTGCTGGAATTCAACCCAAGTGCACAGTCAGGGCCCAGGACTAGATTCTGGCCCCTGCTAGCTGCTTGGAGTTCGCTGGGCATGGCCCAGTTAGGCCCGTGCAGATATTCCCATGCTTCTTAGGGTGACTTCAGACATAGAGTGTGGGCTTACCACCTGGGATTGAAGTTCCAAAATTTCCACCTGTACTGGGATCCAAGCTGTGTGCGCAGTCAGGGCCCAAGACTGGATTTCAGTCCCTATTAGCTACTTGGAGTTTGCTGGGTGTGGCCCAGTTAGGCCCATGGGTACCTCCCATGCATCTTAGAGTGATTTCAAACACAGGGCATGGTCTTATTGCCTGGGAGCCAAATTCCAAGGTTTCTCTGTGTGCTGGGATTCAACCCCTGCATGCAGTCAGGGCCTGGACTAACACGAATTTTTGAAAACATCTTTAGTAAGTTATAATTGACATGCAATAAACCGCAAACATTTCAAGTATGCTATTTAGTAACTTTGACATAGGTACAGAAGCTTGAAAACATACAATGAAAATAATCAACATATCTCTCACTCATGGAAGTTTCCTTGTACCTCTGGGTGGTCATAGAGCTGTGACCATCACCACTTTATCTGGTCCCTGGTTCCTTCTTCCCTGACACTGTCCCCTGCTCCACTTCCCAGCCTCCACAAATTAAACAGCTTTTCTCTGCCGCATCTGTTTTCCTGTTACCGTAGACTGAACTCCCTAAAATGATGGCCCAAATTAGACCTCTCCCCCTTAAGTTATGGTGCTGGGTATTATGTACAAAGATTGGGAAAGCTGACTAAGGCACAGATATATGTTGTAGTAAGATCAGAGTAACAAGTATTTCCTCTGTTGAAATATTAATTAATCCTTTATGTGTATGCAGATTTCATTGTTTTCTTATCATTAGGAAATATATCACAGATTGACTTCACATATATTTCTATATTGTACCTAATGAAGAAACAGAAGTCATTCCTCATCTCTAATGGGTGTTTGAGTCCCTCTCCCCTTCCAGTCTTTGGTGAGACTGGAATTCTAGTCAGTTCTACACAGGTTACTTGCACAAATGCAAACACATGGTATTGGTCTTTTCATTTCCACTTATTTTACTTAACATGATGATCTCTAGTCCCATCCAGGTTGCTGCAAAACACACAATTTCATTCTTTTCATTCCATTATAAATGTTTTCTTTATCCATCCATCCATTGATTTACTGTTCCAAAATTATGAGCTGCCAATCTAGGTTGATTCCATACTTAATCAACTGTGATTAGTACTGCAGTCAACACAGGAGTACACTCATCTTGCTGGCACGGTGAGTTCATCTCTTTGGTATATACCCAGAAGTGGGATTGATCATATGTTAGCTCTGTTGTTAGTTTCTGATGAATTACTATCCTGTTTTCCATAAAGACTTTACTAATTTATATTCCTACCAGTAGTGGGTAAGAGTCCCTTTTCTTTCCATCAACATCAGAATTTGTAATTTGTTTTGTTTTTGATGATAATCATTCTAACTGGGGTGAGTTGATATTTTACTACTTTTTACTTATACTTCTCTAGATACTTTAGCCCATTTTAACTGGATTATTTGGGGGATTTTGTGTTCAGCTTGAGTTTATCTATTCTAGGTATTAATTCCTTGTCAGAAGAGTAGTTTAAAAGTACCATCTCCCATTCTTAAGTTATGTCCCAATTCTGTTGATTATTTTCTTTAATATGCAGAAGTTAAATAACATCATTTGTATATATTTACTTTTGTTGACTGTGACTTTGGGGTCCTGCCCCAAAATATTTCTAACACCAATGTCTTCAAGTATTTTTCCTGTTTTTTTTTTCCCCCACTGATTTTAAAGTCTCAGGTTTTACACTTAGAGTCTTTGGTCCATTTTGCGTTTGTTTTGGTAGAAGGTGAGAGGAAGCCAGTTTCGTTCTTCTGCATACTGATATCTAATTTTGCCGGACCATTTAGTTATCTCTTTTTTCTTCCACATATCTTTTTGGCACCTTTGTCAAAAATTATTTGGCTATAATAAAGTGGATTTTCAGGCTCTCTGTTCTGTTCCATGGTCTGTTGTCTTTATAGCATTATCTTGTTGGTTGGTCCACTGTAGTTTTGTAGTATGGGCTGAAATCACACATACTGTGGGATTCACTGGCTCCTTCCTCTCTGGCACTGTTCCCCTGCTCAGCTTTTGTGAAACACTTGTTTTATAGAGTATCTATTTGTGGTCTCATATTTGTTTTAGGATTTTTTATGATTTCTGTGTGGAAACTCAATGATATTTCAATGGGAATTGAATAGATAGATCTCTTAGGGTAGTACAGTCATTTTGCCAATTATTAGTTGCTCTGATCTATTAATTAGGGCTATATTTCAGGGCTTTGTATTCTCTATCTTTTCTTTATTACTATTTTCTTTTTCATTTTGTAAACTCCATGTTACCACTACATTTCACACTCAAGAGAAATATATTCCCACATTTGGTGAGATTTTAGCCTAATTCCCTTGCACGTGTGGTGCCTTTAGGGGTAAACTGACATGGTACACTATTTTGTGTGTGTGTTTTACATCTTTATTAGTACATAATTGGTTATACAGATTAATGGGTTTCATTTTGGCAGATTTCTACGTGCACAAACATACCTGCTCATTCTCAACCTCTTTCCTAGGTTCACATTTAATTAATATAATTTGATCATGTACATTACCCCATTATCCACTCCTTTATTTTCTCTCCTCTTTGTTCCCTTCTACACTCATGTCATCTTTTTTAATTAGGAAGCAGATGTGATGCTTGTCTTTCTAAGTCCAGCTTGTTTTGCTCAACATAGTGATCACAAGATCCATATATCCATGCATTTTCCTAAAAAAGGAACAATCTCATTTTTCTTTATGGCTGAATAATATGCCATTGTGAATACATACCACATATTTTGTATCCATTTACTGTTAATGGGCACCTAGACTGGTTCCTTTGGTTGGCTCTTATAAGTTGTGCTACAATAAAACCGTATAATGTGGTAGCATTAATTACATCCAGTGTATACCAAGGATTGATACAGCTGGACCAATGGTAGCTTTTTTTAGTTCTGTGAGGATCTTCTATATTGATTTCTGTAGTTGTGTTACTAATTTACATTCCTACTAGCCATGCAGAAATTCCTTTATTCCAGTCATCCTCACCAGTACTTATTGGCATTTCTTTCTTTATTCTTTATGACAACTATTCTGACTGTGTTGAGATGGAATCTCAGTATAGTTTTGGTTTTCATTTTCCTGAACATGAACATTTTTTCATGTTTATTTGCTATTTGTAGGTATTTTTGAGAAGTGACCCTTCTATTCATCTGCCCATTGATTGACTGGGCTGTGTATTTGGTAGTGTTTTGAGTTTTTATACGAGGTAGATATTTATATATTTTGTCTTTTCAGTCTGTTACTTGTTTGCTCTATAGAAACTTCTTTAATTCAACTTAGTTCCATTAGTTATTTCTTGCTCTTTTTCCCTATTGGTTATGAAATGATATTCAGGAAGTTTTTGCCTATGTGTCTGGCTTCAAGTGTTCTATTTTCTTTCAGTGGTTTCAGAGTTTCATGTCTTATGCCTAGGTCTTTGATTCATTTGGAATTGATTTTTCTGCAGCATGACAGATAAAGATGTACAGTAGATTCAGTCTCTTACTAGCAGATATCTAGTATTATTTTCCAGGACCATTTGTTAAGCAGTTTTTTTCCAAAGTGGATTTTTGGCTCCTTTGTCCAGAATCAAATGACTATAGTTGGTGGGTTTGTTTCCATGTCCTCCGCTCTGTTCTTTTGGTCTCCCTGCCTATTTTTGTGCCATTACCTACTATATTTATTACTATGGCTTCGTAGTATAATTTGAAATTGGGTATTGTGATGGTTCTGGCTTACTCTTTTTGGTCAGGATTATTTTCTTTCTTCTGGGTCTTTTATATTTCCATATGAAATTTAGGAATTTTTAATTCTGTGAAGATTATCATTGGTATTTTGATGGGTTTTTACTCAGTTTGTGGATCAGTTTGATAATATGGCTATTTTAGTAACTTATGAACATGAGAGGTCTTTCTAGCCTTAAATTTCATTCTTTTACACTTTTATTATAGAAGCCTTTCACTTCTTGGTTAGATTGATTGCCAAGTGTTTCTTGGTAGCTATTGTGAATGGGATTTTTCCCTGATTTTTCTCAGATAGTTCATTATTGGGAGTATAGAAAAGCTATGATTTTTCATTGTTGATGTTAGGTGATGCTGAATTTATTAGCTCTAAAAGCTATGTGGTGGAGTTTTTAGGGTCTTCTAAATATAAAATCATATCTGAAAACAAGGGTAATCTTATCGCTATAAATTTCCTTGTTTTTTGCTGTATACTATAGATTTCAGTATGTTGTTATTTGCATTTGTTGCTAGAAATTATCTTATTTCCTTTTTAATTTCAGTTACCCATTGGTCACTTAGGAGAATCTAATTAAGTTTAATCATATTTGTATATGTTTTTTGTTCTACTCATAGCTTTGTAGTTTAGTCTGCTGCAGTCTAAGAAGATAGGTAATATGACTTCTGTCTTTAGACCTGAGACCTGATCTATGGTCTAACACATGCTCTGTCTTGGAGAACATTTATGTGCTCATAAGAAGAACATGTATTCTGCTCACAGTGTTCTATATTGTCTATTACATCCACTTACTCTGTAATATTGGTTCAATTCAGATGTTTGTGTTGATTTCCTGTTCAGGTGATCTGTCCCTGAAGGAAATAGAGTGTTGAAGTCCTCTAGTATTATTAGAGTCTATCTAGTAATCTAGTATTTGCTTCATATACTTGGGTGTTCTGTTGTTTAAGTAATATGTATTTAGAATTGTTATATGTTAATGAATGAAACTCTTACCAAAATAAAATAATTGTCTTAGTTATTTTTTCTTTTGCGGAGACAAAATATCCAACACTCAAAGTTAAAAGAGGAAAGGTTTATTTCAACTCACATTTTGTAGAGGTTTATGTTCATAATTTCTGGCTCCAAGGCAGGGTGCAATGGCAGAGGGGCATTGCAGAGGAGAAATAGTCCATGGCAGAGCAGGGCCGGCAGAAAGCAGTAAACTATATTTTATCCTAGGCCAGGTAGCAGTCACACCCAGGGTGGGCCACCCTTCATGCTACCCAAAATTATGCCAAACCTATCAGTGGACTAATTTAGTGGTCACACTTCCTTAATCCCAACATCATATGCTGAGGATACAGCCACCTCCAAAAACCCACCTGAGGCTGGGTATATGACCACATGAGGCTCTAAGTAAGCTTATAGACACATACCAGAACAATGACCTTTATCTTTTTTGACCTTTTTGATCTAAAGTATGCTTTATTAGATTTGAGTTTAGCTTTTAGTTTCCTATTTTTTTTATAGATTTTTAAAAATTCTTCATTTTTGGTCTTATGTGTATTTTTACCAGGGAAGTAGGTTTCTTGTTGGCAGCATATACTTGGATCCCATTTTTATTATCATTCAGCCAGTCTGTCGTTTCATATGTGAATTTAAATGATTCAAAGATATTATTGGTAAGTATGACCTGTCATGTTTTGAATTATATTTTTCTCATTTTTTGAGGGTTGTTTTTCCTTTCCAAATCTCATTATTTGTGTGATTTAGTAATTTTCTGTTAAGGTTTGGTTATCTCTGCTTATCTGTTCTTCTAGTAAGATATGTATCTTCTTGTGTTTTCATCATGGTATTTATCCTTTGGTTTATAGAGTTGATTGGTAAGTGTCTCTTTGGAGGACTTTTTTTCCTTGTACCTGGAATTACACTTAGGACCTTGCACTTGGAGGCATGGTGCTGCTGATCTACATCCTGGCTTGAGGGACTGATTTTGTGCTGAGTTCTCTGTTTCTGCCTGAGAAAGCCTTTCTCACTCAGTTTGAAAAGCTAATTTTGCTGGGTATAGTGGTTTTGGTGTGAGGCATTTTTCTTTCATTTTAAATATGTCAAACCATTTCTTCCTGGCCTATAAGTTTTCTGCTGAGAAGTCTGTTTCTTTATATATGACTTGATACTTTTGTGTTTGCTGTTTTTAGGATTGTTTGTGTCATGTACCTTTGAAAGTTTGACTACAGTATATCTTGGTGAAAGTCTGTTCTGGCTGGGACTAGAAGAGGGTCGTGGGTGTTCATGTCTTCTCTCAAATTTTGGCAAGTTTTTGCTATTCTCAAAATAGGGGGAAACACGTGGAAAACCTTTGTTTAAGAAGCCCTTCACCTTTTTTGGCACCAGGGACCAGTTTCATGGAAGACAGTATTTCCAGATTGGGTTGGGGTAGTGTTGGGAGGACTCAGTTGAGCACACAACCTAGCTCCCTCACATGCAGTTCACAGTAGGTTTGTAGGTGTCTAATATTGCTGATCTGACCTCAGGCAAAGCTCAATTGGTAATACAAGCAATAGGGAGAAGCTGTAAAGACAGGAAGCATCTCTCCTATTGTGCAGTCCAGTTCCTAACCAACCAGCAACCAAGATCAGTTCATCTAGGGAGTGAGGACCCATGCTGTAATGTGAATATTTATTTTTTGATGTCCCCTAAGTTTGATCAGATTTCATCTTTTTTTTTCTCTTTTGTGTAAGTTAATTCAAAAGACTTGTCTTCACATTCATAAATTATTCCTATCAATTGTTCTAATCTGCTGTGGTTGCTATCTGTTATTTTCCTCATTTTACTGATTGAAGGTTTTAGTTTTAAGATTGCCAATAGGTCTTTTTAATGATTTCTGTCTTGACAAGTTTCTCATTTATATCATGAAATTTTTTTTCTCGTTTGTTTATATCACTTACCTGCATTTTCCTGCATCTCACTCAGAATTTCCTCTGGATCATTACTTTGAGTTGTTTTCTTTTAAATTGCTATCAAGTCCTGGAGAACTATCCTCCTTTGTAGATGCCATGTTTCCTTTCATACTTCTATCTTGCATTAATGTCTGTGCATCTAGTATAAAAATTATTTCTTCCAGTTTTATGAAGTAGCTTTTGAAGGAAAATATTTTTAAATTTAAATAGAATTTAGGATATTTAGATTGGTGCACTGGGTGACAGAAAGGTAAAACACAAAGTCTCTGTATAATTTCTTCATCTTTGATATCAGCAGGGTATAAGACTGCAGTGGGTCAGAAGGTAGTTATATGACTTTGGAGTTAACATAGGCTTTGAAAGGTGTTTGTCCTCAGACTGCAGAGTTGAGTACTGATTCTGTGAGGCTTGTGGTAGCAGCTGCCATGGTCCCTGTGGAGCAGGATATGGATAGGACAGTTCCCTCTGGACAAATATAAGTGATACCAACGACTGTAGCGCCAGCACCCATGGTTTCTATGCTCCCCAGGATGTGGAGGAAACGTTGCCCAGCATTCTCAGGATAAATGTAGAGGGACATAAGAACTTCCAAAAGCCCACTGGATGAGCACAGGTGGTGCAGTGTCTGTGGCACCAGCTCATGGGCTTGAAGCTGTAAAAAAACACAAATAGAGTTCTACCGTAATTACTGTTGGTGATAGATACTGTGGCACTGTGAGACCTAGGTGATGCTTTCTCCAGGACTCAAGGGACAAGCATCAGTGATGCCAGGGCTTTTGGCACCAGTTCTGTAGTCTGAAGTCTGTGGCTATGGAGAAGTTTCTCAGCCTTTCATTCATGTATAGGTACCAATAGGGCTTGTGGCACTGAAAATTATGCTCCTGGAGGTAGAGAACAATGGAGAGAGATTTGCTAATAAAACAGCTATCACCATGCAAACCTCATAAATTGTTTCATTTCCTCACAGTGTCAAAGAATGAAATTGCAGACAAAAAAGGAGAAAGTTAAGAGTGTTTATTAAAAGAAGAAAACTAGCTCCCAGTTAGAAGGGTCCCAGGCAGGTTTCTGTGTGGCTTCTTGGTCTAGAACTTTTTATGGACAAATAAATCATGGGGCTTGCTCTGTTGTCCAATGGCCATCACAGGTAACTATGAGTTTAAAATGACCAATTGGATCTCAGTCTACCTAAACCAGCTACTCAGCATGCAAAGTTTGAAGAGAACTGATATTAATAGAAAACCAGTTACATATTATTCTTCATTATTAAATTCCCCCAAACTCAGCTACGAATGTAGTAGGCAAAGGTTGCTTTCCAGTTTGCCTGAAAAATTCATTTCCAGATCAAAGCTTCAATTTTACTGCCTATTCTTATTTTCATCTTTATTAATACTGGTGACTCCTCAACTCTACATCAGGCCCTTTCTCTAGCTAGCTGCATACTCATAAGCTGACTAACTGAACTGCCTTTTACTCTAGTTCCTAAAGGCTGAGCATGGGGATTCCTGGGACTGGTGGTTTTGAGATTCATAGTCCTGGAGCTACAAGACAAGGGTGGAGATGAAGAGCTGTGGTATTTACCTATCATGGATGGAGCCTTTCCCTATAGCTTGAATGATGTTGAGGATTTTGGCACCAGCAGTTGTAGCCCCAAAGCTTGAGTTTGGAAAGAGACCTTCAACTTGTAGCAGTGGCTATTTGTAGAGGTTTTGAGTTCTGAAGGTTGGCAGAGGTCTAACGTTAGTATGTTTTTTAGAGTAATAGATTCAGACCAGCCAGATTTCCAAACCGGATTTAAAGCTGATAAGTACGTGGAATTCTTTTGCAATTAGGACTGTGGTCTGCTGCTATTCCAGGGTCCCAGATACTTTTCCACTTCCTTCTATGGGTAGGAATGGGTTTTCTGGTCTGGGAGCCACGTGAGACTTGTGAATTGCTTTGGTCTTTCCCAGTAGGTTGACTTTCTGACTGTGCTGTCCAGAGTTTCTGTCTAAGTTCTCCTTCCCTCTCCTCAAAATACAGTTTCTCCTTTGCTTTCTGGACTCTTCTGTGTGGCCGAGTCACAGGCAGGGCATCTCCATTCAGCCATGTTACCTCCCTCTTAACCAAAAGTTGCCCCCCAACACATTGAGGCTGTTATTTGACCTAAAAAATAAAGAACAACTTTTCACCATTTCCTATTAGGAACAGAGCTGAGTTTTGGAAAATTTTTTGTCTTTAAACATAGATCAAATCTTAGTTTTGCATCAGTATACCTCAGGTATTAGCTGCTGGAGAGACCTATAAATAATTTTTGTCAACCCAACCCTTCATAAAAATCTTCAACTAGTTCCTTTCCAAACCCCTTTCCCGATGAATACTTTCGTGATGTATACAAACTTTTGTCCTAAAACTGACCATGGTTCCAACATAGCAAAAAAAAGTAGAGTACAGATAAAAGTGTATTTTTTTTTCCTTGACCCTCTGTCAAGTACTAGAACTTTCTTTGTAAAATACATCTCATGTTTCTAATGTTCAGAGTTCTTTCTCTTCCTGAGAGTTATTATCAATCCTTAGCAATTATGTGGACTAATAGTTTTTAGAAATGTGTGCTTTCTTGTAGTGCAGCTTTTAAATGTGGAAACACATCCAGATATGCACAGTCTTTTTTTAAAAAATCCTATAAATCAAAATACTTGCAGGTAGACTTAGAGCTTATGTTTAGTAACTGATGCTTTAACTTACTTAGAAGTGACCTAGACATGTACTGAATATTACTTTGGAATAAATAATCTTAACATTTTTTATTAGTAAAGATTTTTTGAAGCTATAAGAAATTCATTTATAAATGCTTACCCTACTTATATTTACCTGGTTCCTACATTCCTAACAATTATTTTAATTGTTAAGCTTAATTGTTAAGCAAATATTGAAGTATTAAAACTGGCTGACATCTTACTAGGTTTATGGCTTGAGAAGATCCTTCTAAACAAGAGCTCTGTAAAGTTAAATACATAGATTTTTTTGTTGATCAGGAGACACAGCTGTTTTTTATTATACTAACAATATTAAGCAAATCTTATCTACATATGATTTTACCAAGTCATATAGATCTTGAGTATTTGGGTTAGTGTTATTTATGAGTAGTCATTTATTTTTAAGTCAACGTGATACAAGATACAGACAATACACAAATATGCATGTAGGTGTAGGTGTAACACATGTACATAAAACATATGTAAAATGTAGACAAAAATCAAAGATCTTACAGTTTTCATTTAGACTCATCATTTGTTAGTTTCCAGAGTTTTTCTTTTGGACTATTAATCTGATTACCTTGTCCAAAGGCCTAAATCATCCCTAATCCTAAATTTGCATTTGTAAAGCTCCACATTTTAAGTTAAACTGGGATGGAAATTTACATCTCAAAGACAGTTTTACCCAAACTTCGTTAAAGGAAGGGTAGAAGTGAAAGTTTGGTGAGGTCAAAAGGCAAGGCTTGTTGTGCAAATTTGATAAGGTTTCCTATTTTAAGAACTAGTTAACAGAGGTGAAATGAAACTCTGTTTTTACAGAAAAGTACTACTTTCAAGAACTGTGTAGTTGATGAGTCTTTCTAACCTATCTCTTTCCTAATCGGATGAAACCCTTTAATGAGTTATGCAAAGAGCATTTTTTCTGCCCACCCAACCTTAGACACTACCTGGGGAAGCCGCCTTTCAGATTGCTAAAGTTTTCTCTTCTTGATTTAATAAATTGCAGGCTTCAGTCATTTTAGAAAGAGTTCTCCCACTGAGAGAAGGAAATGTATGCACTGAGTTTCTAAGAAACCCCTACCAAGAAGATGTCCCATGAACATGGGAGAGGTAGTCTAACAGATGCTTACTTGGAATAGTGTGACTGGGGACTTGAACACTCACAGGATGATAAAAAGAAAAAGAAATCCTTACTCTTGGGATGGTTTTGGTACTCCAAGAGGAGGAAAATCTGTGGGATGGGATAGAGCACAGGGAAAGTGGATCCAGCCTGTGTCTGTGTAAGACTGGGTTTGTTCTCCCATTAATGAACACAGTTCTTCTCCCTATAGTATTATTATGTAAGGTTAAAGGGTCAGTAAGATTAAAAGGAGGAGTCAGGGTGACAGAAGGGTTGAATCTTAACCAGTCTGCTGCCAGGGAGCATCAGTGGCCATGGTATTGTGAGAGCACTGACATGTCTGAAGAAATCTTTATTGCACAGACAAACTTATAAGGAAGAACAGGGTGACCTAAATTTACCAGTTTACAAAAGTTGAGCTGTATTTATGATACAAAGGAATAAATTACAGCCATTTGTGTATATCACTGAACTGTAAGGTTTTTCATTTGCAAGTTTCATGTAGGCTATGGACCAAGTTTTTAGGGGGAAGGGTGTTGTACCACTTTTAGTAGTTAATTTTTAGATGTTTGTATTTTAGCTAGGACAGGGTGCAATAAGAAACTTCCCAGCAATCTGGAATAACAAGATTACCTTAATATAAGCAGAGTCCACCGATGAGAGGGGAAAAAGAAAGAAATTCAAAACTAAAGATGCCTTTGCATGGTGACCTTATAAATTGCAGTTTCAGAATGACCCTAAAGCTCACAAGAAATTTTTCAATTAGGTAAGCTAATCAAATACTAAACTAGGCACAGAAAGCCAAACATGAGGTCACCAGAAAAAGTAATGTTACCATAAACTGTTATTAAAAAGCATTGGATTGATCTCAGTTTGTACTGCCAGAAGAGTGGAGGAGCAGAGGAAGCCCCACCAAAACCACTTTAGAGATTCCAGGGGTCTTTATCTTGAGGACTGTAAATTAAATTTTGCAGATGGTGTCTCCAGGCCTTACTTCCAGGTTATTTCTCTCCTGATTGCAAGGAGTACTAGGACTAAGCAATATCACCAAAAAAAAAAAAAAAGAAAAAAAAAGTTTTTATCTATCTTTGTCCTTCACCCAGTTTTCAGTAATGCAAGCACCCAGTAGGCTATTTGTGAAAATCAAATTAACATTTCCATTGCACCAGGTTTAGACACAGCTGGTCAGATGATCAGGCCTATATACCTATTTCACAGCTAGACCCAGATGTCAGGCCCTTCATAATAAAATTCAAACCAAGTAAGATACCTCTTTCCAAGACTCCTAACTTAGCACAAAAGAAAAGTAATTTAGGAATATCTAGTACCCACCTCACCCCCATTGAGGAAAATGTAAAGCCAACTCATCCTTAAATTTTCCCATCTCCCAAATATTTGAAAGTTGAGATGCCACAGTACGTGTAAAACCCCTTGACACAGAGACATTTCTGTAATAGTCACAGTAACATTAGGTCAAATACAGAGGTTAAGATAACAAGGTCAGTGCCTTCCACGGTGTCTTGGGTGTATCTTGCACATTTATGGAAATGGGGGGCATAAAAACAGTGGGTAATCTACCCTTCTGTGTGTCTTTCCAAATAAACTAACAAAGTTTCTTCCGACACAGGAAGGTGGATTTTATTTTGGGAGTTTCCCTAAGAGGCCATTGTACCTGCTGGGGACCTCCACAGCAGACAGATTATTAGTTGGACCTTTTTAGGCTGGGGGGAACTATACTTTTGTCAGCCTCATGATTAATCACTCACAGAATTTCTACACTGAAAAGATAAACAGTTGCAATGACCAAGAGAAAAATGAAAAAGACCAAATGCCAGCAGACAAAAGTTCTAACAAATATTCTCAAATAGTAAGACTATATCCAAATCCAATACCAGCTCAGAATACACTGAAAGAACATCTCAAAAAAAAAAAAAAAAAAAATCTCGGCTGATACCTACTTGAGGCAGTTTCATGGTGCAAAAGCTATGCATAGGACCAGTCTAAGTGATTCTATTAATACAGACTCAGATTATTCTGAATGACATGTTACACCATAAAAGAAGTTCTAGTCACAGAACCAAAGAAAGTCCTAAGTCATTACATCCATGTACTGTACTTTGGTCGGGGTACAAGGTAGGTGGACTTTAGCAAAATAATTTTTTTATAGCTTTCAGATGTTATAGCATTCTTAGTTTTAGGGCTAATAGAGGATGGAGGTCTGCTAAGCTTATTGATACATTTAGAGAATTTTCTGTAATAGTCACAATAATCTTAGGTCAAATTTAGAAGTGAAGGTAAGTGTTATGGGTAAATAGCATCACATAGCCCAAGATAATTTTACAACTGTTTTTCATAGTCATGTTTTAATCAACTGAGCTAAATGATCTGTAATATATTTAATATTAAACTTCAGATCACATATTGGTGGTACCAGCAATTTTGCTTCAATTAGACTGGCTCTACTGATGGATTTAGAAGATCAAGGCTGTTGTGTGGCCTTAGTTCTGTATGGGAAGAGTAGAACCTGCATTCACCTGCAGCATTCATTCAGGAACATCTTGTGCCAAGGGGTAAAGGGATGGGTCCAGGAAAGTCATTAAATCAGTATTATAGAGTTTCACTCTCTCTTTGAGGAAGGGAGAGAGAGAACTATACTAGAAAAACATCAAATTAAGCTTGGAAAAGCCTAACTTCTTGAAACTGAGATGATTTAACAAATCTCCAACTCAATTTTAAACATAAAATTTCACCTTCTCCAAGGTGAGAATGGGTAGTTGCATATGATTACAATTGTTGTTTCTTTAGTGAAACTTGGTATTTGTAAGTAGAAAGCCTCATGGAAAGAGGCAATTTTAGTAGTAAAGCTGCTCTTGAAACTTGTATAAATATTATTTTGGCATCACCCATGGGAAAAGTTGTCCCATCCATGTTCAATTGAGGGACAGTAAATGATCTTTTACTGACTCACTGCCTTCCATTCCAACAGGTCCTTCGTCATCCAGCAAATCCCAAGCAGTAATCTGTTCATGGTGGTGGTGGACAGCAGCTGCCTGTGTGAGTCTGTGGCCCCTATCACCATGGCACCCATCGAAATCAGGTATATCCTTTTGTGTGGAGGTTGGGCCACGACAGCTGAGAGGAATACTGAGGAACCGGGGGTGGAGGGAGTCCATCAGAGAGGGCAGAGTTGCAGCCATCCCGCGGTTGCAGAGAGAGTTGTAACAGAGTTTCTTACCCAGTTTTGACCTCGAGTTCAGAATAGGAACAATAATTCTTGGAAATATGCCTTAACTACAGTCAACATAATGAATCCCTTAAGTGTGAACGTCTAAAGGCTCAGAAGATCAGAAGGCGTCCAGAATCTTGTCATGGCTTCCATCCTGAGGTAATGCTTGAGAATTCTCCCTGTTCTTCTTTCCCATAAGATTCACAGTGAGAATCTCACAATGGTTAAAGAGCTGCAGCTGAAAAGTTTACTCATGAGAAAATAATCCCTTTCAGGAAACAGAGAAAGACACAGAAAGACCTCATAATCCTCCATGGGTAAGGCCTTGGTGCCTTAGTCTCGACTTAATGGTCTTTTACAGTTATTTTTAAAGCCTTGTAATTTTTCCTATTATAGAGAGCCTATAATTTCATTACATACACTATAGCTCTAACCATGTTGGTTTGCTTTAAATTGAAGTGAAAATTAATTTCTCCTGCTTATTTTCTGTGATAATAGTCTCATAAAAAGTTCTATAGAAAGGACTTGGTAACCCAGAGCTGAAAACTAAGGAAGAAAAACAGATCTGTTTACTTGTACAAAAAATATAATTTATCTATTTTAAATGATAATAAAGCCTCCAATTTATGAAACTTGAAAAATTATAAATAATCAGGTTTTTTAAGTTGATAGGTCACTGAAACACATACACAAATAAACCAGAGTCATAATATTGTAAGTCATTGGATGATCAGGAAACAAGTCTTGATGTCATGTCTCCCTGTAGCTTGCAAAGGCAAAAAACTATTTTTAACTTCATAGCGTCAATCCTGGACACCTTCATCACAGGCAGGGCAAAGCCCCGGCTGATAAGGACTTACACTCAGTACTCTTTGCAGCAGTAAAGAACCCAAGAAGTGAAGGCCTCTCAAAAAGAAAGTAACGAATGAACCAGCCTAGAATAAGAGATGGTGACATTTCTGTCAGTTTGTGGATAAGAAGCATATTGGAGAAAAGAGTAAATAAAACAATTGCATTTTTGTAAAACAGAATCCCCTTTTCCCAAACACAAAAAAGAAGTGTACAAAGCCTCCATGGCCAAGTGTAAGGAAAGATCAGACCCCTTAGCTGCTTCTGAATAGGAAAAACTTGGAAGGTCAGGCTTTCCCTCCTGTGGTGGTCACAGCAGACACTGTTTCTGAGAGCCCAGTAACTTGAAATGCTGTGTGTGTTGACAACTGACATTAAAGCTTCTCCTCCTTCATGAAATTTAGACAAATCCATATCGTATCAGAGAGCTCCCAGAGGCTGGAATGGATGAGGAGAGAGGGCTGAGGGATTAACATCTTGGGAAACAAATGCGTGGCTCTAACCAACCTCTGTCTTCCACACAGGAGAACGCGAGGGAGTGTGGGGGTGCGTGCAGCCTCCAGGCCGAGGCGGCCCTTCTCCTGCTCTCCCTGCTTTCAATACTCTTCTCAAGGTGACACTGACTGAGGTGTTCTCTTGGCATGCTAAATCATGGATAAACTGTGAACCAAAATATGGTGCGACATAGGAGACATAAAATGTAATCCAACCATCAGCAGCTCATGATTTCAAACTGTGCGTGATATAAACTCTTAAACATGTTGACAAAAGTTATCTTTTTACTTTGCCAGTCATGCAAATGTGTTTGCCACATGATAATCATCACCCTTCATCCGAACTGGGACAGCAAGTGGTATAGGCAGTGTCCCTTCTGCTTGAAATCCATTGAAACCAATTTAAAACTGTGTACTTTTTAAATAAAGTATATTAAAATCGTAATTTCCTTGTTGGGGTTTTATTGTCACTTGATGGCTGAGACTACAGAGTTTAAGAACACAGGGTGGGGTGAAGTCATCCATTCCAAAAATTAGTGAAAGATGGCTGTGGGCAGAGAATTTGTTCTAAAGTAGATTCTAGACAAATATTTAGCAGTTGTTTAGATGCTCCACTCAGTTATAAAAATATTTACAGAAGTAAATCAAAATACCATCTACTTGGGAAGAGTTTATTGTTAATTTTTGTTGAACTAAACTTCAATAGAACTCATAATTGGATGGGAACACAGGCTCTCATAAGAGTCAAGGATAGGAAGAAGCCATGAATCCTAGGAATTTATTCTGAAAAGGCTTGGAGGAGGAAAAGGATCACCACGGAAGACTCTCTGGCTGAGTTAGTTGGGCACTCGGATTCTGTACCATACCCCACAGGGGTAACTCTTGAGGTCATCTGTATGAGAGATTCCCCGGGGGAACTTCAAAACACCTAGACTTGCCAGGAGTGGGCTTCTGGTACTTGGATACAGATTTTTGACTCTCCCCACATGCAGTGGAATTGAAATACTGACAGCAAGAACTCCCATGATGCTCTTTGTGGCTTTGTCCTCAGCTCCTAGAACCGTGCACAGAATAAAAAATAAACCGGCTCCTACCAGAGACCCATGCAGCAGCTGCTGTGTCCTGGGGTCTGGCTTCCTAGTGCTCTTGGAATGAGCTGACTTCAGCATGTGAGCTCCATGACCAACCTGAAGCGTGGATCCAGTTCCTGTCTCCTTCTGACAGAGAAACAGAGGCACCAAGGAGGAGAACAATGTTCCCAAGGTCACGTGGTGGTCAAATGACAAAGCAGAAGTTGGAAGCTCAGCAATTTGCCACTGTTGTGAATAGCGAAAGGTAGAGTGCAAGTCATGTTTGAATACTGCTACGCAGTAGAGCCCAGCACAGAGAACTGACACTTTTAAATGCTTCTGGGGAAATACAGTAATGAAGGGATTTACATAAGCGATGATGCATAAGGCCCCACCCCACCTGCCCTCCCTCTCTGTCTCCTCTTTGGTGTCACCACATGCCCCCGCTGGTCATACTCAAGCCATATTGTTCTCCTGCTCTTTAAATATGCTAGGTGGACACCCACCTCAGGGCCTTTGCAAGTGCCATTCTCTGCCTCGAGCACACTTCCCCAAATACTTGTGTGCCTCGCTGTCTTGTCTGCTTCCCTCCATCCTTCCTTCTTTAGCAGCCCTCCCTAACGTCTTTGTTTACAGTGACAGTTTCCATACCCCTCACCCCCTTTGCCTGCTTAGTTTTTCTCCCTAACAGATAGGTAGATGAATAGTCTTTCTCCAAGAAACATAAGCCCAGAAGAGGGAAGACTCTTGAGCGGTGTTCTCACTGTTATGTCCCTGGCTCTGAGAGACTGTCGGAGTCCCAGCAGCCCCTCTGTAAGAATCTAAGCAAATAACCAAGCACAGCAGTAGGAGCGGAGCTGCTGACCCAGGCGGCTGTGCACAGCCCTGTGGCAGTGTCATCCTGCTGCAGAAAATACAGACCAGAAGGACAGTCTGTTCTGTCACTGCTAGGACTTGAAGTAGAGGTCAGTGTGCGATAATGTGATTCAGGTAACCATACGGACTTAGCAGTGAACTTTTTATTCAAATACGTAGTTTATCACTAATTATTAAGAAAACAAAATATGATGTAATCTGTACATCATTATCTATCACAGTTGTTTAAATTACAGGCTGTAACTTTGAATATAATTAGATTCAAAAGGTATCTGCAGCTCAGCTTAGTGTAACACTGTAATGATATTCTCCCAGAAATGTAGAAATGTTTCCTGTATGTGTACCCACGTACATATGTACCCATATAACATTTATCTGTAAATCCTAGGTTAAATTCATAAAAATACAGAATTGCAATATTTATGGAGTTAGACTAGAAAAATACAGCACAAGCATACTGATGTGACATTTTGTAGGTAGCTTCATGTATGACATTTTTATCAGCAGGACTGAAGGGAACAGAATGTTAGAAAACTAAAATATGATGGTAATGGTGTAGTTTAAAACTATCCTGTGCCCAGGGGTGCTGGTGTGTGCCTGTAATCTCAGCACTTAGGTGGCTGAGGCAGGACAGTCTCTGTGAGGTGAGGCCAGCCTGGTCTACATAATGAATTCAGAAACAACCTGAACTACATGGCAAGACTCCATCTCTAAAAACACTCCTCTAAAAAAACCTACTACTCTGTGAAGTCGTTTAGAGTGAGGAATTTAGTAGTATTTAAATTCTGAGCAATGCAGCACTGGGAGAATATTATTGCTCCTGTTGAGAGACTATATAGTTTAGGAAAACGTTCAAATTACAGGCAGAAGAGCAGTGTTTTATTACTATGAGTATTGGAGTGAAAATAATTTAATAGACTGCAATTTGGGAGCCTTTCAAGGTGACTCTATCTGGCACATAGATGCCAGGGAGCAGGTTAGGGGTGCTCCTACCCACACGACTTTGTCATTGGCACCCAACAGGAAGCAGCTGGAATGGGGGGTTTGCCCAGCATCATCTCCCCTACTCAGTGGGTACAAACACTGGACAGCTTTGCCCCCAGGGGCCAGGACAGCACCCCAAGCTCACCCTACAACCAATTATTTCAACTGGGCCCAACATCAGTCACACCAGGAAGCTTGGGCCAAAGGAAGAAATATTTTGCACCATTTCATATAGATTGTAAGAGCACCAGGTACTTATATTATTCCCATTTCACTGAGGAGGAAACTGAGGCTCAATAAGCAAGTTACTCAGAAGGGCTACAGTGAGTGTGACACAGCCTAATTCCACAACTTTCCCCTTAACTCTGACAGCACCTAACTGGCACCAAAGGTCACACCAGTCCTCTGGTTAGGCAGCAGGTCCAGAAAGCAGTAATTCCTAGTGGAGATGCTTTCATTCAACACTGGGGCATACCAAGGCAATATGCCTAACAAATTAACCTTTGTTAATTTTGATTAGAAACAGCAAATTATGGGACTGGGGATTTAGCTCAGTGGCACAGGTGCCTGCCTGGAAACTGCAAGGTTGTGAGTTTGATCCCCAGTACCAAAAAAAAAAAAAAAAAAAAAAAAGAAAAAGAAAGAAAGAAAAGAAAAGAAACAGCATATTATGACGCCATGGCTATATTTTCCTACATTCAAAAGAGTGCTTTCTCATAATGCAGGCTGGTTACATTTAGGGCTCAGAAAACCTTATTTTGTAAAGACCCAGAACATGTACTTTCCAATGTGCTTTAGATTTTGTGGACCATGCAGTCTCTGCTGCAACTACTTGACCTTGCCATGTTAGCACACAAACAACTGTGTTCCAATACAACTTCGTCAGACATGCTAAAATTTGAATTTCAACTCTTTTCCCATGTCAAAACACACTATTGAATTTTTCCTCAAACGTTTCAAACCCTACACACCACCATTAGTCTGCACTAGTACAAAACAGGCAGTAGACAGATTGGACATGTGATGGAGAAATTCTCTGGTGGAGGAATTGGCTGTGGCTAAATTGGGAAGCTCTCACAATACGATGAATTAGGGATGCCCTTGCTACGTTACGGATGTGTACCCTAGAATGTGTCAGTGCTGGGTTTTGCAGCGGGTACAGTTCAAAGGTGACTGCACATTTCACTTCCATCGTACAAACTAGCGTTATGTCAAACACTGTAGAATCTTAAGTGTAAGCTCATGCCTCTCTCTGCATTTAACTACAATATAAAGTGCTTCATTCACTGCAGCGTGCTAGCAGTACGCCTACCTGGATTGCAATACAGTGAAGCGTAAAATTCATACTGCTTCTGCCAGCATCAGCTGCCTCAGAGCAGTTACGTCTCTCAGCCTGCGCCATGCCATGTCTAACCTATGAAGCTGTCTGCCACATCACTGCTAAATAGTCCTGTTGGGCTGCCAGGAATCTTAACCAAAATCCTAAGATCTTATCCTAAACAACACCATCTTGTAACTATCTTAGCTACACGTGGATAACAACAAACTAGTGGAGAGGAAAATGTTTGAGTGGCATCTTCATAATGAAACACTGTCACTCTAGCATGAAATGCCTCTACTGCCTGTAACATCCAGAGGAGTTCTAGGTTACGGTCATGCTGTCCTTACCGGAGTAAATACCTAGAGCGCGCTCTCAGCTGTGCGTCTGAGTTATGCAGCTGCATGGCCTTCCAGCCTCAGCAGTTACGACTGGGTATGTGGCAGCATGAACGGAGTGCTGACCATGGAAAGCCATTTCATTTCTTTGGGGTTCCTCACCTATGAGGGGACACAGTCATGAGAAGGAGTGGGCTAAAGATCAGCAGTCTAAAATTCAGAGGGGTCACACAGGTGGGACAGATAGAGCCATAACAGAAAGCCAGCTTACTGGATCCCAGAGCCTAGATTCTGTTCGATTTGTCTCCATCTTGGTTCCCACCACATCACTTCCTAAGACTCAGGCAAGAGAGAGCAACCACACTGGGATACACTGCACTCTTCTGCACTGTCTAACTGCTGGTGTGTGCCCAACTTCTGTACTATTACACATGCTGTTCCCCAGAGAGACTAACGATGCTTTCCATCCACAGGGAGGTGCACCAGTCCCCCGGCCCGGCCCTTCAGTTTTGGAAGCACAGCATAGTTCGCTTCCACACCCTTCGTCTAGCAATCACAGCGCCCTCTGTGTACCCAGTCCTACCTTACTTCTAGTGATAAGAACAATACAGCTATCAGGCTAACGCTGCCTGTAGTTTTAGGAACAACAATAAAAATGCTACTATGACTCAGACGTGGTGGCTCACACTTGTAAGCCCACAAGGAGAGAGAGGCTGACACAAGACAACTGGTACAAGTTTGAGGCCAGCCTGGGCTACATAGTTGGGTTCAAGACCAACCTAGACTACAGAGTGAGACCCTGTTTCAAAAAACAAAATCAGACAAACAAAACACCCTCTCCTCCAAAAAGTACCTATATGGAGCCCAGCACTTGCTATTTTATCTTGTATTCGAAAAGCCACTTTCATGACTGGATCTTTATAGTAAAATAAAGAAGCATTGCTGCTCAAAAGCAGAGCTGTGGATTATAGGTTCTTTCTTTTAACATCAGCTAACTAGATAAACTACTCACACCAGAACCGCTGAGGTTCTCTGCTATCATTGATCTTAGAAGGAATCCCTTTGCTATTTCACTCTAAGTAGTGTCTACATAGCAAGTATTTGCTAATTCTGATATGTACGGAATTGATATATTGTATTACATTTTAGTTTAATACAGTAATACAGTAATTCTCTGGTTATTTACATTATGAAACCCAATATTTGTAACATAGATTTATACTAGTATTGTATACTATGCTACATAGTTGTGGCATATTTAGAGCATATATGTATTTACCATCAATCTTATTGTTTACCATAATAAAATATATGATAAATTAATATACAAATATTGTGCTGACAGTTCTACATTGTCACTTTAACAGGGATACTATAATACCACAACACATCATCTCTAGTATTAGAATAAATATTATTATACACTGTGTTTTCTTTTAGCTCTACAATTTTAGAAGCAATGCTATAATAATTTACTATCTCCAAAATGGATAGCAACAATTACATTAGATAGATCCATATGGAAATTATTTAGCATCAAATTACTCCTATACTAAAATAGAGCGCACATATTTCCTTAACTTATAGCAATAACAACAAAGCACCTGCTCATAATTTTAGAATTATCTTACTTTTCATCAGTATTATTTTTAGTTTAGCGTTGCTATACTGTACTGTGTCACATTTAACATACTATATCAACACTACCAAAATGAGTGTAGTGAATGTTTTGTCACAGGATCTGTGAAGTCAGAGAACACAGGTCTGTATCACAGCTCTACCTTCCATTTGAATGTGATTTTGTCAAAATGTCTGATGGTTTCCAGGAGCCATGTTCTCACCCACATGGTGGGGATTGCAGCAGAACCCATCTCCCAGTGTTGTGTGAAGTTGAGATGCCATGGTACTGGACATCTAAACCGAGTCGTAACTCCAGCTGCCACAGGATGTGACACACGGGAGCCTAGTCATTACTCTCTGGTGCTTTCCCACGTGATCGGTCGGCGTTTCCAGTACATGATGGCCACGGTCCCCACGGGAAGCAGGTGTATGTCCAGAGCACATCTCAATTCCTTTCCATCGCCTCCACCTGCCTTCCTGCTCCCCTCCCTCCATATCTTCCTTTCATATTTATCTCCCTAGTTCTTACTAGCTGTCCTTTATTTTGTTCTTTATTTATAGTTCTTGTATAAGACATACCATGAGCTGTTTAAGCTTATGTGATGGTTTTATTTCTCCTATTTTAATTGTTTTTACTACTGATGCCTCATTCTGGCAACAATAATACACATCCTGCTGCTCTACTTAGAGACAATTTTATTGCAATGATAGACTACCTATTATTTAAACCAACACTGTGAAAGGAAAGCTGATATATCATTCTGTAATACACTCAACTCCTCTACTTCTGTTTTAATTTTTTTTTTTTTTTTGGTACTAGGGATCAAACTTGTGGCCTTGTGCTTGCCAGGCAGGTGCTTATGCTGCTGAGCTAAATCCGCAGTCCTGTTTTAATACTCTTCATGGAACTATAAATTTAGAGAAGAGTGGCTTTTAGCAACTATTCTTAACACTTTTGTGTTGGATGCCCCTTGAGAATCTAATGAACACTATGGCTCTCCAGAAACATAAGAAACAATATTCTGTACCACGATTTTGAGGCTTCAGGAACATCTGGCTGCTGTAAGAATGTGCATTTCTGAGCCTCACCTCTGGTCTAGTGAACCAAATGCTTCCAAGGTTAATCACAGTCTCAGTAGATGAATCTGGGACAGAGGAAAAGAGGAGATGACTGAAAAGTGATAAGCCAGGGGAAGGAAAATCAAATTCACTTACAGAGTTCTCACTTAATTCATGCTACAGTAGACTCTGGGAACACCATCTTTCCCTTTTCTTTTATAAACTCAAGCTCTTTTTTGATCAAAAATATCCTTCATTTTGGCGTACAATTTCAACTTTTCTATATTTTCTTGACTTTTTGAGGATGGCTGAATGGATTTATCTAATGTATATGTGAAAAGATATTAGATATTACATTTCAGTAAGGGAAGCTGCACTCCCGACAAGTGGGCATTTTCTGATGACTAAACACCACCAATCAGTACTATTGACCACCAGACTTGCGCTACCTGTGCTTCTGAAATTACTCCATCTTACAGAATCAAACAAAAGACCTTGGCTCAAGGGATCAAATAACTTGAGAAGGTTGTCTTTCAAGTCATCTATGCTCAGTAACAAGCAAGACCTCCCCTGGAAATTATGTCATCACCATACTTGGCTGCTGGTATCTACAACATAAACACAAATTCCACTAATTCAAAAACACATGGTAAGAAAATGCAAGAGAGAAGGTGGAAGGGCAGGAGCAGAAAAGAACAAGGCAGATGCACAATTTTAAAAATATAAAAGGTTGAACTGAAGGCCAAAATAGACACAGTTGTTAGCAAATTTAGCCATGAAAATGTCTACAGCAGAACTAAAGGGAGCACAACCAATTATAAAGGGTACAGCAGGGAGAGACTTTAATTTACCTTTCATAGAATATAACAAGTCAAGTAGACAAAAACCTAAATAGGGCTTCTAGTGATTAATTAACTCAAGTAAAAATGTAGGTTTAACTAAAACATATATACATATATCTCCACAAAAAATGTATATATTGAGGAAAAAACTTTGTAAATATTTTAATACTAATTTTTTTGAGACATCATGAGATTGATACAAGTTACCTTGGGTCCCTACAGGAGGAGCTCAAAGTCGTGGTCATTAGTTTCCAGACACTTAGTACAGCAAACTGCTGACGTATGTATACATTTCTTTTTCTTTTTCTTTTTCTTTTTTTTTGGTGGACATAGAATTTGGCTGGAATTTTTGGTGGACATCAGATTTATTTATTTTATAAAATCTTATTAATTTATTGTCATAAATACAGATTAACAGCCAAAAAACATTTAAAATATGTAAGACAACTATACTAAATCAAGCTACACTTTTAGATATATTGTCCAAACTGAATTACAACCATTTTTTCCTCTGTGTTTTCTCCTCCTGTCTCTCTTATTTTATGCTGTATTAATATATATTGTGTTTTTCTGACAGGAGAGACCATGTGACATTTAAGCTTGTGTCTCATTTATTTGACTTAACACTATGGTTTCAAGGTGCTTCATTTTCCTACAGATGGCTTGTTTATCCTGTCGTATGGCAGAGCAGTCATTGTACGCATACACATTTTCTTTATCCATTATAACTAATATACATTAAAGGCTACTGTGAAAGTGCTTCCTCCACTGAAAACATATCATTTATACTCTGTGGCTATACTCTTCCATTTCCTTATTTCATACCTTTCCCAGGAAGGATGAGGGGTACCTGGCATAGCATCTTTTACGGTTGATACATTGTGTCAACTTGAGAAGTTTAGAAGTTTAGCCAAGAGACTCAGCAGGGAGCCAGGGTTCTCACTTTGTAAACATCCCCATCCTGGGCAACTTTTGTTGGCTGCTACCTTGAAGTGTTGCCCTGTACCCTGTCAGCCTGCCTTAGAGCCAGCTGAATATGGACTGAAACCTCCACAAACTATAAGCCAAATAAACCTTTCCTTCCCTAATTTTTGGTGTTAGGTATTTTGTCTCAGAAACAAGAGAAAAGTAACTGAGACTGTATCTTAGCCTACTGAGGTTGCCATAACAACATGCCATGACCCAGGTACCTAAATAGAATGTATTTGCTCACAGTTCGAGGCTAAGAGACCTGAGTTAAGGTCCAGCAGTATTAGTTTCCCTCTTCCTCACTTGTGGATGCCCGACTCTTATGGGTAGACGGAGGGAGACTGACAGGCAGAGAGGGGAAAGGGTCAGGAGAGCAGGCACAATCTGTGGCGTCTCTTTCTCTTGCATAGAGGTACCAGTTCTCCCAGAGCTGAGCTTTAATCTTGTGGCCCCTTGTGTTAAACTTAACAGCCTCTTTAAAGGCTGTCTCCAGAATGAACACATGAAGAGTTGAAGATTCAGTGTATGAATTTTGACAGGGAGGTACAGACAGTCTACAACTTTAATCAGCAGCAGCCATTCTTTATCTGAGGAGTGTCCCTTATACTCACTAAGAAATCTTCCCTAAGCCTCTCTGGTAAAAGCACTCTTCGTAGTAAATAAACATAATCTTCTCTATGCATCTGTTAATTGGACTTGTATCACAGTTACTTTGCCATGTTGCACTAACCAATTAAAATCAAAATAATAGTGATGGTGATGGTGACGGTGACAATGTGGATTGTGATAAAGGGGGCCAAGTGAACTGAGAGGTTAATATGTTCTAAATGTAGCGCTAAATCTTTACACACCTAATCATCACCCCACTATACTTATCCTAGTTCCATGAGAATAAGACACACAGAGCTCTGACAAGTAACTATCTAAGGTCAAAAGTCAAATCCTAGACAGTTTCATTCTAGGGCCCTTGATCTGAATGACTGCATCTCATACCAGACTTAAATTACATCATTCTTCCTGGCCGAGCTTGTTTAATTCCTATTTTGGATAAGAAGTACATAACTAATGCATTAATCCAACCAGCTCCCTAAATAATTAGCAATTAAAACAGCATGAAGACATCTTTTAAATGCCAAACGATGTTCCATCTCTCTGCTACTAGAATGACCACATTCTGGACTTCTATTCAGAGGAAATAAAATCCCATAGAATAATTCTTTCATGGGGTTTCCTCACCAGATTCTCAGTGGGACACTGAATTCTTTAATTTAGGACGGGCCCGATAGTCATGTGGAATTCTCGGAACTGCTGCGATTTGAATTAAAATCCCACTTTTTCATACATAGGAGGTTCCACCTTTGCTACTGTCACTCTGAGTGGGTGTACATGTGGTCACCAGTGTTCTTTTCATGGCAGGCTGCTGATTCAGAAGGACCAAGCTGACATGCAGTTTACCAGGCACAGGTGCCACAAGGAAAAGGACCAGAAGCAGCTTGAAACCTTACCAGCTAGAATCCCACAGCAGTGCCTCTTCCAGAGCCCACTGTCACAGTGTTAAACCCACACACAAACTGCCTTTCGGCCCTCAGTCACACTCACTGGACAAAGCTTCAACTTCTGGTTAAACACAGCTTCTTCTTTACCCTGCAGTTCTCCAAGCTGCTGCAGCAAAATACAAAACCAGCTCACTACTTCAGTCTCATGAGGACCTCTGACATGGGTGCTGCCCACACTGAGGTGATCTCACTGCATGCCCCTTGCATTCGCCTTCCCCATCTTCCAGTTCCTATGCCACACCTTCTGGGCTCTGATCTCCATGCCCTGGACAACTGTGGAACCATCAAATGGGGATGCTGCCACCTCCTCACAATCTGCTGGCCTGCCTCATCTGTTTTCTCTGTTCCCTCTTAGATGCCACTATAAAGCATCCCTGTCCTATGAGGCAGTCACTTCTGCCTGGCCTGTCTCCCGCTGCTCCACACCTGGTGTGGACCGTGCCCTCGTGTTTGGCATCAGCCGTTTCCTCCTCTCACCAGGATTATCCCTGCCCAAGTGGGTGGCCCTTTACACTCTGCTTGTAAAAGAGCTTCTCTTGACACACCTCCTCTAACAGATCCCCATTCCTGTTCCGCCCTGCACAGTAAAACCTCTGAAATCACTCAGAACACTGCCTGCCTTTTCTTTCTGGTAACACTCTTTCCTCAATAGACGCCAGGACAGGTTGCTTCTCCTGCACCAAGAGCTTTTTTTTTTTTTTTTTTTTTTTTTTTTTGAGGTATTCAGGGCCTCTGTGGCAGTGGTGGTGAACCCATGGCATGCGTGCTATAGCTGGTTGTTTGTTATTACTGAAAGCTTTAAAAGGTTCACCATCACTGATCTATGGAGTGCACAAAGCTGTCTTCTTCATTTGTCTGTCTTCAGCAACGAGAATGAAAGTTCTGTAACTGAACAGGAATTTGATTTTCCCTGCTTACTCATGGGCCCGGCCCTCGTCAGATGCCTGTACATACACAGGTGTCACAAGCACCACCAGAGTGAACTCTATGGGAACATCCTCATCTTCAATAGAAACTTGGCCCTTGTGGCCACTGCCTCCTTGTTCGTGCAGCAAGGATGTCAATGCTTGTGCCATTCCTGAGCAACCTAGGCCCTGGAATTCAAGACAGTGCATTTTTACAGTTTCTGTTGGATACACACTGATCGTGTTCCAGCTACCATCGCAACATCTAATTTATCCTCAGAGGCACCAGCGACTAGAGATTTCTTCCTATTTGTGAAAGAGAAAACTAAGGCACATGGAGGGATGGTCAGAACCTGAGGTCCCATGGGTAGCTAGCTGTAGGATGGGACTTCATCCCCTGCTCTGCCTGTACAGTGGCCTCTCAGTTGTCCACTGCAACCTGATGTTAGCCTGGAAGAGTGCATCCTGGGTGGGCATGCTGCTGTCTCTGTCAGGTTTCATCTGCACGGTCCCAGCTCCTGGTTGGAAATATTTGTTTGTGTCCATCCACCCAATCTACATTGATGAAGTTCAGAAAACAGAAATATCCCCATCAAGGTTGCCCACACCAAGGCTGAACTGAAGGCTCTTTCTCAGTAGGGTTCAATATCTGAACTTTTAGAGTTTGGAAGGCTATCTCTTAATTAAAACAAAAGAAAGACACACCTGCCCATGCCTGGAAGTGACAGGAGAAATAAAAATAACAGGAAGCAGCATCTGTCATGTGCTTACAGTGCACCTGAGATATCACTGAACACACTGACTGTTCACAGTGGCTAATGGGATGCAAAGGACAGGATCTCACTTCAGTGCCCACCTGGCTTCCCAAGAAGAGCTCAGACCTAACCTTCCAGAAAGAGAAATCATCTCTCCTCGCCATTTCAACTTGCCATGCAGAGAATGCAGCTCAGCGCTGTCTCACTGTACTAGAGAGGAAGTCCCTTGGGGGAAAGGGAAGATTTTTCATTCTGTACACGATTTCTATGGCTCACATGGTGGCTAGCAAAGAAAGATCCCATGACTCCAGGCCGATCACCTCCAGTCCCTCCAGCCTATTCTGCTTCCCTCATTTGACCCCTCCTTTACCATCCCCTCTCCCCTACTTGCTGCAAGCCTTCATGACCCCTCCTTGAAAGGACAGCCTCAAGCTCAGGTCAGCACACAATCTTCTATCCCCATTTTTACAGGATTAGAAAAAGATCTCCTTAGAGGACGTTGATGGGTAAGATCGATCACAAAGGTCAAGGATGAGCACGGTGCCCAGTACACAGAAAGCAGGCACAAAACTCACCTATGATTCCAATTTATGACATAGCTGCTACACATCAGAAACAAAAATTTACTGACAGACATCTTGGCTTATTGCATTTTTTCAATTTAAGACCCTCCAGGGGCCTCCTGCGTTCGCCACATGGAGCTCTGCGATCTCAGCATGTGGCCATGCCCAGGCTCCCCACACCCCCCACGGTTCCCGCAGTGCCAGCTTTCCTGCCTGCCATCCACACTGCCCACATACTCGACTGTGAGCGAAGAAGTCTTCGGCAGAGCCTTGCGTCACATCTTCCTGATCTCAAATAAACATCCCCAACCACATGGTCGGCATCTTAAGTGGATGCAGCCCAGTGCCCCACGGATGTGTATGAAAACCATTTGGGCAAAATCATGGGAGACTTAACACCGTGGAACCTTCCTAATGAATTGCAGTTTGGAACAAACCCTGCCTTTTGCCTTTAGAAGGAATGAAATTATTCTAAGGCCTGGAGGTAGGAAGTCAGCTGGTGCAGGGAAAGTGAAGGTGCTGTAATTCCTGAAGGGACGGGATGAGGCCTTTGGAAAAAAAAGTCTCAATACACCAGAATTAAAGTGCAACCTTTGCAAACGCGTGAGATGATGGGTTTGGAATTAATTAGGGTTGAGTCCTTTCCAGTTACCAGTAACATAACTCTTCTATCCATTTTGCAATCATGACTCAGTGACTCCTGAGAACGCCACGTTCAAACAGGATGGGAATTAAAGGACAGCTTTTGTAAATATCTGAAATTGCTAGTTTAAAATTAATTTGACTTGTCTGCTTGCTGGTTTCCAGTAACTTAAAGGAGCTGGAGAGTTTTCTGAAGTCATATATACCAGCTTCCATCTTTGAAAGACTTCATATGGAGAAAATGCAGGGTGGAACTTGGTTTACTCATTGCTAAAGACATTCTGTGATAACAGAAAAAGGGTCAACAAAGACAAAATGAAGTGGGCCTTTGATGTGATAAATGACCATGTGTAAACACTGCAATTCAGTTACACGTGTGGGATGCTGGACTGAGTTCTGCTGTATCTGACCCATTTTTATAAACAGCTCTATAAGACACAGTCACACACTGTACAATTCACTCACTCAGATTATGTAATTCAGTAATTTTGGATATTGGCAGACTCAGGGAACCCTCACTACAATCTAATCTGAAAACTTTTTCATCACCCCAAGATACCCGGTACCCATCAGTAGTCACTCCCACTTCCTGCCTCCGCCTAGCTCCAGTGCTTGGCAACAACCAATCTCCTTTCTGTCTATAGATTTGCTGATTTCAAACATTTCATACAGATGGGGTCATGTAAATATGTGGTCTTCTTGGTCCTTTAGGCACTTAGTATGCTTTCAAGTTTCATTCATGCAGGAGCCTTTCCAGTACTTCCCTTTGTATTGATGACTGATACTCCACTGCATGACAACCACATTTATTCTCTTACAGGTTCATGGACATTTGAGTCACTGCCCCTTTTTGGCTATTATGAAAATGCTGTTCACATGAGCATATGTTTTTAATTCTCTTAGGTAGACACTAGGAGAAAAATCGCCCAGTCACATAACAACACCAAATTTAACATTTTGTGGGCTACCAAATTATTTTCCAAAGAGGCAGAAGCAAGAAAGTCTATGCCAATGGGGTGAAGGAGCTGTGTTGATAGGTTGAGTGTTCTACACTGGAGCTGAGAAGTCATGCTCATAATAAAGACCAGGGCTGTCCTAAAAAACACCACAGCCATCCTCAGCGACATGGAGCCCCTGAGCTCCTCCAACAATAAGCACAGTCGAGTACATGCCAAAAAGCCAGCATGACTAGTCTCTCTTAGAGATTAAGCAGCACATGTCTTCTCCTCCAGAGCCAGGAAGTGATGCTCAATATAAGGACCAGAGTTCCCCGAAAGTGAACCACAGCCACTCTCACCAACAAGGTCCCAAGCTCCTCCGACAACAATGCTCGAACTCACACTGGGGAAGCTAATCATGACAAGCTCCTCCAGAAGAACCGATGGCTCAAACAGCAATACTTAGAGAAACCCACAATGCCTCACTCATCTTTTCCATGTCTCTATTTATGCAGGCAACTTTCCTCAGGTGGGGAATCTACACTCAGCACCATGCTGATTTAATTCAGCTGGCATTAAGTTGACCACCAGATTTTAATACATAACCAATGCATTCATAACTGGCCTTCCTAGTCCCGTTGTCCTGCCCCAGCTCTCCTGTCTGTTAGGCTTTTCTATTCACTTGGCCCATGGAAGCAGAAACAGATTCTTCCTAACTCTGTCTTCTCACCTTTTGTGCAGGTCCTTTCACACACTAAGAATATCCAAGTCTTTGAAACTGCTTTCTCCATCACAAAAAGCCTGGATCATGACTCCATCATCTGTCCTGGGGACTCTTTCTACAGCCTGGTTCACTCCCTTGCCTCCTTTTGGGCCCTGCTAATGGAAGACACAGAGAGGACACTTCGATAGGAGGCTAGGGATTGTCGGCCCTGGTTCTGAAATCACATTTTCTTGGTTCAAATCTTGGCTCTGTCCCTTAGCCACTCTGCTTAACTTTTTTTCATCTACAAAGTGAGCTGAGAAGAAGCTGCTTGCAGTAGTTTTGCACCTTCACATTTCAAAATGGGAAACTAAGTTTAGAACAGCTGGCTATAACTTCTTTCAGGTATTGTTTCTCCACAGCCACTCATAAGCTTGGCTGTGGGCTCATCCTCAGCTGGCAGCGTGCTCAGCAGGCTCTCTGCAAGTCCCACCTCCGTTCTCACAGCTCCCAAGAATGGTTACATTGCTCTGCCCCACTTTGTAGCCAAGATAAATGAGAAGGTAAGTCAGCTGTCTAAGATCACACAATAAGACAGCAGCAGAGGAACCTGGACATGCTCCCAAATCTCTTGGACACCAAGTCCTAAGCTCTTGGCTCTGCCTCTGAACGTTTTTGAAGAGGTGTCTGCAGACAGACATTCTTAAAGGCAGTCTGGGAAGGAATTTCAACTCCTTACTTCATGTTTATAATTCCTAAACAGAATACATCTTCCATCTGGGAAGTCTTCACATTGTTATCCAAACATCCCAAAATTCTTGGGACTAGGGCATTTTAAATGTAGTTTCTGAAAGGTCTTGCTCAGCAGAAATAGTTTTTCTAGGGGGTAAGTGTCTTCCTTTGCTAGTGAGACTATGACCAATGAATTCATGTAGTTAAAATGAAAGAGCCTTAGATCCAGCTTTCTTCCTTTCCCAGACAGCCCCTGAGATGTGCTAGGAACCAGGGCAGAGAATGAACACAAGAAGAGACATCATTTACTCTCTGACAAAGGTGCATGAGCATCGGTGAGTGACTCAGGAGCAGCATCTTACAACACAGGAGAAACGCATGCCACACTGTGAACACAGGGGGGTCTTCGTTATCCAGAAATAACTGGTCCTGGAAAAAATGCTACTTAACACGGATCCATTAAATCTAGGGACTAAATCTGCAAAATAAACTGTGAAAACAGCTACGAGGCTGTAAGTCGAAAAAGCTTGCAATCATGAAAACAAGCTTATTTTATTTCACATTTAATTAAACAGATAAATTAAAACTTTGCACTCAGAATATAAATTGTCATTTCTGTTTTGACAATATTACATAATGGCATTTTCCCCTCAAGCTTTTATGGACTAGAGTCTGTCTGTCTCTGTCTCTCTCAAAATATTCAAGGATTTCACAAATTTTCCTGAGGGCCTTTTTTCTTAATTTTTGCTCTTCCACTCATTCTTTTTTAAAGCTCTAATTACATCCTCAATTGAGCTGATTTTTCTTTCTTGGTTAAACCCTGTCCAATCCTCCTTGCTCTGTGGTTTTCAGCATAGTTAACTTGATTCTTTAAATTTCAGGGATTCTAAGAATGTTTGAATCTCATACACAGTTTGCAATTTCATTTTCAATATCGTTTGTGTTGTGTTGTTGGTTGTTTATACCATACAATCACCATGACACAGATCAACAAAGATGTTGACCAGCTGGGTTGGGATAAGAAATGATGTTAAACAGAGCAAGTTGTGTGAGGGGATAATTTTAATGGAGGGTATTTTTATACTATGCCTTTGTTTCCTTGTGCAAACTGAGTCTTGGCATTTCTCCTGATATAACATGCTTTTAACCGGCACATGGTTTCTCCAAATGCTGGACACATGGTCCACTCTACACTCGGGTTATATTGAAGGCTTTCATATTACCTGGAGTTTGCTGAAATCTAAACCTTTTTGCTATGATCAGAAAGACCCAATAGGCTCTTTCAGGCAGCCCTGGTGTGACCATCCTTATCCTCATCTTATACTTGTCCCTTGCTTTCTTGGTTCTAGCCATACTTTTCTTCAATGCTGGCCAAACACTCTCTGGCCTCTGGACTTCACATCCATACTGCTCCTTCTAATCAGAATGCCTTTCCCACAGCTGAATCTCATTCATCAGTATCAGTGCAGATCACCTTCTTGCAGAGAGGTCTGCCCACCACTTCCCTGAAAAGGCAGCCCCTCCCATCAATCCTTTGCACACCTCCCATTTATCTCTTAGCAGTGTTCAATAAAATAGAGATCTTATTTTCTTACTTCTGCCTCCTAGTCTAGGACATGAATTTGAGAGTAACAAGGACTTTCAAATACTCTCCTTTAGAAAAAGCCTCGGCACCCAGCTCCACCTGGGGAACCCAGGTATCTGGCCCCTTCTACTGCAACTGACTGACAACCAACCAGGGAAGAAGCCAGGACTCGATAACCAGCCCTTCTCTCTCCATTTTCTCTCTGTCTCTTCTTTGTCTTTTTTTCTTTTGTTCTTCCTGTTTTTCTTTTCTTCCTTGTTTTTCTTTTTCTCTTTTATAAATGGCTGGAGAGAACTCCAGCCACAGAAAACTAATCCTATCCCCCAAACCCAGAGACCAAGTTCAGATAATCCCTCAATTACTCCTTCATTCTTTCTATTCTACACCCTTCTGTTTCCCAAACCTTGCATGACCACCCTTCATCCTCTAGCCTTGCTTCTACTTCTTTTCCAATTATCTTTGTGTTATACACTACTCTCCCACCACAGGGTAAAACCACTTACTACTAAAGGGAAATACTTCACATACAAACTCCTAATTTATGATCAATTCTGTTCAATATCTACAGCCCTTGCTCCTATGGCCTAATGTACAAAATCAATAGTTACCACAGTTTGACAGTTTCTAAACTGTGCTTGATGCTATTGTTATTGCCAATTTACTACTTTAGCTAGGATGTCATATATTTTGTAATCAATAGTCCTCCCTTCTTTAACAACACTGGGAAGCTCTCGGGTAAGAACTGCACCACAAGCCTACACCAAAGGACTAGGGACTGAACCAAACAGGTACCAACATCCCACTCTTAATTAGTTGGGAAGGTAGGATCTTGGGACAGATGCAAACCAAGAATTTCTTGCACGTAGAAGACATCCCTGAAAGAACAGACTTTTTCCAAAAAGGCCCTGACACAAGTGATACAACTGCCTACAATAAAAACTCAAAAGGATAATTACAGAAAGCAAAATAAATAATTTTCTGAAATAGAAAATGACTAGATAAAACAGCAAAATGCAATTTCAGACAACCAACCCACAAGACAAGTCCTGGAGACATCAACATAGAATAAATTAGAAAACACAAACCTGAAATTTCTGAAATGATAGCAACCAAAGTAAAGAAAGAAATCCATGAGGCTATAGAGGAAATGAGAGCAGAAATAATTTCTCAGATAAAAAAGGAAATGCTGACATTTATAAAGGAATTGCACAGAAAATCTAGAGTTATAAGTAGATAAAAAAATAGATGATGATATGAAGAGAATGGAAACCATGAATAGTCAACATAGGAAACAAATAGAATGCATGAAATGGATTCAACAGATATTCAGAATATTAAAATTTCCATTGAAAGCTGGAAAAATCATTTGAACAAAAGTGAAGACACATTTTCAGATCTTGAAGACAGGACTGTGGCTCGTGGCAATGAAAGGAAAGATCTCTTGAAAATAACATAAGATCAGGATGTAACAATTCAGCAGCTACAAGATGCTGTGAGAAAAATAATATAAGAATAATTGGTATCGATTAAAAAACAGGAATCAATGCAAATGACATAAAAATTATTTGCAGAAGTAACAGCAGAAAATTTCCCAAGCATGGGAAAACAATCTGACACTCAAATAAGTGAGGCATATAGGACTCCAACTAGCCATTATCAAAATAAATTACACCAAGGCATATAATAATAAATGTCCCAGAAATTCAACTCAAAAACAGAATATTAGAAGCTGTTAGAGAAAAAGAACAAATTACCTATAAAGGAAAGCCCATTAGAATCAAAGCAGACTTCTCAACACAAACCTCAAGTCAAGAAGAGCTTGAAGTATTTCAAGTCCTGAAAGAAAACAACTTCCAACCCAGACGAATGTATCTGCAAAACTATCTCAGAAATAATAGAAAAATAAGATAGTTGCATGACAAAGAACAACTGCAGTTTGCAATTTGCAGAGAAACGCAGTAACTCAACTTGAAGAATTTCATCACTCCCTCCCTGGTAGCCTCTAGAAAACCTGTGCTTCTTTCTAAGACACAGCGGCCTGGGTGCAGCACGAAGGGAAGGATTTTGAAGGGGCGCCCAGGAGCAGGGATCTGGGGCTCCATGTCAAGCTAATCAACTTGTTTTTCTACTAAAGAAGTGGACAAGAACTTGTTTGGACATGACTTTTGTTCACTTTTGGTCAGCACATTCAAAGATTTTTCTGAAAGGGCAATTTTCCCTACTTTTCTAAAGGCTAAATAAAATTAAGACAACCATGAGAAAAATGCTTCATTGTAATTCCTGCCATACTGGAGGCTCCAGATCAGGTTCTGGTTGGTGTCTCTGGAAAAGAATAGTAAAACTAAATAAAATAAAGATTAGGAATCCATGTTTTCCATTGCTGAGACTTCAGAAACTTATAAAAGCATTTGTTTTATGAGAACACTTAGCAAAGCACTGCCCAAGTCCATTTTAAAGTCTTGAAATTCCTTGACATATGGCAGTCATTATGTGTGCTCAGCTGTCTATCTTGCACAACTCTGCTTCCCTCCCCTGAGGAGAGCATTTCTGGGGCTCTACACTTCCATATTTTACAAGAACCACTTAGCAGCAAGGAAAGCTCAGAGGCAGTCTCAGGAAAAATAAGCCTGGTCAACACTCCAGGAATGCCAAAGCATTTTGTCTCAAGATGGAAGGCTTGAGGCAAGGCTGGTTCAGATTAGAAGGGGCACACATTCTTGGTCAGAGCTTTGCTTTAGAAAAAGGCTTAATGACTCAGATATCTTAGACAGCAAAGTGGAACACATTGTCTTGCTTGGCCTTTTCTGTAAACAGAGACATGAGTCTCAGTGGCCTGTTGGGACGTTGTGGGGGTTCCTGATCACCGGACGATACAAGTAATCAAAACACTTGTCAAGGTGAGCTTTTCAGTGTGTCTCTGTAGGTCCCTTTGTTTTGAAAATGTGACAGACTCCTCAACACCAGCCGGATCAAGGTAGAGTCAGCATCTTCCTGAACTCTTAGAAGAGTGGATGAATATTTCCCCAACAACATGCTGCTTCATCCTTACCAGGGGACAGATGGTAGTTCATATCTATCCCTATTATTGAAAAGCATCCCTACTGCAGTTTTGATGTGGTTCTCAGGAAAATCACCCAAACTATCCCAAAGAAATAAAAATAGTTGAATCCAACTGTAAAGGCAGTGTAGTCTAGATTCAACTAAATTATGGAAGCTAATACATTCTTGATATCCCATCTTGGCACAAAACAGGATGGGTGAGACCCACAAGAAACATATGATGCCCCACTTTAGAATTTGCGATCTGTCAGTGAAAGCCATTCTCTACCCCAAAATCCCTGGAAAGAAATTCATATGGACATTTGTTTCCCCCAAATATGAAGAGCTTCTATTAAAAAGAACATACATAACATCCTTCAACTCTCTGCTAGTGGAAGCATAAATTATTACACTCTTTCTGGTTGTCAAAATTGCTTTTTTAAAAGTGCATACTTTTAAAACTTAACAATTCTACCCCTGTGGCATTTCCTAAGGATATCTTACTGGAATAGGTAGGGGGTGTGTTTTTCTCATCATTTTTTGATCTCCTGTCAAATTTGGGCTTCCTAAAGAAAACTCCAACTGAAAAAAAACCCTGAGTTCAGATGCACTGCTTTCCTGAAACCCTCATAGAGCTTTCAGAGGAGGACTGCGCCACGTGACAGAGCGGCACAAACCCAATATTCTCCTGGGAATGAGGCGCCCACTACACCTGCGTGGCTTTGCAGTTTCTCTGTCCAAAAACCAGTGGCTCCATTCTCCAGCAATCTCTTCTCAACTTTCCCAAGTTTTCTCTTTGCTAAGTTTTTTTTTTTTTTTAAGTCAATGAATGTGGCATGATTCTTTTCTTCTGATTGCCCTTTCCACCCAGTTTTCTCATCAGCCCAGTAAATCAAAGGACAATAGCAACAACAAAACCCTTCGGATGCAAGATGGAGGAAAAGAATATGAATGTTCACTGAAATGTAGGCCTGTCATTCACAGTTTTTAAAAAGATACACAAAGATTTAGGAGGTGTTAGTGAAAAATTAGAAACAAACTCAATGTCTTTTAATCACGGATTATATGAATAAATTATATAGTTGTTAAAAATTGTGTTTGCAAGTGATTTTCATTGCTTCGGAAATGTGAATGGTGTATTAAGTGGAAAAATAAATGCAAATTTAAATCCAAATAAACATTATATTTTCCAATTATGAATAACTACATGCATGTTAGCATATGAAATAAAGGAACTATAGTTCCTTCCAACATTTTAAGAGTGATTATTTTTGGACTATGGGGATTATGAGCACATTGTTATATTAAAATAGTTTTGTACTCTGTCCTAGTTTTCTAATTTTTTCCATCATTCTATTAAAGGCTTTCTACAAAGGCCTAGAACCATTCTAGGGCAGGAGACACAGCTAAAGACAAGCTGTACACAGTCTATGTCCCCTAGGTAAAAACGCTTTTTAATGCGGTAAAGTCTGAGAGTAGTAATATCACCGGCTTGTCTTTTAACCTGGTATCCATGCATCCCTTTTCTAACAAAACCGTGTTCTAATTTCTCCTTCTGAAACCAGTATTTCCTGTTGTCAGCTGGGTAGGTTTCAACTCAACTCCAAGTGATTCAGCTCCAAGTCCAGGAGTGTGATGGGCTGGATGTCTGTCTACTTTCTCAGGTTCTGATTTTGCAAGCTTATCCTCCACATGATGGTGTTACGTAGTGAGGTGACTGCGATGACACCTTTATAAAAGAGAGCAAGAGAGCTGCCCTCCTTCCCCCAGGTGAGGATACAGAAAGCTCCAGCTACAAAACGTAGCCAGGGAACCACCCCAGACTGCGAATCTGCCCACACCTTCCTTTTCAGCTTTCTGGCCTCTAGAGTGAGTGGTGAGTTTCTATGGTTTAAAGCTACCAGGTCTGATGTACTGTGTTTAGTTACAGCAGCCTGGGCAGATGACAACAAAGAAAAGCCCACCAATCACTCCCAAGCTAAAGCCACCAATCACTCCCACTCATAATAGCGCCAAAGACTGACTTGTGGAAAAGCATGGGAACCATTCTGATGACCCAGACAGCATTCTAGGATGCACAGAGGCCGTGCTAAGAAAAAAATGTCTATTCCTCTACACTTCGTGGTGTAAGGACAAGAGGTCAGGAATATTTTGCAGCCACACAGAGACTCTCTAGAAAGGCTGGAAGGGCTAATAAAAATATAAAGGAAGTGAGATCTTGGGGAATGACATTCTTTGGCACCTGGATTAAGCTTTGCCTGAAGCTATACTTTGGACTTTTCCATTACCTGAGCCAATAAATTCCTTTTATTGTTTAATCCAATTTAAGTTACTTTTCAGTTGAGTGTAGCCTAAAGAAATCTAACAGGTAGGCTTACGTAAAGCCAACTGTTAGGGAGAGTGAAGAAAAAGTACCCTGACTGAGACTCAAATCCTGGTCTTTCCCTAAATAGAAACAGTAATTCAAATTAGTCCTTTCCTACTCTGAGCCCCACATCTGCAGAATGAAGCAGCTAGAGCAGAAGAGCATTTTCTAACCCCTAGGCAGACAGACCATGCTGGTAATGAAAACGCAGCTACCAGATCTCAACTTCGAAAGAAAAACAAGAATATCAGTGTAAGTTTTTATACCATTCATTTCAGAACATTCATTTTACTCTTTATTGTGAGATCATAAAAATATAGGAATACTAGTACATGAGTATTTTATGCCCTTAACTGGTAAGATGAAAAATCCTAAACGTTCCATAGCTCCCTATAACTTAAATTGTTGAATTGCCTCTTACTCATGAAATCTCAAGATCTGGCGTTCCACTAGCCAAATAATCTTTTATGGAAACATTCGTCCATACTCACTCAACAAGTTTACTATTTTACAGGGGTGTCGGCTTCAACAAGTGTAAATAATTTAATATGATTAATGCAATTTTTAATATATTTGAAAATGCTTCAAGTTAGCAAGAGCTATCAGGATAAAGAGGGTGAAATGTCAGAGAAGTGTCTACTTTGGATTCTTTTTTACCTTAAAGAGGAAACCAGTTAATTGTGCTTGTTTTCTTTTCCAACTAGATGGAGCCAGCACATAAATATTGTCAAAAATTCTCTCCATATAACTTTTTAAAGTCCACAATTATCAAAAAATTGAGCATCTAATTCCCATATTTATACAGTTGTCCAAGGACAATAATTAACTATTTGCCTTCACAAAGGAAATCCTCTGTATGTCACAGAATCACACTATTTCTCTAGGGTTTTCATTCCACATTCCTGGAGTGAGTTATGATTGGTTTAGAAAGTTGTAAATCCTTTTTTTTCTGTCTTCCTGAGATAATTGTCTGATTTTAAGATTAATAACAGGTTTTCTTGGCCTTTCCCTGTAGCATGTCATCCTCCTCCTTGTGAGTGTGGAATTTCTTTTTTAGGTTTTTTCTTAGTTTAGAAGTAAAGCAAGTGCTACTTTCATGGAGTGAGCTGAACCATAGAAAGATGATAAATATGTACTCCTGAATTCAGCATGTTTTTATCCAAAAAAAAAAAAAAAAAAAAAAAAAAAAAAATCACAGCAGTCTCCAAATAAAGGAGGCCACTGAAATGCTCCAAATTGCTAAATTTTAAGATTGGTTTGATTCTAGATCTGAGGAAATGAGAACTACATTTTCTTAAAATTATGTTTTGTTTTTATATTTTGAATTTCGAAATGATCACAAGATATGGAGGAATTGCAACTAGGCCACGAAGGACTTTTCCTGAGTCACGTGAGCCTGATGTCCCCTTGCTGGGCAGTATAATCAAGGATTTTTTCTTACATATCACAATAAAGCCATCAAGAGCACGAGATTAAAAACAACCATTCCATCTTTGGATCCTGTGCAAGTCTCCCCAGTGGCCCTGATAATGCCATTTAGAGTAAACTGACCCATTTTGGAGCTGTAAATTAAATTGTCGTGCTTCTTAGAATGGCAAAGTTATTCAATCGTTCCTCCTCCTCCCCCTATTTTCTTCCATGCTAGGATTGAACTCAGGGCCTTGTGCATGCAGGGCAAGAGCTCTTGTCACTGAGCCACATCCCAGCCCTCTTTCCACTTTTGTGACACTGATACTTTGAAGATTATAAGCAGATCACTTTTAGGATGTCATTAATTTGTGTTTGTGAGGATCAGGTTTAGGCCACGTACCTTTGGTAGGAAAATCAGAGAAATGGCACTACAATCCTGTCATATCCTATCAAATGGCACATAGGTCCAGATTGTCCTATTATTATCATGTTGATTACTTAAGATAGTGGCTATCCACTATAAAATAACCACTTCTCATTTGCAATTAGAAAGTATTTTGAAAACGATACATTGACACTATGTAAACAGCCAAACTTTTGATTTATTCATTTACTTATTCACTTGTTTTTTTTATCAGTATGGAATAAAGTTAATATAGTGGGTTATAATAAGTTGTCATTATTTATTTTTCTATTGAAACACTCTCTAATTGAGCAATTCAAGCTATCTTTGGTGTGTGTTTGGGTTTCTCCAACATTCTCTGAGAAGCTTCTTACTTTTAGTCATCATAAGAGCTTCCAGTTTTACCTCACCCTTTCTTGTATTCATCCTACCAAGTCACTTCCCTAAGGTGCCCCATTCTTTAGAGGAGGATGATGTACAGAGGAGCCAAGATCTAAGCACTAGATGTTCATTGGGGCGCTGCTGTGACCAGGACCTCTCTAAGGACAGAGCTAGGAACTAACTGGAGTCAGACAAGCCTGTGTGTATTCACCTATCCATAAACGTACGCACATGCATTTACACATGCAAACATACACATGCTTTTGTTTTTTTGTATATTTTTACGTGAAATTTATGAATTTGTACCTCCAATACCTTCATTTCCAACCTACCATATCATGGCTCACAGTTCTGGAAAGCAGGATTTTCCCCCCCCTTCTGTCTCAGAGATTATTCTCATTATCTATTCTCTGTATGGACCTCATCTACGTAACATCACTGCCCCTACCTCAGGCAGCTGCTCCCCTCCCCCAAGATGGGCTGACCTTCTGCCCCAGAACAATCCATGAGCGAGCATGCCCTCCATGACGTGCTGGGATTTGACACCACAGGCAAGATGCTCTCCTGGGAAGACAGAGGCCCCTCTTACCAGGCCATGCTGTGATGTCCCATATTGGATGGTCTCCTGGGTACACCGATGCCATAGTCACCAGCCAGGTGCTGTCATCTCACGCCCTGCTGTTCCTCTACTCACGCTCACCTCCTCCTATCAGCATGTTGACAGCCCTCTACAGGCAGCCACCTCGTGAGGGCACCATCCTCACCCTGCTCAGCTCTGAGTCTCCATGTTCTGGGCGGGGAGAGGTGCAGTGTGGAACCAGTGCATGTGTGTGTTCCATGAACTGCATCAGTCAGCACAGATTCCAAAAACTAATCCAAAACAGAGAATATATGCACACATACTTAAAGGAAAAGCATTTGAAGATGTGAAATTTATTAAACTAAGTGCAAAGCCTTTGATCACTGGTGTTTGCCAAACCCGTTTTGTCTTCTTCTTTCTCTCTTGTGTGCCTAGTGCCCCTGCACTTACAGAGAATGGAAAACGCTTTTTAGAACATAAGCTTATCTCCCCAACGACGTGACACGGTGCCCAGTCCCATGTAGAATGACATAAAAATGCCTGATCAGTGCCCATAAATCTATGATGTGGCCCCGGGCTGCCTTTCCAGTATCTTCCAGATCAGTCCTACTCTTGCTGGTCTGGCCTCCAGACCTTCTTTTCCCTTGTCCTCTCCTCAGAGTCTCTGGTCTTATAGGGCCTTTTCTCTAGAAGAGACTGTGAGGTGGGATATTAGGGCTCAGGCAAAACCAGTCCAGCAAGTGGGCATAATCTGTCACAGTCATGAGACCCAAGGCACATGTGCAGGACACAGGATCCAAAATGACCCTGCAGCTCCTGAACACTGCACATGGAACAAATCAGAAAATCTGTATTTGCAAGTATGGCCATTTCACCATGTTGTTCTTCCTATCCAACAGCAAGGATGGCTCTCCATTTTCTGACATCCCACTCAGTCTCCTTTCTTAGGGACTGTAATTTTCATTGTACAAATCTTTTCATTCTTTGTAAGACTGATTCCTAAGTATTTCATTTTTTTGGATGTTATTGTGAAGGGTGTGATTTCCCTAATTTCTCTGAGTTTGTTGCTTGTGTCAATAGCAATGGGAATGCTAATGACTTTTGAGTGTTGAGTTTGTATCCCACTACCCTACTGAATTTGCATATTAAATGTACAAGTTTTTTTGGTGGAGGATTGGGGGTCTTCTATGTAGAGTACCATGTTATCTGCAAATAATGATAACCTAAACTCTTCCTTTCCTATCCTTATTTGTTTTATTTTTCTCTTGTCCGATTGCTCTGGCTAATGTTTCCAGAGCTATATTGAATAGGAGTGGTGATAGTGGGCATCCTTGTCTTGTTCCTGATGTTAGAGTAAAAGCTTTCAATTTTTGACCATTTTAGTATGATGTTGGCTGTTGGTTTGTCATAGATGGCTTTTATAAGACTGAGGTAAAAACCATCTATTCCAGTTTTCTGATTTTGTCAAATGCTTAGAAAAGCCCGATTTGCCATTCTTTACTTACATGTGGCACAAAACCAAGCAAGTCTTCGGTAGGACAGTTAAAGTGTGGCACCAGACCAAGTGAGTTTTTGGTAACACAACTGCCCCAAATGCCTATTTGCCTATTCCTAGAAGCAATCTAGGAATTCCAGTTATGAAAGACTCCTCTCCATTATCCTCATGGCTGCTGTCAATCTGTTCACTGGCCTGCTTTCACTCTGCAGAGTGTACTTCTTTACTTCTTCAATAAATACTACCTGGGGTGATCAGCACTGGGCTATTCCATTTCCAGACATCATATATGTACTTTACTGTCTTATTTCAGGCACACATGGGTTCTGAATGTAGTGTGAACAGAGTCCACAACTGACTACTCATTCTGATCACATCCTGTGTTTACATTTGATAGTCACAGCTCCTTCAATGGAAAACAACACATAAAACAGAAACAACAATAAAAAATAAGGCAAAATCTCAAAGCCACGTTGGGTAATGTCACATTCAAAGGAAAAAAAAAAAAAAAAAAAAAAAAAAAACAAAAACATGGGGATGATTTAAAAAGGAAACTAGTGTTTGTGTTCCAGAACATCTCAGAGCCAGAAGAGGCACCTCCATGGGAGTGCTTAGTGGTATCATCAAGCGAACAGAAGCAGAAATCAGAGCATAGAAGAGAAGAACAGAGGAAAGCAAAGGAAATCCAACATTGGCCTGTCATTCCTGTATGCAAGAGTATTTTATCTGCTGAAATGCAGCCTGTGGCGAGACCTCTGGTTAGCTGGATGTCAAGTCTGCCGACAGAAAGGATGACCTCACCAGGAAACAAAACAGCGACCCTCCCTTGGGTCCAAGAATACACACACTAGACAAATGGTCCCGATTCAGTGAGGGGAACTGAGGAATGATAGAAGCCCAATCAACTGCCCATTTTTCATGCTGATAGATGTAGACTCAGCCGTGGAGAAGGGGATAGGTGGCTGTTGGCCAATGGTCCTTCAGAGGATCCCATTAGCCGCAGAATCCCTTGGCAAAGTCTTCCCCATCCAAAGACCAACCAGCTTTGCAAACCAGAGCAAGAGTCTTTGGAACAAAACTACTTATTGCACAAAGCACAGTCTCAGCAGCTGGTTACTCTGGGAAGGGACTGATGTCTCCACACAAGAGAAGGAACTGGGGCAATCACGGCTTCCAGCCTCAAATAAGAGCATCTTTATGACTCCCCAAAGACCATTCTGCCAGGCTCTGATATTTAAGACTTGCCTGCCTCAGATGCTAACAAAAAGAATAAAACTTCAAGTCATAGTCTGAATATACAGACTTTTTTTTTTTAATGATCCCACTCATTCCTACTCTGTGAAGTGGGCTGCTCATGTCACTGCTGTTCTCCCCATGGAGAAGAGGAAACTGAGACTCAGGCTGGCAGAGTGACTTGCCCAGGAACACACAGCTAGGTAATGAGGGAGCTGGATTTTGAATCCCAGTTTATAATCAGAGCTCATGACTTCTCTGTGTGCCATCATGGCCTGCATGACGGCCAGGTTTATGTCATCAGATTTTTCTTTTAATGAATTGAGTCACTACGCTCTCAGATATAGCTGACAAAATTATGAAAATTATAATTTAGGAGTCAAATGTCAGATTGCTGAAGCAAGTCAGTTGGGAATTTGGGGACCATCAGGAGCTATGTATTCCTGACTCATTGAAACCAGCACAAAGGGACTTCTGTTTAGAAATAAAAGAAGGAAGCTTTGATTGTCCAGTAAAACAAACTTACCTGGAGACATTAGCCAGGCTGAGCCCTTATCTCCGTACCTCTTGTTGTTGGAATTACCCTGCTTTGGAGTGAAACCTCCAATATGTTAACAAGACCCTGTCCCTCCAGGCAGTACACTCAACACACTCATTATCACACGGGAAAGATGCATGTTTGTTTAAAATAGTTGGGTCCTTTAACTTCTGTAACTCTTACAACTTCCTAAAGACCCCCAGGCTCTGCTGAGCTGAAGAACCAAATTAGGCTTAATACCATCTAATGTAAAGGTCTGGATTATGCCCTGAGTATACTTTGGGAGATGAAAGGACCAATATGCTTATAAAGTTCTATGACTCTTTAAAAAAGACTTTTAAAATGTTAGAAGTACCTTCTGGCTAAGGAAAGGATTAGATGCCTTGCTTTCAGTTCATTACTCCTAATATATACACCCAGTGCTCAGGTCAGCTGACTGTCTTTACACAAACTAAACAGATGCAAAGCCTTGGGCCTTTGTCTCTGAAGTCACTTTAATGACTGGGGCCAAGTGAGATGCTTTATCTCATTAAAGGCTCTGCTCTTCAAAGCCATACTTTCTTCCATTTGGGGAGGACAATGTTTAGTGTGGCTGTGCCTGGTTGGTGGATGGGTGGAGCAGGTACTAAGCTAATCTTGGTCTGAAAATATCAAGCCCCACGGGGAACAAATCACTGGAGACTCTTGCACAAAATATGAGCTCAGGGATGTATAAACCTTACTGAATGAACACTGCCTAAATGGACAGTGTGCTGCTTACATTTAAACTACTTCTAATTTTAGAAAGCAACATGTTTATTACAAAAAACTGGAAACTGCAGAAAAGCAAAACCAACAACCTATTGTCATTGTGCCTATGATCATACAATCTGAAATCAATAAATTATCACCTTGTTACGTTTTCATTCTTCTCCAAGTATTTAATACATGCACTTGACAAAAAATTTAGGATCCTCTCATTTTTCACCATGTATCAATGCCTACTGTCATCATCTTTGATAATCACAAATAATTTCATCAACCAATGTGCAATTGGGCATTTAAGGTATTTTCAGTTTTATAGTGTTATAAAAGGCTGAGATTTAAAAAGTAATACCCCAGTTAGGAATGTTCTCTAAATATTTTTCCAGGATAAATTCCCATATGTGGGATAGTAGGATCAAAGAAAACATGCATTTCTGATTTTGACTTTACTATTACTTCACTAGTCATGCTTGGTACAGGAAGATGTTGGGTGCCTTTTCCTCCGCTTTCTGATACATTCAACATATCCCAGGACTGTACTGTAAAATCAGTTCTACAGGAAAAAACTACTACTTATTGTCACGCTAATTGGTTTATCTGAGTCAATGTAAACAAAACACACATGTTTTGGCTTTGCCAGGTGGCCAAATGTCCCCTTTACTGAATTTCTTTATCAATCTTTTTTGTATTTTCTAGCAATGAAAAAAATTTGTTGCATGGAAAATTATAATCGTCACATGCCATGTGTCTTGTCATTTCTGCTTTTAGTGATTTATGTACTAAGTTAATAGGCACATCTTTTTATAGTTTTACATTTCTCTTTGGTCTCTGTATTTATCCTCAAGCTGAGGAAATCCTCCAGTCGAAAGTCAGAAAGTGACCTTTGTTTCTTCCAATTATTTTTTGTTTTTTTCTTTTTCCATTACACTTTAATTCACTTGGATTTTTTTTTCTTTTCTTTTTCTATTTTTAGTACTGGGAATGAAACCAGGGCCTTTGCACTGAGCTAAATTGCCAGCCCTTTTAAATTTTTCCTTTCATTTGAGACAGGGTCTTGTTAAGTCTCAACATTGCTCAGACATAGTTGGAGTTTGACATCCTACCTCTATTTTCCAGGATGCTAGAATTACAGGTAACCACCACTATGCCAGCCTCATTATTATTTTTTAAAGCATAATGTGATATTTTGAAATTCTACAGAAGTATAGATCAAAAAGGCAAGTGAGTATTCAACCATTTCTTTCTGCTGATTGCAGAAAGAGAAACTATGGTGATAATACAGCAATGAAAGGGATCAGAGAGTAGGTCCTCTCTACTATACTAAGATTTTATAATCTTAATGAGTTAACTTTCCATCAAATCTTATTGACAAAAATCATTTTAACAATGTTAAAAACACTAACAACTATAGTTCCATCTAACAGCAGAAAAAGCCTCATTCTATAAATCTGAGCAAACAATTACAAGGCAGAGCTCTTTGTGCTTCTGAGTGGCTTATATGGCTGAGATACAAGAGGTCAGAGACAAAGCTGTATTTTGTGGCATAGGTTGATGTGCATGGGACGTGCTATTAGGCAAAGTCAGGATCGCAAGAGAACTTGGAGCTAGAGGAACCAGTGAATTGAATCAGGACAAATGAGAAGGGTTTCAGGCCAGGAAAGCAGAGCAAGTGAAGCTGCGGGGAAGAGGAGAGCATCTGGCAGTAAACCCAGGATCGGCAGGCAGGTTGCACCTCATCAGTGCTGTGGGATGCCTTAGTTCTCATCTTTGGACCTTGGTTTCATCATCTGTAGAATAGGGCACTACACGGAGAATTTTCTTACAACAAAAATTCAGCTAGCACTACTTATTCGAAAAGTGGTATATTTATCGGACAATCCAGATGTTGTCTTCAGGTGTGGCTTAACCAAGGAACTTAAACTAAGTCAGTAAGACCTGGTGCTATCCATCTTCAGGTTCTCTGCTAGCTTCATGTCAGGCTCCATGTGATTGGTTGCCACAGCCCTTCACCTACAATGGCTATCTACAAGTCAATAATCATAAACTGTGGTCATGGTGCCAGAATACCTTGAGAGACCAAGTCATATATTTTATTCCTGTAGTCACAAATGGAGGCCAACCTAACACAATAGCTTGAGTCTCAAGGAATAGTACCCACAAAGAAAGTGTGGGGCATTTGTCTCCCATGGGGGGGATTGAGGGTGGCCAGGCTAGGATGACCAAGGTCCTTTTGACCAAGAACCTTAATAGCTCATGATTCTGGAAATTAACTCTCTACAACTGATGGTTTGGGTACCACCTATTCCCACTTCACGGATGACAAAATGAAGTCTGGAAAGATGAACTTCCCCCAGCATCCCCCAGCTGGTAAAAGCAAGGCCGCAGTTCACACTTGTTCTTTTAACTTAAAAGCTAAACCCAGGTGAAAAAAAAACTTATTTCAGCCTTATTTTCCATTCCCACAGCAGGACTCTTCTGATCAAACCTGGACCAGGAAGCTGTCCTGCCACCTTCTGGCCAGCCAGCCAAGCCACCGTGCAGCCATCTTTATTCTGTTCTGACCTCACCCTGAGGACCAGTGAGCAGCAGCTGGGCACCTGCTGGGGTCTGGGGGGGATTAACGACCCTCAGAAGCTGGCCTGACAGGTATGGAAGGGAAACTTCTAATTGTAAACTGCCTTCTGCCACACATAATTGTTCAGGAGTCCAAAAGAAGAAAGAAATGATAAATTGGCCATTTTCTGCCCCTGTGCCAGAAAAGGTAATAAAGCCGATTTATCTCTCAGCCGGTAATGCCTAGTAAAAACAAAACCGAGTATTTAAATGGCATGTGTTGTTAAGCTAGCAGCGGTTCAAATCTCTTATGTCCCATAAAGATCCAATTCACAAACGAGCCTAATATAAAAAAGCCTCCCCTATATGGCAGGACTCCACTGTTACCAAACATATAGCCAGTGCAGTCCTGCAAGGCAGCAGGGCACAAAGGCAGAGCTCTTCACAGTCAGACAGATTCAGAGCTGCGGCACTAGCTCTGTGATCAGCCTGGTCCTCAGTTTTTTCATCCGTTAAGCGGGAGCAGTGCCTTCCTCACATAGCTGACCGTGTATGCATCTCTGTTTCTGACCCCATCAATATTACACAAGTAACTCTAATCTAAGAGAAGGGGCACAGAAGGGGTAATATGGTCCAGTCTGTTTCTTATACCTTGCAATTCATGAAAATGCTAATAATGTTTAAAGGTGGTGCTGAAGATGCATATTAGCCAATGAATCTCACAGATAAATCTAAAAATTTTAACGTTGCCAAGTGCTACACAAAGAAAAAAGATAACTAGAGTGAATAATATTGAAATACGATCACATTGTAAGATGAATGGTAGAGAGGTAACTGGGCAAAGAGCAGATCAGTTGGTATCATTCCTGTATCCTTATGTTCCTAATGTGATTGCCACAGATCCCATCACACGGTGGGTAGAGTCATCTACACTAAGGATCTGGGGTGGACTGTGACTGGCTTAACTCTCCTTTCTGGGCAGTGAAGCACTTGACCCAGCTGTACTTCTCCTGGATATCCTCCTGAAAGAGCTGTGGTCATCACATTACTGTAACAGATGTGCACTCACATTTAGAGTGTCACAAGGAAGCACCTATGTGATCATCAACAGATGAAGAACAGAAATGTGGCATCCACACACAAGAAGCATTACTCAGCCCAAAAAGAATGATAAATTTGAGTCATTGGTAGGGAAAAATGGATGAATTTTGAGCCTGTAACACTGTAATATCCCATGAAATAAGTCAGTCACAATTGTATTGTATGATTCCTCTAATATGAGAGATCCAAAATATAAATAATTGGAAGAGCAAAATAAAAGAGCCATGTTAAGAAACAAGGAGGTAGATTCTGCAAAGACGAGAAGGGAATCTGGGGAGAAGGGAAGAGAGGAGGGCAGCTACGGGGAGAAGAGTGAAAATGATCAAGACTCAGTGTGTGTGTGTACTCACCACCCGAGCTGAATGCAATCACTGTATGTTTCCAACACACACAAACAACAAAGTTTTTATAAAAGGAAACAAAAGCCAAGAGAAACAACAGACAACAGAAATAAATCCACAGAGCATTACATAAAGGGCTTTGCAGACACAGGTTTTTTGTTCCAAAAGATAATACTGAATATTTCAGCAGGCAAAAGGAAGTTGTCAGATAGGGTTAAATGAAAATCCAGAAATGAAACCCCAGGGTAACTGAAATGAGCAGTTTAATTGCATATTACGCACAACTGAAAAGTGAAGTGGGATCATAGAGTCTCTGATTTAAACAGAATGGTGCTTGGATAAATAGAAAAATGAAGTGTGATCTGTCATCTAGTAAATATAAAACACATGCAACATAATCTTGTCAAAGGATAAACAGATGGCAAAACAGTAAAGCTTTGCCAGTATGATTAGAAAAGAGATGTGGATGTCTACCTGTACCCTCTAGGGCTATAATGTCCTGTGTATTGTGATTGAGTCAAAGAGGCAAGATAAAGAATTAGAATTTAAATAAGTGAAGAAAGAAAGCTATTTTTATTCTCAGGTAAAGTAAATATGTATATATAGAATCCATGGCACATGTGGCTTTGGGTACATAACAAAGTATTGTTACTTTGTAATTCATATTCATTCATATGTAGCAAGAAGATATGTTTGAGAATGTATATGCACCCAAAATTGGACACTCAAGTATAGAAATGAATATTAGCCCTAAAGACAGATAATAGTATATTAATAATTTGGTAATAGTGGAGGAGATCAATACCTCACTTGGGCAATGCACTTGGGGAGATACAGATAGAAAATCCACAAAGAAACATCTGAGTTGTGCCAGGTCGCTGATCAAATGGACCTCACAGACTTACAGGACACTTCACCCAAGAGCGGCAGAATATACATTCTGCTCATCAGCGCGTGGTAGATTCTCCAGGACAGACCACATGCTAGGCAGCAGATCAGGTCCCAGTAAATGTCTTAAAAGTTGATACCATGCAGTCTTCAGACTATAACAGTATCAAAGAAACATCTAGAAAATGCAAAGTACATGTATATATGGACATTGAATAACATGTTTCAAAATGAATAATGGGAAATTGAACAAATTCAGAGGAAAATAAAGAATTTCTAGAAAGAAATGAGGATGATGGCAGAAAATACCAAAATTTGTGGTAAACAGCAAAAGTAGCACTGAAAGTTATAGCAGTAAACACACATATGAAAACTAGAATGAGCTCCAATAACCTAACAGTGTATCTCAGGGACTTAAAAAAGCAAAACAAGCAACAAAAATACAGACAGACAAACAAAAAACCAATAAACAGCAAAATCAAACCAAACCAACCAAGAAAACAATCCCCACAAATTTAGGAGAAGGAAAGAATAAAGATCAGAGCACAAATATAGACATAAAAGCTAAAAAAATGAAAGAGATACCACAGAAATATAAAGGATCAAAGAAACTACCATGAATACAGTAATTTTACAGTCAATATTGGAAAACATAGAAAAAAATGGATGAATTCCTCAACACATGAAACCCACCAAAACTGAAGCCAGAAAAAATCTAAGTAGATCAAGAGAATAATGAAATTGAAGCGGTAAATACTCCAATCTAAAAACAGTGCAGGACCTGATCGCTGTACTGCCCAATTCTACGTCATTTAAAGGATAACTAGTTTCAATTGCTCTTAAATTTTTCAAAAAAGTTAAATGAAAGAGACTCTGTCAACTTCCTTTTATGAAACCTTTTTATTTTGGTACCTTAATACTAAAATCAGACAAAGATGCATTCACAAAAAACAAACTATAGACCCCATCCCTGATGGACACATTGCAAAAATTCTCAATAAAGTACCAGCAAACCAACGACAGTGGCAAGTCAAAAAGACCACGATCAAGTAGCTTCACCTCAGGACTGTAAGGTGGATTAGCATATACAAATCAATAAAAGGGTGTAATCCGTCAACAGAGTTAGGAAGAAAATCATGAGTGTCTTGGTAGTTGCAGAAATCATTCAATAAGATTCAACATTTCTTCATGATAAAAACTCTCAAAAACTCTCATCTTGAGATGCTAAAGACTACGTGTGAAAAACCCACAACCAATAACTTGCTGATGGGGAAAAATTGAAAACGTTTCCTCTAAGATCAGAAACAACAGAAGAAAAACTACGTTCACCTCTCTTACTCCACAGAGTAGTAGAAGTCTTAGCAAGAGCAATCAGGCAAATCAAACGAAGAAAAGGTATGTAAAATAGCAAAAGAAGTACTTAACATGTTTGTAGATGGCATGGCTTCATGTATAGAAAAACCTAAATACTTCATTCAAAGCTATCATAACTTATGAATGAACTAAATAAAGCTGTTGGATACAAAATCAACGTACAAAACCAATGGCATTTTTATATATCAATGAATTTGCTTAAAAATTAAGAAAACAATTCTATTCACAGAGCTAAAAAAGAGAAAAATACTTAGGAATAAACTTAACCAATAAAGTGTAAGATATACACAATAAAAAATTAGAAAATACTGATGAAAGAAATAAAGAACACAAAAATTGTAAAAACATCACTTATTAATGAATCTGAAGAATCAGTTCTGGTAAAATGACCATAGTACCAAAGTCATCTATAATTCATCGCAGTTCTCGTTGAAATACCAACAAATTTCATCACAAAAATAGAGCACAATATTCTAAAATTCATATGAAACCCATTGAAACATCCTAAATAGCTAAAATAGCTTGGAAAAAAACAACAAATAAAACAAAAATAGTAAAGGAATTATAGTACTTGACTTCAAAACATAGAAACTAAAACATAAAAATAGACCCATGGATACATGGAACGGCTGGAAATTAATACATGTTCTTCTAGCCAACTGATTTTGACAAATGTGCCAAGAAAGTACACTGGAGAAAATTCTCTTGCATAACTGATGCTGGCCAAATCTGGTATCTGTGTATCTGTATATGATACTAGATTCCTTCCTCTCTGCACACACACACACACACACACACACACACACACACACACACACCATGCACGTGTGCATGAAATGGACCCAAGACCTAAATGTTAAATGTGAAACTATGAAGCTGCTACAAGAAAACACAGAAACAACACTTTCAAGACACTGAGGCGGCAATGAATTTTCAGATAGGACCCCAAAGGCAAGGCAACAAAAATAAACATACGGGGTTATATAGAATTAAAGAGCTCATGGAAGCAAATCAAATAATCAAAAAGACAACCTAAGGAGTGGATTTTAATCCATTAAGCTAACAAAGAAAGGGTTGATATCAGAGTGTTTCAGGAACTTAAAAAACTGAACACCATAATTACCAAATAATTCAATTTTAAAATGGCCCCAAAATTAAATACACACCTCTCAAAAGACACACAATTAAGCAATAAATATATGAAACTTCTGGATCTCACTAATCATCAAGGGATGCAAATTTTAATAAGTGAGACCTTTCACTTCCATTAGAATGGCTATCTTCAAAAAGACAAAATAGCAAATGGTGATGGGGATATGGAGGAAAAAGAACTTGTATATAGTGCCAGTGGAAATGTAAATTAATATAGCCATCAGTAAAAGAGGATAGAGACCCTCAAAATACATTATCAAAAAAAATGCCTACATTATCATGTGATATAGCAACTCCACTACTGAGCATACATACAAAGGAGATGAGATCATGAACCAAAAGATACTTGTACGTCTGTATTTACTTCAACATTATGGTCAATAGCTAAAAGATCAATCAGCCTAGAATCCCATAAATAAATGAATAAAGAAAATTTGATGGAGGATCAGTGGAATATTCTTCAGTCATTACAAAAATGATACCCCTTCATTTGCAGTACTGTGTTGGAACCTGAGGTCATTACGCTGTGTGGAAATAAAGCAGACACTGAAAGACTAATAAAACATGTACACATATGGTGTACCACACGTTCCATGGTTTGTGGGAGTTGGAAAGTCAGTCTCCTAGAAGAATGGAATGAACAGTGGTAACTAGAGACTGAGAGAGAAAGAGTGGGGCAACCACACAGAAAGAAACAATTAGTTCTGGCATTTCTATAGGACAGCAAGTTAATTATTGTTTAAAATAAATATCATGTATTTCAAATGACTAGAAAGTGGGTATGAAATTGCCAACAAAAAATGATTAATGTTTGAAGAAATGAAAAGCTTATTTTTTGTCTGTGTTTTGTTTTGGTTTTTGAGACAGGGCCTTGCTATGTAGTCCAGGTTGGCCTCAACCTCACAGTAATCCTCCTGCCTCAGCCTTCTGAGCACTGGAAATGCACGTATGCACCACCACACCCAAGTGAAAAAAGCTTATTATCTTGCTCTTTCACACATTGTAGACATATATCAAATCACCATGCTATATCCCATAAAGATATACAAATGTTATTCCCAATAAAACTGAGAAATTTGGAAATAGTTTAAAAATTAGAATAAAATTTAAATGAGTGTATAGTAAAAAAGCCTTTATATTTTCAGGTTAAAAATATGCATATAGAAAACGTGTTGCATACATGGCTTCAGGTACAAGACAAAGTGTAATTATTTTGCAATTTACACTTCTGTATCTGTAGGTATCACTCACTAGTGGTAAGTGTGTGATGAGGGAGAATTCTGAGATGTCCTCATATACCTGTGATGTTAATTCCATCCAATCTTAAAAATAATTTTTAATACATTTGTGGAGTCCCATTTATCCTTTCCAGCACACATAGGAGATCAACAATTTTTTTGTCAAACTGAATTAACTAATCTGACCAGGTCATTGGCCAGATCAATAGTAATTTCTTAAAATTGTCCAATTTTGGCACTCATCTTTGAGAAATAATAGATCCTTAAAATAATAATAGAAGCAGTAATTTAATTCAAGAATAAAGTTTATGATTATGCCAAAGGATAAAAATTCAGTGTACCAATGGTCAAATAGAACAAATTGAACTACCTAAGACAAAGATTAGGAAAGTAATTAATTCACAGATGACAAAGTACAAATAACCAACTAATATGAAGAATTCTTACTACCTGAAACAAGATGTGAACTATATTGGTAATGTGTCACTTTGAATCACGTGGATGACACTGCTATTGTTTGTTGTCATGTACCATGGCCTCTGCTTCCTGAGGAAGACGGGGCTGATACTTAGAGAGGCCACTTACAGAGCCTTATAATGGTCCTGCTTTTCTCCACTTATTGGAATGGAACCCCGGGGTGTTCTCATACCAGTTTACCTCCCCAGCCCTTCTGATTTCTTTTGAGACCCAGTTGCCCTAAGTTACCCCAGGCTGACCTTAGCCACTTCATCTTCCTGCTTGAGCCTGTGTAACTGGGAACACAGCTGCCATTGCACCCGGGTTTTTTGATCAACCTATTGGCTTTTTAAGCTGTTGAAGTAATTTGAGGTACATAGGATGCTGATCACTAGGACTTCCTTGCCATAACTTTCTTTCTCAGTGCTTTTCCTTGGTCTTGTAGCCAGGCATGGCCTTTTTCAGTGGTGAGCAGCCTTGAATGAAGGAGGAATGCCTGCTGAGAGCCCACAGCACCATACTCGGGGGTGGAAGATTTGTAGATAGCCCTGAACTGCCAGGGCCACCTCCTGAGAGCACTTGGGGCGTCAATGTGTTCATTTCTCCACAGAAGAGGTAGATTTTAAACACAATGGAACACTACCCTGCCATAAAGAAAAAAAAAAATAAACAAACAAAAAAAACCGTGTCATCTATAAAAAAATGGGTACACCTTGAGGCCATAACATCAGACACACAACCTAGGTTTCTCTTATATGTATCAACCAAAGTATAAAGAAAGAGCAAAATAAAAGACAGATGAAGAAAGAAAAAAGACAGATGAAGGAAGCAGGGAGGTGGATCTTTCAATAAGGATTTGATCAAGGCAGGAGGGCAGGAGCAGAGGGAAAGAAGATGAGAAAGGAATTAAGATGTGAGCTACCTGCATATACCAACTCCACATGAGAACTGTAAACATTACGTACTACACACATGTACTAATGAAAACATTAATAAATAATACCTTCATTTAAGGAAAACAAAAGCAGTAGTAGTTAGTAGGTTGTATGGACATAGTAGGAACATACTGACACTTGGCCAGGGGGGAATTTCTCCATGGGAAGAAGAATCAGGAGCCAGAAGATGACTCACCCTGTGTCTTAGTTACTTCTCTCTACTGCTGAAATGAAATATCCAATACACAGTGTTAAAGGGGGAAAGGTTAGTTTGTAGAGGTTTCAGTCCATAATCAGCTGGCTCCAAGGCAGGGTGGCACATGGCAAAGGGACAACAGCTCATGGTGACAGAAGACACAAAAACAACAAGAGGAAAGGGAGGCAGGGAGGGAGAGATGGAGAGGGAGCGGAGAGGAGGCAAGAGGAGGGGAGGGAAGCAGAAGAAAGGAGAGAGACGAGCCTCTTTCTGTGCCTTATATTTTATTTGGTCTGCCGGATTTAGGGCAGCTCCAATCCTACCACTGGTCCAATCTAGCAATCACCCATCCTTAATCCCAGCACTGCACTATGAATCACTCACACACTCTAGATTCAGCTGCCTCCCAAAAGCCAGGCCACCCATGACTGCATGGGGCTTTGGGGGAACATCTAGACACAAACCATAACACCCTGTGTCACCAGTTCCAGCATAGAACCCCAGGGGGCCTGAGCTGTCTGCATTGGAGCCGAACCCTCTAGGTTGTGGTAGCCATGTTTATCATGGTTGGATGATAAAGTATTTTTCACAGAACAACAATGGGTTGGCTTTATAGATTAAAATACTGTGGTTAGATACATGCCGCGATAGCCTTTCTTAGACAAGGCTGTAGTCCCAAAATGCTAAAGGTGAAGTCTCTGTTCCCAATTCCATTTTAATGAGAATTAAAAGGAAACTAAACTAATTGACATGGAAACATACTTTAAGCTAGACAACAATCTAAGATTTTTGACCGAGTTGTGCAGAGAGGGATCTGAGAAGGCATGTGTGCTTGTTGAATAGGGGGGCGGCTTATTTCCTCTCCATTAAAAGATAAACATTTAACAGATACTAAAAAAAGTCATCCTGCAGTGGTGAGGGGAGTGAGGGGGATTAGTACCAGAGGAAGTATTCATGCATTATATTTTTGTTCTTTGGTGCTATTTTTCAAGAATAAATATACATGACTTGTGAAGTAACCCCAGCTTTCCATCGAGATAAGCCAGAGGAAGAGGCAAACACTCAGGACCACGCAGACAACACTGTTCCTTGGGGCCATCACAGCGAGAGCATTTCAACAGGTGTTCACCACCAATCCAACTGTCACAGGATTTCCCCGAGGAGGGATGTCTCTCTTTTCCCACCCATGTGCCCTGGGTAGCCTACTACCAGTGGCTCTTGTCTTTGAATATTACTTCTCTGGGCTGAAGTAAGGAACTGAAGTTCCTGGAGAGGCTCCTCCTGGAGAGCAGAGGCTCAGAATGGCCCTCAGACCCTTGGAGGAAAGGCATGCCTGGGCCAACTCCACCACTGGACCTGGTGCCGCTGGCTTACCCTTTAATTTATGCCTCTTCATGCCTTGACCCACCCCTGGGGCAAAACCTTTCTTAACAGGGCCAGGAGGAGGTGCTATGTGGGCAGGTAACTCAAGAGTATCTAAATGGATTCTCCTGGGACACTGCTTGAAGGGAAACGAACCCCAATTCATCACATTGTTTTTTTTCCTTACAGTGCTTACAGTGTCAGTAAGATGGTTTAAAATTAAGACAAACTCCAGGAGCTTAGTTAATTTATGTCCACTTCCTACACTGTTTAATACATTAACTGGTTCTTTAACTCACCAGGTGATTTTGAAGACTAGCCAAACACTATTTTGTCCAAATGACATTTATATTTTTATTATTACTAGTTTTCCTTTGAGTAAGGGAAGAAAAATATGCTATTAAACTAATCAGAGATAAAATCTTTCATGAGTAGCAAAGGGTTACAGAAATCCATAGGACACATTCTTAACTTTTCTATGCTCATGGGCTAGCTATTTCAAATGTTAACTGGTTATGAATGACTGGGTCTAAGAAACTCAAATGCTCATTACCTTCTATGAATTCTGAGTCCTGGGAAACAGTAATGCATATGTTCTCTTGCCAGTGCAGTAGACAAGGTTTTAAAAGGAGATGGCTTGTAGGTAACTCTTTCATGTCTTTTGCTGAGTAGGGTGCAGTACTAATGCTAGCAATAAAGAACCATTCACATGAATTCCAGAAAGGAAGGAGGGCATGGAGGCGCTGAATGTGTGCCCACATGACTGTCTTAATCATCTAGAGAAGTTCACAGAAAGTCCAGGGGCAGCTGTAAATGCCTTGCGAACTGTTGTTTTTTCAGTACACCCAGATACAACACTGCCACTTCTATGACCAAGAGCACATAAGTTTGTTTCATCATTCTGACTTCTTTTGCTATCAAATGGGCACAGTGATAGATAGTATCAACTACCTATAGGGCTGTTACAAGTCTGAACAAAATACAAACGCAATGATCATTCACAATCAAGTCAGAAGCAGGCGGTCGTGAGTTCGATCCCCGGTACCGATAAAAATGAAAAACACAATCAAGTCAGGACATCTCCCTGGATACAGGCTCTTTCAACTCATACTATTAGTAACTAACAGCATTGGTCTGAAAGTTAGGCAGATTGAAATCCTAAGCACAGATAAGATTTGGATCTAATTCAGATCAAGATTAGGACCCCAAGTGCCAGGCATCACTGAATGTGTCTCAGGAATTGGGTCCTAAAGCATGCATTTTCTATGCCATGTAGTAAGCGAAAGACACTGCTCAGATTACAACCGGGCCCCAGGCAGACGGCTGAGTGCGGCGCATTGTCAGAGAAGAGTGAGTATGCTCTCACCAAGCAGTGATGATTGATCTGTCCCATGGAAACAGGCAGGTTGGGCCCAAGGATGGTACACAATGCAGAAGCTCTGTTGATTAATGATCTCCAAGGACCATAAAGGGACCAATGATTAATATTTATTGTTTTCATTGACAATAAGAACATTACCAATTCAGTTGGAAAAGACTATTGCAAAAGAGTGTGAAACCTTGAAACAGAGATAAATGTGCTATGTCCAGAAGCCAGCTTTCTTCAGCAAATGGAAGATATTCATCATAGAATTCCCGTCACCCAAAGAAAAAGCCTCCAAATTAAAGGTTAAGGGAAATCTAGCTTTCTCACAAGCTTATAAAGCCACGCTCACAGGGACAATGAAGGCAACACTTTTCTCTCAAACAAGAGGACAGAGAATTAATGAGCGCTTGGCTAGGGCCAATGGGTCAAAAATGGTACAGGGGACCATGGCAGTGAGTTGATAGTAATGATGCCTGGATTATCATAAAGACCAAGAGGAAAGCTGAGACAGAGAGCACGAATCAGGTCCAGATCTGGGGGTGCGATAAAACTAGAGGATAGGTCAAAAAAATCTTAGTTATGATGCCAAGGACAAGAGTAGGCAGTGGACCAGATTCAAATTTGGAAATCAACATTAAAGGAACACTGATGGTAGAGTTAACTACCTAGGAGAAAGGGCCTGACTTAGAGGGTGCCAATTTCTTCTTCGGTGGAGACCCCAGTCTATTATTCACTTGTTTGAGACTAAAAAACAGTGCACATCTAGTGTGATGTCAGTGTTATAGGGGGCCTGGGTACCAGCTCCAAGGAAAGGTGATACATTTACATTCATTTCTAGTATACACATTTACTCAGCTATTTCTTGCATTTATATAATGTTTTACACAAAAACCAAAGCTGCTATAGAAATAAAGAATCAAAAACCTAAAGTTGCTTTTATTTGAGCTTTGCATCTCCAAACATTCATTCTTGTATTTTTTTTAGTACAAATTACTGACATAACTACTCAGTGAACAATCACACTTACATTATAAAATATTCACTCAAGAGAATTTCCAAGCCTGATTCAGACAGATGCTTGTCTGATCTGAAATACACATTCTGAATTATCTCAGTATTTTAGAATCTTAGATTTTTCTTAAAGCCCTGTGGAACAAAAGGGTAACCCAGTTAAAAAATGGGAAATGACCTGAATAGTCACTTCAAAGAAGGCATACAAATGTCAAAAGTGCTTGCTAGCATTAGCTTTCAGAAGCAAATCAAAATTATAATGAGATAAGATCTCAATCTGTTTAGAATAGCAGTGATAAAACTTTTAAAAACTGCTGGTCAAGGCATGGATAAAAAGGAACTCAGTCACTGTTGATAAGAATGTAAATGAGTAAAAATATTGAGGAGTGTGGCAGTTCCTTAAAAATTAAAAATTAATCTACTATATGATGCAGCTGTCTCACTTCTGGATGTATATCCAAAGAAAATGAAATCGGGATACCAAAGAGATATCTGTAGGTACATGTTTACTGCAGTATTATTCATAACAGCTAAGATATGAAATCAACCTATATTTCATCAGTGGAGGAACAGATAAAACCACACACACACACACACACACACACACACTGGAACATTACTTGACTATAAAGAGAATGGAGGTCTTACATGGGTAGCAAAACAGAGCCGGAAGACTCTATGTTAAGGAATAAGACAGACACAGAGAGAACAGCACTGTGCATTCACCCTCATACACTGAAGCTGAGGCAAGTCCACCTGTGTGCAGAAGAGTGTGAAACAGAGATTGGAACGTGAAGGGGGAGGAGGCTCAGTGAGGAAGGCTGGGGTTGATCAGGACACACTGCATCAGGCACTGAACTCCCATGTAAAACCCCATTAATATGTATAATAAACCACGTTATATTTTAACAATGTAAAAAAGCTTAGCTTTAAAAGACCGTATCTTAAGCTAATGAAATATTAATAGACCGCTGTTGTGAGTGTCCAAGATTGACTACTCCGACAGTGTATCATATCGGTGCTATGTCAGCACCACTGACTGATATATTAGTCAGCTGTTTGTTCCCGGGACATGATACCTGGCACACACAGCTGTCAGGAGAGAAAGCTTGGTTTAGGTTTTCAATAACTTAGTGTGTTGGCTCCACAGCAGGAACCTCAAGGTGGAAGTAAGTGGAAGAGCAAAACTGCTTCTCTATGATGGCGGAGAAGCAAAGCAGGCAGCAGGACCTGAGAGGAAAGGGGCCAGGATCACATACGGGCCCCAAGATCATGCCTCCGCGAACGATGTCAACCTAGAAGTGTGCTGGGCTAAACTGCTAGCCTGTTTAACCCAGTCAAATTGACACAGCAGTATTAAGGTCACAGCTGACAAAGATAAAGATACAGTTGCCTACTATTCAAGGACTTCAGGTGAAATCCCACAAGAACAAATCCACCAACCAAAACATCTCAAATAAGGCACAAAGGAAAAGTGTTTACACTCCATTTTGGTGTGGCACAGCTACAGATTCTTAAGAAAAATAACTTCCTCTGACTGGAATTTTCACTTAGATTTAGGACTGCGAAGATACTAGAAGTTAGAGGGCAAAAATTTCTTCAAGATTATGGAGATACAGGACTACTACTTCCTTTTGTGGAAGACATAGGCACGTAAGAGCCTCATTAACAATAATTTGAATTGAGAAATATTTGCATGATGGAAAGAATTTATGTATGTTTATCTCTTCCTCTTCTCTGATTTCTTTTTTAAGTAAAGGAGATTGATCTCAGGGCCTTCACACTGATCTATATATCCCCAGCTAAGGCAAGAGAGCAGAGATCTGTGTTTTCTCATGATGCATCTCAAAGAGGAACATAGATTTATGATGCAGAAATGGATTTGGTAGTTACAATACTCACTGCCACCCTCTCCACTCTGTAGTGGGACAAAGCAACACTGACACACTTCATCTGCTCACTGGCAGATCCCAGATTGAAATGTGAAATTCCTACAAAATCAGGCAGCCACCTCCAGATTTCAAATAAGGGTACAGACCTCCTACCCTGCTGTGCCAAATGCAAATGTTCCTGAAGACAAACAAAAAATAGGTATCTTATGTTTGTATTGTTAGTCCTTTTTTGCTTATTATATATCCATTTGGAAGATAATTAAAATGCTCAAAAATATCACTGAAACAACTAACTACTCAAATAGATGTTCAAAATTGGATTACTTATTTTACAATTTTGAGTTTCTGAGAGAGAAACCCCATTCTCAGTAAATCTTTGCTTTTGTGTTTCTCACATTGGCATTGCTGAGATGCTGAACAAGTATTTCAAATTCCCTATAAATCTGATGCTAATATTCAATTAATTTTCTAAGCTGTTAGAATTTGCCTTCCATTCAGCTTTCTGAGAGTAAATCTTATTTAGAGAAGCTGGCTGTTATAACAGGATCACAATTTATACTGTATTATTACTATTTATGCTACATTTGCCCTTTTTCCCCCTCCAAATCCCTTTGAATCCTGTTATTTTATGAAGGTTCATAGGTACTCTTCCAGGCATTCAGTTATCTATTCCACCAGTGTGTGGTGAGAGTGTCCCCTTAATCACAGGAAACATGGTCAGTGGGTGCAACACAGAGCCAGGGCATCCAGTCCCTGGCCGGAGTCCAAGTACTGTTTAATGCTAAAAGCAAAGCCCAGGCTATGAGGAGCACCACCTGCACATAATTCACACTGCCTTCTTGCCAGGTGATATCTAGGATGAGGTCTAACAAGGTAAGAAGAAGAAGTCTGGCAAAGGGAGGAGTTGAAAGGCACAGGAGGTAAAGCCAACAGCAGCAGAGGGCTGCTACAGAGGAGAGGCTGCGAGTTGAAGTCACTATATAAGCAATCCCGCCGCCGGAGGAATGGGGAACGGGGAATTGGTCAGAGAGGTCAAGCAGTCATGCAAGGTCTCAAGTGCACAAGGGGTTTTATTTAAAAAGATGTCTCAGAGACAAGACATCTTAGGGGACCTCAACTCTGGGAATTTTTTAAAGTATTTTTTTTCAACACTGGGGATTGAACCCAGGGTTTCATGTACATATTATGAGCTCCACCACTGGGCTGCATAACCATCCTGGTGTGTTGGATTTTGAGTGGTCCCTAGGTGATCCTCGTGTATAATCAGAGCTGGACCCAAAGGGAAAAGCAGATCTCTCGAAGCACGGAGCTGGGTTGGACACTTCCCCCCTTGTTGGATGGGTTGCATTTAATACAAAGAAAAACTGTGTTCAGTTTATTCCAGTTAACTCAGCCACAGAAGCATTGTAGTCAATAACTGAAAATGCTGTCACTTGAGTTTGAAAGAAGTTGGGAGCAGTGTGAGTTAAGTAACAACAGCTTGTGATATTAATTGCATATCAGCTCAAGATAATGCCGGTCAGCACACCACACCTCTACTGTATACTCTTGGTTGGAAATATGTCATTTGCTATGTATGTATCAAAATATTCCTTCTAAAGCACTATTAGGGGACTATTTGGGGCCATGTGGAATCAGTTAAGGCCACGATGCTGTGAACTACTGTGTTGCCAAACTGCATGAGCTGTTCTCCAACTAATGAACCATATCATTAATTACAGACACCTCAAATAAAAATGCCTACAAGGCAGCCATGATATATACAATAAATAAAAAGGTCGTGATTTGCAAAGTGGCCAGCTCATTCTGAACCAATTGTCTCTTGTTTTCCTGAGCTGTAATTGGAGACATTAATTTGATTTATCACACAGGCTGGGAAAGACCCTGCAGTTAGCAGAGATTAGAGAGTTGTGAAATCTGCGACCCCCAAAGTGCTTTTCACCAAGTGCAGACAATACGTTTCAGATGGGGTTTATTATTGAAGTGACTATTTCCAAAGAGAAAGACAAATTGCAGGTAATAACACTCAAAAATCTTTCCCATTCACTTTTCAAAATGACACTTTTGGTTTTAAAGGGAAGAGTTAATTAAGCAGAACCAATATGTTACTCCACTTTCTATCACTGTGATAGAATACTTAAGATAAACAACCTCAAGAAGAAAACACTTACTTTTGGTTTCAGAGGTTCCAGTCTATCCCTGCTTCCTGTCTTCCCCTTACTCTGGGCCTGCGGTGGCCCTGTACAATCTGCTGAATGTGGGTGGTTAAGTTTCTGTCCACCTCCTTGGCAACTGGCCTGCAAAGAGAGAAAGAGCAAGGGTTGGGTTCTGAAAATCCCCTTTAAGGGCATGCCCCAATGACCTAACTTCCTGCAACCCAGCCCCACCTCCAAAGGGTCCACACCTCCCAGTAGCACTATGGCCGATGAAGTAAACGTTTGACACATGTGCCTTTGGGAAACACATAAGAGCCAAAGTAGCAGGCAGGTGTAGGAGCTTGGTGCAGCCTGGCAATCCTAGCACCTTGGGAGGTAGGAAGGTCACAAGTTCAGGCCCTGCCTGGACTCAACATTTAAAAAAAGGTTTAGGAATGTAGCCCAGTGTGAAAGCCCTGGACTCAACTGCCAATACCATAAAACAAAACATCCAAATTATACCACTAAGAGCTGAGCCCAGGTGAACACTCTCTTAGCATGCACAGGTCGAGGTTCCATTCCCAGAACACACACACACCCAAAAATCATAGTGAAAAAATCTTATTTAATGATAGTAATTGTCAAGGTCTTTAAGTGATAGTAATAATCTTTAGGAAAAATAGCTTCTATGTTAATAGTTTATACAAAAAAGACATTTGAGTATTTATCTTTTCTATGATTTTATGTGCATGTAGAGTTGCCTTTTGAATAATGAAGTGTATTCATATACAAATGCAAGCAGTCAACTAACAGGGACACTTTAATTCCTAATTATCTACCAAAATGAACACACAGGATTGAACTTTTCTTTTTAGATGTATCTTTTTAGCAAAGGAAAAATTTTATGTGTAGTCTTCTGATAATTCTCATTCATGAGTAAGACTTTAGCCAAGAAATATCAATTAGTTACTGGCTATAAGGAAAAAATTAATTTCACCAGTTTGTTCAAGGAGCCAGTCTGTCTTGAGGTCAGAAGTGAACGGTAGTGATAGGGACCCTGGAACTCTGCCACGTGCCAGAGGTGGGGCACTCAGCTGCACCTCTGCGGAATCACTTTAGCCCTGCACAAACCCAAGCTGGAGTTCTAGGTGGGCATATGCTGACATCGGCTTTGCTCAGAAAACTTTTCCCTATGCCTGGCATATCATAGGTGTTTAATGATATTTCTTTGGCTGACGGAGTAGATAATTCCTTGGCTTCAGGGCTTTCCAGAGGTTAAGCTAATGTGTTTTCAAGTTTCTCATCTAGATTGTGAAAATGTGTCAAGGAACATACAACCTCTCCTCACTCCTCAAGTTACACTTAGATACAGTGGCGACACATTAAATGTGCAAATCTTTGTGAATATGAGCCCTGAGCCTGTGTCTTCACCCTCTCCTTTTATCTCTGCCCCTCATCTGTCACAACAGAGGTATACGGGACAGATGATGTGGACTCTGCCTGACAGATTTTAGAGGAATACCATCTATGGCATAGTTGTCCTGAGCCCTGCCTATGATGCAAGCCCTGAGACTGATTTACTCTGCAGAGTTTTATGATCTGATAATCTGGAGCATTATCACCGTTTCTAGGACAGCGTTAGCTAAACAGACATGGTCTGTGTTTGGTAGAAAGTCCCGCTAAGCAGATGCACTGGGTGAAGGATTGTGCTGATGATTTGCAAAGGGAGGTGGGAAGCGTTGGCCAGTAAAGGGGGAACTAGGGCTGTAAATAGAACATCTGAAAGTGGACGCTTTTGGAAGTAAAAGGAGGTGTTATTCACTACACGGGGATTGCTGTCCTCCCAGGAGGTCATGTGGGAAGGCTTATTCTGTTTTTTGGTTCTTTTCCATTAATGCGTCTTGCTATGCCCTGTGGAGCACTGAAAAAACTCACATTAGTTGGTTGCGTCATGAAACCCTTTAAGGATTTGATGAAAGTCGCCACCTTTTTCCCGGAGAAAATGTATAAATGTGAGACTCACAAAGCAGTGCTTCTGATGTCAAGGTGTTGTGATCCATCTGACCCCCATTCAGAATCCTAAAGTCAAACACCCAGTGAGCCTTGATGTATCCTTAATGATTTTCAAAACATGCAGTTTTGCCATTCCATTTACCCTGTATTTTTTCCTTCCCTTTGCTAAACCACAATGTTACCTTTGCAGACAGGGTATCAGACCAACACGCTGAGTCAAAGGATGCCAAGCCAGTGGTTTCCAGAGAAAAGAGCCACATGAAAGTCCGCTGAGCTGCATCCTCTGCCTCTGTGACTGTTTTGTGGTTGGCAGTGGGGAGAAAATAACAGCCAATAGGTGTCCAATCTAAATTTACCAGAGAGTATAAAAGCCCCCAAAATGATACAATGTCTCCACCACTGTAGATGAACAAATATTTGGATCCACCAAGGAATCTAGTTATTTTCATTTCAGCTTCATTAGAGGATTGCGTAATTTCCAAATGTACGAATAAGGTTAAAAAATAGTGAAAGCTAAGCAAAAATACAGGGAAAGGGGTACCATCCTAGGCAGTTCTCCCAGGAATGTGGGGAATGTTTTCACTAAGTTGAATTGGAATCAATAATTGCCTAGCAAATGTCTCCCGGAAGCACAGTGGTATTTCATTAACAGAGTCTCCATTCACAGGAAAAGTGCGGGATGGCTCTGTCAAGAGCCTGCCCTGTGGAGGAGAGGGAAGCAACATGGTCTGGGCCCCAAGTATATTAGGAAAAGCATCTACCAGTCCTGCATTCTTCACCTTTCCCTAGACACATTTTCAGTTGTGTTGGGCCATCTCTAGAGTTTCAAATGCACTGGTAACCTGAGGACCACATGCATCTCTTGCCCACTACTGCTCCTTGGCTGAGTGATTTCAGTAAAATAAACAGGAGATGGGCAATTGACTGCCTTTGTGACAGGACCATGCATATGACAGGAGCCCCGCGAGGCCCCTGCTTCTTACCACGTTGGACTCCTGCTTTTATAACTTGACTCTTCGGCTACTACTCTGTCAATAACTGAAAGACAAACCAGGTTGTTGGCTAGGTATGTGTGTATGCATGGGCTGCAGGAAAGGACTCAAGGCCTGAAAACCTTGAGCATGTCGCTTCCAGAAAAGACCCAGAGAAGCTGAAAGAAAAGAAAACAAGGGATGCTAGAATTTTTCCACATTAGTTGGTCCTCTCAACAAAAGGTTACGGTCAGTGGTGCAAAAAGCGTATGAACAGCTTGCAACTGTTCAGAAATAAATCTCTTCAAATAAAAAAATAGACAAAGTCTTCAGGCAAACAACTGGTATAACTGGATATATATGTGGTATCACTGAATTGTCTCACAGATACTTGTAGATTATAAAGAGAAAACTTGATCACTGTCATGGTCTTCAGTCGGGATAGATGTTTACATACATCAAGATGGGGCCAGTCGACATGCTACAGCCCTGACAGAGCACACTGGAAAGTTCTTTACAAAATACCCACTCTAAATATGTTCAGAGTATTTCATTGATATACCCTTTAGATCTAACCTCCAGCTTACAGCAAATAGGGAAATTATACAGGAAACAAGTTTATTAACACTACAACAAACCAATTAAAGAAATCCAGAAAAATGGGGGCAGTCTACACAAGTGACACAGTTTTCCTGGTCTTTTTAAGAAGTTTAAAATGTCCTGGGAAAGTAAAGTAAGGGTGCTAGTGAGGGTCATTAAGAGAAACTCAAGAGAAAAAAAACAATCTAATAAAACACCTGACTTTAGTTGACTCTAAAACCGAACAAAGCTGCTGTAAAACAGGCCTGGGGAGTTATGGGGATGGGAACGCAGACTAGATTTAGACAACTCTAAGCAACTTTAATTTTAGTAGGAATGATACTGATCAGCGGTTATGAATTCATTGGGATTCAAACTAAACTACTTTAAGGGAAAATGTCTTGATATCTGAAATTTACTGCACTGTACTTCAGAAAATAATAAAGCATTAACAATTGTTAAGCACAGGAAATAAATGTGTGAATGAAGGTTCATTACCTCATATTTTATATTTCTAGAGTCTGAAAATTCTGATAAGAAATCTACAGAAGTAAAACAAAACAAAACATATGAGAACACTTCTAAGACAGGAGAGAAGATCCAGAAAGGGATAGGGCAGCTGTGACATCTCTGTAACTAAGTGTGAGGCTCCCACCCTACCCCCAAGCCTTGCTGCATCCCAGCCCCTCAATCCTACCATGTCTCCTAAGGACCTATGCCCACAGGCTCTGCTCACTTCCAAGGTCTCTGTACCACCCATGGTCCATCACTTCAATACTGTGGGCTCTCTGAGATCCTTTGTGCCCATGGTTTCTGTCTTCCTCATCGGGCTTTGCACTCAGTGCTCTTTCTTACGAGCACATCGTCAGTGTGCCTGTGCCCAGCTCTGCTCAACCCTGCGCCCTTTCACGTGCTGCCTTCCCATCCAGTTCAGCAGAGGAAGGAAGGGACTTCATTCCTGGACACTAAGATATCAAAAGAAGAAGACCACTGTCCTTGAGATCTGCAATACATAAAATCATGAAGCAATGCTACGAAAGGACTACAGAATAGCCCTATTTCAACAATACACTTGACAAATTGGATTACTCAATACCTGCTGATGTATTCATATTGGGACCATACATCACTATTTTAAATAGCAAGAAAGTTAAGCTCAGATTTGAGTCCCTTCTAGAATAGCAAAGGCAATTTGGGCAACAAAGACAAGGCAAGGACATTGCATTCCCTGACTCGAAATTGTACTACAAAGTTACTGTGATAAAAACAGCAAGATACTGGCCATAAAAATGACTTGAGAATCAACGGAACACATAAAAAGATGTGGAAACAACTCCACACATACTCAGCCACCTTGTCTTTGACAACAGTGCCAAACACCTTCTCTGCAAGAGAGACAGCCTCTTTAATAATTGTACTGGGAAAATTGGCTTTCCATGTGCTGAAGGTTAAAACTAGATCCATTATCTTTTATGATGAACTAAACTAAACTTGAAACGCATATAAATATTAAAACAAAGACACTAAATCTGCTGGAAGATAGAATAGGTAGAACTCTTGAAGACACTGATGTAGCAAAGACTTTATGAGCAAAGCCCCAATCACACAGGAACTATCACAAGAATCAACAAATGGAATCTCATCTTATTAAAAAGCTTTTGCACAGCAAGAGAAACCACCGGCAGAGTGAAGAGAAAACCTAAAGTGTGGGGAAAAAATTTTGACAGTTGTTCCTCAGACAAAGGAGTACTGTGTAGAATATATAAAGCACTCAAAATAATCATATTCCCCAAATTTAAACACCAAATCCAAAACTGGGCATCTGAAATGAATGAACACTTCTCAGATGAAGAAGTAAAAATGGCAAATACAGGCAAAAATGTTCAACATCATTTGTCATTCAAGAAATGCAAATTAAAACAACACTGAGATTCCACCTCACCCCAGAAAGAATGGCTATTATTAAGAAATCAACTGATAGCAAATGCTGGCGGGGCTGTGTGGAAAAGGAACCTTTCTTCACTGTTGGTGGGAGTGTAGAATGGTACAACCACTGTAGAAGTCAGTGTGGAGAGTCCTCAAAAACTAGGACTAATGCTGGGTGTAGTGGTGCACACTTGTAATCCCAGCTTTTGGGAGGCTGAGGCAGGAGAATTGCTATGAGTTCAAGGCCAACCTGAACTACCTGAACTATACCTGTACTTAAAAAAATCCCACAAAACCCAAAAACAAACAAACAAACAAAAAACCTAACTAGGACTAGAGGTTCCATTTGACCCAGCTATTATTCTTTTTGATATCTTCCTAAAATAATTAAAATCATCATACCACAGTGACCTATACACAACCATATTTATAGCAGCACAGTTTGTAATAAATAAATCTTGGAAGCAGCCCAGGTGCCCATCATCTGAGGAATGGATAAAGAAGATGTGACTTTTTATGCAGTTGAGTACTACTCTATCATAAAGAAGCTTAGACATTTCCAGCTAAATGGATGAGCCTTGAAGACACTCCCTTAAGAGAAATAAACCGTATGTGCATGTGTAAATACCACATTCTTTAGAGTGAGAAACCAAAAGTGTAAATAAGGACAAAAATGGATAATCGATATTGTGAAGTAGGAAGAAAATATTCAAATAGGAAGGGGCACTGGGAGGGGGGTGGAGGGAAAGAAAGAAAGGGAAAAGAAAAAAATGATAAGAAAAGAAAGAAAAAATGGAAACAAAGTTTTTTTAAATGAGGAGAAAGGGGGTTGAGGGAGGGTAGAGAAGTGAGAAAAAAAGTTATATCATGTACAAGTACTAATTCCCTGTTGATGAACCTCATGATCTAAGTATAGCAACCCCACACATACCTCAGCAAAGGCTTTGCTTCAGTTCTAAGTGGTACCTCTGCTTTGGATAGATGCCTGAAGCTGTATTATATACCTTGATTTTGTCCAGTTTCCCTTGAAAGGAGGACTTTTATAAATTAGCCTGATTCCCTGGACATGCTCTCATATCCTTATATGAGCAGAAATCACTGCTTCCAGTTACAGAGTGTTAATTATGTGTGTGGATCTGCCAAGCACTTGATAAGATATTGTTTCATTTCATCTTCACACATGGAGCTGCTTGTTCATCTGTTTTATGGATGGAAATAAAGGAACTTTTAGGCTAGTTATTCAACAGCAGAGACAAGACATCTACTCAGGCCTGGCTTTAAAACTAGATTCCATCCTTGCTTTTACCGTAATGCACCGCTATCTAACTTTCCTTTTTTATTCAGGTCTCCCTAGGTTCTCAGTGGCCAGGACAGCATTGCTCCTTCCTGTGAGCATCAGATGCACCACAGACCTGCTAACAGCTACACACACTGATGAAACCTTGGTTTAGTGAAAAAGACAGATACTGAATTTTTCAGAAGGTGAGTCTACACGGAGTCAAACAGAAATGAATCAAGAGAGGAGAATGTGAAGATGAGTGAAAAGCCTCCTGGTGGCCTGTGGTTGAGGTACCATCTTATATCAAAGATGCCATGACCCCGGGAGCCCAACAAAGAGGTCATGTTGCTGGAAGATAGATGATCACTATGTATACCTAAAACATACAATTAACAGAATTAATTAAATTTGCACCTACTTTTGAGTGTGAAGTCAGGGCCAGATCATTTGCAAATCCCCCTCCTGCACCAAGACATATAATTACTCCTTGGTGTCCAAGATATGATATTAAATGCTGTGGATTCTATTACTACTATTATTCCACATTACACTTACTATAGTATAGCTCATTTCAAATCAAGCCCACTTTTCTTTATTTTTATTAATTTGTTTTTGGCAAGCTCTCAGGTCTCATTCTGTCTCACACTGCAAGGAAATATGCAAATCTAAGTAATATCCAGAAAAAGTTATGGTATCTCATCAAAGAAAGGGATTCCTAGCACTATAGTATAAGTGTGGGGTCCAAAAGCCAAATCATTGAATTTCTAGAAATTTACAGAAAGTATCTGAAGTTGAAAAATCAAGGAATGTACATTAGTTACCGAGTTGCTGGGGCAGAATGCCTGACCTGAAATTTAAAGGAAGAGAGGTTTATTTTGACTCAAATTTCAGTCCTTGGCCAATTGGCCACAAGGCAGAAAATGCCCAGTAGAGAGTTCTGGCAAAGGAAAGCTGCTCTTATTATGGTGACCTGGAAGCAGAGAGAAAAGGGAGGAGCGGGGAAGAGCAATACGCCCTTCCGGGTCATGACCCCAGCAAGCCCTCTCTTCCAACTAGTTCCGCCCTTCCACAGCACACTCAGACACTGCACTTACTTGTGGATGAACTCACTCATGAGTACAGTGCCCTGCTATCTAATGCCTTCTACACAAGCTGCCCATGTAGGTAAAGTGAAGAAACCAAATTAAGGGTACCTCCATCCTCTGGGCTTCTGGAATATGCAGAGACAGTCACCTGTGATGGTTCTGGAATTCTCCCACTTTAACCAATGAGTGTCTTTAACCTTGATAAGAGCAAAGAGAGTGCTACAAAGGCCAGATCAAATGATTTATAGATCTGAGTGTTTGGGGAAACTAAGCAAAACAATCTAGTTCTTCAGCTTCAGGCCTCACAACTCCAGGACAAAGGAATGAATCCCTTTCTCTTACTCCTAAGTTGCAACTATGGTGTGTCTGATTAACCCAGAAGAAGGCAGGGTCTAGTCTCGAATGAATGGGGCTCACTTCTAGTTAGATTTGGTTTTGAGATACTGATATGAGCTTCTGTAATCAGTTTCTAAGCTCATAAATCACTAGGTTCTCAGGCGTGGAACACTGCAAGCCCAAGGTGCAAGGGATGGTGGTTGTACATGTCTACACAAAGAGGTCACGTGTGCCACCCCTTCCCAGAAAAAGACAGCCCGTACCAGCTTGCACAGAGCTCTGCCCCACAAAGAAATGTCTCCCCTTTGAACTTCAACAACTTCTTAATACAACTCCAACTTTTATTGGATCTATATCCATTAATCAGTCAATTAGCACCAGGGAGGGAGCCAATGAGAAAGAAACGCTGTTCATCTACAAAGTGTATTTGAATGTTTCATGTTACTTACTTATGCCTTCAGGGTTTCTTGTAGATGGTGTGACAGATTATGCAGGAGGCTTCATATGTTCTTAGGTCCAGAGAAGGTTTTAGAAGATTAATCTGAACCCTCAAATGGCTTTTGCCAGGACCACAATATGAGATTAGAATTCCTTGCAAAATATTTAAATTAATGTGTTTTCCTCATAGACTTCAAGCTAAATAATAGAAACAATTATCCAGACAGTTTGACATGAAGTTCTCTTTGCTCTTGCAATGGTGAGCAGAAACACCAAAGCGATACCCAGGATTCGGAGGCAGATTTGTTTATCTCTATGGGCAGTGATCGTGATCACTCCCAGAATAGCAAGCCCCAATACTTGGTGGTCTCCGGCTTCTAAATGATGCACAAGCAGGAGATACAGGGATGAGGCATAACAGCCTGGTAGTTCTTCTGATTAGCTAGCAGGGTGAGATCCTCAATTACAAGCGTAGATTAATGATCACACCAGTTCAGGAAGCTTGGTACAAGGTATGATAAGGCATCCTGCATGTTCGGTTACACTCTGGTGGTTACAAGGGTCAAGAAAGTAATTACAAAACCATGAAGCAATTACAGAGCTAGGCAGTTTCAAAAGAACAAAGTTTTAAAAAGAACAATTTTTCTTGTACTGTTTTTCCCTTTCGCTCTCATCACTTAAACTGACACGGAAATCGCATTAGTCCTTGTGTTCTAATGAGTTTCCCTCCTCATCTGAAGCTGTACCAGTAGCAGGGTAGGAGCCTGAAAATCCTACATTTTGGGTCAAAATTGATCTTCTATAGTCAGGATCCATCTCTCCCTAGATTTAGCATCTCAGTGTATTTCTGTGGCTTTTGTAAGATGTGCAGAGGTTTGTAACATGGGAAGAGGCTTTGGCAGGTCACAGAACACCTCCAACTGCCTTCCTAAGGCAAGGTGCTTACACAGTAAGAAGCAGGGTGGGTCTTCCTGGGTGTGAGTCGTATTTGTGGCAAGCTGATTGGTGTTCCTCAGGGTAGAAGGCATCTGACAAAATTGATCTAGACAGCCTTTTCCCACTGGCAGCAGTGCAAAACCTAGATGACATAATTCACAGTCTAGGAAATGAGGAGCAGATAGGAAACGCACATAGGCTACTGTATTTCTCAAAGGGAATGCACATATTGAATAGATTACCAAGGAGGATCCTCAAAGTTGGCAAAATCAATTCGTACAAGAGATAGCAGCAGTGTGTAGGAGAAGACGAAGGCCAGACCAGAAAGGCAAGGAGCTTAACGAATGGGATATGACAAGGCTCCTTTGGTCCTCTCACTCCTAAGTCTTCTATCACTCTTGCAAGTTTGGTGATACACTAATTCGGCACTGACACACAGACTAGTGGGGCTTTGCCATCTAAACATCCAACCCCTGGGCTAATGTCTTAATTATTTTCCACTGCCTATAACAGACATTTTTCCCATAAATTTGGATGAAGGAAATTAAGTTGAAGCAAATTACCTATAACCACTCAGAAACTGGGACTTCTGGAAACACTTTAGAGTGAAGCAGCAGGGTGGATTTTCTCCTTTTCTGTCAAGTCTAGCACTTTCCGAGTAAATAGAGGTGAGGAAATGTTCCCTTCCCCCTCTAACAAGGAAAAAGTACGTATTTGGGGTACTCACATCTGTACCAACAGCCCAACATTTACTCAGTAATGTCCTCAGGTCTTTCAGTTGCACCTCCATTTCCCTTGGTTGACAAAGTACTGGAAAACCACAGATAACCTGGTGATAGAGACAGGCTTTTTCTTTGGAGTAAGGATGGCAAATATACCACTTCTTCAGCTCCCCTGCACCAACGGGGAGACTGACAGCCATTGCATAGCTGGAATTGTGAGTACTTAGGTTTCCTACAAGGACTGAAGCATTGTGTGTGCTGGGAGGGACACACCAGACAGGCGTGACAGAAACCCCCTTGAGACGCACGCACACAACAGCAACTGACTCTGAGTTTTGGGTGAAAAGAGATCCAGGACCATGTTCTTGGCACAGAGTCCTCTCTGTGGTGTTCTTAAGGGGTACCGGATCATAAAAGAGGGGAAGCAAATAAACTGTGATTTCCAGACCCTTTAATTTGTTCAACAAGCCATGCTGGGCTGATTAAATTGCCCTGTGAATCCTCTCTTGCTTCCTGAAATGCTTCCAGAGCGTGCTGTGGGGGGAGGCACGGGGCTCAGATCTGGTGTGGTAAAGTATCAGTACGTGGACTTGACTGAACGCCTAGTCCTGGCCCTGTTTGCTTTTGTTCCTAGTTATCTTATTTTCTATTAGTGCTGTACAGGTCTGCAGCGCATAATTATTACATTCATTGTGGAGAGCTGGACTTGTATATTTTGCATCTCAGTTCTCTTTTGGTACTGGTTATATCTGAAAGAGGAGCCCACTCTCACAGAGCTCACAGGGGACAACGGTGTGACAGAGAGACTCTGCAGGCACATTCTCCTTGGGGAAGGGTGGTAAAAGCAAACATGCTACAGAGAAACCAACTGGGTTTCTTGTGTGTGGAGAAAATATAACCTTGGATAAGCACTTTAGAATTCTAATGTTGGTACCCTATGTATAAAATAAGGATTGTTCAGAACACTGGGTGATCATTCTTATGAGCCCATTTCACTACATAGTAATTTCTCCAAAACTCTTTTGGTCATCACAAGCCAAAAGCCTGCAGAAATAACTTGCTTTTGAATGAGCAACCCTTTGCATTGCTTACCCAGGAGAATGAACCCAGTAGGAGTGTCAGAGTCCTAGTCCTGGGAAGGGGTGACAAGAGGGTGATCTGACCACAGTCATTCCCATAAATAGTGTCCAGCATTTGAAGACATGAGACACACACTTTGCTGGTGTTCTTTCTCCAGGAAAGCCACAGTGCGCCCAGGGAGTGATTTGTAGCCTGTCAGCTGTGAGGAGCTCCAGGGCCTCCCCAGGGAAGTCTCTGATAAGAGAGAGTGGTTACAGGCTCCGGAACGTGATTAAGCACCTTCTACTTATTCTCAATAGAGAATTTAATTAAATACAATGTATATTCTCTTGACAGCTTTTGCTAAAGCTGCAGAGATCGTGAAGTTATTATGGCAATTATTAACAAGAATAAATGATCCTAGGAGTGATGTTAGGAATTATAATATTGATACTGGCAGAAGTGAAAAGAAAACAATTACGAGGCAGACAGTTAAGAGGCTTTCTCCCTTCCTCCTATGTGGAGGTGGGTGCTAGCTATTAACAGCTAAATCTTTAACTATTTAAACAATCTTCTCTTTATTCTATGGAAGCTGCAATCAAATGGGATCATCCCACAAGGCTGAAGGGATGAACAGCTGGAGGATGAAGAGCATCACACTAACAACCGTGAGGTGGAAAGGTGAGGTGGAAAGGTGATTCTAATGCCTTCATACATGCTTTGTGCAGAAGGCTGCTGGGCAGGTGGGGTCAGCTGTGAAATTCTTCACTCTAAGATGGGGGTGGAAGTGGAGTCGGAAGCCCTGCACTTGAGCAGGGCTCCTTTTCTAGGAGACAGAAACACCTTTCCTGGACAGCCTCTTCAGATGACAAGGCAGGAGTTCAAAGTGGCACATCTGCCAGCTGAAACTCAGGAACACTATTGGCCAGATGGGCCCTTGGTCAGGAGTGCCCCGGCTTTACCTCTGTGATTCTTTTGGGGTAGGGCATAGAAGTCATTTTGCTTTTTTAATAGTGGTATAACTTGTGCCTTTGCTTTTTTTCTTTTTCCTCAGGGTACAGAACGATGGTGCACTTTTTGTGAATGTATGTATCTACATCACGTTTTAAAATATTTTTATGGGGTTTTATCTAACATGTAATGCTTTTCCTACCGATTAGACGGGAGTATTTAAAAGATTTATTTTTCACCCCACATGGTTATTCGTTATTTACAATTCTCAGTGACTCAAGTTTATTTGAAAACTTGGATATCTCACTTCAGACCAACATCCAAGTTGTTTCTATAAATAAAAAGCCTGGAGCCACTTAACTTAATTTCAAAGACTCCTCTATACGAAGTTAAATGGAATAGTCTGGAGTTTGCTGGTATTAATCTATGATTTTATTTTAAATAGTAGTATTATGTTGCCATCTTACTTTATTGTAATTTTTTAAAATGTTCCAGGATCACTCTTGAAATGAGCAAGGTTATAATAATAAATGATAACTCTTAAGAATCTAAGGCGTCTCTAATTTCTGCTTATTTTTATGAACACTTGGGACAATATTGTTTGGTTTTCTAACCTTATCATTTTGGAGCAGCTGAAGCCACAGCAGGGCTTCACATGCGATCCTGAGCCATGAGGCCATCCATCCCAAGCCTGGAAAGGTCTTGGCTTGGCCAGGAATGGGATCACTCCGCACTAGACTTTGTTCCTGATGAAGGATGTTGATGGGAGGCAGAGGACTCCGGGAAAGGGCTTGCTGTTGTGTCCCCATTCTGCAAATGGACTTGCGCTTTCAAGGATCTAGGAGTCTGGCAGGAGTGCTCAAGTGCATTGGAGTACATCACACAAAGGGCTTGTGAACGCCTGCCCAAAGGGGCTGGGCTGGGTCTTACTCATTCTCATGTTTCCCAACTTATTTAACACTGAATTTTGCAAGAGTAAGAACTTGATGCTTTCTGAAATGAACTTCAATAGCTAGCCTCTCAACCCCAACGGAAGACAGCAAAATAACAGCAAAATGCCACCAGATGGAGGGACAGAGAGTTGCTTTGTTTGTCATTCTCTTGTTGACTCGTGTCCACAAGATTTTAAGGTAATGATATAAGAAAACTTGAAGCAGGTAGCCCACAAGCTAGGGCCTGCAGAACAGATAACATTTAGGCCAAAGAGCTTTTAAAAAGAAAATATAAGAGGAATAGCATTTGAAAAAGATAAAGAAAGTTGGATTTTTAAGATCAGGCTTGAGGAGCTGGGGGAGGCTGGCATCAAGATCACATAAGTAGCTGCACAGAATGTGAAAGGAGCCCGAAGCCCACGAGAGGGGCCCTTATTCATAGCTGCACCCCAGTGGGTGATGAACAGGGGGGCACAGCACGGCCCACCAGAAGGAACCAGACTCTGCACTCAGGCTGAACACAGACAGCAACTCTGGACACAAAGTCTCACGTTCCTGACTTTTCATGCATTTGAAATGTAAGAGAGCTGAGAGCAGTGCAAGAGCACTGTGCAGAGCTGTCTGGCAGGACTGGGCCAAAATGCCACGGATACTCAGGAAGAGGACATTTCCCTGTGTCCCAAATCTTAAGCAACTATGATCGATATAATTGTCTCCGAACAAAGTACAAGTTTCTTTTTTTAAATACATGTCTTAGCTGTATTTGCAAATAGCAAAATAGTTGATTTAACTTATACCAGTCACAACATCTAGTCACTCCTGGAGCATTCTGGTTATTGATGGATGAGGTGTATCATGTTCTCCTCTCCTCTCTTCTTCTCTCTTCTCTTTTCTCCCCTTTGCTCCCTTCTCCTTCCCCTGTCCTTCCTACCTCCCTCTTCTTTCAAAGCATATTCATGGATGTCCAGGATTTGCTTTACACTTTTTTGAAGTTTTTCTGATCCACCTGCATGCACCCTTCCTAATGCCCACATGGCTGCCTTAAACATGGAGAAACATTTACATATGCATGAATCACATTTGCACCTTTGGACTGAAAAGCTAAAGATCATTTACAAGGACCACTTTCATGATAATGGGGTGGTTCTTTTCCATGTGCGTTTGGACAAGGAGCAAATGCCAAAGAGCAATAGTTTCATTACACAGTTGCAGATTCATTAACCTTTTTTTTTTTTTTGTCTTTTTCCTTTTTATCTGTACCAGGGATCGAATTCATGACTGCCTGCTTGCAAAGCAGGCACATACAGCCCCTCATTAACCTTTTCAAAACATTTTCACTTTTTCTCACTCACTACAAAGTTTTATCTACTGATAAAATAATAGTCCCCCTTCTTCACAGTTTTGCCTTCTAAAGTTTTAAAGTTCTTAACTGTGACCTGAAAATATTAAATGGAAAATTTCAGAAATAAAGAATGTATAACATTGAAACAACTTTTATTACAGAACATTGTCAAAATTGTCCTATTATAAATTGCTGTTGTTACTCTTCTTGTGCCTGGCTTATAAACTATTCTAAGCCTGTATATACAGGAAAAATATGGTACAGAGCTCCTCACTCTCCAGAAGTTCATATATTCACTGGGTGTCTTGCAAAGTGGGGATCTGGCCTTGCATAAGGAAAAAATGCTGTATTCATTTTTGAGTTTGCTTCTACTTGGTTAATCACTAGATGAAAGAGATTTATTTTATTGGTTAAATGAGGCTGGAGTAAATGCAAATTTGTGACTATTTTAACCACTGATATAATTAATAACTGTGATGACATTGTTGTCACCAATGCAGTAAGCCCAAGACTTACAAATATTTGGTTGCAAACTTTCACAGGTAAGATCAGACCTCTTGTTAAGAACCTTCATAGTTGGGAACAAATTGTGGAAGTAGCTCACTTGTCTGGTGGACGCTGTCACAGTTGGCTGCCCTGTGCTTACTGTATAGTACAATAGGGTACAGTAGTACATTACAGACTGGGACTTACTGTGTTTGTATGTGTTTGGGTTTTTGTTTTACACTGTATATTTGTATCAAAGGTGTACAAGACTTATTTTATCAGACTTACAAATGCATCTGATTTACAAAAGTTTTCTTGAATGGGACTCATTCATAAATTTGGGGACTTACTGTATTTTGATTATTCTCATTCCAGAAACAAGACCTAATATCCCCACTTTGTGGAAATTAGTCAGGGAGGCCTTGCTTAGGCCAGTGAGGTGTGAACAGAGGTGGACAAGCCTGGAAAAGTCAGGGAGTCATCTGCCAAGTCTGGTGATATTCCATGTCCAGAGGCTACAAGACTCCATGCCATAAGCATGGACTAAAAGCCCAGCCATACTAAGGAAAGCATATGGTACCAGTGAGAAACGGACCCTTCTTGTTGCTTAACTTCTATTGTGAAGTTCTTGTATATTCATGTGCTGGTGTTCCCATTTCTTTCTATCCAGTTTCCAGCAATGTAACATCTTGCATAATATAACCAGGAAATGATAGTGCTAAAAGCCTCTGCTGTTACTTACATTTAGCAGTGTCCTTGGTACACATGTGCTTGTATATATTTAGTTCTATGACATTTTGTCGCATGTCCAGATTCCCACCCTGTTGTGTCTGGTATGACTGTTTGAAGTCATGGCCTCTGCCCACAGATAATCTTTTCTTAATATCTACTGATTTGCCATTTCAAGAATATGTGTAAGTTGAATCACACAATATAAACTCTTAAAATAATTTTTACTATGTTAAAATGTATATAATATAAAAGTTGTCATTTTAATCATTGAAGTAGACAATCAATGCACACTAATTGTATTCACAATATAGGTGATCTTTTGAGACTGGCCTTTTTTTTTTTAAACATAGACCATATCTCTTGAGATATAACAAAGCTGTTGTGTGTCTCCATAGTTCCTTCTTTTTGTGGCTGAGTAATGTTCCACAGTAAAAATGAATTATAGTTTGTTGAATCAGGCATCCAACAAAAGGCCTTTGAGTTGTTTCTAGTGTAGGGCTCTTATGAATGAAGCTGCCATGAACATTTGTATATAGGATTTTGTGAGAACATAAGTTTTTGTTTCTCTGGGACAAATACCCACTAAGAACATGTGTAGTTTTGCCTAGCTGTACCATTCTTCATTTCTGACAGAACCTTTTTGTTTAAGCCATGAAATGTAGGGGTTTTTACCACTGCAGCATAACCTATTATGACTTATTATATTGCTAGAGCAATTCCCCTTTATCTTTAGGTTCATTTCTCTTGATCTCAGTTATCCATGGCCAGCTATGGTTTTAAAATATTCAATGTGAGATTCCAGAAATAAACAACTCATATATTTTACATTGCTCATTGGATAGTAAGATAAAGTCTTGTACCTTTCTGTTCCTTCCCATATCAGACATAAACCATCCCTTTGTCCAGTGTATCCACTCTATATATGCTATCCACCCATTAGTCACTTAGTAGACATTTTAGTCATTGGGTTGATTGTTGAGGTATCACAGTGCTTGAGCCCAAGTCTAGTCCCTTATTTAGTAACCTAATTCTACATCATTCCTATGTCATTCATCTTCTCATACAAACACTGTGTCATCTTATATCATTACAAGAAGAGTGAGCACAGTACGAGAAAATAGACTCTATATTTACCTGTTTCTTACAGTATATTGCTATTCTTCTGTTTATTAATTTTTATTGATATTGTACTATAATTTAAGAATTAAATTTTATTATGGATACATATGAATGGGGAAACAGAATACACAGGGATTTGATAATATAGAAGTTTTAGGCATCCACTGGGGGTACTAGAATGTGTCTCTTGCTGTAGATCATCATTTGATCACATTTAGCTTAAATTGTGAAATAAGAAGTACCTTCAAGAGCTTTTTTTGTTGATTCACTTGTTTATTAATTCACTTACTATTGAGCATGTGCTATTCTTGGGGACAAACGAAGTGCTGGGGATAAAACAGTAGAAAAAACAACTGTTGGAAGATAGGAGAAGGTACCAGTTTTGAATAATGTGGGCCCTTGCCAAACACAGAATCAAATCTGCCAGACTTTGATCTTGTCTTGCTAGCCTCCAGAATGGTGAGAAACAAGTAAACAAACAAAAAAAACTTTTATTTTGTTCCAAAGCTATCCAATTTATGGTATTTTGCTAAAACAGCCCAAGAGTGACCAAGAAAAAAGGGGAACAGGAAAAAAAATAGAAAATCTGAGTGTCTAGGAAAGTTTAAGACGTTCAGTCTTAGGGCCTCCTGCTTCAATAAACTTTCTTTGTCAATTATTTCTTCTTTGGAGCGTTTGATGAAAATGTCGAGCTTCAGGTCTTTTTTTCTGGGGATTCTAGGTTATTTTTCCCTAAGAATATGTCTAAAAGCCTAGGAACTCTATGCTAACAAAACTCAGGAAAGACATTGAGATAAGAAGACCTAGTGCTCTGGTGAGAGGAGAGGAGGAGCTGCAGCAGGAGGAAGAGGAGCAGCAGGAGGAGGAGGAGCAGCAGGAAGAGGAGGAGAAGCAGGAGGAGGAGAAGCAGCAGGAGGAGGAAGAGCAGCAGTTGCAGCTGCAGTGATGCCAGCTGCTGATTCTGCTGCCTTGATAGTTTACACCTATATCCTGACACTTGCCTTGAAATTGGACGCTCGTATCTGCTAATGCTAATGGGAAATTTGCTGGAAGGTTCTGATCCTTCAAAACATTCAAGTTGAGTTCACATTACTTAATATACTTCAGGAAAACTTTCCTGTTAGTCACTACTAGAAGCTTCCCTTTCCTTCACTGCTCTTCCGAACTTGACAGCCCTTGTAAAGCATCAAAAGCAAAAGAGGATGCTCACTTGACTGAAACAATGATGAGCTGCAATTGTTCATTTAGGGAACAGGCTGCCAAACGAGCTGCAAGTCCTAGTTTCTTTTTACTAGTTTCCTTCCACCAAGCAGACCTTTGTGACAAAGAAGGCTCCTATTCATAATTGAATTTGTTGCAGACAAGTGCGGTAATCATTATAATACACAACCTGGCAGTTGTTATGACATGGGAGGAGTCTTTGGATATGATATCAGAGAACAAGTGAATCCCAAATCATGCCAGGTCTTAGGACGCCTCTGATTTCTCTTTGTCCTTGTTCTTTTTTATTGCTAGGACCAAATACAGGACATCTACAAGTTAAAGGAGGAAAGATTTATTTAGCTCACAGTTTCTAGAGCTTTCAGTCCATAGTCAAGTGGCTCCCAGGCAAGATGACATGGCAGAGGTAAAATAGTCCATGGCAGGGTAGGCAGAAAACAGAAAGGAGCAACCTCTCTTTTCCGTTAGTCTCATCTGGCTACAAGCCTGTTTATTGGTGCCATCCTTACCTGGGGTGGACTCTCGCATATCCATACCCAGATTTATGCTAAATCAATTAATGGACTAACCCAGTACCACTAATCCCAGCATCACACATGCATGATCCAGCCACCTACAAAAAGTCCCTTCTGTGAGCAAATGTGGTTTCAGGGAAACATCTAGATACGAGCCATAATACACTTAATAAAGCTGGGAGTCATTGGAGGACCAGGACCAGGTAAAAAGTACATTTTCAGTTGTTTTATTGGGACTACACCATAGGGCACAGGCATAGATAAACAGGACCCTATCAGGAAGACATGGTGCTTTTGGAACAAAATAAAAGGAAAGAGGTGATTGTGGTTTGACCTGCAACAGAAGCAAGATAAAGGTGAATTTGGGATTGATGCAGAAAGAAAGAAAAAGCAGCACCCAGCTATGCCCTCTTGAAAGCTTGCATCATTTTGGATATAAATTTTATTTCCTTAAGTTTCTGTTTCTTGGAAATGTTGAAATGCCTAGCTAATCAAAATGACCCTATGTTTTGTCGTATGTTTGAATAAAATCTGAACACTGTCTCTTTGGAAAGCACCTGTTATTTTTAGAAATGGGACTAACTGTATATAAACCGCTGTTTTTCTCTCCTTCTTGGTAGGACTTTGTCCAAGGGCTAATAAAGTTTGCTTGTTCTCAGGCTCTGTGAGTATCTCTTGCGATCTGCCCTAACAGGATATATCTTGAAGAGAAAGTCAGCGGAATTTCCTGTGGATTGCATGTAAGATAGGAAGGAGTAGCATTTACAAGACTCAGGAATTTGAAAGGTCACAGTTGGGGAAGGTAGCAGGTAACGCAGCTTTTTAAGGAAGTCAGGAGTCAGGCAATGGATAAGAGTTTGAAGTAGGAGATAAGTCTGGCCTGATGAATGGGGAGTTGATAGCACAGAGCTGACATGTGATATCACCTAGCACGCAAATGGAGACGAGATGAACACCAAGGCTGAGCCAGGGTACTCCATCATGAAGAGCCAAGGGGGGGTGACACATGGCAGAGTATGCTGTATACTGTAATACAGAGAAAGCATTTAGGAATTATTTTCTAGGATGGTTGCAATAATTATTATATTTACTGCGTCCATAATACCTTTTGTTTCTCGTATTTTGTTACATTAAGGAGCAATCACTTTTTTTTTTCTGGCCCATCAAGACTGACAATTCAGTTCCACCAAAGTCCTTACTATGCTTTTATTTATTTTATAAATAGATATTTATAAAATTAGGAGAGTTACCTATCATAATCACTAACCACTTACTAAAACTTTTAAATACATTATGCTTGGTGGTGGCCCGAAGAAGGGCATGGAGATGAATACAACGAGAGTTTCAGTCATCAGAGTGTGTATCCTCCAGCTGGGGAGACACAGAACTACGTATTAAACATAATGGGGCACACAGCAATGTGTTTTCAGGAAAAAAAGGAAACAAGTCTAATTATGAGTTCAGGACTTAAGACATGATGGTTGGTACGTGGGGGTGGACATGGGCATTCATTTATAACATAGATCGATACATATGTGTATTTACTTGCTTCAGAACATTGGGACACCTGGAGGATTTGAGCACTGGATGACTGAACTAGTGGGTAGCCAAGCAGGGGCTGCAGAGAGCAGGGTGGGAGGAGAGGGGGCAAAATTCAATGATACGTCCAACTGAATATGCTTGGAAGTAATGGAAAAGGGTTTTCAAGGAAAGGACGCACGTCCCCCCCAATGTCCTTTTAAGTTCTGCCAGCTTTTTTCAGAATCCCACACTCATTCACTTTGACCTGAGCCTCCGACTTTCACCAACATGAGAAAAGTACTTTGATCTGCTTTAAAATAGGGTCTTGGAAAGGTGATGAGGTTCCAAGGGGGTTCTTGGCAGAGAGTCCTTTCAGGCTGCCAGGCTCAAAGGCAATTGGGGTCCTGCTGCTCTTGGCTCAAACAGCAGCACCTCGGTGAGTCTACAGAAATGTGTGCATTATTCTTAAATTCTGAATCAAAGGGAGAACTGGATCTCAGAGTCAAAAGATGGGTTCTTATTGGAAACTCTGATGTCACGGTCAAATGTGCTACTGTTCACGGTTGGGGAACCCAACTGTGACAGCTGAAGCTTGAAACAGGAGCCTTTTTGAAATCAGAAAAAAGTAACGTGTTGGGCTGAATTTCAGGAAAGGCCCTAATGATGAAATGTGGGAAATGGCAAACGTGCCTAACAAGGGAAGTGGTGGGAGCCCCAAAGCTTGAGTCATTTAAAACCATGCTGGAGACATCCCTGGAAAAATGTTGGGGGAGAAGGGTCCTCTCTCAGTGGAAAGTCCATGAAGCACCCCACCCAATGCTGCAGGGACACTTTTCTTAGAGTAACTGACAAAGCCTGGCTGCCAGATATGTCTTGCCTTGCTCTGCATCACATACTGTCTACTGAGACTCCCAGGGAGGCACAACACAAACCTCCCGGTTTGCTCACAACCCAGGCACCATTCTCTCTAATGCAGAGACAAATTTCAAAACCAGTTTAGGAATAACACATGACAAATATGAGGAATTAGAGTAGCAAAGGTTAGTTAATTCCAGACCTATGTTATAAGGTCAGGCACAGCTCTTATCTCCTTTGAATCATGACCCATCCTCATGATGGGCATTCCTTGTCCTTTTGTAGGTTAGATCACTAAGAGTCTGAAGTAGTAAGATTTAGCAAGGTTAGGACTCATCTTGAGTGCTGCCTAACTTGTGGTTATTCATGTTCCACTGCTCAGTCTCGCCAGAGAATTATTGGAACAAAAATCCCACTGCACACTTTTAAAAAGCTTATAAAAATCTCATATTTTTAAAGAAAAAAATCTACAGATTATCAGGAAACAAAGGTACACTAAAGTGAGCAACAACAACTCCACTAATTTTTTAAAACATTAAAGCAAAGTGTTTCTTTCTTGCAATCTTTTAGATATGGTCCTTGTTTGCTCTGAAACTAACATCCTTCAAACCCGCATTTCACACTTTTCTACTTTCCTTAGATCAGCAACAACCTCTTTCCTTTTATGTGTCTTTAGTTTCTCTCCAGTGTATGTTTTTCTACTCTGCCCACCTGTTCAAATAATTTCTACCCCAAACTCACTTGTGCCTTGTGTTAGATTTGTTTTAACTTCCTTAAAACATTCTCTTACATTCCTTTAACTTCTCAACGTCTTTACAAAGGAAGTCCACAACACACTCCTCTGGTTGTTTTCTCCTTAATTCCTTACAAACCGTTTTCTTTTCTGTATTCATGTGAGATGCTCGCAGAGAACATTATGGAGATAGGAACAAACTGACTGCTTGGTTCTCATGGTGTTAAAGGCCATTTTAGGACCATTTTATCATTCCAGGTTTGACTTTCCCACATACATTCATGGTTCTCCAATCTAAGTCTTTTATCCTAAAAAGTCTATTGAAATTTGGACCTTTGAATTTGAAATTCCTATGGAAATCACCATTCTGAGGATTTACCACCACCTTTGATTCAGCACTCTTACAACTGAGATAATTTTCCATGAACTTACCCTGGTAACACCAGAAAAAAACTCCTAATGTCCTGGGCTCAAATCCTTAAACCATTACTGATGCCTCCTTTCTTGTGTTTCATGTCTCATGCACTACGTGATTAACTGCTCCTTCAGCCTCCGAAAGGTATACACATAGTTTTAGTTTTCACTCTTGCCATTCAAGTGTCTGTCATTTTTCACTAAGCTATTTCAAGAGTTTCATTGCAGCAATAGCTATTTTTTTTTTGAGTTAACTGTATGGGGGTGCAGTGCTGAGCAGGCTTTTGTACCCACATCTCTGTGAGTTAGCCACTGCTATGAGATCCACTTAGAATGAGAAAACTGAAGTCCAGAGAGTGAAGTACATTTCCAGTGTCACACCATGTGCATGAAGTCAAGCCATGACTCAAATTCATTCTAGTGTAAAGGCCTGAGCTGATATTCCCAAGGCATATTGCCTTCTAACATGAATAACAGAATCCAAATCTTTCAACTTCACCATCAAAACTAGAAAATATGGCCTGCTTCTACCTCCTTAACTTTACTTTGCACTTTATCACTTAATTCCACTGTAGGCTACTGCTTTTATGAAAGATGAGCCCCCTTTTATCCACGCTGTGTCCTGGTCTTTACATCAGCCCTTGAGGTCCATGTTGGAAAACACACACTTTGCAGGAATCCTTCACAGGAATCTCACTCAGAACCTGTTTCCCAGTGAACCTTGCATGAACTTTGTCCCAACACTGGATCGATGTCTGGTGTACTTGTGTTAGCTGAAGATACACATGTCCTTCGCTCCAGATAGTGTCTTAAAAACAACAGCCACAGTCCCTCCTCTTTCCGCTACTCCCGCTCTCCACTGTGATGCCTAGCACAGTGTTTGGCAGATGACAAGCCATCAGTAAATCTTAGTAGAAGTGAGTAGCAGGTTTGTGTGCGACTGGGGTTTCCTCCACATCATATACTCTCTTCTGAGAGGGGAGGTGAGAGGTCACCTTGGTTAGTCTGCTGAGGAGCACAGATTGTAGTCTTGTTGGCCCCAGTCATCCACAGGATGCAGCTTATATTAGCACGAAGTCTTTCTTACAACTGGAGTCTAGCAATTCAATTTCCATAAAGCATTTATTCTATAATCATACAATTTCCCCCAGAAATCTTTTCTTTTCTTCAACTCTCACCCCCAACTCGATTATCAGTGATAGTAAAAATAATGATGATAAAAGCTAATGTCTACCAACTTTTACATTTACAATCTCCATTTGATGTTCAGAACCATGTGATGGGGTAGATACTAACATAATTTCCTTTTTCTGTTGGTGAATACTTAGTTTCAGAGGGGCTAAGAAGTTTCCCAAGATCAGCCAACTAGTGAGAGGCCAGATGCAATCTGACACCTAGAGTCTTGGTCACTGAGCTGCACCACCTCTCTAGCCCTCTGAGGTTGATATATGTTAGTTTCCTCCCCACCTCCCTACACAGCCAGCAGCATTGAGACGCAGAAGCCTTAGCTCCAAACAGCTGATATTCACTAATCCCTTGCTCTGTCCTTGCATGCCTGTGTTACAGCTGGGCTGTAACCATGAAGACTTGTACTTGAATCCTGGTCATTATTAATTGTCTCCGTGAGCTGCTCAGGAGGAAGTAGTGGGAAGCGCCAAGGCTCTGTACAACTGGGGCCCATTGCAGATGGGATATGAAATCTTGGCATGCCATTGGCCATGAGTCACTGCAAGCCCGAGCTGTGTACCAGAGAGGACAGCAGGAAACCACAGGTCCTGGTTTCACTCTTGCGGTGACAATCTTTCGGGAGGCTGGATGACTGTGGTAGTTCAGCTGTTCCCTGATGGTTCCCACTCCGTCAGCACTAGACTGTGTTTGTGTTGGCCAGGCAGGATGTGGAACCCTTCCTGGCTCAGTCAGTGTTACTGAGGGAGACACATCCACTTCCTGAATCTCCGCCCCCTGTTTAGGCCATTACGGCCATTTTGCACAGCTCTTTCCTGCTGTTCGCAGACATGTTTATGGGCAGCTGGGACACAGGGACTCTTCATCTTGGCAACAGCTTCTCACCACTCTAACAAATGATCTTTGAAGTGGTCTTGGTTCCTGAGTGAACGGGACATCTATCCTCCAGCAACAAGACCTCTTTGTTGGGCCCCCGGTGTCATGACATCTTTGATACAAGATGGTATCTCAACCACAGGCCACCAGGAGGCTTTTCACTCATCTTAACATTCTCCTCTCTTGATTCATTTCTGTTTGACTCCGTGTAGACTCACCTTCTGAAAAATTCAGTATCTGTCTTTTTCACTAAACCAAGGTTTCATCAGTGTGTGTAGCTGTTAGCAGGTGGTGCATCTGATGCTCACAGGAAGGAGCAATGCTGTCCTGGCCACTGAGAACCTAGGGAGACCTGAATAAAAACGGAAAGTTAGATAGTGGTGCATTACGGTAAAAGCAAGGATGGAATCTAGTTTTAAAGCCAGGCCTGAGTAGATGTCTTGTCTCTGCTGTTGAATAACTAGCCTAAAAGTCCCTTTATTTCCATCCATAAAACAGATGAACAAGCAGCTCCCTCTTAAGTTACGTGTGAAGATGAAATGAAACAATATCTTATCAAGTGCTTGGCAGATCCACACTCATAATTAACACTCTGTAACTGGAAGCAGTGATTTCTGCTCATATAAGGATATGAGAGCATGTCCAGGGAATCAGGCTAATTTATAAAAGTCCTCCTTTCAAGGGAAACTGGACAAAATCAAGGTATATAATACAGCTTCAGGCATCTATCCAAAGCAGAGGTACCACTTAGAACCGAAGCAAAGCCTTTGCTGAGGTATGTGTGGGGTTGCTATACTTAGATCATGAGGTTCTTTGCAAAACTTGGTCTGAACTTGTTTCCTTTGAGGTGGAAGACAAATGAAGAAAGCTCCCACTTAATCCAGCTTCCAAACCTCCAACTGCCACCCAGCAGGCAAGCCATCAGTGGCTCCACATTCAGCTCACACTAAGCAGAGCCCTAGGTTCTCCTGTCACAGACCAACCAGGAATGTGCGATTGGAGTTTCCTCCACATCGTATACTCTCTTCTGAGAGGGGAACTGAGAGGTCACCTTGGCCAGTCTGCTGAGGAACACATTAGAGAGATGGGCACAGCAGCTCCAAAAAAGTCCCAAATACAAGGCTGCTTCAAAGCCTTTGGGCCTTGCGTGCCATGAAATTATATTTTAACACCTCAGTCACAATGCTGATTCTCTCTCTCTCTCTCTGTCTCTCTCTGTCTCTCTCTGTCTCTGTCTCTCTCTCTGTCTCTCTGTCTCTCTCTCTCTCTCTCTCTCTCTCTCTCTCTCTCTCTCTGGAAATGCATATGTCTGCCTTTCATGGTGGATCTTACACATTTTGAAAACACTGAGTGGTAGCCCCCCGGTTTACATGTGCTCAGAGGAAACCTATACGCTGGCCAGGTCAGTTTGAATTCAGTCACAGGTTCTGACCTCTCCTTTACCCACAATGAGGCTATTTATATGTTCTATAGTTTTGCCCAAAGCTAAGATCTGTTCTCATTTTTCTAGATGTATTTATGCATCTTTAATAAGCATGTTATTGTAGAAAGCAAGCTGATATAGTCTAAACATGCAAATGTGCAGCAGCTGTAAGCTTATCTATTTGGAGTTTGGATGTGACTTCCTCTGTAGCAGAAGGCATAGCACTTGAGGCAAAAGAAGGACATAAAGACAGTTGTTTTATTTGTTTTGTTTTCAAAGAAAAAGGACTGACTCCAGAGAGCATGCAGTGTTCATTCTTTAAGCTTATTACCAAATGTTTTCTGCTTTGTCCAAGAAATTTAGGTTCCTTGTCACTGGCCATAGGAATATGGACTTGACTTTCTTTGAAATTTCTGCCATTATTAAGGCTCAAGGACAATATAAAATCTGTGTTGAATATCTAGTTAAATTTTTCCAGAAGCATTAAAATTCTTGATGGAACTCAATATACAGTGTACATGGAAGAAGCTATCTTGTTTTATAATAAAACAAGGTTTTAAGGAAGATAAGCGATTTATTCTTTGATTCCCTTCTTCTTTTCTTTCTTTCTTTCTTTCTTTCTTTTTTCTTTCTTTCTTTCTTTCTTTCTTTCTTTCTTCCTTTCTTCCTTCCTTCCTTCCTTCCTTCCTTTCTTTCTTTCTTTCTTTTTTCTTTCTTTCTTTCTTCCTTTCTTCCTTCCTCCCTTCCTTCTTTCTTTCCAGTCATCCTGACCTCTGTCTCTCTCCATCTAGAATATTTATGTTAATCTGTTATTTGGGGCCACATAGTATGCTAAGTATGAGAGATAAAAAGAATAACACACAATTCGACTTTTAATTTAGGAGAGGTAAGAAAGGTTCAGCATTAAATGGGAAAAAAGATGTAACCAAAGCTTTAGCAAAGTTCATTCGAAAACGCACAGTGAGCCCAGGAGAAAAAGCTTCCTTTCAGAGTCAGGTAGACCGGGTATCCATCTCTCCCACTACTTAGCTGTGTGAGTTTGGCAAGTCACTTCACTCTGGAAAGCCTCAGTTTCCATGTCTGAGAAAAAGGGATCAAAATAGAATCCTTCATAGGAGCACAGTGAGGATTAAGGAAATGAAGCAAAATCAGCATTGTGGTCAATTTTTCTGTCATTAAAATTAAAATTAGTAATCCCATGTAGGGAAACCTTACAGATGATTCCGCATTGGTCTTGATCTTAGAGAATGAGTAAGTACTTGAAAGAGAGAAGAAAGGAACATTGCAAGCAGGAGGAAAAGCACGTCTGAACTTGGAGTCATAAGAGTGTGACGCGTTAGGCAGGGGATGATGGTGAGTGTGGTCAGACAACAGTCAGGCATCAGTTAACAGCAGGGACATAATGGGTAAACTGTGTTGTTAGGCAACTTGATTGGTGTGCAACTCACAGTGCACTCAGACAAATAAAGGTCACTACAGCATCCCTAGGGGATGGAGCCTCATAGGAGCCCTGCTGCATATGTGGTTCAGGATTGACTCAAGCATCCTTGTGGGACAGATGACTGGTCACACGGGTGAGAGTTGAGACTGCACAAACGGGGAAGGATAGTTGGGAAAGGATCATGTACTCCATGGCAAACTATGTGCTTCCTCCAAAAATGATATGCAACATGATCTACCCACTCCTGAAATGAAGGACCAAGTCTTGGAAGGATGGAGGAGAATAAGGCTTTCAAAGAGAGCTTTAACCTTCTGTTGTTCATCCAGCAGCCCTCAAATATTTTCCAATTTAGTCCTGTCTACTTGGAAAAATATTCAGCAACTCCCTGTCTTTCCTTTTGTCACTATAGATGGCCTTACAGTCTAATGGAAATGGTAAAAGACTAAAAACTGGGAATTCTAGAGGTTCTTCATTAAATGAAAGGTAGATCTAATGGGGCATTGGTTGAATAAGATGGTCTCAAGTTTGCCTTCAATAATTAAGCATGATTCCAACTTATAGGGATTCATCAACCTCTTAAGTTATAGGCTCCAGGTATCAGAACTAGTGAATAGCAGGGCCAGGATTTAGACTCAGCTACCTCTAGGTTCCATGCTTCTAGGTTTTTCTCAGACAGTCTCCATGGTGAGCTCAACCCTTTTGCCTAGGACAATGATGACATTTTCCTGCTTGCTGTTATTTATATATTTTGGAATTGCAGCTATTCTCAAATTCAGACTTAGACTTCAACTTGGGAGCAGTGGATTTTGTGGTCTGTTTAATTAAACTCCTAGAACATAGAGTCCTCTGCAGAGGCCTGGTTCTGGAAGACATCCTGGGGGTTGAACCCCATTCAAAGCATGGAAGTGTTTACAGCAAATTTTCCCCTATACTGTGGGCTGGCCTCTAGGCAGGCGGCCCCCCAGAGAGTAAATTCATTAGCCTCATCCCTTCCCTTGCCACACTCTGGGTGGTCAGATTCCATTATTTTGCAGCACAGGTGAGGATGAGTTTATGAGTATGTATGTGTGTTGTCTTGTGTTGTGTGTGGGAAACTTCTATAAAGCAGTACATCAATTTGGTTTTCCTTTCCTTTTTTGTACATCAATTTCAATTTCTTTTTTGGAAACTCAATGTGTGGAGATGACATATCCTGTTTTAAAATGTGGATGGCATTTTCAAATGATTCCTAACCATACTTACTATCCTTGAGTGAAAGGATTGTCCTTCAAGGTAAAAACATCTTACAGGTTTGGAGCTACCTCACTGGCTTCCAAGTACTTTCTTGGAATGGAGTATAAACAGTACTGATTTTGAACCCCACCTAGTGTGCAGAGCTTTTGTCCCTCTCTTGACTGTCAAATGGTTCTGAGGTCCGCTTCTAGCACCATTTTGCATAGAGGCTGTACTGCCAGAGACTGATAGACAGCTATAAAATCTGGCAGCCCAAGTGAGGGAATCTACCCTGCTTCTTATTGGGTAGCCAAGAGGGTTAGGTAACTCCACAGCCAGCTGTAGGTCACTTTTATGGATGTCAAGGGACATGTTGTTCCAGTAGTACCTGCACAAGGTGTGTCTCTGGTTGGTGCCAGGCTGAGGAAGGTTCAGATGTGGCAATGCATTTTTGTTAAATCCCCACAAGTGAGTAAAGCCCACCACTCAATACGGTCTGGGCTTTTTGTTGTTTGAGCTCCTCTTGTGCCATGAACCTATGGCAGTGTCTCTTGATATCTGAAATTCAGAAATCAAGTAAAGAGATCACTTTCTGGTACCAAGCACATCTCTCTCTACCTAATGCTGAGTTTACTTCATTATCCAAGCTCTTTGGTCTCTGACTTACAGTAAATAATTGTGCACAGCTGTTGCAACTTGGTTTATCCTCCAATAAAGGTCAGAATGGCTGACTAGACATCAGAGGAAAAACTTCTAAAATTTGGTGTTTAGACTAACTTCCATCTATGTTTATCTCTTTTGTGTTTATTGTATGTAACTAAATCGGCAAGTGTGGCTTGTGGTTAAGGCATGACCAGGCAACCTGCATGTCATGGTTTTCTATTTTTTCTTAACTTGGATACATCTGGAATTCTCCCCTTCCTCTGTGCCTCAGGTTCCCCAGCCATCACACACTGACAAGTAGGCAATGCTTTTTTTTCAGAAGGGGGTTAATGGAATCTGCTTGTCAATAAACCATGGAACTGAGTATAGAAAATCACTTTTCTTCACAAGACCAAGAGACGATTCATCTTCCTTGCTTGACACACTCCATCAAAAGCTCTAACATCCAGAAACTAAAGTCTGCTGAAGCACACAGCAAATACAGAGCTCCTCCACAGAAAGTTTACCTTCAAGACCAGAAGCCAGAGAAACAGACCTAACTTGCCCCTGCCGTAAGCAGAGCACACTGGTGCAGTCCTGTTTACCAAGAGAACAGGAAAGGAGGGAAGGCGTCTGCCACGCATGTTTCCAGATGGGATTTCTAGGCTTGGCACGTGGTGGGGCCCACACAGGCTCTCCAGCTGTGTCCTGGGATCTTCGGGCAGAGGCCTAACAGCAGGATGAAGCAGGAGACATCCTCCTAGGGATAAAAATTTATTAGGTTAAACCTATTACAAACACAGATTTCTCTAGGAACACCAACGCAAGGAGCAAAAGGATAAGCAAAGATGAGTCCAAAGAAGATGAAGGCAGCTGCAATTAATAGGGAGGAAAGTAGGGAGATGCAGAAATTACAGGCTAGGAATAAAGAACAAAGAACATCTGAAATTTGCTAGAAAGAAAGGGCACGACCCCCTAGTTGAAACCATGATCATTTCGTGCCTACAATACTTCTTGAACTGCTGAACGGGCCTCCCTGACCTCAGTTTCTGTATTGTGGAATAATTTTCTCTCATCATCATATTAATTCAGGTCCAGAGAAGCAGTGTGATGTAAAACTGTGCCTTTCAGGCCAGATGAACTTGCACCTGCAGAAGTTACTTAGCCTCATTCGGTCTCCATTTCCTCATCTGTGCAATGGAGCCAATAACAGAACTTGCTTTGCAGGCTTCTTAAATGCGGTCATGACTGCTGAGGGACTTAAGATACTACTTGGTGTCTCAGAATCCCTCAAAAGCTGGTATTATTGCTATTAGCACTGTATTTCTATTACATTCCATTCTCTTGCAATTCTTTCATGACTACCCGGCTTATAGGTGACCAACTTTTTTACAAACTATGGCTCCAACTTGCTTGCTAGACCACAGCTACTGAATAGAACTTTCTACAGTAATGGTAAGACTTTCATCTGTGCTGTCCAACATGCTAATTATCAGCTACAGGTAGCTTCTGGGCACTTAAAAAGTTGGTAAGGTGATGGAGATACAGAAGTTTTTATTTTGTTTAATTTTAATTGATTTAAACGTGAAGAGCCATAGGTAGTTGACAGTTACTGCCTTGGACAGCCCAAGCTTAGACATTTCGATTTCCTTCTGGGCCATCTCTTCCAGTCAAATGGAGTTTGCACCTCTTGTTTTGCCCTCAGAACTGCAAGATGCCGTATCCTGAAGTGTGGTTTGTGTATGGCGAAACGGCCCGCTGGAGGGTGAAAGTGGGCACTGAAACCGAGCCGGGCCTGAACTTACCAACCTTTGTGTTCTGCATCTGTGGAGAGCACGAGACAGTTTTCTGGCTGAGGACCCTTGCTCAGGGGTGCCTGTACGGCAGCAGTACCCTGTGCTGCTGCTGTCCTTCTTATTCCTCCTGATGAATCTTCCACTCAGGTTGCCTCAATGCCTGTTGGTTCACAAAGATTTTCTTTTCTTTAAATTTTAAAACTCTCCTCTGTGAGCATTGGCAGAAATCAGAATCTAAAGCCACGTTCTTCACTGGAATGTAACCTCAGTTGCATCATTTCACCTTTCTAAGCCTTTGTGCACCCAGCTCTATAATGGGAACAATAATTGTAGCACTTCTTGCATAGAAAACAACAAAAGATATCTAAGGGGTAAATAACAAAGGGATTAAGTTCATAGCATAGAGCCTGGTTCAGAGTGAGCCTGAGTTTCGTTTTTATATATTTTTTTCTTTCAAAAAAATATTTACCAGGTACTTTGCTACCCTTTAGAGATACAATGGTGACTAAACACAGATCAAATCCCTGCTCACTTCGAGGTGTGTGTGGGATACCAGTAATGTTTCAAGTGATGACAAGCAAGTTTAGAATTACAGCTGGGACCAACCAAAATAAAACGTTGTTGGTGCTATGAAAATCTGAAGTAGGTGTTGTCCTGCTTAAGGAGGTCAAAAAAGGCTTTTCTGAGAACAAGATGCAAGAGCTGAAATTGAAAGCATCCTGAGAAGACTGAGATTAATTAAAGCAAGGGTGTTATAGGAAGGAGAAAAACACACACAGGGACTTGACTGGGTGAGACTGGACATACCCCAAAGAGAAACACACAGAAGCCATAGGATGGGACATAGGATAAGACCAGCCAGGCAGCATCTCTTAAGCATGGAAAGAAGTGCACAATAATGACATGGGCCACTTTGCTTCTTCATAAGACCCTACTGGCTTCAGCATAGAGACTCAGTGAGCCAGTGTTCAGGATAGAAGCTACTCCAGTCTTCTAGGCAAAAGATAATGGTACCGGAAGAGACCAAAAAGTGTTTGGACTCAAAAGAGTTAATATGCTTATCTTATTCAAGATCATGCTAGTTTTTGATGGTTAATGCAGTTTTGCGTTTCTAATCATTAAAGATCCCTCTCACTGTCTAAAATGCTCTGTGCTGTTATTCCAATAAAAGGATATGATTTTTTTGTAGGCAAATGTTTCATATCTCTTAGTTTAATTTGCATGGCCCTCTGCTAGTAACTGCAACAGGAAAATTTACTAAGATGCTTCCTTGAGTTCATGTCCTAGTGAGAGGAAAAGTTGTTAAGACAGACGATTAAAAACATGAGAGGGCTGTGGAGGACATGAGGCTTTTTTGTTAGGTTGCCAGAGGAACCAGGGCAAAAGCAATAATGGAAAGCAAATACTTCCACTGAATAGGAAGAGCACTTCTTTTCTGTATGGGACAGGCTTCCTTGAAGAAGGTAGACTCGGGAGCACTTAGCTCCCGGAGGTGCAGGTGTCTTCAGTGAAAGGCAGGACCTAGCTGAGATCTTCCCATGTGCTGCACATTCAGAGGTCATTGTTACTGGCTATTGAAACAACATAGATTGGTCTCCAGGCTTCCTTCCTCTTCTCAACCTATAACTTCTTTTACTTTAGCCTTTTGTTTGCAAGGGAATCCACAGAAATTACAATTCCAGGTGACATAAACTAGTAGGAAGTCAGAGTCTCTTAAAGTATAATAAAAAATCGGAATGTTTCGTAGGAGTATCCAGGAACTCGGTTATTTCATTAGGAACATGATTCTTCCCTGCTGTCTGCTCTGCATAGCAACAGCTTCCAACCAGAAGTCATGAAGTCATTGGGACAGCTGGGGCATGGTCTTTTCAGCACAGGAGGGGAAACCCTGGAACAGAAAACAGGGTGACATGCTTCCTTACTTATCTCACAGGAAGCAAGAGAAAATTTCTCCCCGTAACATGAACTTCAACTCATCTTTTTAATCTGATTGGGCCAGACAAGTCACTAGACTCTTTGATCAATCATAATCTCCATAAAAAATACCATATTGATTGATTTAGACAAATTAAGACGTTCCCCTAGGATAGAGAAGTTTCCTGAGTAAAATTGAGTAGGGATTCAAAAACAGAAAAAGAAAAGTAATGGAAAGGCAATCAAACGTGCCCTCTAATTGGTGCGCTCCTTTCTAGAAAAAGGAGATGACTTTATAAGTTCCCCAAGTTCCACTTCATTCATCCATCCATTCACTCACTCAAGGAATATTTATTGGGTGCTTATTCTGCTTTGGGATCTAGGCAAGCTTACTGAGGCACCTCAAGAATTTTTCAAATACTTTTGCACATATTTTTCATTCATGTGCCACATATGGAAGCAAGTAGCCGTATAAAGAGACAGATGCGCTCACTTGATGCATTTTTAAAAACCCATGCGCCTAACACTCAGTTCTCAGATTCAGATCTTCATAAATCTGGACTCCACTGGGACCAGGTCACGATATCATTTTGGGCCATTGTCAAGGAGGATTTACGATGGCTGTTTGCATGACCCAGCCATATGGTCTGGCTGGGGAAATACTCTGGTTAGCTTGCTTTGACATATGTATTGATGACAAAGAAAGTTACACCACACCGCAGGGAAAAACCAACATGAGAACACTCCCCAATTTATCAGTGGGGAAATAATGTAGAAATAATGACCTTCTTGGTAAAAATCAAGAGATGATTAAAAAGAATTAATGGATACTTCTTAAAATAGATGTAACAATCAGAGGATCTGGAAGCCAGCTGTCCTAACATTTCTGGAGAACAAGGTGCATTTTATTGGCTTTGTGAAACCCATGCTGTTAGCCCCACAGCAAAAGGCCAGGGAAGGCAAATGCACCCCAGAAAGAATGCCCATTTTCTGTTCTGTCCTTTCAGCACAGAGCCAAAGTACTGGGAGACAAGGCATGTTTTTTAATTGACCACATTTATCCCTGCATATGACCCAGTAAATCTGAAGGTCTTATCTGGTGCTGAGGGTAGGAGCTCCTTATCTGTACAGGTAAGTAATTCCTCACAGTGTGAGGGAATTTTTTCCTGAAGTGACACTGTTTTTCCGTTCCTTGGTGGAGGTAGGCCTACATTGTCAGAAGCCATAGACTTGTCCACTGCAAAGAATGAATTTTAAATGATACAGATAAAAAGTTAATAAAATGTACAGATCCACAATTTTAATACCTAAGCACCAGACTAAGTTCATGTTTTTAAAAAAATAATACTCCCTTCCTTCATAGATAGTATGCTAACCCTTAGCATTCTCACTACCTCTATGAAAGGTCTCTTCACACCCGCTCAGCTCTATGAACTCACTGTGACCTGCTTGGACTCTATATGCACCATTCTCAAGTCTGGCACAGTCTTCTTCCCTGTTCCCTTTGTCTACTTAGTCTCCCTTCATCCCCTGGATCTCAGCTGGACCACTTTCTCCATCTCTTCTAGAGGTCCAGTACCTGCTCCTTGGCATAGTCCCCTGCAACTCTGCTGTCACGCCTGGGGCTTCTAGGGCCCGTGATCTGTGAAGATGGGAACTGTGCGTCTTGGTTGCTATTGCATCCCAGCATCAAGACAGTGTCGTGGTCATCTCAGAGGATTAAAAAATATTTTCTTCAGGTGGATGGGTATGTGGGCTGATGAGTGATGATGGAGAAGTTGTAAGTAAAGAACAAATAGGGTACACAGTGATATCCTGACTTTTTCAGCAGTCTTGACCTTCATAAGCAATACAAGTCCACTTGAGCAAGCTTAACCAAAATAGATGGTTTACCAACAGGATGTGGAAGAGCTGTGGAACTCCAAAACCCATGGGTTACATAAGAAACAGAAACAGCAACTACATATGACCTGATAAATCTGGTCATGTCTAGCTGGTGGGAATCCAGGAGTTTTCTTCTCAATCTCTAATCTACACTGCTTTTCTGTAAACCAATGTCATTCTCCTCTCTCCTCCAACTCGGGTCTTTCTGTTGCACATGCACATACAATATTGGGGAGAGGTCATCCAATAATTGCTGCATTCTCTTCCTTGAAAGGAAATATCCCAGACTAACTGGTGCTTAGTAAATCCCAATGACAAAATGCTGAAGGGAGAGTCTGACTGCTTTGCTTTGGGAAGGATCTTCCCTTGCACCACAGCCCACTCTGGTCAAAGTGTGAGGCCCTCTGGCATATACCTGGTTGTCAAGATTAAATGATCCAGATCCCAGAGAAAGGGCATTGCGGTCGGGCAGACACTCATTCCCATGATTCTGGTCAGCTGTGTTCTTGACCTTGAATGTGGGCAGGACTGGTAACTCGGTTTTAACCTCTACACAGAGGACTCAATTAGTAACATCTGAACTTCTGACTAATAGAAATTGGGATAACAACTGTGTGTTGTTTTCAGCTGCTAAATTTGTAGTATTACTGTTATACTGCAATAGAAAATGAACAAAACTAGATAATTTTCAACTAAAAATACATTAAGACTCACGGGTACTTGGCACACAACTAGAAGTAAATCAAACTCAGAATCAAAGTCAGAGACGATTTGGTGGGAACTTTGAGAAGTTGTATTGAAGACTCCAACTTGAGTATTTCATAAGGGTAGCGATTCCCCAGGTAGCAGGTGAGTGGCTCAGAGAAAAATGTAAGGAAGGGAGGTAAAGAGGACAGGCCACCCCCTGGAGACTTCTATCCCAAAGCTGTGTCTGCAGCCTGGCTTTGCTTTGCCTGAATTGACCATGGCCTCTAAAATCTTGAGTTTTGATGCTGCTGAGTTAGGAGTGGAGGGAGGGTACGTACTCTGTCTGCGTTAGAGAAGGACCCTATGTGTCATCTTGAGCTTTGATTCACACAGGTGGCTGATGCACTGATCATGAAACACATCTGGCTTCTCTCACACGAAGCAGGAAGCTACAGCAGTGCTGGAAACATCTACCTCATTGTCCACATTTTACTGATAAATGTCACCTGCTGTTTGTTAACATTCCAGATCTCTAGACCTCCCCTTGTAGCTTCTGCTTCAGTTAGTGTGGGCTGGACCCACGAATAGGAACTCTTCTCTCTGGGGTGGTTTGGGAAACTGCTGTGTACTACGGTTTCTGGGGTCTGTCCCAAGTGATGCCAATACTTTCTACCACATATTGGAGAGGCTGATGTCATCTGAGTTTAGGGAAGGATGCATATCTGCATACTACACTGAAAGCTCAGAGAATTCCTATGACAAAGGACCTAGGGATTCACAAATAAATGTGTGGCTGAGCCCCACAACTGGACCAGTCTTGCTGCTGGTCCCCCCACCTGTGCTGTGGGGGGATAGCTGAGGACAGGAGAGAGTTTGTAGTCTCTCCTGGACAAATGGGCCTTGCATAATTCCTGGCAAATCATAGGTGCTCTGTAAAATCCACAAGGTCACATGGCTGCGTTGTCTCCAATAGGTAGGGCTGGCACAAACACAATGAATGCACTACAATCCTAAGAAAGGAAGGCACTTTCTTTGCTTCTGTATTTTGACAAGAAAAGATGTTGGTCCTTTCTATGCTTACTTCAATCCCATTTCTTGTCTTAGATCTTCCCTGGACCAGAACCACCTTTGTAATCTACACATACACTTGCACACTCATACATTATACACGTGCATTAATACACAATGTGCACATGTGTTTGTACTCCAAAAATAGCAATTTTCTTTCCCCTTTTCCCTCTCCATTGGTGTTTTATTACAGAATTGGCTCAGCCTCTCTAACTCTCTATACAGGATTCCATCCTTTCTCTGGATAGTGCCTAAGCAGTAGAAATGGAGCACACATCTGTAGGATTCTCCCCGTGGGGTGGGGAGAAATAAGAGTCAGGGATCCCTCCACCCATTCCATAGCTCAGATCATAAGAAGGCAGGAAATCATAGCCATCTAGCCTCACTTCACAAGGGGACAGGGCTGAGAAATAAACACACAGTAAGGTTTTATCCTGTTGGCAGGCAGCTGCTGACCAGAACGTCATTATATAGTGCATAAATAGGGAGCTGCTCAAAGACACAACACTCTGGTCTTTTGGGTGGGGAGAGAAAACTATAGGTGTCCCCTGTCTCTCACCAACAGGACTGGGAGCTGCAGGGCGTGTGCCCTGTGCCCATCTCCCTCACATACCTACATTATGTCTAGCACCTGGCACATAGGTTCTTGGAAGGAATTGTTTTGGGGTAGTTAATATGCACAGGTAGGTAATTATGTTTACTCATTAATTTTTGAACCAATTCATAGTTTTGGAGAGGAGGATTTCTAACATAACGATGATGATGGTACATTTAAATACTTGACTAATTCTTACCAAGTACAGTTCTGATTTATAACAAGTATGAAATCATTTGAAATTTGTAACAGTGCCATGAGGCAGATTCTATTATTTCCTCCTTTGAGGGGGAACCATAAGGCACAGAAAGTCTCCCTGGCTTGGCAAGTGTATTAGTTGTGGCCTTGTCACAGGAACACAGTATCCAACACCCACGATTTATCTGAACTCAAGCTTTCAATGGATTTGCTCCAGGTGAGCTGGCTCTAAGACAAGAACATAAATGGAAGAAGGTCCTGGGAAACAAAGACCCCAAGGCCACACCTCCGCAGCCGACCAAGACACACTCAGAAGTGTGCTCTACCATCACCCTCCCAGGTGGTTCCCCAAGTCAATCAAGCAGACAGTGTATCCTGACTTCTCCAGGAAGGCTACAGAGCTGCAAGAGATGGAGGCCTAATGAGGACCCAGTCAGGCTCATGTCCCTGTCCTTAACTTCGTGGTGTTGTGACAGAATACATTCTCTGAGACATTTTGATCTAAAATTTAACTCTACATTCTAACTGTACAGCTAGAGCCATTTAATCCATTAAACCTCAGTTTCTTCAATAGGACAAAGAAGATGACATTTTTTAAACTGAAAAATTGGGGTGTGGACTGAGTTAATGCACTTTTCAAGAGCAGTATCTGGTATCTATTAAGCCCTTTGTGAATACTATATTGCTTTTATTATTATTGATCACAGTTTGCAATTGAGAAAAATGGAGACCAGGGAAACTAGGTCTTTCCCAAAGTCACACAGTTTGTCAGGGCAGATAGAAAGAAAAGCCCAAGTTGGTCTGTCTTTTCTCCTGTGGATGAGAAGCAGTCTTGGAAAACCTGCCACTGCGTTTTCTCAAGTTCTAGAGTGCGAAAGTACAGCAAATTGTTTCCACCATTCATTTCTTCTAAGCAAGGCTTGCTCCTGGGCAGCGCGAGCTCCTGATGGCACTAGACACTCTAGGAAGTAAGTTTCCAAACCTGCATATCATCAACAGGAGAAAGTCTAAATGTCAGATTACCCCCTGACTGATATTTGGCTTTCCCAAAACACTCATAAAACCAAAGTCTTTGTGAACTGCCTTGTCATTTTCTAAAGAATTTTCCAGACTCTTCTTTCACCCAGCCTTCAGAGTCCTGCATGAGCCTCTCTCCGACAGTACACCTCAGCACAGGCCATGGCTTGGCACTTGTTTCCACCCTCCTTTTACCATTTTCTATGATATTGGAATCCCCAGAAGACACGGTTTTGGGAATTCAAAACTCTCACAGGTGCAATTCATGACCAGGTGGCTGGTGAGAGAGCACAGGTGTGTCCCCAAACTGCTTACTACTCAACTAGGAATCCAAGGGAGCTAATCTGAACCCGAATAAAGAAAGCCCTATTTTGCATTTTGAGGAAAATATTCCTCAAATTTTCACCTCTTCACCAATAAAAGTGATACAGATGAGACTCATTTCCAGGAAACTCTAAATTGTTACAGGAATATATTTTATAACTCATAAATTCATAGTGCATTATACATAGGAAGCAAAAAATGCTAAAAAAATGAAACTAGAATTTTAATCTCTGTGTGTCTTGAATTTTTTAGTTCATTTCAGAAAGACTGGCCATATTTTCCAATACATTTATCTCACTTTATTTTTGGTAAAGGTTTTCTGGTTCAAAGAAATGTTTTCCCACAGTAAAATTTCAGTGATATTCTATTTGCATAAGCTATTTATAAATACCATCTGCTTTTAAATTAAAATGAAAAATACTATTATTAATAAATACAGTATTTGAGTTTGATTACATATGAATTATCTAGAAGTTGGGATACATCTATATAATTTCTGCACGCAGACAGCCTAACGTCCGTAAGCTTCAAACCATGGTTTTTTGTTACTTGCTATCTTTTGGAGACAGGAAGAAAATATCAATATGCTTACAAATTGTACTGCATGGACCCAAAAATATTGCTTATAGAAAACCCCAAATAAAAATAAAACAAAAAGAATTAACAGACAACTTTTTCCCAGAGATGAATTTTTACTTTACTATTTATTAGTTGACTTTAAAAAAAACTGTTTCTTAAATTAGTGGTACTATTAAAATATTCTTTTATGTTCCTGCAATATTATGTTGGGAGATTTACAGAGCAGTAGAAAACTGTTATGACCAAGAATCCTTCCCCTTAAAAAAAAAAACAAAAAGGAGCAGCCTTTTAAAATTTAAATAAAAATAATAAAGGCATTGGTAAGATAATGCCTTTTAAAGCAATCCATAGAAGATCTGTCTATGATGTCAGTATCCATTCCAGATAAATCTTTGTTTTTTCAAACTCATATTGCACATATAATAAACTTAATACAATAGACATTCCACTGAAACTTGTGCATTTCAGCTGTTTTGGATGCATTGCTTAATCAAATATCTTTTTATATTTTTCATAGTTTGAGCCATTAAATTCATCTTCATTGCATCAAAATGAAAATTGTTTCTGCTTAAATTCTGACAATTGTTCTGTTCTGTCAGTATTCATTGGAGACAGGCTAAGGAGTTTCAGAAGTTCTGCCTGACTTGTTCCCTGTGGCCTGGACCCTTACCTGTCTGCTTGGTGGGACCTGGCACGTGTCAGAACCATCACTGAATGTAGACTGCCAGTTTATCCAGGACTCTCCACAGTCATGCTGTGGGGAGAGACAGAGTTCCAGGCTCCATCTTTTGCCTCTTCCTGAGCCCCTCAATCCAGTCCCATTCTAACCAAACCAGTTCAGCAGCTCCTCAGATTTGCAGTGATGAGAAACCACACCCAGGGGTCTAGGAAACTGGGCACCCTGCATGGGAGGAAGGAGGAGAGGAAGGGTGCTGAGGAACCCCCTTAGGCCAATCTCAGAGCTGTGCAGACTTGGGCCCTACCAGGACTCCCAGAGACACTCCTGCATCTTCTGTGTTCATTTTCCCTGCAACTCAGTTTTCCATTTTAAATCACAAAAGGCAGAAGACAGACTGATAGGACTTATCAAGGTTCCTTCCAGTGTTGGAATCCGTGAGTCCAGAGTTTAAACTATCTTATCCTTAAATAGCACAGCTTTCTCAAAAACTGAATGCATGCTAGTGCAGAGGACTTAGAGGTCCTTCAGCTTCTTACCTCCTTCTTCCTTTTTCTTGTTTTGTTTTCTATTTTCTCCATCCATTTAAGAAACACTGGTTCTATCCCTCGAGGGCAGATGTAACACCTCATCGCTGTCAGGGTCCTGTACACTCTAAACTGACTGGAGGTCACATTCTGACCCTGAATAGTTACCTTCTTTAAGAATCTTTTACACCCAAGGAGGGCGAGGGGCTCATTCTTTACAGCAGGAGAACATTTCCCATGACGTAGATCTTTGTGCTGTGACATAGAAAAAGGCTAAGAGATGTGAAGAAAAGAAATACTTAGAACATCAGTTATGCTGTTTAAAAGAGAAAGCAACCCTCAGCTGCTTGCTTTATTCAGGTATGGTATCTGTCTCAGACACAGATTATTAGACAAGCAGCCAAGAAAGAAAATAGAGAGACGAAAGCTTTATGAGACAAAGGAAGAAATGCCCAACTTTCCTCTTAAAACTGAGCAACATAGAAAGGGTGGTGCTTCACAAACACACTGTGCTGCTCGTGCATGATCTGCGAAGCGGGAGAATTTAGCAGAATTCACTTACATAGGCCTCAAAGGACATGGCTGAGCCAGCTGGAGGAAGTGCCCATTTTAAAAATAAATCTTAAAGGAATGCTTTTTAAATATTAAACATGAAAGTCATCAATAGATAACTCACAATGAAGTAATTTATATTGCAAATAACTTTTATTATGCTTACCAATTTCCTCATTTGGAAGTGAATGGATAGGTAAAAGATATCTTGGTTATAAAAGAAAATTCAATTTACATCTTTTAAAAGTTAATACTTGGGGCTGGGGATTTAGCTCAGCGGCATAAGCACCTGCCTTGCAAGCAAGCGGTCATGATTTCGATCCCCGGTACCAATAACAACAACAACAACAAAAAAAAAAAAAAAAAAAAAAGCCCAAAAGTTGATACTAATGTTTTCACACAAATTTAAAAATATCTGAAGATGTAAATGAAATTTTCTTCACAGAGATGTTCAACAAAATACCGACAAGGAGAAATTTTACTTTTATTTAAAATAAAAGATTTCCACTTATTTATCAATATCTTGTTTCAGTAGAATTTAAAAAAAAAACAATATATCATTTTATTGAAAAACACTTTGTGGTCATTGCAGAAAATCGGAAAGTAGAGACAGCAAAAAGGTAAACAAATGAAAACATTTCAGTAACAGCTACCTATGATTATAACTGCTGAACTCTTACATACACATATATATTATGGGTATATATATATATATATATATATATAGACACACACCCATAGCACCAAAGAGATAGTCTTACAAAGCAATTAAACTTTATTTGACACTGTTCATACTAATAAATCACTATTTTTAAACTTGCAGACAATAAAGCCATCTGTTCATCAAAGTTCTGTAGTACAGAATTCACTCAATAAAACCTTGGTTTCTGAGCAATACAGAACATTTGAATGTCCCCTTATAAAGTATTTACAAATCACTTTATTGGATCTTCCCAAAATCCAGCGAGGCAGGAGCACGCACCACTGTAGGAGACATTCCTGTTGGTGTGCCCGTGTGCCCACCAAGTTCATGACCAGCTGCTGGGTAAAGGAGGCACGACCCGACCTGGGTCCACCGGTTACAAACCCTACCTGCCTGGGTTCCTGCCTGGTAGCATTTTGGATGCTGCCCACATGGAACCTTCTCAAATCTCTGCCACCCAGCACCACTGGCCACTTTCTCCTTGTACCGTGTTTCTCGCTGTCCGCATGAGCTGATCTGCAGCAGTGGTCCATCACCCAGCACAGCACCTAGGTGGTGTCCAGTACCCAACAAAGGGTTACTGCTATTGATGCCACATTTTGTACATTCCAAAGGTCTTTACTTGATATTTATTTCTTCTGAGCCCGTTTTGTTTTTATTTTTTAGAAATCCCTGTCATGGTGCCCCACTGGCCATCAACCAACAGTTGTCTGTTTTGTTGGCTGTCAGAGAGGGTGGGCAGAAGTGCCAGCATCACTCACGTCTGCTCAGGTGATGCCACAAAACACATGCAGGGTTCCCTCCAAGCCAAGTCAATGTACTGACTGAATTCAACTGTGCTTCTATATCTGAGGGTACAATCAATAAAACAAAATAAGATTACATAAATAGTAGATACAACCATTATTTGAGCTTAAAAATAAACCAAAGAATAGTTGATTTTTTAAAAAAAGAAATACTTAGTGAAGGAATGAATTAATGGTTAAATCTTATTTGAATAACCAGATGACAGGATTTTTATTAATTCCTAACCCCTTATTTCTCTGCACATGGCAAAAAAACACTGGGGTTTGCAGTTTATTACTACTTTTTTCCGTCATTTATAAGCACAAACCAATAGTAAGGCCCCCTAGTGGCCTGGGACGGATTACTTCTCTCCCATTGACACGTTAAAAATTGTTAATTAAAAACAGTTCTGCACACAGCTGAATTTCTGTCTCAGCACTACTAGTCAAAGAACTTAAAATTAGCTTCTCATAGACTAAAAGTTGTACATTTTAAATGTTTATTCTCTTTCTGTGTTCATAATCATGACTCTTACCTATAGGTAAAAGAGTATCAAACTGTAATTCTGTATCTGTCTTCCTGATGACTTGGTCTACGTTAAGGCTTTTCTTTTTCCTAATCACTTTATTCCAGCAATACTCTTACAAAGAACTTTCTGTTGTATATTAGTGTACATTTTTCCTGGAATGTCTTTACCTTCAATTTTTCCTCAACTTGATTTTGCCTCACTGTCATGACAGCCTAGGGTCAAATTGATCTATTTATAAATGACATTCTAAATCTAGGTTTATTTAGAATAATACCTAATTTCATTACAAAAGTATTAAGTATTATTTGAGTAGTGTTGAGGAGAACGTGATGTCACTGGGAATTATGACACTGAAAGACATCATTTCTCGGGGCTGGGGATTTAGCTCAGCGGCATAAGCACCTGCCTTGCAAGCAGGTGGTCGTGAGTTCAATCCCTGGTACCGATAAAAATGAAAAAGACAAAAAAAAAAAAAAAAAAAAGACATCATTTCTCAAATCTGAGATATAAAGCAGCAATGATTCAATTTATACCTTATTGAAAATATTGAGGTCTTTTATTAAGAAAAAATGATGCCAAATTTTATTTTTATTTATTTTTATATCTTTTAAATATTTTTCCAAGTGTTCTTCTAAAAATGCGTCTTCATACAAAGTAGCATGCTTTTCCTGTAATGAGAGTATTAAGTTTCCCACATAAATGGAAACATGTTAATGATCTTTTTAAAGGAAGCACTAAAAACAACACACCCGCAGCCCTCAGTTGACTCTACCTTTGTATAAAGTAACGCTCTGCTCGAGATTCACATTTCATCTGCCGACCGAGACAACCTTGTAGCATTTCAGTCAATGTAAACGCAAATGAAAGACAGCGATGAAAAGTAAGCGGTGGTGGATTTTATTTTGTGATTCTAGTATTCTCCCATCAGTTTATGTAGTTTATTTTTACTAATCCTTGTTATCTCATTTCATTGTATTCTTTCAGTAGATGAGGGACTTTGATCAGCTTTCCAAAACAAAAACACACGTAAGCCATATGTACCCAGATTTCACTGAACCCTTTTCTACAGAACTGAGAAAAACTAAAAAGACCCATCTTTCTCTGTACAAAACATAGCTTTTGCTTCATTATGTTCTACACATTTCTAGAAATTTCTTTTGTTATTATTAGTGCCAAATCACTCTAGCCATGTAAATACTTGTACACGGAAAGTAGAAAAAGACTTTCTTTGCAAGAATTTCAGTGATTTTCTAAATTACAGTTTTTATTATACGCTTTAAATCAGGACAATTTAGAGATTATCTGTCTGATTAAGGTAACAACCAAACATACTTTTCAAATTTTTTTAAGTCAATTAGATGGTGTCCCTTCTGCACCCCATCTCCCTTTGCATGTTTGTAGGACTGAGCATATGCCTATGAAATATTATTGCTTTATTCTGACAACTTTATTTGGGGCTTTAGCTGTAGAGGAAGTGGAAAATTTTAAATATTTGAACCAAACAGATTATAAAGATCACCTCTGTGCTTCCTTTGTGTGGGAAAGAAGTCCAGCTCTCACGCACCCCTGTCTTGTGCTTTCCCCAGCCATCAGCAGCCCCTCTCTGTGCACATGGAGACAACAGGCCTTGATGTTGTTTCTCTGAGGATATATAATCAGCAGAGTTCAAAGTGGAAAATGGAAGCTCTGATCACACACTCATAAAAGGCAATTTCAGTGTCAAAGCGGTGGACTAAGTAAATAGAGAAGAGGTTTATTATGAGGCTCTGAGGTGATGTGAGAACCAGCAGCAAACGGCCGGGCAATGTTCTATTGCCCAAATCCAGGAGCAGGCAAAGACACTGGACCACTGTGTTCTCAGGACAAAAAGGAGACAGCTTTATGGCTGAATGGCATGGCCACAAAGCACATACACTGGCATGTTGCAGGGATAAATGACAGATTTGCGTTGATAATTATTTAATCAAACTCAGACTGCTGAACCTGGAGGGCTATAGTATGTCCCCCCAAAAGTGGAGAAAAGACAGAACTCAAACACTGACAGACCCCAGGGGAACCTCCATGGCCATGGGAGTGTGGAGGTGTAGGCTTCCTCTGGCCAGCCAGGGTCCATCCTATGCCTGGCAGGCATTTGCTTCCTCTGGGCCTTGTCATTCCTTCTGTCTAGGGCTACAGCTCTTGACTTACCCGCCATCTGCCTGATAGGCAGACGGAAGTAGAATAAATTGTATTTCCTTTCATGGAAAGAAAGCGATGTCCTGCTCAGGAGCAAATCACTCACTTGAGGCAACTTTTCCTCCAACACACACATGACCTTCGCCGGCCTCCCACTGTGGTATGTACACTGTGTTAAATACTGAAGAATACAAAGCTCTACCCCAACTCAATACCCACACCCCACATTTGCCAAATAAGAGGATGAACACGCCATGGTCATTAAACTTCCTATACTCTGGACATTTGGAGCAGAGGGCAAACTGAATTTTAGACTTTCTTTGTAAATAAAATGGAGAAAGGGGTGAGAGTTTCTCCCACCTCCATGCCCCACCATATCAGAGCCCTACACCTTAACTCTAGGGGTAACCATCAATCAGAGATTGGGCAAACCTCCTCCCCAGGGACGCTTGCCCTTTGTGAGGAACGAATTTCAGAAACAAAGTATGGAAAATATTTAACCTTCTGCCACGATTATTAGGTTTTGATGTTTAAGAGGGAAAAATGCCCAAAAAACATATAAGTGGAAAAACCCCAAACAATTTGGTAAGATATGCGCTGTAGGTTTCCTCCATCTGAAAAGTCCTCCAAAGGGTTGACAGATATACTTTCAAACATATGTAAAGACGTTTCCAGTTTTAGAAAATAAATGAAGAGTGAGGTCAATTTTTAAAAATGAAACCTTTTATCAGTTTCCAAAGGGGGAAAAAGAGTCAGAAGGAAAAATATTAAGCCATATTTCAACCACTCATGTTTTATCTTCAACCAGTTTTGTTGTTTCTTTCTGTAGCAGACTGGCATCATTCTTTAAAAGTTTTGTGAGCTTGGGGGGTTTTAAACCCAATCCATCGCTGTGGTATAAATGTACATTTAAAAAACTGGTGTTTTTAGTTGACATTTTAACTGGATAATAATCTCCTTTTATTCTTTTTCTATATACCGTTAGCAATGTTAAAGTAGTTTATATAGAATCTATAATTAAACAAAGATGCAGACTTATTTTATAGGTTGCAGTCAGTACTTTAATTTTGTTTTATAAATGAATTAAGAGGAATGCAAGCTAGCAGGAGAAGTAGGAGGGGCAGAATGGCGGTGATGAACAGTCTGCATATGTATAAAACAATCTCTCAGAGATGCTAACAACATTATCCAGAGCATCTGGAGCCTCCCACTTCTGCCCCATGAACACCCATGGGGATTTCCATGCACTGCCTTGCGAGCAGCTCCCCTGACTAGTAACTGATTGTTTACAATTGTTAGCCTGGGCTGAATTTCTTGAAGGGTATTAATTATCAAGAACGCTGTTTTCTACTGCCTGTCTAAGTCCAATGAGACAGAGGACACTCTAAGTACACCTTTAGGCTATGCTCTGTCTTCACAGAATGGTAAACTGAGAGAACAAAAGACAAATCCAACTGAAAAATCAGCAAGCCTTTTGCTTGGCACCACATAGTCAACTGGCCCAGCTGAGAGAATGAACGCTCATGTTTTGTTTTTTAACAGAGACCCCTGAGCAGGGGGAGAGTTGGGAAGGGGTCTGTAGCAGGGAGCCGTTGGTCACTATCTCAGCAAGCACTCTGAGTGAAATGCCGTAGTCTGTCCCTGACTGAGGAACACACAGCCCTGGTAGAGAAGGCCAGACAAATCGAACAAGATGAAAGGGTAATTCTGACCCAGGGGGACAGAATCTGATCCATCCAGTGAAGTCACAGAGGAACATAACATAAAGAAGAATTTCTATTTACTATTTCTGTGTTGAACTCTTTGTTCTTCTTTCATAGGGCATTGGAATTGAAAAATAATTTGGTGGTCTTCAGATCAATTGTTACCCCAAATATGATTTTTTTTTCTAAACAGCTTCTTTCAGATCATTCGCCCAGCAGAAATTCAATAACCAAGTGCATTGCTTCTGCAATATTTTAATAATGGAGTCTCTACCATCCGCAAAACAGGAGCTGCAAGGGGATGCAGGTGTCTGGAGGGGAGGAACCGAGCTAGGATGTGCATACAAAAGTTCAGTGTCCACACCAGTGGAAAATAATACGGGGGCAGCACTGTTTACATGCACAGCATAAATCAAACCTCTTTGTCTTTTCCAGGAAATCCCCAATGGGAGTGCCACTTGCAGCATGCAGTGCCATTGTGGAAGTAAGTTTTCTGGGGACTGAAACTTTTCCAGGATAAATCACGGCCATGACTTTAGCGCATACTGCCACCTCTGTTTCAAGTGACAGTCAAGAAACATGAATGCTGGAGTTTATCCATAGGAGTGGTGACAAATATACTTTTTGTTAGTTTGACTTCATTGTTTTAAAATTTGCTGAATAGTAATTCTCTAGATTTCTGTTCCTGGTTCCATGGATAAAGATTTAAATTTCTATCTGGAGGAATGTCTCATTTTGGTCTTGACTTTGTTATGATATAAGAAGAGCCAGGTTGTACAGAACGGCCAGTGGACATGCCCAGTACTGTTGGTGTCCCTATTTGGGGAGAGTAGGCACACCTGAGAAGTACTGTGGCTCCATAATATTACTGGGGTTTCCACACATGAAGACAGAATTTTTGTAAAAGATAAGTTTTTGTAAAATGTCCCAAATGTGGCACCCTGCATTGTTAGAAATGTGGCAGTTCCTTAGAAAAGAAGAAAATTTTTCTGCTGCCTACTTCCTGGTGTTTCCAAAGTTAGGGTGACACTAATGAGTTCTAGGTCAACCTCTGAAGTTGAACATGAGCCTTGAGGCTATTTCAGCTCCCACTGATCTGAGTTTTGTTGAATTACAGAGAGCCAGATGGGTCATCACAACAGAGGAAGGTCTTAGACTTCTGCCCAAACTCTGACCTACTAGTTACTAGAATCTTCTAAGAGAGTAGGAAAATCTCAACTGTCACAGAGGACCATTTCTCAAGGGATTCTGGTAGAAGTTCTGTGAATATCCATCACAAGGAAGAGAGAAAAGGACCTGGAAGACAAGGGCTTGGGAGTAAACAAGGCATGGCAAAGCCAGGCCACCTCTGCCTGCAGTGTTTTCTGCCTGGAGCCTGGTTTTGGAAAGACTTTTCCTGGCATAGTGGATGTCAGTCGATGTTATTGTTATTGGAACAAATGAAATTTTTTACCCTCACTGATGGTCTAGTCCACTCTCTGCCTCAAAATTTCTGTGAAAGTCTTTAGGCAGAAGTTTTATTTGTAAAGAATGTATAACTTCTAAATCGTATAAAGATATGAAAGACTATAGGTAAGACGGTGGCAGAGTCACTGGGGAGGCCAGGCAGGCACATGACTAAACAGGATAGGCCTGACATAACTGCACTAAAGAGATCAATCCCAAATGGGTGGCAGAGAGAGACTTCTGTTATAAAGAGAGACTATCAACTTGGCATAAAGATTGAATAGTGATTCAGAAGGCATAAGAAACCGCACTCCCTGCAGCCGGTGACAAAATGGTTCAGAGCTAGGGAAGGTCATACTGCCTTTGAAGATCTCTAGATCTGCTGAGGCAGAAAAAGACATGAGCTTTGCAGTGAAATAAGGGTAGTCAAGGTCTATAAAAATTGGAATTTGTTCTTTGGGCAGTGGGGATCCTCAGAAGAGGAATATTTTATTTAGAACTGAATTATTAAGTGATTATTATGCCTCAGGGTTGAGGCTAGGTTTGAAGAAAAATTAAAACAGAGACAAAGCCAGCAAAATAGAGAGCTACCATAAAAGTTCACAGGGTTTGGCTAAGGTCAGGACCAGAACCCAAGTGGGATGAGATGTGTACGAACCTGGGAAGGTGGAGAGCGCACAGAGCAGGTGTAGCTGTGTGTCATATCCCACGTTCAAGGCCAGCGGGACCTCGTAGTCTCACACTGTATTTGGTTGGGAGCAGCACAGGGGGCCTTGCTCTGGAGGAATGGGTCAGAAAATTTCTTTGCTGGGAAAACTGTACCATCTGCCGGCATTTCCCTGGGGTCTTGACACTGGGGTGACCCTGACTAACATTTTCCTTTTCAGCCATGGTTGTACTTTTCCACATAACAAGATGTTAGCTTAGTTTCACAGAGACTCGGGAAAGCCTAGGCGGGTGGAGACTTTGCACCTCTGGGGATATAGCAGACACAATATTGTTACTTTCGAACCCAGAATCAGGGAGTAGGGGAGACCCACCTGACTCCCCGTGGTCGTGGGGGAAGGCTCTGTAAAGGGACTATGCTTTCCCAAAGAGCACTGGAAGTGGTTTAAGGAGACATGAGCCACTGAACCTTTCTCACTGGCAGATGTGAGCATTCATTCAGGCTTTCCTATGTACACTCTCCTCACACTGTCCAAGGGTGTTACTCTAAAATCTGTCAGTCTCCAAGTTAAGTGGATTCTTGCATGTTGGTGTCTGTGCTTACTTTTAAGTAAATTTATGTGTGGTTCTAAGAGTGTCCGGAGACAGACAAGGAGGATGCTCAAGGAGCCGGCTCAGTGGTTCAGAATGAATGGAAAGAGGGGAGCTTGGTCGGGCTATCTCTGGAATGAGGGAGTTCCTGGGAGACATGGGGCAGCTTCCCAGATAGACAAAGTGTCTGGGGCTGCAATCAGACAGAGGAATCACCTAGAATAGTCCGACCTGAAGGATAGGTGGGGCCAAAAGCATCACTGACTGTATTAGAAATGCACTATTTCTGGCCTCATCCCAGACTTGCAGAAACAACCTGTAGGCACTGGGCCGAGGAATCTGTTTTAACATCAGTCCAGGTTGTAGGGTGTGACATATCCTTGAATTATAGTTAAAATCTAGCTTATAATTAAAATCAAGCACAGTCATAGTCCCACGACGACTCTTTGTGTTCTGGAAACTTAGCCATGACAGAAGCCCAAATTTACATCTTTTCTCAGCTTCCGACAGTCATCCATAAGCTCCTGGGATCCATTAGAGTTTCTGGTTTTAAATACAGAACTGGAAATGGGATATAGAGTTAAACATAAATATACTCTGTGTTTAAAGACTAATGACAGCCATGAGTGCCCTGAAAAAGACTAATATTTAACCAATAATCTTCCATATTTTGTCAAGTTGTTTTAAGAGCATTTCTAAAGTATATTTAGAAGACACCATCTCTTTTTGCTGCTCAAATATTTGGTACAGTAACAGGGAGAGCTGCTATTTTTACCCCATTTGGTATATAAGGAATCTGAGACCCAGGAGCATATATTCTGAGAAGAGCACTGTGAATCTGGATACCTACCTATGCTTTCTCTTATTTCCAGATATTTCTGGTGGCTTACTCTGTGAAGACTACAGACAGGCAGGAAGTCTTATGAGTCAAATGAGGCTGATTTTTCCTCTGGTATTCCATCTGTGGGAATGTTCAACCCCCCAGGAAGTGGGGTCTAATTCCCACCCAGGAAACATCAACACAAGTGGTACGTTCCTCATTTGCTGAAGTTTCTCCATGCCAGGACCATTTGTTAGTGGACAGCTGACCCCATCCCCAGCAGAGGTTTAACATTACTATGATTTTATGAATTCTAAGCTGAGAATGAATTACTTAACCACGTCTGGGCAACCTCTTAGAAACTGGCTAATAGTTAGACTATCCAGTCACTTGGAACAATGTAACTCAGGATGAATCATAGTTAAGTAACCTAAACAAAACCAAATTAATGCATATCTGTACTCTCTTTGATCTGGGAAGCCAATTCCTAATCTCCACCTAAAAGTTCCCTGAAGGATGTACAGATTTCAAAGCATGTAGACACTAAATTCCTTCCTGTTTTAGCACAGGTCCAGGAGTAGCCCATGTATGTACAGCTGACCACTAGAAGGACAGGGCATTGTGAAAGACCTTGCATGGAGGAACTCTGGGCCCTAGCATTACAAGGCTGCAAGAATGAGTACAGACTTAGAACCAAACAAACTGTCCAGCTTGAGTCCCAGATGTACTCCTTACTAACTAAATGACTTCAGTCAAGCTATTTAATAAGTTTTCCTATTCAAAATATGGAAATATGATAGTATTTTATGCATAGTTACATATAAATGTATTATATATGTGTAGAGGCTTTTTGAGGACCTCAGACTTCAGAATATGTTGTTTCCTCTTCCTGGAATGACCTTTCTGACATCTTTTTCAGAGCCTCTATTTTCAGAGCCTCACTCAATGGTCTCTTGAATCTTCTTTGGACAGAAATTATTCAGGTATTCTAAGTGCTCTCCAAGTAGCCATTTAAGAATCAGTGAACAACTTATTTCAATGAAAAATCCAGATTTTGGAGGGAGGAGTAGCAGCAAATGATAATGATTTCTATTAATGTCTCACTCTTTACATTGGTTATTTTATTTTATCCTAAGAACAATCCTTGTTGTAGTCAAGGGTTGTGAGGAGAACAATTAGAATCAGGACACAGAATTTATAATATTATTTTATGATGGTCATCCAGAGTTAAACACAAGAAAGTGCAGGAAATCTGTCCACAACACTGAAGACCCAGTATATTCAGCTAAGGGCCTGGATCCCACAGCAATGTCCTGCATGAGTCCAGCTGAAAACCTAGAGCTCATGACAATACCTCCCAGGAGTCCAACTGGAGGTCTAGAGCCCATGAGAAGGACTCACGCCAGTCTATTTTACAGATCTGTGCTGAGAAGGACCAAGGGTCAGTGGTGGAAGCTAGAAAGTCTATGCCTGCGGGGTGAAGAAGCTGTGCTGGTAGGCTGAGGGTTCTATGCTGGAGCCAAGAAGTCATACTCAAAATAAGAACCAGGGATGCCCTGAAAAGCATCACAGCCATCCTCAGTTACACAGAGGTCCTAAGCTCCTCCCATGAGAACAGTCAAATACATGCCAGAAAGCCAGCATGATGAGTTTGTCCTGGAGATTAAACGGCACACGTCGAGGCTGGGGATTTAGCTCAGGGGCATAAACACCTGCCTTACAAGCAGGCAGTTGTGAGTTCGATCCCCGGTACCGATTAAAAAAAAAAACAAAAAAAACAAAACAGCACACGTCTCACCCCCTCCCTCCCGGCCTCCAGAGCCAGGAAGTGATGCTCGATGGAAGGACCAGAGCTCCCCCAAAGTGAACCACAGCCACTCTCAGCGACAAAGTCCTGACCTTCTCTGATGGTAATAGCCAAACTCATATTGAGGAAGCTAGTCATGACAAGCTTCTCCAGGAGAATCAACAGCTTGAAACAGCAACACTTAGAGAAACCCACAATGCCCAGATCTTCCTCTCCATGTCTCTATTTTTGCTGGTGACTTTCCTCAGGTAGGATCTAAAATCAGCACTATGCTGATTTAATTCAGCTGGTGTGAAGCTGACCACCAGTTTTTAATACATAGGAGAGGGTATATGACTCACCTTCAGAAATGAGGAGAATTGGTTTAAGTTCAATTTCAGAAGCCTGCTTTCAACCACTATGCAGCACAAACCTGCCATTTTGGAGAATGTGACAGACTCAGCCTTGCTTCCCCCAATCTACTCTCCTCTCTCAGTAAGAGACCTCAGATTTATCTGAGGTGCCATCCCAGTTAAAGACACTTCCCCAGACTCCCTTGCAGCTAAGTGTAGTCATGTAACCCTCTTTTGTCTACGAAATATTAGGTGCAAAAACCACTGCATAAGTTTCTTCCAGCAGACTTCTGTTGGCAAAGCCTTTTCTGTCCACTTTTTTCATCTTGGTTCTAGCCTGAAGTTTATATTCTTTGCCTAGAGTCAGACAGCTGTTTTGTGATTATAAAGTCAAAGTTACAATTTAAGGATCACAGGGCAAGAGCTAGGTGGAGCCACAGTCTTTGAGGCCTTGACTAGCTACAACTCCCCAGAGTGCTGTGCCCATATTTCCCATTGGGATGCCAATATTAAATCTCTACTTGATTTAGCCACTGTATCTAGAGTTTTGGCTAAAAGCAGCCAAGTACAATCCTAGTTAATAGAACTTAGAGGAAGGCAAGAAGCATAGCAAGTTATATTTGATTTCTTCTTTTTCATAAACTGCTACTTGTTAGAATCTTTTTAATGTGGTGATTGCTGCAGGAGTATATCTTCATTATTTCAACTGATTGGACAACTTTTCTGTTCTCTTTCCACAAGCTAATTTTGCCACCACACAACGTTTCCCAAGAAGGCATGTTTTCTTTGGCTGACTCAAATCATTCTTCCTAGGCTACCTGCAGAGTTTCCCACAAATAGTCCACAGATGCATTTGGCAACAGTAGAAGTCACATGATCAACGTGCCAAAGATTTCTGCTTTTCCTTCAAGACAGAAGTCAAGCAGCATGGAAGCCAGGAGCTTAGAGTTTCCAAAACAATCACATACTTAACTAAGAGTGAAGTGCTAGACAGGAGTCCACACACTACAACCCATGGCCCAATGTCAGCCTGCTGCCTGTTTTTGTACCTAACATCTTCTGAGACACAAACATGCCCATCTGTTTCCACGTCGCCTGTGGATGTCTGCACTACCATGGTGGAGCTGAGCAGTTTCAGTACAGTCTTCTATGGGTGCCAAATTCTAACTGCCTGGATGGTCACAGAAAGAATTTGCTAACCTACCCCAACCCTTGAGTAACTAACCACAGAAGACTTACATGACTGAGACGAAACAGTAAAAAGAAACAACTCCCACCACTTTTCTTCCTGTGCCAAGACTGATGTGAATGAGACCTTTGCCATGGTTCTGAAAGGTGCATTTGATGGGCCCAGTTTTGTTTTGTTTCATTTTTGTATGAGGACCCTGAGGTTCCAAAGAAGGATAAGCACCTCCGCTGACAGGTGGTGGATCCAAGATTAGAATACAATTCTGCCTGTACCTAAACACCACGGTTTTAATCACTAGCCAATCATTACCCTGTATTCTTCCTCTTAAGCTTACTTTAATCTCTATAATAAATACTGAAGGTGAATGCAGAGAGTATTTTAAGTTAGGAAATGTCTGTGTGGAAGAAGAAAACTTATGTAGCTTAGAGAGGACCAGGACAAAGATGATTGTGTGCCCAAGACTGGCAGGAGAGAAGACAGGAGATCTAAGATGGTTAGAATAAAAGTACCAGTGAGTCTACAGGGACATTATTTCTCTGCTCAAACTGCCCCCACTTCTCCTTTGCTCAGTGGCACAGCACCTGAAAAACCTCCACCCAAGGAGCAGCTGTCGCCAAACAATGGTGTCCACCAATGGGAGCCCTCTGAGAAGGGAGTCACAAGACTCCCCATTCTGCCTCTGCAGCTATCAGGGACTCTGACAGGAGTGACGCATAATACCATGCTTGAGAAAGGAAAAGTAGATGGCAGCTGTTGAGGCCCAGGAACTGAGCTAGCCCTGAGTACCTGCAGCAGGTCTTTAACCTGGGCAAGTCATACCACAGTGGAGCACATGTAGAAAGAGCTCCACATACTTGGGAAACACTACTAGAGAGAAGTGATCCATATGTTCAAGGGTGGCGCCTGAAGTTTCTTTCTAGTCCCCGATCTGAGGCAATGCTAGGTCTTACTCACTCATGCAGTTCCTTTCAAGAGACAGAGAGTTTAAAGGCAACATGATTTTAATACTGAGGCTCTTTGTGCATGTAAAGATTGTGTAATGGTTGATACATTGTGTCACCTTGAGAAGTTTAGAAGTTTACCTAAGTGATTCAGGAGGGGCCAGGGTCCTCACTTTGTAAACATCCTCAGTCTGTGCAGGAGGAGGGCAAGGAGATGGTGTGGCTGTGGCTGTAAAGCAACAATCCCCACCCCCATGGCGGGGTAGCCTGCCTACCATATAAAGGAGGAAAGGAGGCTTGTTCTATCCCCTTTTGCTCTTGCTGCTTTTGCGGTCTTCTGCCACCTTGAAGTGTTGCCCCTGTGCCATGCCACCCTGCTTTGGAGCCAACTGATTATGGACTGAAACATCCACAAACTGTGAGCTAAATAAACCTTTCCTTCCCTAATTTTGGGTTTTAAGGTATTTTGCCTCAATAAGGAAAGTAAGTAACCAAGACAGATTGTTATCACATTCATGTGGTCTTCAACCTTACTCTCACACTCACTAGCTGGGTCAGCTCTGTATGTAAAACTATCAGTGCCAACCACAAAAGTCTGCAGGAAGGACTTAGATGAAATACCATGTGTACATAAATGCTCAATAAATGGGAGCATAGGATCAGTAAGGAAGAGCCCTGGGATTACCATGACCCAATGAACAAGACTGGTAGTTCTCAAACTTCAGCATGGATCAGTGTCAGCATCAGCATTTTTATCACCTGCAAGACCTGGTACAACACAGGTGCCCAGACCCTTCCAAGAGCCCAGATTCCATTGGTCTGAAGTGGGAGACCTGAGACTTTGCACTTACAACAAACTTCCACGGTGGCCTTGGGGCTACACTTTGAAAACCACTGAACTAAATTTGTGTTCAAAGTACTAATCAGTTTCTTTCTACTCTGACTGAACAAGGCTTAATTTACAGGTTGCTTATAAGAAAAACCTAGAACTGTCTTATCCTCATGCAATTTCCTTCTTGGGCTTATTTCCAAAAAGGAGCTCCCTTCCTCACCCTACAGGTACATTAGCAGGAGATAGGAAGACACAGAAGGTGGGAACGTCTGTAAGGCGGAGAGCCAATCACACTGCTGCACATTTTCAAGGTACTTTGCTACAGGATGCTACAATTTGAAGATGATCATTATTTATCCCCCAGTCCTGGCTTAGCTCCAGAGGAGCCACTAAACTTTGCTTCCATTTTTAGCAATTTTTTTTTTTTAACCAGAGAGGAGTCTCTCTGGAGGACTTTTATTCTCCCTGGATGCTCCTTAAAAGGAAAATCTATTTGTTTGATTTTGACTTGTTTTCATCATTTTGGGGGGCTTATCATTGTTTTGTAAAAAATATATATCCACACTTTACTCTCATATTCAAGTTCTGACACTTTTCTTGTACCATGTTGAAGACAAAAGCTGGGCTGGAGATGATCTGAGGGGACGCAATATTTATGAACTGTATCAGATTTTACAAACACCTGGCATTTATATACACAGGAGACATGGAATTTTTAATAAGGTAACCTCTCTAAGTTTTGGCATCCAAATCGAAAGCAGGCTTATTGGGTTTTTCCTGTATGCAGGGAATCTCGTTGAAAGTACCTGGCACCTGGACAGTACTTTTGTAAATAGACATTTTAGTCCCTGGTGAATACTAAATTAGACACAACATATGCAATACTGCGATATTTAATAAGTGCCTCCTGTTTACTTTTGTTTAAGGAGAGATAGATGGGAATGCCATGTTTATATTAGGTCACCTTGAAAGACTTTGCTGTGATGATTGTAACGATCGATCCCAGAACAACTGAGCCCTACACGGTACTGAAAGCAGACTTGGTAGCAGGCTTGTCACCATGGGCATGCCCTTTGCCCATACTTGCTACCCCTCTGCTTCCCCACAAGCTGGTTTCCTGGTCATCCACAGCAGCCTCTGAGCTTCCAACAAAATGCTAATAGCTCACCTTTTAAATAAGTAGGACCAGTTTTCTGGGAGGCCTAATAAAAATTACTTCTACTCTTCAGTGTCCAACTGAAGAGCTAGAGTATAACTTTTCCAAGGCCAAGAAGTTGGCCAAAGAGGTTATGTGCCAACTGAAGCAAGTTGTTTGGACTCCACCTTGGACTGCTTACCTATAAAATGGGCTGGAGGTTGTGGTGGGGGTGCTTGGAGAGAATGTCTTCTTGCTGGTTTCAGGAGAGGGTGACAGGTAGTGACATGCCCAGTGGAAGCCCAGAAAATGATGATTTCTTTCTGTGGTATTTCACTGGGTTCACATTATTTCGCCATCTTCTCATGTGCTTCTAAATCACAGCTGGAGTTTTCATGAATGGGTTTGCCCTGTTCTTTAGGAGCAGCTTCTTTTCCAAGCTCTGGAGTTCCCGAGAGACATGCAATCCTGTAGCCAAGCTCACTCGCTAAGTCTCATCCATGTGAGTCACAGGTTTTCTCTCTATGACCCATGCAGAGCGAATTCATTTCAACATCTTCTTAATCCCACATCACTAACAACAGTAGACTCAATGAAACCCACCTGTGATGGGGGACTACAAATCTATTTACCTGTTTGAATCAGACAAGCACCTACCCTGTTGGAACCTTCATTAAACTTCTGGGAAAACACTTCCTACACCTGAAAATATGAACTGGAAATCTCATCATGAAAGATTTTCCCAATGAATCCCAGGCTTCACTACATTGTGATTCTCAGGAAAGTTAACTTTCCTTTGTTACAGGCTGGACTAGAGTCAAAAGTATCACTCAAATGAAAAATCATTTTCAGAGAGGCCAAAAAATAGGGCCATTCATTTCGCTTGCCATTGGGTCCTTTGCATTCAGCTCCCCTCTTTATCCATAACAATGAGAAAATTAATGTTCATTGACTTAGGGCCAAGTTGGTAGACTACAGGAAAACAATAGGATGATGAGAAATAGGAGATTATAGTCACTGAGAGTTTAAAGGGAGTGTAGGAACTGAAAAAAGCAAAAATTCCTGAAAATTATACTTGTCCATAGTTCTTAAAGATGGGATGGAATAAGTTTTCCAGACTTTTGAGTTTAATTAATGTCAAAAGAACAGCACAAAGGCAAGTGAAAAAAAACAGAGCATGTAAGACACCAGGGTGGCAGAATAAGAGACCATGGAGAATGTTACAGAGACAACACAAAACACAAGGAAGGGAAAGAAGAGGGGAGGAGGTAGGAAAAACAGAGGATGAGGAGGGAGGGATGGCAGGGGGAAGCTCAGCATAGGAGATCTGGAAATGAACTTGTCTGCTAAGAGTGAGATCCAATTCTTCCCGACAGCATGGGTACCCTCCTTAATTTCCAGAGGGTCCCTGAAGTTGGAGAAGGCATCTGCTTCATCTAAGGATACTTCTCAGCAAATGGGAGCACCAAGACCAAACCATAGCATCATATCTGGTCCCAAAGCCTATGTTCTTTTAATCTTCCCCTACTGCCTTGGCTTACCACTTACGGATTTCAATTGCTGAGGGTAGAAGGAGGAGTCAAAACTACCTTAATTTCTATTTCTCCTTGCAAGGATAAGGTATATTCCCTGGAGAAAAAAGAAAAAAAAAAAACACGCATAAGTGGCCCAAATAATAACAGCAGTGCTCACACGGGTTGTGCTCTTACTCTATGCCAGCTTCTACGTCTGCAGGAATTATCTGACTTTATCTGGATGTACCTACTCTCAATGGAGTAGGTACAATCACTTGGGAAATGCTTACACATCAGGACACCTGGGTTTACCTAGCTGAGATCAGGCAGGTTCCCCGCTCCCCCTTGGTAGAGGAGTAGCTGGGCTAGAAGGCCTTCAGGGATCCCCAGGTTGCCTCAAGCTTTGCCTTGTCTCAAATCCTCAATGAAGATGCTGGAAAAACACTTTGAGAACCGCTAAAAGCTCATGGATTGATGGATATTGATTGGTGAATTATGCTTATCCACACTTCGTTTTCTTTGTTGTTGTTGTTTATAATCTCATCCTCAAAAATAATACATTGCAGCAATGGTTTTAGGTGCTACTTACAGATTTTCTGATATATATTAAGCTAAACATAGTGTAATAAATATAGACTGATAAATATTTAAAATATTCACCTGCAAACCAGATAAAATCAACTCTTAAGCACTAGCACATGTAAGAATGTTCCCTTCCATCACCTGGTAATGAGGCTGGAAAAGGTCTAATTGCACCCTGTACTTCTGGGTGGGGAAGAAAAAGGCAGGATTAGAACCCAGGATTTAGGCCTTCCACTCCACACTCCTCTCTCTCTGCACCACCAGCCTCTCCTATATTTCCTAGAATCCTGGAGACACTGGGAGAATGGGAGTAGGTGGTTGAGAAAACTTGAACATACAGTGGATCCTTGGCTTTATTTAAAATGTAAATATGATGTTCATCACAGATGTTTTTTGCCTTAATCTTGATGCTAAAGGATGGTGCACTGAAATATTATTCATTTGATTACTAAGTTGATTAAAATGTTTTCATACATAAAATACATGTGTTTTCACATTAATAATGACTATAAGGCATAAACATTAAGATTTTTAATAGACAGCCGGACCTCCATACCAGAATGCTGCCCTTATTTAAGGGGATTATTTCCTACCTCAGTCCAGCCCACTTATTCTTCTTTCTCAGGATCAGGGGGCCCCTGAGAGACCAAAATTGGTACCAATCACCCAGGCCCACAGCAATTTAGAGCACTTGACTTTCCAACTGTGAAACTGGAATGCATTTTAAAAGCTTTACCTTGGTACACAATGTCTCAGAGAAATTCCATAATATACTTAACACAATTTTCCCTTTACTTACTTAGGCTTGTAACTCCTCTTGCAAAACTCTTCAATTTCTCTTTCTCTGGGGCACTTTAGCCTCCAACCTTTTATCCTTGATAAATTAACCATTACAATCAAACTATCTTGCCTAAGCATTTTTGGTTACTATTTCATTTTTTAAAAGGGGAAGGGAGACCAACCAAGAAACCAGATGTGGCTGTCTCCAGTTTCAGTTCTTAATGTACAATAAGTTGCAGGTTTCTTATAGTTCCTCGGGGGTAAATCACAAACAAGAATTAGCACATCACCAACCCAACTTCCTCTTCCCAGCATGTCTGTTTAAAGTTAACGTGAATGCTGGACTCAAATATCAAAGGCACATTGCCCCTAAATGAGCCAATCGGCTCCAAATACAGCTGGAAACAAGAGCAGGGCTTAATGTTTTTCAATCAGTGGACAACCTTTGAAAGTCTAATTATAAATGGTAACCATTTATTTCAAGCTAAACGAAGTTTGCCACTTCTCTGCAGGCGATACACACTGTATGTCACCCCGTCTAATCTCTCTCTTACAGCCTTCCGCGGGGGTGCAAAAATGGTATGGATCCCCACTCTTTTCTGGTATCATACCATTATTTTAAATGAACAGTGAATTCTTGCTCCCTAATTATTTAAGAAATCAATTTTCTGAGCAATGGTTTTAGGAAGAAAATGGTCTGGATTGACCTGACAAGACAGACAGGAGACTCTCCTTAGAACTGGCAGTTTCATTATCCATCGGTGACATCAGGGAAGCTAATGGCAACCTGTCACTAGTGAGGGGAGCCTGAGAAAGCTGTCCTTAGGTATGAGGCAAACTTCCTCACTCATGCCCAGTGAACACGCCATTTCGCTTCTGAGAGAGGATAGAAAGGACATGTGGGGATTTGTCCACCCAAAACATCCTCTCCTCATTTGCTTCCTTTTACCCTGCCAGCCAAGGCAGGATGGATTATCCAGTCATGATCAGTACACATCCCTCAGATAAACTTTGAAATGGTTTTCAAGGTGTGAAATGCCTGTCTACCTGTAGGAATGAAATCAAACCTGGAAATCTAGCATAGAGTTAATAGGAAATGCAGCTCAGCCTTTGAGGACGGACAGATCTACCACCTACTAGCTGGCTTTCTCTGAGCTTTGCTAACCCCTTGTGTACAATAGGGGCAATCTCTGGACTGGGAGGCAGATCGTAAGGACTATTGTCACTGCACATACTGTCCTGGAAATACGGGAGTAACTCAAGTTTGTGAGCATGGGTACAGTCTTATCGTAGCAAGTCTCATCTGCCAGGATAGTAAAATGGGTTCATATTTGTGTCCAACTCCTGAACCACTCTGGTCCTAATTCTGAGTGATCCGACCTTTGGTGTTCAGTCTATCCTTTAAAATACTCTGAAGTTTTCCCAAGGTTTCCAGATGCCTATGTGTGTGCATGGCAAACTGACCGAGACTATAGTCTCCCTAAGGATCCTGAATTCAATCCCCAGAACTAGAAGGAAAAAATGAAAGCAAAAACAAAACCCACAGTAGAACTCATTAACACCCAGTGATCACACATTTGTAGGAAAGGGAAACAACACATGGGTTTCAATGTCAAGGGCCTTCAAGGAAAGATGAGAATATAACTTGTTGGGGGGATACAAATCTGGTGTTCTCCACTGCCTTTCTCCCATATGTCATGATTACAAGGTCAAAGCACAGTATTGTATCTTAGTTTGACTTTGTAGAAAGAGTAGGCTAGGGACTGGGTCAGTAAAAATGTATGCGTCTTAAATAATTGATAGAGGATGCATTGCGGTATTTAAATAAAATATGTCAGTATTCCTTTCTGTAATTTGGTATCTAACTTTACTGGTGGTAAACAGAAACATTAATACGTTGAAACCCTTACGAGTTGATCTCAGCCTTTCAAAATTAACTTTCACTTATAAGTACTACAAATATCGTGCTGTAGTTGAGTTAATCTTCCCACCAAATTACCAATTATAACCATGCCACAGAGGTCCTGTGCTCACAGAGACAAAGGCAGGATACCCAGGAAGCTGGTGACCCACGCATAATCAGCAACCCAGGAGCAGGATTCCAAGGAAAGCACTGACTAGACCTTGTATTTACAAGACAGCAAGTGAGTGTGAAACAACCAAGATGCGTTCTGAGTGCCACGACACTCTAACCAGGCCAATTTCAGGTGGTGGATGACAGGTACCCAAGAAAAACCCGGTGTTTTACTCAGGCTCCCTCACAAATTGGCTGAGCCTTAGACACCAGCATCTCACCAGAACAGTTTTTAATGAGTCTTTACTGTTTGCATTTTTCTCTTCATTTTATGAGTCTTTCATATTTGATTTATTAAACTAGTGCAATTCTACTTACAGTTTATCTCTGTTGAGGATGGTGTGAGTCACATTCTGAGCTGATGAAGCTGGGTCATGTCTGGTAACGGAAGTAGTTTAGACTGAGTCATGGCAGGATATGAAGGTCGTCTCCTGCAGGATGCCCTCAGCCTGAATGACTAAGCCTTCAGGGCTCTGAGAGCCATGTCAGTAGGTCTGGAGGGGCTGGCACTCAGGGGAAAGGTGATAGTGCTTGGTGATGCTTTCCTAAAAGGAGGAACTGTGATCTGAGGGAAATCAGGATGTCTCCACCAACAAATCCATTTCAGGAAAGTTATTCAGTAGCACTAATTCAGTAGAGCAAAATGAAACAAAACACAATTAGTTAAGTTGTATTTTGATGTAAAGTGGCCTCTGTATTTGTTGTTGTTTCAAGGTTTTTATTTTGAAATAATTGTAGCTTTACATATAATGTGACAAAGAGATCTCTTACTGCCACAGGAATTTAGCTTGACTACAACTATCTTGGTTGTGACCTTTGTTTTGCCTGCAAGGTAACCCTGGTACCCAGCTCAGGGCCTCTAGGACAAGAAAGTTGTTAAACTAGTTAGACAAATATGTTCTACCAACCAGTGGCACCTTCTTCACTGACGCTCTACATGTTGGTAGTGTTTGAGAAAAGCCAGTCACTCAGTAGGCCACAGCTCACCTTTGCGGTTTAACTTAGCTTGCAAACTCCTTCCTCTGGGTACAGGGATCGTCCTGTCTTGCTGCAACCATGGCATACTTCTGTCTGAAAGTTCCTAATAAGCTGCACTTTTCACAGTTCTAGATTCCTCTCCAGCTTTCTTCCATCTTTCAGCAGACTGACTAGGGCGGCTGGTTCTCATACACCTGGAGGGGCTCTGAAGTACCCTTTGCCTTGCATTTTGCTGCATGTTAGTTGAAGATTACATCCGGGATTCTGATATCAACACAGTGAAGATGCAGAGCATCCATATCACAAGGATCCCTCATGCTGCCTTTTCTAGCTTTTCTGCTTCCTGCCATCCCCTACCCATCCATAGCCTCTGGCAACACTAATCTGTTCTCATTTCTGTAATTTTGTTTTTCCAGGTATGTTATTTCCAGGTATGTTATTATATTAAGTGGAATCGCAGAGCATATAACCTTTGGCACTGGCTTTCACTGAGGATACTTCTCTGGAGATTCATCAGAGTTGCTTATGTCAATGGCTCATTGTTTTTATTGCTGAGTAGTATTCTATGGAATGGATGTGCTGCGGTTTATTTAATCTACTGAGAGAAAAAAATTTGATATGCAGTATTTTCATTTTCATTCATTTTCGTTCAGTATTTTTTTTATTTCCCTTGAGACTTTCTCTTTGACCCATGAATTATTTAAAAGTATATTGATTAGTTTCCAAGTGTTTGGAGAGTTTCCTGTTATCTTTTTAGTTTTGATCGTTAGTTTTACTCTATTGTGTTCAGAGAATAAACTATGTATAATTTCATTATTATTATTATTTTTTGTACCAGAGATCTAACTATGACCTCGCGCTTGCCAGGCAGGCCCTTATGCCACTGAGCTAAATTCCTGGCCCTGATTTCAATTCTTTTAACGTTAAGACTTGTTTTATCACCTGAACATGATATATCTTGGTACACATTCCCTGGATGTATAAAGTCATCTACATCTTGCCATTGAAGGGCAGAGTATTCTAAAAATGTACATTAGAACTTGTTAGTTGTTGCCAAATTCTTTCATTTTGCAGATTTTTGGACTAAGAGTACTCTTAACTTCTGAAAGAGGCATTGTTGAAATATCCAACTAAAATTGTGAATTTGTAAATTTCTCCTTTCAGAACTATGAGTTTTCCTCACACGTTGCAGCCATGTTGTTTGGTATATGCACTCTTTAGATTGCTGTCTTTCTGGTGGGCTGACCTTTTATCACTGAATCGATTATATCGGTATTACTTCATCGTGTCATCACAGGGATTGTATTTTCTCCCTGGTAATTTTCTCTACTTTGAAGTCCATTTATGTGATATGCACGGACTGTTTCTGCTAGCCTGGATAAATACTTTTGTGATTATGTATTTTTCCATCTTTTTAAATTTTAACCTTTATATACTGTTTTTTCAAATGCATTTCTTATATATAACATGTTGTTGGTTCATAATTTTTAACTCACTCTGCCAGTGTCTGTCTTTTTATTGCTCTTTTTAGACTCTTTACCTCTAGTATTGTTACTTATATATTAAAGCCTATCTGGCACAGTATTTTTTGGTTTCTGTTTTGTGTTTTTCATCTTCCTGTCTTCTTTTTTATGTCTTCTTGTGGGTTACTTGGACAGTATTAGATCACATCTTGACTTATATATAGTGTTTTAGTGTATCTTTTTTTATAGTTTTTTTTTTTACTGGTACCAGGACTCACACTTAGGGCCTTGCACTTGCCAGGCAGGCACTGTGATGCTAAGCTGTATCCCTGGTCCTTTTTGATGCTTTGTGTGGTTTACTGAAGCATATTATCTACATATCTTCAGATACTGCCACTTTACCACTTCTAATGGATTATCACCTCTATTCTCTTACCTCCCTTGTTTACAATAAAATTATCTTAATATAAAATAATTGGTTTTTTAAAAGAGAATAAAACAGAATAAGGCCAATCAAAATGAAACAACAAAAACAATACAGGACTTCAAAACAAGTTAATTGGAAATCAACAATGGCTACCATAATACCTCTTGTTATCTTTAAAATACCTGCCCATATCATCAGACACTATTAAAATCAAATAAAACAGAACAGAGTAAAACCAATAAAAACACAACAGTGAAAGTGATACAGGATTTCAAAACTGTAGGAATAGGAAATCAACAATGGCTCCCATGATACTTCTTGTTATCTTCAAAATAGCTGCCCATGTCATCAGATATAATAAAATCAAACCAAACAAGACATGAGAAAACAGATCAGAACAAAACAATGAAAATGATACAGGACTTTAAAACAAAATAATAATGGCTACCACCTTCCCTTTTCAGATGTTTCCTCCCCTTTCACTTTCACAGTATCTCTTTACATTTTGGATACCCCTAACTCCTTCAGTTTTTATACTAGGGAGACAACATGATGTTGACCTATGTGAGTCTGCACCATTTCACCCAAGAGCATGCCACAAGTTGCAAATTTTTTACCTATAAGAGCCTCATGATTAACCTTCTTTGTAGCTGAGTAGCTTTCCATTAAGTAAAAAGGCTGTATCTTTCTTAACTGTTCTGTGGTTGATAGGCAAGCTACCCTTGAGTGTTTCTGGCTCCCTATCACATAGACCATTGTTTTCTCTCCTTGACTTTCAATCTATGAATTTCTTTTCAAGTTTATGAATTTCTTGTATATCATATATTGATAGATCCTGTTTCTTCTTCTACTCTGTGTTTCTTTTTATTGGTGAATCAAGGCTATCTACATTAACAGTTATGGTCAACATGCACTGATTCGTCTCTGCCATGCTTTGTCTCTGCTGTTGCTTCCTATTTTTCCCCTCCATTCAACTGTCTGCCCTGCTCGGGGATCCCACTTTGCTGCTGTTCCTGGGAATGTGGTAATTTTTATCTCTCTCTAGAATGTCCTTCAGTATTCTTTGTAGGATTGGTTTGGTGGTCATGAGTTCCTTCAGTTGTTCTTTGTCATGGAAATACCTTATTTCTCCATCAGTTTTGAAAGATAGTTTTTCAGGATACAACAATCTGGGTTGGGAGTTGTTTTCTTTCAGCACTTGAAATAGTTTACTCCAAGCTCTTGCCTTGATGATTTGTGTTGAGAAGTCTGTCATAATTCTGATAGATTTTCCTTTATAGTGATTTGTTTCTTTTCTCTAAAATCCTTTAATATTTTATTCTTGTGCTGAATTTCCAAGATCTTGATTATTATATGGCTGGGTACAGATTTATTTTGGTTATGGCTAGGTGGAGTGCTATATGCCTCACTTATCTGTATGTCAGTTCCTTTTCCCATGCTTGGAAAGTTCTCAGCTATTACTTCTGTAAATAATTTCTTTATGTCATCTGTCTTGACTCCTGCTTTTTTGGTGACACCTATCATTCTTAAATTATTTTTCTTTGCCTCATCTTGCAGTCATTGAATTGTTATTTCCTGGATCCTTGTTCTTTTTAAGAGATCGTTCCTTTTGTAATTGCTAGCTACTATCCTGTCTTTAAGGTCTGAGAGTCTACCTTCAGTTTCTTGCAAATGGTTTCCAGCTTTCAAGGCAGTTTTTAATTTTTTGGATATCTCTTTGAGTCTGTTTCATGCATTTCAGTACTTCTTTATATTGTGCATTCAAGGTTGCCCCCCATTCTCTTACGCTCCTCATTTTTAAAAGTTTATGTCTTCTTTAGATATGTTCAGCAACTCTTTTATTATGTGTGTCATTCCTTCTTTTACCTGAGATATTATTTCTGATCTGATCTGATTTCTTTTACAGCCTCATAGAGGAGTTTCTTTACTTTAGTTGCCATCATTCCCGAATTTTCACATGTGCATCTTCTGCTTTCTTCCATGTCCATGTCTCCTGGACTTGTTTGGGCTGAAGGCCCGAGATGGCCTTTTGCTCCTTCATCTTGACATTTTCTTGGGTTCCTCTGGACAAGCAAGTTGCAGTCTCAGGCGCTTCCCATGTTGGCCATCCATCCACAGTGTAGGAGATGGGTCAGGCACCTGGGTTTCTCCTAACTAGGTTCCCCAAGAGGGAGAGGGGAAACCCTAACCCTAAGGTTTCTCTAGACACTCACAACTTCTCCAAGTCATGGCTGGCTGGTTCTCTTGGCTTGCACTGGCACCCGCCAGAGAGTCCTGATGGCAGCCAGGGTGCATATGGGGGCTGGACTGCCCTCTTCTCCCCACTGGTGCTGGCTACTCGAGGGAGAGTCCCATTGGTGCCTGCCTGTGCATGGGAGCTGGACTGGCTGCTTTTCCTAAAATAATTATTTTAAACATTTTCTACACACATTTAGAGCTACTTGGATGGTGTTTGATTTTTTGTTTCTCTGTCAAACAGAATTCATGCATCTAAAAGGAGAAAGAAAATACACTTTATTTGCCCATATTTTTACTGTTTGTTTTCTTTCTAATTGTTCTAGAGACTTTTATCATTTTATTTGCATTTAAAGAAATGCTTTTGCTCATTCTTGTAGGACAAGTCTTCTGCTGACAATCTCCTCTCGTTTTTTCTTCCTAGGAATATGGCATGGTTTCCTACTATTCCTTGAGGAGTACTCTTTTGGATAGAAAATTCTAGATTCCTGATTTCATCTGTTTAGTACTTGAGATATATCATGTCATTTCCTTATATCCTCGGTGAATTCTGATGAGAAACTCAATCATGCAAATATTTTTCCCCTACAGGTAGTGCTATTCCTTTCTTGCTGCTTTCACGATTTTGTCTTAGTCTTCAGAAGTCTGACGTGTCTTGGGGTAGATTTCTTCGGGTTGGTCCTGTTTAGAGTGCTGACAGTTTCTTGAATCAATAGGCATTTATTTATCTGATGCCAAATTTAAGAAGTTACTAGTCATGACTTTTTGAGTGGCTTTCGCCCCTGCTCTATTCTCCTTTCCCTCTGGTCCTCTGATTCCTGCAGGCCCTTTCATTTGTGCTAAGCCCGTGTTTCTCTTTCCTCCGGATTGGGTGGTTTCCATTGCACAGTTTTCATGTTGGCTGCTTCTTTCCTCTGTGCCCTCTATCTTGCTCCTGAGTCCATCCCACAGTTTCTGATGTTTAAGTGTCAGTTACAATATTTTCTCAAAGTTCATTGTGATTCTTCTTTATGTTTTTATTTCTTTTCTGTGACGTTCTTTGTTGAGCCTTATCACATTACTTTTAAAAATTTGTTCTGAGAGTGTTTGGAATTGCTCGCTAAGGCACTTTTATGATAGCTGCTTTAAAGTCCTTGTCAGATAATCCAAACAGCTCTTCTAATATCTCTGTTATCTTTATATAGGCATTTATTTATAGTCTTTTTTTTCAATTCAGTTCAGATTTTCTCTGGGGTTTTTTTGGTATGGTAATTTTTTTAATTGAAGCCAAATTATTGTAAGTGTTATGTGACTGTATTTTTTATTTATAAATAAAGGAATGCTGTATATTTATTCATTTGTAAGGAAGAGGGATGGGCTTTTTACCCATTCCCCACTTGAGCAGTTTATAGTTTTAGTTGTTCACAATTATGAATCAAATCAGAATAAATACTCACATACAGATTTTTGTGAGAACTAAAGTTTTGACTTTACCCTGCCATTTTATTTGGTTTTCTGTGACACCCTCCCACAGGGGAAGACTCATGTCAAGCTAGTGCCAGGTGGGGGTGAAGGTCTAGATTTCCTTCTCGGGCTCCTTTAACATCTGAAGAAGACAAGTAATGCTCATTGCTGCATGGGCTATGTGGGCACCCTGCTCCCTGATAGGTGTCTGTTGATCTCACCCAGGTGGAAGAGGCAGGAGAACCCCAATCCTGCTTCCCTGCAGCCTCCACTAACGTCACTGATGAGTTGCTGCTGAGTCATGGTGACCATCCTGACTCCCCAGAGGCCTCCTCTGATGCTGATGGGAAGGAACAGGGATGGCTCATGATGTGGTTTCTCCTGGTACCATGAGAGAATTAGTAGGAGTTCTGACCCCCTATTCTGTTTTCCCTGACGTCACTCCAGCAGGGTTTTGAGGGGCCTTCTTACATCTTGGTAAACATCTACAATTTCTGCTAACATGAGTAAGCTTGTGTCACTGCGTTTTGTTTTTTTCTGTGCCACTTGGCTAGTGTAGAACAGTTATTATGTAAAAATGTTCTCTTTTGCTAGGCTGGCTGTCCCTTTCATGCTATTTTGGCTAGAAAACGTAGGCTTTTGTACTGATTTTTCTCATCTACACTTGTTGGTGTTTCTAGGTTGCTGTTTGTTATGCTTCAGTTCTGGGATGTATGAGGCAGAAGAAAAACCCAGGCAACTTGCTGCCCTATCTTTCTTGGGGCCATAGTTCCTGGCTGAATTGTGTTATTTTCATCTTATATGTGTTTTATACATATTTAGAATGTTTTTTTGTACTCAGTTAAATACTTAAAAGAATAGCCTATTCTCTCTTCCTGAAAGTAGTAATCTTCCTTTTATTTCAAAATAGATATTTGGCTTACCAAACAGATGGGTCATTTTGATGGAGGAGTTCAAACTATGTGGGAGAAACTAGAGGACAAACAGAATTAAATTCAATCAAACATTACTTACAAGATGATTTTGCAAACTTAAACAGAACTTGCCTGTTTTTATCAACTTTAATATGTAAAATTCCCTAAATTTTCAATTTCAGGGCTGTGTTTCTGAGTTCTCATGGCTAATTTTAAGGGGACGTTTTTCAGTTGTGAGATGTGAAATATATCCTTGGATTAAGTAGCTCAGCTACAATGCAATTCTGGTTCTATTTCCTCACTTGAATTTTTCTCCCTCTAAGCAGCATGTACTGGGGGTCTCTTCTGTGACCAGTTGTACAATAGATGCTTCAGATTCACCTCTGAGATACCTAGACAGTCACTGCTGGACCTTAATCTAGCACTGTATGCATTCAAACTTTGTCAGCAACCCGCCATTACATCTTGTACTGAACCCCTTCCCCTTCTTGTTCTCAGTTCAGGATCTTTAAAATGAAGATGAGTAAACTAGGTTTTTTCTTGTGTTACTAAATCCATGGAGAATATGATGAGAGCTTGCTTGAAAAACTGTATCTGCATGTCTGCATGTATAGGGCATCATGCACATGCGTGCGCACACAGAGTTTTACGTATGACTTTGTAGTATTCAGAGTGGGTCATCCAGTTAGAAACTTTTCCAGGGAACCTTTGAGTGCTGTCATTTTATGCTTGCATCTATCATACAAATTGCTTGGGGTTAGAAAGCACTTAGGAGAATACTTTCTGGAATCCAGGAGTTGTTCTAAACAATTGACATTAATTTTCCCACTTTATCCTTATACATATTAACTGAACATAAAAGACGATTCAACTGTAAAAGAAGATTAAAGAGAAGATCCTTTCTCTTTTATATTAGATGAGTCTGAAGGGCAATATTGTGCCCTATAAATACAAATTAATAAAATTCCTCATTACAGCTCCCTTCAGGGTGATATAAAAATGGGAATTGAGGAAAAACAATAAGTGCAAGCATGTTTGATACTTTTAAAAGAAGACAAAGGTATTTATTTCTATAAGCATCGGATGAAAAAAATGAAGACAACTATAAGCTCTAAAAAATCTGAGCCCTGTCAGCAGAAAAGTAAAATCAGAATAATGGATAAATAATGTAAAATATCATCTAATACAAAGTGATGTTAAAAATTAATAATAGCAAAGTTAAAACATAAAATATCATAAATGTGCCTCAATTTATCCAACTTATAATGTATATAAAAGGAAAACTTAAGTATACATATCACATTTGATCTTAGCCAAAAGCCTGAGAACCAATGAACATACACTCATCAGAATATAAGACTCACAAATGAAAATAAAAAACCAGCAAGACAATATTTTGCAATATAATTTTTGAAAAAGATAAACTTCAAATAAAAATAAGTCACAGGAGAAGACATGCCACAAATATAAAATCAGAAGATAATTTAGATATGTGATCAAATATCACAAAGAATAAAGAGGTATTGAATTAGATTGTTTAAAAAAACAGAAGCACTCATAATCCTGAGACCCAAATACATAAAGCAACAGATGAAAGAGCTGAGAGAGATAAACTGTTACTGGCAATCTTGAATCAGTGCTCTCAGAAACTGATACACTAAATCCATTAAAATAAACTAGAATGTAGTTGATGTTAACATAATTATTAATAAGTTGTACAGATTTATATAAAAATGTGCATGTAAACATAGAATAATTTTTTCTATGAAAAGTTCTCAGTCACAAAACTGTCACAAAAACAGATCTTATACTAGAAACACGAAGTATCAATCTATTCCTAAGTTTAAATATTAGACAAGTCTTTGACTTCAGTGTGACACAGTCTAAAATTAACAAAATAGAGTTAACTGGAAAAATCCATGTATCTATAAACCAAGAAAAAACGAAAACAAAACCTGTCAGCAGGTAGACCTTGAGTAAAAGAGTGAAAAGGCAAGGTGTGAGGGGTGCAGCCCCCTGAAATACTTACAGGTTAGTGACTATGACAGCATCTGCTAGATGAGGACACCCCAGTTCCCTCAGCACAGTGTAGAGCTTTGAATCCACTCTGAAAACAGACAATGAGTGAATCAACTAAATGGCTATCTAGGAAGATAGGAAAAGGAGAACAAAACAAATCCAAAGAAATAAGAACAGGGCAATATGAAGATAAAGTACAAATTAATACAGCAGGCAATAACAATCAATAAGAACATTTAACAAAGTAGAACTTAGATTTGTTGAAGACTAATAAGCAATCTTCTCTGATGTTTTACCAAAACAGTGGCAAAAAATAAATATGAAAGACAAAATATAGAATAAAATACAGGAAAAAATTGTAAGTTGAAGTTATATGCTAGTATATTTGAAAATCTATGCAAACATATTCTTTCAAGGACAAGTCTGTATTCTTCAAATCCCTGAAACGAGCCTCATTTACTCTCTTCTTCAACACGACAGGCGTAGAGGTTTTTAGAGATGAGACAAGGAATGTGCAACTTCTTTCTTGTACATGCTGGTTTTAAAAGCCAAAGACCCTGTGTCTAGACTGCTCCCTTTGTGAAGCTAGCTAAACTTAATAGCCATGCGAGATGAAAAGAGCATTTGATGTGACGAAAGTAATAGTAAGTCCATTTAAATTTGGAACTTAATTGAAAATATTAAATGAAATATCATTTATTTCTTCCCTGCTTATGGTTCAACATAGGATAGCCTAGCAATATAATTCAACTTCTTAAAAATAAACTGAAAGATTGTAGGTCCAAATAGAAATAGAAAAGGCATAGGTTACAGTTTGACATTAGTTTCTGGGGAAAATACACCTCAGAAAATTAAGACTACAAGAGGCTTTCCTAAATCTGATATTTTATCTAGCAAAACTCATTTAAATCATCATTTAGTGAAGATGTTTTACAAGTATTTCTTTTTAGATAGAAGTCAAGACAAGAACTACTATTATAATACTATTCAAAAATATTTAGAAAAGCAATAAGCTGATAATTTAAAAATGAGGATTGAATTAGAAAGGAAAAGACAAAATATTCATTATTGGAGACATTAGAATTAGTAAGGGAGTTTGGCAAACTTGTCAGAAAGAAGAATATGTTTTAAAAACCAGTAATACTTTTTAGGCACGGGGGATTGAATCCAGGGCTTTCCCACTGAACTTTATCCCTACTCATTTTTATGCTTTGTTTTGAGGCAGGGTCTCCCCAAGTTGCCTGTGTGGGCTGGAAATTGCAACCCTCCTGCTTTAGCCTCCCAGAGTGCTTGGATTACAGACATGCTTGAAGACATCTAGCTAAAATCAGCAAGAATTTTCCGCCAAAGCAAATTTCTATTAGAAGAGTATGATAAGAAAAGTACAATAAATGAGGCAAGCGGTGTGGCTCAGTGGCACAAGTGCTTGCTGGCAAGCGTGAGGTCCTGAGTTTGATCCCTGGTACTCCCCCAAAGATCTATGGTAACAACTAATACTATGAATTATTGATTGGATAATTTAACAAAAGCTATCAGAATCTTTACAGAAAACTTAAAAATTTTATTCTAGAACATGAAAGAAGACTTATATAAATACTAAGCCCAGCTGGGCCTGATGGCACAACCTTGTGATTCAGCACTCGGGAAGCTGAGGCAGGAAGATTGCCATGAGTTCAAGGCCAGTGTGGGCTACACAGTAAGTTTAAAGCCTGCCTGAACTACACAGCAAGACCCTGTCTCAAAATTTTAAAAATTGTTTTAAAAATTTAAAAAAGAACAAAACCAAGCCCAATATCATGGTACTCCAGCATACCCTAAATTAAGCTGAAAATTAATGCAATTCCTCTTAAACTTCAAGAAGAATTTCTTTTTTGGAAATGTACTTGAAAATAGGGATTAGTGGATAAGGGTCCAGGGATAGCGAAGAATATTTTGAAAGAAAAAGGGAGATTCCTGTTGCCAGGTATTAAGGCACATTTAAAAGCAATACCAATTACAACAGCTTAGCCAGGAAGCAGGACCAGGACAGCAGACCAAGAAAGAAGCTTAGCTCCCCGGTTTGCTGGGAAGTTTGCATATTATGGAGATGACATCACAAGTCAGTGGAAGAAAGAACTAAGTATTCGGTAAATAGTTTCACTCTGGAAAATTTACATTAAATTGCTACCTCATAGCTAGTAAAAATACCATTGGTCTCTGATGTAGGATGGTTGGACTTAGGATTTTTAGACTTTGCAATAGTGCAAAAACAGTACATAGATTTTGATCTTTTCTGAGACTAGCAATATGCTAAACAATATTTTCTGACAGTGGCCAACCATAGGTCAATCTAAGTGCTCTGAGGTATCAAGCAGGCCAGGCTCAGCCCTGAGGTTCAGTAGGTTGGATGAACTGAACACAGTTTTGATTTGTAATATTCTCAATTTACTATGGATTTATTGGGAAAACTCCATTATAAATCGAGAGGCATCTGGTAAACTCTATTTGGAATAAGATTAAATGTGAAGATTAGAAGTACAGAATTAATGAAGAAAATGTAGATAATATCTTTATGACTTTGGGATAGGAAAGGATTTCTTAATCAAGACTAAAGCATAAACTCTAAAGCAAGAAATTGATGTCTCAGCTCAAGCACTAAAATTCAACATTGGCTCTCAGAAATATCCACAAAGTTAACAGGCAGGGCACACATTTGCGTCTGCTATGACAGATTAAAAACTAAAAATGTCCATTGAGCAGATACTATGTAGTAGACGCTGTTACAAGTATTTTAAATACACTGAACCACAGTTTTTACCACTCCATCAGGAGTACTGTCGTGAACCCATTGGAGAGATGAGGATTATGGAGTTAAATTGCTAAAAGTCACACAGCAGGTAAACAGTAGAGCTGATGTTGAAATCCCGACAACCCAGTTGAACTCGGTCTTTCTCCCGAACACACACTACACAACCCTCCAGCTCACAGGGGCCGTCAACCTACAGCACAGCACCGCGGCAGTCTGTATCACTGGAAGCCCTGAAGTGTTTGGCAGCACTGCACCAGGATTTGTCTTGCTGATGCCAAGGGAAAGGAGCAGTCAGGAAAGAAAGGGTCTGGGATGCCAAATTCTGCCAAGCCCACAGGAAGAGGCTCCTTGATCCTGCACACTAGTGAACCCCGAGAGCACTCTGCAGGGAAGGAGTGAGGACGGGGGGTTGTGGAGAAGGGACGGGCCAGGAAACGAGCTCGATCTCTCAAAGTAGGACTCTGGAAAGTTCAGGGACTCATCCTTCTTGAGACTAGCCACTTTAAGTGTTTTGTGGTTTACATTTTAAGAACATATTTTAAAAATTCTTTGGATAATGCTGCTGATTAGGAACAACATGTCAGCTATAAAATTCATGGCGCTTACTCTTGAGAACAGACCCACTACAAATTTAGGGTGTCTGGCGAATTATGACCAAAGCCATTCTAAACAAATTGGTTTTCAAATCAGCATCTCCAACTAATATTTTCCACAACACGCAACCCCATTCTTGTTTGCAGTAAAGCACTGGAATGAAACCATACTCTGTTTGTTCTCCAGCTCACATTATGACCTGCTATAAAAAGAATTAATATTCATAAATCTTTTTTACTGCACTAATCTTGATGTTTTAAAGTGGTGATTACCACCTGACATGAGGGCAGGCCAAAGAGTAAAGGAATCTTCAGAGAGCAGAGAACATAAGCCATATTCCCACGTGAGTGTTTGGAGAAGCAAGCACAGGACAAGTTCATATGTTGAATGTGGGCATAAACACATACACTTTGAGAAGGCTTTTCATAAGGACTCCAGATACTCAGGGGTAAAAATGTCCTAAAATGTTTTTTCTTTTATTTTTGCAGAGCATCTGGGAACATGAGCAGGAGTGGTAAGCATGGGTTATGTAACCTGGAACACATCACATGGCCAACCTTCTGAGATTTTCCAGATGGGACCTGTAGTTTGAAAAGCTTAGAAATGTCTCTTGTGATGTCCATGCTTTCTGTAATTAAAGTTCTCCGAGCTCTGACAGCTAAGCAGTGGCCTGTCTCCCACTGTCCATGCCTGAAGCTACTGAGAAGCCATCACACTACCTGAAACGAGGTAGACCCAAAAGCTTTCCAACAGGAACCCAAACACACTGGGAAACAATGATACAATGGGCTTTCTACTCAAGAGAGGACCTTGAAGAGCCAGGCACGCCAAGTGCATATGCTCCAGGGCCATCTCTCCCGAAGAGCAAGGGAGCTGGATCCTCCAACACCAGCTCCTTGCACGTGTTAATTCCCAGGTGATGGAATACAGGTGCGGCAGTTAGACAGTTTTGTCTTGAGTGATGAGGATGGGGCTGAACATTCACAAATTTCTCATCTGTCCTTTCAACAAAAAGTTTTAAATACTACATGCCAGGAGCATTAAGAGTTTTTACGGACACTACAGGAAGTGCAGTAGGAGCCAGGCCATGCTCTCTGCTGCAAAGACCCAAGTCCAAGCTGTCTTTCCAACACACTCATCCTCACTTCTATTCAATGGGCCAGGCTATCCCAGAGCTACTAGAGCCTTATTCACCAAAAGCATAATCAGATCCAAGAAGCTGGGAATTTACACCCTTCAGGACAACTCTAAAACACCATCTCCCTCTGAGGAGGGATGTCATTGTTTCCAGATCTCCCTTGGGAACTCAGGCAAAGGTACCCTTTGTGCACCTTTCTTGATATTCTTCCTTTGCTTTCTTCTCTTCCCTTTTCCACATCCCTCTGGCTTTTCTTAGCTCATCTCCCAAAAAATCACTTTCATATGAATCCTGGTCTGGGTTCCACTTCTAAAGAACTTTGTGCTCTGTACCTGGCACAGGCTAAGCATTGGTTTCCTTTGCTCTTCAAAGCCACAGCCTGAGGCCCACACCATAAAGTCTCCCCACCATACCAATGATGAAACAGAGGCACAGGCATATTTGCTAACATTGTGATCACATAGCCAGTATGTTGGAGGGCTAGGATCCAATCAAAGTCTAGCCAAAGTACTGATCACGCAGCTGCTCTCTGGCATACCTTTGCCTGGAGACCCTCTTGTGAACTTCCTGGTACACACTGTAGAGCCGGAGACAGTGAGCTCATTCTGGGGAGCAGTTCCAGGAAATAGGAAGGAGCAAGGCGTGTGCAACTGGGCCAGGGGTATGTTCACAGTGGGACTGGCCTATGCAGCCATTCTTCTGAGGAGCCCTGTACAATGCACCCCCAGATTGCCTGCCCAAAGGACAGAACAGGGGAGGATTTACCCACCAGCTCTGTGCTTCTTAGGAGAGTCCATATTGGTTGGGCATTCTGTGCATCAGCACTGGAGCATTTCCCACACTCCAGTGAATCAATACCTGGTGTGCTCTGGGGCAGTTGTAGTGTGAGTCCCAGTATATACCAGTGTACACCGAGTTCTAGAGAGGAGATGTGCCTCATGGGTGGTGTGGATGGACTCAGTCTGGAGTTCTCAGCTCCTTTCCTTACCCAACACTCCCTGCTGCTCTGCACAGAGGCCAGGCAGCCAGTCTCCTGGCTGTGGCAACCATCTACAGGCTGGGCAGGCCTCAGCTTCGGGACTGGTTCTAGGGTTAGGGAATCCTTTTGCAGAAATTCAGCCAGGGACCGAATGGTGTCTTATCATTTCTCTGTATCCCTCAAGCTGCCTAACGCTAAATAAATACTCCCTGGCTGATTGACTTGTTCCAGCCTTGCTTCCAAGTTTCCTTGGGTCCTTTCTCATGGCGGTCTGGCCCCCACCTTGCCTCTTAGACTCGCCTGTTTCCACTAACTCCTGAACTCCGCTTTTGGCAGTAGAAGGAGTGCTGTGTTCTTAGAGATATGAACTGGTGACAGGGGGCCTTTCAGGGTGGTGGGCCAGTTGAGCTGTGAAAGGATCTTGCTATTTCTCGTTCTGAAGACCTCAAAGCAACTTAATTCAAGAAAAACATGCAGATAATCCTGTGGTAATACTCTCAGGAGGCCACGTAATTCAGTGGGTAAAGACACAGACTTCCAGGCCGGGTCCTGGGTTCAGACCCTGGCCATAACTCCCCGTTTACTTTTGTGTGCCTCAGCATCTTCATCTGTAAGCTGGGACCGTAGCAACATCTGGTAGGGCTACTGTGCCTGGACGGTCATGGTTACTGGCACTATGATACCAGTGTTTGTAACCTTCAAGGTCAATGTGCTACTCTCATCCTACTGATGAGCAACCCGGGATCAAAGAAGAAAAGTGTTGTATGAATTAGAATTCAAATTCAAATGTGGTCAGATGTTTTTGAAGCCCCTTTACTTCTGCTATGTCCTCTTCACACACCTTTTTGGGTCAGTACTAAGGACTGAACCCAGAGGATACTGAGCTATATAGCCTCAGCTTTTTAAAAATTTTTGACACAGGGTCTTGCTAAGTCGCTAAATTGCCCAGGCAAGGCTGGAACTTGTGATCCTTCTGCCTCAGCCTCCTACAGAGCTCTGAGATTACAGGTGGGTATGTGCCACCACATCTAGCTTCCCATTTACATAGTTACTTAATTTGTCTGTTGGTTATTCTGGTATTAATGAGAGCTGTCACTAATGTCCCTCATAATTTGAAAATAGTCTTCAGTAGAAAACTGAGAGGTGAAGGAATTAAGAGGGAGACCATGAAAAGCAGTTTATCTCTCATTTCTTGGTTCTGACAGACTGACAGATCACTGAAGTTTGGTGGCTCAAAGTGACCAGGGTTGAAATCAGATAAAACCTTGAGTTGTCTGCAGTCTCTTTAGATATTCCAACGTAATTCTCATTTCATAACCCTAGAGATGTGGGACTAGTCACAGAGTCTCACAACTGTAACATGTTTTTGTATAATGTTCTGTCAACATATGATATTTGTATTCTTACTTGAGTTCTAGCTCTGAGCTGTGCCATCTAAGGCAAAGGTAGCCTGATTAAGACGAGTGCCTCTTTCTCCTGAATGGAGCTAACCAGGAAGTGGCACCTGGAAGAGTGCCTTGAGATTGATCCAGGAGAAGCACAGAAGTGACTTTACCTGCATCGCTGCTGCTGCCCCTGCACTGCTACATGTGTTCACATTCACAGAACACTGTCTGCCCAATGAACATGCATCTTCAAAACCATCCTAGAAGTAGGGAATATTATCCCTACTGTACACATCAAGAAACTAAGGCACAGAGAATAGTAATTTTCCAGGGACCACTTGGCCAGTGAGTGGAGGAGTCACTCCAAGAAATTAGGCTCCACTTTCTGTGCCTTCACAGCTTGGCTCAACTTCATTATGCAGGCTGAACTTAACCATGGACCTCCTGTGACTTCTACCAGTTCAGGTGCTGGCTGGATTATTCACAAAGAAAGTGGTTCTTGGGGGTGTGGTTGTTATAAAAGTTGAACAAGGAAAGACAGGATGCTGAAAGGAGTGGTTTCAGCTTTAACTGTCTTCTTAGCACATGCTTGGATATTTTGTATGTGCCAACCCATGTGATCTTGATAACAATCCAACAAACAGGAAGTATCCATGTTGGTGAAAGTAGAAATTCAACTTTAGCAAGACCAAAATGCTTGGCTGAGTTTCTTGGTTATTCAGTATTAGATCTGGTCAAAACTAGTTTTTTTGGCCTTCAGTCTCAGGATTACCAAAGCTGAGAACTGCTTTGAGGCTCAAAAGATAAATATATTTATTTTACCTGCTTTCAAATGCAGGATTTATTAATGGTATGGTACAGCCAACATATCAAGAGTCAACTGCCATTGGAAAGATGGTTGTTATTGGGAAGTCTTTTTTTTTTTTTTTTTCTTTTTTTTCTCTTTTTATTGGTACTGGGGATTGAACTCACGACTGTCTGCTTGCAAGGCAAGAGCTTATGCCGCTGAGCTAAATCCCCAGCTCTATTGGGAAGTCTTTTTTTTTTTTTTTTTTTTTTTTGTCTTTTTCTTTTTTATCAGTACCGGGGATCGAACTCGAAACTGCTTGCTTGTAAGGCAGGCACTTATGCCGCTGAGCTAAATCCCCATCCCCATATTGGGAAGTCTTAAAAGGAGGGCCCATGCCAGGCCATGCAAGGTTACATTGTGAAGCACTAAGCCGGTCAGGAAGCAGGTGTGAGGGGAAGGTGTGGGCAGGAACTTTTGTTGTGGTTTTCCCAGGAATAGGTGAGGCAGAACAACCAGGTTAGGCAAACTTAAGAGTTGACAAGTTTGAAAACTTTTGGTGCACTCAGGGACATAGGAGCGTTCTGTCCCCGAGCACACTGGCTTTTTACTGGTTGTTTTGCATGGGGAAGGTGTTCCCCTAGGAGATTTTTCTTTCTGGAGGAGTTTGTTAACCCCAGAAATATAATCCTTTATAGTGTCAGCAAGACACTGAGTTAAAACATCAAAATAAGAAAAATGCTGAATACATCAGCCTTGAAGAGAAAAGAACTACGAAGTTTTATAAGAAGAAACTTAAGTAGACAGTATACAGTTAGATTGAAAGATGGATCAAGGGACCAACAAACATTTGAGGTTCGTTCTCCCAGTTGTTCACAGTCCAATTCTAACAGGTAAAATTGTTTTAGTGAAAATGTCCCTATTTCAGGAATAGGGGTACAGCACAGTCACAAAGCAGCATTCATGGGACCCCAGACAGACATTTCTGCCATTGCTTCCAAACGAAGATCCTGTTAAATGATGTGCAGGGAGAATTACAGGCCTGCCACTGGCCATCTGGGATTTCTCATTAGCTGTTCTTCCCCATAACTCTGCTACTCAGACATCAGAGTGTGGCTGGTTACGAACATGATGTCCGCTCCCTTCCAAAATCAATAAGAAGCTTTTGACCCAGCGATTCGCATTGACTCAGACAGAAGAATAAGGATGCAAACCAAAGCTTGAAAATAAAACAAGCTCTGAATGGGTGCTTTCATCGGTTTGTTGGCAAGAAACACATTCGAGGAAACCAGATTGGTTCTCAATTCCCTTTTTAATAAATTAAAAATAGCTTCTTCTGATACTGAGACATGTGAGTCCCCGATGGCCCGGGTAATTCATTCGCTCAGATGGAGAAGGCACATTCCTCCGCCAGTAAGCTGGACTCATCTTGCTGGGACCTCTAAGCTCATGGATCGTGTGGAAAGAGTGCCATATTTAAGGCCTGGCTTGCTAAATTCAAAATTTTCCTCTCCCTGAACCTCTGTAATTGGTACTTTTCCTCCTGGGGTATTTCTATAGAAACTCATCCCTAAGACCAGCTATTAATTGGGCAAGGTTTATTTATCCTATAGGTTTGATAATCAATCATCGGATTTCAGCACTTGTTTTGTGGGATTCCATTTCATCACTTGCTACAGTATATATTATTATTCATTATATAAGTTTGTTAACGGTGTATTTATTTGAGTGAGGCTCCCTCTAAATAAAGGGGCCTTATAAAGTTTTTTTTTAAAATAAAAGGTTTATTTTTACACCAGCTATTTGCTTTCCTATGCTAAACCCTGCTGAAGGCTCCGAGCAGCATGCAGACCAAATTCCTGCGTCCCAGGCCAGGATGGGGTATTGGAAAGGCGGTAAAAGCAGCTGTGCGAGCCCTTCAGGAGAGTTGGTTGTTTTCAGCCCTGTCAGTCACTTTTCCTTGGAGGAGGGAACAGGACGGCTGGTAGAGATTAGGAATGGTAATGCAAAGGTTTCTACCTACTGCATAAAATCTTTCAAATTAATGCAAGCATTAAATTGTCAATGATTTTTCACATAAAGCAGATATTAAGCTGTGCATACCCATTGGTGTTGGTACAAAGTTTTGTCAACGTTTTTGGCATACAGTGTCTAAGCCTTGGGGTCAGAAAGTGTTTTCAAACAAATTTTGTTGTTTCAGTTACTTTTTTTACATTCGTATGCCATAACTCAAATGTAGGTTCTTTTCCCAAAAATGAAACTTGGCAGGCCATTAGTCCGTAATGTAGTCTAATGCCTTTGGGTATTTTTTAAACATGCAAATGGCCAAGATATTTAGGTTTTTGAGGTCGAAAAACCGTGCATGCACTTTTAACAACTTCTTTTTCGGCTATGTTTAGTATGCATATTTATTGCACATGTGTATTATGAGGCATGCCGATTAGACTTGAGATTAGTTGGGAAAATACACAAATGCCTGTTCACAGGGGGGAATGCTTCAGCAAGTATGAGCTGTATGTCTGCTGGTTTTTTACTGGGGAATATGGGCTTGGCCTGAGGGATCAGCGGGTAAGGGGTCTCAGCCTGTTTCTATTCCTGCTTGGTGCCAGAAAACACTGAACAGGACACCATGTCTCAGCCCCTGCCCAGCTCCACAGCAGGCTCAGAGCCACAGAGAGAGAAGCAGCCAGTTCTCTCGCTCTAGAATCTGGACCATGTCTCCTGCCTCATGAGCCTAACCTGCACTGGCACCCTATGGACACCAATCCAAGAGATCTTCACAATCCTGAAGGACCCACAGACAAACTCTGCAGCAAAACCTCTGAGTATAAAGAAAACACATTATGGCCTAATCCACTGTCCAGATCACTGAAAATGAGCAGTTATTACCTCATTTGAAAGTAATTTTTAACAATTAGCTTAGGAAAGTATTTTATGATTTTTTACTAGTGTTATAGAAACTAAAAAATTTTTTGTGTAATCAATTAAATCTGGCAGCATAGCATCAGGCCCTCATTAGGCCGGGTTGCTTAAAATTCACATACAATTTCTTCCTTATGCGGATCTGCAGGAGCTTTTAAACTTGCACTGGGATGCTGGCAACATCCCCCAAACATCTCAGACACATTGTCTCTCTGAACCTGAACTTTTTTAATGGTGGTTAAACATGTTGTCTGCTTTAGTTTCCTGTCTATCTTCATCATGCGCCAGCACCTGTTTCCAATAAATTATACGAAGAACTGTATCAGCAACACCTTGGCAACAGCTGCCACCCTTAAAAGCAGAGTGCCCTTGAGGACAATACACCTGTGAACACACAGAGTGTTTATTTAGCTGAAAGCCAAAACTCTAAGTTACATAAAGCAATTATCTAAAGCCTAATGTATGCCCATTATTAACACAAAATAACCGTGTTCTTAAAAACCAATAAAAATCTATTTAAAGGATTTTTCCAAATCCAACTGAAATTTGTATTCAGCTAGAGACCTGGTCTTAACCTGGGACTTAAAATTCTAACAGCAAGCAAGGCGGAGGTTTGTGTGTGCTATAATATTCTGAGCTCATGCTTGGAATCTGGGGCATGAACATGCATGGGTGGCATGGTCAAAGCTTTAGACTCCTGCACCAGCACATGTTTATTTAAGCTAATTTTTGTTACAAGCCATTTTAAAAAGTATTGTGGTCTACAGGTTTGAAAAAGGGATGGATTGTTTCAATTTGTATTTAAATGTAGGAACTGTTCCTCTAGATAATTATATTTGTACAATGCATCTTAAATTTATAGTTCATTACATAATAGCATTACTCTTAAGTAACAGTGTTAGCAATATACTAACGCAAATGGAACCAGCTTCAGGTAAAGACTTTAAAACGTCCATCCTACCATGTGAAATAGATTAACAATGAAAATCCCAACCAAACACAGTCCCACTGCATATAGTTCAGTTTCTAGTGTTTGACTTCCTGGCCTTTTCAAGAAACGAGATCACATATTATATATTGGTGAACAATAAATAAGAACAGTGTAAAGATACTCCTTGGTCATGAAGGGGGTCACACATCATAATGCACCTCTTGTAAGTTAAAAAATATCAAATAATGTCTGGGCTGGGGACTTCATTCAGTGGTAGGGTACTTGTCCAGCACTAGCAAGGCTGTGGGGTCAATCCCAGTACTGCCAGCACACACACACACACACACACACACACACACACACACACACACACAGGAAGTGTATTTAATACATCTAACCCATTAAGCACCGTAGTTCAGCCTACCCTACCTTAAACATGTGCAGAACTCTTACGTTAGCCTACAGTTCAGCAAAATCGCTTAACATAAGTCTCATTTTGTTAGTGTTGACTCATATGGCAAATCCTACACTACAAATGAGAAACAGAATGGCTGCATGGTTACACTTTTGTACCATTATGCAATCCAAAGATTGTAAATCAGACCATCGCAAGCTAGAAACCATTTATACAGCCACTGTCTCTCCCATCTTGAAGCCTCATGAAATTGACTGACTCCTGGCTTAGTGTTGGTGATACCATTGATTCCCGTCTGCGACTTCCCACTGGCTTTAATAAACTGAGGGCCTACGGTCACCCAGGTGCAAATGTGTTCTAATGCTTCCGTTTGGCCGAAGGCAAATACGGTGCAAGTAACTGCTAATGAGTATCACAGCTTTCAACTGGGTCCTTGTCCCTGCTGATTCACATAGAACACACGTGAGTAAGCAGGCACCTAAAGCCTGACACTTTAACTCTGTGGGGAAAGTCTAGAAACAGCAGATCTGTGTGTTATGACAAAGTTCACAGTATATAAGGCTTTCTTGAAGTGGGCCATGCAGGTGACAAGGGCTGAGACTGCTGTAGACTGAGGAGAAAACCAAGACTGTGGCACACTACAGCCACAACTGGTTACTTCTGCTTTTTAATTGGCTGTCACTCTCATTTCTCTAGCAACTGTTTTCTAAATTCCTATTCCAGACTAAAACTGGAATACTGAGATGAGTTAAGCAGATGATTGCTTCTTCTTTCTGGATGCCAAGGTCTCTGTGTGTGTTCACGTCTCTGTAATGAGAGATCAAGGTCCTCACTGTGATTCTGTCACCACTGGAATAGTTGGTCTGGAGCTAAGCTCTGGCTCTTGTTCAGCCAATCCCTTCCCTTGTGAAACATAGAGAATAATTCCGAGGTCATCTACATTAGAGAACTGACGTGAAACTCAAATAAACAAGAACGTAAATATGTCCTGAAAATTTCAGGCTCTCGGTTATTTTGAGGATCTTTTGCTTATTGAGCTTTCCTAGCACTAGTTATTTCTTTAGGTGACTTGGCTTGTTGTAAATCTGAAGAACCAACCGAGACTCACACAGTGCAGCACAGTAGTGGTTTCATTACCAAAACTTCAGCCAGCATTCTGGTCAGATTATTCTCCACGGGACTCACTTAATGTGTAGGAAGATGTTTTAGCCAGACTTTCCTGGGAAAATATATAGAGACAGAATTTTAAAAAAATAGGAAAAATGAGCTTTCCTTTCCTAACCAGTGTAGCCCTATGTTAATTCCAGGCTCTCTCTGTTCAGCTATAAGACTTCTTTGATTTATTTTCTTGATTAGCAGCCCTCTTGTACAATTGCATGTAAATGTAAGAGGCATCCAGTTTGGATGTCAAGGCAAAGTAAACCTAGAAATGGATTTAAAAAGAAGCACTGGTCCCCATATCCCTAGAGAATTTCTTTCTGTTAAAGGTCAGCAAGTTTGGAGTAGGCTTTATTAATTTATCACATGCTTGTGGAGTAAGTTGTTACTACAATTTACACTGAAGATAAAGATTTGCAGTACTTCAGCTATACTGATTTCTGAATATTGAAAGTGTAATTCAAAAAGCATTTTAAAATCCTATTGGCTTCTCTGTCTGCTTGTTAGATTTCCTACTGGAGATGAAACTGCCAAGAGTGGATTTAGTACAAGTAATAATATGAGACTCAGGATTGCGATTACTTAATAATAACTGTGATAATAAATTCACCCATTAACTTCTTGCCTTTTTCCCTATGTAGGTAACATTAGACCAAGATGCTATGGGATATAATTATTTTCATTTATCCATACATGCGTGTACTTGTGTGTGTGTGTTTTCACTCACATCCTCTTTAGAAATTCTATTATGCTACTAACTCTCACAGACAGTATCTTTCTGTCTGTGCTAAATGGAGGTAGTGCAAAAGTTAGAAATGTGGACCTATAAGCTATAAAAGAGAGAGGCCCCATAGTCATAGACAAGTGTGTCTAAATGGCCTTCATAAGGAAAACGAAGAAATTACTATAGCCTGTCTTTGAATAAAGCAAGACTGGCATTTTTCTTCACCTATTTCACGGATAAATGGGTGTGGCCATTTGTAAATTCATACTAATTTTTTGGTTATGTGATTTTTTAAAAAAAATTAACCCAGGTACAAGACAGAGAGAGACAGACAGACAGACAGACAGATTTTTATGCAATACTTTCTATTACATTTGACCTGAATTGATGTATTTTGTAGGGAAGAACATTTCAAGCGAAACCATAGTTCTCTTGGTGAATCGTTGGTGGGCTTCTGTGTGACCTTCTGTCACACCTAAGATCACTCTTCAGATTTCATCATGCTCCACATAGTACGATGAGACAAGCCCGGTCTTTGCACTTGTGTACTTGAAACAAATCAGTAAATCAACAATGATTTATTTTCTCTGCTTTCCTCTCTCTCCCTACCTTGAAACCAAGGGAAAAAGAACCAAAGGGAACTGTTTTTAAAACCATGGTCATTTTGTGTTAGGGTATGGGTCTTAGATTTATGCAAACACCCTGAGTCTGAGGTTCTGGATGCCCTTTTAGCTCTATACAAAGCAGAGAGAACACACAGCAGGGTGATCTTCATGTGAAAAAATGCTTGCTTGTGTGGGATTTGGTTTCATTCCATTCTGAGCTGCCAGTTCATTATTGAAAACTGCACACCTGCACAAAAACACTTGTGGTCAAGAAGTTTGTCAGCAGAAGAATGTTGATTAGTTCCTGGAAATTATAGATAAAGAACCATCATGGTTTTAAGAGTCACCTTCAGTTAATCAAAGCCCAGACTTACATCCTGTTTTTGTGAAGAGAAGATTTGGAGGAAAAACATCTCAAGAAGGGAAAGATATTCAGAAAAATACCCAGGAACACAGAAAACAGGCCGGTGCCCATACACTGGGTATAGTATCAATTTAAGGCAGAGTCACAAGATAGTTCTGAATGTTCTCCTCCTGCATAGCAACTGGTTTCTCTCAGTTACAAGGACAAAATGGATAGGAAATGGTTCTTAGAACTGACAAACATCCCCTGAATACAAAACTGGATGTCTGGAATGAGACTGAGTCCTGACATTTATTTTCAAAGTTTCATGGCTATAAAAGAGAAAATGTTCTTTTAAAACTTCAAACTGAATTCCAGTAAGACTAGAAATAGCTTAGATTCATCTTGTTTAAAGTATTAAGGCACACAGACAATTAGTTTTGCATTTTGGTTCTGTCTAAGAAAACAGAACCCTATTTCTGAGCTGGAATATTTGGAACCCACATGGGAAGAGAAGCCTCTGCTTAGTAATGGGGGATTTTCCTTGGAGACATCTCAGAGACAGATCAGACTTCCTTTTTAGAGAAGATTTGGGATTGGCTTGCTTTGTCTAGGTACCAGAGGAACAGGGGCCCAGGGCAGATGTATTTTCCAGGGGTCTCCCAATGGGTAGAGATAAGCTGGCTCCTTCAACATGGTGGCTTATAGATGGTCAGTGGAAGGGGACAAGGTGAGGTCTGTGGAGGGGTTCTGAGTGTGGAGGGGTTCTGTCTGTGAAGGGGTTCTGTTACAGATATGGTAACTCCCTCTTATTTTCCAAGGACCTTAATAATTTCTTATAGAGAACAGTGTTCTGGAAGTGGCTTTGAGAAAATGCAAGGCTGGTCTTAGTCCACATCTGAGAGAAACCAGTGGCTGGGCAGCACAATCCACCTAGACAAGGCTCTTGCCACGTGAAGGGGGTAAGCAGGGATCCTGAGAGAAACGTGTCTCTCAAGTGGCACCTGGGGAAGGTGAGCATCCCTAAGGTTAGGCAAGATACCTGCCATGTTGGTGCTGAGGGGGACAGAGTCCCTGACCTTGAGCAGAGGAGGCCAAGGAAGCCAGGAGGCAGCTGTAGCATGGACGGAAGGCACATTTTCTGCCCCATCCTGACGTGCTGCTTCCTATTTGCATGGCTTGGGAAGGCTATCTAACCTCTGTATCTCTGAGAGTCTGTTACACGGAGGTAATGGGAGCACTTGAAGGGACGACATGAGGAAACTGAGGCAGTGTATGCTGAGAAGGCAGCTTGTGATGCAGCATTCTGTCTTACACTTGAATATTTATTGTGCGAAATGTACATCACAGAAAGAATTGTACAGGGACACAAGGAAGTATACCCGAGGATGTTTGTTGTAGTATGTAAGAGTCAAACAAGGTATAACAACCAACCGAACAGAAATGCCTGAAGGCCTGCTGTTGAGAGGGCAAATTTTCCAACTGATAGTGAGAACATTTTCTTTGGCCTGTGGATGATGATTACTCAGGCAGAAATGGATATCAACCGTTTCAATAACACACCATTATGAATTTAGCACACTGTAACAGAGAGCACGTCTGAGAAACCTGTAGAGAGAAGGATGAGTTTCCAATGAAGGATCCACGTCAGAATGGTGTTTTCTTCTAACAGCAGCCTGGAGGACTAGATAACAACTTTGTGTTGCTGATGTTCATGATCACTCTGAAATAAAGTAAACAGGGCTCCTGGAAAGCTTGAAGTTAAGCAGTTTCTAGATAAAGAGAAATCTAAAGGTAGGGAAAAGTGAGGCAACTATCAATTCTGGAAAAATCAAAATTTTTTGCAAAGTCACATAATCATAATATATTATATAGTCATCAAGGAACACTACTTGTAATTGTAATAATAAAAATACATTTTACCATACTATATTAGTCTGCTGTTTTGGGGCATGAGAAAGGAGAAATTATGTGCATAGGATTGGATGAAGGTCAAAGAACTAATTTTTTAATTCTAGAAAGTTTTCATTCTAGGTATCAATAATACTAAAACACAGAAATGAAAGAATATGAGTATATTTATATTATTTAGAACACAGGTAGAAATATTTTTTATAAGAAAAGGCATTCAAGTTTGAGGAAGGGAGCTACCAAGGACTGTTGCTTTTACTTTAGAGGCTTGTGATGCTATTTAACTTTCAACACTATGCATCTATGACTTTGATTTAATATAAATCAAGTGGCTGGGCATTTAGCTCAGCAGTGTAAGCACCTGCCTAGAAAGCACAAGGTCTGAGTTCCATCCCTGGGTACCAAACAAAACAAAACAAAAAGTAAAGTTTAAATCAAAATGCAAACCTATTACATGCTTAATGGAAACATTTGGAGAATACTTGATCTTAGCCAAAAGGCTGAGAAGCAATCACATTTGGAGAAAAAATGTAATGATAATAACAAAGTTAGTCATAATCTACCACCGAATATAACCACAGTTAGTGCTCAAATACAGTCTTATAGTCTTTTCTATTTAAACAAACTTGATGAGATTACAAGGCATTAAATTTTATAGGCCCTTTTAATATTTGACATTATGTTCTGTACACATCTTCACACATTAAAGCAAATTTTGTAGATATTAGTTTTAGTAATTTAACAATATTCCAATTTCATGGTTGTGTGATAATTAATGATTAATTTTTTGGAGGTGTTGGAGATTGTGCCAATCTTTCATCTTAATAAGCAATGCCTTGATAAACATCTTTATAGATAAATTGTTACTGTTTAGAGTATGCCTATAGATGTTCACAGAGACTTTTATGTCAGTCTTTTATTTGTGGACAAAATATGTTATATTAGCATAAAGAAACCTAAGATTAACCTAAAGGGCTAATTAACTCAGACTTCAATAATATAAAGCATAGGAAAACATCCAAAGCTCAATCTAGTTTACTTTTTTCATGCAGGTTTTAGAAATATTTCTTAGGTACATTTATAGTAATCTGTAAATAAATGTGCAAAATCCTTCAAAGGTAAAAACACACAACTCACTGACCACAATGTTTACCTCTGGGGAAGGGCAAAGATTGTGGATGGACATCAGGAGAACTCTAATTTTCTCCAGACTATTTGCGTCTTTTTTCAAAGAAGATGAATTGAATCGCTGTATTTTTATGTAGTTTAAAATATTCCTACCTTTATGTGGAATTTTTTTTAAAAAAGGATAATTTTATGTTACCTGGTCCTAAGCATGGAAATAATTACAAAATTTAAATTCTTAAGGTGATTTACATATTTTAGAGAAGACTTTCTGTTACCTTATTATGTATTTAACGCAAAAGCCCTGTAAAGCGGGCATTATTATCCTTTAATCTTTAAAGCCGATGCGCTTAATCCCACCCCTTGGGTAGTGCAAGTCAAATCCCAGCAGCCCCTTGGGCTCCGTCTGATAGTGTGTGTTCCCTAAACACCTCCATTGCTCTCTTACCATTCACAGTCGTTTATTTTCTGCTTCTCCCCTTCTTGCCTCCCTTTCTCTTTTCCTCTCTATGTTATTCTCTCTTCTCCCTTTACCTTCCCCTCCTCTCTTTCCTTTTGTCTTGTTCAGAACATGTTTTCTCCACAATGTCCTCCTTAAAGACACAATCCAAATGGATCTCTACTCACTCATTCACATCTTCCAAAGACTTATTACATTCCCATTCCTATGCTGAGATAAAATATTGCATATTCGCTCCACAAACTCTCTTTGCTCTCATGTAGATTGCATGCTACCAGAAGCAGACAATACAAGAAACATAAACCAGGAAAATACAGTGAAGAATATAATCTGGAGCGATGTGCTGGAAATTTACTACTGGGCAGGGCAATAACTTTAGGTAAAAAGGGTCGCAGAAGGCTTCCTGGGGAGGAGTCCTCCAACACAGACAGAAGGACACGAGAGATGTGACAGCCATGAGGATGGAAGGGTGTAGTGCATGCAGTTCATAGACAGGCAACACAGCGGCCATAAAGCAAAAATGATCTTTCGAGCTCAAGAGACCAGGACAAAAAAGTAGTGACAATATTTATTCACAATGCAGATGAAAATCAATCATATGATTCCTGTTAAATGTCTGTGTTTGGTATCTCATCTGTAGTAATTTCTACGTCAGAAGGAGGCACAAACATGAATCAAGCGCCCACTCAGGGCTGCCCTACTGCACAACCACAAAGGACGGCACCCAGATTAGCTGGCTGTGAGGCCTGGGCACTGGGACACGCAGAGGCACTGACACAGGCAGACGGTCCCTTACCACCGACCATCTCATGGAATCCTGGTTCCAACCGGGTGGATGTATCAGCAGTGTCCCTGTAATAAAGAAAAGCTGAGACTTAGTCGGTTTAGGTCAATGATTATAAATAGGTGAGCACCAACACTGCACGTTTAAACTAGAAATCTGCAATGAGGTTTACTCCCTCCATGTGCCGTGTTGTGGTGTTTAATAAGATCCCGGTAAGCTCTGCAAAGGGAGTAGGTGTGCGTTCTACATTTCTGTATAACTCCAACACACTCGGTAGTGGTGTGTGTACTCAGTTTTGTTTACTCATCTACTATATGCTCAGTATTACTTATTTACTGACTACATGGAAAAAATTAACTATCAAGTCACTTACAATGAACATAAAAATCCAGATAAAGCAATCCAGTGGCAATATGTGAATTTCTGGTCTCATTGGTGTACCCTACTGGAAACCCAGAATCATCTTCCTGAGGACACAGCTCCAGGTCTGACACTCAGTTATCTTGCAGTGACCTTGAGCATGTGGAATAGAAATAACATTGTGATTATAAAGGCTTGGACATAAACATTACGGTTTGCATTTTGTTTAATTAGGGGCCATGATAAGTGAGGAATGCAGGAAGAAAATTTTCCTACCCTGAGTTAGCAGAAAGAGAAAGCCGATGAGACCTAATCTTTCGTCAAAGACTTTGGGCTGCATAGAGAAAAATTTAAGCCCATGGAAAACTTGTTCTCTGTCTCTTTTTTTCCGTGATAGTAAGAAGCTAGGAATGAGGAAATGTACATTTTTGGATAACACATGGATTCTTGAGGTAGTTCCCTCATGAGCTGTCCCTCCTAAAGCTAATGCCCTATGGTACCCTATCCTGGACTGTGACCTGCTTCTTATCTATAGAAAATGGGGAAAATAGCAAGTTGTATGCCAGTATGTGTACTTGATTATGTGATCCTGTTACATTAGATTGGAGTACTCTCTCCCTCCTTCTCCCTGTCCCTCCTCCTCCTCCTCCTATATAGCCCTCCTTCTCTCCCTTTATTTCTCACTTTGAGAGTCAAGAGAGACCATGTTGGGAAACCCCAAGTGCTAAGAAACTGTAGGGTGGCTTTCAGGAGCTGATGAAACCATTGGCTGGCAGCCAACAGGAAGCACCCTTATTGCAAGCACCTGAATTTTGCCAGAAGTCTAAGTTATCTTAGAAGTTCACCCTTACCTAGGTAAGCCACCTTTTCCTCTCCACTCCCCAGCCAATATCTACACTGAATTTTGTGATATTCCAAATAAAAGATCCAGCTAAGCTATGCCTGGGCTCCTAACCCAGAGGAACTGTGAGATGAAGTGTGTATTGGTTTAAATCTAAGAGGTTTCTGATAATATCAGTACATAATAAAAGAAAACAGATATACTGTTTCCTGGGAGATACAAAATTTGAGGAGCATCTTTGAGGATGGGCTGTGTATAGGAAAGTATAAAACTGGAGAAGCCACCAGCACATTGCTCATGCTGGAGACGAAGGTTAGAGTGAGCCTTGTACAGGGCAGCCTTGACCTTCCTGAACCAAAACCCCCTTGCTTTAACTCTGTGGAAGTGCTGAAATGTCAGCGATTTGTGCATGTGTGAAGGGATCTTACACAGAGGATCCACGTCTCAGAACACGCACATGGTGTTTTTATAGCAAAAATAATGTTGGTTTGCAGGACCTACACACATAGGATTTTACTAGAGCTGAGAGGCCTTGGGAAAACCTCCCAGCCCAGCAAGAAAGTGTTTTCTTTTCAAAGAAATACCAACCAAGCTTAATTTAAATCAATAGAGAAGGTAAAGGTGAAAAAGGGCAGGGAGGATTACATAAGCATGAGATAACACAAAGAAAGTGCTAGATAACGTGTGAACCTGGAGAAGAAAAATTCAACCAGCGTGTAGGGGGAAATGTGTGTCACTCTCCCATAAATATGGCCAGTTTCCTTCCTGTGAAGAGGAGGCTCTCTGGGTGACTCGTCACTGAAGGGATAGCATGAGACCCCTGAACATGACAGCCACAGGCCCACTAACAGCCACTGTTCTCTCCCAGAACCTGGGGCAAACACTGGAATATGCTGGTTGGGAAAAGGAAAAAATATTAGAAAAATAGCTTAGAAAGATAAGCTGTCAGAGAAGATGGAAACAACTTGCAGTGATCCAAAGGGAGACATTAAGACAGAAAGGAAATATTAATGCAGCCGAAACACTTCTATCTGGGAAGAAAATGAGAAAAAAATCCCATAAAGGGCAATTCAAACACAATCCTAAGTGTAATAAAATTTAAATAGCCATCTATTGAATTAAGCCACAAAATACTGAGAAAAATTCATTAACATATTGCCTTCTTCACTGTTACAATTTCATTCTTCCAGCCAACAAGAGGCTACACTAACTTTGATATTCCTCCACAACTCAAGGAGGTCAGTGGAGTTGTAAATCTCCACTTTACAGGCGAGCCAACTAAAAGAGGTTCAGTGACTCTCAAACCCCGTGGCTGGCACAGAGAAGGGCTGACTTTTAAGTCGGAACTCTCTGATCCTATTTTTCTCACACTTAATATATTAAGAAATGTTAGGTGCTGTTGTGTGACCGAGGGGAAATACAGGCACAATCTCCGTCAGACACACACATGTGCAGGTGGAGGACGGGCGGTGTGTCATTCCTGGGAGAAACGCGGTGACTGCAGAAAAATGTCACCAGTGGGCAAGCCGAGGGAGGTTTCCAGGGAAAGCTCTGCAATGAGGTAGAACAGTGGGAAACGAAGTCTCGTCCTTTGACTGAAGTCACTTCTCTAGCCACCACGCCACTGTTTCCTAGAATAAATCAGGGATAGAATCACCTAGGAATCGTGCTAAAAATCGTGTTCTTGATTGAACAGTAAAGCTAGAGAAGATGCACAGTAAAGCTAGAGAAGATTCTGCACAGGCAGTTAGTATGGGAGTGCTGCTCACAGGGACAATGGCCGTCCTAACTTGGGACTTTACAGGAACAATGAATGATAAGGTGGGACTCTTGCTTCACTGAGGAAGCCAAATGCTCTATTATATGGCTTAGATCCATGGCCCAGCTGGAGGGAAAGAGGCACAGAGGAGGAGATGGAAGAAGAGGAGGAGGAGAAGGAGGAGGAGGAGGAGGAGAGAAGAGGAGGAGAGAAGAGGAAGAAGAACATCAAGGAGAAAAACAACAATGTGCTACCTTCTATTCTGTCAAGGGTACCCTGGATAAATAAATGAATAAATGAAAGCATATTGTAAGCTGGCAACATGGACCTTTGGGCTGACCCCGTCCCTTCTGGGCTGTAGCAAGTGGAGGTGAGCACATAAATGTCGCTGAGTTCCTACACTACCATACAAAATCAGCAACAGAGCACTTTCCGTCACTGAAAGGGAAGCCTGGATGGATGTCAGTCTGAGGAAGCTGCCCAAATCTCTGAGAGGAGCATTCGTCAGACAGAAGGGATCCCTACGGAGCATTTTCTAATACTATTCTTGAGGCAGACAGAAAACTGAGACGCTATTTCTAAAAGAAAGAGGCTTCCATCTGTGGTACCTGTCTCAAAATCACAGGGGTTCCTGAAACAGAGCCAGCGACCCCCCTTCATAGCAGCTCCCTTATGGCCATACAGTATTTGTTTTCAAAGTGCTTGGCCAGCTATATTTGAGACATCTTCAAAACCCACTTACCAGAACTTCCTAGAAAACAGAGCGATGAAAAGGCCTTTTATGACAAACAAATTAAACTCAGTTCCAATGCCAGGAATAGAAGGAAAGAGAGGTGGAAAGAGGCACAGGAAAGAGACTGTGCATGGATGGGGTTTTAGGTAAGACTGGAGGTGAGTCAGCATTTCAGTGCAAAAAGGTTTTAAAGGCCTTTCCAGACATCATGTGCCCAACAGGAGGATGGTCTGAGAATACCTTTCAGTCAGCAGAGGAACTTTGGCATCGGCAGTTTTTTAGGAAAGATCTCACCCACAGGAGTCCACTGTAGCATCATCTTTCACCTGTGTTTGCTACTGGTGCCCTGGATCTTTTCTCCGGGCCTCTTGGCCAGGCTTCCTCATTTTGCCTTTACCTCTGCATTCCTCTCTAGTGCTGCAAGATAAAACAAACCGGCTTCAGGTGACCACTCAGTACTCCAGGCTGGAGGCTCCTCAAGCCGGCACACTGGAGGAGCTCTTCAGTTCTATGGTGTGATGGTTTCCATTAAGTACTGAGTCTTGCCCTGTAGGGATGGAGCTAAAAAAATGCATAAATTATTTAATATAAGGGTTTGCTGATGACTGATAAAATCGAATTAGCTGCTTTGGGCTAAGAATGAATTTGAAACAGAATTTCCTCCTTTGAAGAGACAGTGACAAATCTATTTGATAGGTCTGCACGTCAACTTTTTGGTAGAAAAGTTAATAGAATCTTTTTTTAGACAAAGTGAATGAGACTGGCTTAGGTTATGAACTAGTCCTTTTTTATTTCACCAAAATGTTTATTTTTTTTGTCACGTTATTAAAGCCATTCTAAACAATACAATTTTTATTTTAAAAACATGGAAAAATTTATAGTTCTAATAGTCTAGTAAAGCCTGACATTTGGAGTTTTTTCCAGGCTTTGTATAAGTGAATATACATATTTTACAAAATCAAAGTTCATATATATATATATATATATATACACACACACATATGCATATACATATGTGAATATTTACATTCTTTACATAGTTGCTAAACCCTGACTTTAATGACTGTGTAATATCCCATTTTCTACATCAGTTTGAGTTTATTGCTTTAGGATAATTATTCTACAATTCTATATTATTCTACAATTTTATATTATTAAAATATCATTTTCTAGAAATTCTGATTTAATCTATAATCCCATCAGTAAGGTACAGGTTTTAAATTGGAGGATGGTAATGTTGGGGATTTAAAACAACAGAATTCACTTCATACATGTCAGTACTTTCTAAAATAATTTTAAATTTATTCTGTGAAAATACTATCTCATTGCTCTTTGAGTTGACTAATGAAATTTATTGCTCTTAGGCTTTCATATTACTTTCTTTTTTAAATGAAAGTACTGTATGAAGAGTTTTTTCCTCAGCTTTATTTCTCCCTTAATATATGATATTCTAATTCACTAAATGAGTAACTATGACTAATTTTGAAATAAAGATATGTCACTTGTAACTTGAATAATTCCCTAACCTCATGCAATCTTGAGCGAGGGTATTTCTCATTCAAACAATCATGCCACGGGAGCCAAAACTAACAACAGTTTCTAAAGCACACCTGTAATCCTACTTGTCTCTCTTAAAGAACATTTTTAAAAATCCAGTTTGTGACCCATTACACAGTATTACTTTTTAAATTTCTTGCTTCTTCTATTGTCTTTTACTCTCTTGTCATTTGCTTTTAAAAAGCCACTTTCTCTGCCATCTCTCAAACATTATATCCCACCTCCCACACCACTTAGTCTGTCCTTCCCAAGCCTCCAATCCTTATTTCCTCTGCTCCTACTTAAATCTGGAATCAAAAAGATTACCATCAGGTAGGCATGGAATGAATTGTATGTGGAAAGAGGCTAGGACAGGACATAAGGGAACACTGAGGTACCCTTCCTGCACACTGGTGTTTAAACTCCTCCAGCTGTGAATGCCTAAGCAGCCTCTGAAGTACATCATCCTTATGCAAATGGAATTGGCACTGATCTCAAAGAACAACCTAAAGGTCATTCATTATTAAGTGCCCATTATGACCAAGGTACTGTGCTGCCTGCTCAAGCGCAGGAAAAAGATGCAAGGATGAAGATATTGGCTTCTTGCTGTCCACATTCCTTAAGCTTGAGAGGAAAAAAAAAGAAACACGAGGGGAAAACCCCATCTATTAAAATAAGATGTCATAATGAAGCATTTTCTATTTTTTTTTTTTTTTTTTTTTTGTCTTTTTCCTTTTTATCAGTACCAGGGATTGAACTCAGGACTGCTTGCATGCAAGGCAGGCGCTTATGCTGCTGAGCTAAATCCCCCGTCCCTCATAATGAAGCATTTTGAGGAAAAGCCTTTAAAAATAATAGCCCCTGAACTAGGGTAGAAAGATTGCAATTTTCCCACTGTTCCTTCAAACAAATTATATTCATTCCAGACTGAAAGAAATGGCAACAGGATCTCCAGGTTCTATGTAGTCTGGTCCAGAAAATATGGTCTCAAATTTTAGACTCAAATTAGTTTTGACGTTGTTAATAAATTGCTGCAAAGCCTAAACTGGAAGAAGTGCTTACTCGATTCTTTGTTTACTGAACATCTACTCGGTGCCATTCACTGGTGTGTGCACAGCACAGCAGACAAGGCCTTTGCTTTCACGAAGCTTCCACGACACACATTTTGGGAACTGGTCACAATTTTGGCTCGTTTTCGTTTCCCCTCACCTAATCTTTCTAACTCCCTTCTAAGTCTTTTCCACCATATTGTATGTTTGTTTGTTAAGATGCCATAAATGCCTGACACAAATCTTGACATAAACATCAACAGAACGCTTCTTGTTAGCAGTGTGCCAGCATTTCTTGCCTTGCACTTGAAGACAGGAGAATATGCTATTTATCTTTATACTCACATGAGATTGGTAAGCATTTGTTGATAAAATTTATTCCATTAAAATAGTTTCTACAGGCACTTCCCTCAATTAAAACAATTGCCCTCTGCAATTTCTCAAGCAAGAGGTGATGAAATATCCAAAATAATGTATTTGCTCAGCAAATACTGAGATTTTTAAAATTTGCTGGATCATGAACAGATAAAAGCTACGCAAAGCATATAACTTGACTCTCAAGGAAACAACAGTTGGTTATTAATCATTATAATCACTGAGGACCAAGATGAAAATTGTGCTGCTCACAGAAGATGTTTTACTAACAGACTCTGACAGAAGCTCAGCATCGAGATAAAAACAGCATTGTTGTAGAAATGATCTAAATGCTCACAGCATGCCTCGTTTTGACTTGGTACTCAAAAGGAAAGAAAGTCAAAATGAAAAGGTTTGGATTTTCTTTGGAAATGATCTTTCCCTGGTTTGGCTTAGCAGGGAATGCTCTGAAAACTGCTGACCACTGACCCAAGCCTGGCCAACAGAGCACCTATTCAGCTAGAGTCTGTGAGAATTTCTGCGGCTGCTTGATGAGAGATGCTAATTCAGGCATGGTAGAAATGTCAAGGAGACAGACAAATGTGGAGGGCAAAAATGAAGAAGCACACAAAACAGGAATTGGGGCAAAAGCACCGAGAAGGCCTTTAGAAGCACGAGCTTGATGGCCAGGCAGAAATGGAAGGACAGACATCATTCACGGAGTGTCGGGGTCTGTGCCTAGATCCTCAATCCCCCAAATGAGGGCACAGTGAAGGACCAAAGGAATGAGACTAATGACATAATCTTCAGATTATTTATCACAATAACTGCTTTGGCATAACATTCAAAATTGATATAAATTTGCAGGAGGACTAAAATCCTCTGCAGAGCTCGTAACTCTGATAGCTGGTGGCTGACTGACCTGGGAAGCCCGTATTTAATCAGAGCAAGCAAAGAATTGAGTGGAAATCACACAAAACCTTAGCAGGATCTTGGGAGGGGTTCAAGGACTCCTCTGAGGATGCTAATTAAGGAAAACTACCCAGAGAGTCTCCAGGTGGCCTCAGCTGTGGTCTGTCTTGCCTATCTCCTCATTCTCAGTTCAGCCATGCCCAGGCCACGCCACAGACCTGCACATGTATTCAGCTTCAATGACTCCAACAATGGAGAAACAAACCATGAATACTGAAGCAAGGTGATGGAAAATTTAGTCTCCGTTTAGTAAAGCAGAGTGCATGGCTGAATTACTGCAGAGGTGTCAAAAGTCATCAAAATGTTTAAGAGAAATATGGGTGTTTCAGCTAGTTCTACATAGAATTTTGAATCCTCTATATCCACATCCAGGTCAAGGAACTCTATCTTTCACATTTCTTGTGTATTCTCAGGGAACTATGTGGAGGTTTACCCTCTCTTCTTTTCACCAGTTAAGCCATGTCTATTTCTACATGACTTGGGAAAGGGAAAAGTAACAATGGCTCATTCACATGGACCAGTGATTCTTCAGATACAGCCAATAAAACCCCAAGGTTTCTTAAGAAATACTCCAGTGTTCTCTTGGATTGCAGAGGAAAACAAAGTGGGGATGGTTAGAGTCATATGGACCTCCCCTTTCAATGAGAACAGATCAGCCCTAGTTTATTTTACATGCTTGTCCTTTGCATAAGATTTCATTTGAAAAAAATGGATTTTATACTATCCAAACAAATGGGGAAACATTTTTGTACCTGAACATTTTGAAAAACACAGCAAATTTCTGGAGGGAGGGAGGGAAGATGCAAAAACAAAAAAAGGTTCAATGGAGGAATGTGGGATGGAGGTGGTGGAAGGCCAGGTACCGACATTATTTATCAGAATAATTGCTTTGGCAAAACATTCAGAATTGATATAAATTTGCATGTGGGCAGTTCTACATCTCTAGCTAAATATAGCTTGGAATTTTCATATCTTTGCCTTTCTGAAAGAAACAAATGAATCCATTACAAGGAAATAAAGGGGAGAGACAGAAAGTGGGAGGGAAGGAGGGAGGGAGAGGGAGACAGACAGACAGACAGAGACAGAGACAGAAACAGAGACAGAGACAGAGACAGAGAGAGGAGAATGAGAATACATTTCATTTGCTTGGGCAAGCTACACATAGGCAAACTTCAATAATACCATCTACAGAAGTTTAGCATTTTTTCTTATGTTTATTAGCCATTTATATGATTTCTTTTGAGAAATGTCTAACTCATTTGTTCATTTACTGATTGGATTATTTGGTTTTGGGGGTTAAGTTTTTTGAGTTCTTTATTTATTATAAATCCTCTATTGCAAGAATAGGTAGCAAAGATTTTCTCCCATTCTGTAGGCTCTCTTTACTCTGTAAATTTTTTTTTTTTTTTTGCTGTGCAGACAGTTTTTAATTTGATATATTTCCACTTGCTGATTGTTATTATTTCTTGTTCTACTGGAATTCTAATCAAGATGTCTTTGTATGTATTTATGACTTCAAATATTTCCCCTATATTTTCTTCTAGTAATTTCAAAGTTTCACATCTTTTACTTCAGTCTTGATTAATTTTGAATTGACTCTTTGTACAGGTGAGAGATGGGGGACTCTAGTTTCAGTTTTCTACATATGGATATCCAGTTTTCCCTGTTCTCAGCACCATTTGTTAAAGTAGCTATTGTTCAGCAATTTTAGGCAGGAGAGAAATGCAAATAAAATTACATTAATATTTCATCTCATCCCAGTCAAAATAGCTATTATTAAAGATACAAAATTCAGTAAATGCTGCCAAAGATGTGGGGAAAATGAACCCTTCTACATTGTTAGCGAGTATGCAAATTAATATGGCCACTATGGCAAGCCCTCAAAAATGAAAACAGAAGTGTCATTGATAACACTAATAGCACTCCTCAGTATATTTGTAGAAGAACTAATGGCAGTGTGTTATAGAGATACTTGAATATCCATGTGTATTGTGGTGTAATTCACAATGGCTAAACTATGAAAACAGTACCGTTGGTGCCCATCAACAGATAAGTGAATAAAGAAAATGTGATACACACACACACACACACACACACACACACACACACATATATATATGAATATTATTCATCCATAATGAAGGATGAAACAATTTAACTAGCTGGAAAATGGATGGAACTGATGATTACCATGTTAAGTGAAATAAGCCAAACTCAGAGTCAGCTATTACATGTTTTCTCTCATATGTGAAGTCTAACAAATAAAAAACACCCTTAAAAAAAGAGAAGACAAATTTTAAAGGGAGTATGAGAGATGAGGAAGGATATGGGCAACAATGGGGGGAAGGGGTAAGAATAACAGAGTGAAAATAATCCAGATACGTTACATGCATTTATAGGTATGCCAAAATGAAACCTACTATTCTAATATATGCTAATAAAAAAGTGAAATGATAATCATACTTATAATTTAATGAGGTAGTTCTTACTTTATACTTTTTTAAATAAGGAAACAAGTCTCAGAAATTTAAGTAATACTGCCAAAGTCTCCCAGTTAATAGGAGTGGTTAGTAAACTTAGGTAGATCTGACAGAAATTAGGAAATACGTTGCAACACTGGCTATGAGACCCAAGATCACTTAATTAGGTTGGAAATTTCCACAGAAGAAATCACCTCTCCTCTATAGGAACGGCAATCTTTAGATCTTTGTTTTGTAACTCTTTATCTCCTGTCTCCCTTTCCTCCTGGACTATCATGTAGTTTTCAAGCAGTAAGATGTACCAGATACACCAAAGTTTTATGTGCAATATGCATGGTCTATGGATCATATTTATATCATAATTTTTTAACCAAATATTCATTCTCTACAATAATTGCTCTCAAAGCTTCAAATAAATGTGTCAAGACTTTTTTTATCTTAGACTGTTTAGTCTACATTACTAACCAAATACTGCATTCCAGGCCATTCCGGTTCAGTATGAACCCCTTTGATTATTCACAACCTACCTGTGCTTTCACAGCATTTGGGGCCAGTCCCCCAAATCCTTCTGAGCTACTTCCATGCTCGTCTCATCCAAAGGACCCAAACTCTCCCTGAGGCTAGTGTTGACACACACAAGAACAACTTCTTCAGGCTCATTCATTAAACCAATGAATATTTATGGAACAATATACCCGGATGTAGTGTTTTTCAAAGGTCTACTAAAGCTTCTCTTGAGGTGAAGTCCCTTTCCTGTCTCAAAAGAATTCAAAACTTTAACAATATTTTAAAAATACAAATAACCCAGTTCTTCTGTGTTGTTTCTAGACAATTATGTTACCTTTTATTCTTGGGTTCAAATAATTCCTCTGGCTGTTCAAGGCTTCATGTTCTTGGCTCTTTTTACAGTGATCATAATTAACAGATTTTATCCAAGTAGCTGAGTCTGAAAAGCCAGAAATGTGGACAAAAACCATCATCTGAATGTCTACCCTTTGCTGAATACTCTTCTATAAATCTTATAGGCACTAATGACAATTCTGACAAAAAGTTAGTATTAGTAAATATAATCATGAAAGATATGGGGAAAATACTTGTAAAATGAGATTATTTCTTGGAACAGCAGATAAGTACATCAGATAGTTGACAGAAGTCAGACATAAAATATTTTACACATATACCTACAATTTAGGGTGATAATATATTTCAACAATCTGGGAGATGGTCTTCTATCTTTCAAAACTAACCTCTCTCTCTTCTGTACCATCTTGGTAAAGCCCACTGTGGTCTTTATTCAGGCTGCCTTGCCCACTTGTGAGCTTTTTCTGTTTTTTTTTCCCCCTACCAATCAAGATCAGGTGGCTTGGCTTCCCTATTCAGTTCTCTACATAGTGTTTGTACTGAGTGCAACAGCTGTACTCCATTTGACCAGTATGCAAGGTCCCTTCCTTTTGCTCCCATGCATTTTTTAATTTCCTTGTTAAAGATTATGGATCCTTAACTCAGCTACCATCCTATATAGTGCTATCTCCTCATCCAAACTCTTTAGGTGGGTAAGCCAGTATCTTGGAAGGAAACAATCCAAAATGCATAGGCTTGACTATTGTTTCCTAGTTCTAGGAAAATATTACACCTAAATGTGTTATCATAGCACACTTCTTAGGCAAGAATCCATACTTGTGTGACCAGGGGTCAGAGGGCCCTCAAGAAGTCCTCAGAGAAGGATGATAAATAAAGTGACAGACACAAGACAGGATGTTCACACCTGGCCAGGCCGTGGTCCGGCTAATATCCTGTCTCGTCTTTCACACCATACTTTCAACTCCCAGTAGAGACATGAAACAGTATATGAGGGAAAATACCTTGGGTCACATAAAACAGTATGGATAAAAAGTCCTCATATATACAGACCTACTCCTCTCAGGGCCTTGGTTGTGAATCTACATCATAACATCTGCATCATTCCAAATGCAAAAGGAAGTTGGAAGGGTCAAGAATAAACTTAAGAGTTTTGACCTCAAGAGTTGCTACTAGAGGTATTACTGTGTTATTTATAAAGTCAATAGATCTTTTTCAGTAGATGCTATTTGTGTGACACCATATAGGTAGGCCGCATGGAAGATGCACAGGTTAGCACAACACTGGCCTTGTCCTTGAGGGGCTTACATAAGTACTGTTCAGACTGCTCCCACTCTGTGGGTTTTGTCAGGCTCATCTACAATGAATTAGAAAGAAATTGTAAGCAAGCATTTAGATCCTTGTATGGAAAGGAATGTTATGTCTGTTAAATCGAACAATAAAATTCAGGTTTATGTTTTATTTATGTTTCATATCTTATTTACACTACATTTTCTACAAGTTCAATGTTTAATGTACTTTATCGAGGTAAAGATTTACAATGCGTTGGAAATTTATGAAACAAAGAAGCTTGTGCTTAAACCATAGACAGTTTGAGTACCACTAGTCTAATAAACACAGGATAAAAACATGTGACAGGTAAAGATAAATTTCTACAAATCTGAATAGAAAGCTATATAGAGGTAGGAAGATTCCAAAAAAAAATTGAGAAAAAGGTACAAAATTTACCCGTTCCAAGCTGCAAAGCATTCTTCAAAAAGGAAATAGAAATAACAAAGAAATTATCATTCATAGTAGAGTAGAAATGGTCCCTATGTAATATGATAAATATCCAGACATATTATTTAGGTCTGAACTATTAGAACCAAATGCAAGACAGATTCTGGAAATGAAAACAAAATTTCCTTCTGGAAGGAACAAATGTATGGCTGAAAAGAAGCAAGGAAATTCTAATGTACTCATGCATGCCTCACAGTAATAGAGAACTGGGACTGGATATAGGTGAGTTCTTCAGTGGGTAAAAGGTGAGTTCTTCAGTGTACCTTCTAAGGCCCCTTCTTCACATCATAAAAATTTGGAGGCCTCACAGTTGGAGGTACAGCATCAGATAAACTCTGTAATACCCTATCAGATTGTAGAAGCCAAGAAAGTAATAATATCCTAGCATCAAGAGTTTCAACTAAGGCCTGGTATCAAAAGAAGATACTTTTTTAAAAAAGACAATGCCTCTAATAATTCAAACTCCATAAAAGAGCCTACTGAGACCACAGATGGAAAGAAGTAAAATCTGAGGGAAACTCACTCTTTGGACTGGAACCCACTCCCTTCAGTTAGTGTATTTCTGGTACAAGAGTTTTGGCAAGACCAGAAAAAAATCAGTTGAGGCACCAAAGGCAATGACTCCCTTTCCTGGGATGCTGAAGGACTACAAGTATCTACTACTCCCAATTCTCATGTCTTGAGAGAAGAGTTCAGACATCTGAGGGGAACATTATTTTTCTGGCAAACAGAAAGACATATTACTTGGCTTTTTAACAAGAAAAAATACCAAAAAAAGCAATAAAAGTTTAAAAAAAAAAGAATTACCCTTCCATAAAAATTTAGATTCTTAGCCTATCTCCTCTCTCCCACTGAAAGAGGAAAAATATAATATAGAAAGTGATATAACATAAAAAGTGGAGCACAGATAGTGAAAAGAAGGGAGTGTGGCATTATAGAAGTTTAATAAAAATGGAAAAGAATGGCAAATATACTGAATTCTCACATAAAATTTAAAGCACATGGACAAAATAAATACACAAAAATTTGGCAGAAAAATATAGTGATATTATGAAAAAGGATTTACCAGATCTAACAAAAGAAACTGAAAAGTAATGCTCTTATAGAACATCAAACTTACTCTCAATTAAAGCAACAACAGGAGCCTTTAAAAGATACTTAAGATCCAAAATGTAGCAAATAGCAATCAATTTTGAGGAAAAATAAAATTATTGTACTTAATTGATAATTCTACAAACATATGTAGAATAGGCAAGTCAGTTAAAAAGATAAAAAGAGGCCAAGTAGAGAATGTTCAGAGAATTAGTCACCATAAAATAGTGATATTTGAAAGGGAGGGCCATCAGCACTGGGGATAGACACACTATGCTATAGATCCCCCTGCCATGTGCTCATGCTCTAGAACCAATCAATCCAAACATATTGGCTTTCAATTTCACCACATGTAATCTAGGATGCACCTTCCATAAAATTATCCTGTGCATGCTTTGGAACTCCTGAGAGGTCATGAATAAAAATAAGATAGACCAGTTAGTGAAATATGACCAAATAAACCAAGACATTGAAACACAGAAAGTAGGGGGATCCTGAAGATGGCAATTGATAGGTAGCAGAGTAGAGAGCCTCTCTGAAAGAAACAACTCAGATGCTAGAATTTAACACCATGGAGAAGACCAGATGAAAGGAGAGAGATTCTCATGACCCAGGAAGAAACTGAGGAAAAAGAAAAAGAAAAAGAAAGAAAGAAAGAAAGAAAGAAAGAAAGAAAGAAAGAAAGAAAGAAAAAAGCATGGACAGAAGGCTGGAGCTAGACATGCTCTCACCAGAGTTGATCTCGTGCTGTACTTGGTGCCTTGGAGTCGGAAGACTCGTGGTGGTGCTGAAGTATTAGTTGCACCAAAACCGGGGATTGGTGAACCCAAGGCCCTTGGCAGGAGGATGAACCTCAAGAGAGAATGGAACCAGCGTGGAGAGCTGCACTGACCCACAATGAGTGCTCAGAATTCGGTCCTGCGGGGGGAGGTGACTGGCTGTATGACATATTGGAGTTGGGAGGACAGGCCTGAACCTGGAACTGCAGTGGCATCAGTCGGCTGTTCCTGGCACAAAGCAGACAGTTGGAGGATCTGCTTGGGCTGGGTCATACCCCTGGTCAGGAAGCTGTCCTGAACCTGTGACACCTGCACAGCACAGACTAATGTGGTAAAGGCACTCGCTGGCTGACTGGCGAGGAGGAGAGGGGCCAGCCCACATTGCCCCTGCACGCACCTCACAAATCAACAGCAAACTGGAAAAGGCAGCAATGCCAGGCCAGTATACTTCAGAAAAACTGTAAGCAACATGGAAAGGACCTGAGGCCTCCACCATATACCTGCCTGAAAGAAACCAGAAACATGACAAGAGAAAAAAAAAAACAAAAAACAAACAAACAAACAAAAAACAAGAAAAAGCTTCCAGCCACTGACCCAGGGAAAATAAGTCCAGGAGAGGTAAATACAGAAGAGATTGAGGGCAGCAAACATGCAATACCAGACACAGTATCAACCAACACAAAGAAATACCTTTGTGACATCATATGTGAACTTAAAACTGAAATGCTAAGTCAAGTGAAGCAAAATAGAAGAAGGTTAATAAAAGAAATGGTAAGTACCTCTCAAGAAGACACACATGGAAGAATGGAGGAACCCAGAAAAAGGAGAGAAATTTTTGATGAAAGATATAAACAAAATCTAGAGTATATGAAATAGATTCAAAGAGATTACCAGGAAATTAAAAACTCCATTGAAAGCTGGAAAAATTGCTTGGCAGAAACTAAAGTTAGACTTTCAAAACTTGAAGATAGATTTGCAATGTGTGATTGTGAAAGTAAAGATCTCTTTAAAATAAAAGGAACCAGGAAGTAACAATACAAAGGCTAGAAGACAACAAGAGGGTCTATAACTTAAGAATAAAACTTACGAGTGAAGAAGCAGGAATAAACACAAATGAAATACAAAGGCTATTCACAGAAATAATTAAGGAAAAACATCCCAAGCATAGGAAAAGGAAATGATATTCAGATATATGAAGCATACATACCTCCAACCAACTACAACCAAAACAGATCTACACCCAGATATATAATAATCAAGATCCCAGAAATTCATCACAAGAACAGAATATTAAAAGTGTTCAGAGAAAAGAAACAGATTACCTATAAAGGAAAACCCATCAAAATCACAACAGACTTCTCTACACAAACCATCAAATCAAGAAGAGCTTGTAGAGAAGTATTCCAAGGCCTGAAAGAAAACAATCTTCAACCCAGATTGATGTACCCTGCAAAACTGTCTCTCACAATTAATTGAGAAACAAGATGTTTCCATGACAAAGAGGAACTGGGGGAGTTCGTGACCACCTATCCAACCCTACAAAAAATACTGAAGGACATTCTAGAGAGAGAGAAGAAAATCACCAGGATTCTAGGAACAGTGGCAGTGAGGTCTCAGTGAATGGGGCAGACAGTGGAATGAAGGAGAAAAGTAGACAACCAATGGCAGAAAAATAGCATAGCAGAGATGAGGCAGAAAGATTGGCTATAATCTCTAACACAGATGGCCTTGATACACTAACAAAAAGAAGCACAGGCAGAGTAGATCAGGAGATAGGGTCCATTGAGATGATCTGTAAAGGAATATAATCAACCTAAAAGAGGGTTAATGAACTGAAAGTCAAAGATGAAAAAACAATCCTTTATGTGACAGGGAACCAGAGAGAAATAGGGACAGCTCATCCAGCAGCTGCAGATAGGTTGAAAAACCATGACACTTTTGTGCAGTGGAGAACTACTCAGCTATAAGGAAGAAAACCTTGAGGCTTTAGTAGGTAAAGGAATGCAGGTCAAGATCAAGATCAGGGATAAAAAGGTTCAGAACCACTTAGGTAGATAGTGGGTTACCCCTCTAATCTAAAAACTAAAAGAGTTAGTGGGACCCAAAATGTACAAAGCACCCTGTGAAAGTGAAATGAGAGGAACTGTCTAACAAAGGAAGGCAGAGGACATTGTTAATAGTGTGTCAAGATTTAAAATCCACATTATTCTTATCACACTGTTTAGTTTGATTTTATTCTGTTCCAGTCTGTCTACTCATACTAGATTTGAGGGTACAGACAGCTATCCCCAAAATAGCAGGATATACTATGGTAACTATCCATAATTTCCTATTAACTTAAACTGAAGGCCTATATTACTTACACTGTCTTACTATGACTGATCTTATTTGAATCTGGATTTGTTAGATAACTGCTTTGTCTTGACTGATTTTATTTGAATCTGGTATGCTTGATAGTATCAAGTCTGAGAGTAGAGGCAACTACTCTGAAGACAAGATTCAATAGGATACTCATTCCAGTTTGATTATTAACTGCTTTTGAAGTTCCATAATGTCTTCAGTGTTTTATTTTTATTAATATTGCTATGTACTGCTATATTCAATTATATTATGCCTGATGATATAGACAATTCTATTGAAAATAACAAGAGACATCACAGTAATTATGTATGTCACCTAGTATTGTGGCTCTATATGTCTTTTTTGTTTCATGTTTTTGTAGGAATTTGTTTTGTTGTCTTGTTTTGATTTGTTTTTCCCTCTAATACAGAAAGGATAGATATACATGTAGAGACTCATGCAAATGTAGAACTTCTAAACAGTTTATGAGAATTGATTATATAATGCATGAGGTAATGAACAGATACTCTGAAGAAAAAGAGACACTAAGATACCCAGTGCTAATTCTGTAGCATCATGATATAAAATCTAGTAATACTATTATTCTCTGCTCAGTGTGATATTAGTCTGTTTTCTTTTGTTTAATTTCAACATACATAAAAGTATGGATAGCTATTTTGAAGAGAATGAGAGACATTATGGCAGCCATTGCTGACTTCCCTATTGTCTGATCTTGAAGACTTAACATGTCTCATCATCCTGTTCTGATCAGTTTAATATTATTTTGTTCAGTATGAATTCACTGTGTGTGGCGATATGGACAACTATTTGGAAGAAAACAAGAGACAATATGATAGACAGTGATGATCTCTGGTGTTCGTGCTTTGAATCTGTGTTTCTCAAATTGTTTTCTTATGATATATTTTGTTCTGTTTAATTTTACCCTCTTTAAAATAAAAAAAGAAACATAGAAAGTAAAAAAAATGCTGAAAATACAAGAGAAACTTCAAGGACTATCACAGGGAGACTGGCTTTAGTACATCTCTCTAATATTTGTCAGGTAATGTATAAAACAAATCAATAAAGCAAAAGTAGATTTATATAGTATAATCAATAGGCATTCCCTACTGATATATCATATGTACTTTATGCCCCACCACTGAGAAATCACATTAGTGGAATAATCTATTTCAAGTACTAAAAGAAAACAGCTGCCAACCAAGATTACTTGGTAATCACCCAGTAAAGCTTCCCTCTGAAATAAAAGTTTACACTTAGTGTAAACTAAGTGAATTCATGACACCTAGATCAGCATTGAGGAAGATACTTAAGGCAATTCAACAACTAGAAGAAAAGGAAAGAAAAACAATCATGGGGATGGAACATGGAAAAGAAAAAAATCTCAGTAAAATACTAGACACACAAATGAGAAGCGGGAAAAATCATGCATTATCAGTATAAAACCTATAAAATACATTGAATAAAAGAAAAAGAAATGAATATGTAATATTAAAAACAACAAGAAATTCAACAAAATAATGTGAGCAACTATATACCTTTCAATAATAACCCTGGATTTAAGTGATGTTGAATTTATCATCTAAAAAGATGAAAACTAGCTAATTAAAAAAAAAGACCCAACAATATGCTGCATGCAAGAAACTCACCCAGCCTATAAGACATGCACAGATTAAAAGTGAAAGGATAGAAAGTGACATTCTAAGCAAATAAAGTCTGAAAGAAAATATGAATACGTGTATTTGTATCTAGAAAAATAGAATTTAATTAAAAATCAGAAGGGACAAAGAAAATCAATATATATTGACCAATGGAACAACTGATCAAGAAAACACAATAATTAAAAGTATATAGGCATCAAATGTTGGAGGACCAAATTTTATAAAACATTGCTAAAAATTAAGGGAGAGACAGGATTTGTTATGACTTGTATCTAAAAGTCCCCCAAAACCTCATGCTTTTCAGAGGTGGCTTGATCAAGGGTGTGTGATGCTAGAATCAAGGATGTTGATTACTATGTTAGTCCACTGACTGGCTTGGCATAGTTCTGGGAGTAGATAATGGGAAAGCCTACCCTGGTTGTGAGTGCTAGCTGCCATAAAGGTGGGTAGCCTGGACACAGTATAAGAAAGAAGGCTGCTATGGTCACCTGTTGATTGTTGTTTGCTGTTTTCAGCCTTCTGTCTGCTACTCTGTGACATCCCTCTACCACTCTATCTTGGAGCCAGCCAACTATAAAGTGAAGCCTCTACAAAAACTGTGAACTGCAATAAACCTTTCTTCCTAAGTAAGTGTTGACTGTGTGGTCTCAGTTACAAGAAAAGTAACTAAGACAGACCTGAATGCAATATCAGTGAATGACTTTAACATTCCCATCGACAGATAATACTATCCACAAGCCAACTAAGAAACATCAGAGTATTAACTTTAGACCAAATGGACTTAACAAGTATCAACAAAATATTCTATCCAAAAGTTACGGCATAATCATTATTTTCATTAGCACATGTGACTTTTACAAAGTGCATCATATAGTAGGCCACAAACCAAATCTTTGCAAATTCAAAACAACAATATTTTTTTATGTGTTATCACCTCATGATGGAATGAAACTAGAACTCAACAGCAAGAGAAACTACAAAAATTATACAAACACAATCAAATTGAACAACACACTTTGTAATCAAAAGTGGACCACAAAAAATCTTGAGGGAGTAGGTGGAAATTTATTCTATATCAAATAAAAGGGGAAACCACAGGAAAGAATTTGTGTGAAACAGAAAGAGCAGCACTAAGAGGGAAACTTACAGCAATGAATGATCACATAAGAGCAGAGAGATTTCAAGTAGCCTAATGATGTACCTCAAATTCTGAGAAAAGCAAGAACAAACCAAACTCTAAAGCAAAAGGAAAGAAAAATAAAGAGCAGAGTAGAAATAAATGAAATAGAGACTACAGCAATACAGTAGATTGGTTTTTTTAACAAAATTGACAAACCTTTAGTGAAACTGAACATAATAAAGAGGTAGTCTAGTCAGGCAAGGGGATACATGCTTATAATCCTAGAACTCTGGGTAGGAGGATCACAAGAGGGGGATACATGCTTATAATCCCAGAGGCAGGAGGATCACAAGTTTGAACCAAGTCTGGGAAACTTGGAAACTATAAAAAATTAAAATATAAAAATGCTGAGGATGCAGCTCAGTGTGAAGTCTCAGGCTTCAAGCTCCAATACCAGAGAGTGTGGGAGGGAAAAGGAAAGGACAGGAAATGGACAGAGTAAAAAAAATAAAGTTAGAGATAAAAATGAGACTTTAAAACAGATATCATTAAACTTCAAAGGATCGGTAGTGAATATTTTAAAGAATTACTTGTCAAAAAATTGGAAAATCTAAAAATGGACAAGTTGATGGACACATTGAACCTAAAAAATGGAACCAAGAGGCTATAAAAACAAATATATCAATAAAAGGTATTAGTATTGAGGCAGCAATAAAGTTTTCCAACAAAATAAAGTCCAGAACCATATGGATTCACTGTGAATTTTATCAGATTTTTAAAAAAGAACTAATACCAATGTTTGTCAAACTATTACATAAAATAGAAAGGGAAGGGACCCTTCCAAAGTCATCCTATCAAGTCAGTATTATTCTGCTATAAAAACTTAATATAGATGGAACAAAAAAGAAAACTATAGACCAATATCTCTGATAAACATGTATACAAAAGTCCCTAGTAAAATGTTGTAAACTGAATTCCATAATAGTAAAAAGTCCTATACTATGATCAAGTTGGTTTCAATGCAACAATGAAAGTCTACTTCAATGTACATAAATTATCACATATAATACAGCATTTAATAAAATCAAAGATTAGAAATTACATGATCGTCTCAATAGATGTGAAAAAGTGTTTAAGAAATTTAGCATTTCTCTTCAAGCTAATGGTCTTGAATAAATTTGGTCTAGAAGGATCATCTCTCAACAAAATAAAGGCTTTTTGTGACAAATCTCACAACTAGCATCATGCTGAGTAGGGAAAGTTCTCTAAGATTGAGAACAAAATAAGGGAGTCTATTCTCACCATAGTCATTCAGTGTTATAGTAGAAATTTTAATCAGAGCAATTATATAAGAGAAATAAAAAGGATATAAATAGAAAAGAAAGAAGTGAGGTTATCCACTTTTTGATGATATGAGTCTATACATAGAAAACCCTAAAAAAAAATTCACCAGAAGACTTGTATAACTGATAAAAATTCAGTAAACAATATAAAATCCCCATACAAAATCAGTTGCTTTTTAATTTACCAACAAATGTAGGACTAAACCTAAGAAGGTTAAATAACTTTATAATAAAAATCATAAAATACTGAAAAAAGAAACAACAAAACATTAGATCTCCCATGTTCATGGATTTGGTGATTAATGTTTAAGTGGCCATAACATACAAAATGATCAAAAGTTTTAATGTAGTATCCCTCAGAATAGTAACAGCTTTTTTCACAGACTAGAGTAAAATCCTAAAATTCATGTAGAAGCACAAAAGACCTCAAATAGCCAAAAACAAAAAATCTTGAGTAAACAAGGCAAAACCGGAGATATCATAATACTTGGCTTCAAAACATGACAGAAGAAAAAAACAGCATGGCATTGGCATAAATACTGCTATATAATCTAACTGAGTAAAATAGAAAATAGAGGACTCAGAAATAAACCCACATATCTATAGTGAACTGATTCCTGACAAAGGTACCAAAACCACAAATTAGAGAAAATATAGTCTTTTCAACAAATAGCACTGAGGAAATTAGAAATTCTTATGCAGAATATTGAAAATAAACTCCTATTTCCCACCCTATACAAATATCAAATCAAAACAGAACAAAGATGTTAATGTAAGATCTCAAATTTTTAAACTATGAAAAACACAGGGAAAAGACTTCAAGATACTGGCACAGTCATTTCCTAAATAGGATTCAATAACTCAGAGAACAAAAGCAAGAACTAACAAATGGGATCAGAACAAATTAAAAATCTTGTGCACAACAAAGGAAGCAATCACAAGAGTGGAAAGACAGCCTACAGAGTAGGAGAAAACTTTTACCACCTTATTTTATTTTATTTTATTTATAGCACCGAGGTTTGAACTTATGACCTTGTACTTGCCAGGCAGGCGCTTATGCCAGAGTTAAATCCCTGGCCCCTCTGTCTTTTTTATCTGAAGGAGAATTAGTATCCACACTATATGAGGAACTCCATAAATTTTTTATTAAATCACTTGCAACAAAAAAGCAAGTGATTTAATAAGAAATGGGCAAATTATCTAGACAGACACCTCTTGAAAGAAGAAATACAACTGGCCAGTAAATATATGAAAAATACTCAATATCTTTAGCCATCAGTGGAATGCAAGTTAAAACCACACTGAGAATTCATTTCACCACAGTCAGAATGGCTATTACCAAAAAACAGAACAAAACAAAATAGAAATTAATATTGGCAACGATATGGAGTAAAAGGAATATTTACAGATGGTTGGTGGGAATGTAAATTTATATAACCACTATGGAAAACAGTATAGAGGTTCCCCAAAATATTAAAAATAGAAGTACCATGTGATCCAGCCATCCCACTCCGGGGTATATATCCAAAAGAAATAAATTCAACATACAAATGAAATACCTACATTTCCTTGCTTTTTTGGCACCATTTATAATAGTTAAGATATGGAGTCAATCTAAGTGTTTTTCAATAGGTAAATGGATAAATAAAAAATATGTATGCATATGTTATGATCCAGAATATCCCTTTAGATCCTGATGTTTCAGAGGTGGGACTTTTGGAAAGTGATTGGTTGATAGGGGTGCTACATGCATCACTGGATTAGTCACTGATGAGGTTAGTGACTAAATGTACTGTTAGGAAGAGGAAGATCACTAGGTCACAACATGGAAGGGCATATCTTCCTTGCTGGCTCCTTAACTGTCTCCCTATTTCCAGGCCACCATGATGTGAGCAGCTTTCCTCCGCTGGACCTCTCCACCATGCCATTTCGGTATGGGAACCAGCTGACCATGCAATGGACCAAGACCTCTGAAAATATGAGCGAAAATAAACTTTTATTCATTAAATTGCAGGTGCTGTGTACTACCATGTCTTAGGGCTAAGAAAGTGACTAAGTTCATATGTATATATCTGAGATTACTTAATCATAAAGGAGAGTTAAATCAGGTAATTTGCAAGAAGATAAATGGAACTAAGGAAATAGAGTTCACCACATTACATAAAATAAACCAGATACAGAAATGCAAGTAACAGGTGTTTTTTTCATATGTAAAAAGTGAAAGCAAAAAAAGATAAGGGACTGTTATTTATTGGGGAAAGGGACCAAAAAAGTGGGAAGAGATGGAAAAGCAAGAGAGGGGAGAAGCAAGAATGGACGTGATGAAACTGTAGTATATACATTTTTCAAAGTGCCATGGTGAAATGTTAATTTAATTAGTTTAACTCATCACCTTAATAATAAAGAACATCAACTTGCATTAATAATGAGAAAGAAAGACAAAGGCCTTAAAATTCTCACGATTTCTTACCCTCTTATAAACATACAAAGAAACAAGGAAGGAAGGGAGGGAGGGGGAGGGAGAGCAGGAAAAGGGAAGGAAAGGGAAAAGAGAGGAAGGGCGAAAATACACCTGATGGTAAAGTAGCTAAACAGACTGGTGTACAGGGATGGGAGGTATGCAAAGCATCTCTATTTACCTAATCTTAAGTAATTCACAGAGCCTTGTACAGATGGTGTGTGTTGGGGAGGAAGAGTATAAATCTAAAAAAAAAAAATTTATGAAGAATTCTCAGCCAGGTGATTGTATCCAACTGAGCAGAATGTATACGGTAGAATACTAAGTGGTACCAGCCATTTGAGACCAGTATAACTGAGAGTACAAGTGATCACCTAGGGCAGTGATGGTGAATCTTTTGGAACTTTCAGTAATACAAAGAGTCCACTGCAGCATGTGTACCCTGGGTTCTCCCCTGCTGCCCTAGGAATTGATATAAATCTTGGGGGCTCTGAAGATGTTGTATCACACGAGTCATGAATTAGAATTTTGAGCCAATTTTCTCTAGAGTTTAAATGGCACTCCCATGTGAGATAAATTATTTTAAGCTTGTTTTCATGTTAGCCTCCCAATATGTGCATGAAGAAAATGGGTAAATGTTTATTGGAGCTTTAGATGCATGCATGCTTTATAATAGAGGAAAACAAATTTATAAAGCATGCAGAAGATTATTGGTTCAACCAGAGCCAGATCATACATTTCTCATGGGCTCCTTCAGTTAGAAAGGAAAAGGTGTGATCAGTAGGGCGAGACACTGGGTGGTGATGAGTTCAGCACATAATTGAGTGGGCCTGGCAAAAAGTCTTCCCTGATTAATTATGTCAGCTCTGAGCTCTGGATGTTGGGGCATCAGCTCATGTAGGGTGGATCTCTTGTCTCTTTAGACATGACAACTGTCTAATCCCCGAGACTGGTGGCAGCAGCATTTGGTGTGATTGATATCACAGTCCATGTGCTATTTTCACTTATTGTACCTCTGATGCCAGATGAGGTGTTTTATTCCTCCAGACATCAATTTCTCTATTCTCAAGACACGAACTGAGTTCTTAACAATTCCATTCAGTTTTGACTCTATCCACATTTAGCATAGATCCCATAGGCTGAATACTAAGTTCGACAAGAGTGCTGCCCTACTTCAATTGCAAGTCCTAGGCCACCCAAGCTTTGGACCATCTGGCTATGAATTGAAAGTCCCTACTACCTCCTCCGCAGGTTGAATAATTTACTACAATGGCTCACTGAACTTGCAAAAACTCTACTTTCATTTACGTATCTATCACAAAAGACATAACCCTAAATGGGAGAGATTTATAGGGTACTGCATGAGAGTGGGGTGGGATGCGTGTCCATGCTCTCTCTTGGTAGATGTACCTTCCAGCACCTAATGTGGTCACTATCCCAGAAGTGATCTGAACCCACTCCTTGAGGTTTTATGGAGATTTCATCACTGGAAACAGGGATCCCAGTTCCCAATCATCTCGCCAGCATATATAAGACATTTTTATCATTTCAGGAATTCCACAGGTTTTAGGAGCTGTTATGGTTTATATAAAAATGCCCCTCACATTCCCATAGGATTGTGCCTCAGTAATGAGAAAGGTTTTATACCAGAGAAGTGGGTTATCGCTGTGAAACTACCTGACCATGTGATTCAGAAACCTTTGGAAATGTTTGGCAGGAGAGTTTGGAGGTGCTGGATATAGAAGACAGAAAACTGTAAGCCAGCCTTGATAGGAAATTCCAGTTGAAGCTCACAAGAAAGAACACTGATAAAATTCAGATGGTAAAGACCAGGCTCAAGACATTTTCAGTGGTGAACAAGAACTTACTCCATTGGCAGCTGAACTCTAGGCCACGGGTGTTATGCTCTGGTGGAAAACCTGTCTACATTTTGCTCACTTCCTGAGACATCACAGGCGAGACTGGGATCAAGAGCAGTGGGTTAATTAACCCGGCAAAGCAAATTTCAGCCCAACATGAAGGCTATGGAAGGTACTATTGGCAGCTTTTAGTAAGATCTATATTGAAAACCAAACACACACAGCAGGGCTGGAGTGATTTTTTAAAGTTTTGAGTTTTACCAGAAAGAAAGCTTCTATAAAGCTAGAGCAGAGGAAAGCTTGATTTCTGAAACAAGTAACATTAAAAAGAAGCCAAGTCCTTTATGTTAGGACAAGAAGAAAGATACTTTCAGGGCATGTAAGATATCAGCAAGTCCCCATCCCTCTCCAGCTCAGTAATACAAACCTGTAAAGCTTTCATTTGAAAAGAGAACACTGGAACCCTTGCTCCAGACAGCCACCTAAGGAATTGGTCCCTCAGGATTTCTTTCTTAGTGTTCAGTTATCCATGTACTTAGAAACTGCTGTAGTCAAGTTACAAGAGGGCTTGGCTATTTCTCAAACCGGTGTCAGACCTTGGCATCAGACATGGGGTATTGGTTTTGCAGGGATGCAGAATGCAAGAGTTGTGGGGGTCAGGAAAGCTTCCATTCCGATTTTAGAAGAAGACCTGGGAGGTCAGACAATGTGTCTTTGAGAGGACAGTTGTGCGAAGTTGTCAGAACGTAACCAAAGATGCAGTGGAGAACTCAGGAAGTTGGAGAAGTCAGAAATATGGAATTTCTGGGGAGAAAAACCACAAGCACTACCACAAGCAGCGAATAGAGCTTACCCAACATAGAGGCCATGGGAGCTACAGCAGGTGATTCTTCAGAGGCAAGAGTGCTCATGCCATTAGGACTTCACATCTCACATCTCACCACAACTTGCCCCCCGTGAAAGATATGGAGCTACAGGATTTAATATTTGCCCTGCTGGCTTTGGGTGTTGCTTTGTCAAGTTAGTTTCTAGCCCCTTATTCTTCCCTTTTGGAATGAGAATGTTTACTCTGTTCCATTATATGTCAGTATTGTTTAATTTTCTTCTTTTCTTTTTACAGGGATTCACAGAAAACTGTGTGCCCTAAGTCTCAGAGGAGTCTTTGGAGTTAGTTTTCAGCAGGGGTAAACTGTTAAGACTTTGGCAACTCATAGAGATGGACTATATACATTTCACAAAGAGATGCATTTCTCTAGTCCAGGGTCCTTACACTAGTGTTGAATTCCCCTGCATCTTCTCCAGAAAGGCCAATTAGGCAGCTACTAATAGTTTCTCTCATCAACATCTCAGTCAATGCAATACCATGTTGCCATTAATGTTCTAGGGTAAATGTGGGAGTGTTTGATAGTGACAAACTTATGGGTCCCAATAAATCATGGGAGGTAACTATGCAGAAGCCAGGAGAGATGCAAAGTCTCCCAGTCTCTTTCCTTCTAGACCCAGTATGTGGGGAGTTAAGTGGTATCTGACGCTTGTTCCCTTCCACTATGTGCTGTGCTCTCCCTCGCCTACCATCCCTGTCTCCTAATATTTAGAATTTACCACACATGGAAAGTTCTGTTTTAAGCACATGGGAGATAGCAATGAATAAATCAAATACAATTCTTCTGCCTTCACTGAGTTTGCAGATCCATCAGAGGAGACACAGAACACACACTCACTGGCATCATTGAAAAGAGCTCCAGTGAAACACCCATGCAAGAGAAAGAAATAACTCTCAGATGGGGCTCAGAGAACTTCTAAAAACTGTATACCTTGTTATGATTTAGATCTAAAAAAGATGCAGGTTGGGCATATGACCTGGGATGGTTTATTTTTTATTTTTTTTAATGCCAGGAATCAAACTCATGACCTCAAGCTTGCCAATAGTTTATTCTTATTTCTACCACTTCCATCCTTTCTCTTCTTCCTGGCTATCATGACCTGAGCAATTTTCCTCTGCCATATCCTTCCATTGCATCTTTCTACTGTGTAGCCAGGCTGCCATGATGATGGACAGAGGCCCCTGAAAATATAAGTCAAATAAAAGTTTCCTCTTTTCAATTGCAGGTTATGGGTATTTTGTCCCAGCAATGTAAAGTGATTTATACATACCCTCAACTAGAGCCTTAGAACAAACTTGGAAAAAGATTACATTCCACCAAGGTCAAGTCCAGGAATAGAGAAAAGACATTAGTATCTTTCCCTTAAAAGTGGTCCAGGATATGGGGTCCAGCTTAGTGGTGTGTGTCTAGCATGCATAAGGCCCTAGATTTGGTCCCAGTATTATAGATAGATATGGGGGGGGAGGGGGAAGAGAGAGAGAGAGAGAGAGAGAGATTGAGATTCACAGCCTGTGATATTCATTGCCCATAATTTCACATAGTCTCTTTTATGTGACCCAAAAGGAAGAAAACTTCCACCTGGTCCAGTATTTTTAAAAAATGATGCAGTCATGAAGAATGAGAAGACAAAAAATAATAAAGTCCAGAGCTTGCCTTGAGAATAACATTATACCAACAGGATGTATCATAAATATGAAATGGCAAAGAAAGATGTTTCAAGATTTGTCTTTTGTCCTTTTGTTAGCCAGACAGATAATGAGTTCCCATCAGGTAATTTTTTTCTCATTCAAACATGAACTACACATAACTTCCATACTTCTGTGTATAGGGAACAATAAATCACAAGTTATTGTTTCCTAGAAATGTGGGTTGTACAAGGGAGAGCCAAACAAAATCCTTTGTTTCGTGAGCTTGCAACTTTTTAATTAAATACCATTTTAAAGTCACACGTACATAAGCCAAATGTTGCTGCAGATCCATTCAGCTTCTGAGTAGTGTCTGAGCTCCTCTGCCATGCTTGCTGCTGTGGTAGAGATAGGATTCCTGCATGCATCCATGCATTTATATATCTAATTATTTCCTCTTTCATTTTCCATGTAATAGGAAATTGCCCTGTAATCTCACAACACAGGTATTAATTCCGAGGATTCTTTTTTTTAAGTCATGACCAAGAATTAAACTCATTCAGATAGACCATTAATAGATAAGAAAGGGAGAGAAGGAAGGAGAAAACAAGAGAAACAACAAATGAAGGAAAAGAGTGAAACAAAGTCACAGGGGTAGAAGGCTTCTTAAGCAATGGAGCGTGTAAACTACGGCATCTGGTCAACCCCACAGACGGCAGGCGCAGTCTGGTTAGTTCTTTACCACGTTTCCTTTCTCTTTGGCTCCTTTCTCAACTCCACTGCCCAGTCATCGTATGTGGATGAAAGCATGTGACCAACTATTCCTCCAACAATGTGGGCAGAAGGAGTGCTCGTCACATCCGGGAATGGGCCCTAGAATCTCTCACTCTGTTCCCCATGCACATTCCTGGCAAAGGACCCAGTGAAGGTCTCCTGGGTCCTGGAAGACACTGTAAACACACTATGCAGGGAACTGGGTTCTAAATGATTGTGTGAATCTCAGTGCTCCTCTCACAATGGCCTATGACACAAGCAAGGATTGTGGAACGCCAAGAAATAAGGGTTCTTTCCACAGTTACCCAGCTGTGATTTATATACACATTTTCTCCTCTGTCCACTCTTAGGGGGTGACCCTATCAGATACTTCATGAACAAATTCTCTCTTCTGTTATTCGCCAGCATCTAGGCCATGTCCCAGCAATCCTAACTTACAGGGGACCTCAAAAACCTTTGCCAAATAATTTAAATCATATTTATAAACACGTTATTTTCCATTTGCAACTTAGCCTCCCCACAATTCCTACTTCTGAAAGCTTTTGAGAATGAGTCCATGATTCAAGTCAAGCTGAGAAAAAATTGTTAACTCAGGGGGTCAGCACATTTTTCTATAAAGGTCCAGACAGCAAATATTATAAGTCTCCTAGGCTTTTATGCTCTGTCTTAGCCAGTAAGCTCTGTTGCTGGAGTGTAAAAGCAGCCACAGATGATGCACAAGCAAGTGCCCCAGCTGTGCTCCGGCAAGCAGGACTTTACAGGAATGGGCAGGAGGCCAGGTTTGACCCATGGGCCACAGTTTGCTGACCCCTGCTTTAAATCACTCTCACATTTTCACTGACTATGACTGGGGCCACGTGTAAATTCCAGCATTAATTCCAATCTCTGTGACATTGCTTTGTATTTATTTGTTTGTTTTAAACTCCTTGGCCTCTTCTGAATAGTGTGATATATGACAAACGAAGTTGTCAACAGTTTTAATCCTTCTTCCTCCCTCAGCACTGCACTGTACCTGGCATAAGATAAAATGCAATCAATTCTAGCTCCTTTCTACTTCCCTTGAACTTGCTTTGAAGGCTGGACTCGAAGTCAGACCTGAATTTAAGTCCTATTTATCAGTCTGTGACTCTGGTCAGTTTACTTTCTCTTTGTAAGCCTTGGTTTCCAAATCTGTAAATGAAGATAGTAACGTATAACTCACAGGACCTGAGGTAGAGTGGGACTGGAGGAGACAGAACCACATGGAGTAATGTATAGATTTTGTGAAATGTAAATCCCAGTACAGGGGTAAGAGACTGTTTCTATAAGCTGCCTCTCCCTTCCTGGATTTTGAATTTACTTTCTTCCCACTGGAAACATGATTTTTTTCCCCTGACAAATCCCATGGAGGTCTACTAAATCCCCATTTAGCCTAGGCCAAGAGGTAGTTGGGGTCCACAGGCCGCCTCCACCTGTGCTCTGATTGACTGCCAGAAACCTGAGCTTCCTTTACAGCCACTAACTGGATTCAGAGAAGCCAGCTCTGGCTGCCAAAAAATGTTGCCTTAAAGAGATAAAACACACTCACTGAAGATATGTGTGTAATGGGTGTTCTCAGCATGGTCTGACCAGCCAGTGACATAAGGCAGTTGGCACTGAAGCCAGGGCTATGTGAATGATCTCTGGAATTGAGGTCCTATTCTCCTCCAAAGAGTATCACCTCTAGCCATCCACAGCTAAAATTTCAGAGTAAAAAACTCAGAACTCCTTTTAGTCAAGTGTTAAAAAAACTTAAAAAAAAAAAGACTCGTGACTAGAATCTTTATCCCGTGGTTGAAACTTCACATGAAAGTTGTCGTGGGCATAAGACTCAACTCCAGCCCGAGCCCAGCCTTCCCATCCTGGGACAGCTCTACCATCTACATTCAGTGCACACTTTGCTTACTCCGAGAGAAACAAAATGCTTTAATAATGTACCAAAGCCTAAAATACTTTAAATGGCTCAGGTCAAGTACTCATTCAACATGCCTTGAATAATGCACAGCAAGAGAAGGGCTTCAACACACACTCACTGCCACTCCAAGTTCTAGACCTGGGCATTGTCCTGTATCTAACAGAGGAAGAACAGCAAAGTGTCCAACAAGGGTGCCAGAATTCCTCCATTCTAGGCTTGTGACGGCTCTTTTGTAATCTAAATTCACTTTAGTCCATTTATCCACACATTCCCCCAAGTCCTCAAACTAAAACCTTGGCAGCATTTTTGACTATGTCCTCCAATATCTCACCAGTCAACGCAGTCTATTAATGTCAGTGCCCCAGGTAAGAACTGAGCTGTTTCCCTTCAGTTCCACCACTCCAGCCGAGGCACCTTTGGCTTCAGCTATTTCTCCAGTTGCGGATCCACTGCTCTGCATTCCTGTCAGCTCACTGAGTTCTGCTTGCCATGTGACTGGAGGCTGTGGGGAAGCGGGGCCTGATGGTGGCTGGCTGATGGACGGCACAGCTGTACAGTTCAGCTTTGTGCTTCCTTCCGGACACACCTCTGCTCTCTGTTCTCTATCGCTTACTGCAATGGCAGCTGCCCCTGTCTTGCCAGCTCTTCTTGAAAAATGTCAAGACCTGGACCCACTGGGCCTTTGTGGGCGCATGTTCTGACACTTATCTCTAAATCTGCTGCCTGGGATCTCCTTAACTAAACTCTAGCTTTTCTGGTGACAACTCAAATGTCACTCCTTAGAGAGGTCTTCTTGGATTTTGCAGTCATTTGCCTTCTTCTCTACTGACCTGCTTCCCCTATCCTCTTATCTCCCTCTTTTTCTGAAGATTTGGGTTTTCTTAGGACTTTCACACACACACACACACACACACACACACACACACGCTGCCATTTTCAGAGAAGAGGTAACATCTATGAAGCATGGCTTCAGTTATTTTTAAGTATTTACCACATTTTGCAGTGTATATTGCTTGTTTTTATACCTCTTCTCTTAGTTAATGGGTTATAAACTCCATTTCAGATAGAATCAATCTTCTCTTGTCACTCAAAACTGGAAAGAAAGACAATAAAAAGCAAACTTTCCTTTAATCTGTACAATAAGAAACTTTAATCCATATTGATAGACGCCTTTTATGGCCAGATCCTCAAAACTATTTAGAAATGAACCCCTGCCATGCGCAACATTGGGCCAGATACCTGTCTTTGCATGATGGCATATTGCCCATCCTGGCTATCTTTGCCACTTGCCATCAGCTGTCTTAACCAGAACACTTTGAGGGCAGCGATCCCATTGCATTTGCTCATTTTTAAATCCACCAGCCGAATGGTGGTTGCTCCATAATCATGTGTTGAATCTGTCAAAAGACAAAGCCAGTTAGTGACCCAGGCATCTAAGTCTTGTTTATTGGGTGGCCTGAGTTGGTTCACCCTGCAGACATTTATAAGAGGACACCCAGAAAGATGAAACCATAACTCTAAACCCCTACTCATTCAATAAGCCCATAATAATTCCTAATAAAATTAGAAACAAAGGACAATTGTGAAGAGTCTTTGTCTGTCTGTCCCCCTCCTCAGAGAGCCTCCAGGAGAAGTCTCCAGAGCCTTGGATGAGGTTTGGCTCATGAAAATCCCATTGTTTGCAGTTCTATTAAAAGGGCCCAGCTCTTGTCTCAGCCCCCATGGTCTCTTTGAAAATAGCATTCAATGGAGGGTGTTCCTTAAAGAGAATCTGTGCTCTAAGGGGAAAGTTGGAGATGACCAATTCATAAGTTTATAAGGCTCTGGTCTCAGAAGTCACTATGAGTGATTTCAACAAAGTACAGGAAGACAAGGTGCTTTTAAAACAGTTCTGTCAGAGCATTTCGAAAAAGGAGCAGACTGGTAGGGAGATAACAATCTACCTGTGAAAATACTTCAGGAAACGGAAGACACATATTCTTCTGTATCACTAAAGATCCCACTATGGAATTTGCCTACCTACCTGGCAGATGAGCAGACTAAGTCTGGACTTTGCTGAGACCGATACTAGGACAGTACCTTTAGGAGAGATACCCATCAGACCAGGCTCCACAAGCCTTAAAACCCCTTCCTTCTCTTCACACTTAGAAGCTGACCCTGACTCACATAGACAATGCTGATTCCCCAAAATGGAAACTTCCTGTCAGGCTTGAAATAAATGGGTACATTCAGAGAAAAAGTCAGTTAAGATCACCATCACGGTGAGAATTAGGAAGCTTGGGTGACTTGCATGAATCCTGCTCCAGGTGACAGTTCAATATCAAAGGCCAAAATCTGATTTGACTTCCTTTGTGGTCTTGTCAAAAATACAAGGATACGGATCAAATCGCCACACTGCTAGTCTTTCTTCCCCTTGTGGGTAGAGACTTGGTTTTGGACATCCACTCTATTCTCAGCATTCAGATCAGTGCCTGCACACAGTCTGCCTCAATAAATAGTTGTTATTTACCACTTCACCTTGGCCTCACTCTCTTGGACTGAGACCACTATTCTAAGATCAGCTATTTTCGTCTTAAGCAGTAAGTAAGTAAGTAAGCCGTAAGTAAACCGCTACTTCTACCTTAAAGGAAAACATTAGGAGATGAGCCTTAATCACAACTCCATGGTGTCCCTTGATGTCTGAGGTGCATGGGACAGAGATGGAACATCATGAGTCCCCCCACACCAGGTCTAAAGGTACGAGCAGCTGAGTATACAATCCATGGACCTGAGCCCAGTGAAGTCACTACTTTGGGGGCCCAGCACTGTCATCACTGTCTTCACAGGTCCGTGCTTCTGGAATCTTGCAGTGAACTCCACACACCTGCACCATCTGGCTCACCACTGAGTGCTTTGATTACAATAGACCGGATGTAAGTTTGGCTGGACTTTAGCCCACAGACATTGTAGTGAGCTTCTCTGGGGCTCAGTCTCTTTGAAAGGGAAATGGGAGAGGATATAACTACCTCCAGTGCAGAAGATCAAAAACCCAACATGTACACAAATCCCTTAGGCATCTTACGGTCACACAGGTCCAGGCTCAGCAGGGCCAAGATAGGCCTGAATGCCTGTGCTTCCAACATGCTCCAGGTGGTGCTGGTGCTATTGGTTTGGGGGACACATTTGGAGCACAAGTGTCATAGGGGGCAATGGGATAATAACAGGAATAAAAGATTATATTAGCAGTAATAAGCATTATGAAGCAAGTTATTAATGATTATTATCAGTAAAAGCATTTTGATAAAATATGGGAAATTGCCATCAGCCAGGCTGAATGAAATTGCTTCTGCCTCAGCGTTCTTTTATGCAAGATTTGTGATTCCATCTGAAAAGCTCCTTCAGAGCTTCCCATCAGACCTCACGTAACTACAGAAGTCAGGGGCACAGTGAGAAGATATTTTATTGCCAATGTATTTATGTGTGGGTTTTGGGGGTTTTAAAATTGGCAATTAAAACCTTGTAAATTTGTATTATCAACAAAATAAATGTAGACAGGTTAGTTACTCATTGCTAATAAATTTGATCATTCATTTATAAAATGAATGTTCACCCAAGAATCACAGAGCACTCTATAAATATCGCTTCACTAAGCCACAAACCACCTCCACAAGGAAAGCATACAGCACCCCTGAGGGGTGAAACAAACTCCCAGGCCTGGGTGGTGGGAAGCAGGGCCGACTCCAAGCCCAGCCCTCAACCCTGTCGCCTTCTTAGTCAGGTTCAGCTTCTGCTGACTCTCTACAGCTTGATGTTCTTTTGGAAGTGTTTCAGATCGGCCTGCCTGGAAGCCCCATCCCCAGACACCCTCAGGAACCTGTCTGCGGAGCAGTAAAAGCTGTCTTCCTCTCACTGCTGAGCTAGAGGCCTCTCTCCCCCTTCCTCTCTTCACATCATGCAGCCGGGCTACTGTCAAAGAGTTCATTTCAGAACCTGAAGGCCACTGCTCTGTCTTGGAATGAGGAAAACAAAGCAAAATTACCAGGCCCCTGGTCTCTCAATCACATTCTCCACTTCAAGCTGTGCTCCACTGAGGAGCCTCCTCTCTTTTCCCCATGAACAAATTCGGTAAAACATTTTATCCTTGAGTCCTGGTGCCCTGGATGGAGCAGGACTTTGGAGCCTGGAGGGACCACAGACTGCACATCTCTTCTCCGGGAGTTGCTGTTACTACAGGCAATACCATCTAGTAACTGCTAGGATGTTCAGCCAGGATGCGTGAAAAGCTCCAGGCAGGGGGTGGGCCCCACTGATGGAATTTACTACTGAGAGTAGCCATGCTGCCAGTTGTCAGCTGGTCACAGAAATGGCACCAGTGTAGGGCACCAGGCCAGGTCATGAGCTTTAGGAGCCTTAGCAACAGAAGAGTATGGTGCTCCTTTGACCCTTGCACGCATGTAATCATGTATACACACAACTGCAAACCCATCTAACACACACACACACACACACCCCTATATATCTGCTGACACCCATACACACACACCCCAACACATGTACTCACATACATCTGTGCACACACATTCCGTCCACAAATGTACCTGCAAACGTGCTCACACATCCACATGTATGATTCCCCTTTTCCATTGTCATAGACACCACATACCTGTGAGCACAGCTGGCACATGCACATATGCATACATGCTGGCTGCATACTCAAGAATCCACAGAACCTAAACTTCTATCATGTTAAAAGTTAAATACCATTTTCCAATGTTTAAGTTCTTGATAATTATCTAAAATGTGAATGAACCAATGTCTTTCTCTTTCTCCCTTTTTCTGTCTTTCTAGAGAAGAAGAATCAAAATGGTTGTTCTCCCCTTGCGGGTTCCCTAAGCAGAGTGTTGGTTGCCCCGGGGGGTCACCTACCCTCCTGGACATCATATCTTACTGCTTCCTGATTTGCTGACCGGACTATATTCCAGTCTTTTTCCTTCCAGCCATCTGGTATTGCTTCTGTCCTTGCTGGTAAGAGGAAGTAAAATCTCTGCTCCCCAAAACAATCACTGAGGAGGTAAGCTTATAGCCCCAGACCCCGAGGAGGGAACTGTGTCCTTGACCCTGCCGTTTGCCAGTGCTTGCAGCGTCCACAAGTTGTTCTGCTCTACAAGGCCTCAGGGTAGGGGAAGGTTATAGCTCGCTGTGCTCTGGCTCCTACTGAATTCTTCATCACCATTGGCTTTATCTGTGCCCACCTTTTTTCAGTATCTGAAAGGACAGAGCTCATCTTTAATGAGTGAGCTGAACTGTGACCCTTATTGAAAGGTAGGACTGCGGTGACCACTCAATACATTCCATTTCTCAGAGCTGCCTTTAGCTGATCAAGCCAGAGAAGCACAAAATTTTGAGCAGAAAATTCAAAGAAGAAAGCTGACAGGACTTTAAATTTGCTAAGCGTATCTACCGAGGGAAAGGACCTATAAAACCGCTTTTTTATATAATATAATGGTTTCTGGTTCTTTCTGGGTTGGATGGCATTATCACCATTCAGAGTTTTAAGACAATGATCATCCTAACTACTGCCATGTGAAGGTTCTTTTCTAAGGGAACAAAAGTCCACTATTAAAAATACGCCACACTGAGGTGATAGGGGGAAAGGAACCCTTTTCCACTGTTGGTGGGAGTGAAAATTGGTACAACCAACATGGCAATCAGTATGGAGATTCCTCAGAAAACTAAAACTAGAGGCTCCATTTGACCCAGCTGTTCCCTTTCTTGGTAACTTTCTGAAAGAACTAAAATATCATATCATAGCTATATATGCACACCTACATTAATAGCAGCACAACTTATAATAGCTAAATCTTGGAAACAGTTTAGATGCAACAGATGAATGGATAAAGAAAATGTGGTTTTTACATACAATGGAGTATTACTATGCCACAAAGAATAGTAAACTTGAGACAATTTTCAGGTAAATGGATGCACCCTGAGACCATACCTTTAAGTGACATAAACCAAACATGTATGTTTAACATCATATTGTTGTGTGAGAAACTGAAAGCATAAATTATGACCAAATTGGATAGTAGATATTGGAAAATAGAAAGAAAACATTTAAATGAGAATAGAAATAAGGGAGGGGGAAGGGAAAAGAAAAAAGATAATAGAAGAAAAAAATAGAAACAAAACTTTTGTAAATGAAGGGAAGAAGGGTTGAAGAGAGCTGAGGGGAATGTGAAAAAAAGAAAAATCAAGATATATTATGTACAGATACAAATTCCTTATAATAAATGCAAATATTATATATATCAAAAGTGTACAAAAATTTTTAAATGCTGTGTGTCCCTTAGAGATAGGAGTTTAGCTTGTGTGTGACAATAACAAGTCAGTCATCCAGTCAAACAAAGAGAGTTTCCTTTGATCAGGTAAGTATCAAAATGGATGTTCTAGGATGCAATTGTAGTGCATGGTTAATCTTTCACGAAGTATCACTAGCATCTCTAGGCCCATTTTAAATGTAATACAAATCTTTATGGATACATTTTGCTTAAATGAATAAAGATCACCTCTCACCATTCCTTATAAAGTGTACTTATGTTCACTTTATATTTTTAACTTCGATTTCCATTACAAAATCATCCCAGAGCTATTCATTTCTGTGAGCATTTGAGAAGTATAGTTTTAAAATGCAATATGTCTTCTTTGTTTGCAAGGAATGTTGGGGAGGTCAAAATTTTCCATTCTTGCTTTTCACCTCTGGAGTTTTACTCACAGGGTCCTTTTTGGTTAAAATATCATTGCTTTGTGTGCTCAGCGTATTTCATTTTTCAGGCACATTTGAAGCTCTCACCTGTAAAGCTCAAATGTCCCATTTAGTAATCTTCCCTCTTTCCTCACTGGAAGTCACTTCTACTCTTGCATACTCATATTAAGTGTGTTAATTTTTTAAATCAAATCCAGCTTATCTTTATTTTGGGATCTCCTTGAGTCACTGGGCTCTGAGGCAGTTTCTCACATTGACTAGTCCTCCATTCATTTCTCCTCATGCTCCTGTTGTAACTTTGCAGCGCCTCTTCCTGGGTAGTTGTCTCATAAAGCTCTGGCCTGTTCCCAAGTCCTCTGATGCCTATGGAGGTTTCCCAGCATCCTGGGAGCAAAACTGGGGATGATGAAGCAACACAACGATTCTGTGAACAGCAGAAGCTTCAGAGGTGCAGCCCTGCATTCCAACCCAGCATCATTGCTTGACAGTCCATGACTTTGAGGATGGAAGTGAACCTTAGAGCCTTAGAGCTCCTGCCTGTACAATGGGAAGATTAAGAGCTGCTCCCACAGTGGGTCTGTTCACTGCAATAATGCACGCCGAGGAAGGCTCACAGATCTGGGAACAGAAACTTGCTGAGGGTTTAGTAAATAACAACTTTCCTTGATAACAAGAAACAACATCAAGGGCGACCACAGCTCATCTAGCCCCCACAGCAAATCTGTGACCATGATATGAGAGCCATCATCATTCTGTGGTGATCCCACTGGGCACTAGGGAAGAAGCAGCCCACCCAATGTCATGAGCAAGTGGAGGCTCTTAAGTGTGCCTCCAGCACGGGTGTCTGGGCTCATCTCCTGATGATAAAGTAGGTCATGAAGCTAACAGACACAACACAAAAGGGGCCATTTGTCCCACACCCCTTGTGCTGGCCTCCCAGAATTGCCCCACAGCACCAGACTCACTCTGGGTGGCTACTGTGGTTCCTCTTTTGTGTCTGAGAAAGAAGAGTGTTCCGATGGGATCCAGCTGCCAGCTTTCTGCAGCCCAGCTCATGCACTCCCCAAGCAGCTCCTGAGTCTGTGACAACAGAGCTCTGACTGGCCTTCTTGCCCCAAGCACTGTCAGGAACACGAGCAGTAAAGCCGAGGCAAAAGCCCAGCCAAAGCTTTAGGACCCCAGCTCCAGTTCTCTTTCACAAACACACACACACACATACACACACACACACACACATACACACACACACACACACAGTACACAAATATATTCCCTCTACAAAAAAATAGAAATCAAACAATCAATAAACATGCTGAATAGAATTGAAAGCTGCCCATCGCTCTCCACCTCCACCCTGAACCCACATCTCCTTCCAAGAGTAACCGTGATCAAAGGAGTGGATTCATCTCCTCCCAGGCTTTCTTGTGTGTCCTATACAGGCTTGTATGTGTGTGCATAAACACAGTTCATTTGGAAAAATGTTTGGTTTCCACACAAGTGCTATCACAATAAGTTCATTGTTCACAAAACTCTTTGCTTGCTTTATTTACTTAACGATGGTCTTAAAAATCTGTCCAAGTCTGAGCACAAATATTTTCACATTATTCTTCATTAACTACTGAAGCATTCTCTATGCTGTGACGCTACCATAATTTATTTAACCTTGTTCTTTTTATAGCTGTTTGGTTTTCCTGGGGGCATATTTTATCCCCCACCCCGTGATCCCTACTTCCTGGTATTTGTAATCCCTTCCTCTAAATGTGGACAACCTCAAGACTTCTTGTTCTAATCATTAGAAACAAAAAAAGATGATATGTCAATTCTGTGATTGGCTTGCAAAGGATCAGAACTTGCCTCTCATTGCCAGACTCTGCCTTGCTGCCTTGCAGGAAGGTCCATGAGTCACCAAACGATGCCAGCTCCAGGTGGCAAACAGAGTCTCCTCCATGGGCATCTCAGATAAATTCCCAGTCCTGGCCAGCACCCTAATAGCAGTCTGTGAGAGATGCTGAAATGGAGGACCCTAAGAAGCCGACTAGATTTTCAGTTGCAGAAACTGAGATGCTAAGTGTGTGTGGTTTAAGCTACTAAGTTTGTGGGAATTTGATGTACAACAGCAGATAACTCATAGACAGCTGCTCATTGCTTTCTGTCATAAACAATGTGGCGATTACCCCTAAATGCAAGATTAGTGCTGTATTCTGAGATCAATTACTAGGCCTCAGGTTGCTTTAAGAGTAAAGATATTTAACATAGTTCTATGATACTAAATAACCCTCCAAACTATTCAGCAAGCTACAAGCATGAAAACAGTATGAAAATTCCTAATCTATCCATGCCTTTGCCAAATGAAGTATTATGGATCATTTTCCATGCAGGAAGATCAGTGGCCACTTTACTGTGATTGTATTTTCCTAATCACTAGGAATAGTGTTTTTTTAATAAACTCATTGACTTCTTTTTCTTCTTACAGCTTGCCTGTTGATATTCTTTGTGCTAATTCTATTTCAAACTGACAACGAGAATGACGGATGAGTCTTACTTCTGCCATCTGCCTCTTTGGTTACACTAATGTTAATCACTCTGTTACCCTAATTCTTCACTGTACAGTTACTACTTTTCCCCTGTAACTAATAAACAATTTATGTGATATCATTCAAATACCTTGGTCCTCATTAAAACAGTTACCTAGATTTAGCATCCTCTGGTGAGTCCTACTCAAATAAAACCTCATCATTCTGGAAGCAAGATTATGATTTTTCTAACTCCAGCACTGTCTTCACATTTACCAGTCCAAATTCAGCCTCCTTTTGTAGATAAAAATCTCCTCTTTTCCCTCATTTATTATGTGTATGGACTCACAGGTTCCTGATTTTCTCAATGGCTTACATTCATTATTCAGTAGTTTACAGTTTATTACTACCCTTAATTATATTGGTCCCCACATATTCTGATATTTGGCCAGTGGAAGCCTTATCCAGGATAGCTATTACTTCCTTGTAACATACCCACATTTTCCCTTCTTTCCCCTCCCTCTTCTTTTCTCTGGCCACTCTTTATTTTCTAGCACAACAAAAAGCTCCAAAACCACCCTGTGCCCACCTTCCCATTTGTCTGAGAAGTCTTTTCAGCAGACAAAGGGATTAGAGACCCAATGCTGGGCAGCAGTGTGCTCAGCAAAGCAACCCCATTGTATGACACCATGAACTCTTAAAACCACCACCACCACCACCATCTGAGCATTTCCTTTCCCACTTCCAACCCTTATCTGGCTTTCTTTTAAGTGATTTCCTCTTCCAAAATCTGCTCTCCCCGATCATTCCTATGGTTCTGAAAAACTGTGGTGGGATATTCATCAGAACTTTTTTCAATTTCCTCAGGAAAAGTGTGTAGTTTCTCCTTTTTTCTCATAGACAGTTAAAATGCTTGCTCAGCAAACAACAGGGTCTCACAAAGGTTGCTATTGTCACCAGTGGTGTGTCCTTAGAAGAGTTAATCAACTTCTCTCTGTTCACTGATTTGCCATTTGTAAAATGCCTCATTTGCACCCCATGAAAATTTGTTAGTGGAACCCCAAAAGCTCTCTCCAGATCTTTGCCCTTCTGGACATTTCTACTGCCAGCACTCTCTAGTACCTCCCCCTGGAAAACTGCCCAATCTCCCAAACTCTGTCTATGTGACTATTACAACACATTCTCTACAGTGCATCTGAAGTTGTCTCACAGAATGTCAATCAGGGATGGCCATGCCAGCTGCCACACATTCAGAAGCTCAGCACAGTGAGGTCAATCTCCCTCCTTCCCATGACTGGTAAGAAGGACTTCCTACCACTCCTTCGCTGCTGACCTGCTATCAGTAGGCTTTTCTAATACTCTACCCACCAGCTTCCTGCTGGAATAGCTGCCTTCACATCATCTGTCACATGATTACACCCTCTGAAGCTTCCACCAACTTCCCTAGTGAGCTCGAATCCTCCTCAGCACACTCCTCTAGCTCTGGGTAATTTTATTTCTTTTTGTGTTTTGGTAGCACTTACCATAGTTATAGCATCTCGTTGGTAGCTTGTGATAGCTTTGATGAATATCTAGTTTCCCTAACTAGAATCTTTATGGCATTCTTTTATTAGTATAATTTTGTATTTCATAATGATTATGTTGATTGTGGGGCACAGGTACGTATACACAACATGTCTTAATTCCTTGTTTCATCCTCTTTCCCTCCCTTCCTTTCCTCCTTCCTTACTTTATCGCGTATTTGAAATTTATCTTGTTACTTCTTATCTTTTATTTTATTGTTTATTTGTATTTCTCATATAAGAGAGACCATGTGATACTTAATCTTGTGTGTCTGATTTATTTAACATTATGGCCTCAATGTGCCTTCAGAACAAGTGAAATTTCTAGTTTTAGATTTGAGGAATCTCCATACTGTTTTTCATGGTGATTGTACTAGTTTACATTCCCACCCACAGTGATGAAGGCTTCCTTTTGTTATTATTTGATTTCCTGACAATCGGCATTCTTTCCAGAGTAAAAGGACATCTCTCAATATTGTTTTAATTTGCACTTATCTAATGGTTGGTGATGTTGAACATTTTTTCATGTATTTATTCACCCTTTTGTACTTTCTCCTCTCAGAAGTGTCTATTCATTTCCATTACTCATCTTTTGACTGGATCTTTTATTTGGGGGGGGTCTAATTTTTTTAAGTTCTGTGGATATTCTAGATTTCAGTCTAAGGAATAGCTGGAAAAATATTTTTTCCAATTCTGTAGGTTTGTCTCTTCACTCTCAATTGTTAAGCTTTGCTGTGAAGAGGCTGTTTAACTTGATGTGATGCCAGACTTTTTACCACTGCAGAAATGTCTGGAAAGGAGAGATGGAATCATATGCCTATTGTTTTTATGGCACTTGGTACAGTGTCACCTATGCTTAGTAGTTCAATAAGGAGGGGTGAATTCACAAGTGATTAAGTGGACGGAGTTTTAAAAATCCTATATGCTTCTTTTTCCTCATCTGGACAAAGGAGAAAAATACATTTACCTAATTCAAGGGTTAGTTATGAGGACTGCTATTTAGAAAGTGCTTGGAACAGCATCTAGGAAATTATAACTTCTCTTTAAAGAGGTATGCAAGTGTGTAACCCACCTGGAAATGAGGAAGACAGGTTATCAGGGTATTCTCAGAAGAGTTTACAGGGATCATTTCTTTCCCTACACATGTAAGCATCCTTTGTCTCTGTTTTAATTTTTATTTTAAGAGAATAAAACCAAGCAAAACAAAACAGAATAAAACCAATCAAAGCAGTGTGACATAGGACTTTAAAACAAGATAATAGGAAATCAACAATGGCCACCATAATGCTTCTTGTTGTCTTCAAAATAGCTGCCCATACCCGCAGACATAGTAAAAATCAAACAGAACAAAATAGAACCAATAAAAACAAAACAATGAATGCAATGAAGGACTTCAAACCAAGGCAATAGTAATTCTAAAATGGTTACCATAGTATATCTTGTTATCTTTCAAATAGCTACCCGTGTCATGGGATATAACAAAATCAAAGACAACAAAACAGATTAAAACCCAACCCAATAAAACAATAAAAACAATTCAGGACTTTAAAATAAGATAATAGGGATTAACACTGGCTACCACCTTCAGAAGGAGATCCCCATATATGCTACATTGCATATTGTTATCCTCTGAATAACTGATCAGACTACCAGCGCTGGACCTGCAAAGTCAGTGAAACACCAAACACCACAAGCATCAAACCGCATTTCACCTCAGTAGCTATCATCATAGCCTGTGTTTCTCTGGATCAGCCAATTGCAGACATTGGGGTAGGGTGGGGGGTTCTTTCTGTCTCCTAGCCCACATGCTGAAAGGGGTTGGGACCTAGCTGTCCCCCACAGTGGCCAGCACAGGGCACCGACTCACAGGGAGGGCTTGCTTCTTGTTGACTTCTTTTTCTCTTCCCCTGCAGTCTGCAAGTGACACCTACTCACTGTCTCTGTTTTAGAAAACCCCAGAACACTTATCTGCTCGCTTTTTTTAAGTTCACATCACATTTTCCTAACCATTTCTTGCACATTTTTAAAAGCTAATCATTAAATGTGGGGCAGAATGGAATTTTTCTTAAGTTGTTCTTCATTGTTCTTTTTAAGACATTGCTACCTAATCAAATCTTAATTACAATGTGCAATAGTGAAAACAAACCAGGCCTGAAAATGCTGAATTTGGATTTTTTTTGATTGTTTATGATCATTCTTGCTGACCACATATTTCATATTTAAAGATCTCTTACCAAAAGAACTCAAAGAACTAAGACAGCCCCTTCTCAAAACCCCAATATCCATGAAAACAAAACTCTGCCAATGCTCTACCTTCTAATAAAAGTCTGACAAATACCATACTTGCCCAGTGAGTGACTGGGACATGAATAGCTTTATCACACTGGTCATTTAGCACCATGGCAACTCTAGTGGCTAAGTCTTTGCATTCAAGTGGCTTGGCTGTGAAGGCAGAGGGCTCTGTAATGAGTCAGAACGAGAGACCCCCTCAATGACTTTCCGCCTCCCAGTTCTCAAAAAATTCTCAAAGATGGCAGCTAGGATTTGATTGGGTATTCGAGTCCTAGCTGTGAAATCACTGACATTTTCCATTTCAGTTGTATGAGTGTGAATCTTGTCTAGGAAACTGAATCATACTTTCAATTCTTTACATCCCAGAACATAATCCTTTTTCTTCAAAGTTAAATCTGGCAGTGTCTTGGGTCTTTTCTGAATGTCTCATCAAAGCCAAGAAAGCTTTACTTATGGGCCAGCATTCATCATCTGTGCCTGTTTTTGACTCGGCCTGAAAAAGAAAATGATCCACTCTTCCAACTGGCTATTCTCTGGTTGCCTTAATTCATGGGAAGCCAAGAAGGAAAAATTGGTAGGTTCAGCACTGCTGGACAAGGATAAACAGAATCATATCACATTAACCGTAATTTACAGCATTTCAACACATCCCTCCTTCTGCCAAAGCTGGCAAGGATCAGCCCCCACTGGAAAAAAAAGGAAAACGGGGTAGGCCTGGGGGTACAAATAAAAAACCTGTATTTCTATTTTATAAGATGGAGTTGAAGAACGAGAGTACCATCAGCACTTTCTTGAATGTTTTGCTCATTCATGCTATAAAAATAAATATCACAAAATATTCTCTGGATATGGCCTTGTCTGTTGCTAGAACCAGTGCCAGGCTGCTTCCAAACAGGCTCACTGAGGCTTCACTCTCAAGCAGGGACATTTCTAGGCTGGCTGTTGGCCATCAGCAGTTATTGAAATTCGATTTAAAATGATGGACCTTGCATGAAAATGCCCATTTATGAGCACTGAAAAGGATGGAGAATTTCTCAGGAAGATGACAGCAATGACAACTTCTAGGGCCCAGATCAGTGTTGCCTGGAGATGATTACTCCCAAAACACACATACCCTGAGAGCTTTGTTGGAGAGTCTTCTAAAGCCTGGGACTGTTTGTATTCAGATGGAATCTCTGTAGATGAAGCTATTTTTTACTGGCTGAGAAAACAAATACAAGCAACAGACCGTTGGTGAATTTGCAGCTAAAATACCCATCATGGGGTCTGCAGCATGGATCACAATGCCAGGCTCTGATCAGAGCCCGGGGCCGAGCACCATTTCCAGCCCCAGAGTTCCTCCACATCCCAGGGAGAACATCTGGAAGTAATGTTTTCTCTGTAGATTCCCAGGGCATATTGATAACTTTTTTTCCTGCACGTGACCCACAAACTGAAACTATGCCTATGTTATAGGTACATAAATTAACAAACTCAATTGTCAATACTGTACTTTTTTTTAAAAAAAGAAACTGTCTTTTTCTCTCCTGAAATAATCTGATTATCATAGTCATGGCTGCCTTCCCAGGATCTGGCTGAGCATCCTTGAAAGCAAGAAAAGGTCTAAATGCATGTGCTTCATCAGGCAGTATCTTTCCAACAAATTCACTAGCTACTGCTTAACTTTTTAATGAGCTAGGTGGTACCTCAGACTTGAAAAGGAAATTACAGAGAGGGAGAATGCTAAGTAATTCATAACAGTCTAGTAGGCACTAACATCTTATCCCATACTTTGGGAGAAGACTAGCATTATAAAGCTTTTAAGATGGCAATTTTTTAGACACATAGTTTATTTTTAAACTATGATAACTGCCATTTTCATAGATCAACATAATTTGAAAATCAGTAACCTTTTGTGGTTAAACTGAGCATTTATAAGTAATTTACATGCACCGATGAAGTAATATTCATGTACAGTACCCAGCACCCTCAAAATGAAGAACTGGGGAAGGCCGACCCGGGGCACACACATCGAAGGCTGAATGGTCTCTCCCACATCCCAGCCATCCTCACCCTCTCCTGTGAGAACCGCGCCCCAACGGAGGACCAGCATCCGCTCCAAGGCTCCCTCCACAAGAATAACAACTTTCACTCCCTAAGGCAGTTCTTCAAAGTGGAAAACATTGCTTCAAACCATGAAGCTCACCACTTAGAAGGCTCAAGTGTAGCACTCATTTCCACTGACCCAGGAATGAAAATCTCAGTCCCTTAAAGTGGCAATTTTAAAGCAGGCTTTTGGTCCATTAGCATTAAATGCCGGCAACTGATAAAAACGAAGTTTGAGAATCATTAGCTTAATTTATCCTGACAGAGAATGCAAATCATAGTAAGGGATTTAGTTTCAACTTACTTAAGAATCAATTAATAACTACAGTAAATGTATTTCAGGAAGTGATTCTACCTCACGAGCACCCACTAAAATAATCCACACCTTGGAATAAGCAACAAAGCCAAGCCAGTTTCAAAGGAAGATGCTTTTTCACTTTAGTGAGATTAAATTAGAAAGATATATATCTGGAAAACCCTCCAACAATAGGAAGGGAACTGGAAAAATCTCCAACTGCTTAGAAATTAAGCAACCCACTTCTGTATAACCTAAGAGCTGGCGGCAATTGAAACAGAAATTAGAAAACAGATACTCAGTGAGGAAACCTAACAAAATCAAAATCATCTTTGACAAGATGAGTAAGTTGATAAACTTCTGGCAAAACTGATCAAGAAAGAAAGGCAGAGAAAATCACTGTATCCACATATAAAAGGGTCACAATGTTGCAGTTCATATAGACCCTACAGGATTATACTGGGATTTTTTTAATTTAGAGGAAAAAAGCAAAACAGCAAAAAGGGTAGAAATAATCCAGAGTTTCAAAAAAGAAAGAAAGAAAGAAAGAAAGAAAACTCACTAGTTGATATATTTTAAATAGGTTTCTACCAATGAATTCAACAACATAGATGAAATGGATGAATCCCTTGTAAAATATAACATGTCAAAACTATCACAAGAAAAAATAAGAGATCTATTAAGGAATGTGAATTTTTAATTAAAAACCTTCCTATAAAGAAAACTCCAGGCTCAGATGATTTCATGTTGAAACCTTCCAAACATTTAATAAGAAGTAATAACAATGTTATATAAACTCTTTCCAAGTTTGAAGAAAAGCCACAGTTTTTAAGTTCACTTTATAAGGTCAGCACAACCCTGGGACCAAAACATGACAAAGCCATTACAAGAAAAGAAAGCTACAGGTCAACCTCTCTCATAAACACTAGTCCTACCTCCACCACTGCCACTGCCACTGCCACTGCAGAGGAGGAGGAGGAAGACGAGGAGGATGAGGATGATGATGAGGAGGAGCAGGAGTTGTTGTTTTTTGAAAAAAAATTTAATGATGTTCTTTGCTTCCCTCTACTTTGTTCAGTTAAACTAAACTATCTGAGGCACTTTATTTTGCTATAAGAAATGTTTCAAGCCAGGCAAATTTTCAAACTGGGAATCTTGCATTGAAGAGAAAGGTATAGTTCACCCAGAGTTCAAAGAATATATTTACATCTTGAGAGCAAAATTATAATTCATTTTTTGATCAAATCTATTTTTAGTTCATTTAAATAAAATAAGAGTAAAATGACCTCAGCAAAATTTAACTACAACTCATTTACATGCCAAGTATCTACTAATATAATTGATGATAATGTTAGGGTCCTTTCTTATATTCTCAGGCCAAATTGCAAGTGAAACTATGCACACAAGCACATGCAGGACATATTTGATAATTACTGGGCACCAAACCTTGAAGATCTGTTACTTTAGTAGACAACAGACAGAAATGAGCCATTTCAACTTAGTTTTGTATAATCAACTATTATGTAAAATAGTGGCTTAACATTTTATTTCAAATAAAGATGTGCAAAGATCTCAGCATGTCACATTAGTCTCGGTCCTCCTGAAATAGTCACCTGATGGGACCCCACACCAAATATGCTAAATCATTAGCAATGTACCTAGGTAAGCAAATTGGCTGATTTTGTTAGATGGACCAAAGACTCCAATGTATTTAAGAACCAGCCTACTGCTTTTGCACAGGGTGATGATTCCCAAAAGCTGGTGCCCGAACCACAGCATGCATGTTACTAAACAACTTGTTAGAAATACAAGTTTTCTAAACTCAATGCTGATGCACCAGAAAAACAACAATTTGTGCTGTTCACATGTTCTCCAGGATGTTCTGGTATCTCCTCAACTCTAGTCACCCCTGAGAGGACTCATGAGGATTAATCTTTTGCTGTCTATTATCTGCCATCTTACTATAACATATATACCATATAATGTTCATGTATACAGTATCTTCCCCTAAGACATAGCTTTCAAAGAAGCAAAAGGAAAAAAGTACAGGGAAATTAAAGTTCACAGTAACTTACTAGGAGGTCAGAAATTGTCATTCAGTTTTGGCAGAAGTAGACATAAACTTATAGACCTAGACCTAATTTATAGACTTGTTTGCTTTAGCTCCACTTCTTTCTCCCTTGGGGATGTTTATCAGCATTTAAGGGGACGGAAGTGGGGTAGTACTGTCCATTCTCACAATGTTTGTGGGGAATCCAGGTCTGGAGCCTGGATTTGAAGTCTACCTTCACCTTACAAGGCATAGCACATTGAGCAAGTCTCTTCATCATTTTGTGACTTGATGTCCTCATAGCTGCTCCTACTTAATGGGGTTGCAAGGATTAATTGATCCGTGTGTCTACACATGACATGGTTTGTGTCAGTGACCCCCAAGACTCAAGCAATTATGTGTTTGTGGTTGATTCATTGTCTAGCGCTGGGACTGATCGTGTAAGTACTACACCCACCTAGGGGTGGAGCCAGGATAGGATGTAAAAGCAGGAAGAAGGTGTGTCCTGCCAGCTAGGGCAGCTAGGGCACGAACTGTGGCCCCGCCATGCCACCCTGCCTTGGAGCAAACTGAGTATAGACTGAACCCTCCAAGAACTGTAGGAAACAAACCTTTCCTTCCTTCATTTTGGGTGTCAGGTATTTTGTCCCAGCAATGAGTAAAAAGTAACTAAGACACCACACATACATATATGAAAATAACAACATGAATATGTTATCTATCTATCTATATATTATATAGAGCGTCTATAAAACTTTTTTGGATAGGTTTTGTACATAATTAATTCTCAAGAAGTGTTACCAATTACTATTTCTAGCTCTGATACTATTCAATTAACAAAAGTAACCATTCACAAATTTCATTTTGTCATTGTAGTCTCAGACTGAGCCCTTCTTATAGCAAGAGATAGAAAGTTGGATCAAGATTAGACAAAAAAGAGAATATTGACCAGTCTGTTTAACCAAATTGTGGAATGAATAGAAGTCACAGATTATAACAGCCCAGGATGCAGATATACCCAGGACCCTCTATCTCTCTCCTCTCTGCTTCTCTTGTACCTACTTCTTTCACTGAGACAGCATGACTAGCTTCTTTAATGAGGCAGGGAGCACTGTCACCAAATGTTTCCAGTTTTACAGCCTCAGAGAAGATGATCCAATGAAAATACTCAAAGTACGGGCAGGGTCTCGCCTGGTCCCGGCTTTCTCAGGACTCATTTCTCAACCACGGAAGGATTCTTTCCTATTCCATCACCAGTGCCAATCTACCATGAGTTTTGCTGAGGATTTATATCCCTTTAAGGTGGACCCTAAACAGCCTTCCTGAGCCATCTGGCTTGAGAGAAGTAACAAACCATTTTATTCCTTCTTCCTGTTGTTGCTGTCATTCTGGCCATTTCACAATCTAGATCTTGCTGAGCATCCCATCCTTCATAGCTTTTGTTGAGTTTGACCCCAGGCTGAAAACAGGACGTGTGTTTATTTTACCTGACAAAGTACCCATGGCTGAAAGGCTTGGAGCACTGGAGTACCGTATGCTCTCCCCCTCCAGATGGGGCTGTAATTATAATTTAACTGTCTGGGTCCAACTTAAGGTGAGGAAAAGATATATTGAGTTTGCACACATGTTACCTACCCCCACTCACATCCTTTTGGTTCTCCACATTTCACATGCAACCACCTTCCGCTGGAAGAGTGTGTGTGTGTGGGTGGGTGGGTGTGTGTGTGAGTGGGTGCATACACAGTTGTGTTACAATTCTCATTTTGCAAAGTTTATGCAAAAACCAAACACCTGGGTTCAGAGTTTCCTAAAGGAGTCATCTGAAGTAGGTACTTTATGCCAAAATGTCACAAAGATTTATGGGCTTTCATTTGTGCATTAAATTGAGGACAGGTGGGAGAATGCTCAAGCCTGAGAAAAACTGATAGCTCATTTCTCCCTTAGAAGAGAGATGGCTGTTATGACTACTGCTGGTTTAGATAAAAAATAGATACAGACCTGGTTAAAAGGGGGAAGGGTGCTCATGTTTGAAAAGTAGTATTTCAGCAAATAATTACCATTGCGATTATGTTTCTCACACATGGGAACCCTGGATGGATCCCAAGGTGAGTCCTACCCCCAGTTCACACAGCACAGTTGCCACCATGCCCAACAGCCATGAAAAAGGCACAGCCACCCCTCACATTGATAGCAAGTCTCTGAAACTGAGGCAAATGGCGGCCTCAATACATTCCACTGTAATGGCTTGCAACAGACTGAGTTACACATATGTAACCACTCATTTTTTAATTTGATTCTTGTTTCAAACACCTTTTCAGGACCCAATACATCTAAAAATTGTCATCACTTGATAGGTCGCTACTCCACGCCTGGGCTTGAAACAAGCCATTCAATGTGCTGAGTTCTCGCCTGGATTTCAAGTAAGAGTGTGAACTTGCAGTTCAGAAAGGGAATAGTATGTATGAAACCTTAGCAGGCCAGATTTTTTCACAAAGGCAAGGGAGAGCCGTGTCTGGAAAGCCTGGTGGTAGTGGCCGCTGCTTGTCCCTCCAGGTCACTGGGGGGAAAGTTTGATAAATAAAATAATTCTGTATGTTTGATCCCTTTGAGGTTCAGACTGAGATTCTGAATAAAATATTTATCAGATCAGTGACTGATTTCTGAAGCAAGAATTTCCCATTTGGAAACCAGAGCTATGTACACACTGTGAGGCAAAGAACATATAATTAGTCTCTGTTTTGTATGACTTCATTCAATTACATACCAACGAATGAAATTTGAAACTTCTTAACAATTTCTGATATTTTCTTGTATAGGCAATTTCTACAATTCTAGTGATCTATCCATCATTTAAAACACTAAAAGTAATAATCAGAGAGTAATACATGCTTTAACAGCAGCAGGGAGAACTTTCAGATAAAATACCCTGCCAAGCCCAGACATTTTTTATGCAAACTGAGCAGTTTAGCTTAAGATACCGCTGTTTTTGTGGAAGTGGTAACTGTGCCTGTTGAGGGGAGGTGGGTAAAAGAAGACAGTCTACAGGTGGGAGGAAACTGGTGCTAATAGTTCAGTAAGATATCTGCTTGACTTCTAAAGATGCAGTTTCCAAAAGAAATTGCAACACAGGAGCTGACAGAACATTTTTTCTATGCTGGAAAAGCATGATGTCTTGCACCCAGATTGGACAGTGGCACACAATAGTCTCAATAATCCTGGGAGGGCACTCTATTAGTTGCTGGCATGTTACATTTTAATTGCATTTTTGCCAAGATTTGGTTAAAATCCTACCATTTAGTGGGAATAATTCAAAGTTATTTGTTTCATTTAAAAACAAGAAATTTATTCACTATAGTCTAAGAAGCATGTCTTGACAGAGAGGCCTACCTTCAATTTGCACAATTTGTCATAACAATACTCATTTTTGGGATATTCAGCCCAAACATACAAATAATTGCTTGCCAATATTGATTGATCCATGGGCCATTTACTGTCCCTTCCTAGATACTGACAGCATGGTAAAGTCTAGTTAAAACACCCAGCTCTGTAGTCTCTACTGTCACCTTCAGAACCTCAGTGGGTACAAATGACACAACTCTAACCAGCTTACCCCTTCAGGCCCAGGCCGTGGTCACCTCACGTCACTGTCACGAAGGGGCCTGAGGCCTCAGATCTGGCCGCTGTTGGCTAGGCTAGTTCATGCAGCTTTCCCTTTCCCTTCCACACATCTCTAGGTCTCGGCCATCACCTCCCCAGGTAGAACACAAGTTAAGGTTACAATACTTCTTGCTTGGTAGGCTGATTTGGTAGGGTGCAAAATATATTTTTCCATAAGGAGATGGCCAGAATTGTTTAGGTTCCTGATTCATCTTTCTAATGCCTCGTGTCTTACCTGTGCACCCCAACATCTTCTGGAGAAAATGTGCTGTGTCTCCTATGGAAGGGATCTCTCCTTGCTATAGTGATACCAGAAATACCATGCCTTGAACCTCTGGGGTAAATAGTACTCCTATTTTCCTTATCCTTGAACCCTCCCAGAACATCAGGTAATAAAAAACAAGAAGTAATAGCACGGGCTTTGTAGCAGATACTTACACATATTGATATTTAATCAGTACCACAATGCTATCAGATGTTACTACTACATTCTCTTCACTAATGAGGACACTACAACACAGAGAAATTTTTTAGTTTGCTTATGATCATGCAGACAGTAAAGTTTTGAACCAGGGCTCAAATCCCAGCTCTGGGTCTAATATTTGACCATTTGGCTCCAATTAGCAATGAAAAAGAAAATACAGTTATAAACAATCAAACATACACATTACATTAGAGGTCTTAACCAATATTTAAATTTCTTTAAGTATGTGAATGTATAAGTAACAGGTTGGAAATGCCCCAATCCGTTGATAGGATATGAGTCTGAGAAAGGATCTGCAAGGTGTAGAGGTTGAGAGAGCTAGAGGCTGCTATAAACTTGGCACAAAGGGAAACCTTAGTGCAGGTCAATTTTTTTCCCTTTGTGCCCATCAACATAACAAGGCGACATAAAGAAAAGGTCTAGATGGAGGTCAAGAGATGGTTCCAGAGGGTATGGAGAAAAGAGATGGAAGGGAAATGCCACCTGATTCCACCCACGTATATGTGGAAAGTCCAGAAAGTCTGACTGTCCACTGGAGGCACATGATTTTGAAATTGTTCCATGTGTGTGTGTTCAAAATTTATTACCATTCTACCTGCATCAGTATCAAATTGCACAGTAAAACTTACACTATGAGAGTTTGATTCTAAAATCAAACTCTTTCCAAGAGTTTACTTTTCCCCTGAAGATCCTCCAAACTATCCATGCAGTAGAATGTAGAGATGTATCTTTATCACCAAGTGTAACACGGTGAACTCTCCCACCAACGTGGATACTTTTATTTTGTTTCTTTAGTACAACACGTGAAGAAGTAACTGGCTTGACCATAGGGGGTATGTTTTTAAAACAATAGATTTATAAGTAACAGAACATCCAGATGCTACAGTAAGGAACTAGGACAGAAAAAGGAAGCATCTCATTCCAAGGAAGTGGAAGGCTCTGAGTGGAAAGCTCAGATTGATGTGTGTGGGCACGGCTCCATTAGGATGTATGAGACAACTAGCCAAACAGTAGGGTGGTGCTTAGCCATTCCACACTGGTGTGCTGGACTGGCCAGTGAAAGCTCTAACTGGGCACGGATCAGTATACTTTGCTGTCTTGTTGTTTTAAAGTTTTGAGTGTTATTCTCAGTGGACTTATGCCCTGGAGACACACACACTGGCATCTTTATCTTTGCAGCCCAGGCATCCTGGCTGGGGCTCCTTGATCTGAGGGTGCTTTTCTTTATATGCAGAAGGCTGGCTCCAAGTGTACCTCTCCCAGCAGCCTCTGTGCTTTGCTCCAAATGGGCATGATCTTCTCTTCTGCTTCTCTTCCCTTTCCTTACACTCTGCCTTTTCCTCTAGGTGACTACAGATCTGACATCCTATTTAGGAGGTGAGATCACAGATCCTTAACAGCTCTATTTTAGAATCTTAGAGGGTCCTCTTTTCCAAAGTTAGTGTCAGTAGATGTTTCACATGAAATAAAACAACCAGTGAATGAACAAGAACATAAAATCACCTGTTCACTCATGTGGGCCAGAGAGAGCCATGAAAAACTATAATAAATTAAGTGTCAAAACATTAGTGACGGGAGCATGACATGAATTATCTTCTGAGGAACTGATGTGACCAAACCATTCTTGGTTTCGTATCCTCTTGTGTCTCCTTCCATTACCTAATTGCAACCTCCACCACTTCAAGGATAGAATAGAAAATCACTGAGCAACCAAGAAGTTAGGAAACTTAGAATGTATTCTGCAGAGACACAGTTAAGTGATGAAAGCAACCATCTATGGACTTTGTGTTCAATAGGTACAATAAAGATTTTGTACACAAGATCTCTCATTTTTCCCTACAGTCTTTTTTTTTTTTTAATGGAAATCGAACTCAGGACCTCACACTTGCCAGGCAGTTGCTTTGTGGCTCAGCTATATCCACTCCCTTACAGTCCTATGGTTTGAATGCTGCTAGTATACTCAAGGGTCTGTTGTGCTTCAAGGTTCGATCCTAGGGGTAGCACTATTAGCAGGTGATGGAACCTTTTAGAGACATGGCACGTCTGTGTAGATCACTGAAGTGTGAGGTTTTCCCCATGTAGTACTTCAAGTTACACCAAGAGACTGCTATCAAAGGAGTTGGCTTGGCCCTGCCTATATTTCTCATGGGTGTGTCCCATACATAGTGAGCCGGCCACTATGTATCCTCACCTGCCACTTTACCAGAGTCCAAACCAATAGATCTGTCCCATCTTGGGCTCTGAATCTCCAAACCTGTGAGCTCAAAGATCCTTTTTCTTTGTTTTTTTTTTTTTTTTTCTTTCTGCCTCAAGTGCAGCATTGTAAAGACACAAAGATGACTAATTTTCCTCACCCCTGCCCACTAATTCATTTTCTTACTAATTTGCAAATTTTGCAATCAACCTAATACTATCCTAGGAAGTAACTTTTTTCTAAGTACCGTCATAGGTAACCTCGGAAGGAGTGTTTCTCCTCTGCCACCTTCCTCTCTGGAAGCCAGAGGGCCAGAGCTAGACCACCTTTCTCAGATGCAGCAAAGATAGGGTAGGACTCTGCCTTGGGACCTTAACCTTGGTCTCAAAGATAAAGATCAGGCTCCAGAGTAGCGGAGGTGCTGGCCTGGCGATGGGCTTGGCTTCTTTCCTGCCCTTGTCTCCCTGGCCTTCACCCCTGCAATCCCAGCCAGCCATTCCTCCTTCTGTGGGCTCCCCAGTAGCTTCCTAATGAATTCCCCAACACTTAGATTAGCCACAATCAGCCTCTTGTGCCAGCAGCCAGCACTCCAGCCGTGAGGTGCTCCAGGCGGAAATGTTCCACACGTGCTCTGGTTCCACGCACACCAGGGTGATTTTAACCACGCAGGCGAGAGCGCAAGACTGGTGACGGATCTTGTCAGTGGTAAAAAACCACCTTCCATCAGCACAGGGCTGGGAATTCAGGGGAAACACGCTCCTGCCAGCCCAAAGTCAGCCGCCCCTCAGTGTCACCTGCCTGTTTTGTGGGGTGTTTCCTTACAGGCAGTTTAAAAGCTGACTCAGATGAAAACATTTCTGCATACATACTCATTCAAAAGCTACTTCAGTTGTTTGGTTAAAGACAAGAAGGTTTTCACATCATGCTGTCACAGATGGATCCAGTCATTAAAGATAATTAGTTTGTTTCCTTAATGAGCCATGCGGGCTCACTCCATTCTCTTGGGAAAGCTCCATTACTATCACTTAACTACCTACCAGGGAATACTGAAAATGACTCCGTTCAGTTGGGTCTAACTGGTTAAAGTAGCCAAATCAAAGCTTCGGAGTTCCAATCCAAATATATCTTTTTTGGTTCCTATACACATAATTACATATGATTTACAGTGACGCACAAAGTTTCCGGAAATAAAAACAGGAATCTGTTCAAAATTTTATCCAATCCAGAAAAAATATAACCAGGCAGAAGAAGACAAATGTCACGAACATGGGACATGTGAGTTGGAAAATGCTAAAGTAAGTCCAACTTCTGGATCTCTGAAAATCCCATGTAGGGTAGGAAAGTAAACAAGGTCTCTTTGGTTCCAGGGAGAGAAATGAAGATCTCCTTTGGCCTGAACCCTTGTCTGTCATTCCTGCAGTGGTCCAGTGGTTGGAATTACTCCCCACAGTATAAAGCTCTGCTGAGAACAAGCTGGGGTAAGGAGCTGGGTGGGGATCAAGTCACACGGGATCTCAGAGAAATGCTCAAGGTAGGTCACGCTGTGGAAGGCATGGGCCAGGTATTGGGTAGAAATACATTAACACATAAATGTCCCGGGGCCAAGGGATTTACAGCTCAGTACTGGTATCTGGGGAAGATGGGAAGGTAGGAGTAGCATGCTGGCTCATGAGGGAAGGTTAAGCAACCAAACATTAAAATGCTTATCTGAGCTGAACTTGTGAACTGCAGACATTCCCCCATCCTGGGTAATAATAGCTGTGCACAATTATCAGCTCTGAAAAACAAGCTGTCGTTAAAGGAGCCTGGGCTTTAATGGCAGTTGGGGTTGAATGAGGATTTATGAGTAACATTGGCTTCATTCAGATGACCCTAGGCTTCCTCTCTGTTATCACCTTGTCAAAAGAGATGCGCCCTCACAGACTGCCTTCCTGGGGGACCCTGCTCTAGGGCCTCACCTGCCTTTCAGTCCACTGCTTCTCTTCTTCTGTGCCTCTCAAGTGCCTGTCACTTGGCCTTTGCTTCCTCCCTAACCCATATTCTCTGCCCTCCTTAGGCTCTGGGTGCCTGCTGACCTGCTGCCTGAAACACTGACTCCCAAGTCCATTTCTTTTCTGTTAGTGCTGCACATAAAGAACACATCCCTAGAAACTCTTGAGCTGTTTTTATCTGCTTATCTTCTAGAATAGGTATTGACTAATTGTGACCTGAGAGTCAAATTTGGTGGGCCATTTACTTTTACAGTACAAAGCCTGATTAAAATACAGCTAGGTCTTTCCTATCATTTGCAGTCTGTGGCTGCCTTCACCCCACAATGGCAGAGCATTTGTGACAGAGACCCCACAGCCTATGAAATCAAAAGGACTTACTCCCTAATCTTCAAAAGCTTGCTGATCCCTATTTAATAGATTTAACGTGTCCTATAATTATTTTTCTTGACCCAATAGTATTTCCACGTGTAAGTTCAGGTGTGAAGGGATCTTGTCTGTCATATCCTAATCTGAGGTCTTTTCTCTAGTACCCAGCACATTGTTTGACACAGATATTGCACCCCAAACTAAGCCAAGTGGACAGTACTGTTCCTGTTGTCTAGAAGGAAATGAGAGTAAGAGAAAAAAATGTAATTGGGCTCAAGTGGTCTGCTCGGAAGTGGGTTGTTATTCCTTCTCCTTTCTGTCTTTCTTTCCATTCCTTGCTTCCTCCTTTCTTTCTCCTTCCTTCCTTCCCCCTCTACCAACATTTCCTCCTTTTCTTCTTCCTCTTCCCTTTGACTCTGTGCTAGCTTTATAGGCATGTGCCCCATGCTTTGCTTTGGTCTCCTTAATGGCTTTTATCCAGCTTGGTTGGTTGAATCTCTCTCTCCAGAGGAATGATTGCTCCAAGATTGTTCTTCTCACCTTACCGTGGTGTTGGCTGCACCTTGAACAGTGCCAAGTGCTTAGCAAGGGCTCCATAAATATATGGAACAAATCAGCAGATGAGTAAAGTGGACGTCAACAGCCTCTGAAGTCTGCTGCCCTGGGGCACGTTACACATGACTACTCTGTAAGGAACCAGTGTAGGTATTGCTTCTTAAAACCAGGTAGTAGCGCCCCAAGGATCCATGTTAATGGGGTGGGGCTCTGGCTCTGATAACCCTGAGTGTGAAATGAACCAGAAGCCCTTTCTGTTTGGATGGGGGAAAAAAAAACTACATTTCTCTTATGTAGCTGCAATCAATAAACATTTAGAGTTTCCTTTCCACTAAATGAAACATTTTTCCTCCTTATAGGTGAGGAAAACAGGTGAGGTGAGGGATAGTAAAGGAAAAATTTCTAATCACTAGGTGCCTCAGGCCAGGCTTAGCTCTAATAAGTTTTGGTTGTATGACTTGAGAATAAGTTATTTCCCAAGTTTCACTGTACCCATCCTGTAAATAAGACATAAAAGATCAAACTTTCTGGGTTGTTTGGAGAACACCATGGGACGATGTGTTTCAGAATTTGCAGCTTGTGGTGCACTGTAGGTCCATGTAGAGCAGCTGCTTAAGTAATAAATTCCAAAAAAGGTCAGTGCTCAAATAACTAATCTGAGATAGAACCACTTTAGAACGGCAGTTAAGGGTATGAACTCTGGAGTCCCACCACCTAAGTGCAAATCCCAGCTCCATCATTATCTAGACATCTGATCTTAGGTCAGTTATTGTTGTTGTTACTGATATTATTATTTTTAATGGTTTTACTCTTTAAACTTCCCTCGAGTCCCTGGAGCTTTCCCTTCAAATCCTAGGCATGATTTCATAGCTGGAATTGGGAAGCTACTGAGAATAAAGGAGGGGGCAGATCCATAATAAATATCTCAGGACTTTCTAGGCTCGCCTCAATCTGGAGCTGTTCTGGGTCACATTTTGCAATAACGTTTTACAGTCATTGTTAGGAGTATGGGCAAAATATATGAAAAGAACATAAATGCAGAATGATCTAGATCATCAGCAGTTACTGTGCAGTATATGTAGAGAAGTTAGCCGAGGGGCAGAGCTTGCTAGCAAAGCATCAATGCCCCAGCAATCAATGGCAGGATCCCATCTCACCTTCAAATCACAGTGGCTGTCAGAACCAGGCTGAGCCTTTTTGGGATAAGGGACATCCTGAGATGGCTATTCTTTGAAGCTCCTTTTTCTTTCCATCTGTAGATTAAGTCAAGAACAGAGACTAGACTCTCAAGGTACAGGATTAAGTCCTGAGGTGCCCTTTTGCCCAAGTTTCTACTGAGACAGGAAAGCAGTTTCCATGGTGGTAGACATTCATAAGTCTTTGAACAATCTCACCACTAAAATTTTGGGCATAATGAATTGATTTTATGAATTTTTCTTCCTTCTCCTGGAACCCATGGAAGTCCCTTTGGTTCACTGACACTCCTGGCAAGTTGTCATAAATGGGACAGACGGAAACCGTGCCTGAGTCACAGGCTTTATCAGAGTCTACACTTTCCATTTAGCCTTCCATAAGCCTTTTCTATTAATATAGTTAGTCAGCATGAGGATTATTATTTGATATTCTTGTTTCTAAAACTTCTTCCTAAGGATAAAGCAAGCAGGAATTTGCTTCCAAAGCAACTTAATATTGCTACTTTTTAATAATTGAAGGTTTTAGCGCAGTGATTCCTTCTTAAGCTTCTTTATAATCCCAGCAAAATCCATGTGTCAGAAAATGCAAGGCAGCCTCCTGCCTTCTGCCCTGTAGCTCAACTCAGAGTTGATGGGGTTTGCTAAACAGACAACCATTTCAAAACAAGAGAACAAGATGTGGGTAAACCAGGGATCCCACACAAATCCTTCTGTAGAACCAGGAAATGAGCATCTAGTTGAAAAATGTGCCTGTTTTTCTGCCTCCATTCCCCTTCCTGCCATCTCAATGTTACGTTAAGATTCTGCCCTAAGTAACTGAATAGAACTATGAACTATAATGTAGAGAAAAAGTTTCACAGGAAAGTACCAATAAAGTTTATCTCTTTAATACTAGAAACAATACCATTTGTGACACCAACCCCTATAGGCTGACAAACATGAAGAGAGATGGGAATTCTTTGGGGTGCAGGGACCCAGTAGCCCAGACATGCCTGAGCTCCCACTGCAGGCAGTCTCCGGGAGAGGCAGTGTGCATTTTTTCGATGGGGTGCTTTGCTCTTCAGGCGGTCAGAACATAGCTGTCCCTTGCCAAAAACCATTCATCAGCCTGCAGAAAAGGCTGTCAGCTTGGCCTCCAGGCCTCCAGCCAACCTGTCAGGATGGAGGCAAGCAGCCAGAGTGTCAGGGGCTGCGGCTGGTAGCCAACCAGGACTTTGATGTCTAAGGGCTGGCCAGCTAGTACGTGAGGGTGGCCATGGGCTCTGAAACCTATACCCGGCTCAGAGGTCAGAGGTTCTGAAAGCAAGATGGCCCTTAGAGAATCTTTAACAGAGATGAAGGTGGACATTTTATATTGTTAAAAAAAATTGTCCAAATTATTTAGTATTTGTTTTGATTCAAATTTCCATTACACATGCTTTTCATTATGCAACTCAATTAGTATATAAAGATTTTTTCTGTTTAAAATGTTTAAATGAACATAACTGTTCAATTTGGAAAGATTACAATGCTTTTATTTAATTAACACTGCAATAAATACATCGTCCTGTAATGAAGCCCATACTTTTAGGCCATTAACCATTCAATAAATTCATGATACGCAAGGTTCTTTATGGAAAAGGAGATATATAAAGCCATTTCAATGACTGTACGACAACTATGATGCTAAGCAGCAAATTATAGCTTTTTCTTCTTATCCATTAGACTGTACATTGATTACAAACATATGGGAGAGTAATGGACAGCATACAGTTTGATTACTATTTTGAATGCAAAGTACACTAGACATTAAAGAAAAAATCTGCAGCATGGATGCCAGGTGTCCTCTGTGGCATCTTCCCAATGAGAAGCTCCTTCACAACTTGTTAAGAATTATCATCAGTATCTGCTTTATCAGACCTGGTGTAGGCCTTCCAGAACCAAAATAGTCAATGTCCAGCAGCCAGCATCTCAGGACAACTGGTTCTACTGAAGATCACAGAATGGAAGCCACACACCCCGACATGACTCTCTGACACACCATCACGAGACAGACCACAGAGCAGTCAAAGGCACATCTGACATGGCAAAGGGTACCCAGCCTGCCTCCCATCGCCTAGTGCCCTCCCCGCAACACACAACAACCACAGATAAAATGATGCACGTCTCCATTCAGGACACCCTCTGCCTGAGTCCAACACACTCGGTTCTTTGACCACTGAGCACCTCAAAGGTAACGCACATGTAACTGGGGCTTAGGCTTCTGAGGAAGAAAGAAGTTCAGTGCCAGAATATTGGACCCTCAAGTTAGATTTGAATGTGATTTTGTCTTGAGGTACCTTATTCATGTTTATCCATGCCCTAGAAAGCAAAGCAAGATAAATGCGACCTACTATATGGAAGCTCTGATTTTCCAACCCACTGCAGAGTCCCAGGGAGTTGGCCTGAGCTCTGGGAAACAGCCCTTTGTCTAAGCAGGGTTGGTGTGAATAGACAATGGCTGTCTACCAGAAAGGCTGGACCGGAACTAATGTGGAATTCCAGTAGAAAGAAAGAGCTCAGGTGCCAGCAACAAGGGACAGAGGAGCTACAGGAAGGAGTCTGTGTGTGGATAAGAGCTCTTCAGTCACTTGGGCTGCCACACATGGAAGCTGGTGGAGGAGGAAAAATCTCTCTCCAGGGAGCTCTGGTCCCACAGTGGTGTCACCCACAGCAACCCAGAACTTTCATGCAATGCAGAAATGAAACGCTCCCAGAGAAGCCAGCAGACTTACAGCCTGGGGAAAGGTGCCAGGATACAGTAAGATTTGGAGTTTGGAGCTGATTTTCAGGCTCTGAAGGTGTTCCAGTTTGCATGCTGGCTTAGGGAACTGTGGAAACAAGGCACACACTACAGGGGATGCGGGTGGGGATACGGATGGAATGAGGAGAAGCCACTGGACACCTGGACACTGGGAAATGGTCCCTAGGCTGGAGCCACGGCAAGAGGTCTTGCCTGAGGTGAACAGGTTAGGAAGTTGTGAGGTTCACACCCCTGTGTATGTCACACAAGCCTGTGCCCTAATGAAAGTGCCATTGCTTCTGAACAGGCTCCTTGGAAGAATGAACAAGCCAACTCACATTGTGGAAAGGGCTCCGTGGGGACACAGCTGTGATAACCCTTTCAGAGACGCAGCAGAGAGACTTACAGGAACCCAGTGAACTGAGGCGCATGAGAAGGTCACTTTAGGAAGGGAAAGGCATTGGGCCACCTGGAGAATCAGAAGGGGAAGCGAGGAATGCAGGAAATGAGTGGGTTTTCAAATGGGGATGATCTCAGGCTTAGTCTCAAAGCTAAGATGAGAATTTAATTTTGTTTCCTACTTCAATCATCTTGTTAATATTGGCAGCTACGATGCCAATAGTATCAATGGCTAAAACAACGTGTTAAGTCGAAGAACTGATACCCAGTGAATATTGTGTATCAGGAACCTGGCTTGTGGTCATGGGAAGAAAATGGCTGTACCACCACCGGCCGTGCCTAGGAGTTTCTCTTCAGTGTACCCTAGAAAGCACCTAAAGTCCTTCATTAGTAACCTTTCTTTTGACCCTGGACACTTCACAGTCTACTCGACTCTCAACTGCCACCGTCATGTGCCTTCATATCATTCTTGAGCCTGATTTTCTACTTTTACTTTGAATTTATCATTATTTCCTTGTATGTGCTGATATTGCAAGGCACAAATAATTTAAAGGGAAATCATCCAGGATATAACTGGATGGATGAATGAATGGATGAATGGATGGATGGATGGATGGTTGGACAGACAGATGGATAGATAGAGGGACAGGCTGATCATTCAAGAAAAATCTAGGATTCTCCTCATAAACCTAAGCCCTTGGCCAATTCAAAACCAGTCACAACAATTCCACATTTTAATGGATTTCCTTTCTTTTTAAAATCTATTTCTGGAAGGTGTCTTCTAAGGATACACCCCTTCAGAAGCAGTGAAGGCCTTCCCTGGATGGAGGTAGAATGTCTTTGTGGGGTCTTTCCTGCACTTTCTTTTCCCCAGTAACAAACACTGCATTCTGGCATAATGTTTTTAAAGAGCATTTGTGTTTATTAGATCATTAAAATAGCAGCCCTTGGTGAAAGAGGGGATAGTCATTTTAGTGCTTATAATATAGTTGTGAAATTCCATGGAAAGACTTGCTGGAGTCTAGTAACGGAGCTGGACTAGATACACCAGAAAAAAAATACTGTATCAAGCAAGACATATATTCATTCATTCACCGACTCTTCCTGCCTCCCTTTCTCTGTCTTTCCCTTTCCTTATCACTCCATGACATCCCATCTTTCTCTACTTTCTCTCTTTACTAATTCTCTCTCCTCTCTTTCCATTTGTCTTTTTGTATTTCCTCCACTCTCCATCCTTTCCCCTTGCTTCTCTCTAGCTTTACCATAAATCTGCTGCACCTCAGAGTAAACTTCTCTCAGATCACCCAGGGTCCCCTATCTGCCTCTCAGCCCTGTATTTCCTCATACGCAGTGTCTGCAAATGGAATACACACATAACCCACATCCCAGCATGCCAACATTAATCTCCAGGGGAAATCTATCACTTCCATTCCTAGCATCTATTGCATCTTTTCTGGAAATATCATGCCAGAAGAATCATGTCTGTCTTGTTCTCCATTCACGGCTGACTGGTTAGGGTCCCTGGATCTGCACACATTAGGCCAGTAAGAGCAGTCAGTCACCAGTCTGCAGGGACTGGTTCACAGGTGGGCATGTAGACCAAGCCAGGCCGATGAAACAATCCTGGGACCGGTTCTGCTGGGCTGTATACTAGGAAGAGTCATCTACCATTGTTTGGGGTCATCTTTCCTGCCAGCTGGAGACAGATTGTGAAAGAAAGCAACTCAGTAATAAGTAAAACAGAGAGTATCTCAGATTGCTAATCATTTTACTCACTTTAAGTATCTGCTACTAGTCAAGGCTGAAGCTAAAGTATTTTTTATTCTTCTGAACTCCATAAACCAGTAATCTTCTTCTATAAATCCAGTTTATAGTTGTGTAATAGATTAGTCCATTATTGTCTTAGCCACTTTCTTTGCTGAGACACAATACCTGATGCCCACAACTTTTAAAGGAGGAAAGGTTTACTTTGGTTCATAGTTTGTAGAGGTTTCAGTCACCAATGGCTGGCTCTAAGGCAGGGTGGCATGGCAGAGAGATACAACAGAGGAGATTTGCTTCATGCAAGGCAAGCAGAAAGCAGAGAGAGGGATCAAGGAAGGGGGAGGGACACAGACTCTTCCAGGCCACACCCTCAGTGACCCACCTCCTCCAACCAGGCTTCTTCTTAGCTATAATCTCATCAGTGGGCATAACTACTGGTCAGTACCACCCCAAGATCCAATCACCTCCCCGAAAGCCTGACCTATGAGTGCATGAGGTTTTGCGGAGACCTCCAGATACAAACCATAACAATTATTATCGCTAATTTCTTTTTTATATGCCTTGTACATTTTAGTTTTTCAAACTGAACAAGCAGAATCTATTTCTCCATTCCTTCTGGCTGGCTTGCAGGCTAACTTAGCCATTAGGAATTGCTAGCAGGCACTAAAGAAGACTTGAAATGTGCTTAGGTGATACCACTTGCTCATCCTTAGACTTCTGTTGTTATCATAGGAACATCCCAGTGTGAACCTGCTAAAGAGTGAGACACACAAGGCCATGTTGTCAGTGTGGCCTTGGCCAATGGTTGCTGGCCATAGACAAATACATAAATTCAATCAATATTAGAATCACTCAGCCAAACTCAGTATAAATTTCTGATTACAAATTCAGGTAATATTATTATGCTCCATTTATGAATAAAGAACTAAATGAATGCGTATTCTTTTAAGCCATTGTATTTTAAAATGGTTTGCTAAACAGCATTACTATGCCAATAAATAACTCATAGGGTTTGTTTTTTGCAACCAAGGAAGTCTAAATAATATCCCCAAGGGATACCATAGCTGCTAATACTGCTGTCATTAAAACGTGTCATATACTTGTAATTGAAATTTATTTCTTTATACACCTCTCTCCAGAGTGGCAATGTCCAATAGAACTTTTATGGTGATGGAAATGTTCTATTTCTGCACATCCCTTGTTCTGTAACAATCCCTAGCTGCATGTGGCTACTCAATACATGCAGTATGTAATCAGGTAATGGAATTTTGAGTATCACTTGTATTAGTTAAAGTTTAAATAGCCACCTAGTTAGTGATGACCATCTTGGAATACAGACTTCTGACTCCCTTAGGACTTTTTTCCCTGCTTGGTTAGCAGGGAATGAGATGAATGAACATAGAAGTCACAAATTTTCACACAAAGTGTAACCATCACTCAGAAGCATGACCTCCCAATATTCAGGACTTCTGTTAGCCGATAAGTAAAGAAAATTCTATGAGCACACAGCAGGCACATGTAGCTGTCTAGCTACTCTCACCACATGGGTTTTCCTCAATGACAAACAGACCCTATAATGCTTCCTACTTCTGGCGGGTCCAGAAGGTCTTTGCAGGTCAAGGAACCAGCAGGAGTAAATTTATAAGAACAGCTCAAACATTAGTGGGAAATAAGACTTGCAGAGAGGAACCTGCTTGATCCTTTCCAGTGACAGGGACACTGATGCAGATGCCTCTGAGAGTGTTGGCAGTGAAAGAGCCTTCAAGATTATGGTGGGACAGAGCTGGGCAAAATGGTGCATGCCCATTATCCCCATATCCTAAGAGGCCGAGACAGGGGATCATAAATTTGAGCCCAGACTGGGAAACTTGGTGATTTAGGATACCCTCTCTTAAAATATAAAAACAACAAAAGGATCTCAAACTTCAACGTGAAAGTCCTAGGTTTAATCTCCAGTACCTACAAAAGTCCATGGGAACAGGACTGGGGTAGACAGAGCGAGGAGAGCAAGGTTCTTAAGGTGGATCTTCAGTCTCACAAGTGATCAAAGAAGCTCATAGCCAAACCCCGTGCCTATATGTGCTAGGAAAAAGAAAGAGCTATGCTTTGACACAGCTACATCCATTTTTTTTTTTTTTCTGACAAAAGATGTTACTGTGTTCTTTTAGAAAGACCTTTTCATTACGGTTGATCCTGAGGTGGGAGTTCAAAGAATTGGTTCAAAAACATTCAGTGCTCTAGATGCCCAGAAAATACTGAGCTGACTGCTTTTAGTGTAACTACTGCTGTTTGTAAGACCCCAAATCCGAGGTGGGAAGATTGCCGGTCCTGGCCTAGAGGGGCAACTTAGGACTAAGAACTTACGACTAACGATCACACTGAAAGTGCACAGCTTTTAGAAGGTAACTGAGGAGGAGGAGAAGGGTGAAAAGGAGGGGAGTGGTAATAAAAAAGAATCAAGTTATATCATGCACAGGCACAGATTTCCCACGCTGAATGTGATTATTATGTATACCTAAAATGTACTGATGAGTGAATCTTAAAAATAAATTACATATCTTTTAATTGAGAAACACAGATGCCAAAACATTCCACTCAATAATGACATTCATTTCTGATCACAGTAACAATAGTGTGCTGCTCTCTATGTAACTCACACTTTCCTTAGTGCGGCACTCTCCTCGTTTTCTAACTCTAGCATGAGAAACTGTCATTTTGTTCCATTAAAAAGTGAGGAAGTTGGGACCCAGAGATGAAAAAGCCAATAAACTTGCCCAATGCCAGTCTTCTAGCAACTGGGGGCATCAAATGGAACCCCACCTCTGGTCACCAAGGCCACTACTCCTGACTGCTGAGTCAAAGGAGTGGTGGTCCTTATCTGCCTCAAAACCTCAAAGCCAAAGGCCTCTGCAGGGCAACTCCCTAGGAAGCTTTGCTAAATTTTTTTTTAACAACCCTAACTGCACCTGAAAACAAGTAAACACTAAAAACTGAGTGCTTAAAAAAAAAAAAAAACTGCCAGGAAGTCTAGACACCTGCTTTTGTATATTTTCTGGAGGGATAAAATAGACTCATTGTATGAAATTTATTTCAAACATTTGGGGAGGTTTTTGTAAAGATGGGTTACGTTTGCAATTCAGCAATGAGACATAAATGTTTAACCCAAGGTCTTCCACCTCACCAGCCCTCCCCCATGGATGCTTTGAATAATGCAAAGTTGTTTTAAGCTTTGCAGATTTACTCGAGAAATAGAATCAGACTATTTTGAAATACTGGTCATACAGTCTGAGGGACGGGAGCATTAATACACAGAGGAAAACTCAACAAGCCACTTCCTGTCAGCTGCTTCTCAAGACTTCATGGGCTTATAGCACTTAATAAAAAAACATGAGCTGTAAATAATACATGATTGAAACTGCATTTTCCATCCTGGGAGCTAAGTCGTTGGCAACCGTTTCGTTCTTGCTGAGGAGTACATAATCCTTTCATACCTAAGGTGCTTGCTGCCTGTCTCTTCACCAAGGACCTACTGTGGGCTAGGCACTTTGTTGTTGGTTTGAGTCCCATGAAATGATGGATATTTAAATATCTTTGACCTACAAATCCAGCAGCTTCACATGGCTTATTCTGAAAAATATGTTCACGTGTTTTCTATTCTTATCCTCACTTGAATAGGTAGTTTCTTTTATTATTCTAAGTTCAATAGGATATCAGCTCCATAAGGACAGAAACTCACCCTTCATCACTTCCAAGTCCCTGAGGTCTAAAACAGGGCCTACCACGTGATGACAAACTTCAGAGCTTTCAGTAACAAACACTCTGCCTGGGGCATATGTACCGCAGATCCTCTAGCACATAGTAGTGCTCAGTAAGTATTGAATGAATCAGTGGACAGATGGCTAGATGGATAGGTGGTGGGTGGATGGATAGGTGACCCAATGGGAAACAAAGGCTTAAGGAGACCATCGAGCAGGAAAGTTGTCAAATTGGGGCTTTGCCCTCAGGTCTGCATGTCTGTGATTACCTTACAAAGCCTCCCAACCAAGTTCCCTAAAGGTTAAGGAGAGAATACACCAATCATGGTCCTCATTCTGGTCCCACAACTGTTCACCTTTCTCTGAAAGTCATACTTTGTGGACACAGCAGCAACCCACGACATCCTGTGGTAACAGCAAACCGCCTGCTTAGGCCATCACAGTCTTGGGGCAAGAGAAAATAGAAAAGGGCAGGCTTACAAAGAGTTTTAGATGTCCCAGATCCTGGAAGGCATAAAGGGAAGGAAACAGCCATCAGTTACACAGAAGGAAAAACAACACAAGCAGAGACCGAGGCGGTGGGGAGTCCAAGGCTTTACATGAAGACGTGTGGAGCTGTGTCCCCTTATCTCCACCAGGCTGCAATAGCCCATTAAGTGAGGTCCCCAAGGGTTAACCAGGAAGGTGGAGCGGGCGCAACAGAGCTGGAGAAAATAAACCTTGAGGAGGAGGAAGACAGAGAAGCAACTAGGGCTGGAATCATTTTGTTTTATGAATAGTTTATGAGGCGTATCAGGAGTCACACTAACGGGCAAGGGCTGGAATGCTTTCGAACTTTAAAGTGGAAGCCGCCCACCAGGCTGCAAGTGTGGGAGAGGTGAACAGGGAACACAGGGAGGCCCCTCTCTGCGCCGCCCAGCTATCTTGTAAAATTTGGATCTAGAGCTACACACACCAGCAGACATGTCTCACTTGAGATGCTAAAACCATCGTGCTCAGCTAAATGTCTCAGGTGATTTCTCCCACTGCCTGGAAAGGTGCACAGGATGACTGTAGGCTAAGAAGAAATCTGGAAAGGATCACAGAGCCTGTAGGTGTTCAGCAAGTGCTTTCTGTGCCCATAATTGCATGGTCACCAGGCTGCAGGGAGGAGACTCAGTCAAGAGTAGGTGGTCCTGCCAGGAGGACACACAAGGAGCCTCAGAGAGAAATCTTTATTTGTCCTAACCAGCCCAGTGCCACTCCACCCACAGTGAAAGCCACAGGCAGCCCTATAAACTGACGTCTCCGTCCAAGGCCTCCGGGTAAAACTCCTTCCTGCCTTCTCTGACCCAGGCCTCCCTCTCCAAGGGTGCACCGCAACACCTCTATGGCTGACCTTTCTTCACAGGCTGTTCCTATGCTTTCGGTCATCCTGGGAACTCATCCCAGCAGTATCCCTTGGGATCTCCAGACCAATGTACAAGATTCCCCTTAGTATCCTTTCCCAGAAAGGGCCTGTGCCCACTAGCTTCTAGATTCAAGATAGAGACTGATTCTGGGCTCAGTGTGAATTCAGAGTTCAGCCAGCACATGGATGCAAGGGACATTTCTATCAGGGGACCTGTTTGTCAACACCAGAGATGTCTCATTGCTAGATGCAGCTTTGAGCCTCCACCTTACTCTACACTGATCTTTGACCTTCCAGTCACCAGTGCTGGAAATCAAGATTTCCAAGAATTCTCCTGTCCAACTGTGTTCTTATACCTCAGCTGAAATTTAGACCAAAATGTCTTTCTCATAATTTTCCTATACTCTGAGTTGAAAGTATTTTTCTTCATTTCCATAATATTTGGAAAGGTTGTCTGAGAATGACATGTATTTCCGGGTGTCCCTGAAATTTCACCTGTTCTGTTCCAGAACACAGTGTTGTGCTGCTGCTAATAAATTTTGTGAATTTGGGAAGACACTGGAACTCTTGTAGTTCATTCTAGAATGCTGCATGCATAAACTTCCTGAAAGGAATGAATAATGGGATATTAATGAACATATCAAATACACCATTTGTCTAGTGGCTGCCACACATAGAAAGTGCCACATATAGAAGCTGGTGGAAGAGGAAGAATATCTCTCCAGGGAGCTCTGGTCCCACAGTGGTGTCACCCACAGCAACCCAGAACTTTCATGCAATGCAGAAATGAAACGCTCCCAGAGAAGCCAGCAGACTTACAGCCTGGGGAAAGGTGCCAGGATACAGTAAGATTTGGAGTTTGGAGCTGATTTTCAGGCTCTGAAGGTGTTCCAGTTTGCATCCTGGCTTAGGGAACTGTGGAAACAAGGCACACACTACAGGGGATGCGGGTGGGGATACGGATGGAATGAGGAGAAGCCACTGGACACCTGGACACTGGGAAATGGTCCCTAGGCTGGAGCCATGGCAGGTCTTGCCTGAGGTGAACAGGTTAGGAAGTTGTGAGGTTCACACCCCTGTGTATGTCGCACAAGCCTGTGCCCTAATGAAAGTGCCATTGCTTCTGAACAGGCTCCTTGGAAGAATGAACAAGCCAACCCACATTGTGGAAAGGGCTCCGTGGGGACACAGCTGTGATAACCCTTTCAGAGACGCAGCAGAGAGACTTACAGGAACCCAGTGAACTGAGGCGCATGACAAGGCCACTTTAGGAAGAGAAGGGCATGGAGGAACTCTTAGAATCTGAAGGAAAGAAGAATGCTGAAAATAGGGAGAAGTGGGTTTTCAAATTAGGAAGGTGTGGTGCTGAGAGAGAAAGGAATCACACAATCTATTCATCAGGATAATTCCAGTAACATTAAACATGACAGGCTGTGACGTTTGTTATCATTTCCTGAGCACTGCATGTTGGTTGTTGTGCTAAGGGTTTCATGTACATTATATCATTTAATGGGCATTGAAATCCTGGAAGAGGGATGTTATGATTTCAGTGATTCTTCTAGATGGAAAATTGATTTTCAGCTAATTTGAATAACTCTCCCTAGATTGTACAGCTTTACATAGTACAGAAACATCTAAACCCAGACTACTTGGCCTTGGAGATTTTGCCAGAAAGTGACCCTTTCAGTGAACAGAGATGACAGTTCCTGCAAGAGTCACTGAAGGTTTCAGACTAGATTCCCCAGGCAGAACCCTCTGTGGAGCCTGGAGATCAGCATTTCAAAACAGCTATGGGTAATTTGAAAAGATTTTATCATTTAAAAAGCTAAAGGGTTTCTGAGCAGGCCAAGTGGGCAAGAAAGAAATAATGAAAGAAAGGAGGAACAAAAGGAAGAAAGGAAGGAGGACAGGCAGACAGACAGGCACAAACATCCAAAAGAAACAAGGGAGGAGCTCTTCCCAGAGTACAGCAAGGCCTGCACTTACACAGCAGTGCTAACGGCTGTTTATCAGATGTTACTGGGATAAACAAAGATTGCTTCTCTCTGCCTCCCCTAGGGACCTGGTTGAGCACACTGAATTCGGAAGAAGACTGGAAAAAAGCTGCACAATGAAGTAGAAGAACACGGTGAATGAAGTTTCCCAGCTCCACAGAGTTTAGCCTGAGAGAGCAAGAGAAAGAAATGGAGAGAGGGCCCAGTCTAACCAAACTTTATCAAATTTCCTGAGAAACGCCGAGAGCTGGGGAGGTCACAGCGTGGACCGCATCCTCTCTGGTGTACTAGCAGCTTCCTGTCTTGGGAGGAGGGGCCCAAGCCCTGTGATTCATCCTAAAAAAGGAAGAAGCTTTTTTGCATTCCCAGGCTCCCAGGGTAAAGGGGTCTTAGCCTTGAACCTGCCTCAGTAAGTCCTGTCCAATGTTCTTTGTCCCTCCGGCTTCATCAAAGAATGGAGTCTCAAGCAGGGACCGCAAGTCCGTAGGCAGGAGGTACGGGGGTGGTGAGGAGGTGAGCTTTCATCTTCCTACACCGGGGTGCCTTTGGTCTCCCCTTCCTGTCTCTCTGCTTGACTTGGAGAGTAGGTCATGATGAAGGAAGGGCAGCCCCTGGCCAGGCCTCCTGGGCCAAAGGCTGTTAGGTTGCCTACAGGGCCACTTTGGAACCAGAAGCCAGGCCTCCAGGCTTCAGCCCTGCTGTCTCCTCCAAGACACCAGGCCAATCTTCTTTCTGAACAAGGAACAAGCAGTCCACATAGACCCTTACTTCCACCTTTGCTCACTGGGACTCTTGCTGGTCTTGTCACATTGGGAGGGAGCACCCTCACTTGAAGGAGACATTAGGCACAGCCAAAAGGGCCTGTTTATACCTAGCTGGGTAAAATATGCTGCAGGACAGAGCTGAGCCAACTAAAGCATTTCCATTACACACTGACACACAGATGCACACACACACTCTGCACAGTTGGTGCCCTGCCCTGTAGGGATTCAAATGAGTTATACTCAGGACACGTAGGCTAGACACACACTGGCTCGTGCATGAGACCGAACAATGATTGGTGGAATAAGAAAGTACAGGGTCACTCTGGGGGGAAGCCAAGCATTGGGATTGGTGGAACAATTTCTTTAATGAGTGAGCACAATTTTCAGTAGTGCCACAGCTCCCAGATAACCACACTCCAACTGTCATGTATCAACTGGGAAAAAGGCCAGATTACTATGCCAGCGTGCCTCAGCCCATAATCAGGCTCCTCTATCTGTTCTCTTACACGTGTAATGCAGAGTACCCACCAGACCATTCAGGTACAGCCTCCTCCTCATTACACAGCGAATAACACCTCCCCCAAAGACTGAAATTACCCTTAAAATAGTGTGTGCATGTGAGTATGTGTGCATGTGTGTGTGTGTGTGCATGTGTGTGAATGAGTGAAGAGAAGAAAGAGAGACAGAAACAGGCAAGGACAGGACAGACACTATGCTGACCTTTCAGAAGTGGCCCACACTCCAACAAGCAAACATACCACATGGAGATGTTCCCAAAGACAGCCTCACCTGTGGCAACCATAGAAACCAGGTAGAGTGAATCCCCCTCATGCAGCGTGCCTGCAAGATTCCCACTACATGCACTTGGTTTTATGCTCCTACTTCCAAAGGGTACTTGAACTGATATAGATGTTTTACAACTGGTCTTTATGGCAAGAGCAAAACTCAAGTTCGGGAGACACTGCTCAAACAGTAGTTGATGTAATGTCCTCCTTATCTCATCCTCCCCATCCAAGAAGACCTCAGGAAGGCCCACCGTTTCATCAGATGGTGTCAGATGAGGAAGGGACAGGGTGTGGCTGATGACACTGCATCTGTGTCATGCAGGGTGACTGAGCTTCAGAGTGAGCAAAAGTGAGAATGGCCAGAAGGAACATTACTTTTTGCTGAAGGTAAAATACTTCTTAAAAGCAAGAAAGCATCCCAGCACGGAGGCTGCAGGGGTGTGCATTCTGGGCGGGGTGGTGTGGGAGTAGAGAGACTGGAAGCCCAGCAGGAAAGCTGAAGTTTTCATCAGCAGGAATGGGGAGGACATCTTGGCATGGGAAGATACATGCCCGGTGATAAGCAGCTTCTGAGTCATTGCCATGGTTGCAGAGGAGGAAAGCATCAAAGAAAAGACTATCAAGCTAAAACATCTACTTAGGAGTGTGTGAAGATGGCTGAATGACCTGATACATTTCAGAGGGTGAAAAATAAAAACAAGCAAGTTGCCACCCAGGATCCCAAGTGATGCCTTCCATTGGGATATCAATCTGCACCAAATAAACTTTAAAAACAAGTCTCCTGTTAGTTCACACACCAAGAAAACCAACACAACTTGATCTCTATGCCATGGTCCTAGAGGAAAGAACTTCACTCTGGTTTTACATATAACTCAGCAGAGATATAATTATGCAAATTTAAAAGTCAGAAATTATCAGAAAAGGATCAAATAGTCAGACCAAACAGCACAATGAGCCTTATAATTTTAATATAAAGTACAGAGAACAGTGAACATGGGACAGGGTGGAGGTACATTTATTCCAAGAATGCTCGACACACTGTTTGATGCCGGCTTCTGTGTTGATTACTTTTTTCCCACTGCTGAGACAATATAACTGACACCCAGAAATAAGGAAGGAAGGTTTTATTTAGCTCAGAATTTGTGGAGGTCTCAATCCATACTTGGCTTAAGGCAGAGTGGCACATGGCAGAGGGCAATGCTTCATGATGACCAGAAGACAGCAAAATCAGTAAGAGCAAAAGGGGAGGAGCATATAGAGAAGACTCTTTCTGTCCCTTATATTGTGTTTTTTGAGGGTTTTTTGTCCCTTATAGTGTATGTAGGCCACACCCACCAGAGTGGGTATAACATTCACTCCCATAAAGCCAGCACTGGACCATGAATTATTCACAAATTCTAGATGCTTGCCCCCATGACTGTATGAGGCTTTGGGAGGACATCCAGATTCAAACCCTAACAGCTTCCCACAGCAGGCAAAATACATGCCAGTCCTAAAGGGTGAGTTGGCGTGATTGGCTGAGAAAATGCAGAGAGGAGTTTTGATACTTGAAGGAAGTGTTTCAGGTGGATGAAGGGGGTGATGCAGCCAAGGATGGAACTGGAGACAGAAGTGGATGAGACAGGAGCAATGGTGAGAGGTGAATATTGGCTGGCCTCTGTATGGAGAGTCTATCACCTCCCCTAAGGTCCTAAGGGGAAGAGACGGTTTTTCTAAATTCACTGGAGATAGTGCTGGAGATTGGGGCATTCCAGGTGAGCTGCATGAGTGGCTGCACACAGGAGCTGGCCAAGTTAGAGGGAAGGTGGGGTTGTCTGAAACTGTAGTCTTTACACCAGTGAAATGACAGACTTGTCAATCAGTGGTTCTGGGAAAATTGAGTATCCACAGGCACAAGACTAGAACTAGACTGATATTTCTCACTAGCTATAAAAATCAACTCAGAAAGTTTAAAGACATAAATATAAGACTGAAGATATGAAACTACCAGAAGAAAGTATAGAAGAAATGCTTCAAGGAATAGGCAAGGATATTTTTGGAAAAGATTCCAAAAACATAGGAAGCAAACAAAAGGAAAAAGAGACAAATGGTCTTACATCACACTAGAAATCTCCCACAAACATTTGAGTAAAATGACAACTTATGAAATGAGAGAAAATATTTACAAATGTTAACCCTCCAACAAGGGGTTAATGTCTGGAATGTAACAAACTTCAAAAATTCATCAAAACAAATCAATTTAAAAATAGGCAATATGTATTTGTCAGAAGACATTTAAATGGTTTGAAATAGGTTTGAAAACATATTTTTAAAATGTTCGGCATCACTAATTAACAAGAAAGTGCTAATCAAAACCCCAAAAGACATCACCTCACTCCAGTAAAAATGGCTATCAACAAAAAGATCAATCAATCAATCAGTCAATCAATAAAAGATGGTAAGGGTAAAGAGAAAAGTGAACCTTTGTATATTGTTGATGAGAATGTGAATTAATGCAGCTATTTTAGAGAACAGGGAGTATCTCCTCAAAAAATTACAAATAGACCAAAACAGAACTAATACATGATCCTAGTACTGCATATGTATCCAGAGAGGTGAAACCAATACTGTCTTAGTTATTTTTCTCTTGTTGCTGAAAGTATCCAGCACCCAAAGTTAAAGGAGGAAAGGTTTATTCAGCTCACAGTTTGTAGAGGTTTCGGTCCATAATCAAGGCTCCAAGGCAGGCTGGCAGATGGCAGAGGGGCAACAGTTTATGGTGACAGAAGATGCAAGAGCAACAAGAGAGGAAAGATCCTTTCTGTCCCTTATATTGTATGCAGCACTCAAACCCTGAGTCCCAGCTCTGGACCATGGATCAGTCACCAACTCCAGACTCACCCAGCTCCAAAGAACCCTAAGAATGCGTGAGGCTTTGGCAGGACATCTGGACTCAAGCCATAGCAAGTATGTCAAAGAGACATCTGTATGTTAAAATATCACATGGCACTCCATCATTGTTTTCCTCTTACTCATGTGAAATACACAAGAGGTGGTCTCAAAGATCGTGAGAGTAAAGAGGTGGTTACCAGAGGCTGGAAGAACAGGGAGAAAGAGAGATACTTTATATATCAATTAAAGAAAAAAATGCCCCCAAAATGATTCCAAATAAAAATACCAAATAAAATCATGGTCTCCATTACTTTTTCCAAAATGGCTCTTGAAAGATAGAAACTCCAAAGAGAAACTAACCAACCAACTGAAGGACTGTTTAGTCAATAGACTTTTCTCCGATTTTATTTTGGATAGCAATAAGGAAACAGAACAAACTGATGTTAGAGGGGAAAATTGAGTCCCTGGAAACTCGGTGTAGAAAGCAATCTGGGTAATACTATGGAAGATTTAAGCTGAATATATGTTTAACTTCTTGACTGGTTGGACCCAGAAATTATGAGGCAAGGCAGGTCTCTTCTGAGTCCCGATCAATCATATTTGGGAGGTAGCAAGAGAGAGAAACTCCGAGGTTTATGATTTGACGGTAGATTTTTTGATTCCTTCTCTCTGGTTCTCTATGGTCTTCCTGCCAGGTTACCTCAACGCATGTGCTTCCCCATTAACAAGCCCTTGATCAAGAATGAAAAATTCTGCTTCAAAGTTTGGACTCTGACATAGCTGCACTGTAATTTTAGCCTTACTCCTTCCTAACTACACAACCTTGGGTCATTTACTTCATATCCAACATGTGACATGCAACAAACCCACTTGTGAAGTGTAGACTAACATTATACCCCTGAAAAGGGACACAGATGTGGCGAAGGCTGAACGATAAAGTACACAGAATGTTTAGCATGGGGCCCAGCATAGTTACACTCAGTAAGCGATAATTTGAACTAATCTTAATGTCACTACAACTATTGCTATTGTTTGTAGTAGTGTTAACTTTAAAACCTGCAAATTTTCTTAAGGCTGAGGATACCCGTCTTGGTACATAGATACTTGGATACATGATGTCAAGAGAGCTCACAAAGCCTCTACAAAACCCTACAAAAGTCAAATAAGCAATCGACATCAGGAAAGAAAGGGGCAACCAAAGGCTGCATTATGCTTTCATTTTCCACGTGGTTGTCATGGTGCTGGTGTTGGTGTACACTGCAGGATAAAGTGTGTGAAGTGGTGAGAACACCAAACGTCCTTCACCAACCCCGGGCAACCAAACGCTGCCAGGAATGGTAAGATAACAAGAAGCCACTCGTGGAGTTGGGGAGTTGCTTCTCAAACACAGCATGAGACACTTTCCACATATTTTAGCACCTGGTCACATCTTTATGGTGCTGGGAATTCTACAGAGCATATGTGCCTTGAGACAAGAGTAAGAGAGAACTTTTATAGGCGTCAGGGTCCAGAGTGTTTATGGCATTGTCCGAATTAGAGCTGCTGGGAAACCAGTCATGAAGGAGTCCATGTAAGCATCAGGGCCTGGGAAACACATGGAGAAAAATCTGCCAGGGAAGACAGTGTGCAGGCCAGGTCTTACATGTGTAAGATCACCCACAGTTTATGTATATGGCTTCACCAAAAGATTTATGCTAGGCAGGTCCAGGATGGCATTAGTTTGCTTTCCCATTGCCGAACACAACACCCAATATCCATAATTTAAAGGAGGAGAGATTTAATTTGGATTATATTTAAAGAGGTTTCAGTCCGTGATCGACTGGGTCCAAGGCGGGAACATCATGTTGAAAGGGCATAGTAGAGAAAAGTTCTAAATATTAAAACAGAAACACTAAATCTGCTGGAAGACAAAGTAGGTAGAAATCTTGAAGACATAGGAGTAGGTAGAGAATTCATGAACAAGAATCAAAATGCACAGGAAATACTTCACATAATCAACAACCAGGATCACATCCTATTAAAGAGATTTTTGCATATCAAAAGAAATCTCCTTCATAGTGACAAGAAAACCGACAAATTGGGAAAAAAATCTTAGTGAACTGTCCCTTAGATAAAGGACTTCTGTCTAAAACATACAAAGAATTAAAAAAAAAAAATCAGACACCCGAAATACAAGGACCCAATCCAAAAATGGGCATCTGAGATGAATACACACTTCTCAGGTGAAGAAATACAAATAGCAAACAAATACATGAAAAAATGTTCAGTATCATTGGTCATTAGAGAAATGTAAATGAAAACAACACTGAGATTCCATCTCACTCCAGAAGGAATGGCCTGGATAACCAACAACAAATGCTGGACAGGCTGTCGGGAAAAGAGAGACTTCTGCATTGTTGGTGGGAGTTGTAGACGGGTACAACCACTGTGGAGATCAGTCTGGAGATTCCTCAAAAAGCTGGGATTGAAGATCCCATTTGTTCCAACTATTCCACTTCTAGGCATATTCCCAGAATAACTGAAAACTTCACACCACAGTGATATATGTGCACCCATGTTTATAGCAGCACAATTTGTAATAGCCAGGTCTTGGAAACAACCTAAGTGTCCATCAACTAAAGAATGGATTAAAAAAGTAGTAGTATTTTTATATAATGGAGTACTCCTCAGCTATAAAGAATGATCACATTGAGATATTTATAAATGGATATTATATTTATAATTGGATATTATAATGGATTTATAATGGATATTATATTTATAATTAGATATTATAAATGGATGCAACTTGAGACCATACTCACAAGTGAAATAAACTCACATGTATTAATACCATATAGCTTCCCTAGTTAAAGAAATGTAAGAGTATATAAGATACAAAATACTCAGTAAATACAGTGAAAGGATAAGAATCTGCTTAAAGGGAAAAAATAATGTCTCAGGGAAAATGAGGAAAAAGAAGAAGGAAGGCAAAAAATATCTAAAATTATATAAACACACTTAAGATAGCTACGATGATTGTGCTACAAATTCTATAAGTTCTTGGAACAAAATAGTTAACATTCATAGGATTGGAACAATTGTGCATATTATTGTATGGTGATCCGAGGAACTTTTAAGGACTTTATGTAAAATAACAACCCTAGTTCTGCTCCTACCACCGTGTTTGGAAGGCCTATACTGTCAGTGTTCTGGGCTCTTTGCTATTGTTGTTTATATGTCATTTTCATTTTGTGTTTTTCTAGGAATTTGTTTCATTTTGTTTTTCCCTGTAATACAGAAAGAATAGGTATACATGTAGAGACTCATGCATGCAAAGAACTTCTAAACAGTTTATGAGAATCGATTATATAATGCATGATGAAATGAACAGCTACTTTGAAGAAAAAGAGACACTCAGGTACCCAGTGCTGATTCTGTAGCATCATAATGTGAAAACCAGCAATACTATTATTCTTTGTTCAGAGTGATTTTAGTCTGTTTTGTTTTGTTTAATTTCAACATACATTAAGGTATGGACAGCTATTTTGAAGAGAAGGAGAGACACTATGACAGTCATTGCTAACTTCCCTGATATAGGGGAGTGGACATTGTCCAATCCACTAAGAACCACAGTAGAACCAAGAAGCAGAAAAAAGAACACTCTACTTTCTCCCTCTTCTGCCCTCAGACATCAGTGATTCTGATTCTCAGGCCACTGGACTTGGGTGTCAGACTGTGGACTGAATTATATTACTGTGTTAACTTGGTCTTAAGCTTGCAGAGGCAGGTTAAGAGACTTGGCTTCCACAAGTACTGGAGCCATTTCTCTCTCTCTCTCTCTCTCTCTCTCTCTCTCTCTCTCTCTCTCTGTCACACACACACACACACACACACACACACACACACACACACACACAAATAATTACTTGCTTTTTAGTCAGGATGACTATAAATTACCCTGCAGTAAGGGAAAAAACCACCAAAACCCTAGTGGTTTAGGCACCCATTAGAAGTTGTGACAATTTGTCACCCAGTCCTCCAAAGAGATAAGACCAGTTTACAACACTAAGAGCTCTGTGAGAAGACTGTCCTTTTCCCCTTTGACCTTGTGCGTCAGGGAAGAGCAGCACAAGAGCTGGTAAGTAGGAAGTGTGGTTGGCAGAGTCATTTGGCTGGCACCCTTTCCTCTGAGCGCTGGGTCTTGTGCCCACCCAGGCAGTGTTTTTAGAGAAAGCCCCTTCACAAAACAATAAACTTCCACTAATTGCATCATGTCATGTTGGTTACAGACCTGTAGATTCAAGTCGGATGATCCCCACATGGACTGGCCTACTGGCAGAGGAAGGTTCCCCAACTCCACCCTTCACATCATGAAAACAAGTACTCCATACAGTCAGCAAGGCTTTTATTTCCATAACTCTGTCATTGCACTGTGCAAAACTAAGGGGAGAAGATGAAGAAGAGGATGACAAAAAGAACATTCTTCAGAAATTGCCTCCTTTTGTTCTGAAGTTTTAATTACCACAGATGACTTTCATCTCCAAGGAAACTGCCTCAGTTCCGAGAACAGATGCTCCAGCCTCATTTGACCTACACATGGCCATGGGATAAAACACAAATGCAGGACCGAAGCTACTGAAGAGCCATAAGGAAATCATTCCACCAGCAGATAGCATCTGTACACATAAGTGCTTAGGATGCCCTTGCCACGGTGACATTTTCCAGGAATCGGACAAACACAGCCTGTGTCATCCAGCACTGAGGACAGCTGATGGCCCTCACTGTGTTTCTTCCATCACTGCTAAAACTGCCCACTATAGGGCCAGCGGGGTCCCACCACCCACCAGTTTCTTCTGCTGTCCCTCAGGGTAGCCTCTAAGTACCCTGAGTCACTGTGTCTGGGCTGGAACCCTAATGCACCCCTAGCAAAGGAGACGAACCCAGAGACAACAGAGCATTCTCACCTCGGGCACTCTGCTTCATAGGGTCTCAGCGAGTTCTCTCTGAGTCACACACTGAGCAATGTGGATAACAGTCACTCTCCAGCTGAGACGTTGTGCAGATGAACTGAGGTTTTGATGTTAAGCTCGCACACCATAAGGCAACACAGAAGTGTCTGTGCCAGCAGGGCACAGAGCAACTTAATTACCACCACGTCCTCCTTTCTCTGTCCACTCTTTCCCCTCGGCCCATCCCTGTTGCCTGAGTAAAACTGATGTGCTTGGCTCAGACTTGCTGACCTTTTTACATCCCAAATACCACAATGCTTCCCAGTGAAAATATGTTGGCCATCAATGCATTTGATCAGTTTGATTTCATAGGCCTATCTGGCACAATGGCTAATTTTGGCATCTGTCGGACTTATCTTGGTGTTCTGGATCCAAAACTTACCTGATGTGTAACCTTGAAGTTACTAAAACTCTCCAGCCCAGCTATACTTTCCTCAGCTCTAGAACAGTAATTATGAGACTTACTCCACCAGGAATTGTTTTAAAAATTGAGTTTGCATAAAATGTCTTCTCTGAGAAACTCGTTTAAAATGAAGAATTTTTTTTGAACTCTCCACATTTGGCAGGTGCTACAGTAGGGGCTAGAAAATCATGGTTATAACCAATTCTCCATGGGACTCACCTCTCATATTTTGACATTTCTGCTTGTGGCGATAGAACTATATCCTTTCTGTCAAGGAATTAGTCTAGTTACTAGTGCCTAGTGGGTATCCACATCAAAGCACGACTGGGCCAATCAAGACGTGTTTAGAATCCGTACCATGCTGGACATTTTGGAGGACGCAGCCCTGCCAGGAAGTCTAGGAAGACAGGCAGACACTGAGTAAGTTTTCTAAGAAGCATGAAGCACAGGGGTTCTGGATCACTGTGAAAGCGGTTCAAGCATTACTGCCTCCACTCCCTCAAGTCCCAGCACCTCTCACTTCTGCCCTCCGAAGCCCCTGAACTACCCAGGCAGTGGTAAGGTGGAGTGGGCACCCTTGTCGGGGAAAGCCCATGTCAGAAGTTTCACTCCTTTTGTGAGCCACCTGACTTCACACGGTAACTCTCAGTGGCCCATGTTGGATGCATTTGTGCCACAGAAGTCCACGAATGCCACAGATCAAGGCCTTGTCCTGAACTCCAGAGCCCACTGTGAAACATTCACGAGCTTACAGAGCACACAGACTATCTGACACCCTGTCCTGCTGTCTGCCTCCTTCCCCCAGTCCTTGGACTAGCCTGACCCCTACTCCACGCTCCCAGTCCAACTGACTGTCTCAGAACCACCCAGATGAAATCTCATGCCATGTTTAGATTGTTTCCCTGGGAGAGTGGTTGAATGCCAGGTCATCAATCCCACTGGCAAAGGCTCTGGGCCTCTAATGAATTCCACCTGCTAGGCACACCCTCTCGGTGGAGGAGGAGGGAGTTTCCCCTCCAGCAACAATGACATCTGATGGGGTTTTTTTCAGTGTTCCTCTCAAGGTCCACTCCCTACCCATTCTACCACGAGGCTGCTCACTGGGGTGGAAAAGGCCATTTCTCAGAGTTCCTTCTCTGGGACTGGGGTGGGGTTTGTAGGTGACATCACCATGCAGGTATCTCTCTGTGCTGCCCTGGGAAGGGAGTGCATCCAGGCTTCCTAGGCCCTCGCAGGAGGTCTCCTGATCAGATCGCTGCTTGGCTACATTATGGGAAATTCTTTCCCCTTGTACAGAACATTCTCTCCTCCACAGATTCCTTCTGATAGAGATGCAAAAGGAGAAATGCCAGCCCATAGAATTTAAACAGAAGGGCCTTAGACAATTTATCTCACACTTCAGCGACTTTGCAGTTTATATTTGTAAACCTCACTTATTTACTTGTCCTGTTTTTGTTACAGTAAACTCATTTGGAGTCACCACATAAAAGGGTTTTGTTTACATGGCCTCTGCTTTCAGTTTAGATTCCTGGTTGAGACTATTTAAAATGAGCCCGGTTTTATTCTCTCAAAGAATAAGAAAACTCTGAATAAAGTTCTGAGCCTTCCAGACATGAATAACAGGCCCACGATTTTGTACAAAAAGTGCAGAGCATGGCGAGGGAAGGTTGGGGAGGTAAAAAAGGAATTTGTGAGAGACCCAGATTTGGAACCCCTATGAATCATGTTTCTCTGGGCATTGGAGCTTAGGGCTTGGGGCTTGCCAAAACTTTCTGGCCTGGAAACCTGAGAGGGTTCCCTCAGGATGCAGCTGAGAAGCTGTACTTCATGTTGACTCCATGAGGCTTGAAGGAAGGTTTCCAGGGTCCACGTCTATCCAGTTATGCTCCATGAGTGACCCCAGGCATGCCACTTCCCACATGCACTTGTGGGACACCTTTGAATCTACCTGACAAACATGACAAGGTCTCTATACCTTCAAAGAATTCAAAAGAAGGCTGACTTGCCATTGCTTACCCCTACTGTGTGTGTGTGTGTGATATCTTTCTGCATAATTAGGGGAAGAAATCCCTGCCATGGAAATCTCCCTCTGACATGAGTGGGCAACTGGAAAGAACATGTTCATTTTTCTCCTCTTTCTGAGGCTTCCTTCATTGACAAGCCACCTCTTCTCTAGCAAAAGAGTTAAGCAGAAGAAGAATCCTAAGATCTTATGGACGGTCCTTTCTTCAAGATTCAAGACTCTCCCTGTGTATCCTGTGGGTCATCTGCTCCCATTTGCCTTTCCTTCCACATGGCCAGGGAGAGCTCATGGGTGAATTCTGCGCTTGAGAAAGGCACTGTCCTAGAAACAGCCCTAGAGCAAATGAGAAAGAACAAAGATGACAACTAAAAAGGCATCCTCAAAGGATGATGAACTATTCCTTGAAATATTACACATCAGTTAAAAAAATTAATGTACCTGCAAATTCAGAAAGGGCAAAGTCTCTGGGTCACATCATTCAACTAAAAAGCATATATGCAATCCATTATCATTTTTGCTTTTAAAATAGCCCCAGTTACAAGTGAATTTGGCTGAATGGAAGGAAAAGCAATTGCAAATGTTTGACACTGTGTGATTCCATGTATATGCTATTATGAAGATGGTAAAATTGTAGAGCTAGAGAACAGATTAGTGGTAATCCAAGTTTAGTGAAGAGTGGTAATAGAGGGGTGGGGGAGGATATATGTGACTACAGAGGTCTGGGTAATGGAATAATTGGAATAATTTGTTGATGGAATAATTAATTGCATATCCTCATTGGGGTGATGGTTACACAACTGATGAAATACAGAACTACATACACACATTTTCCCACTGTACTTTCCTGGTTTTGACCTCTAAGAATAACTGAAGAATGTAGGAATCCTATTGTATCATTCTTGTAACTCCTTTTGAATATGTGGTCATTTCAGAATACAAACTAAAAGTCTCAAAACATTATCACGTATTTAAATGGATATTTCATATAGAAAACATACTAAAAAGTAAAAAGATACCCACCATGCCAATTTCTGTGTTGACTATACCATAAGAGGAATATTTGGGGCTAGGGGCACATCAGAGAATACTTAGTCTTATCTGTAATGTTGGGATATTCTTTCCAACAGAATGTATTTGTGTATTTTTGTGTGTGTAGTTTAAAAAGCATTATAAACTTTGTAGAGCCAGCCAGAATCAACAAGTAGGGACTTGAACATTTACTGTGTGCCAAACGCTGGGGTTGGAGTAGTAAGCTGCCAGCAATAGGCCCTGTCCTCATGAAGGAATAGCCCAGCTATGCAAACAGCCATCCCACAGATGGCCAGCACCTGACTGCCGCCAGGACCAAGAAGCATCGCGAGCTAGGACACATGGAGCGGAGCGGGACCCTAGGCTTCCTTTCTGCAGCCTCCACAGCCACCCTGTGCCCGTGCCTGTGCCCGTGCCCGTGCCCGGTAGCTAGTTCTTCCTCCCTCCCTCACTCAGCAAGCATTTGCAAAGCTCCGCGGGACCACCCTGGGGAGACTGAGATGGATAAACAAATTTTCTGCCCCGGTTAACAAAAAGCACATCCAAGAGACTGACCAACAATGTCTAGGCGATGGTTTGCCTTCAGTGAAGTCTCGAAAACCCGAAAGGAAAGCAGGCTGACCCCCTGGGACCAGGAAAACTAAAGAGAGCAAGGCAGTCCTATGCTGGAGCCTGGTAGAAAGAACTCACAAAAGCCAATTGTTCACTTTTCTACAATTGTGTGAACCAAGCTTTTAAATATAGTCATTACTAAAACATAAATTACATATACTTACACTTAAATAGCTTAAATACAAAGACAATACTCAAGAGCCATTACTTCTAAATGATTTTGCTACATGTTATTAATAGCAATACTCCTGTGATCAGTGACACCTTCAGTCCCCATGCATTAGAGAATTAGAGACACCACTGTGCCCTGTTGCTGTGCACCTCTGCCCAGCTCATGGTAATGCCATATTGGTGACATGGAATTGACAAATAAGTCATGGTAGGAATATTTCTGCAGCAGAAATAAGAAAATGCCCCAACTCAGAGCAACCCCAAGCAAAGATGGTTGTTAAATATTTAATAGCACATACTGCATCAAGCTCAGTGGTTTAAAACAGTAGGCTTCAGTGAGCTGGGCTTGGGTGTGAATCCTGCCGGCTGCTTCTCCCACTCCACGTGGGAGACTCTTGTTATTTTCACGTATAAGATGAAGTATAGGGACCACCTTATAGAGACATCAGGTGGAATTAAGAAAAGGAATGTGGGGGCTGGAGATTTAGCTCAGTGGCATAAGCGCCTGCCTTGCAAGCAGGCAGTCGTGAGTTCGATCCCTAATACCAATAAAAAATTAAAAAAAAAAAAAAAGCAAAGAAAAGGAATGTGACACGTATAACACAACTTTAGAGTTAGTAGGTGTTAAATAGTAATAAAAATCATCAGCATTTTGCCTAATCGCAACAATTCTAAAGGTTGATACTAATATTCCTGCTCTACAAAGGAGAAAGCTCAACATTAGGAAGGTTGTAAGATTGGCTTGATTTGTGATAGAGCTAAGATTAGAACACAGGGTCCCTTATATTATAAATCCATGCATCATCTTATCTTCCACACTCACTGCCCCAAGAACACACAAATATAAAGACACATATTCTTGCCTCAAGTATACACAACATACATTCACACACATAGGGACCATTAAAACACTCAAAGAGCAACAAGTTTACTTGTATTTTCCAATGCAAGTATATATAATTCCAATTTTCCAAGTATATACTTGTACTAATTGAGCAATTACTAGATTCCAGGCAGTTTTCAGTTCTTCATGATGTTTTCTTGATTTTCCCACTACTATATTTTTTTATTAGCCTATTGGGCTTTAGCTTGCACAACAATAATTTCAGCCCTAATTTTAGAAAAATACTGAAAATAGCCAAGGGAATTGCTAATAAAGCAAAAGGTCTTGAGCATGCATACACTGATTCCCATGATCCCTGCCCAACTGACCACAGTGGCAGTCAGTGGTTAAAGGAGGGGTAAACCTGCAGGACCTTGAGGACAGGACTTCCGACTGCAGCAAACAAGGTGCCAAGAGACTGAGCACAGGAGGTTCCAGAGTGAAGGGGCCATGGGGTGCACAACACGAATAGTCACAGTAAGACACAGAGAGGGTTCTAAAGGTTTGTAAGGGGACAGCTCATGTTATAGAAGGGAAGCATAGAGAATAGAAAAAAAAAGCCTTTATTTTTAACAAAACTAGGAAATAAAACTAGGGAAAAAGAAGTCTTAGACACTCTCTGAGCCCCGATTTCCTCATTAGTAAGCTGGTGATGAAGGGACAGATCACGGGGAGTGCTCCACCATTCAGCTAAAGAGGACTTTTCCAATTACTAAGAGAAACCCACATCCTCTGGAGATGTGGCTCCTTTGATAGGGCTCCAGGACTCTAGTACAACCTAAAACGACTCAGAAATCTCCTACTTAAGCAATTGGAAGGTTGATCTCCAAAAGTTTCAATATCAGCCTCCCACAGCAAGTACCAGATCTTGCCTGGGCCCAGGTGGAGAATCCTCTGTGCAGTCCTGCAGCTTTCTCAGATAGGTCCACCACATACATCCTTCGGGGGAGGCCACTTCTCACTGTTCCTCACCAGTCAGGGCTCAAGGTTTCCCATCACCACCAAGACACCCCGGCCTCCCCATGACCTCCACATTGCTTGTAAGTCCATTCCTGCGTTCAGCATTGTCAATATGTTTTTGCCTAAAATGAGACAGACACCCAAACAGATGGGCCACTGCCAGCCTTTTCCTCTCCCATTCCTCTTCCACACTTAACACCACTTTATATCCCAAAGCATAGATTCTATCTGTCTACGCTCTCTAGCTTGGAATGTTCAAAAGTTTTGCCACTCAAAGGCAACAAAATGCCAACTGCCTGCCTTGACACTTGTGCTCCACTCTATGCCTCCTAAAATACTTTAGTTCAACCACAGTGGACTCCACTTCCTGTCAAAAAGTGTCTTCTGTCCAGCTCCACACCTCCTAACCTTTGCATGAGCTGCTTCCTGCAAAAAGTGTGCTGATTACATGGTTTCTTTCTTAAATCAACATACCTCTGCATACTTTATGCTCCTGGCTTCCAAAGCCCGGGCTAACACATACGCAAATCAGTATCTGCTTGGTGAACCTCCCTGTAAAGGTGACTATTCTTATCAATTCTTCCTCCAAAGAAAAATCCCCCCAAAAAAACATAAAAAACAACTTCAAATGAATTCCAAAATAACAGTGTCTAGGAGGCCCACTGGGACCAAAGTTCAAGAAGCACAACGAAAGGAGAACTAAGCAAGAACCTCTGATTCATCGTCGCATGTGTGCACATGTGAGTTCACAGCTGCTGTCTCTAAGCGATGTAGCTCTTCTCAAGAGAAATCTACTGAAACATCAGTGTCCAAACAGTCTTACTTCTTCCCATGCTCCCTTTTTCTGATCCTGCAGGGGTTAGGGGAAGGTCTCCAGAGAATATGTTTTCTTTTTCCAACTGTAAAGTGTTTTGGATGAGGCGGAAGATGACTCCAGTGGAAAGGCACTAGTCCTCATGACTTGCTTTTGATCCTAGATGTGGAGCAGAGACTGGAGTTCATTGCAGCCTGGCCAGCAAACTGCCTCCAATCAGAAACCATCGTGACTTGTACATGCTGGGCAAGGATCACATTCTTTTCTGTCAGCATGGCCTGATGTGTTCATACCTCAGTGCTCTCTCACTTTACCTGGGAGACTGGGATTCCTCACTGCCAGGGAGGCCCTACAAGGCACAGAATCCATCAATTTTAGCAGACATTTCCAGACTGCTCTGCCTCCCAGGGATGCATCTCTGCAAAAGGAACCACAAGGCTCAGCTTCAGGATGACTACACGGGGTCATCCTGCTGTGGGGGAGGTTGTGATCATGCAGAAACTATGTGTGCACAGAGTAGAGTGCTCCTGGGTGTCAGAGGATGGAAATGTTTCTTGGTGTGTTTAGCACACATGGAGGAATATGGCCAACTGGAGAATTCCCCACACTAACATTCTTCTAATGAGAAGACCCTGCCAACACCACCACCAAACTGAGTTCAGAAGAAACAGAACAAAGAGTCCAAGATGCTCCTCCCAGAAGTTAGCAAGATGAGAAGCCTCTGAGGGGCCTGCCCGATCCTGCAGCAGTCGGATCTATTTTAAGATTGTAACATGGGCTGTAGGTTGCATCAGTGCCTGTCTTGGTCCCTCGAGGAGATCTGAGTACCTTGCAGTGCTCAGTGAGCACTGATTTGATGGCCACCTTTCACCACTGGAGCTCTCAGGGTACCAGAAAGACTATTTCACAACCATCTATATAGATGGCAATGCAGCAGCAACAAAGATGAAGGCAAACCACCCTTAGCTTTCATGTGCTAACCCTCCGACTCACTTTCTAATACTTGTGTGGGCCTGGCAGGGAGAGGAGAGGTGTCAGGGCACTGCTGTCCCCTTGCCAAGCCATAAACACTGACTCTACCAAGGCAAGGGGAGACACTATCACTTTGGTTTATACGCAGTGCGCCTCACACTTGGGCATCATTGGCTCACCAAGGGTGTAGGGAGGTGCTCGAACACAAACTGCCTACCCCGCCCTAGAGTTCTCAGTAGAGCTAGGGGAAATGGCTAAAAGCGCGCAGGTAAACACGTTACCTGGTGATGGTGAAGCAGTGGTCAAGGGAGCCATGAACCAGCTCTACAGGCAAGAACCTGGGCCCATCCGCAGGGAGTGGCAGACCCAGTGGCTCACCAGCTCACGAGGTGGACCATCAGTCCTTAGAGAGAACATCTCAGGCTCACAGACAGAGCCCTCCATGCTGTGGGCACCTCTCCAATCTAAAGGAACCTCATGCTTGATCCAGTGCCACTGTGCCCTGCCTCATTTCTGTCTAAACCAAACCTGTATGCTAATTCGTACTTCATGGGGCATGAAACAGCCCCATGATGTCATGATTTAAAAGTCATAAATTAGATAATGCTGACTGCATGCCAGGCACTTTTATGCATTGTTTTATTTAATTACTCATTGCAATCTTGTGTAGTAGTAACAATAACAACTAATATTTAAATATCACCGATTCTGTGCCAGGAACTGTTCTAAATGCTTTAGACGAAGAATCAGCAAACTATTGCCCGTGACCAAATCCCAATCCAGTGCCTGCTTAGATACACACACTTCTTGGAACAGTCAGGCACATTTACCTATACGCTGCCTTGAGTGTTCTTCTGCCAAGGTAGGAAAATGGAATACTCATGACAGAGACTACATCCCCATCAAAACCTAAAGTGTTCTCTTCTCGTTTGAAAGAAACTTCTGCTGACTTTTGCTTCATACCTGCTTTAGACATATTAACTGTTTGAATCCTCCTAACCACACTAGAAGTGAGTGCTCTATTTTTTTTACTATGGTTAAATAGTACAAACATTGCCACTTCAAACATTTTTCAAAGTGAAGTTCAGTGGAATTAAGTACATTCAAAAGGAAGTGCAACTATCATCTCTAGAACGTCTTCATCACTTCAGACTGCCCCAAGTTGAGCATGGGGCACACACCAGTAATCCCAGCACTCATCGAGGCTGAGGCAGGAAATTTACCATGAATTCGAGGCCAACCTGGACTACACAGTGAGTTCAAGGTCAGCCTGGACTACATAATGAGACCTTGTCTTAAAAAAAAGAAAAAAAATACCACTGCTTCCCAGCATGCCTATGAATGTGACTCCTGTAGGTACCACACAGAAACACTGGCTTCTTCTGCTTAACATAAAGTCTTCAGGCTCATTCATATGGTAGCAGATGTTAGAATTCTTTTAGGCTGGATAATATTACATCATAATTGTTTGCCTCACATTGTTACCCATTGATAAGTACCTAGATACTTCAATTGTCTCCAGCTTTTGGTTATTGTGAATTTTGCTGTGAACAAGATCTGCTTTTTGTATGAACATGATCTTGCTAGGTACAAATATCTGGTCCCTGATTTAGTGTCTTTATTTTTAAATTTGAGGCAAGGTCTTGCTGAGTTGCCAAAGCTAGCCTCAAACTTACAATCCTGCTTCCCAAGTAGTGGAATTATAGGTGTGTGCCACCACAAGCAGTTCTGTTTGTAATTCCTATGAGTTTATAACCCAGAAGTGATATTGTTAAATTGTATGGTAATTATGTTTAATTTTTCTTTTGTATGTTTATGTTAACGTATTAATTGCACGTGTCAATGTGACTCAGCATATTTCCATATTTGTGTACAGTATACGGTGGTCATATCCAACCACTCGTCCACATATTTTTAAAGTAATATGTCTTATTGAACACTAAGCATTCAATATAATATCATTCTGGAATGCAGTTAACCACTGTTTTTCATACACACAAATATACACACACATACACATGTACACAGTCCACCAAAAAATACACACGCACTTCAGCAGTTTGCTGTACTAATAAATGTCTGGAGGTTAATGTCCACCACTTTGAGCTCCTCTTATAACTGTAGAGGCCAAAGGTAACTTGTATTAATCTCATGATGCCTCAATAAATAGTAGTATTTAATAATAGTATTAAAATGTTTACACATTTTTCTGTAATGTATGCATCTTCTGCTAGAGACATTTTGATCACATCATCCCCCGAAACATTTACTTATCATCCTTCCTCTTCCTCTCATTCCGCCCCCCCCCTTGTCTCCAACAACAGTCTCCTTTCAGTCTTTGTGTAGTTTCTGTTAGATGCCACATATTAGGGAATGTGTGAAGTATTTGTCTTTCTGAGTGTACCTTATCACACTTAACAGGATGGTCTGCAGTTCCTTCTGTCTTCCTGCAAATGATATCATTTTGATCTTTTTGACTGAATAATATTCTATCTGTATACGCTACACATTTTCTTCCTTCTTCCACCTGTTGTTGGTCCCTAGGCTGTCTCTGTATCATGAGTATTGTGAGTTGTGCTGTAATGTAAAGCAGTATGCAGTGTCCCTGTAATATGGTTGCTTCTGTTCCTTTGGGCATATACTTTGGTATAACTAGTCTAGGTGGCAATTCTGTTTTTAGTTTTTGACAGACTTTCAGACTGATTTCCTTAGTGTCTGTAGTAATTTACTTTCCCACTAGTAGTTTAAAAGGGTTCCTTCTTCCCCAAATCCTCACAAGCAATTTTTTTTTTGTTATTGTTGCTTCTTTTTTGTATTCTTAGTGATAGTTATTCTTGGAGAATTTCAGTGCAGTCTGTGTCTGTGTTTACCTGATGGCCTTTGTGCTTCTTGTTCTGAAGTTTCTGTGGAATCCATTTACCCACTTACTGGCTTTCTGTTTCATTCATTTGTTCCTTTATTGATTGGGCTATCTCTTTTGTGTTATTGTTGTTTTTTTTATAGTCTAGATTTTACCCTCTGTCAGAAGAGTTGGTTTGATTTTTTATTTTGAGGAAATACTGTTACATTGTTTTCCACGAGGATCACATCCTTTTATGTTCTCACTAGCAAGGCGCAATGGCTGCAATCTCCCAGCATCCTCAGCAACGCTTGTTTTTTGTCTTTTTGCTTTTAAATAATAATCATCCTCATGTGCATGAAGTGATACCTAGTTGTGGTTTGGGCTTATATACTCTTAATGACTAGCGGTGCTGAACATCTTGGTAAGTGTTTATTGTTAATGAGGATGCCTCATTAGAGAAATATCTATTCAAGTCACTAATCCATTGTTACAACCACATCAGTGGTTCCTTTGTTGCCATCAAGTTTTAGGAGTTCTTAGTATATTCTGAATACCCATATTTTGCAAGATACATGATTTGAAAATATTTCCTCCAATCTCATGTATTACCTTTTTACTTTCTTGATGTTCTTTGTTGTACAAAAGTTTTTTTTTTATTTTAACAAATCCAGTTTATCTATTTTTCTTTTATTGTCTGTTTTTAGTGTCATGTCTAAGAAATCATTGCCAAAAACATGAAATTTTTCTTCTGTTTTCTTTGAAAATTTTATAGTTTTAGCTCTTACAGTTAGGTTTTTGGTGCATTTTTAAAGTTACTTTTTATATGGCAAAAGATAAAGGTCCAACATGATGCTTTTGTATATGGAAATATAGTTTTCTTAGCTATATATTTCCTGTAGGAAAACAAGTCTTTTCCAGCATATATATATATATATATATATATATATATATATATATATAGGCTTATTTCTGGTCTCTATTCTGGCCCATTGGACTCTGTAAGTACCACACAGTTTTGATCACTGTTGCTTTATAGTAAGTTTTAAAAGCAGAAAGCATAACACAGTCAATTTTGTTCTTTTCCAAGATCATTTTAGTCATTTAAAGTCACTTGAGATTTCATACAAATTTTGGAAAGAAGTTTTCTGTTTCTGTCAAACAGTGCTCTTGAGATTTTGATAGACTGCACTGAGACTGTAATTAACTTTGAGTAGTACAGACAACTTAAAACATTGAGTCTTCCAATTTACAAACATAGGATGCCTTGTATTCGTGTCCTTTTAAATTTTTTTAAGCAATGCTTTGAATTTTCAGTGTGAAGTTTTTGCTTCCTCTGTCAAGCTGATTCCTATATTCTTTTTGATGCTATTAGATATGGAATTGTTTCTCTAACTTACTTTTCCAATTGTTCATTGCTAATGTATAGAAATACAAGTGATTTTTGTGTATTGGTTTAAAATCCTGCTACCTCACTGAAATTATATGGTATTTTATCCCCCTTTTACAGATGAAAAAACACACAGGGTGGATAAGTAACCTGCCCAATTCACTCAGCTAGTGAGTGGGGGAACTGGGGTTCCAGTCAGCCAGTGTATTTCCATAGTCTAATCCCCACCATTAATCTTCACCACCTCTTCTGAAAAAATAATTAATAACTAGTACAGGTTCACTTATGGCACATGATAGAAACAAAATTATAATTCAAGCTGATTCCAAAGCTTTGACTATAACTACAGTAGCATTTTGACTGCCTTGAGACATCTCAAACCTACTGATTAAACAGCTAGTCTATTCAGGGAAGAAGAAAGTCAAGCTTTACAAAAAAATTCATTGTGGTACATATGCATAATCCTAGCTACTAGGGCTGGGGGTAAGGACGGAGGACCGCAAATTTCATACTGAGTAATTTAAAGAGATCTTGACTCAAAAATAGATAAAATTTTTTAAAGCTCTAAGGTGTAGCTCAGCACTTTCCATGCCAAAGATCTTGGGTTCTATCCCTAAACCCCACAAAATAAGTTAAGGAGATGTATTGAAGGGGCAAATGAAACCAAGTGCAGGGTGCCTGAGGGGGTACACTGTAGCTGCAGTAACCCCAGCTATCCCTATAAGATACATGCACTTAGGTGACATGTTTTGCATTGACTCTTAGCTACAGACTTGCCTACATTTCCTCAAGTGGTTGGAATTCTAAATTAAAATTTTAAAACCCAGAGAAGAAGATGACACCTAAACAAATGTCCCTGAATCCCCCTAGCGTGTGTTTTACAGCCTCTGTCTTCTAAAGACTCTTATGGAGTTGGCTGTTTAATGAGAAATTTCCCACTCTGAGCTAAAAGGTAAATGTTTCCAAATTCTGAGAGAAGCTTGGGGCGGCTTCCAGCCTTAAGAGTCAGATGAAACGGCACCAACAGGTTTCTTTTGAATCTGTGGTACTCTTAAATTTCTCCAAGGAGGTCACTGTACCTTACAAAGGAATGCCATGGACTCATCCCAAAGGCCTTGGGCACCAATCCCAAAGACAATGAATTTGAACTAAATAAGCCTCCTCATTGGCTGTTGCTGTTAATGTTATACAAGACTCTGCCCAGTGGCTTCGGGCCTGAGTAAATGTTGACTTGGCTGACCTGATCCTCTCAAATGGACTGAGCATGACTAAGGTACGGGGTGCCAGCCCTTCCATTAACAGGGAAGGCATGCAGGGCCAGCCAAGCAGGTCAGCATCCCAAAGACACAAACAAGGACTCTTCTCCAAATGGGCCAGTTACGAGGTCATTTAACGAATCCACCTTCCAGGTTGCAATGCAGCCTAGGGAAAGACCACTCGGTACCACTAAGCTGACGTGAGTGGATGAACACATGTAAAATTCACATGCCTCAGCTTCCCCACCTGTAAAGTGAGGTTAACACTCTTCTTTGTGTCTAGAATTGTAAGCAAAGGATATAATGATCAAATGGCAAATGGCAAGACACAGAGGGAATAAAGAAAAACTCAGGGTGTTAAATACCCCGTCTAAACTTACATTTAACTTGCACTGTTAAATACTCTATATAAACACTGTTATAATCTCCAAGCACAGGTCTGGGGAATGGAGGGTGGCGAAGACAGGGTCGAAAGTCAAAGGTGGCTTCAGCTTTGAGTACAATGGCTTAATTTCATTTTTGCGTGCTAAGTGCATACATAATTTTCATAATTTTAAAAGGCATATAATAATGAGTATATAACAAACATAATTTATAGAGTTTTAAACTCAGAGACCTGTTCACAGCTCTACTCTTTCCCCCCACTTACCTGTTCAGAATCATTTTCTGAGTCATTTCATCCCAAGTCCTTGGGGAAAAAAATCTAGAGACAGTCCCTTAGATGTTCTGTTCTATTGTAGACCACAAAACATTTTATCATTTATTACCTCAGAAATTAAAGCATGCTGGTAAATAACTCACACCTATCCATTATAGTCAGAATTGCGGAGTTTAATCCTTGGCCTTTCCAGCTTAGGACACTTCAGCTTGGGCCCTAGGTGACGCAGGGATAACCCAATGGGTCCTTCTTCACTTTCTTGTCTTGCATGGCCCTCTCTGTTCCTGACTCCTGCAGGCGCCAGTGATGGTGCGATGAGATAAAGCACAGGAAGTGGACTCTGGAACCACACTACTGTGATCAGGTATCAGTATTATTTAGCCATGGCAGATGCTTAAAACTAGGCAGCGGGAGAGAGATGGCAGTTCTTCCACTGCTGGAGGGGTCTCCACTTCAGTTCCTTCCTGCAGGTCAACACATCTTCTCTGATTTTCCTACATCCTTCCTTGCCTTAGTCCCCAGAAAGGTTTGCCTCATACAAGGTCACCCTACTAGAGTTCTAACACACCTGCAGCTGAGGACACTCCCTCTATGGCGTGCAACAAGTCCAAATGAAACAAATTTGGGGAGCAGCCAACTCTGAAGTGTCTGTCAGAGCAGCTACCCACATAGCCCCCCATTTCCTAGGCCTTTATGCCGAACCTCTCTGCCTCAAAGTCTCTTGGTGAGCTCCGTCAAGCCCTTAGAGTGGTGAGCTTGGCGTTCCACACATCTGCTGTAGGGTTAAGAGGAAACACCCCACAGACCACAAAGTAGGTTTAGGGAGCAGTGAGGATCACAGTAAACTCCTAACTCTCTGAAGGATTTTCTCCCTCAGCTTCTTCCATTTGAACCTTTTTACGGTTTCCAGGAAGGGATTAAAGGTTGCCAAGTCCATATTTACCCATCTACTTCACATGTCTTGGCTGGATGATCCAGTGAGCTTTTCCCAAGTGTTGCATGTACTGAAATGCAGCTCTCCCTGTCCACTGTAAGAGAGGCCCCATGACATCAGTCTTAAAATATTGTTGGGCTCTTTGCTAAATGAAACAGGAAGAGTTCTCTTATAAAGTCCTATGATAGAAAAAAAGGACTAGAATCAGATATGCTACTATAATAGTAGTTTGTTCTAAGGGATAAAACTGTAAGTAAATTTTTACACGTCCTTTTAAAAATTATTTTTAAAGGAAAGTAAGAAAGTATTCTTAGTAAAAGATAAAAAATCCTAGAACATGGAGAAAAGGAGTGAACAATACATAAAAGAAAAGAAAAAGGAAAGAAGGGCAAAGAGAAGACAGGAGAGGAGCATAAGGAAGGAAGACCTCACACTTGTTTAGAACAAAGCCATGAAATGACAGGGCGGAGGCTATTGTTTTGCAAAGTATTGTCCTTGTCTGCATGGCAAACGCAACAGAACCTTGTAATCAGTCTTCCATGCTCCTTATTGAAGGGGTAAGGTGGCCAGTTGGAACAAACCCCAATTAACATGTTTGGAAGAATGAATCCATTCATCTCTGCATTCAGCCCAGTGACCAGCTCCATTCTGTGAATGGAATGCGACTCAGATTCATGGTCACTCAGATGGGGCTGGAGTGACATGTGCACATTGCACTAGCCATGATGCAGGAGATGGGAGAAAGAAAAGAGAAAGTCATTACACACACAAGACTGCAGAGACCACCTACAAGCTTGTTAAGCAACATTAATTAAACAACAACCATTTGAACAATGTGCCAGTCTCAGAAAATGTTCTTGTAAAAACAAGCCTTAGCAGAATCTCTTTAGCCATCAGCTAGGAGAATTAAAAGAAGGGCTTTCTTTTTCCTTAATTCTAACATTGTGACTTCTCACCTTTCCAGACAGCATAGCGGGCATCAAGTTTAAGCACAGTGGTGTACAGTGTCAAAGATGTGAGGCCAAGAAGCTGCGTGTGAAACACTTTCTCTGTGCCCCTCAGTCCACTCTTGACCCTTCTCCATCCCTCTCTGTATCCCAAGAGGCTCACCTCCACAAAGTTCATCTGATTGGCTTCCTGGCTGCCTTCATGTGAGTGGAGATCAGTTAGTGGAAGTTGAAAGAGAATATGAAACAGGAGAATCGAGAGAAGGGGTATTAATTCACTATGCATTCCCCTAAGGTTTCATTCCCCTGAAGGGCTTCTGGTTGCTAGCCCTTCCTTATAGCCACAGATTAGACGGATAACTGTCCCTTTCACTTGCTTGTTCATAGCCGACTGGCTGCAGCATAGTAGTAGCTCAAGGAGGGAAAGAAGAAATACAGGGACATCAGCCAGGACTATTCTTTGAGACAGAGAGAGTGGTCTAGGTATTTGTAGAAGCATAGGGAAAAATAGATCAATTTTGAAAACATTATGGAATGGACATGTGGGTAAAGGAGAAGACTCATAAGATTTAGGTCTAAGAAATATGATTAAACAGTATTAAATCTTCAAAAGAGCAGAACCCAGGGTTGGGGAGCTTTATTATTGGGTTTTACCAGATTTTTATAGAAAGATTTTTATAGGAAGATACAAATCAATTTTTCTCAAACTATGCCATAGCTCTGGAAGAGAGGAAACTATTCCAACAGTGACTCATCAGAAAACATTTTGGATCCATGTCTCTAATAAATATAAATGCAAAACCCCCAGAAAAGCACTAGAAAATCAAATAAATATCACATCAAAAATATCATTCACCATGGCCAAATGGGTTTCATTTCAGGAATACAAGAAAAGTTCAACATGCAGAATCAATAAATGTGATATATCAGCAGAATGAGGGATAAAAACCATAGTATCATCTCAGTAGAGGAAAAATCACATGATAAAATTCAACATCCCTTCATGACAATATTAGGTGTAGAAAGATCATATCCCAACATAATAAAAGCTGTATGTAACTAACCCACAGCCAATAGCTTACTAAAATGGGGGAAATTGAAATATTTCTTAGGTAAATCAGGAACAAGATGAGCATGTCCATTCTCACCACTCTTACTCAATAAAAATTTAAACCACAAAAATTAGGCAAGAAAAAGAAAATATAAATGGAAAGGAAGTAAAACTATCCTTGCTTTGCCAATGACATGATTCTACATAGACAGATTCTATACAGATTCTGTACAAAAAACATCCTAGAATATTCTACCAAAAGATTAGAACTGATAAATGAATTTAGGATGTAAACAGAATACAAAGTCAATGTACAAAATTGGTAGCTTTTCGAAGCAATAACAAATTTCTTGAGCAAAAATAATGAAAACAATTCCATTTAGAAGAGCTACGCAAATAAAATACCCAGAAATAAACTTACCTAAGGAAGAGAAAGACCTCTACATGAAAATTACAGAGAAAACCTAGAAAATGGAAAGACTTTCAATGTTTATGGATTGGAAGAATCGATATTATTAAAATGTTCATCCTAACCAAAACATTCTACAGTCAAGGCAATCCCCATCACAATACCAATGATATTCTTCACAAAACCAGAAAAAACAGCCCTAAAATTTGTATGAATGCATAAAGACTCCAACTAGCTGAAGCAATCTTGAGTAAAAAGTACATGGCTGGAAGCATCACAGTAACCTCATTTCAAGACACACTAGCAGTCCAAGTAACATTGCAGCATAAAAAGAGACATAAACCCATGGGATGGGAACAGGATCTAAGAACCAAACCCACACATCTAGTGCCATCTGATTCTAGATAAAGACATAAAAGACAGACGCCATTAGAAAAGAGAAAGCTTCTTTAAGAAATGGTGATGGAAAAACTGGTATCCATATGCGGAAGACTGAAACCTGGTTCCTAAATCTCCTTCTGTACAAAAAATGTTTACACTTAAAAATGAATCAAAAGCCTAAATGGAAGATATAAAAATATGAACCTTCTAAAAGGAAATATACAACTGTTTCAAAATATTAGTACAGAGAATAAGTTTCTGGAGGGGCCACCAAAAGATAGACAACAAAAGCAAAAACTGACAAATGAGATTACACCGAACTAAAAATCTTCTGTGCAACAAAGGTATCCATCAAGAGGGTGAAAAGCCAACCCACAGAATAACACAAAATATTTGCTAACAGTTCATCTGATGAAGAGTTAAGATCCAGAACATACAGGGAACCCTAACAGCTTCACAACAAAAAACCCAAGTAATCCAAATTTTTAAAAATCAGGTAAATGATTTTCTCAGACACTAATCAGAAAAAATACAAATGACCAACAAAAATATTGAGAAATGTTCAATACTTTTAATCATCAGGGAAATGCAAATAAAACTACAATGAGATACCATCTCATCCCAATTACTGCTATTATAAGAAACAAATGAAAAACAAATGCTGGTGAGAATGTAGAGAAAAAAGAACACCATGCAATACTGGAGGGATATAAGTTAGTACCACGGCTATGGAAAACTGCATGGAGGTTCCTCAAAAAACTGAAAACAGAACCGTTAGACAACCTAACCATCATTCTTCTGGATATGTGACCAAGGACGTAAAATCGGAGTATCAGAGAAATACCTGCATGCCCACGTTTATTATGGCACTATTCACAAGGGCTAAGATACAGAATCAACCTAGAAACAGATGAATAAATAAAGAGAATGTAGCACATATATGCAATGAAGTGTTATTCAGACAGAAAGGAGCAAAAAAATCCTGTCATTTGTTAATAGGTGGGACCAAAGAATATAACATTAAATGAAATAAGCCAGGCAAAGCCAAGTACTGTGTGTTTTCTTTCATGTGGAAGTTTTAAAAAGTTTACCTGAGAGCACAGTGGTTCTTAGGGTTAGGAAGACCTCAGAGGAGTGGAGGAAAACGAGGTGATCGAACAGAATCAGTGCCTGCTTGTGCTTATGTGGTAACCTCACACTGCACTCCATGAAATGCATACAATTAACACAGGGAATCAGGAAAAAAGCTGCTGATTAATGACAGAGCCAGTTACAGTGATAAGGAACTCTTGAAGCTCATTGATCTCACAGGAAGTCACTTTGTGAGTTACCACTGTGGGTGTAACCATGGGCAAGTCCTTCATTTCCTTTCCATCAAAGGAGGCAGCGCCCAGGAACTGGGCAAGAGGAGAACCTTTTTGGAGATGTGCCTCTGTGCAGCTGAAGAAATGGTTTTCCATATCTTAGAAAAAAAAAAAAAAAAGCAAGGATATTTCTAAGCATCTAATTGGAATCTGTGGAAAAGTCACATGCTGATTTTCTTACAACACCTAATGGAGACAGATTAGGCAAAGCTACTTAAAAACTTTCCTTGTTCTAGCTCTTAAGTACTGGGGGAAAGGAGTATGTTGGGTTTATAATTACTGTGTCTTTTGAGACAAAGAAAAAAGTCTCATGCGCATAGAACATTTTCATAAGTCATGTCTATGATTAAAAAAATGTGGTTTGAACAGACAGGACTATGCCTTACCCTGCATCTGTTTCACATACACAAATGTGTCAGGTTTACATAAACCACACTGATACAGATGAAAAATAAGGGACGAACAAGATAAAAATAGCTCTTATGGTATCAGTAACACGTCCTTTATTATTATAATATATGATAGCATTGCAATCAATCACACTCTCATATTGCGTTGGCTAGTGACCTCAAACTCTGTGAAGGGAAAGCCAGCCAGAATCCAGAAATCGATTCTTTCAGCTTGAAGAAAAAAATCTCCAGTATCGTGTGTGTGGATATCTGGTGACTATTTCCCAGACAGTAAAATAAACTGATGTCATCCCCTCAGAGTCTCCCTGGTTGTGATTTCAAATGTGTTCATCTGCTATGATGCTCTCCAAAGGCACAAGTGGCAGTGGGGATGATAACCTGTCCCCTTTCCGATGCTACAACAGATAGATCACTATAAATGTAACCCTTCAACCAGCCCCGGTAGCTTTCCAGGCCTGCAGGATGACACTGCTGACCGGTACTTTTAGCAACCCCCTCTCCTTTCCCTAACTAGCTGAGCAGACTGCTGCTGGAAAACCCACTCACTTTCCCCCATTCAACTAAAGAAACACCTAGCTTTTATCCTGCAATTACAGAAATTGCTAAGGTCTCCAGAGAAGATTTTAAAATACATATATAACTCTATGTAAGTAAAACTCTGCCTCCTCATTTATTAACTAAAACACATTTCTTTTTTCCTAAACTTTTCTCGTAAACCTCCCCCAATTTTCTAGCTGCACCTCTGTAACCTCTTCAGTTCTAACTTGAAGTTGTCTGAGTTATTTCTCAGATATTTCTTATTCCACCAGGGACAAATCTAGATGGAGATAAAGAACTGTTTCATGATGTAAGTATTTACTCCAGATAAACTAATAATTTTCAGATCTTGGGGTTGCTTAAAATTGTCCTTTCATCTTGATGTCTCTTTTTAGAGCTTTTGGTATTTTGTGTACATGTATCAAAAGATTACCAGTTTCATTCTTTAAGAGTGACTGTAAACATGGCTAGATACTGTTTTGCAGTGTGTATGTCTAGGTGCTACATTTAAGTTTTGAGTCTTTGTTTGCATGTTCATCATTGTGTTTTCATTGAAATCATGTGACGCCTCCCAGCTAGAAGAGATATAATTTGAACACCTCTGTTCATGGTAGGTCCCACTTTTTCCCAACCTTATCGTGTCTGCCATGGTACAGTCCTATGTGACATAAGCGTGATCCCGTACAGAAGTAAGAGGTAAAGGAACAGTCCTTCTGTGCAATTTTTCTTCTTCCTGTCATTCCGCAGACTCCCAGGCATGTCCTCTCCCCTTCTAAAACTGATTCAAAAGACAAATCTCTTCGGATAAAGCTATCCTGGTGTCCTATCAGAGCTTACTATTTTTCACCTACTAATGAATTTGTAAATTACATGTCACTTCTAGTGACCCAGAAGACATGTTCCTCGAGGCTGAGCAACTGTGTGCTTCCCTTCTTCAAGACCCCTCCATCATGCTTGAATAAATATGATTTCCCCTTGTAAGACCTGCTTATTCACAGAAAATGCATATTATAAATGGAAATAAAAATTTTAAAATCAGCATTGTTAATTCCCTCACCCACTGGTAGCTGCTGACATAATGATGTATTTTCCTTCGTTCTTTAATGCACACGTTGCCTTTACTGTACTATTTTAATAGAGTAATGATTATATCCCATATGCTAGGAGGTATCATCAGTTCTCTTATCAGAAAGTCTTTCTGATAAGTTATCACGAAGTGAAGCACAGAAGAATCATATTTTCTCCTCAGACTCATGATATATCTGCTAGCTGTTTAACTACAGTGCCTACTTTAGTCTGCAGCCTCCTAATGTGTCTCTGCAATATCAAAGGGCGATATCTAGGCAGAGTACAAGGTCAGCCAGTGGACTGCTCATTAAACCAATATCTTCAGGCCCTCTATTTTTTCATCCACCACTGAGCCTGTGTCCTACCCCAAAGACAGAAAAGGCTTCAGTCTCAGACTATGACCAAATTTCTTCCAGTTATCCAAACATGCAGTAGGCTTTTCCCCAGCTCCTAGGCTCTTGCATAACCTGTCCCCTCTGAAATGCCAGTCACTTACCACTTCCAGCCCAGCTCTGGAACCTGGCTACTTCTGCTCAACCTTCAGTCCTCAGACTAATTACCCCTCCCTCTCAGGGGAGTTGAGACCTGTATGCTGATTATAGCAGTCTACTCCCCTGTCTTCTCTGCCAGATAGGGTCATTCATGAAGACAAAGAACAGTGACTTTTCTGTTTGTCCACCACTGAATTTTTATCAAGGAGCTTCTAGCACGGTGAGTGCACAACAGAGCTGCTCAATGGAATAATTAATTAAAGCACATAAATAAAACAAAAGAATATAGTTGAATTGTTTTAAAAGCTTTCTTTCTTTTCCAAGGTGTTGAAGTGCCAAAGCTGTTTTTCTACTTACTTGATTTAAACACCAGGTACCCATTCCCCCTCCCCCTCGTCCTTCCCTTCCCCATCCCCTCTCCCATCTTCTTTTTCCCCTTCCTCTTCCTCTTCCCCTTCTCCTTCTTCTTAGAGACCATTCTTGCCCTACCCTCAGACTATGTAGATTAAGTAAAGCTGACTCCATAACTCACTTCCATGAATAAACAGAAGACCCAAGTCAAACTAATGAGAATGAGTTGTCTTGAAATTTTTGCTGTGGCTACTGCGAAAGAAGACTGATTTTTCTTTTGGGGTTGCTGAATTGCTAGAGTGTAGTTTTGAGCTGTTGATGGTTGTCATACCTCTGTCTGGAAGGGCTTACCTGGGAAAGACCACATGAAGGAAAGTGGAAACGAGTTAAAGAGATGCAGATTCATAAAGGCTCCGAAGAACATGATCCCGCTAAGCAATGCTATGGTTGAAGTTCTCAATGGCTTTAAAATTTGTAGTTACACAACTCCAGTTTGACTTGGGTTTTCCTCAGAAAAGACTCACTCTGGGAAGAGGATGACAGTGCAGGGGTTCTCCGAGGCTCTCTCCAGCCACCACCCCTTTTCTGTAACGCCAAGTGGGGGCTGAGCAATCAGTGTGTAAATTTACCCGCTTCCTAAGAAATTTCACCGTCAGATGACCTCTGTCCTCATGACACCAGCCCTCAGAGGCATGGGCCTCACCCAAAGGAAAAGGACTATCTTCTTTTCAAACTCTCCATTATGTCTCAGAATAATGATCCCCACCTCAGCTATGAAGAAATATTTAAAGGCAGTACCTTCAGAATCTACTTTGCCAGACATTCCTGGTTAGGGAGGGAATCAGAGACTCTCTTTGCTGTAAGGCTTCCACATTCTTTTAATTCTGAAATATACACAAAATTTTAATTTCAAATCCAAATTCCTCAAGTCCCTGTGATGCTGACCCCCTGCGCTGACTTCTCATGTCTAGTGCTAGCCCATGGGCAAGAGCTGAGCCACCTCCAGCCAAACCTGATCCCCCTCACACAAATACGGAGGTTGCATTTGAAAGCAAAGTTCTTGGAAGATATTATAAAAGTTAGTTGGGAAACAACCACACCCCTAATACCATAGACCCACCACAATCTACTTGGCAGAAGAACATCTACATGAAGAATTAGTGAAAGAAAACTTTCCAATAGTCTGCTAAACCCTTAGAAACCCAACTCTGCCCATAAACATAACAATATAAGAATGTACTTTTATACACACACACACACACACACACACACACACACATGTCTCACAAGCAAAGAAAATAGCAAACTAAATTTTTCTGGTCTCAGAATTTTTATAAAAGTTCTTACAAAGGTACAAAAATTAAATCTCACTTAGTTACTGTCACCCAAAGTCACTTTCACTAAAATTAAAACATGTCTCACAAAATTGGGACTATCCCAGAAGACCAGAAGATACAGAAGTGGTTATTACCTTTGGATATTATAGGCAATATCATAAGGATAAGAGGCACAAAATGGAGCCAAGGATTGAGTGCTATTTATTTTAAAAGAATGCAAATATCATTAGATATTTAACTACTGATAATTTGTTATTATTCAAACAATCCCTTTCACTAAGAATGCCTTGACCTTCTATGGAGTTATTTGCAAGGCTAATGTCTTGCCACTGGAGACATTCAGTGTGCAAATCATTGTCACTCAATAATTTATAACATAATTTCAACCACAGGGAATGTAAAAGAGGAAGTGTATGAAGTTACCAACACATTCAGTCTTTCCTTCCTCTGTGAAGCACACTGGTGTCATACTTGTAATCAGGCCACTCTATTCCTGGGAGCTCAACACATCCATTTGAATGTTAGACCCTCTACTTGTTACCATGGGTCACTTAACTTCCCTAAGCCTTAGCTTCCCTTTTGGCAAAATACTGGCGCCGATTGTTAGTAACAGTACTTGTCTATTGGGGTTGCTTACAATGCTAAGTGAAGTCTAGTTGCCAGAATTACTGTTGTACTTGCAATTGATGGCTGAGCAGGACCTGGGCTGGAATTCACACCCTTGTGGTCATGAAGAGAATAGATTTGCCTTAGCTCTCAGGCAGATGTTTTCTGACAGAACACCTTATTTTTTCAATGAGCTGCAACAGCAAGTCCCTGAACCTGCCTTCTTTGAAAATGCTAATTTGGGAATAGAGAAAGAATTACAAGGCACTACCAGACCGCAAGTTGCTACCCATGAGCTGTTAGTTCTGGAAAGATGGTGCCAGATCCATGGTGTTCACTGCTGTTCCTGTGGCATCAAACAAAGCTCCTATCACAAACAGGAACTTGATCACTATTTATTGAACAACATGGAATAGAGAACAAGCTAAATCTTCCTAGCCAAATGGCACTAGTGGTCCCAGTCAGGGCTACTTTTTAGATCATCTTGGGAGTGGCACCCATGAATACAACAGGTAGGGAAGATGCCACCTTGCCTCAGAACCCCAGGTTGACAATGATGGCAGTGTACACCCTTGTTACTTAGAGCCCTACTCTTTGTCCTACCTGAGCATGTGAATAATAAAGCAATAAGGACTTTAATAAATAAACTCACTGCACATCGCACAACTGACTATAATCTAGCACAGCTGTCATTTTGCATGTTTCAGCTGTCATCACTCCACTGGGTAATGCCCGAGGAAAGGAAAACAAACACCTGGCATGCGCGCCTGTTTCCTCACACATGGTGGACATTTCTAATCTATGACAATACTGCATTTTTCCTTGGCTCAGTCTCAGCCCACTTCTCCATAGGGTGTTCCAGATAGGCACTAGCAGCCCACCGGGTCAGTCTGAGATGGAACCATTCTGTCATCTTTGCTCTTTCAGGGTTTCCTTTATTCCACTGTAGGAGTTACTTCTTATTTTTCCTTTCCAGCATTCATTCTTCCTTTTTATGACAACATACCAGTTTTCATTCGAAGGCCATTTCTCTTCTATGCCTAACTTACTAATAGGCAGTAACCTGGCCCTGAGAGCAAATGGCCAGTTTGGTAACTCTCTTCCCATGAGGATAGGAGATGGGCTCAGGGAGGTGTAAGTCAAGCCAGTCACAGCCAACGTTCCTGGACTTTTGTCAGTCAGGTAAGGAAGCTCACTCTTAATCTAGACTTCTTACACATAGTCATGTCATGTTAAAGTAGCCAGGTAAACACAGAGGAGACTGGGCAGGAAAGTACCATGGTGGCAGCAGAACAAGATGACAGGAAGAAGCTAATACCTGGTGATATCATTTAAGTTCCTGGATTTGGTCATACCTAAAGATTCATGGAGTTAATAGCTATGTAATGGATTATGCACTGTGTCAACTTGAGAAATTTAGAAGTTTAGCTAAGCGCCTCAGCAAGGGACCAGGGTCCTTACTTCGTAAACATCCCCATCCTGTGCAAGAGGAGGACAGGGAGAAGTCATGAGTGCTACATCTGCCCTGGGGGGTGGTAGCCTGCTTACAATACAAGGGATAAAAAGAGCTTGTTCTGCTCTCCTTTTGCTCTTGTTGCTTTTGCTGTCTTCTACAACCTTGAAGCGTTGCCCCTGTGCCATGCCACCCTGCCTTGGAGCCAGCTAATTACAGACTGAATCCTCCACAAACTGTGAGCTAAATAAATCTTTCTTCCCTCAATTTTGGGTGTCAGGTGTTTTGCCTCAGCAGTGAGAGGAAAGTAACCAACCCAAGCTACCAGTAAACTTATCTTTTGTCTGCTTTTCGAAGCACTATCCATTCTGGTGCTCACCTCCAAGTCTTCAAAGTTATGGATCCTGGGGAAACACCCACCTCTGTCAATTTTGACCTGGCCGGGCTAAGGACACGTCCTGGCTAGCATCTTTTCCTAGGTCCTGGGGAAAGCACCATCTAAAGCAACCACAGCTAGCATCACAGAGAAGATGCCAAGATCCCCAGAGATAGACATAGCCTCAGAGGACTGCTAGGCCAACTGGGCCTCTAGAGCTTAGATTCCCTCTCCATTCTCCTTGCCACACGAATGGCCCTAGTATGAGAAGCTCATTAGCTTCCAGAAACATCACATCAAACTCTCCCAGTTCAGACTACCCAAAGTTCTTCAGTAAATAATGCCTGGCTGAGGAGTAGGTCTGAACTTCACATTTTGAACTGCTCTTTATAGCAAACGCAGTCTACCAACCTGCTTTTCTATCATCCATTTCTTTGCATTTACTAAACACTTTTCAGCACCTTCCATGAGTCAGGGACAGGTCTATCGGTTTAGGAGACACTAATGAAGAAAACAAACACAGCCCCCATCTCATTGAGACAGAAGATAGGCAATCAACAATAAGCACAATGACGATAAAATCATGTGGCATTTTAGAAGCTGGCAAATGTTCCAAAAAAAGCAGAGCCTTTAATAAAGGGTGCGGTTTACCGCTGTATGCTGGCTGTCAAAGAGAATCTTCCTGGCAATGTGACATTGGATTGAAACAAGCAGTAGCCCATGGATAAAGTCAGGCCACGCATGTGCAAGCGGCCAGTTCATTACAATTGTTTACCAACTTCTCAAACTTGAGAACTATATGCTGTGTCTATGAATCAGCATTTGCCAGTAGTTCAGGGCTGCACTGTACATAGATCAGTTTAACCAAAATCACTTCTTTCCCTATTTTTTTTTTCCTGTAAGTGTTTCAGGAGGGAAGGGTGAGCGCTGCTCAGACTCCAGCAGCCAGAAGTTGAGAAGTGTGGGAAGTGTGCCGACCTCACAGTTTGCCAAACACCGCCCTGCTGGGGCATCAATGATTGGGCAACAAACCTGAGTTGGTCTGAAAGGATTCTGACAAATGAGTGAGCCAGTAGCAACACCTGATAGGGACCTGTCATTGATTTAATTTATTTTTATTTTTATTTTTTTAATAGCAGCTGGAGATGCTGCCTCTCAGGGCTAGAGAGTGGCTGATACCAGAGCCCCGGCCCCTGGCAAGGGGCCCTGTGGTGCTCAGGACACTCCAGAGCAAGCAGGGACCCTGTGACTGGGCACGCTTCCCGTGTGTGTTTGCGCTCGCTGGTTCCTGACCTGTCCTCCCTCAGGCCCTCCTCCTTGACTGAGATTTATGCACCAGCGTCATGCTCAACCTGGATCCTTTGAGGGAAACATAAAACAAATCCTAAGGATATGGGCAGGTGGGGCCAGCCAGCAGTTACCATGGTGAGGGAAGTCCTTGGGTCCAAGGTGCTTTGTGCAGCTGGAGGCCAAGTCCTTCCTTGCTAACAGGCAGGCTGGGCAGTGGCCTGAGCCTCAGCCAGAGGTTGCTTTGAATGCTTCCCACGGAGCACATAATGAAGGGGCAACCAGGGGAGAGGGAGGGACAGGCCGCCCCAGTGGACAGAGGATAGACCTCAGCTGCAAAGAACCACAGCTTGAAATGAGCTTCCCTTCTTACCCGTGTGACCTCTAGCTCACTGCACCTCCCGCCCGTTCACGTCTGTGAAATGGGGTTACGGTACTCAGGTCTATTGCTTCACAGACCAGCTCAGAGACTAAAGCTTAGCAAGGGCTTTGCACCCTCCTGGCATGTCACGAGCACTGACGAATGAGCTCCTAGCGCTGCGGTTGTTATTACTGATATGACCACGTGCTCCCTTTGGCAAAACACGCGGCCCCACCCAGGGCCTAAAATCTCTCCCCATCTGTGAAAACTTTACTCAAAAGCAGCTCCCCTGGACTATGGAGACTAAATCACCCATTTTATTACCCTATTGTTATCCTGTGACTTTGTTGGCATGATGAGATTTGCAAACCAATGCTGGCTACAACTGGGTAGTTAACCTGTCTCTTTATGGAGAGTCTAACCATATGCACTGGCACCTGCCCAAAGCCTGGGAAAAATCAGCTATGAAAACAGTCTTCAGTGCAAATGTTCCTCGTGCCCCCCAAATCATGACCTGGTCAGCATCATTTCAACACTAAAGGCCCCTCAATTTTTAACCAAGGCCAGTGAGATCATCTGTCTAACCAACACATAAATTATAAGGGATCAGACATGGCACTGTGGGCTATCATTCACATACCTACTCAAGGAAAAGTACCTACACTGAAAGAGTTTAACAGCTATGGGAGAGAGGAGTAAAACAAAGACAATAAGTATAAAGTCAAAAACAGTCACCTGTCAACTCCATATGTTCACAATAACTCAACATTTAGTGAGCACTTACTGTCTACAACACACAGTGCTAGGCGCCAACAGGGAATCAAATGAAAACCATAGAACAATATATCACACAAGCAAAGTGGTGCACAACTGTAACCTTATCTACTTAGGAGGCTGGGACAGGAGGATCCCAAAGTCAAGCTCATTCTGAGCAACTTAATGAGACCTAATCTTAAATTAAAAAAAAATAAAAAATAAAATAAAATATACAAGGCTGGAGGTGTACCTCAGTGATAAAGTGCTCCTGGGTTCAATGCCTAGTACATCAAAAAGAAAAAATTATCTCACTCACAAAGTGTGGAGTAAGATTTTCATAAATGATCACCTCTCACCTGAGGCCACAGGGAAGTTTCCTGGAAGTGCTGGCATCTGAGAACGAGAGAGCTGGACGGTCCCAGCAAAGTGAGAGACAGCCCCAAAACTCACCGGGAAGCTCCAGCAGAGCCTGACCCTGCCAAGAGCCATCATACACCAAGACACACCATCCTTGGATTTTCAGCTGTACCAGACAGAAGCAGGCTTCTAAAGCCTTGTTTGCAAAAATTCATTTAACAAATACTGATGGATCAAGTAGTCATCATCTGAAAGACAGGCTTCAGCCAGATTGCCTGGGGTGGACTCCTTTCTCTTGCCTTTAATAATTAGAGAGTAACCCTGGAAATTCACTTTTCCTCTCCAAGTCTCAGTTTCCCCTCTGTAAGATGAGGATGAGATTATGCACCTTACTTGGTTAGATTAAATGACTATTTCATTTTAATATTCAGAAGAGCACATGGCACATCTGCCACCCAAGCATTAGCAGTAATTGTTATTAACAGGTGCCCTGGGATACAAGAGAGGCTGCATGCAACTCCCTGCTTTGAAGAACCCTCTGGACACTTGGTCTTTGCCAGGGAATGGGTCATTTGGTCTAACCAAGCACCCAGCAGAGACTTAAGGTTTAATTAATGGATGGTTGCTTGAGCTTTTGTGTTCTTTCTTTAAAACCAAGCCTTTCATCTGAAGATAATTTCAGACTCATATGCAGTTTTATGAAATGATAAGAAGCAATCCAGTGTTAACCCCCAAGGGCAACATGTTGCAAAACTACAGGACAGAAGCAAAACCAGGGTACAGGCACTGACACAACCCACCCATCTTACTCAGCACTGTCTGTGTGACTAACCCTTACTTCCCTATCCACGTGGGTGTACAGGTGTGTGTTTAGTCCTAGGCAGTCAGTGATATCACCTGTGTACAATCAAGATAGAGAACAAGAACTCCTGGCACTGTGATTCTAAGCCCTTTCTCTCTTTCCACACCCCAGCCACCTCCAACTCCAGCCATTCCTCTCAGCCTACCGTAACATAAGTTGAACCATACACAATGGATGGCTTTTTCCATTCTGCATCACTCCTTTGAGATTTATCCAAGTTGTTACTTGCAGTAATTGTATTCCATGGTGTGAAGGTAGCTAATGCATTCCTCCAGGCACCCGCAGGCTTGTTCGCAGACTTTAGCTACCATGAATAAAGCTGCTGTGAACAGCACAACCCTCAGGGTGAACACCAGCGGTTTATGTCTCTGGAACGAATATTTAAGAGAGCAGTTGTTGGGACTGGGGCTCAGTGGCAGAGCCCTTACCTACTATGTGCAAGGCCCTAGGTCCAACCCCCAGCATTGCACCACAAAAAGGTACAGCTCCTGCATCACACGGTGGTCACACACCCATCTAGTTTTATAAAAACTGTGCAACTTTTCTAGAGTGGTGGCTCCATTTTACACCCTCACCAGCATGTGGTCCAGTTTGTCTGTGTCCTCTTTAGCATTTGGTGTTGCCATTGCTTTTCCTTAAATCTTACATTTGCATTTCGTTTGACATTTTAATAAAGTATCTAGTTACAGTGGACATTTTTACATGTACTTTGCCACCTACGTGTTCTGTTCATTTCAATGGAATTTTTCCCTTTTGCCTATTTTATAATTGGGTGTATTTATTTTTTTACTGTTGTGTTGTCATGCACTTAGTGTTCTAAACAAGTCTTGTTGGACATGTACTTTAAAAATATTTCTCTTGATGCATAGCTTTTTATTCTCCAAATGGAGTCTTTCCTAGAGCAAATATTCTTAAAGTTTTGGGGATAGGGTCTCATTAAGTCTTTATTTTGAATTCAAATTTGCCATCTTCCTGCCTCAGCCTCCCAAAATGCTAGGATTACAAGCACGAACCACCACAGCCTGTTATTATTTTTTACTTTAATGCAGTTCAATTTATCAATTTTTTTAATGAATTGTCTTAGCTCTGTAACAAAATACCAGGGTGGTCTCTTTAAAAACAGGTATCTCAGCCTTTTCCTATGAGTCAGTGCCATTCAAGGACCTGCAGGGGAAGAGATCAAGAAGTCACCAAGAAGCAATCCTCCCTGAGAATCAATGCCACATGTGGGCTGCTGGGGGGATGGCCAGATGCCAGCATCACACAGGGTAGCACCTGTGGCAAGTCTCCTTCTGAAGGTAGTAGCCATTGTTGATTCTCTATCATCTTGTTTTGGGGCCCTGTATCATTTTCATGGTTTTGTTGGGTTTTATTGTTTTATTTTATTGTGCTTGACGGCATAGGCAGCTGTTTCAAGGATAACAAGATATGTTATGGTAGCCATTGTGGGTTTACTCTTACCTTGTTTTGAAGTCCTTCATTGCATTCATTCTTTTGTTTTTAGTGGTTCTATTCTGTTCTGTTTTGTTTGATTTTTACTATGCCTGAAGGTATCTGCAGTTATTCTGAAGACAACAGGAGGCATTATGGTAACCATTGCTGGTTTCCTACTGCTTTGAAATCCTGTGTCACTTACACTGGTCTGTTTTGGTTGGCTTTATTCTGTTTTTGGGGTTTTTTTTTTTTTTTTTTGCTTGGTTTTATTCGCTTTAAAAATAAAAAGAAAAGGCTTCTCTTTTTCATGGTTCTGCAAGTCTTGAGTCTGGAGACTGTGAGAACGTCCAAGGTCAAGTGAAGGTACCAGTACAGCTGGTGTCGGATGAGGGCTGTCCCTTGCAGATAGCTGCCTTCTGGGAAGGACTTCCCTTGGTGAAGTGGGGAGGAGGAGAAAGCAATCTGGCTCTCTGGGTGTCTCTTCATATTAGAACATTTCCCCTTACTTTTTGCCTAAAAATTCTGCGGTTTTATCTTTTACATTTAAATCTTCATGAAATTAATTTTTGCAGGTCCAGGTCACATCTTGCCTAAATTCTGTTCTACGAATGGATGTGACTGTTTCTGCACTGATACCACACTGTCTTATAATGTAACTACACAGTAATCCTTAACATTGGGCAGAGAGATTCCTCTCATTTTATTCTTCTCTTCAAGATCGTTCCAGCTTTTCTGGGTTCTTAGCCTTTCAAACAAATCACAGACTAAACCTACTATATCTAAAGAAAAACCTTAGTGGAGCTGTTAGAAACTTCAAACTATAGGTCCACTTGGTAGGAACAGACATCTCCACTTGATTGCACCTTTGAATTCACAAACAGTATTTATCTTGTCAATGCAGTATTTAGATCTTGTTGGATAGTTTGTTAAGTCTGTGCTTACAGATTCATTTTCTTTGGAGAGATTATACATGGCTTGTATCTTAGTTTCAGTTCCCACATACTCCCGTTATTAGTGAAAGTGTAATGTTTGCGTGGTGATTGACACTGTCGAACTTACTTTTCTGCTTGTTCTAAGAAACTTACTCCTCTGAGATTCCTGTGCATAGTTTATATCATCTGCATAGGAAATCATTTCGTCCTTCCAATCTATATGCCTTTTGTTTCTTTCTTTTGCTTGGTGAAGTGGTTAGAACACTGAACCTAATGTTACCTCTAAGTTTCCTGCAGATGCACCGTTCCGGGTTGATCGAACCCTTACTTGGTGAGAATGGATATCATGAACAGGTTTCGGATTTTGTCTAGTGATTTCTCATCAGTTAATATGATTGTATGATTTTCTACTTTAGCCATGTTTCTACAATAGTCATGTTGGTTGATTTTCAAATGCTTATCTTGCTTGGTCATGATGTGGACTTATTCTCAGACCTTGCTGGATTTGATGTTCCAGTATTCTGTTGAAGATTTTCATTTATAAGTTCACAAGAGATATTACTCTGCAGCTTCTTTTTTCTGACTTCCTTCCCTCTTTCTTTCTCTTCTTCCTGTCTTTCTTTCAAAGTGACTAACAGGTTTTGGTGTGAGGATAATATTAGCATCATACAATGAATTAAGAAGTGTCTTTTCCTCTTATATTTCCAGAAAAGACTTTAAAATTGATGTTAATTCTTTAAGACTTTGGCAGACTCCTCCTGTGAAGTCATCTGTGGAGCTTTTAAATTACAAATTAAATGAGCGTGAGGCTATTCAGATTGTCTAATTCATCTTGGTTGAGTTTTGGAAGTTTATGTTTTTTAAGGAACTGATCCATTCTTCTCAGCTGGAATATTTATAAGAACAAATTTATTCACATTTTCCCCTAACTGGCCCTCCAACTGCTATAGTAGCAACAGTAATATTCCCTGTCAGTTTAAGCTGGTATCTATGCTCTATTTTTGTCAGTCTTGCCAGAGGTTTACCAATTTTCTTAATATTTTCTGGAAAAAAACAAACAAACAGTGTCTTGTTTCGTTGTTTTGCTCTGTCCCTTTCCTAGTTGGAATGCAGCTGACCTCTGTTCTCGGTGCTGGCCCCGTGGGGTCGAGCTCTGTTTCTTGTTTTGTTTGCCTTGGACCTTGCTCTCCTCTGGCCTCCTCTTCGTTTTCTATTTCCTGCTGTAGGATCTTAGACTACTCACTTTAAGTCTTTTCTCCTTTTCAATATATGCACTTGGCACCGTAAAATTCTCTTTCAGCACTGATTCAGCTGCGTTTCACATATTTTGACAAGGACCTTTTGAGATGTCTTTGAAAAATGGGAGTTTTTGCAAGTGTGCTGTTTAATTTCCAACTATGTAAAGATTTTCTGAGTGTGGTAATGGTACACCCCTGTAATCCCATCACTTGGGAGGCTGAGGCAGGTGGATCACCACAAATTCAAAGCCAGCCTAGGTTGCATGGTGAGTTCAACGCTAACCCAGGCTACATAGTGAGACTCTGTCTCAAAATATGTTTTAAAAATTTTTTAAATTAAAAAGAAAAAAATGCAGCATAGTCTATACTACCACCAAAGGGGCGGGGGGAGAAAGGGCTGGAGATGTGGCTCAGTGGTAGAGGTCTTGCCTTGCATGCATAAGGGCCTGGGTTTGATCTCCAGCTCCGCCCCGCAAAAAACAAAAACCCACAACTCAATAAATAAATAAACTTTTTCCTTTTTAGTGTTTGATTTCTTGTTCAATTGCCTTATGGTCAGAGACCAAACTCTATAAGATTAAAGTTTAAAAAATGTATTGAACAGTTTGTTTTCAATGGCCCAGAACTTTCCCAAATCAGTGAATATTCCATGGGTGCTTGAAAAAATGTATTTTTCTATATGGGAGTATAATTTTCTACACATAGGAAATACAGAGTCCACCAAAAAAACATATATCCACTTCAGGCAAAGAAAAATCATATGATATTTTTGCAGCAGGTGGTATTACCCTCCTATGGAGGACCCTAGAGGCTGTCATATGTCACAGAAAACCCATTATACCGCCAGCCCTTAGAGAGGAAATCAAAAATGCATGTGTATCAATCTCAATAACCAAGGTTACCCAAGCAGCCGTTCACTATACTAACAAATGTCTGAAAGGTAATGGCCACCACTTTGAGCACCTCTTGTAATTGCAGAGGCCAAAGATAAATTGTATTAATCTCATGATGTCTCATAAATTTAGTATTAAAATATTTACACAAGTTTTTCTTTTCCTGAAGTGCGTATACATTTTTACTGTGTAAATTCTGTTAATTTTGTCAACCATATCTCTATGTCCTTAATGGCTTCTGTGTTTCATGGCTTTATTAGTTGCTGAGAGTGAGGGTGCTGAATCCCACAAATAAGATTTTGCATCAGTCCATTGCCCTGTCAACTCTGTCAGACTTAGATTTTTCCTTCACATACTTTGGGGCTTATTATTTAGCATGTAAATATTTTAGAAGCTTAGTTCCTTCATTTAGATTGAAACTTGTAGTGTAATGTTGCTCTGTATGTCTAATAATGTTTTAGCTCTGCAGTCTACTTGATTTAATCAGCCACTCTTGACTCTCTTGACTTACTGAATATGGCACATCTCCTTTCTTCCATTTACTTTCAACCTTTCTATGCTGTTGCATTTGTAATGAACATGCCACAGATGGCACCCAGGTGGGTTATATTTTTAAATCTAGTTTACTATTCTGTGCAAAATTGGCATATTTAGACCACTATATTGAAGGTAATTCTGGTATGTTAGCACTTTTCTTCTATCTTACTGTTTATTTCCTCAGTTTCTTTTATTCTTATCTTCTTGGGCTTACTAGGATATGCTCTGGAATTCTATTTTGACCTATTTATATTGTTACCAACGGAATTTCTTTGTAGACTTTTCTTATCAGCTGTTCTGGCTATGACCACAGAAACATGTGGCTTATCACTCCTACTCTTAACATTTTTGCCACTGGGAATGGAGTAGAGGGACTTCACCTCCACTTAGGGCCTTTTACCTGCTTTTAAATCTCATTTCTTGAGTATCAGATAATATTATACTTTTTTTTTTTTTTTTTTTAACCAGGGATCGAACTTACGACCTTGTGCTTGCCAGGCAGGCCCTTATGCCGCTGAGCTAAACCCCCAGCCTTATTATATTTTTTCATTTTAAAAACCCACACAGGTGGCGTATCACTTGTAATCCTATTTTCTTCCATCCTGTTAGTGTTATCATTTTCCTTTTTTTAAAAAATCATTTCTCTCTGTCTGAAAAAAACTTCTGAGTCACTTTTTCAAGGGGAGTTTTTCCACCCACAAATTCCTAATTTTCCTTTTTTTAAATCATTTCTCTGTATTCCTAAGGACAGCCTTATTGCTATAGGTGATACTTCTCCTTCACCAATGTCTCGCCGCCTCCTTCTGACCCCCACAGCTTTGGAGGGGAAGTGACTGTTGGCAGGTGGCATTGCCTTGTTGGTAATGTTTCACCCTTATGACCACTTTGAAAATTTCTTGTTTGTCTTCAGTTTGTTTAAGTTTAATTATGATGTGTCTCGGCATGTATTTCTTTGGCATGTATTTTATTCTACTTGGGGTTCCTTTCACGATGTGACTCAGCAGTTTTATTTCCTTCTGCAAAATTTGTGAAAGTCTCAGATACTTTTTCTGTCCACTCTTTCTCCTCTTCTTTTGGCCTCCTACGATGTAAACGTTAGACATTTTGTGACTGTCCCAGTTTCCTGGGGTCTATACATTTTCCTTTTAAAAAATTCTATTGTTTACTGAGACTGAGTCAGTCCTGTTGATCCACCCTTCCTTTCATCGTCTGTCCTCTATCAACTTTGTTAATGCACAGAGAGCAAGCTTAAAATTTTCTATTATCTGATTCTTTGGCTTTGTAATTTAAATTTCTCCTTTCATAACTTCCACTTCTATGTCTAGATATTTTTCTTTTGTGTTTCAAGAGATGTTTCAATTACTTCTTGATGCCCTGTTATAATGGCTGCTTACAATTCTTCCAGGGAATTCCAATATTTGCCTATCTTCTTTCATTAGGCATGAATTTCCTGGTTCTTTATGCAATGGATAACTTTAGATTGTATCCTGGCCATTTGGCTATTATGTGTGGAGGCTCAGGGCCCTGTGTACACCATTTATTTTAGCAGGAGGTCAGCCTGCGGGTGTTCAGCAGGTAGGCCCTAGTCTTCTCCATAAAGCTGCAGTTCCGATGCCAATTTAACTTTCAGAACCTTAAAGGAGCTCCTTTAAGGAATACAGTTTATTTGCCTCTGGAGCCTCCACTGGTTCCTCTGAGTGCAGCCAAAGAGGACTGAAGAGCCTTCCCAGGCTGGAACACTGATATACTACTTCGAGGTGCAGGTCCACCAGGAATGAGGAGCACTTCCCAGGATGAGCCACCCACTTGCTGTCACCACTTGTCCCCTTGGCGTCCCTAACGTGCAGGAGATTTTCAGATCCTGTGGACACAGAGGCTTCCCAGGCTGGGTCATTTGTTGGGGGACCCCATCTCACAGTGCCCAGGTTTACCCAGTATCTCTTGATGGGAAAGGGATTCTCAGTCGCAGGATGAAGAGACTTTCTCTAGCCAAATACTATCCATGCTGGGGATTCTGGGTTCGCCTGTGCTGCTGGCAGGAGTCTCACTGCTTCAGGTGGAGGAAAAAGTTTATCTGGGCCACTTTCTGCTGTTAAGTTGGAAAAACTGGACCTGAGTTTCCACCTTATCTCAGGTCAGAAAAGGGCGTATGACACTGTGCGGCTGTGCTGCTCCTCCTGTCTTTGGGTCCCTAACAGCACACATTCCTCTCTCAAGATTTCGGGATATTCCTCTGGCTGCCTTTTCTGTTATTCCCAGGAATGACAGTGCTATTTTAAGGTCAGACCAGAAAGAAACTGGTCTGTACCATCTTGAGCAGAGCAGAAACTTCTGCTCTTTTTTTCGGGGTTTGAGCCTCAGCTGCCCATCCTAAACTGAGCACCAAGCCTTGTCTTTTGGCTCAAAGTCCACCACACTGACCTCCACAAGTGGCGGTTCCATAAATATGTGTCAAATGAGTGAATGGACAGATGAATTTGTGAAAAGGATCCCTACCAAAATTGTTATTTATTGAACCACAACACACCAAAAGAGGTAGACATATCCAATGTTCACTGGTCTCCAGACACCCCTCCTCAGTCCCATCGTATGTAACATGCAGATACTCACCCTCCACAGTTCTCTCCCTTGCAGTCCCCTGGGTCATCCGTCCTCCAGCTGCTTGCCCAAGTGCTGACTCGGGCTCACCTGTAGTCTCCATCCTTTGCTCACTGAGATGAAGGCTTTAGTGATCTCCCATTGGCTCCACTCTCAGTCAACTGTGTTCTCTCCTCCTTCCCAATCTCTTGCAAGCCTTCTTTCCACAAAGTACATTTGAGTGACTGATTGCTTTTTATCAAGACAAAATTTGACTGACTGAACACTTTTTGTATTAAGGGGAAATTATTCTCACATTCTCCTACCACCCTTCACATAACTCTAACACTGATGGAAAACAGCATACACTTTAACTAACCCTGGGTTTCTGCTCAGTTACAGACTTCATCTTCCCGAGAGCGCAGATTTGCTCAGTCATAGACACAGAAGCGTCCTCATCAGTTTCAGCAGACAGAATAAAACATGAATGGAGACAGACCCTATTCACACCATGGTTAGTACCTCCCCAGGAGGAGGCAGACATGCTCCCCTAAATCACTGAACTCATTCTGAAACAGCACTGAGAAACAGGAAACACATGAGACCAGAGGGCATATGCTTTCACTTTCTGGGAAGTACTACACTGACAAGTGTAGAGATGCATGAAGATTTGTGAAGCTTTACTTAGATTTATCGAGGACCAAGTTGTGATCAACTAGCAATGTCTGTCATGAGTTGAGTGTGAGGGAATGGCAGTGTCAGCAAAACAGCCCAGCACTGAGTGAGCCGTTTAGTGATGCACTCATCTGTCTTTAAATGAGCAGCGGTCTATGAATGAACCTGGAGGTAGGAAACAAGGTAGAGAGACTGCCTTGGGCAAAGACTTTGTTACTGAGTAGATAGCTCAAAGGGGCCTTTTAGACCTTTCTCATACCTTACTTATTTGAGATAAAGAAGTTCAAGGCTCATTTCTGGTTCCTTACCTATTTCACTAACCTGATGCCAGGTAAGCTAGCAAAATAAAATATCCTTTACATTTTTTTCCAGGGCTAAAGATGTGACATATTCCTTTTAGTATAGATATCCATTCTTATTTCTAGAACAAGTCTGGAAATGAGAGAGACTTGCCCAAGAAGGCCCTCTTGCCACATAGCTTAATCTTCCAACACTTCCATCTATCCCACTCAATTCCAAACTGCTACAGTTTGGACCTCAGATGTCCACCCAGAATCTGAAGTGTCAGAAAGGTGATTGGGTCGGGGGAGTCCTGTAATCAATGGATTAATCTCCTGATGGAGGTCAGCAGCTGAATGTGCCACTGGGAGGTGAGGCCTGGTCGGAGGTGGTCACTGGTTCGTTTTCCAGCTGTCCCCAGCTCCTTCCTTTTTGCTCTGCTTCCTAGTAGTTATGGATGAGCAGCTGCCCTATTCTCAGCCCTTCTGCCACTCTGTTTCAACCTGGAGCCAAATGGCCATGGAATAAAATCATGAGCCAAAATAAACTTACCATGTAAGTTGTAGAAGCCAGACATTCTGTCCCAGGGATGGAAAGTGACTAACACACCAACTCTTCCACAGTGCCCCAGCTTCCTTGGGCTAGCTCCTTCTCCAAATTCAGCTCATTGTCACCAGCCGTGCCAAGAGTTACAGACTACCATACTGAAAAATGTCCGACTGTACCGTGCTTTTAAATTTGTTCAAGTAGAGCCCAATATCTGTTTACGTTGAAAACATTTTATTTTGGAAACTCACCCACCAGGTAGAGAAGAGTGACTGACAGAACCCCAAAGTAGGGCACAGACTCACCTTCTGGCCACACCCCCTTCCTCGTCCTGGAAGATTTCGGGGTTTGTGTCATTGTTTTCTGTTTTTCCCCTTCAGATCTCACCAAAGATTCCCTTGGGTTATAATACATGATATTCCTGCGCACTAACTTTACCTCCCTAATGAGATTACAAATGCTACAGGGAAAAAGGTGTGTTTGTTACTCCTGTGCACTTCTGCCCTTTCCTAGCCTTCCCCACACACCAAACTCTGCAGCCCTTCACCAGCGCAGAGTGGAGAATTCTTCTGCCTCAAGCATTCCCAGAGCAGAGCTGAGAGCCCTGAGGAAGGAGATCCCATCTATCCGTAAGTTACCTCCCTCAAGGTCCCGTGGAAAACATAACAGGGATTCACTTAGAGCCATGCAGCTGAGGTCTATTGAGAATTAAATGCTTATTTCATTCCCAGAGCTTCATCATCCTCTATCAATTTTGAGACTCATTTTTGACACTCCATATTATTTGTCAAGAATCATCTTCTAAGCAATTACTAATTCTCTCCCTCTTACTTAAGGTAAAATTAGCATGTTTCCATAGGCTTAGGGTTATACTCAGCCCAAATCTTTTTGACCTCCTGCCAGAAAGACAATTTTAATCCCACTCAAGGGTAAGAGTACTTAGGGAAAGATACGAGCTCTTGCATTTCAAAATGTTGCCTTCAGTTTCATTTGTTTAAATCATTTTCTCCAGTTACTTAACAACCACATAGCACATTCTAACTAAGCCAACAAGCATCTCACAACCAGAAGAATGTTTAAGTAGCTCTACAAATCTTTAGCTCATCTAAGACTAATGCTATTTTTAGAGTTAAGCAGTCAGTCCCTGAAAAACTCTTTAAGAATTGGAGTCCCATGGGTCACTTGATTAGCATTCAGGGATGGTTTCACCAAACAATATCAAGGACTCTATAACTCACGAATTATGAAACTGAAAAGGTCAGAGGAGGAATGATTTTAGGCAGAGCTGAAACCAGCTGCTCACCAAGTGTCAGGAATTATACTCTCAACCTATATTGTTGCATGTTCTAATCCAAAGGAAAAAAGGGCATGCCACTTTCCTAACAGCTAAAATTAAAGCCTCAGTGTGTTTTTGAATGAATCAGATGTGCTCCTTTGTGAGCCAGTCACGAAGGCTCACAGGACATTCCCCCCAGCTAGGCCCTTAGTGCGTCAATGCGGGCATGGGAAGGTGAATTGCAGAAGCCAAAAATACAGCGACCAGGTCAGAGCAAAATCTCCACTTCCCACTCAGTAAAGGCTCAAATCTGAAGGACCAAGCCTGCAACAGGAGTCCTCTCTGGAGGAATTAGGGCGGCCCAGGTTTGCAGGGCGACTCTGCGCACGGCACTTTTTCTCTGAAGACCCTCAAAGCCTCACCCACTGTGGAGTGGCTTTCTCTGTTGATGCCTTCAACATCTGCTTTGTTTAGAGACCAACTGTGCCACCAAATGCAGCAGCAGTAGAAGGGTGGGCACAGAAACAGCAGAGTTCTGTTGCTGCTACACATATTTCCTGCTAGTTACAACCACATCATCACTTAGGAAAATCTGCTGGGCTCACCAATGCCAAGCAACATAAATGAGTCATCTGAGTAGACTCTCAAGAATAGCCTTCTACACCCAAAGGGTAAAGTGCCAAGGACAGTGATCTGAATGCGTTCTTTGGTGCCCAACAAAGATGAACAGCATAGAAGAATGGCAGGGAGCATGTGTAACCAGTCAGACAGATTTAGCTCAGCCTTCTATGGGAAAATTAGGTGCAGTGTGGAACTGTTATCAATATTACAATAAAATTATATTCTTTGCTGACAACATGAAGCCTGTACTTGTTGACTTCATCCATTGATGAGATCAGTGATGGGTACACACCTTGGTCGGACTCTCGACTCTCGGCATTCCCTACCAGGGCTGGCTAGAAACACTCAGGTGTCTACTGTGAAAGCCATAAGCATGAACTGGGAGCAGCATGTCACTTATGAGGGCTGCAACTGTGTGGTCAAATGGTGCACACACAGCTGAGCAAAGTCACTTCTCCCGTGCCTGGGCTGAAAAGCCTTGGTCTTTCTCTAGAGAGCGACAGAGTTAGTTAGACAGTAAAACCTACCCTTTCTCACAGTGGAGACCCAGTTACCCAACAGTTAGAGGTGACAACACATGGTTATGTGTGAACCAGAGCCGGGGTGCTGAAGAGGCCATTAATAAAATGGAAGAAAGAAAGCATCTTGAACACAGTTCAAAGATAAAGAGATGGATGATACACACAAGAGGTTAAGAGACATAGAAGATGGAGTACGAAACTTTAACAAACACAAAATGAATCCAAGTTCTGGAAGGTGATAAAAGACAAAGTGGGGAGAAGTACTATAAGATAATGCTACCAACTTTCAGACTTAGGAAATATCCTACAGACATCGGGGGAAAGCGCGGAAAACCGGAGAAAATGGAACAACCTTAAAAACAGTCAGTGACAATGAGGGGGAGTTTTGAGTATGGGACATGGCTGTGCATTGGGCATAACCTGTCCACTGCGGAGACTCATTAATCACAGGCACAGAGCAGCAGCTCTCAAGTCTGGCACCTAATACCAGCTTCTAGTGCAAGATAAGCCAGATGATACAAAAGATGGCAACCACTGACTTCCCGGCCTCTGCACGCTTGTTCTTGCACTGGCCTGCCCCACAAGCGGGATGAATCTCCTCTTTTTCCTCCGTAGAACCCTCTTCTCCTTGAGCACTTTCATTTTCTTCTTGTTGTCCTAAAATAAATGTTAAACTTTCACATTCACTAACTGTTCTGACCAATTCTTTGTGTGGCACAGGCAGAGCCTGGAAAGCCCTGCTGGTCACTCCGGCACCCGATGACAGTAAGAATACGTTGCCCGCGGAGCAGGATCTTTCCTCATGTCTGTGATCTCCCCTCCTGCCAGGGTGCTGGGCAGAGTGAAGGACTGAGACAAGTTGCTGTAAAATTTGAGATCCATACCTAAGGAAAGGATCTTTCAAAAATGCTGGAAGCACAAAGGAGCAAATAGAAACAGACAGCGTTTACCACAAATTGGCAAACTTCAAAATACCCTTAAAAGTCAAATTCCAAAGGATGGACTTTGGGCAGAAGAAAAGCTATTTCAAATGATAATCTGATATAAGAAATGAAGAGGGAGCAGAGATATTGCTAGTAAGTGGGCTAGTCAAACCAACAGTTACTGTATAAAGTAACAAAAATCATATCCAGCAGAATGGGACAGAGAAAAAATATAAGGGGAAAACTATGTGACCATAGTGGTGAGAAAATTGCTGAAACCAAAATGCATAATAGTGGAAGGAGAGTGGTCTGGGGTGAAATCCTCCTACAATCTGTAGGTTATTCAGGAGGATGGGAACGTGTTAACAAATTTCGGGCTTGTTAAATTAGTATCCTTCATTAGAACTGCTAGCAGAGCCAGGTGCTACAGCCCTCAGCTGTAATCCCAGCTACTCAGGAAGCTGACAGGGAAGATCATAAATTCAAGGCTAGCCCAGTGACTTAGCAAAACACTGCCTCAAAACAAAAAATAGAGTGCTTGTGAAGTATGTATAAAGCCCTGGGTCTACTCCCTAATAGCGGAGGAAAAATCCTGCTAGTGTAACTATTAAATGAGTAAGTATGAAACATACAACCATCAAAAAAGAAAATATGAAAATGAATAAGAAAAAGAAATTGAAGCAGGGTGTGGTGGCACATACCTATATTCCTAGCACTTGGGAGGCTGAGGCAGGAGGACTGCTAGGAGCTCTAGGCCCGCCTAGGCTACACAGTGAGTTCAAGGCCAGCCCAAACTACATAGTGAGACCCTGGCTTTAAAAAAATAAAATAAAAAGGAGGCAGAAAGAGAGAATAAAAGAATCAGGACGAACCGAAAGCACATTACAAGGCTGCAGGACTAATTCAAGCACAGCGACACACACAGCGAATAAACTGATCTGATCGATGCCTCTAAATAAAGACAATAAAACTCTGAGACAATTAGAGCTCAATTATCAGAAGTTCGATTACATGCTGGCAATAACAACAGGCGCGCACACATACAATTCACCTAAAGTTAGTAAGTTTACTAAGGAGCTTTTGATGGCTTTAATAAGACACCAGACACAGGCCACTGCGAAGAAGAGGGTTGTTCAGGGGCGGTTCTGGAGGCTGGAAGTTCAAAGGGCACAGGAAGGGCCCCGCCCCCACCGCCCCACCCCCACCTGTTCCACCCCCAGCTGCAGCGCCACCTGGGGCTAAAGGACAGCAGGCGACCACCTGTCATGCCAGGGGCAGTACGTGCCCAGTTGGCCAGGACTGGCTCCTTTGATAGCCCCGCTCTAGACACTTAAAGGATCCCACTCAAAGGATCTGTCATGGTTTATGTTTGTGTCCCCCAGGCCTCATGAGTTTGCATTGTGTATTTGTGATTGGTTCATTGTCTAGTGCTTGGATTGATGGTGTCAGTGTTCCATCCACAAAGGGGTGGAGCCAGAATGTGATGTAATGGCAGAAGAAGGTGTGTCTTGCTCTTTGCTGGTTCTTGCTGTTTGCAGTCGCCATGAAAGGCGGCCCAGCCATCCTAGCCTGCGTGGGAGCCAAATGAGTGTGGACTCAAACCTCCAAAAACTGTAAGAAATAAACCTTTCCTTTCCCAACTTGGGCATCAGGTATTTTGTCTCAGCCAGGAGCATAAAGTAACTAAGACAGGATCCCAGGAGAACTGCTTTCCAAGGCCGGATGCAGCTGACCTGCCTCTTCAAGGTCCGGGGCTGACCACACCTCCCGTCAGGCGGAGCTCTGGGAAGACACAGACAAATCCCAGCACAGCGTAGGTAAGCCTGCCACTGTATGAGAAACTGTCTCAACATCAAGCAGACGCAAAGTCATTAAAGACTGAAACAGACGATTAATAATACTGATTTGTGGGTCACATTAGAATAGTGAGCTCATCAAATGGAGACTGAAAAGACTTTCCAATCATAAAGTCCTGCCTCGTATTATGTTATAAAACTAACCTCAAAAACTGCAAAAAAATATAAATAAAAACCTATCATCTGCCACTTTCTCTGACCAATGTACACTTAAGTTAGAAATCTGGGGAAAGGATAAATAGAAAAAGTTCGTGTGAAGGAGACTGAGAAAACCAATGTGTCAAAGAAATAAAATCATCGAAATAAAAATATTTAAAAGCAATTAAACATGTGGAAGGCAGCTAAGGAGCACTGTGGAAGAATTATACTTTTAATAAAATAAAATCTTCACATCAGGCAACAAAGGATTCATCTGATGACTTAGAGGGGAAAAACATCAAAATAAAATAATGAAAAGCAAGAATTAAAATAAAAGTAAAATTAGTAAAAATGAGACACAAATATACAAGACGATCAATAAAACTAGTTCTTTGAAAAGATCAAAACAAAATTATTGTCAGTGTTAATAAAAACATTACGCAGATGAACAATATTAGAAAAGATCACAACAGATGATCAAATAGATTTTTATGGATAACTTTTGCCAATAAGCAAAAATTTTCATGAAATGCATAAATTCCTAGATAAATATAACCCCTGAAAACTGACTCAAAAAAGAGAAAATAGGAATAATCTTATAGCTGTTTTTAAAATCATATTAATAGCTTAACATGCTAAGGAAATGCTGTGTTCAAATGGTTTTATAGGCATGTTTTACCAAACAGATGGGAACAGATAATTCCAAGTTATACAAACTCTGCCAAAGAATTTTTTTTACTAGGCCAACCTGCCCTTGATTCCAAACAAGACAGGATGGTGTAACAGGCCAATTGATCTCATCAGTGTAAATGGAAAGAAAAAAAAAATGTAAATAAAGTATTCACAAACCAAATTCAGAAACAAGACCAATGAAACACCATTACCAATTTGAGTTTGTCCAAGAAATGTACCACTGATTTACTATAGAAGATAAAGCAGTGCAATTCATCATATTAACACATATTTTAAAAGCCCTACATGATTATCCCAAAAAATAAATGCACAAAAAATCCCATAAAAATCAACCTCCAAAAGGAATCGTAACAAAAATATTACAAACAAGATCCTAATGACAAAAGTTAAAAAGCATACAACCTAAAAATAGTTTTAGACATCAGCGTATGAGGATAACTATTATTTCAGCAAAGGAAACATTTTTAAAATAAGATACAATAAACACAATAAAAAACTGAAAGTTTGGCAACTTAAAAATTGGGAACTTTTGCATAGAAAATAATAAACTAAGAGAAGATTTTAGCAACAAATCACCAGTGGAAGATTAGTATCTAGAACAGATAAGAGAATCTGAAAAGTTCATGACATGAAGCCATCCTGAGTGTCCACCAGGGTGAAGGACCTTGCACCATGATCACTTAGGCAAAGCTGCTCTGTCTGATTAACAGCAGTCCTGAAGAGCTTCCTAGGTCAGGGCCAAGTACTGAAACTGGAGGTGAAGACCAAACCCTCCATCAAGGGTGGGATGACTGTCATATTGGGGAGAACTGTGTTGAGATCTCTGCGAAAAGCAAGATTTAAAAGCTGAACAAAGCAATGCAGGAGACTGTCTGAGAGTACTGACTTTCTGTCATCAGTGAAAATTCTTAAACTAGGAACTACGGTAAAATGCTTCCAGAACAACAACAAAGATGGACATAGAAGGGTATGATACCATCTCAGTTGCCTTGAAAACAAGAAACATTAGAAAAAATTAAGCCATATGATTTTGAAGGATGAGTAAAGAGCAGTTAAAAGTCTCTAATAACTGAATTGCAGAGAAAAAGGCGACATTCATAAGTAAGCCAGGGGCTGCAGCGTTGGCTTGGCTAAGGAGGGACAGAGCAGGGCTCCCACATAGAGTAGCTCAGCTGTGCAGAGCAGAAGCCAGCCACACCCGAGACGAAAGTGTGGACTGGCAGGACCCCATCCAAATCACTCATCCCAGCAGTCCCATAGGCTCCTTTGCAGATTTTGTCAAAACAACAGCGATTCACATTGGGTAGGAAAGGAGGCTTCATAGCTCTACTAGAGTGGAATTCAAATGTAAAACAAAACCTTTCCAGACTGCATCCCAGTCCCCGCCCACATCAAACTCAAAACAAATCAAGACATGGAGTGATGGATCAATGGATCAAAGAGAATGGCCCTTGGCCTTGCTAGTTTTTCTCCCCTAAATCCAAATCCAACCAGGGGGAAAACATCAAATAATCTAAAATGAGGGGAATTTTATAAAACTGAGCTAACCAGTATTCTTCAACACATTTGAGAGCAAAAGAACAAGAAATCCTGAGAAACTACTGCAAGCAGAGGAGACAGAGTGGACGTGGATGTGATGGCCAACGTGGCATCCTGACCAGGACCCTGAAACTCAGGAGTACATGAGCGGGAAAACTGGAGACTTCTAAATGCAGCCTGGAGTTTAGATGATAGCAGTGCACTGATGCTGATTTCTTCACTGAGGCAAAAAAATCACAACTAAGTCAGATGTTAATGAGGAGAAAATCATATGAAGGGTACACAGGGCATCTCTGAAGCATTCCCTCAACTCTTCTGTACACCCGAAACTATGATAAAATTAAAAGCTTTTTTTTTTTTTTAAAAGAATGCCTATTTTCAAAACGCAAAACACTTATAAATAAATTCAGCAAAAGGTGGACAAAACTGGCATACTGACAAATAGGGACTGGTTAAAAGGCTTTTTAAAAGACCTAAAAGGAGAGGTACACCATGTTCATGTATAGAAAGTCTCAGTGCTGTCTTGCTAAGCTGTCCTTTCTCCTCCAAATTAATCAAGGAGTTGGTGAAGTCCCAATCCAAATCCCAACAGGCTTTTTATGGAAAGCGATAAGCTGATTCTAAAATTTAAAATATTATCTGAAACAACTGATAAAGTAGAGCAAAGTTGGGGCCTCACAGGCCTGATCTTAAGGCTTCCCGAAACGTCAGTGTAAGTGAGGCAGTATCATAAAGGCATAAGTCCAAGCATATGGAAATAGAACAGATAAAACACATATATACGGTTAATAATTTACAACAAAAGGGGCGAGGCGCATGAATGAGTAAGGGTGGCCTTTCAACATGTTACTAGAATAGCTGGACATTCTTAAGCGAAACAGCATAGGCTCTACATGACACCATAAGCAACTAAAAAGTGTCTCACAGACCTCAGTGTAAGAGCTAAAATTATATATTTTAATATAGGACAGAATTTTTACAAGTCTGGGATAGGTGATGATTTCTTAATTTTGTGACGGGTAAAAGCAGGAATTATGGGAAAACTAAAAAAATAGAGTGCATAAAAATTAAGGATATCAGCTCTTCAGAAGTTATCAATAAGGAAATTTGAGGTTAAGTTTCACATTAGGAGAAATGCTATGTATAGAAATAGCCTGCTCCTGTAGGGCACTCCGTCAGCTTGGTGTACTTATACAGAAATAGATACACAGGTTCCTCAAAACACTGGTATCTAGAATGCATAAAAAGTATATAAAGTTCAGTAATAATAAGACTAGCAATCTAGTAAAAACAGAAATTTAAACTATAATTCACAAAAATGAATATATGAAAGATAAATTAGAAGGTAAATCAACCTCCTTTGGCACTAAAATTCAAATTAAACCATGGATTCCTCTACTTACTGTAGAACAGCTGAATTTTACAATTTGACATTGTTGACAACAATGTGAAGCACTGACTTTGGGAAGAAGTTTAGTAGTGTCTTGCAAAGGTGAGTATTCTGCTTATCATCTGACTCAGAAATTCTACTCCTAGATAGTTACCTGAAAGAGGAGAAATATGTATACACAAAACATCTGACACACAACTTTTCTTAGAGTTTCATCACTAAGAACTGAAGATTAAAAGTACTTGTACTATCAACAACAGAGGAGACAAACCCTGGTATAGGCAACAATGAACTAATACTCATCAAGAAAGAGAATCTAAATTTGATTCTATAACAGAGCAGAGACATTTCAAAAGTACTATTGTTGAAAAAGAAAAAAAATCACAAGAGTATATACCCTAGATTTCCATGTGCATGAAGTTTGAGAACAAACACAATAAGACAGAAGTCAAACCATCAACATTAAACACAAGAAAAATATACAAAGCTCAATAATGTTAACATGCCCAACCAAACAATTACAAAATGTTATTTTTTAAGAGAAGGATAACATTACAAAAGAAACCAAGAAATAAACTAGCAAAACATATGCAAAGCCTTTATGTGAAGAAAATTATCGAAGGATATAAAACAAGTCTGAAATAAGTGGAAATGCTGCCATATTTGTAGGAAGGAATACACAACATCACAAATACCTCACAATTCCAATCCAAAGCCCAACAGGGTTTTATCTAGCACTTGACAAACTTAAAATTTATATGGCAGAAAAAAGCAAAGCAATTTTGAAAATATACTGGGCATTCATACTCTCAAGAAAACTTAACAGAAAACCATAGCTATTTAAATAATCCCTGTTACTAGAACAGAATATAAACTAATTATGAATTGTGGAATAAAATTTCATGCTATAGAATACATGTCTATAGCATTATGCTTACATGAACTTGAAATAATTTCAGTACAATTTCAAAAATTGTGGAAAGAATGATTACTCGTCAAGTGTTGCCAGAATGACTGACAACCCACAAGAAAAAAGTTCACTAGAATAAGGAGGGGTTTTTGTCAATGTAATACAAAAAGTATAAATCACAAAGGAAACCATAATGAAATGAAGTATGGTAAATTGTTTAAGATAAAGACATCTCAAACAGGGGCCAGGGATTTAGCTCAGCAGCATAAGTGCCTGCCTGGCAAGGGTAAGGTCATGAGTTCGATCCCTGGTACCAAGGGAAAAAAAAAAAAGATATCTCAAACAAAATTTGAAAAACTAAAATCTGGTTGGAGTTATATGTAATTTACGGTTCACCAAAAATCAAATACTCAGAATAGTTAAAGAGTTTATTTAAATAACAAAGAATAATAACTTATAGTAGAATAAACAATGAAAATTAGCAGAAAATATCTGAATGATCAGATATTGAAAAATTGTTTTAACTCTCTTGGATGACCATTAAGTTATTAAAATTGTATCATACTAGTTCTCCTTCTTCAAACACTTTAAAATCTCAGAACACAAAATATAGAGGAAATTGTAAGAAACAGGATCATTTACATATTATATGGAACAAATATTTTGGAATGAAACTTGACTATATCCACAACATTTATTTTTTTAATTTTATTTTAGAAAGAATAAAACCAAGCAAAATAAAACCAATCAAAGCAAAATGGTGTAAGTGATACAGGGTTTCAAAACAAGGTAACAGGACATCAACAACAGTTACCATAATGCCCCTTGTTGTACTCAAAATAGCTGCCCACATCTTCAGACATAGTAAAATCAAATGTAACAAATATAATCAATAAAAACAAAACAATGAATGCAGTACAGGACTTCAAAACAAGATAATAGTAAATCCCAAATGGCTCCCATAATGTATCTTGTTTTCCTCACAATAACTGCCCAACCCATCAAACATAAAATCAAACAAGATAAAACCCAACAAAACAAAACAACAAGAATGATATAGGATTTCAAAACAAGACAATAGGAAATTAACCATGGCCACCACCCTCAGAAGCAGACTTCCCCATAGAAGCTACATTGCTTACTGTTAATCCGCTGAATAGATGATCAGACTACTGGCCCTAGGCCTGCAAATTCAGGGTACACTGAAAGCTACAAGCATTGGATTGTATTTTATCTCATTAGCTATCATCATAACCAGTGTTTCTCCAGATCAGCCCGTCAATTACAGGAGTATCAGGAAGCCTGCTCTTCTTGTCTCCCTGTATTCTCCCCAGTCAACCTATGCATAGCACTGACTCACAGGAGGTCTTAGTTTCTTCTTGACTTCTTGCTCTCCTCTCCTGCAGTGCCCTGCCAAAATTTAAAAATGCAGATTTAACTGTATGACCTGGAGAAATTCCTTTTTTTTGTCCTGGCAATGCAACTCAGGACTTTGCGCTTGCCAGGCAGGTGCTTATGCCTCAGAGATATATCCCTGGCCCTGAATTTTAAAAATTTAAAAATTGTAAAGAAATATGTATAGCATATTTCAAAATTTTATATATATACTCATGAGACTAATAGGGTTATTGAGATACAAAAAATTAAAGTCAAGGCTAATAGAAATATCATTAATATTTTAATAATTGTTATATATATATAAAATTTTGAAATATGCTTGTTCCACAGAAAGAAGCAAGAGATACAGCTCCAGGTTCCAGAAAGATGATCTAATGTTCTCCAAGGATAAGAAATTTTACCCAATCCTATTTTGTTTTATTTTCTTCTTTGTTGACACAATAACTTCAGACTAGAAAAGACAAAGCCATTGTTTTTTTCTTGACAGGACAATAAAAATGGAAAAATAAAAGCAATTAACTAAATTAAACTCAGATTTCTTCATTACAGAATGTAGCACATATATACTGAATACAAACTATGAACCAGAATTGCAGATGCAGTAGTGAACAAGACAGACAAGGCTATCCTTCCCAAGGCTTATATTTCACCTGGGTATATACTAGGTAGGCAAATGCATTGTGCTAAGTGCTAAGGAGAAAATCAAGCAGTATAAAAGTATAATTAACACAGTGGTAAGATCAGGTCAATTCCAGGATCCTTGCGCAGAGGCAAGAATGGGGCAAGAGAAACCCAGCTACACACAGAAGTATGACAGAAGACTTCCAGGAGTTATTCTGCTGGAATAGCAGGATGAAGGTAACATGGAAAGGACTCGTGTGTGTAGGTGCATAGAAAAGACCATTTGCCAGAGTGGAGTTGATCAAGAAGAAAAATGGTACATGGTGAGCTCAGATGGAGTAGTGGGGAGAGATCATACAGGTCTGGGAAGGTTTAACAGCAGGAAAAAATAAAGGAAGAGAATACCAGATATGATTTCTGTTGCTTCTGTGGTTTAAACATCTCTCCAGTGGCTGAGCAGAAATAAACTGGAAGGATATCAGACATGGGAAGACCAGTGTGGGGTGGTCAGTGGTAATGAAGTTTAGTCAGCAAAGTTGACATGGCCTGGAGCATAAAGGTAAAAATAGGGAAGTCAGCAATAGTGAGTAATATTGAGGAGGAGGAGAAGAGGAAGGGGAAGAAGAAGAGGAGGAGAAGAAGGAGGAGGAGGAGGAAGAAGGGAAGGAAGAAGAAGAGAAAGAGGAGGACAAGGAAGAGGAATAAGAGCTGGCTAAGATACAAATGGCTAACAGTACGATGAAGAGGGTGAAGAAAGTCACCAAGGGTAACTCTCGGGCTGAGTAGCTGAATGGCCAGTGCTGACAAGTACTGAGGTACAGATAGCTGGTGAGACACCAAGTCTGAGGTGCTGTGGTAGATTGACAGCTGGTGGTCAACTTGTAACAGCCAGCTGAGCTGAGTCAGCATGGTGGTGGGTGTGGAAGGCCCACCTGAGGATTGTTGTCAACAACATAAAAAGGAGAACTGGAAGGGAAGAAGTGCTGTTGGTTCTGTTGCCACTGGTTCTCCTGGAGGAGCTTGCTGAGCTTCTTCCTTGATATGAGCTCGGCTGTTCTCATCATCAGAGGAGCTCGGGACTTTGTTGTCACTGAGCATGGCCGAGATTCATTTTGGGGGAGCTCTGGTCCTTACTTTGATCATCACTTTCTGGCTCCAGGGGAAAGATGTGGGCTATTCAGTCTCCTGGAGAAGCTTGTCATGCAGGCTTCCTGGTATGAGCTTGGCTGTTCTCATCATCAGAGAAACTTGAGTCCTCATTGTTTCTGAGGACGGCTGTGGTGATTTTAGGGGGAGCTCTGGTCCTTACTTGGAGTGTTGCTTCCTGCTCCAGCACAGAACCTTTAGCCTAATGGCAAAGATCCTTCATCTTGCTGGCAGACTTTTCTAGCTTCCACCGCTGACTTCTGGGCCTTCTCGGCACAGATCCATCAAAAAAACTTGCGTGAGACATTGTCATGGGATCCAGGCCCTCAGATGGATTCATTGGGTTGTTTAGTGTGTGGACAGATTTCCTGTACTTCTTGTGTTTGATTCCTTGGGTGAGTATTATAAAATAATTCTATAAATTAAATGTCCCATACTAAATTGTTTTCCTTGCAAACCCTGACTGCAGCAGGAGCTGATATCTATAAGTGATCATGTTGAATGGGTAAAAGAATGAAATTGAAGCATTTGAAAGAAGTCACACCTTAAGATATGAATGTGGAAGTCACTGGCATGGAAACAATTTTTGTAGATGTAATACCAGATCAGTGCACAGTATACAGGAATGGTCCACAGAACCCAGGACACATCCTCATGCAATCCACTAGCAGATATTCAAGACAGGATATAAAGAAGCTGGCAAAATAAGAGAGAGAGTGAGAGACTGAGATGAAGGAGTGTCATGTAACAAAAGCCAGTTTCTACAATTTCATCATGATAATTCAGAGATTTGTATCAAACATATCAATTCTCAAAATCTGTCCTCACATTTATCAGACCTTCAGGCTTAGGGTAAGTGTATCCTGGAGTTTGGAAATAATTTGCCCGTGGAGCCACACATTCACTGCTCATAACCCTGAGCAAAGTATATGAATCAGAAGAAAGAACACCAGTAATTGCTGACCACTTTCTAAAAGGGAGCCAGTGAAACAATAGTAATTATAAACTGGCTAAAACATTCTATTGTCCAGGTGGTTTGTACTCTCCAGTGATTAATGAAAACCACACTGGGTTCATGAAGAATGAACATCAACTCATTTCTTCTTCACAAGTGTTGGAAACAACTACTGGAAACCTGATGACATCAATGCTAAAAGAAGAAAAGTTATTATCCTCAGGGTCCCCCTCTGTACAAATCTTTTTTATATTTTCCTTAGTAGGTCCACTGAATAACTCTATAAAACCAATGAGAATTGATAGACTTCTATTTCCAGCTGCCATAAGCTAAAGATGTTGACTTGTGTCCCAGGGGCTAATATAGGTGCCCTGCTCCCCTTAGGTACCACCTCACCATACTGAAAAGCTGGGCCACACTTTTAAATGGCAAGTGACCACTTGAGCAGTACCCAGTGGGAAGAGGCAGTGGCACAGGGATCCAAGAGCTTTCCTCTGGGTGGCCCTATGCAGCCTGAGTTTCAGAGAGCTCCCAACCACCATTCATAGCAAGGCCTGTCCCAAACTGCTTCCCCAAAGGCCCTGTACAGCATGGTGGCCTTGCAGATAACTCTCAAGCATGCAGATAATTGACATCACCCTTCTTTTATCTTCCTGGTGAAATGCAGTTTTAAGTGCAAGAAATTCATAGGCAAGTCTTCCACATGTGTGCACCCTCTATTTGCTGTTGATGATCACACCAGCCCTGCTATGGCAGGAAGCTAGCACAGAGGCGCTCGCAGTTGGAGAGCCTGAGGTAAATCCTGCGGAGATGTCTTGCTAAGAGGCTCTTTGTGCCTCAGTCTGCACCTACAAAACAGAACTGCAGGGCGAGGCCGTGCGGGTAACAAATGCTTGACATACAACTCATCCCTCCAGGCTCCATTCCCTGTCTCTTGTGGTGACCAAAGGATTCTTGTTCAGTTTACCTCTTGTTGCTTCAACTCCTGTACCCCGATAGTAGGAAGATGGCGAGTTTGTGAGGTCTAAGTCCTTGGCTACCATCCAGGCACAGTGGGTCAGAGGCATAAAAGTTACCCACTTGTTCTGGAACACTATCCTAGCTCAGAAACTGCAAATGAAGAACACAGACTGTGTTTAGCCATCCCCAACTGAAACCTCAGGTTACCATTCTCAGAACTGAAGCTTAAATGGGAACCTCGGGCTTTCCTTTCAATCTCTGTTCCTCTGGAAACCTGCCTTCATTATTCCAAAAATCAGCAGGTCACCGCTGTAGGTGGTACGGATACAATATGAAACAAATTAGCTCTGGTGGAGCACTTCTCCCGGGTCAAGCATATTAAGGCATTTCACATTCCTCCCCATCTTTATCATCTATTTTCCAAACTGCCTAATAATCCAGCCATTACAAGCTTTATATTATTGTACTGAGCTCTTATAAAGATCAGGTTCTTCATAGTGTTAAGGAACACTAAACCTCTACTTGTTTTGATTACTCTTTCACTAAACAAATTACCAAATGCCTCCTGAGACATGAGCCCACCTCCTACTTTGCCTCAGAGAAAGACAAAATGAACTGCTCTAGGAACCTGAACCCAAACCACTAGCCTTTCACAAGCGAAAATTACAAGAAAGCACTCCTCCCCTAGGGACCCTCTATTTACTACTGTTGGAACTTTGACATCAGGTACTACCTTTCTGAGACACCAGCACTCCTTTGGTGCCTGCTGGGAAGCAGACATCATAAATTACAGTATTTGTGCTACAAATGACATTGATTAAACTGAAATTTGTACAGTGTACCACCTGCATGACTACACATTGTGACCCTGTGGAAAAATCATAGTTTTGGGGGAAAGCACTGATGTGACCCTGGAGTTGTATTGATTTAAGCTCATCATGCGTAAGTACTAATTACTTTTGACAAACAAGGAGCACTGGTTAAAAGTAGATGAGAGCTACTCCACCCCATAACCTTCCTACTGAAAATAAATTTCAGCCCAAATCCATCCTACTGGGAGACCTTTCCTAAACAAGCATTAATTAACAAGAATACACAAAACAGCTCACACAAGCTGTGCTATAAAGTTGATGAAATTCCTGCTTTGCAACTTCTCAGGTGCCCTGACCACAGCTTGCAGAAAATGTTGACTCAGAGCAGATGGTCAACAGTCCAGTGTCAAGTTTGTGTTACTGTGTCCTCAGCATTAGACAAACATTCTCCTGTGTACAGTAACCGGGCACAGTCTTCTTTCAGGCCATGCTTCAGGGTCTGGCCACAAACAAGCAAGCTGTAAGTTTAACTTGAAGACAGGAAGTTGTTTCTACTGTATTTAACCAAGCCACATGGAGTGACTGGTGTCTGCAGTCAGCGTGTATTGTGAGCACTCATTTTGCCAGTGGAGAGGCTATTTATCAACCAGGAAAAGTTTCCCAGCATTCCATGAAGCAAATCCTCCGAGCCTAAGGGTGTATAGAGGGACTGAAGAGCTAACAGGGCCTTCTCCCTGGAATGTCAATCACTGTCTCGGGGTTACAGACCTCCTCCCTCACCCTGAGTGAGAACATTGGCCAACTTGCCCTGCCTGCTTCTCATTCAGTTCCCTCATCGAACATCTGTTGCATGTGCAGTGTGATGGTGCCCAGAGATATATTCTACCCTAGAGAGCTCAAAAGTTTACATCTGAGAAGTCACGGAAGCATAATTTCTTATTGCTGATCCACTGGCAAGAGTTGCATGGAGCACGCTCTCGGAAAGAATCCCAGTCCAGCAAGAGAAGCAATTTAGGGTGACCAGTAACATTCAGGACAGTAAGAAACGGAAAATAGCCATGCATACTTACCCACTGTCTTCAGACCAAATTTGCCACAAAGAAGACAATCTTTACCAATCTTCGCAGATATTTTCTCTAATGAGGTAGGCTAACTGTGAAAATACATTGAAAAATATTTAAAACTACTTGGCCAATTTGAGGCATCCTTACTGCCAGAAGCAGCTGCCAGGTCAGGCAGAAAGATTGTATCAGATGCCACCTTTGGGGATGCAAGCGCTTGAGAGATGAAAGGAGAGTGAAAAGCACACAACGGGCATGCTGGCAAGCTTTCACTCTGGCCATTGCCTGTGAGAAATGTCAGCAGCTACTACACTGTGCCAAGAACAGTTTCCATTTGGTTCCCTAAGAAACCAAGGAAAGATCCACCAGGAAGAAACCTGCACATTCTGTGTGGAGCACCGCCATTCTGTTAAACTCCTTGCATTTTGGATCTAGACACCAGAGATCCAAATCAAACCTTGGTGACAGAAGTGCTCCCACCTCACTGCAAGCCCCTTTGAGAGCAGGTACAGGGCTTCATCAACAAATGACAAGTGCCATAAATTCTGATGTAACATGGCATCCATGACCCTAAAATTATCAGTGCACCTTGCAAAAAAAAAAAAAAAATCCCAGGACTTATGGCACACCCTCAAAATCTTCACTAGTGCTAGCTAGGTGGTACACAGCTGTAATCTTAACACTCTGGGAATCCCAGGCAGGAGAACAGCAAGTTCAAGCCTAGCCTGGACAACTTTGTAGCTTAGCAACATTCTGTCCAAAAAGATAGATAGATAGATAGATAGATAGATAGATAGATAGATAGATAATGGATAGATAGATAGAACAGGGATGTAGCTCAGTGCAAATGTCCTAGACTTAATCCCCAACAACACTGAAAGAAACTTCATTAGTGACACAATAAAAAAGAAGAACCTCATAAAAATGGTAACATATCTGTACACATGTCAAATGGTTGAGAAATCTGTAAGTACTATAAGAAGGAAGGCCCTGCACATTGCAAAGAATTACACAAGGGATGAAACTAGTAAATCACAGTGCTTGAAGAGGGGAAGGTCGTCGAAAATCAGACCAGAAGTTGAAATCAGACAGATGTGCTGGTGTGGCTCATGATGCATACAGTAAACTAAAGTAACTGGCAGATGTTCGAGTGGCACGTAAACACATGGCTTTTGTATTTCTCTGTGTCTTTATTTAGCTGGTGCAGTTATCTGTATTCCTCTAGTGCTTCTCCAGGTAAAAGTCAGCATACCCACACATGAAATTCCTGTTATGCTCTAAATTGTTTCTTAATAGACCAATCACACTGGAACAAATCTGAATTTACATAATAAATGTCACAGCAAAACTAAGTGCATAAAATTCTAGCCTGAAGCTCAGAGGGATTAATTCATAATAGTTATCACTGAAGGAGAATTACTAAGGTCTTATGCACATTATCTCAGTCTATTAACACAACCAGTTCATAAAAAGGTGAATATTTTCAAATGAGAAAATCTTGGGCCCAGAAATGAAAATATTTGCACCACATCATGATGGCTGTTAATGGCAATGATGAGATTTCGACAAAGTGGGCAGGAATTTAAGGGCCATACTCTTCACCACTGTATCTACAGCCTCCCTAAAGGATTATTACATGTAAGTGATAATTTATACACTCATCAACTCAGTGATTTTGTATGCCTCCTTTTTATACTTTAGCACACTACCATTAAATTGTGCTCTAGCTACTCATCTCAAATACAGAGACAGACAAAATGCCACCCAAACAGCGTGGCAAACACATACACCAAAGAAGGGAAACAATGGAATTGGGGCTAGGGATCTAAGATCCCCTGGAGGAGAGCTGGTTTAGCTCAGCATGGGGCTGATGCCAAAATCTCCCGAGGACATCACTGTATGGCAGCCAAGATGTGGACCAGCAAGAGCACCACAGAGATACGGGAGAACGTCACTCAGATCATGTAGGCTGCGCCTCCACCAGTGGTACCATGTGGAGCTAAGGTACTTCAGGTGGGAATGTACAGGGCAGAAACAACGAGTTTAACTACCATTACTAGAATACCAAGTTGTCCATTTGGCTAACATCTCTTGTGATACCAGAACAAATTTTCTGCATGAGGATCCTCAGCTGAAAACTCCATGATGAAATATTATTGATGTGACTTTAAGTGAAATTGCTACCAACCAAAACAGTAACCATAATTAGCATTTTACAGAAACTGCAGATGCATAGGTTCAGGTTGATTGGTGTGTTTGAAAGTTGGTCTGGGTTTGGTTTGCAGATGTATCTTGTCATAGCTGTGTCATCTTGGAAAACTTACGTAGCCTCTCCAAGCCTCGCTCTTTCATCTAAGACCACAATAACCAGGTGAATCTAAGACTGTAAGACTACAATAACCAGGTGAATCTAACAAGGTTATTGTGAGGATTAAATTAAATAATATATGCAAAAAATGTAATATACATGCTTAATAGATTAGCACAGACTGATTGTATTTGCTGGGACTTAATGTCTAATGCAGTGGTGTCAAAGGTCAGATCATACAGACGTGATTATGCCATGAAAATTGTGCCATCATAAATGGGACTAGAGCTTTATAAAAGATTCCAGGGATATCCTGCACCCCTGCCACCATAAAGGCAGGAGGAAAAGGCCCCCAGTAGACACCAAATCTACCAGAGCCTTGATCTTGGACCTCCTAGCCTCCAGAGTGTGAGAAACACATTTCTGTTGCTTGTAAACCATCTTATCTACGATGCTCTGCTGTACAAGTTCAAACAGAGTAAGACATAGATGGCAGCTTCTTTCCCAGCTGTATTCATCATCATTATCATCACTTCATTAGCCAAGAGCTGGGTAGAGTAGAACAGGATCACTGAGCTGCCTTACCAGGGTGACTTCGGAACTCTCCACACAAGAAGCTGGACAAAGCTCTACAAGGAGCTGGAAATAAGAATTCTTACTGGCATAACAACAGTGGTTCTAAATATGCAGTCCAATCCCTCTCATTAGTGCCTGTCTTTCAAACAGTCTGACTCTACTTCTTCAACTTTGAGGAAGCCAAGTGCCACTAACACACAAAAAGCCAATCCCAAAATGACTCAAAGAACCAAAGGAATCAGAGAAAATAAGTTAGCTGCCGTCCTGAGAAAACTTTAAAGCAGCAATTATGGCCTGTTCCATCATATCCTGTCCCTTGCACTATGAAAAACAAAGTACTATTAGGAGACTGAGGGGCTATGTTTTGCCATGAAGTAAACCCAGTATTACTCATTATTACCGAGGCGACCATTCATAATTGTACATTTTTAAAACAATATTTTGTAGAAAGAACAGAGGAATAGAAATTCAAAGTCAGTATTTCCAGGGTATGAAATAGATTTCCCAATTTTCAGGTTTATAATTATAAACCATATACTAAATTCAGAAGAATAAACTTGAACAAAGAAAAGAAACCTCACCTCAGGTGAGGAATCATATCCTCCCTCCATAGGGAGGATCAGGGATGTCAGGATCAGTAGTGCTCACTTATACCAGGGATGCCCACCTTCCCAGCTCAGGTCACCCCTCCCCAGACAGAGCAGTTGGCTCAGGGATAGGCACAAGGTCCAATCAAGGTCAGTGGGAGCCAATGAAAACTTGGTCACCATGGTTGCAATTGAGATGGAAAGTCCTTTCCCCATACCACTGGAATGAGAAAGGACGAAAATTAAGTTTTTGCAGTCATTTTGCCACACTTTCTGAGAACTGACCTTTGCCAGAGAACAGCAGATGATAAGAAAGGAGACACGTGCTCCTGGCACCATATTTAGAGTGTGTAGAGTGTGAAGTCATACACTCTCATTGAACACAGTTACATGTGCCATTACATATACCTCTTCCTTACACATCAATTGTGACTAGGCCACCTCCATCTCACAGAATTTTCTCTCTGGAGTGTCTTCATCAGGTAGTCTAGAGGATATGGAACACAAAGCCTCTCATAAAACCTGTTATGGCTTGTGTGTAGATGTCCCCACAAAGCCTCATGTGGCCATAGAAGGGGCTTTTTCAGAGGTAAGTGGTGTGTGATTGGCTCACAGTACAATGCTGGATTAAGGGTGCTAGGGTTAAGGGTGTGAGTGTTATTTACCCTAAGGGTGGATAGCCTGGATACAATACAAGGGACAGAAAGACACTGGCTGTTAGTTACTTACAGTTTGTTAATTGTTGATTTGCTGCCGTCTGCTCACTGTGAACTTTTTCTCCTCTGCAATGCCCCTCTGCCATGTTACACTCCCGTGGAGCCAGCCACTTATAGAATGAAACCTCTATAAACTGTGAGTTAAATAAACCTTTCTTCCTTTAGCTTTTGGTGTCAAGTATTTTGTGTCAAGTAACTAAGTAGAGCCTAACTCAGTTCCTTGCATATAAAATGTATTTAATTAATTGACTGATGAAGTTGATAAAAATGAGCTTGCAGACCCAAGGAAATTTTATATATATATATATATATATATATATATATATATATATATATAATAAAAATTAAAGAGATCAAAGCAATCAATTTTATTATTGTTTCTATGATGTTTCATGGTTTTTAACAGAAGTCACTACCGTAGCAATGCCAACTGTATAAACAGGTGACATTCATTGAATGTTTCTAGTATGTAAATACTTTGCAGAATATCTTGGTTCATTTTTGCTACAAATTCATGAAGTTAATCCAATTATGCAAATAAAAAACAAGGCTCAGAAATATAAAGTGATTTCTGTAAGGCCATAAAGATAAGAGGCAGAGTAAGACCTTAGCCTTGGCAGCATGGCTTCAAGATGCCCCGTGCTGGGGTCTCTCAGCATCATAGCCTTCCATCAATGTGCTGCTGTGCCCAGATCCCTAGAAACCAGGCAGATATCCCTCACTAGACTTCTTTTATGTAAGTAGTTCATAATTGCTAAGACTGGTACCACAATTAATTTCTAAGGGTTAGATGAAGTTAGCTTTAAAGACATTTTGAAAATAATATTTAATTTAAAAATTACTTCTATTAAAGAGCTCATAAATAGATATAATGATGACTACTATAAATGGCCCTTTCACTGATGCAATATCTATTAAGTACTTCACAGGAAGTGTATTAAATCCACAGTCCAGTTAACAAAGACACCTAGTCTCATTTATAAATGCAACTAAGTAGACATCAGAAAAAAAACAGTTTTAATGCTCCTGTGAAGATGTGCCTTGAGAGTGTGGAACTGAAGAACTCCATTAACTGAAGGATGAGATGACAGTCATCAATGAAGCCAATTCTGCAAAAGTTGAGGCCCCCTGCCAACATGGACCCCTCAGGTAAGCTCACCTGGTCGAGCTAGAGTCCTTGAGGTTTAGCAGCCCTGAGTCTCTGGTTTGGATTTAGAATTCCGCATCTCCAAGCACATCCCACGGGAAATGCACATATAAATACTCCGCATCAGAGACTTCAGTGACAACTGTTTGGCAGAATATGCTTTTGTTGTTGTTGTTGTTGTTTTAGAATGTAAATACTCACAATTTCTGCCAACATGTCAGTATGTTGCCCTGGAGTGAGAACAAGGTGAAAAGTGTTAATGCATTGTTTGCACATCTGGCCCATTTTACACTGAGAGATTAGAAAGGGGAGAGAGTTGTCACAGTGAGGATGATTGTAGCAGAGGATTGCTTTATAAAGACTGACCTCTAGAATCAAGCCAAATACTTCATCAGGGGTTCAAACAGAGGAATAGCCATCTGTCTAGCATGAGTGCCATAATGACTATGTTCTAATTTTTGCCTAACGTGTTTGCATTAGAAACTAACTCAAGCATCAAATGAAAGTTCTTGGCATAGAAAAGATGTCCAGTATTCAGTAAAGAAGATGGCAGAAAGGTAGTTCATTGCGTCTCTTTTGTGCCCACCAGTGTCCTCAGTACTTCAACCCTGGATCACTGATCCTCTATATGCAGTCATTTGTACATCTGGTGAGCACAATCCCTCAAGTAAGAGAACAGATCGTTTTGAGTTCCAGTAACCAGAGATGCCTAATCAAATAATTACGTGGTCCATGGTTTGAAGGGGTACAATGATAGGGGGTGTCCTGATGGACACTTGGGCATCTAAAATACTGGTATGACATAAAGGTTTAGTAGAGCAGCCCTGTCAATAGCTTCCCAAAACACTCACGAATAACCCCAGAGCTACTTAATACTCTTGATGATGTATTTTCAAATATGCATCTGTATTCATAAAAAATCATTCCATTGAAATCTGCAAATCACGCAAGTTCCACACAGATGGAAAAGGTAAGGAGCACATTTATAAAACTGTTAAGAAGATATACTTCAGATAATAGAATGATGGATGTTTCTCTTTCCTTTCATGGTGCTTTGCTTCATTTTCTCTGTTTAAACTGTGTACTTAGTAGAGTATCACTTATCCATAAAGGAGAAATTTGAGTTATATGGGAGAAAATGGATGCACTTTGAATCCATAATGCTAAATATCACATAGTTTTCCTTATATCAGAAAGCCAACGTATAAATAAAAAGAAAAGAGATGATAGGAAACAGGAAATAGACTGTGGAGATTGGAAAGGGACAGGAAGATGGAGGAGACAGGAAGGGAAAGCACAGGGGAGTGAAAAAAGGATTAAGATGTGATATGCATATCTACCAACTCTCCACAAGGAATGTACTGGAAACATATACATTATTAATAAATTTTAATAAAAATTACATTTGTAAGTTAAAACATTATCTTGTTATATAAGGTGCATAATAGTAAAAATGATAAAACTTATCATTTGGAAAGGATTGTTCACAAAAATTAATATATAAGGGCCAGGAAACCCCTCTCTCCACCTGGAGGACCCTGGACAGACCTGTGAGAGCATAGGTGACCCCTACCTCCACCCTGAGCACACTGAGTGGTCCTGTGAGAGTCCTAGTGGCCCCTTTCTCCATCCCAAGGAACCCCTGTGGGCCTGTGAGATGCTCAGTGACATAGCAGGGCCTCCATTGGGGTGTACATAGTGGACAGGTGGTTCTGGTGACCTGTAAAAGTCTGAAGTGTCAGTAACAATACAAGAAAAGGGCTGGCTCACATCAATACTCTTGGCTAGTCAGCCTGAGAAAAACCTAGGACTCAACCAAATGGCCACAAAGGAGGAATTTAGGTGACTGTCCCCTGACTTACACTGTGCGATCAGCAACTTAGTAAACACCAGCCACATAGTAGGACACTTAATAAGATGCACATGACAACAGGCAAGACAGGCAAGATTGAAAAGACCAAAATACGAACCAAGAGGTGAAAATGACAAGATGAAAAAGCAAAATGCAATCTCAGACCACCAGCCCATCAAGAACAAGTACAGGAGATATCAACACAGAAGAAATTGGAACACATCCCTCAAATTTCTGAAAGGTAGAATGTGAAATAAAGAAACAAATTCAGCACACTACAGAGGGAATTAGATCTAAATGATCTTTCAGGTAAAAATATAAATGACAACCATAATGAAAGAATTGTGCAGAATCACTAGAGAAGACAGATTTAAAAAAATACACAAGCATAGGAAAATGATGGAAACTTTCATGAACAATATAAGAAACAAATAGAATGCATGAAACAGATTCAAAGAGATATCCAGGAAATTAAAAATTCCATTGAAAGTTGGCAAAACTACTTGAATGAAATTGAAGACAGACTTTCAGACCTTTAAGATATTTTTAAGATCTCTTAAAAATAACAAGGAACCTAGAAATCATTGTTCATTTTCTGTTAATTGGTTCTAAATACCCTGTAATAATGTCATTCTCTTGAATGGTTTTATAGTGTCTTGATATGTTTGGTGCTACAGTATAAGAAATTATGCTCAAAGATTTCAAGGAAAGAGACACTATGGTAACTATTTTTATGTCAGGATATCTTGAGGTGAAACACTATTTTGCTTAAATGGTTATGTTTTGACCTGCACTGCTCTGTTGTTATGCCCTCTTTTATCTCAATCCCCTTTTTTAAAAATTATTTACTTTTTTCTTTTTATTTTTTAATTAAGGGAAAAATAAAAAATAGCAGGATACATTATAGTAACCTACTTTGATTTAAACTATTAACTTGATTTGAAATCTTGTATTGCCCTCATCATCTTGTTTGGACTGATTTTCCACTATTCTGCTTTGCTTGATAGTACCAAGTTTGAAAGTATAGGCATAACTGTGAAGACAATAAGAATCATTATGACGCCCATTCCGGTTGACTATTATTTTCTTTTAAAATCCTGTAATGTCTCCAATGCTTTGGTTTTATTCTTTACTGTTTAGTTCAATTTTATTATAACTGCCAATTCTCCTTAAAATAGCAAGAGGCAATATGGTAACCATTGTTGATCACCTTATATTTTGTTTTTACATTATCTATTATGTACATCATTTTGATTTGACTGACTGTTCTGATATGTCATATTTGGTTTTACTCTCTTCAAAAAAAGTAATAAGAACTGTGGGACTAATAAAACCCAAAATGTGTAATTGTCATTGTACAAAAGAAAAGAAAAGAAAGTGCTCTAAAGGATATAAATGCATATATGTTTAAGTATATAAGATAGATAACCATATTACTGAGTGTTTTTTGGATCATTGAACAAAACTGTTTGCACTCTCACTGCTTGAAGGTCCATTTATATGCTTCAATTTTGTAACTTGAACAACTATTTCTAAGATGAGAATATGTAATCTATTAACTAGTGATTTCTTACTGTTTATTTTTTTAAATTTTGTATTACTTGTACCCTTTTTCTGTTTCTTTTTTTTTTTCCTTTTTCTCCTTAAATAAATAAAAAAAAAAAATAACAAGGGACCAGTGCTGGGGATTTAGCTCACCAGCATAAGCACCTACATGGCAAGTGTGAGGTTATGAGTTGGATCCCCAATACAAAAAACACCAAAACAAACAAACAAAAAAACAAGAGATCATGAAATAACAACACCTCTGAGACAAGGCAAAGAAAAACAATATAAGATTGATTAGTGTCAATGAAAAAGCAGGAGTCAACACAAATGACATACAAAAGCTATTTGCTGAAATAATAGCAGAAAATTTCCAGAGCATGGAAACAAAGTCTGATAATACAGATAAGTGAGGACATATTGAACTCCAAATAGCCATAAACCAAATAAACCTATATACAGACATATAATAATCAAGATCCTAGAAATTTAACACAGAAACAGAATGTTACAAGCAGTAAGAGAAAAGAAATGGGTCACCTATAAAGGAAAGACAATTACACTCACTGACTTCTCAATACAAACTCTCTAGTCAAGAAGAGCTTTGAATAAAATGTCTCAATCCCTGAAAGAAAGCAAGTTCCAACCCATTTTGACATACCCTGCAAAATTATCTTTCAAAATTAATGGAGAAATAAAATACTTCAGTGACAAAGAACAACTGAAAAAAACTCATGACCACTAAACCAACCCTACAAGGAGTACTTAAAAATATTCTAGATAGACATAAAAATAATCACAAGTATAACAACAACGAAAGAAAGAAACCACCAGGAAGAACAAGAAAATAAACAGAGGGGGAAAGCAGAGAGCCAACAACAATAAAATCACATGACAAAGATAAGCCAATACATATCAGCTATAATCATTGACGTAAATGGTCTCATCTACCAGAATAAACAGATGGATCGAGAATGAATGGAGAAACAAGATCCAACAATATGCTGTATAGAAGAAACACATTTAATACAAAAAGAAACTCACAGACTGAAAGTCAAAGGCTAGAGAGCAATATTTCATGAAATAGGAACCCAGAAAAAAGCAGAGGTAGCTAATCTGTTAGTAGACAATGTGCACTTCAAACTAAAAGTAAGCAAAAGAGATAATGAAGGTCACTACATACTTAAAGAGTAAAATTTCAAGAGAAAGAGATAACAATCATAAATATATGTGTACCAAAACAGGAACACCTATCTATATAAGACAAATATTAATAGACATGAAAAATCAAATAAGCAGTAATACAATTGTAATGGGGACTTTAATATCCCATTATCACAAAGAGACCAATCAACTAGACAAAAAGTCAGCAAAGAAATAACAAAACTGAATCAAACCTGTGAACAAATGGATTTAGTAGATGCTTACAGTGTTCCACCCAACAATATCAGAATACACATTCTTTTCAGCTGCACATAGGATGTTCTCTAAAATAGACTTAAGTAAATGCAAAGGAACTGAATGCTTAAGTAAATGCAAAGGAACTGAAATTATCTTATGTATATCATGTGACCATAGTGCAATGAAACTGTAAATTAATGACAAAAGAAATTGCAAATTAAATAATACTCTCCTGAACAACCAACTGCTAACAAATGAAATTATGAAAGAGATTAACAATATCTACAATTAAATATAAGTGCAAATACAATATTCCAGAACCTGTGGGATGCAATGAAAGCAGTCCTAAGAGGAAAATTTATAGCAGTGAATTTTCACCTCAGGAAAACAAAATGAGCACACATAAATAACCTAATGTCGCACCTCAAGCTTCTAGAAGAAGAGCAAGACAAGCCCAAGCTCATAGAAGGGAGGAAATTACAAAGATCAGAGCAGAAATTAATGCAATTAAACTAAGAAAATAATACAAAGAATTAATGAATCAAAGAGTTAGTTATTTGAAAGAATAAAAAAATGGTAAATGCCTAGCCAAACTTGTCAAAAAAAGAAAGATAAAACTCAAATTCACATAATAAGGGTCGAAAAAGGTAAAATTAGCACAGATTGTATGGAAATTCATTAATATATACTTTGAAAATCTTTACTTGCATAGGATAGAATACAGAAGAAATGGACAGATTCCAAGAAATGTATGAATTACCAAAGCTGAATTAAGAAGATAAAAAAATTTTGAATAACCAATATCAGTTAATGAAACCAAAAACCTAATTAAAAACTTACCAACAAAGAAAAGTCCAGGTCCTGATGGATTCACAGCTGAATTCTACAAGAAATTTAGAGAAGTTTTAATGCCAAGACTCCTCAACAGTGTAATAAAATTGAAAGGGAAGCAATTCTCCCTAGTTCTTTCCTAGAGACAAGTGTTAACCTGGTACCAAAACCATAAAAAGACCTAACCAAGAAAACTGAACTACACCAAATTCCCTAATGAATATAGATGCAAAATTCTTAATAAAATACTAGCAAACAGAATGCAGAAAATCAGCAAGAAGATTATACACTGTGACTGAGTGAGATTCATCTCAGGCATGCAGGAATGGTTTGACATATACAAATCAATAAATATAATACACCATATCAACCAAAAATTAAAAGCACAAGATCATCTCAATAGATGCAAAAAAACTTTTAATAAAATCCAACACTCCTTCATGATAAAACCCTACAGAAAATCAGAATAAGATGATATTTCTTCAAATGGATGAGAGCCATCTTTGAAAAACCAACAGCCAGTATCATACTAAAGGGACTAAATTTAGCTTTCACACTAACGTCAGGGAAAAGACAAGGATGTCCACTATCACCACTCCTTTAAATATAGTTTTGGAAACATTAGCCAAAGCAATTAGACAAGAGAAAGAAGTAAATGCAATAAAGATAGGAAAGGAAGAAATTAAATTGTCATTATTTGCAGATGATGTAATATTCTACATAGAAGGTCCAAAATGCCACACAAAGAACTAGTGTTAATAAGTAAATTCATCAGTGTAACTGAATACAAAGTCAACACTCAAAAAAATCCATAGTATTCCTATACACAAACAACAAACTCACTGAGAAAGAAATTAGGGAAACAATACCTTTCACAATGGCATCCAAAAAGTGAAATACTTAGGAATCAACCTAACAAAGGAAATAAAATATCTATACATTGAAAATTACAGCATTCTAAAAAAAAGAGAGACTGAAGAAGATATCAGAAAATGGAAAGCCATTCCTTGCTTATGAATAGGAAGAACCAACATTGTGAAAATGGCCATACCCCAAACTGTTATACAGATTTACTGTAATGCCCATCAAAATACTATTAACATACCTCATAGATCTAGATTAAACGTTCCTAAGATTCATATGGAAACAGAAGAGACCTAGAATAGCGAAGGCAAGGCAGGAGGCATTACAGCCCTTGACTTGCAATTATGCTACAAAATTGCTGTAATAAAATCAGCATGGTACTGACAAAAAACCAGACCTGAGGATTAGTGGAACAGATTAGAGGATGCAGACACAACTACAAAGACACTCAGCCACCTTATCTTCGACAAATGGACCAAATATGTTCACTGAAAGAAACATAGCCTCTTTAATAAATGCTGTGGAAAAAAACTGGATTTCCACATGCCAAAGATTAAAACTAGACATCTGTCTACCACCATGCACTAAAGTTCAGTTGAATCAAAAATCTAAATATTCAAAAAGAAACACTAAATCTACTAGAAGAAAAGGTAGGGAGACAAATCTTGAAGACATAGCGGTAAGCAGAGGGTTCATGAACAAAATCCAAACTGCACAGGAAGTACTTTAAAGAATCAACAACTGGATATCATTTTATTAAAAAGTTTTGCACATCAAAAGAAATCTCCAATAGATTGAAAAGCAACCCACAGAATGGGAAAAAAATTTTAGCCAACTGTCTCTCAGACAAAAGAACATATAAAGAATTGGAAAAATCAGGCCCCCAAATTCAAAGATCAAATCCAAAAATGGGTATCTGAGATGAATACAGACTTCTCAGAAGAACTACAAATGGCAAATAAATATGTGAAAAAACATCCTGTTTGATCATTTGAGAAATGCAAACTAAAACAACACTGAGATTCCATCTCACTCCAGAAAGAATGACTATTGTCAAGAAATCAACCAGTAACAAAATTGCTGGCAGGGCTGTGGGGGAAAAGAGTCCCTTCTTGACTGTTGGTGGGAGTGTAGACTGGTATACAACCAAAGTGGAAATCAGTGTGAGGATTATTCAAAAACTTAGTATTTGAAGTCTCATTCAACCAGCTACTCCCCTTCTGTGTATTCACCCAGAAGAATTAAAAACATCATACCACAGTGATATATGTGCACCCATGTTTATAGAAGCACAATGTCTAGTAGCTAAGTCTTGGAAACAACTCAAATGCCCAACAACCATGGAATGGATAAAAAAGATGTGGTATTTTTATACAATGGAGCTTTGCTCATCTATGAAGAATGATGAACTCAAGGTTTTTAATAGGTAAATGGATGCAACTTGAAACTATATTCATAAGTGAAATAAATCAGACCCACATGTGTAAACATCATATTTTCTCCCTAGTGTAAAAAACTTAAAAGAGTAAATAAGATCTAGAATGTACAATAGCTATTGTGAAAGTGAAAAAGGAAGAAACTGCTCAAAAGAAAAGAACTGAGCTGGTGGAAGGAGAAAAAGAAGGGAAAAGATTATATATATATATACTATTAATCTCTATTAGTTCATCAAAAAGAACAGTTTGTGCTTTCATCATTTGATTGGCTTTTTTTCATGCCTATGGCTTATAATCTGAGCAACTATTTTCAAAATAACAATACACAATATATTAATAATTGTTAATCTCCTATTATTGTCTTGAAATTCTATATTGTCATTTTATTTAAAATAAAAAGTAAACATATCTTGAGTTATTACAGTGCTTTATAAATACACACACACATATGCATACATATATGAAAGCTCATTGGATCTAAGGAAAAGCTGACCAACCAGACCTCAAGAAATTCAGACACTGAAGCAGCCTGAGGGTCCAGGCAGTAGAAACCATGAAAGATACCAGTGACTAACAGTCCTTATATCTCTTGACTCTAATCTCAAACAATAGGGAAATAATTTATTGGTCCACTTTGAGCCACTACATTCATTGTGCACAACCTTCACTGTGAGGGAAGGACAGGTTAACTGCTCATTGCTGTGACAATACCTGACCAGGTGGTCAGAAGCATTTGGGAATGGCTTGTGAGAACAGTTTGGAATGAGTCCAAGATGCCAGCTGAAAAAGGAGAGCTGGAGTCTCTGAGGCTGTACTATGTGGGAGATTCAGAAGACCAGAAGGCTGATATAAATCATGCCAGTAAAGACCAAATCCAGAGGTTTCTGCTAAGAAAAAGAACTGCATCTGCTGTTGGACTTCAGATGATGTGTGTTATGCCTTGGCAGAAAGTTTGTCTGCATTTTGCTCATGTCCATTTGCTCAGACTTTGTCTGAGACTAAAATTAAGGGTGGTAGACTAATTAATCTGGTAGAAGAAATTTCAAGGCAGTCAAATGTTGAGGCTCTGGTGTGGTACTGCTGGGAGGCTTTTGCCAGGTTTATGTTGAGAATCAAGAACAAAGAACTCGGCAGAATGATTTGAAACATTTTGGCCATAAAAGAGTGAAAGAAAAGCTCTGTAAAGATACAAAAGAGGAGATCTCGACCATTGAAAGGAACAGGAGAATAGCACAGTGATCCTGAGGGCATCCTAAGAAGCAGCAAGTCTCTACCCATTGAAGCCTCAAAATTGTGAAAGACTGCTTTGAGAAGGCTACAGAGCATCAATACCAGAATGGAGGAGGGCACACCATGCTGCAGAATGGGGGCAGCATAGGGAACTGTATTCAAAGAATTCAGTGATTCAGACACTTGACTGCTACAACCAAGATAGTGGGAAGACTGGGCACTGCTCCAGTGGGCAGCAGACGCTGGCATCATTCACATGGTGCTGGTTTTAGCTGTATGAAAAATTGGGGAGATGTGAGCTCAGGAAGGCTTCTACCCAGATTTCAAAATGCCTCGGAGGCCACGCCATGTGCCTCTGAGAGGCCAGTGCATAAAGTTGTGAGCATGAAGTCAAAGGTACCAGTGGAGACCCTAGAAGTTTTGAGATGTCAGGGAAGTGGATCATCTGAGGAAAACTGCTAGGAGGGAGTACAGTGGGTCCAAGACAGAAGGCATGGAAGCTACAGCCACTGGAAGTGTCATCGGGGTAGAACCACCTAAGCTTCTAGCCACAAATTGCTTCAGATACTGCATATGGAACAGCCAGAGTTAATGTCTGCTCTGCTGAATTTTGGATATTCTTTGGTTCTATTTTCTCTGTAACTCCGTTTATAATGTCTGTCTTATGCTATTGAGTGCTAAACATCTTTAACTTGCTTTTTTATTTCTACAGGGGTTCACAACCTAAGAGTTTGCCTTAAATCTCAGAAGACTTGGATCCTAGACTTTTCAGCAATGCTGAAACTCTTAGAGATGGATTACTTGCCTTTTGCTTAAAGTAATATACACTGGTGGTTGGGGACCAGAAGCAGAATGTTATAGTTTGTGTTTAGAGGTCCCTCCAAAGCCTCATACAGTCATGGAGCAGGGAAGGCTTTTCCTAGGTGGATGAATCTAGATTTTGTGATTGATTCATGGTCGAATGCTGAGATTCTAAGTAAATGCTACACCTGCCCTTAGGGTGTAAAGCCTGTATACAATATAAGGTACGGAAAGATTCTTGACTCTCTCTCTTGCTCTCTCTGGTTGCTTTTGCTGTTTTATGCCACCATGAACAGCTGCCCCTCTACCATTTGCCAGTCTGCCTTGGAGCCAGCATGGGAGAATAAAGCAATCCTAGGCACAGAAAAGTAGATAAGTAAGTGGGAATAAGAAAAGAATCATACATTAAAAAAACAAAATGATGGAAATACAGATCTTTCAATAATAACCCTTAATGTAAATGGTTTTAATTCTCCAACTAAAAGACACCTAGTGGAATATTAGATTAAAAAACACTACCCAGCTTATAGTTGCCTGCAAAAAGCATGCCTTACCGGAGAAGACACACATAGAATTCAAATGAAAGTATAGAAAACTATTCAAAGTAAGTGGAATCTGGAAGCAAGTAGAAGTAGTCATACTCATATCCACGAAAGTAGTCTTTAAACCAAAATTAGAAGACACAAAGAAGGATATTACATACTGGCAAAGGAAACACTCCCCAAGATAACATATAATGACTATAAGTATATATGTACCAGATATTGGTGTATTCAATTCCATAAAACATACACTTCTAGACATAAAGGGACAGATAGTTCCTGTATCATAAGAGTGAATGTTTCTAATAAGCTGTCATCAAGACACAGGTTATATATACACATTTACATACACAGTTAAAAAAGAATATCAGAGTTAAGCTACATTACAGAGCTAAAGAACCTCGACATGTACAGAATATTCCAACCAAAAACTGCAGGATATACCTTGTTTTCAGCAACTCACAAAACTTTTTCCAAAATTATAATGGACTGGAAATTTGTAGCAACATAAACTACAAAACTATATCACACATGGAGACTGAGAAATACTCTTTGAGCAATCAAGGAATCTCTAAATAAATCAAGTTAGAAATATGAGAATTCTTAGAACCAAATAAAAAGGGTGATATGACATACTAGAATCTGCAGGGTACAGCAAAGGCAGTTCTAAGAGAGATTTATAGCTATAAAGTGCCTACATAGAAAAAATGACCTAGTAATGAATCTTAAAGTCTTAGAAAAAAAGAACAAATCAGACCCCAAACCAGTAGAAGAAATGAAATAATAAAAACCCGAAATTAATTGAGACTCTACAAACAGAAAAGGTTAATGCAGCCAAGAGTGAGTTCTTTGAAAAATAGGCCAGATTGATGTGCACTTAGCCAAACTAACAAAAAGAGAGAAAAGACCCAAATTAACACAATGAGAGATAAAAGGAAATATTACAATAAATATCACATAAACCTAGCACATCATGCAGGAATATTGTTGAAAACTTACACTGCAGTAAACTGACAAATCTAGATGAGGTAGGTAAAATTCTACACATATATGACCTCCCAACATTGAACTAAAAGAAAATAAAAACCCTAAATGGGTAACAAGCAATGAGATTGAAGTAGCAATTAAAAATACTCTTTCAAACAATAAAAGCTCATGACTGGATGGAAAAACTATTGAGTTTTACAAACCCAAAAAAGAAGAGCTAATACCAATGCTCCTTAAACTATTACATGAAATAGAAGAGGAAGGAGTTTTTCCTGGTAACCAAACCAGATAATGGAACAATAAAAAAGAAAACTATAGGCCAATATACTTTAATCTATGATCATAGATGTAAAAATCTTCTATAAAATATTGCAAGTTGAATTCAACACTTGTAAATTTCAAAAACCATGATCAAGTGGATTTCATCCAGAGATGCAATGATAAACTAACATACATAAATCTATAAACATAATATGCTCTATAAAGAGAATCAAGGTCATCAATTACATTATCATCTCAATAATACAGAAAAAAGCAACAAAATCCAATATCTCTTCGTGATAGAAACCCTGAAGAAACAAAGTACAAAAAAGTATCTTAGCTTAGTACATAACATATATACAACAAATTCCTAGCCAACATCATACTGAATGGAGAAAAACTGAAAGCATTTTCTTTGAAATCAGCAATAAAATGAAAGTATCCATTCTTACCACTCCTTTTCATGATACTTGAAATTTGAGCTGGAACCATCAGACAAGAAAGAGAAATAAAACAGATAGTAAGGAATAGGAAAGTAAGCAGTAGTCATACTATCCCCATTTGATATTTAGCCCCTAAAAATGCCACTAGAAGAATTTTAGATGTGATAAATTCAGTTAAATAGCAGAACATGAAATTAATATCAGTAACAATACAACAACAATAACAAACCTGTTAGGAAAAACATTAGGAAAGCAATTCATTTCAAAACAACTTCAAGAATAAATAAAATATCTGGGAATAAACCTAACAGAGTAATGTCCTTCATTAAGGACAATTATAAAACACTGGAGAAAAAAACTGAAGAAGACACTAGAAAGTATAATGGCCATGTTCATGGGTCAATAAAGTACTGTGGAGAAAGACAGACTCTAACAAATGGTGCTGGGAGAAACTGGATAACAGCCACAAGTAGAAGACTAAGAATAAATCTTTGTCTTATTCTTTTAAAAAATCAACATGAGATGCATCAAAGAGTTATATGTAAGACCTGAAGCTTTGAAACTTCTAGAAGAAAGCAGAGAAAACATTTCAAGATATGAGCATAAGCAACAACTTCCTGAAAAAAAAACTGGAACAAATAACTCAGAAAGTTATAGCAAGAGCCAAAAAATGGGATTGCATCAAACTAAAAATCTTTGGCAAGCCAAAGGAAATAATTGATAGAGTGAAGATATCCTACATCAGTAATAGTGAACGTTTTAGAGATGAGTATCCTAACTTAAAACAAACCCATGTATTTATTACAAATTACCAGCTCTGAAATTAAACTCAAATACTGAGACTCATACATTAACATCTTTTGTCTTAAAAGAAAAACAATTAACACCTGTCATAAGTTTACCACCACTGTCCTAAATACAAGGAAAATTTTTAACACTTACTCTCTGACAGATCATTAAGGTCTGGAAATTACAAGGAACTCAACAGATTCACTACCCAAACAGCAGCTAATCCAATCAGTAAATAGGTAGATGAACTGAATAGATACTTTGTAAAAGTACAAATGGCCAATAATTATGTGAAAAAGTATGCATCATCTTTCACCACCAGGGAAATTCAAATCAAAACTATTCTAATTCCAGTCAGAATGGTCACCAAGAATACAAATAATAAATGCTGGTGAGAATGCAGGGAAAATGGAACCCTTGTACACTGTTGCTGCAAATATAAATTAGGCATTATGAGAATCAATATGGAAGTTCTTCAAAAAGTTAAAAATAGACTTCCATATGGTCTAGCTAAAGAAACCAACATTGACATACTGTAGAGATTCCTGCATGCCTATGTTTATTATGGTACTAATCAAGCTATGGAATAAGCCTAGGCACTCATCAATGGATGAATGGATAAGAAAATGTGAGAGAGATATATATCCATTATAATATATATGCATGTATGTGATATATTTATATATAATCCATTATATTATTTATTGTAATACTCTTTCTACAGATAATGAAGTATTATTCAGGCATTAAAAATGCAGTCTTGTCTTTGTAAACAAACGGATACAACTGAAGGATTACCATAATGAGCAAGAAGTCAGACATAGAAAGACAAATACTTCATGCTCCCTCTTATAAGCAGAAATGAGAATAATAAAATCGACCAAAAGTAGAAGAGGGTTTAATAAGAATTGTGAAAGGTTAGGGAACAAGAATGAGAGCAGAAGTAAAATAGATGGGCATGATCAATACATGAGGTACACATGTATGGAAATTTCTCAGTGAATCCCATTGGTTTGTACAATAAGTGTTAGTAATTATAACTTTTTAAAAGTTATTTTGAAATAATAAAAAGGGGGAGACATTAAAGCTAAATGACATGAGAACTTGCCTTTTGCTTTCTGTGTGGTCTCCACTGGTTATTATTGAGTATTTTTGGCAATTGATCCGAAGCTGCACAGGAGAGATAAGGAGACAAAGTATGAAGAGGCCTTTAACGAGGGCACGGGAGATGCTGTGCAGAAACACAGAGGCTCTTTGCACTAAACAAAAGGCTGGAGGCTGCTCATATTAATTTTCATTGAGTGGTGCTAAACTAGTGGTGACAGAGGAGCAGGAGTGATGTTTTATCTAGAGATTGGAGTGCCTTTAGCACAGCAGGAAGGAAAGGCAGGAAGTCTATTTTGGATCTGGAGCACTGAAGGAAGAAGACTGATCAGGTGTCTTTTTATGGTCTCCTCACCCTGCTGGATCTCTGTTATGATGATTGGCAGACTTGTGTGGCTAAAAACCTATCAATTATTGTATTATATTATTACATTATTCCTCTCTGGCCTTGATATTTCCTTGCTTTGAACAGGGAAAACACACACATTTTTACTCTGCAAGGATGAACACAGATCAAAATAAATAATACATCTAAAGTCCTGTTGAAGTATAAAGGGTAATTCTACCATTATCAACACTATAGTGCTGCAATAAGCAGAACTAATTAATTTGCTAAGATAGCTTAACAAAGCAGAATTTTTTCAATTCCTAACAAAGATTGACCATGCCAAAAGAGGTTTACTGCAGTAAATCGGTTTACAGATGTCAGCAAAACCAACTTTCTGGGTACAGTCCCTGCACCCATCACTATGGAAATAGGTTGACATGAGAACATGCGTTTGTGTGTTCCAGAGTCTAAAACAGTCACAGCATAAATTGTGAACAAATTATCCAAATAAATCTGGCTCCTGCCTGTCAAGCCCAGTAATAAATATCTACATTAGGCATGGCTTACATAAAACCTTGCCTTGAATTGATCATGAAGTAATTTTTATTACAGGCTCAAATAGAGAAGGTTAATGATAGAGTAAATGTGAAGGGAAAGAAGCTAATTTGGGTGAAACATTAACCTGTTCAAGTTTCAGGCCACAGCAAAAAATATGACGGTTAATTTCACATCTTCGTATGGAGTAATACACATAACTGTAATGGCTTCAAAATGAGCTAGCAAATGAAGAATTAAGTCTTCCAAAACCTCAGAAACAATTTGCTCATTTTATTAAAAATGTATAGCAACATATATTATTCATTGACTCAAGTAACATATTTTCCTATTGGGAGAACCACATTGTGAGAATTACATTTGTTTCTCAATGTACTTTATGGTACAATGCCAAAATGCAAGCTCAAGGGCAGGAAACTTCATATCCATAGTAGATTTCTCACATGTCACTGTTAGTTGAAAGCAGCTCCCAAAAGAAGCAACATTTGCTGTAGGGATCACTAAGGGCAACAGTAATGAGGAAGGGGGTTTTGCTAGGAAGATTTTTCCCTAATTGACTTTTCTGAAGTTTTCACCTCTCATGGAACTGAGACCAGCAGGTAAGGGCTAGATAAAGCAGTGGTACTTTATTCTAAGGAAGTGGATTATGATAATTAAAGTATGAATCCCTTTGTATTTGTCGTTTTCCTGCAACTGGGACAAAATACCCAATGCTTGCAATTTAGAGGAGAGACTTATTTTGGCTTACAGTTTTAGAGGGTTCAGTCTATATATGGCAGACTCCAAGGCATGTTAGAAGGGACTGGTGGAGGAAAGATGCTCCACTCATGGTGGCCAGGAAGCATACAGAGTCGGACAGCAAAGAAGGAAGAGCTGGGGACATAAATATACTCTTCCAGGTTATACCCTAATTGCTTATCTCTGAGCAGGCCTTACCACCTCATAGCACATTCAGCTTTGAACTCACTGATGGGTCAACTCACCAATGAGCAAAGAGGCCCCATGATCCAATCACCCTCAAAAAGTCTTACCTCTATATATGGAGACTTTGGAAGATATCTCAGATCTGAACAATCACGTTGTTTCTCTAGTAGCTTTAGATAAGTGACAGGAAAAATCTGCTCAACCACTAGTAATCTAAAGCAGGGTCACTAAACTTTCTATGAAAAGAATGGGTAGTATTTTATACTGTGGGGGTCAAGAGGAAATGAAGGATATCACACAGGTGCTTTGCAATCAATAATCATTTAAAATATAAAAAATCATTCTTAGTACACAGGCCATGCAAAAACAAGCAGCAGGGCATATTTGACCTATGAGCCATGGTTTCCCAATTTCAAAGTTAAAATTAATAGGCATATTTTGAAATCTAGACTTCTATAAGGTGTTTCTTTTTTTGGTGGGAGAGGGTACTGGGCATTGAACCCAGGACCTTCACACTGAGTCACACCCTTGACCTTTTGTATTTCTGTATTTTGAGACAGATTCTAAGTCATTAAATTACCTAGGCTGGGCTCAAATTTTCAGTCTTCCTGCCTCAGCCTCCCAGAGTGATTGTATACTTAATCCTTTTTCTTATCCACCAGTCTTTTGGTCTTTTATCCAATTCCCCAGAGTTTTTGCTGCAAGACAAATAAACAAAGAAAGACACAAGAAGCTTTTCCTGACTTTAGAAGTCTAAATGTTTCTATCTTTATTTCTCCTCAAAGTGAGATAAAAGAGTCAAGGACTCCTCTATGAGGATAACTATGAGAGAACAAGAAATGGACTCACACTGGCCATGTTTCCTACCTGAGACTCTGCTAAAGGCCTTAGTTGGTGGATGGTGAATGCAAGCTTGGATATGCGGCTGAGAGAACTTTCATGCACCATCAGAAAGGAAACCCAGCACCAGTACTCATACCCTACCCCAGGTTGGGCACCAGCAGGCAGGAAAAACCCCCAGATCCCCACTGATGTGCACAATCTGAAAAGAAATGGATTCTTGGTCCCAAATTCTGAGTGGAGGCCTAGAAAAATAAGAGGACCCCAGAGAAAAGATGACTCCTTGGTGGACTGGGGAAAGCAAGATTAAGACCAACTCGCAGAGTACTCTCCACCCTCAAAAGACAAAACATAGCAGAAAGACCTGGCATCCTTACAGTGCAGCAAAGACACACACTCAGGCACTGAAGGAGGGATCGCTGGACACGAAGAGACCTTGCCCATGACAACAGGAGAACTCGGCAGAGAGGTCTAAAAACAAGGATCAGTGATTAGATGATGGGAGGGACACAAATGGTAGGTGGATGCCAGTGTGCCAGCAGAGGGGCAGTGGTTGAGCAGAAGACAATGAGTAGTATTGAGGGACATGAAGAAAGAAGGGCCATGTAAGACAATGCATGCCTGGTCATCTGCTGCTTCCGAGGATGTGCCACAGCCTCGCCAGGAGGAGCTGATGCTGCGCCGCTGCCCCTAGGGAGAGGTGGATTGATTGAGAAACTGAATGTGGCTGCTGGCTGTTTCTAGATGCCCAACAAACATACCCGAGTTGGAAGAATGAGGCTGCAGTTGACTGAAGTGGCAAGTTAAAGAACTGGATCAGACTCGACTCTGCTAACAGCTGTGTGCCTTTGATAACCTGTGACCCCACTGATCCTTAGTTTGCTGACCTGTTAAAGAATGAATCCTCCAGATAATGGATGGACAGTAAGCTTCTTTGGTGTGAGCCACACTCTGTAAATGAGTAGCTGTGAGCAGGAGTGCTAAGTGGAAGATTCTGAGGTTGTCTCTGGGGTCTGTAGTCTAGCTATTTCCCTTGGATCAAGAAGGAAGGGGAAAGAATGGTGGCTGACACATGTCTTTCCTACACCTGGGCAATTGCATGATCTCTGAGTCCCCTTTAATTCAGAAAGCCAGCAGATTTTCAAAATGTCTACTCTTGTTTGTAGAAATTTTTATTAGGTGAATTTTTTCACTTGAAGTCCAGCTTTCTGGCAAAGACTGGCATCAGATAAGGATGGCCTAGGGAAAAGGCCTGGAAGACCTCTATGCTTCCTTCTCCGTGCTGAAAACTCACAGTGAAATGGACTGAGCATTGGATATGGAGTCTACTCTTCTAATCTGGGGATCACCTGGCCTTTCTTGAGTCTTCTTGTGCTTATAGGGCATTAGCACCAAAGAGCATTAGAGCAATCAGAGAAGACAACAAACACAGAACTACTCTCACATGGCAGACAAGCTGCCTGTTTCCTCCTTCATACACTGGGGAGAGGATTTGTCAACAAAATAGGAGTCTACAGGAAGATCCTCCTCTCTGCTCATCTTTGAAATAATTCTCTTTCAGCCTTTCAAAATGCATAAAGTTAAGAGGAATATTTTTAAAAGTTAGTGTTTGACCTCCATAGGAATTGTATGGGACACTACCTAGGGAAGCAGATTGCCAGACCCAGAGCAGACCAAAGACATCAGAGTCCCTGTGGGTCAGGCCTGACACCCAGTAACATTCCAGGTCCCCAGTGTAAAGGCACTTAAGCTCTGTGCAGTAGGCTCGCCCACCGCACCTTGTTGGGAGGCCTCCACTGACCACCCTACTTAATGTGACTTTTCTGTCTCTCCAGATTTTACTCCTCTCATTCATCCTTTCCTCCACATATGGGACTCACTTCTCTCATCTTACCCCAACCGGTCCCAGATAACAAATCCACAGGGTGTGCTTCCCAGTGCCTGGCACCCAGTGGACACTCAGGAAACATTTCAGAGTGGTCTTTGCTGCATCTCTTGCTCTCACTTTGCCTCAGAGGGCCTCCAAAGGGAAGGTCAGAGATGAGGAAGGTACCAGTTTGTGGTGCGTTGCATAATGATAGGTTGAAAAAACACTCATCTAGAAATTTTAAGTACTGAGTTTCAGTGACATTTTAAGATAAGAAAGAAGTGCATGATTCCCTCAAATGCCCATCTAACCTTGGTAATTTTCTCAGCTAAATGACTAACCTGTAGAGTCAGCTTTCATCTGTTTGGTGAGACATAGGGAACAGACACACATCTAAATCTCAGAGGGGAGGCATGTCTCATGGGCCTATCTTAGCCTGTGACAGTCTCTCTACCGTCACCAGGTCCTCTGCAGCAGCTCCATCCCCACCTCCCAGTTCCAGCTCCCCTTCAAGTGGTCTGTCTTCTTTTGAGTATGCCCTTAAAAGCCAAAACCAAGCTGGGCACCACCCTCCTTTGCGTCCAAAAAGTGAGGGTGTGGTTCTCAGCATCTGGAGCTGGGGGGGAGGCTGCAGCTATTTAGGAAGAGACACATCATTATTTTCCTGTGCCAGAATCATGTTTCATTTAGCTGACTTGGCTCCACATTTAAACAGCATCCCCCAGGCAAATAATACAATTAAACAAATGGAGAGGAGTTTTAGTTAATAATAAATTCCACAGAACTGGTCATTCTTTTGCATGAATTTTTAAAAGGAGCTGAGCATTTTGAAGGGTTGATCACCCTGAATCTCACAAGCTCAAGCACTATATAGAAATTACTACTAAGAGCTGACTAGAATTTGAAACATATACACACATGCACATACATGCTGATACACACACATGCACTTGTGTTAGGCAGAGACATTTTCTTTTTCTTACAACCAATAAATAAAAGATATTATTAAAAAAGGGTTAGTATACACATGGAAGCATTTAGACCAAAATGGAAAATAAACTACAGAAATTTATTTGAGAGCTAGACAAAGAGAGAGATAAGAGCCCTCAGAACAGTCATAGATTAGAGTGGTTGGGTACTGACTTGGGAACCAAGAGACCTGAATCATCATATCAGCCCTTCCATGCATATTCTGTGCAGCCATAGGCAAGATTGTGACTTTTATAAGCTTCTGTTTATCTCAAACAAGTTGTCTGAAACCACTATTACTGTTTTAACCATCTCCAGACGCCATCTATACTGCTATTTATTTAATATTTTCCTTTAAGTCAATTCTTCTTTATTTGAGCATGCTACACACTGGGTGAAAGGAACTGGGCACTTACTACACTATTTGTTATATTTGCTGGAACTTGAACATCTCTTGTAATAAATACATTTACTTAGAAAGGAAACTATCTCATTAATAGAAAAGGAAAGCTAGAATCACTGTTCTTAAAATAGAAGACAATGCCAAAAATAAGTACAATGGATGCCTGCTTTTAGTCATGGCAGACTAGTTTGCTTCAGACCAAATTCTTTGCCAAGAACAACTTAAAAGCTGGATTAAATATAAAAATAAAAAACAAAGAACCTCTGTATGAAGACATCTGAAAGATACTAAGGCAACTAAGACCTGAAGAATCAAGAGCCAAGAGAAAAGTAAAGCACACTGAGATAAATCTAGCATTTGATAGCAATACTTTCCTTCAGACCCTGCTGACTTAGAAACTTCATAGGATTCAGAGGCTCAAACATCAAGACTCACAACAGTAACAGTTGAGGGTTGGTGTGTACCAAGGAAGTGGGTTCCAGGAAAGACTTCCAACTTCCAGGAGAATTAAAGAGTAAAGAAGATTTAATACTTGAATAGATTTTAGCTGTATTTTTCTCCAAACTGACTAACTTCAACCATGAAAGGACTGAACAGTATAAAAGAGAGTGAAGTGGACACAGTTCAATTCTCACAAGGACTAAAACCCAATTTTTAAACTAGCTCAAACACAAATAAGACAAGGCGATCTACCAGTACACAAAGCCAATGCAAATGTAATTTTTCTCTAAAAGATAACACAAAAGAGAGCTTCAAACTGGCTGTATAATTTATCAAGCATCAATCAAATACTACCAGTTAGTCTGAGACCTAACGAGATAACCCAAAAACCAAGAAAAAATTTAGACTCCTATGCAATCCAGTTGTTTGAGTTCTCAAGTACAAACTTAAAAATATCCATGACTTATGAGCTCAAGAAAGCAGACAAATGAAGAATTTCATGAGAACTAGAATCTTTACAAACAAAAAATGAAAATTCTAGAATTGAACAGACAATAATTGATAAGGTTTATGCCAGATTAAGCAATCCAGAAAGGAGTTGTAAAATGGAATATATATCACATAAGACTGAACATGGAGACAAGGAACAAAAGTAACATAGAAAATGAATAAAAGGACAGGGATCTTGGAGGAAATTCTAATACATACATGTTTGGAAATCCTGTAGGAGAATTAAGAAAGAATAGAGAAGATTTAATACTTGAATAGATATTAGCTGTATTTTTCTCCAAACTGACCAAAGACATCAAGCTAAAAATGCAAAAATGCTTACAACCCCAAACAGGATAAAGAAAACCACAACTAGATTTATCATAGTTGGGCTACTTAAGAACAAAGACAAAAATCTTAAAAGCAGCCAAAGAAATGAAACACATTACCTTCAAAAAAAAAAAAAAAAAAAAAAAAAAAACAGGAATGGCAGAAGCTTACTTTTTAACACAAATGAAGGAAGCCAAGGAACAAAGACATGACATCCTCGACATGCTGGATGCAAGTCACTGCTGACTTGGAACTCTAAGTTGCTCCAATGAGTAGTGAAAATATCCTTCAAAACTGTACATAAAGTAAAAATTTTTCAAACAAATAAAACCTGAAAGAATTACTATCCATCAGACATGCACTAGGGGAAACATTAAGGAGAATACTTTGGAGAAGCATGTTTACTGAAAGCATAATAAGACCCATAATGTTTAATAGATACTGAAATAATGAAAGGGAAAGAAAGTGCTCTAAAGGATATAATTGTGCGTCTATTTAAGTGTGCAAAATATATAACCATACTACTAAGTTTTTGTTAGTTCATCAAATAGATGGTTTGTACTGTTATTGTTTGATTGTCCACTTTTTATGCTTTGATTTTGTGATGTAAGCAACTTCTTCTAAGATAACAATATGTAATTTATCAACTAGTGATTTCTTACTGGTTTTTTGAAGTAGTGTACTATTTCTACCCTTTTTTCTATTTTGCTTTTTTTCTCTAATTTTTAAAAATTCAATAAACACTTATAATGTAAGAGAGATAAAGAAATAATCAGTAACCAGAAAAACTCAATAAAGATATTGAAGATATAAACGTAAGTAATAAATATGGATATATGTATGCACATGCATACCTATGTATCTATACATGGAATCACACATCACAATGATTTTTCAATCAATGATGCAATACCTATACCTCGGTGATGCCTACGATAATATCACTTAGTGACATTGTAGCCATCTCAGCTTTTGAAAGTACATTCTATGATGTTTGCATAACAATAAAATAACCTAATAAAGCATTTCTCGGAATGCATGCTCATCATTCAGCAATGTACAGCTATTACACACTTGATTCAAAAATTATGAAAATATACTGCTATACTACATCTGAAACATTTACTAAAACTGACCTAAACCATATCAAAACAAATGTCAAATAATTGAAGTCATACAGCATGTATTAGTTTCCTCCTGCCACTCTAACAAATTGTCACAAATTCAGTGGCTAAAAAGCACAAATATATTATCTTCCAGTTCTCTAGATCTCTAAAATTCTAATTATAACCGCACAAAAATGATCAGGGACAAATGTAACCAAGATATATAAAAGTTGTACACTGAAAACTACAACATATTTTTAGAACATAAAGAAGATCCAAATAAATGAAAAGGCATCAGTGTTCTTGAAATGGAAGATTTGTTATTGTTAAGACAACCATAGTTCCCAATTTGATCTTCAGATTCAGCATAATCCTTGCTAAAATTCCAACTGCCTCATGTAAAAATGAACAGGCTGATCTTAGAATTTGTATAAAAAAGTGAAAAGAATTCAAATAGATAAAGAAGTCTTGAAAGAGAAGAACAAGATTGGAAGACTGATATATTTTAATTTCAGAATTAAATGTCAGAACTTACCACAAAGTTACATTATCAAAACAGTGTGGTACTAGTGTAAGGATATACACATAGACCAAAGAAACAGAGTTGAGACTTCAGAAATAAACCCAAACATCTATGACCAACAGGTTTCAACAAAGTTATCAAGACTTCTCCGTGCTAAAGTCAAGCAACTGTGCGGTGACAACTGAGTACCCATCTGTGAAAGGGTGACTTGGAACAGTATCCATTCCTGAGAATTTAGCTCAAAATCAAGCTCAAAAGGCACAAATATAAGACCTACATCTTTAAAACTCTTTGATGCAAACAAGTGTAATTCTTCATGACTTTGTATTATGTAATACATTTTAATATGACATCAGCAACACAAGGAGAACAAGTAAGTTTAACTTCATACTTAAAAAAGATTCTGTGCACTAAAGGACATTAATATCAAGAAAATCAAGAGACAACCAATAGGATGGTAGGAAATATTTGCAAATCATATGTCTGATAAGAATCTAGTATCCAGAATATGTAAAAGACTCTTACAACTAAACTCTAAAAACATGAAAGACCCATTTAAAAATGGACAAAGGACTTAAATAGACATTTCTTCAAGGAAAATGAGCAAATGGCTTGTAATATACATGAAATGACATCCAACATCCTTATTTATTAAAATCATGTAATATTGGTAAAAGGCTGGACAGTAGGAATACAGAACAAAATAGCCTAGAAAATAACCTAGAAACATCTAGAGCTGAATATAAGGAAACAGATTAATGAATTGGACCTCAATAATACAAAAAGCGAGCCATGGCATAAACGAGGTATTTATAAATGCAATTAATTATAAAACCTGATAAACATTATATTAAAAACTTACAAGTCAGTTTCCTAAAAATAAGATGGATGACCCAATTAAAATGATAGCTAAAAAGCTGTGATCAGATATTTCCAAATGACCAATGAACAGAATAATGACCTTTTCCATTAATCATATGAAAATGTAAACCAAATCCAGAAACTGTAACTATACTCCCACAAGAATGGTTAAAAACTGTGTAGCTAACAGCAATGTGTATGATCAATGATATGCAAAATAATGTTTATAGCTACGTCTAACTACTCAACAAACACTTACTGGTTACAGAGTCCACTCAGTATAGAACTGGTAAATATACTGTCAAATATTTACATGGTCAAATAATATGCAGCAATAAGAAAATAATAAACTACTTTTATATAAGCAACACAGAGAAACCCCTATAAACATAATCCACAAGAAGCCAAATACAAAAGCATCCACACTGGATGATTCTTCTTATGTACATTAAAAACTGGCAAAACTTACTGAAGGATTGCAGGGGATTTAGCTCAGTGGCATAAGCACCTGCGTGGCAAGTGCCAGGTCATGAGTTTGATCCCTGGCACAAAAATAAAAGAAAAAAAAAAACCTTACTGAAGCACTGAGCATGGTGGTTTTGCTTGAGGAGTCAAGGCTCAGTAGGCACACTGGTTTCAGAGAAAAGAACTTTGCGGTACTTTAGCGCTATAGGTTTTAATCAGAGTAGTGGTTACGCACATGTTTGCTTTGCATGGAATTATCAGGCAATACTTGCTTGTACTGTTCTACATGAATGTCTACCCTCTGTTTTTTTTTAATCAAATGAGCATATCTGCAATTATGCAAATTCTTACAGAAAATTAATTTATATAAAATGTTACAGTCCCTTGGCATGTTCCACTAATGTAAGTCTAAAAACTAATTATGATTCTACAAATAAACATGCTTTTGGAAAAAACAAATACACTTTGTATGTATATTTAGTGACATTAAAACCACGTTATTAAATTCTAGGGAGATCCCATTGCCTGCCATAGCGCTGAGCTCTCCTGATTAAAAAGGGAAAGAAAGAAGCATTTGGGGAAATTTACCACTAAATTGAAATTGCTTCCTGATAATGAAAACAGGGTTGAAAACTAAGTTGCTTTCTCAAAATGTAACATAACATCCATTGCTTACCACACTCACCTGCAGTCCTTGGCTAAGCACCAGACCTTTTCCTCACACTGCAGGGCAGAGGTACTGACCTGCTGTATCTCCAGGCTCCCCTCCAGCTGACCATCTGCCATTTGCTAACAGAGGGTTGTTCACGCTCAATAAGAGCTACAAATTGTTCTCAACTTGGAAATGTTTTCCAAAAGGAAAATTAAATCCATTGCTTGTAGGACTAATTAAAACAGGTAGGCATCTTAGAAATGCACTTGATAATAAAATGACCATCCCTCTCTGTGTATCACAGCCCTAACCTTAGAGACAGGAGTTCCATGTTAACGGGCTTCCCTTTCCTGCCCCACATCCAACTACAGTAAAGATCTATTTCCAAAACATGTCCAAAATCCAGCCACTTCTTGCCATCTTTCAAGTCACCACCATCCCTCACCTGCGTTCTTTCAGTTATTCCTCAACAGAGGACCAAGGAGACTGCTTTATTCCTCTGCTCAAAACACTTCCCACTCATGCAGAGCAAAAGCAGTGCCCTGACCATGGTGTACCAGGCCACGCTGACCCAGCAGCCCCTTACCTACAGGACATCACTTGCCCAGTTCACACTCCACCAGCCACTCAGGTCCTACTGATCACTTCAGCCACACCGAACATGTACCTACCTCAGAGCCTTTGCATTGCTGTTTCATCTGCCTGGGCCTCCCCACATCTGATACCTCTGGCTCACTCCCCTCAGCCTTCCCAATCTCTGCTCCATGTTTTAGTTTTTGCTCGGTACTATTTCGCTCGGTAATATTTTGTGTTCATCTAGTTACCTGATTCTGACTTTGTTGCCCCTCCTCTTTTCACAGTAGAAAAGAGTCTTTAGATTTCTTTAATAAGAAAAGCAGACTCCACGACTTAAAATTTAAGAGAAAGTTTAGACGAGAACTTGAAAACACATTCACTCCTGCCTTCCTGGCTTCGGAGTGGGAACCAAGCTGGCTGGTGATGGTTCACTTGGTAACAAAGCCTCTTTCATGCTCCCTAGCTGGAGAGGGCCGGAGTGATAGGTAAGCTGCTAGGAGAGGCTGCACATCCATCCAGGATGTTCCGCCCAAATCTTCCCTCCAGATTCTGGGGCTCCCTGATTCACTGGGGTGGAGGGGCACTATGCTGGACCACTCCCTGGGAGTGGCGAAATCCAATCATCCATTCAGCAAATATTTATCAATTACTGTCTATGTGCCAGACAGCATGCCCTGTGCAAAGAACAGAAGACTCAGCACAGCTCTGCAAAGCAAGCACACAGTCAGGAGCAGGAAGAAGGGCGACCATCAGCTCCCTGGCTGAACCCCAGGGCCCTGACGCTGGCTTCTGGTTGCATCCCAACAGGTGTGGCACTGCTGTCAGGAAGGTGTAGGCGTCAACTATCCAAATTGCACCCTTCAGCCTTTCTTTGTAATTGAGAGCAGCTTGAAGCTTGAGTACCCATGATGGCACTTTCACTCTGTTGCTTAACTGAAAAATAAATGAGGTACAGGAAGAAATTAAACAGCGACCTGGGTATTCTGGGAATGGGTGTCCTATGCAGAAGGGCATGAGGGTGCAGACTAGAGAAGTAAAAAGATCCCCGCAGCTGATGCCCGGTCTGCGTTCACAGCTGGTGCTGACCATGGCAGCCCTGGATGCTGGCCCTGGTTTGTGCAGGCTCTAAAGTGGTGCCTGCTGGGGTTAAGTTAGCTCACCCAGTCCTCACGTGATAAGAAGTGCAGGCATCACATACCAGGTGTGTCCAACCTGAGGTCTCTGGGCTGGACCCTCCTCTGTACAGTAAAGCAATTGGAAAGGAAGTGTTGTTACTTACATACAGTAACCACACTACATGCTTCAGACAGGGCAAGACAGCTCTTCCTCCCTCAGTGCTGCAATTCAGGCCTGCCCACCGCACAGTTGGACATGAGTCATCCAACTCCAAAACCTTTGAATAAAACCCTCATTGCAAATCAAGTGGGAAGTCTTCTGGATCAAACTCTTCTTTGAAGGATTTGATGCTTGATGAACCAATCTGATGCAATCAAGGACTAATTGAATGGAATAAAGTATATAGATTGAGTAGCCCAGAAGTAAGTACTAGATGTTTGGTAAGCCAGCATTTCTATTTCTATTTCTTCTCACACACATACACTTCTCCTGGCTCTCTTTCCTCTCCTCTCCCTATCCCACTTTTCCTTCCTTCCCTCCTCGCCCTGTCTCACTCTTCTGCCTTCTCTCCATTCCTCCCTCTCCCTCCCTCTTTCTCTCTAGCCTCTTCTCCTTCCCTCCTCCCTCTTTCTTCATCTCTTCTTTCTCAGCTTAAACCAGCCACTCTTCCCACACATCTGCAGTCAGCTGGCAGGTTGGTTGGGGACTGACTGGTCTGGGAGGGCTTCAGTCACCTATCTGGAGTGTGATAGTTAACCGGACTGGCAATGTGAATAAGATTGAGGATTGGTGTAACACAGGCCCGGATGTGTCTGGATGATTCATTTACTGTCCAAGACACCCCCTGCCGCCGGGTGTGTGTGGCACTGACCCATAGGTTTATAGCCTGGATAGAACAAAAGGGAAGGAAGTCTTGCTACTGCTTCTCCAGAGGAGCTCCAGCCTTGCAGTGAGACTCCAGTTTTCAGAGACAGACTCCCACAAACCCCACAGTGAGCCAGGTCCTCAAACTTTGGCTAGATTCTCAGGCTCTCCGGAGCTCAGACAGCCCTTCTGCACTTTTCCACTCCGCAGCTGGCTATTATAAACCTGCCTTATCAATTGTGTGTGTGTAACTTTATATCAAATCTGTTCCTTTGGCCAACCTTAGCTGATGCATGGAGCAAGGCTGGGCAGTGACTATCGGCCAGTCAGCCAGGGCTTGTTGGCAGGGCAGCAGCACTATGAGGAGGGTGGACGGAAGCTAAGCAAGTCAGGTAAGGCTGACACTGCACCACCCGCATCCGCCCTCTTCCTGGAGCCCAAAGGGAGCCCAAAGTTGAGAAGAAGTCCCGCCTTGTAGTGACAACTGAAGACTCATGTTTCCAGGGGTACAGTGCATTTATCCTCATTCACTGATCCTGTGTTGTTCACAGAACCTCACAGTGAAGCGGCTTCCTGTATCCAAGCAGGCTCCCATAAAGCTCATCCTGGCTACTTGTTGTCTGATGTCATCAAGTCTCCTCTAACTTAGGATGGTAACATTTGACGTGGTTTCATATTCCTTAAAATTAGAGATTCACCTATAAGATCCTTTTCTTTCAGGGATTCTTTTGTTCCTCTATTAATTTTGAGCAGCCACATAAATTATTTTGGGTCCCACAGATGTTGATAAGTAACGCTTGCTTTCCTGATCAAGTAGCCTTACAAGTCTTTCCCGAGATGAAAATCCTCAGTAACAATAATCTACAGCCACAGGTCAGCAAAACTCTGAACCTGGCCCAAGTCTAACTTTTGCCACCTGGTCTGCTACTAACTCATGTGCCTGCCCTTCCTGGGCAAGGCCCACAGTGCCTTACCCAAGCCACCATGAAATTGTTTGTGTCCCCTGCTGTTCCTGCTGGAATGCATATCCTAACCTCTCTTTTCCACCTGGCTTCTCTTCTTCATTGATTCCTAACTAGGATTTTCTCTCATGTTCATGCATGCAATCATTCAGAAAATATTTACCAGCTTGTCAGGCCCAGGATACATAGGGACTGAAAATATACCAGCCCATCACTATGGAGCTCACTGTCACATTCATCCCAAACCACCCCACTCCTAAGTTCCTGCCTCTGTTCTGTCCTGACAGGCTTGTACATGTGTGTGTGCATGTGTATTTATACATGTATACTCTATACATGTATGCATGTGCACATATGGGCAGACACATGCACACCTATACACACTTTTGTTCATGAATTTTCCTTTTCCATAAGATCTTGTGTGACCTTTTCTCTGGGATCACACTTTATTATACCACCCAATAGTTTCCTCATAGTAGAAATTCAAATGAACCTTTTTGAAATGACACACAAATGAAGGGAAAGTGTTCTTAGATGGAGCTGAGCTCCATCCATCCCTTCATTCTGCAAATGAAAAAAAAAAGATTCTGGTGATTTTAAATTATTCGTGGCCCCATCACATGTGCACAGAGAAGGCCATGGGGTCCCAGAATTTCAGGGTCAAAATGGGCCTGTTTTTACCTTTACACAGTTTCTGGTTTTACAAAGTTTCAGGTGAAATTTTATAAAAACTGTAAGTTAGCAAAATCAGGAGGACTCTTCCTGTGTCATGTCGCTAAAGTGCTTGTCCCTAGCACATTGTAGAGAGGACCCTAGCTGGATGGGCTGCTTTCTGTGACTTCTACAAGATGTAGCCTGTATAGAAAAGACCCTAGGAGACTCTCAAGCTGCACAATATGGGCGACTTGCCGACCATCCTAGGTCCCACCGCGACTTGCTGAGGTCCCACCACTTTGACACACTGGAGGCGCAGTTACATTGAGTTCAGGGGTCAGCAGGTCAAACAGAGAGCTGAGTTGGTGGGGTGCCTGCATCGACCTTTGGTGAGTGATGCGAGTGGAGCCATTCCACAGAAAGGGGGGCTCCAGTGGACGACATTCTGAGACCAGGCAGGACTGGCAAGTACAAGGGGCAGCAGTGACTTTATTCAGTTGTTCCCTTCCTGAACAGGATTGGTGGAGTGAGCTATGCCTGGGTCATGTGACCTGGCTGAGACCCAATAGGTTATCCGAAATCAAGTCCCTACAGCGGTGACGCACACTAACCACACTAACCCAGTGAAGCCTCAGAGGTTTGACTGACCCAGAGAAGAGGCAGCGCAAAGTAATGTGCAGGCCACAGCAGCTTGACTGACCTGAAAGTGAGGAAGTGCAAAGTAATACAGTACAGGCCACAGCAGCTGGACTGATCCGGAGGGGAGCCGTGAGCATGTGCTGCCCCTGTCTGCAACTCACTAGCACACGGCAGTGGGAAGGGTCATCTAGCCAGCGCACTTCAGAAGAATTGTAACCAACAAAGAAAGAAACTGGGGCCTCCTGGAAGAAGCAAAAAGATGAGAAGAGGAAGCAACAACAAAAAGTCCCCAGGTTCCAATCCTGAGAGCACTGACCCAGGATAGGTAAATAACAAAGGAGAATAAGAACAGCAAACATGCAGTATCAGACATGGCACCAGTGGACATAAAGAGATATATTCAGGACCTCATAGACCAGTTCAAAAGAGAAATATTTAGCCAGGTAAAGCAAGATATGAGAAGATTAATAAAAGAAATAATAAGCACCCCTCAAGCAGACACAGACAGAAGAAGGGAGAAACTCAAAGGAGAGAACCATTTGATGAAGAATATAAAAAAAAAATAGAATACATGAAGCAGATTCAAAGAGATTACCAGGAAATTAAAAACTCTATGGAAAGATGGCAAATCAGCTTGAAAGAAACTAAGGTTAGATTATCCAAACTGTAGGACAGTTTTGCAATGTGGGATTATGAAAGGAAAAACTTTTTAAACATAACAAGGAAACAAGCAGTAACAATACAAAGGCTAAACCTGAGAATAAAGAATGTGAATGAAGAAGCAGGGGTACAAACAAAGGAACTACAAAGGTTATTCACAGAAATAATTAAGAAAAACTTCCCAAACATAGGAAAAGGAAATGATATTCTGATTATGAGGCATACAGAACTCCAGCCACCTACAACCAAAACAGAGCTACACCCAGGCTTGGTGTAGCTAATCATCAAGATCCCAGATCTGATAATAATCAAGATCCCATAAATTCAATATAAGAACAGAATATTAAAAGCTGTTAGAGACAAGAAACAGATCACCTATAAAGTAAGGCCCATCAGAATAATGGCAGACTTCTCGACACAAACCATCAAGTCAAGAAGAGCCTAGAGAGAAATATTCCAAGCCCTGAAAAAAAATAACCTCCATCCCAGATTGATATACCCTTCTAAACTGTCTCTAGAAATTAATGGAAAAACAAGATGCTTCCAAGACAAAGAGGAACTTGGGAGGTTCGCAACCACCAATTCAACTCTACAGAGAATACTGCAGGGCATTCTAGAGAGAGAAAAGTACTAGGATTCCAGGAACAGTGGCAAAGAGGCCTCAATGAATGGAGCAGAAAAAAGAATGAAGCAGATAAGCAGACAACTGATGGCAAAAAAAGAGCATAACAGAAATGAGGCAGAGAAGATTTTATTCAAAACTGATATGATTGATAGTATCAAGTCTGAGAGTATAAGCAACTACGCTGAAGATGACAAGACTCTACGATACACAATTCTGGTTTGATAACTGCCAGTTTTTGCAGTTCTATACTATATACAAAGTTGTGTCTTTATTAATACTGTTATGCACTGATATATTGAATTATACTATGTCTGATGATACAGCCAATTCTATTGGAGATAACAAGAGACAACACAGGAACCATGGTAGAACTCTTTGTACAATGTCTTACGTTGTTTTTTTCATTTCATGTGATTATAGGAATATGTATTGTTTTGTCTTGCTTTATTTTGTTTCTCCCTCTAATAAAGGATAGAAATACATGTTAAGACTCATGCATCTGTAAAATCTATAAACAGTTTATGAGAACTGATCTTATGAAACATGATGAAATGAACAGATTCTCTGAAGAAAAAGAGACACTAAAATACCCAGTGCTGATCCTGGAGTGTCATAATGTGAAACCCAGCAATAGTATTATTCTTTGTTCAGAGTGATATTAGCCTGCTTGGGTTTATTCAATCTCAACATAATTGAAGAGATGGATAACTGCATGTATGTTTAAGTGTATAGGATTGATAAGCATATTTCTAAGTTTTTGTTGAATACTTGAACAGAACTTGTTGCAATCTCACTGTTGAATCCCCACTTTATATGCTCTACTTCAGTATTTTGAATAACTATTTGTAAGAAGACAATCTGTAATCATCACCTAGTGATTTCTTACTATTTTTTTCTTTGAATTATGTATTATTTCTACTCATTTTCTGTTTTGTTTAGTCTTTCTTTAAATTAAAAAATTTTTAAAAAGACACTACAGTACCCAGTTCTGATCATGGACTGTTATGATGAAATCCAGCAGTACTATTATTCTTTGTTCAGAATGATTTTAGCCTGCTTTAGTTTCTTTAATCTAAACATAAATGAAGATATGGATAACTGCATGTATGTTCAAGTGTATAGGATTGACAACCATGTTACTAAGTTTTTGTTAGGTAGTTGAACAGAACTGTTTGCAGTCCCACTGTTTGAATTCCCACTTTACATGTTCCATTTTTGTATCTTGAACAACTATTTGTAAAACAACAACATCAACTAGTGGTTTCTTATTGTTATTTTTTTCTCTGAACATATGTTTTATTTCTACCTATTTTGTTTTGTTTACTCTCTTTAAATAAATTTTTTCTTAAAAAAAGAAAAAAAAGTTAGCAAAATCAGTGTATCAAAACTAAGAAAGTAGGTTCTTGAGACAATCAGATTTGGAATAAAATTCTACTCTTTGACCTTGGCAGGATTTTTGGTTTACCTCTAAGTCTTCCTTTTCCTGATAAAATGGAGCTTCCCAGTGGCACCTGCTTGGAATGTGCTGAGGAGATACGAGAGGACAACAGTGCGGTGAGCACAGGGCTTCGCAGCCGGCCTATACTTAATTCATGTAAGCTTCTCATTTGCTATTGGTTGAAATGATACATGCTAATGCATTAGCCTAATGTTCAGAAGTCCATAACCATAATTATGTTCAAGAGGGCCCCACAATTGTTACAGCAAACCTCCCTTTCAGCTCTAGAAAAACACGCTAACTTTTTGTCAGGGATTTCAGATGCAGTATTACTTTTGTCCACAGGACTTACCTGCAAGAATTAAAGCATTGGCAGGTCCTGAGATGAGGAAATGAACGCATTCCAAAGTGCAATGGCAAACCCCACATCGCAGAAAGAGTGACCCAAGTGCCATTACTGCACTCGTGCAACCTGCTTTTAATGGCCAGAAGATGTTCATTTCCCGAGGCCGGGTTCATATACTGAGCAGTCTTTTTTTTTTTTTTTTTTTTTTTTTGTCCAGCGTACAAATGGAAATATAAAGGCTAGAACACTACAGTTAAGAATGATTTTTAAACAATATTTTATGATATCTGAAAGAAACCCTTTTATCTTTTATATCTTCACTTTTTATTGTCTGGATTTTTATGAGCTGTGTGCTTGAACTACACCCAAATCCTGGGTGCCACACTCAAAATCATATGGTACATCTGTTCCTCAGATCGAGGATGTGGTAAGATTCTGCATATCAAAATCTTCATCCCACCATGAAATCTGCACACATTTGGGTGGAGGGGAGGCTGCCTTCATGCCCTGACTAAAGAAGGGAGCCTTGTCCACATACTACAGGGGCAGGGGAAAGGACACAGACAGAGTCACCTTCACATTTGCTGCCCAGAGCCTCCTGCACAGGTGTTCATATCCTAGTGGAATCTCCAAGACCTATGAGAACAGGTCCTTAGCATTACTAAAGTCACTTGTGACCCATGGTGACCTAGAACTTGGCTGGCACTCTCAGAGCAAAAGGAAATGCCCTATCAGCATTTCAAACATCAAGAAAATGCTTTTTGAGATCAAAACTCTTCTTTCATAAGATCAAAGAGTATGTGTGAATGTGTGCATGCTTGCGTGTGTGTGGGTGTTTTGACTGGAGACCAAACCTAAACTTTCATATACCAGGCAAACACTCTACACCTGAGGTATATCCTCAGTCCCAAAGGATTTAAGATGCATATTATTTTAAATTTGCAGAAAGTCAAATGAGCCTAGTACTTTGAAGCAAGAATTACAGTGGTGGTAGTTATGCTCTTTGTGGAAATGAACTTCGCCTGACAGGAGCAGTATTCTCTTCCTAAAGGAATTTGCATGTGTGTACATGTGCATGCGTGCATGCACATGTGTGTGCATGTGTGTATTGTGAACCAATTTAACTGTGAATGTAACCGTGTCTGTGTCATAAGCCTGCTTGTTTCAAGGATGTTGCCCAGTGCTGACCCAAACCCTAATAAATAGTTGGTGTAAAATGCAAGAATCGAGAGGCTAGAGATGCAGATGAGAACATTAAGAGCACGGTAGCTGCTTATGAGACCACAGCTCTCAAGAGTTTATCCCTGCTTCTTCCTCTCAGGAGTCTGTGGGAGACCTCACTTTGTAGGGAGCAACCTGCAGTGCTTAAGTAAATGTTGACCTTTTTTTTTTTTTGCTTCATTTCTCTCTAGCTGTTCTTGTTGTATGCAGGAAGCTAGAATAATTTTAGAAGGCTATACACACTGCCATCTTCACAGAGCCGGGAATTGGGTTTGGTTTTGTGTGTATGATGTGACTGAAAAATATAGCTAGTGTTGAAATTTTTTAAAACTTTATTATAGAAAAGACGGTGCTGTTAATCATCCTCAGACCACTCCCTCCTGCCTAAGCACCGTACCCCGTATCCCGTTGTTCCTGCCACTCTAGGAACACTTCTGAAGTCCTCCTTTGGCAGTGTCTTTAGTTATGCTGTTGGACCTGTCTTCATGTCCCAAATGGACTTAAAACACTTACCTTTCAAGGTCTTTCTTGATGTTGGGAAAACCCAGAATGTTGTGGCCCAAAACCCAGTGAGTACAGTGCACGAGGCCCCTGTGTTTTCTGAGTCTGCCGTTCTGTTGGATGGCACTGGACAGTGGGATTTACTGCATTTTTATCCTGCCTCATAAAGACAACAGCAGAGGTGTCTGTGAGTGCTCTGAACTTCCTGGGTTTTTGGGTTTTTTGGTACCAGGGATCAAACTTGCAACCTCACGCTTACCAGGCAGGTGTTTTATGCTGCTGAGCTAAACCTCTAGCCCTGAACTTTCCTGTAAGTCATCCCATTTAGTCCAGCCAGGAGCTCTTGGAGAATGACAACTGTCCCTTGGAGAGGAATGGCAAGATTGCCTTTTCTAGCCATCCGGCCTCCTCGGGTAGGCTCAAAGACAATTCTGATGGCCACTTTCTGAGGAAGAAACTCTGGCGTGAAGATTAACAAGGAAACAACCAAGAAAAAGTGGGAGCTGGAAAGGATCGGCCTCACTACTTGTGAAGCAAATTCCACAAGATAAAAATGGTTATGCTGGTAGGTGGCACTGACTTGGAACACTCCATTTTTAGTATGGGACTATGGTGCCTGGGACCGGATAGTATTAGAAATGATGGGCACTGGAATAAAACTCACACCTTAAAAAGCAAAAACATTTCAAAATATTAAATTAACAACTGAGCCCCAAACCAGGCCACCCATTAAACAAACATAAAAAGAGCCAATGTTCCAGATACTTGGGACACGATGGCCCCAAACCATCTGTGCAAGAAGCTGGAACCTCAAGCAGAGGTGAGAGGAGGCAGGGACCACGCTGAAACTCCAGAGCTGTCACCACTGCAGCCAGTCCGCAACTTCCCCACCCAGGTGCTTCCTCCTGCGTTTAAAAAGCAAATAGTACATTGCTTAAACAATGTGTTTTCATTATTTGAAAATTGGAGGGCTGGGGATTTAGCTCAGCAGCATAAGCACCTTCCTGACAAGTATGAGGTCGTGAGTACCAAAAAAAGAAAAAAAAAAAAGAAAGAGAAAGAGAGAATTGGAAAATACCAGTTAGTTAAAAGTACTGAAATAGTATCTCAATCAGACAGCATAAGTACAACCACTATTATCTTTCCAGTGTTTCTCTTATCAACATATTTTAATCTTCTTACTTTTTATCTCCATTCCTCACTTTTGTAAGTACTTGTGATCTCCCCCCAGAAAATATAATTTTAAATATTTGCTCCTTATGCTTACAAAAGTAATCATATTTATTTCACTTTGCAATGATTTTATAAAAGGTAAAAAACACTCCAAAATCAAAGTATAAGGTAAAAATTATCCAAAAATTCTACCTGGCAAGCGTAAGGTTGTGAGTTTGATCCCTGGTACCAAAAAAAATTATCAACCAGTGGTAACTGCCACTGACATTCTGAAGTTAATTCTACCAGACTGGTTAAAATCATAGCCATACCTTTTGCTGATAGGAGTTACAATTTTTATATTAAATAAAATAATGTCCATAATTTTTGGAGCCCAATTTATTCACTTACTAGATTATTTAAAAGCTACTATCAATGAAAACTCCTCTACAAACATGATTTATAAAGTTTGCAAACCATACACCAATGGCTATAAAATGATTTTATACCAAGTGGACCCTGAGGGTCTATGTATTTTTGCTTTTGGTTTGTATGTAATTTACAATTTGTCTACTTTTTCTTTGTGGAATGTCCCGTGTAGGCCTGGAACTGCTATCAGTCCTAATGATCAGAGAAAGCAGATAAAGATCTTTGTGCAAACATCTTAGTTTATTCCCTTAAAATATGCTTCTAAAAGTGAAAACAATGTGCAAAAGGATCACACAGATTTCATTTACACTCCTACAAATACTATAAAAACGTAGCCTTGCATCTCATAAATAATGACTTTCGAACAGTACGTGAGTTTAGGAGGTGCACGGTCACTACAGAGAAGGAATCTGGAGGGGAATCATCTTGTCTTAAAATCTACCAGGAATAGAAGAAAACTCCTCTAGGTTAGGTGTAAAGTAAAACAGAAGATACCACTGAACATCCCATTCCAGAACCAGGCTGACTGGGTTCCAGTGCTGGCTCTGACGCCCACCAGGAAGTTTTGGGAAAGCTGTACATTCTTTCCGTGCCTCAGTTTCCTCATCTGTGAAAAAAAGGATAATAATGGAGCCTAGGGTGAAGGGCTACTGTGGTTTACAGGAGTTAGGTGTACATACACAAAGCCCATAGAACAGCGCCCCATTATGTCTGAGGTACCCATGATGTCATTTTTAAAATGAAGTTGAAACTGCATCACTTTCTACAGGACATTGGTAGGTATCTCTCTTCCATCACTTGCTACTTAACCCAGCTCTTCATGAAGTCTGGAAGCAGCACCAAGCCCTTCTCAGCCTCCTGACCAGGAATATTCTCTACCGCCTCAGCCTAGCTATGATCATCTTGTTACTAACAGCAAGATCTAGAGAACACTGTGGGAGATTTGCTCTGCCTGGGTGGTCTTTTCTGAAGAAATGATTATATTCAATTGTCTGAAGCTCTCAGTGTCACTGCCCTGAAGGGTAGCGCCAAAATCCAGAGAGACTGGACACTTTGAGTCATGTGACTAATGGGCCACAGAAGGAGGATTTCAACAGGAATTTTAACTGACTCTGAATTCTGACATTCTTTCATTGGTGATTAATGACATTAGGGAAAACAAGCCAGCAGGCACCAGTATTAGGAGAGAAAGACATTTTAAACATCCCTCATTTTAATTAAAGATTTCTTCTTAGAACACATGTGACCTAAAAATAAGCTGTATCTGTTCACTGGGGGTCGCCTCCAGTCCCTATAGGGTGTAATTAGATTGCTTCAAGCAAGAATGTTATTCTCCGAGGGTCTAGGTACCGCGTCTGACCACAGGACTGAGGCCCCATGTGTGTGTGGAGCCAGCTAACGTGAAGGGCGGTACAGTCTACAAAATCAGACCCCACAGGAGACTAGAGGAAAGGCGTTTTGTAATTGATTTTGCATTTGTAATCTGTAATATTTAAGACCTTAATAGGTCTTAAAAATCCAGCAATCGTGTTCACCATAAGGATATTTAACCCTTTAACAGAGGAAGCGCTTGAGAGGCTTCTATCCCAGTTCAAGGCAGGAGCAACTACTGTGTCTCACTTAGGGACCTGAGGAAGTAGGGACAAAACATAGCTCACCTCACCCCTCAAGGCTTCATGGAGACTGAATTAACAAGTTTTTCCGACCGACTACAAGGCGATTCACTAAACTACTATTTGGCAACCTGGGTTGTTGATATGTAAGCAAAATACTACCCAAGAACATGCAAATGTCTCTGGCTTTGCTACTCCAGCCCTCTAATCCTTGGTGTGTGTTTCTTTATAGTCATTCACGCCCACATCCATCCACTCAACCATCTCTTATCAAGCACCTATTAGAACGTGTAACTGTGCCTAAGCCAGACAAGGCCCCCATCCTAAAGAGAACTTGGAAAATCTTGGTTTGTGTCTGATTCTCAGTTCCTAGGACCAGAACTGTGGAGTTTGGGGCTTCAGGTATGCACTGCAGTGCTCCCTCACCAACAGCTGGCACGCACCAACGTAGTTTTTATCTTTGCTACAAGCAGAAGATGGTGTCTCTGGCTGTTTTAATTTGTGGGTGATTTTATTAATAATAAATTTAAATATTTTTCCAAATATTTGTTGGCTAGTTGCAGTTACATTTATTTTGTAGTTCCCTGTTTATGTCCTACATGCAAGTTTCTATTGAAATATATATATATATATACATAATATATATTATACTATATTTACACACACACATCACTGCATAATATCTTCACATTGTTCAGTTCAGCTTTAAATTGAAATGCCCTCAGTGATCAGAGTATTTTATGCGTTAAAGAAATTAACTCTTTGTCAGCAAATAATTCTCCAAAGTTATGGTTTCTCCATAATTCCATTATTTTCCTTGGGTTTTCTTTTTTACTTTTGCTGTACTGAAATTATTGTTAACTCTTATACAACTGACTTGATCTTTATTTTTCCATCTTGGTAATATTTATTCACATCCCTCCAAATTATGCTTTTTTAAATATTCATCAACCTTTTCTTCTAACTCTTCCAAGATTTTGATACAATGTCAGATGCAGGATCTAGTTATATTTTTTGCCCTTATTCAGCCAGTGGTCTGCCTGTGTCTAAACTTTCCAAATGCTCCTAATGATGTCCAGAGGTACAGCTCAAAAGGGGCCCCATTCAGCAGTCCACAGAATCAAATGACCGCCAATGGAATGACCACAAGGCAATAAACAGGTTCCATCATAAATTATGGAGGAGAGAGCCAAATATTTTCCCTCTGAGAGTATTATTTTAAAAAGCATTCTGTGTCAAAGCTATTTCAGTGGGACAAATACTATTAGAGAAATCAGAGAAATACCAACTTTGAACCAGTGGTCAGAGCAGCACTGATACAAATGACAGGTGGGATGAGAGGTTGATTTTTATTTGTAAAATCAAGAATAATTTTGCTCATAAGAACACTTAAATGTCAACCCACTGAGATGTCAATTCCCTGTGCCAGCATAAAACATCCAGGACCGTGGTAGAGGCTGGGGTTTGAAAGCCTAGCTAATCCTCCTCAAGGTCTCCTCACAGAAGCCTGGGCTCTGCCCAACCTAGAGTCACCACTGGGCCTAGAACATACAGATCATGGGGTCAAGGGCAGAGGCACAGTGACGGACATGGGTCCCAGAGATCCCTATAAACCAGCATTCCCCTGTCCTCTCTCTACAGCTACCTCCTTTGTTCTTTATTTTCAGAAACAAGGGTATCAAGTTTGAGAGATGCCCACCATCTTCCCCTTACTTCCATTCCTCAAACTTAGCATTTGCCAAGAACCCTCCTATATTTGGGGTACTGGGAAGAGAAGGCCCTGGGCCTCATGGGACATCCTTCTGGCTGAGGGCTGCCCAACAGCAGCCTGCAGGATAAACCTGTCCTACTATATAATCTGGAGCAGCACGTTTGTACTTCTTATACATTTTTTAAAAACCCAAAGAATCCTATTTGATGACAAGAAAATAATATGAGTGCTACATTTCCCTGTTCACCAAGTTTTACAGTCAGACCCACCCATGTTCTACATTATCAAACTAGGTCCTTTCACTGTGAAGTGGCAGGTGTGGGCAGCTATCAAAGACCCAGTTCGGTTATAAGGACTACAACTTCTTCCATCAGGCCCTTCGTTAAAAAGCCCTGCTGCTGTGGAAGGCCGTGGACCAAGTGGGAAAATAAGGTGGGGAAAGCCAGAGAACACACCTTGGTGGGTGGCATTGGGACGAGCTACAGGGAGGCACTGGTGGTGGATGTCAGGGAAGGTGACACTGGGCAGATGTGACTTAGGGTACTGACCTGAAGAGAGACAGGATGCTAACTTGAGAAAATCCATGGGCGGGGAGGGCGGGGGGGAGTCCAGGCAACAGGACGGCCAGGACTAAGCCCTGCCGGAGTGGAGCCAGGAAACAAGCGATTCCAGGGATGAGGAGAATGAGAAGCAGGAAGACAAGAAGAGGCCAAGCCGGACTGGTCACGCTCTCTGAAATGTTAATGACAAGGCCTCCAGGAGAAAAACTGGACACACAGGGCAGTGACCAGCCCAGGAGTACACAAGGGAAGTGAAGGAGGCTCTGACCATGAGCAGGTCAGGGCTGGCCAGGAACACGGGAAGAGATCCTGCCAGAGTTGTGTCACAGAAAGGAGAACGTGGGTAGAGGCCAGACAGATCTCGGAGGCAGAGGCCACTAAACCTGATGCTGGATTGAACATAGAGGAAAGGAGTCATAGAGGGTGGAGCCAAACTCCCTAGGCTCGGCCCGGAGGGCTGGGGAGGTGCAGTGTGCTTAGAGCAGGGAGATAAATTGAGAATGAGTTTTCAAGATATCCAAGGAAAGACGGCAGAAGAGTGGATCTAAGGGTGTGAACTCTAGAAATAGGTTTAGGATGGACATGGACGTCTGACACGCCTGCTAGAGCCCATGCTGTGTCTCGCTTCTGGCCTCTGAGCCCTTTCTACCTTCAGCCTGGCACAGGCTCGCCTTCCCCACGTCTGGATTGGCACCCGCACCCTCAGGGCTGACCTTGAAACTCCTGCTGCCTCAACTTCCCAAATCCGATTTCTAGTTCCGTGCTGCGTGCACAGAGACTAACTTCCCCACCACAGTGCCTATAGCAGCGCTGAACTGGAAGAGGAAACCGCTGGTCCCTTCTAGACCACCAGCTCCAGGAGGGATCACTCTGTATCCAGCACATGAAATTAAGGGTGCCGTGGAGTCACAGCTACTCTGTGCGCCCAGGAAGAGGAATTACGAAACTCCCCTGGAGTGCTATGTTCCCCCTCACCTAGCGCCTCACCCGTGCTTCAAATTCTAATACCCTCCTTATTACCTAGTGTCCTGCCCCGAGGCCTAAAGCAGGTGTCCTTACTCTATGGACTCTCCTAGCTCCATGACTTTCTTTTAAAACAGCCATTCCCCAAAGTACAATCCCTGAAGCTGATGGAGGTCCCAAGATCCTTTCAGAAAATCCACAAGGTCAAGACCACTTGCATGAGTTACAAAGCATTAGGAAAATGCAAATCAAGTAATAGTAGGTGCTCAATAAATATCCAGAAACGCAGAAAGCCCGCACACAGATGGATCCAAGGACCCACAGGCAGGCAGGCATCAAAGTCTACCTCACCCCACAGGGAGCTCCAAGTGCCATAACTGGGAAAGAACCATGGAGGCCTCTTCTGGGGGCCAAAAGAGAAGAAGGAGCAGAATGGAGCAGAACCTTTGGGCCCAACAGAGTGCTAAAATATGCTACTTTCCCAGCTATCCCTGCCCTGCTATTCCTTGTACATGCAGTTAATGAGAATGCATCAGAAAGGGGAAGGTTGGTTTGGAAAATGTCTTAGTGAGGAGACGGGAGGCAGGGAGAGCTGGGCCTCTAGGAGAAGAATACAAGCCTCTGGCAGAGTACAGCGTACAGCCAGAGCACCACCTCTGCTGGCCAGGGCCTGTGCATGGGCCGTCCCACCTGGCCCTGCCCACCTGGGGCCTCAAGCTGCCTTTATCCCTCAGGGACCCCTTCCAGACTCTCTGGTGAGGTGGCCTCGATCCCAACTCCACTCCTGTGTTCAACCCAGACCCAGCACTACCTGACTCCAACTCCGTCTCAGTGGCCTCACAGAAACCCAGACAATCTGCTGCCATTAAATCCTTTCCCCAAGCCAACGAGACCCAGAAGTCTGACTTCGGGAGGCCGTGCTTGCCAGGGCACCTGCTGACTGGATTCCTGCTGTCTGTTAGACTAAATCTCTGCTCACTGTCACCTGCAGCTCTCAAACCAAATCGAGTTTCCAAATTAATCTCCAGCACGATCACCACAAGCTGCCACCACATCAACAGCTACAAGGACAGAACCCTACTCCTCACCTCACCTACCCCCCAGGAGACAGGGATCCTGCTAAATAGAAAGTAGTTAAGATTCTGCTTTAAACTCTATTTGTTGATGCTTATTAGTACGTGTCTGTAGTTCACACTGGTTACATTCCGTGGGGGAACAGGCACATCAGTAACACAGCTTTTTGTCATCCTCTAACTTCTCCCTTCCATCTCTTTATCCACTTCCTCTTTGAGAAAGACCTAACTCCCTACTTCCTATTGTCTGTCTTTTATTTTGCTCTTTATACTTAGGGTTTTTCATCCATGCGATGTTTAAGCTTGTGTGACTGATTTATTTTGCTGAACGTTATATGCTTAGATTATCCCTGAGAAATCCAGGGAAATATTCAGCTCTGGACATGCAGAGGTGGCTGACATGGCCCAGATCTGAGCTCAGCAGAGCACAGAGGACGAAAAGAGGCAGGCCAGGGGCCCTCCCACTAGCCCATGTCCACCCTGCAGTGACAGTCAAGCTGCAAATGGACTTCAAAGCAGGGAACAGGCCCAGCTGTGCGCGTCCACATACCAGCCTTCTCTAGATCTAGCCCCGAGCTGTTCAGTCCTGCAGCCAAGGGCCTTCTGGGACCTGTGGCTATGGCCGGGCTGAACTGGGACACACTGTATGAGCACCACCCAACCTCAAAGTCCTCTTACAGAAGGCAATTAGGAAATGACCAAGTTATTTCACATTGATTAGATGCTAAAATGTTTTTGATATGTTGAGTTAAATTATTAATTTTTCTTCTGTAACAGGCTATTGGAAAAGCTTTAAATTATACATGTGGCAGGCATTGTCTTCCTACTTGAAAACACCATTCTGGATAAAGTCCATGGTTACTCCAAGGGCCAGGCCCTGGTCACAACCACACCTCAGGTTTCCTCCTCCACCCCTTCAGTGGGCGCCAGCTCCGCCCACTTTCCTGCTCTTTGAAGCTTGCCCCTCCCTGCTCCAGAGCTCACCAAGTCTTCCCAGATCAGGTTCCACCAAGCCCAGATCCAGGCCCTGCTCCCCATCCTCCCAGGCCACCCTGGGTGATTCACTGACCCTGTCCTGACCTAAATAAGTGACCTCAAGAACCATCTCCATCTTTTTGCATCCCTCTCACCTTCCTAGCACTCCACGGCCCCAGGCAGAGAATATCTGCCCTCCCAGCTCCCCGTTCCTTTTGTCCTTTACCTTCAGAAGTTTGCAGGTAATTGTTCCTTCCCTTCCTCTTTAATAAGCGCTTGGCTCCTGAGTACAGGGTGCCTGGGCCCAGATTGGCCCCACCGTCCAGTCACACCTACTTCACCCTAATGCTAACGCCTGACAGGTAGAGCCCATGCACCCAGCCTCTCTCCTGAGCCACTCACCTGTCAGGGACTGAAGCTCCCTTCCCCTCCAGCTCCCCCCGGGGCACCTTTGCGGGTGCCTGTCTGTTCTGCCTTCAGAAGTGCAGGTTCTGCCTCTGGGGCCACTCCTTCTGCCCACCTACCAGGTCCCAGGCTTTCCCCATGAGGAGCTCCTATGGCACCTAGCACAGGGACAAAGACCATCTGATACCCTTGTAGCATTCTCACTGAAGGACCGAATCCCTGCAGCAACCCACCACGGCAAGAATTAGCCTTGCCAGTGTCTCCCACAAGCCTGCTGGTGCGGGCTGAGAGTCAAAAGTCCCTACCCACCCCACTCCCCACGCCCATTTAGCAACTGGATGATGTTGAGGATAGCCGGGGTTGATAGCAACTAAGGCACATAAAGTGGCTTATTTCTCGTATTGTTGGGTTGATTATACTGACCTGAGGCCAGAGGTCTGAGCATCTCTTGGGAGGATGACCATATGCAATATAGCAAATATGGGCGATTTCCTTCTATCTTTTCTTTGAAGGCAAACATTGTTTTCACTGTTTTGCTTTGTTCTGATAAATTGTCTTGCTCTATTTAATATTCTGTTTAGATAGGTTTTATAATGTTCTGTTTTTGGTTTGATTTTGCTATACCTGATTGCATGGACAACTATTGTGAGGATACTAATATATGCTGTGGAACCTATTACTGTTATCTCGGTAACCTGTCCTGAAGTTCTGCACCAATTTTACTGCATTGTCATGACTGGCTTTCTTCTGCCTTGTTTTGTTGTACTTTACTATCTTCAAAATTAAAAAAAAGAGAAAAAAAAAAAAAGAATTAGCCTTGCTTCCCAGAGGAGAACCCAGGGGGCCTGGGTGGAAGAGAGAAAACTTCTCACCCCATTCAGAGCCAGGCTCCGGACCTGCCCAGTTGAGCTCTGCACTTACACACCATTTAGCATCAGAGGAAAATCACAAATGGACCATCTAGTTCTGTGATTTTATGCAAACTTTACTTTTTTATCTGTTCCTTTTATTGACACATTACATGTCTATGACATGCAATGTGCTACTTCATTCCCATGTACACTGAGTAGGGATCAACCTGGTGTGATTTGCACATCCATCGCTTTCAGCTTTTGTCATTTCTCTGCCGTGAATCCATTCAAAACCAGCTCCTCTAGCCGTTATGTTCCATGTTGTTAATCACCCGCTACACCACAGAACCCCAGACCTTACTCCTTCTATCTAACTGAAGGTTACACCGTCGCCAGCCTCCCCATCCCTTTCTCCTCCTCACCCCATCCTCTGGTAACCACCGCCTCTTCTCAGATTCTATGAGAGCAACTTTTTAAAATTCCTCCTATGAGTGAGATCACACAGTGTTTGTCTTTCTGTGCCTGGTTTAGTTCACCTAACACAATCCTCCAGTTCCATATCCGCTGTTGCAAATGACAGAATTTCATGCTTTTTTATGGCTGGGTAGAGTTCCATTGCGCGCGTACACACACCCTCTACCACCTGTCCGCTGGTGGACATTTCGAGCAATTCCACATACAGGCTATGGTGCACAATGCACAACAAACAAGGAAGTACAGATGTCTCTTAAGTGTTTTTATTTCAAACTTCTTTCTGTGCTTGAGTTTCCTCATTTGTAAAAGGGAGTAATTAGCTCCATTATAAAAATTCCATGAGCTGTGCAAGAATTGCACTTACAGTGGTGCCTGTGGGTGCCGTAAAAGGATTGATCAGCAGCAGCTTCTGCCATGGATTCTGGTATGAACCCCAACTCACTGTGAACCCCTGAGAAGACACACCCCAGGCCTCTGCTGGTCACCCTGCCCAAGTCTCATGAGGGCCTGCCATACAGAAGGATTCAGATACACGTGGTGCTATGGACAGCATGTTTGAGCCCCTCCCCCAAATCCCTGTGCTGAGATCCTAAAACATCTGCCAGTGATGGTATTTAAAAATGGGCCTTTGAGGGAGGATTCCGGTTAAATAGGGTACTGCAGGTGGGACCCTATGATTGGGACTGGGACCTGTACAGACAGAGACAGGAGTGGCGACACATAAGCAGGCAGCTGTTTGGAAGCCAAGAAGAGGGCTCGTACCAAACATTCCCCACGATGGCACCTCGTTCTTAGACTGCCAGCCCCAGAACCATGCCGAGGTGAATCGCTGCTGCAGAAGCTGCCAGCCCGCGGCCTTTGGTGACACAAGTCTGTGTGCTCTTCCCTCCTTGAGGAGAGGAACTCAGATTGAGGAGCGCTGGGCACTGCCAGCCTCAAGGCTCTGGCGCAGAGGCCTCGGGTCAGTGCAGCAAGGCGGCCTTCCTGGGGCTTCCGCACCTCTCAGCCCTCAGCACTTAGAGCAACAAGCCCTGGCCCCTCGCCCCGCACCCTGGCCAGGCAGGGTCTTGTTCCTAAAGACTTCTCAGCCCAGAGTCCAGACCGTGCTCCAAGAAACCCTCACTGTAGCACAATTCCTCCTCCGGATCATGAAGGAACGGTGGGTGTTGTAGAAACTAATCGCTAAAGAAGAAAATGCATGCTAATCCCACCACACAGAGACCACACCATGAAGGGTCTGTACATCTCCCCAGCACTGCTTAAGGCCTGTCCTAAAGAACAAAGCCCCTTTAAGACCCTTCCCCAGCCAAGATCATGCTGCATATGTTCTTCTGCGGTCAGCCTTTTCCCTTCAATATCACATCAGAACTTTTCCCATGTCATTAAAATTCTTTGCAAACCACATTTGAAGGGCAAAATAATATTTTATCATCTGGTTGTGCCATAATTTATTTAAGCATTTCCCCATTGTTAGACCTGTAGGTAGTTTCTAATATCACACAGCCATAAATAATGTCCCAATGAACACACTGCTACATAAATTTTTATTCACCCACCTATCCCTGATTATTTCCTTATGATGATTTCCTAGCAGGAGGAACAGACTAGATGAGCCATTTAATGGTCCATGACCCAAACTGAGTGTCTTATGTATAAGAATACCCTTCTCACCACATGCTCACCAGCACTGAGTTTTATCTCTTTTTAATCTTTTAGTGAAGTGTTATGATACTGTTTGCTGTGTCATTTTGAATTCACGCGGAACAATTCACACTCATGATTCAATTATCTGGCTTTGGGAAACTTTAAAAAATAGGAAAAATATTCTAGTGAATCCAATGCCTGTCAAAATTAAACATTGGTTTTCAAGAAATGCAGTGTTATTATGCTTAACTGTGGCTTTTGACACTAACCTGCAGCTAGGAAATAAAGCAGTCCCGTGACCAGTGCAACTTTGTAGAGCAGGTGAGCCCAAAGGGAGGCAAACCCTGACAGGAGTGGTTCCAAATAACTTGCTGCTACATGCAGTACCGCTAGATTAATCTGTAATCCTATGGAGTAATGTTTCTCCTCAAACAGCAGGCAGGAAGCAGGCAGACCGTGCTGTAACTGACCCAGACCTCTCCAGCAGCTCCTGCACAGCCCAGAATTTGAACCCTGCACCCCGAGCCCAGGCTGCAGCATATCCAATCGGTGGGAACAAAGGGACCCTTTCATACAGGGCAAAGCAGCCCCTACTATCTGCTTATTTGCTAGATTCCTTGACATTTGCCCCTCCTTGACACTGTCCCCCACTCAGCAGTTACCCAAATTATCACGTATTTGAAACAATGAATCCCAATAATCTTTTACAACTGCATGTACTAAATTTCTAAAAATGTACATGAAGATTAAATATTAAAATTTTTATCAAAGGACAACTCTGTGTTAAAGTGAAATTCTATTCACAAAGAACCAAAGCCCTCAACATTTTGTATTTTAGGTTCAAATGTGGTTTACAAACAAAATCCTTCGGTGCTACATATAATATGGATACAAGTAGCTACAATATACCAAACCATATAAAACACCAGCTCAGAGGAAATAAAAATTAATTATCTGAAATAATTTGGTGCACAAGTCTATAACTACCTGTTATACTTGTGTAATTTAAAGTTGCTTTCAGGAGATGGAAAGGAAGTTTCTGCTGGTCGGAAGAGGAGCTTGCTGTGATCATTTAGGAAGGGAGGCCTAAAGAATGGACAGGGAATTGCTGATCTGACTTTAATGCTTTTGGCCAAGAAAACTCAAACTATGAAAGATTACAATCAGTATAATGAACTAAACTCCTCAGTTAAAACAAAAAGCCTGTCAGGCTTAAACTCTGGCTGTTTAAAATACATGAAACCTAAGACACAGAGCAATAGAATAAAGGTTGAAGGAGACACATACACCCAGAAGAAGATAGTAATAGCCACACTACAACTCAAGAGAGTTTGTGGTGTAGCATCAGGTATAAAAGGGGGACACTGTATAATAATAAAAGTTTTTCTTTGTGAAAAGGTATCAAGTGGACAAATGAGTGCATTGCAATCAATCCATATTTTATATCTTCAAGTCACTAGGAAAATGTATCTGCAGAAAGGGACCACTCTGTCCAAACCCTGGGGAAACCTCACGGATTGGTTGAAGATGCATTTCCAAGCTAGAGGCACAGGGTCTTCCTCTACCACCTTCTTCCAGCAAAAAGACCTCTCTCGTGGCCCAGCATCACTGTATGCCCCTCAACGCCTGGCCAGGAGTCTGATTCACGCTCTTATTAGCACAATTTCTCCCTCCAGGGTTCCCCCACTGATTACTCAAATGTCCCGTGCCCTTCAGGCTCCACGGTAGACACCTAAGGAAACCCAAGCGTTCTGTGCCAAGTCCCATCTCCTGCCGCAGCTCCTGCTCAAGCTTCACCAGGAGAAGGCGTGAGTCCAACTTTACTTACTGATTCTTTGATCAACCAACATATTTGCACATTTCCTCGGTGCTAGGGACAGTCCTAGATGCACGGAAAATTTCCTTGCACGTCTGCCTTTGGATTCCCAGCCCAGAAGACATCTCCTATGAGGTCTTGGGGGTGAGGTGTGGGGTTTCAAATTACCAAACAGCTGAGTGATCCTGGACCCTTAGAAGCTAAAACTTCTCCACCTCCAAGCATGAAGGTGCCCCTTAATTATTATTGATCTTTTCCAAAGTGTTCAGGAAGGGTAACTACAAACCTGTCCATCATGCCATTCACCCATTTTTATATTAAAAACAATCTTCAATTGCTGCAAAAAGAACTCATGTTCATGGTAAAAACTTAGAATAAAGTTACAATCACTGCCACTTAGTTTTCGGGAATCCATTGCTGCACTGCCCCACGCCATACATACACATGACCAATCTTACCTGCTGGTTTCCATTATGAAATAGGACAGTAGGTCTAGATACAAAAACAGAGTGAAACCCTTGGCTACCACGAAGTGAGACACTTTGGAAGCACCTCTCCAATATCACATGTCCACCGGGTTAATTATAAGTTCATCAGAATGATGCAAAGTCCATAGCACATGAGACGGCAGTGGAAACCATTCTCAGAAAAGCTCTAGCGGTGTCTCTTCCTACTAGTTGGTTAGCTGTCTCACTACTAACACAGAGAACAAACTGTAGGCCCCAAATAACAAGTCTTGGCGCCTTTGAATATTAAAATCCTACTCCTCTCTCTCCTCCCCTGTCCCTCTTGGAACACAACATGAGATCTGCACTCTCCACACATCGAAAGAACACTCAGCAGTGTTAATTACAGGCACAGTGTGGTGCAGTTGGATGTGGAACCCACGCGTCTCAGGACGAAAATGCTCCACCTGTAGCTGCAGCTTCCTCCTCCTCTCTCCCTGCAGGCCTGCTAACCGCCACTCTGCTGCTCCTGTGACTCTGTCTTCAGGTACTTTTTATAAGTGGAAATTCGCAGTAGTTTCCTGTGCCTGTCCTATTTCACTTAGCAAACTATCCGCAGGTTCGCCCTTGCTGTCTCACTTGGCAGGATTTCTTTTTCAAGGCCAAATAACATTTTATGGTACATAAATACCACGTTTCTGCCATCGAGCTATCCACTGGGCACTTAGGCTGCTTCTAGCTCTTCACTTTAACAAGCATGAGAGATAAATATCTCTTCAAGATCTTACTTTCAACTCTTCTGAATACACCCACAAGTGAGGGATTGCCAACCGCAGGACAAAGGTATGAATTTATTCCCCAGGAGTCTGGTTTGAGCCACAATGCCCCACCTCCTCCCCATCCCAAAGTGTACTGATTGGACAAGACAGACAGTTGGACCAATAAGAGACTTCCACGGAGAAACTCATCTGTGAGCCAATGAGCCAGATTACTAAGGAGCGCAACATGCAGCAAGGTCTCAATGAGGTTGTCTCTCACCTGAGGACCCTAAAAACACAGACACCCCTCTCCACCTCCCAGCCTAACAGATCAGAATGTCCCAGAGCAGGCTCTAGCACTGACACTTCACGGATATCTTGGACAACTGTGAAGTTTTACCCAATCTGAAAACCAGTAAGATGATTCAAGAATTTCTGCTCTAATTCCTCCATGATTTCCTAGAAGCCTTGAGGTGTTCTCCCAGGGCCTCAGGGTCTTATTATTGGGTCCAGATGGACAGGGACTGTGTGGGTGAAATGAAGAGAACGTTACTGGTGTGGTACAGAACCACTGCCCTCTGAAGGCCTGCGTCGTCCAGTCTGGAGGCTGCTTCCCGGACTCCCCCTTGTCTGGACATCACACACAAGAGTGGTCCCCAGGCAAGACAGCTGAACTAAGAGTTTCAAAGTGTCATTCCTCAAGATTTGCTCCCCAGAGGATTTATTTTTTACTTGGTTCCACGCATACACTGACTGCAGGCTTCTCCTCAGGAGAAGCAGCAAAGAACCCAGGTTCTCATTCAGATCTTTGTAAGCATCCAGTGTGTTCTGTGTGGTTCCAGGCCAGTGCCACCCAAAACTCTCCTTGATGTTGAGAAGTCCTGTGGCCACTCTGTCTTTTCAGGGTAGTGGCTATTGAGACTAAGACATGCCTGGCTTGATTGTAGAGCTCAATGTGTTAAAGTGGCTCTGCGTGGCTAAGGGCTCCTGAATTGGTCAGTGCAGTTCTAGGTATGTTAGCTAATTCACTGTGCAAGGCAGAAAGCCCCAGCTGAGTTTTACAGATGAGGATACTGGTACTCAGAGCAGGATTGTCACATACCTGGAGTCACCAAGTAAAGCAAGGGATCCAATCCGTGATACAATAAGAGTACACATACAAAACATTATCAGCGGATAAAATGAAACTGAACATCCCATCTCTTAGGCATCAGCTCTGTTTTAGTTACAAAGCCAAACAAAAAGAGAGTCCAAAGTGGGACACACACACTGTCTATTCCACCAAGCTATGGGGACAGTGGGCCGATGGGGTTGGCGTCCTGGCTCAATAGAGACCTTGTGGCTGAGCATGTTTTATTGCATGCCGAAAGCTGCAAGATAGCTCAGCCTCTGAAAATAAAAATGATTGCAGAGCAAAGAGGAAGGAGGCCAAAAAGCTGTCCCTCCCATCTCCTGGGGAGGACACTCCATTGCAGGGAGGGCCCTGCTGCCTAGGGAGTGTCTCCAGCTGCCTCCTTGGCTCATGGCACCCAGGAGAACCTCCATTTCTAACAGTTACAGTCAGACATTCAAATCACATTACACTGTAAGTGGATCTACAAATTGTCAGCCCTAATGAAATTTAGGAGGAAGCAGTGGGAGAGATGAAAAACACTCCAAACTGGTTTTTTGGCTTTCGAGACCTGAATTCAAGTGGTTTAAACTGTTCCTTGAAAACATGCATAGAGGATGGCTTTACTGCCAGCAAAGGGGCGCTGCCCTGAGAAGCCCTGCTTCCCTGGCTTGCCCTGAAATTGCACCATGGTGTGAACCTTGATCTTGGTGTCCAGCTCCCCAGGCAAAAGGAGGCTTATATTTCTCTCTGCACCAAACAAAATATCTGGCATGCACAGGTCCTCACCAGACATTCGAATGAAAGAATGAACCCAGAGACACCCGGGCTCAGCCTGTATCCTGGAAGTCAGAGGTCCTAGGAAAGGAAATCTACCTCTATGCCAGAACTTCCCATGGCAAAGACTCCTGCAGGCCAGGTGGTAGGGAAAATACTGTCTTTCTGTCTGTCCTCTCTGCAAACACAGGTCTAGGAGACAATGAGCTGAACAGCATATTGGACTAACTAGAAAATTACCTGCCGCTACACAATGCATACAGCTGCTCTCTCCAGGGCAGAAGTGAGGATTGCAGATTAGGATAATAATATAATACCATTGCTGGTGTATGGTCATCACTACACAAACTACTTCCTTGTAATCCTCACAAAACCCCTGCAAGAGGATATGGCTGTCTCCTTTACAAAGAGGAAAGAAAATGTCCAGAAGATCAAGAATCTCAGCTAAGATTTTGCAGGTGCTTCTGATTCCTAAGCCCTTTTTCCTCTGGCCCTTCTCCATGCTGAATAAAACACCTGGATCCAGTATGGTGGGTGTGTGCAGAAGGGAAGGAGGAGAACATGTCGAGTAGATGCTTTCTGTTATAGTTTGTGTCTGGATGTTCCCCCAAAGCTTCATGAAGTCATGGGGGAGACATTTTTCTAAGGCAGCTGAATCCAGAGTTTGTGACTGATTCATTGTCTAGTGCTGGGATTATGGGTATGAATGCTACACCTACCCTAGGGTGGCTAGCCTGGGCACATGTAAGGAACAGAAAGAGTCTTCTTTTGAGCTTCTCCAGTTTTGCTTTTGTTGCCTTTACTGTCTTCCGCTACCATGAACAGCTGCTCCTCTGCCAGGCCATCCTGTCTTGGAGTCAGCTAATTATAGGCTGAAACCTCCACAAACTGTGAGATAAATAAGCCTTTTCCTCTTTAACCTTCGATATCAGGTATTTTGTCTCAGCAATGAGAGAAAAGTAACCAACACACTCTCCCTACATCCTGGAAGTGCTAGACCAAAGCAATGTAGGCTAAATTTCAAAAGCTTTCATCTTACAGCCAGAGATTGGAATTTGAGGTGGTATTGTCTACCTCAATATAAGATCTGCCCCGTGATATGATGGTGCTGAACAATATATCAAACTTGCTCACGTGTTCTTTCCAAACTATCATGAAAGTATTGTGGAATAAGGCCCAAAGAGGACAAAGGAGTTGTCCAAAGCCACACAGCAAAGTGGTAGCTAGTACCAAGTGGCACCAAGAAACAGACAGTGAATTGTTTTAGGGCCGGTCACAAAGTCTGGGTCCGCAACTCTGTCAGCCTCAGCTTGTGTACAAGGTAAACCTCCTTGCCTGCCACCACTGGAGTGTCCCATGGCACAGGTATGAGGAGCTCTCAGGTGAAGCATGCCAAAGGCCCTCAAGTCAGGGTAAAATCTTAGGTTTCTAGCCTTCCTCTTTGTTCTCCCACTGCCTCGAGGCACCCCGACCTCATGGATGAAGTAAGGTCTGCACAGTGTAAGCAGACACACCCAGCCTTGCCTCCTCCTGGCTCTGTGGTTTAAAGAGAGAGGCTTGCTCTTCTGGGGTCTCTTTCCTCATCTGTGAGGAGGAGAGTGACATTTCCTTTTATCTATGAGAAACTGTGGGATCAAACAAAGTGTTGTGAGTAGAAATATCTTACACCAAGCTGGGTGATATCAGTGTTTAGTAAATGGGAGCCAATGATCAGCCAATGGGCCTTATCATTTCCATTTAGAGGAGGAAACAGCAGCTCAGAAGAAGTTTGGTGCTGCCAAAAGGACACAGCATGCAGCCCCAAGGAATTCCATGGCTCCAGTAATGGGCAGGCCCGGGACGTCCAAGCCAGGGTAAGGGCACTGGCCTTTCCTCCTGGCAGCATGATCTCTCACCCCTGCTTGGCCCCACAGGCCTTGTCTGTACAGAGGTGAGTCCCCACTCTAACCCTACTCTGATTGAGGTCTCTCCTGATGCCTGGGCACGCATCCTGCAGCTTTTCCCATGGAGGGGTAGGAGTCCACAAGTCTGAGCTGAGGCTGAACCCTCCACCACCTCTCCACCCTCTGCCTCCCCAAGTGAAACCTGGTTGGGAACCTTTAGGATCCCCCTCCCAGCACCTTGTAGAAAAGACCCTACAATTTGATGAATAGGTGACTGTGCTGGGGATTTAGCTCAATGGTGTAAATGCCTGCCTGGCAAGCACAAGGTCATGAGTTCAATCCCCAGCACCACAAAGAAGGTGACTGGTTTTTTCCTAATGCCAGGGAAGGCTACCATTCAAGCCCTTTGCTTATGGAATTAGTAGTCCTCACCATTACCCTATGATGGTACCATCACTTCAAAGCCCAGAGACATTAAGTAAGTGGCAAAGGACACAGAGCCTGGAGCTAGGTGTAGGGCAGGAGATCCTACTGCTGCTGCTATTCCAAAGAGGGGAGGTGGAGCACCAGGATATACCGTGGACGTTAGCCCAGAGGTGCACTCTGCCAAGATAGCCACAGCAGTGTCCCCATCCCATGCAGCTGTGCCTCTGCACTCTGACTTTGCCAGTCCTTGTCCTGTTGAAAGGTAGAGTCGTTTCACCCCCCTGACTCTGGGTGTGCTCAGCCTCGTTTTGACTAGCGGACAGCACTACTGTGCATGGTACCTTCCAAGTCTAGCCCCCCCTCCCTGGAATGTGCTGTCATGCATGGTCCAAACTGGTCATCCTAGCATGAGTGACTACACTGTGAGAAAGGCCCAGCCAATGGCCAGAACCAACCACTGGTTTGTGAAGGAGGCCTGGGCAACTTGGACACATCTCAAGCAGTCTGTACTCATCAGCAAAAGGCCTCTTTCATTCCAATGGCTAGTGTATCTCCCAGCCTCATTCCATCCAAGCAAGCCGCTGCCCAGATCTTGGCCTGACTCACCTAGCAGGAAGCCGGTCCTGGAAGACCATCACACGGACAAAGCCCGAGCACCAACTTCTGGTGCACAGATGGGCTCTGCGGTCAGACTTCAGCTCCCCAAATTTCCATTTGGCCACCTACAAAATGAGGGTCAAAGAACCATCTCGGAAGATTCTTGCAAATCATTCTTCAGTAGGATGAAACATGAAACCCTCGGGGAGGGCCAGGTAGGAACAAGTGCTTGTCAAGTATTACCTCCTGTAACATTTTATTTGTTTAGCTAGTACAACTTAGAGTTGTCTGCAGGTGGCGGGCAGAGAAGAGCTGAGCTTCTCTTCCTTTATTTGCCACCTCTGCATTTCATATTTTCTGTGTCTCCTATTTCTACCCTCACCCTGCTTCCTTCCCTGTCTTCCTCCTGCTTTGCTGTGGCCCCTATCTGAGGATTCCTTCAGTGCCTCCCAGAGCACACACTTCCCCACCTCACAGCCCAGGTTGTGAAGGGGATAATCACGCCCTCCAGGGACCCCTTCATGAGCACAGCTCTCCAGCTCGTCACCAGGGAGCATTCCCTGCCAGCACTAGCCCACCTCATGCTGGATCTCAAGAGGGCACAGCCAGAGAGGGTCCTCCCAGCACCCCTTCCCAACCCACCCAGCAGGAGGCAACAGGTGCCACAAACTCCAGGTCCAACAGCAGTTTCCTTCCTGCCCTCTTTGATTATAGTGCTGCCAATATGCTAATGAACTTCCTACATCTCTCAGCGGGACCCTGGTCCATCACTCACCATCTCCCAGCTTGTTTGGCCATGAAATGCTTCTTGTTGAGCTTCCCTGCCTCTGTGAGTGACGGCTCTTTAGAAGCCACAGCTCAACACAAAGCACAGAAAGCTCATGTTTATTTGGCTCTGTGGCTAGGAAAATTTAGCTGGTGATTTACTGCCTCTTTAAAAAAAATAAACTTTTTCTACCTTTTATTAAAGTGCTGCTATTGTTTGGCTCTGGGGCCAGCCTTCTGCGGGTTATGTTATTTAAATACCAACCCTAATTGAGAGGCTACTTTTGTACCCATGTCCCACCTGAGGACACTAACATCAGAGAGGACCAAGAATTTGCTCAAGGCCACACTGCAGGTGAGTGGAAGGGCCAAAACGGGGACAGGATATGCTTTTCATACACTCATTAAATATTTATTGAGTTGTTGTAATATGTTAGGCATTTCTTTGCTCTGAAATAATTTTTTTTCATGATTTATTTCTTTGTTTTAACCTCGCTGATTAGTGTGTAAGTGCACACATTTTGGGTATAGAACAGTGGTTTTCACCTGGGGTGATTTTGCTCCCCAGAGGACATCTGGGCAATGTCTATAGACATATTTTGGGTGTCATGGTGAGAAGGTGCTCATGGCATTCAGAGGGTAGAGGCTAAGCATCCTTTATTTGGAAGACTGCCTCCAAATTAGAGACTCATTCAACCCAAAACATTAAGAATGCTAAAGTGAAGAAACCTTGACTGACAAACTGTTAAAAACCATCACAATGCAAAGGCTTATAGGAGCCAAGTTACATGGCATAAACGACCAGCTAAGTGGAGATGCCCAGCCCCGTGCAAAAGGGAACAGAGGCTGCTTGAATCTGGCTGGTTGTTGCTACATGAGACTTGGAACAAACATAGCTAAGTGGCCAACTCTTCCTGTTTTTTATTCCAGGAACACAAATGTTAATGTGAAAATACTGTGCTCCTCATTTAAACATTGGCAGCTAATTGGAGTATTTCTTTAATGTTATGCGAATTAAGGGCAGCACATCTGGAAGACCTGGAAGGGTGACACAGAAGGCAGGACCCAAGTCTGCAGCCGCCTACAGGGTGCTGTCCTCGCAGGGAGCCAACAGCACTGAGTGCCCAGCAGCTCAGCCATGCTGCCTCTGCAGAGCCCTCACGCTCACCCCTAGCCCCTACCCTTACCCTCTTCCTCTCCTAGCCAGTTTATTGAACTCTTCAAGCACAGCAAGACCTGCTCAAAACACCTACTTATCTTCACAACAACCTCAAAAGACAAGCAGTTGCTCCCATTGTAAAGACAAAGGGTTCAGGGCATGGAGACTTTATGCAACCTCTACAAGGTGAACTGTGAGGGGCAGCACTGGTGTCTGACCCCAAAGCATCTGGCCCCAGAACTTACCTTCTTCACTAGACCTCCAAATCTACCTGGTGAAACTCACAGGCAAGTTGTGTCTCTTGTCAGGCAATCAGTACCCCAATGAGGTCATCCTGGACTCCCCAAGTGACCCAAACCTTGGTATCCTCCGTCTGAAGCCCAGGTTTTCTCCTAGTGGGGATTTTGGTCCCCAAGGCACATTGGGGAATGTCTAGAAACATTTTGTGCCATCACAGGTAGAACACTGACATTGGCATCCAGTGAGTCCATGCCAGGACATTGCTAAACACCACAAAGGGCAAGTCTCTGCAACAAAGGGTGGTTTGCCCTAAAATGTCAATGGCATCAAGATGGAGAACTCTGATCTAAGCAATTCACTGGCAACCACTGCAAAGTGAAAAAGGCAACAAGCAGAATATTCTAGGTGATCTGATCTCTTCTGCATCTCAAACATCATTTACTTTTCCCCCCAGAGCACTGTCTTCCTTTGCCCTGGAATTTTTCAGTAATCCCATTTCTCTGTACAAGCTGTCTACTCTGTAGAATAACCTCCAATACAACTCAACACATCAACAGCAGCAGAGCGAGTAAGAAATGGAAAAAACTAGCAATCAATAGAAGAAAATGAGCATTAGAGTACAAAGTAAATCCTTGACATTCAAGCGTAATATTGTCTACATGCCTGAAACTATTATTAGTGTGTTTTCTGGATTCTTAAGCCAGTAATGCAAACCCTTGGAGCTTTCAATGATACCAACAGCTGCAGCAGCCCAGGTGCCACGACCCAGGTTCCCACCAAACCTGAACACACACACTGCTCTGCTAAACACACACACACACACACACACACACACACACACACACACACACGACTGCACCGGATTTCACAAAATTATTTTAATAGAAAAGTACAAGATATGAATAAAAATAAATAATCTTTCTCTCATTTCTAGCCCAACAAATTGTACACTGCATATAAAAATGGTCTTAAATGCAATTTAATCCATTGCTTTTTGCTTTTGAAATACTGAGACAGCATTTTCATTTAACCTTCTAGATTCAAAGTGATACATTTTTTTTAAAAATTCCAATCTTTAATTACTATACATCCATGTTTTAAAGTTGGTTAACAAGGTATTTCCCTATGAAAGCACCAGATGTAAGCATAAATTTTGTTGATAGGCAAGTCATTAGGTCTCATAAGTTTCAACTCCTAGATCTCTGAATGTTTCCTGAATTAAAAATGTGTTTCGTCATCTTTCAAAACATGACACCACATTTTTACCATTCAATAGAGGGGAAGACTAGGAAATACTTTTTTAAAAAATAAATATTTTAATGTATATTTACAGTACTAATGCAGTATTTTAGACCCGCACCTTGATGGTCTTCTGCATTCAATATGCTTCAAGTTACGCGCACCTGTTCCAGCCATGTACTCCCTGCTCCTGAGCCCTTCAGTCTTTGAGGGCTACTTTTGCTGCTCATCTCCTGGGTCAGCCGGTACCAGTCTTCCATTTGGAGGACCTAGCACCCTACTCCCACAGCATACCTGATCATGCCAGTGGCTTGAATGGGTTTGCAGAAACCACCTGAAAACTGATCTTGGAGAAGTGGTGAGCTGGGAGGCTGCTCCAGCCTCCATAGAGCCAGCCACAGGTAGCCAAGAAACTCAAGGAACTGAATGGAGAGATGAGACTGGAGCACAAAACCTTCCCATAATGGTTCTCTTGAACATGGCTCTATTCGGCATTGCCTATGTATACATTTTTTAGTTAATTTTCCACATTGGGAAGATTTTGAATGTACCCAAGGATGAGAAGAAAAATATGCTGACACTGCTACATCTAGGATATGTTTTTGCAATAAAGAACACTGGTCAATATACAAGTCAGGAAAAACTGAACCAGATGTGAGTCCTAGAACCACAGCGTTTGAATTTGCCCAGAAATGCTATTTTAAATACTGTATATGTTGATCTACTGGTTTTTTTAAATAATGTATTCTTGGCATCCTTAGGAGGTTTCAATGTTACAAGGTCATCTGGAAAGAGAAAAGCAAAGGGCTAAAGGATCAGTCTGAGCAGCGGATGCCAGCCTCAGTGCACATCTGCATAAAACACATGCACTCGCATGGATTGCACTTAACACAACAAACCTTTAGTTTCCAGAGTTTTCATTCTCTGCTGACTGAGGTTTTCTTTTCCTAAAAGCAGCTTTCCAAGGGGCAGGAAAGCGTCACCCATGGTCCACAGTGAATTCAAAGACAGAGGTGCAACTGTTGCAGTGGTAAACACAAAGACACATTTTGGGGCGGGTGGGGAGACTAGCACTCTGGTCACGGATAAAAGTGTGTGCCTTTCGAGCTCTTCTCTGGGATGTTACAATAGCAACACGCTCTAAAACAATTAAGTTTCATGCATAATGCTAAAAGAATGTGAGCAATCCTACAGCCAGCTTTAAGCCATCTGCTTGATTTTTTTTAGGATCATATATAGGAAAAGAGAATTCTCCTTTTGTTCTGCTACATATAGAAATCCTTTGAAGCTTCCAAATAGTTTGGTTTTTGTAAAATTCTCCACTCTTCCATTACTTTAACATGTAGTTATCCTAAGCTATCCTTCACAACTCTTCCAAAAATCTCTGTGTGAATTATCTAAAGGACAACTAAAACCACTTCCCAATATACAAGTAGCCTTTTATTTTATATTCTATCTTCCATTGGCATAAGCCTCTCAGTTTGTTTTAAACCAGTGAAATATACAAATCACACAAGACAGAAATATGTACATTAAAAGTACAGAATAAAGGCCATAGAAGATATACATAATATCTGAATGACACGTAGAATATTTTACATTAAATAGTTTCTTTTAAAAGCTAGGATTGTTAAACTCAACTCTGTTCATAAACATGAATCACTAAAAAGGAACACAATCTGATTTAGCAAATAAAAAAAGTACTTCATGGTTTTTGTAGAATAAAAACCAAAAAAGTGACATTTTAAACTCAATAGTGCTTTTTAATTTCAAGATCTTTTGCTTGCAATTCACTGCAGCTGAGGGGAAGTGAACACCCTTGTGCAATAAATTAAGAGCTACTTGGCTGAGGTGATATAAAGGCCACCAAGCCCATGAAGGGTACAGGAGATCTGCAGTTTTGCAAACCCTTAAAACAATGACCATCTGAGATAAGAACACATTTGATAGCACTCTGGGGAAAGAGGTGTCCTTGTTTTAAAAAATTGTTAAACTAGCAGTCTATTCAGTGAGCTAGCTCCTCCTTAGGGACTCAAACAGGTATCACCAGATCCAACAGGCACCCGTGTCCACCCTGTGGAACACACTAGGCACAGCGAGATGCCACTAAGGTGTATCTAATGTCCACGACTATGAGGAACACACAATGCCCTCTCCACAGAGAACACAACCGGCAAGCTGGAGGTGAGGGTGCGAGCAGGACAGAGAAAGCAATCTCCAAACCAACATGCATGTCAGTGAATGGGATTCCCGAGCTTCCTCAGAAACAAGTTTCCTGGTGCTCAGGGTATGAGCCCAGCAGGGCCACAGGCCAAACACAAGATTCAAAATACACTTGGAAAATCCCCGACTGGGCTGCAGTGAAGGACAGCAATGTTCCAGATAGAAACATGCCCAGAGTAAACCTGTAAATATAAATCCTGGCTGCACTGAGATATAATCATATTTATATTTATATATGTATATATATATATATATGATATGTACAAAAGACTTGAGATATTAGGCACCATTAAAACACGTCACTCTCTTATAAATGCAACTGCCCCAGTACATTAGGAACAGTCTGAGGGTGCACCTGCAGGGTAACTAGGAAAGCACAAGTGGATGGATAAACACAGGACTCTACCAATGAACACGATGATGCCTCTGTGGACTCTGTTAGCTAAGTAATGCCATCAAAGCACTAGAACTTACTGTGTCTCAAAGTAAAAGATTTAGGGGGAAAAATCCCTAAGTAGCAAACTATTTTTCAGAACTAATGTTTCATTTCCTGTCCTACAATCACGGGACCCAGCAGAGCGTGGCCAGCACCACATCATGGCACAGAGGGACCAGAGAGGGTGTGGGGCCAGCTAGGAAAGTGGGCTTCACTTATTTCCTCAGTGGGGTTTCCTGCTCTGCATGCAATCACCTTGATGTCTGGGCTGAAGATCTGTGAATGGAATTCAGGTGTTATTTTCACTGGCACTTATGAACCAGGCCAATCTCTACCACAATGACAAGGTATTGCTCTTTATGTCCAACCCAACACATCCCTCCCAAAGAAGTCTGGTCTCCAGAATTGTTTGAGGTAACACCTAGGTAACGCCATCTAGAAGATTCCAAATTTTCTAATTTCTGGGCACTTTTCTGTTGCCCCAATTTTTACTTAACTGGCTCTCCAAGTTTCCTAAGCTACTAGACAACAGACAACCTGCAGACGGGGCATTGGAGAATGCAGCTCATGTTATACCTGTTTTTCTTTGAAGAGATGAGACATTTGTTCTTATATATTTTTAAATCATAATTTTGCAAATATTTTGCAAACTGTCAGCCCCTAGGAAATTGGGTCACTCATTTTCTGTGTTTTTGCTTGTTTTCTCAAGACCTTTTGTCTTGCCCAGAGCATTCAGAGTTCGTTTTAGTCCTAGAAGCTGAATCATGCACACATTCGTACCAGGGCACTCTGGCTGGACCTTACCATCCCAGATGACTCCACAGCTAAGAAAAATACGCATTACCTTTACTTGCTGGGTGTGTGCTACATCCACACACCCAGGCTGGGGTGTGCGCTGCTTCCCTCTCATCCTATACTAGCAGAAGAAGCCTTGGATTATTACCTTTTCAAAGATCCACAAAATAAATATTTTTCTTGGTTCCCACCCCCATTATTGCCAAATAATAATTATAATATTAATAATAAACCACAGAGTTTTTAGATGGTAACAGAAAAAAATATGGTTCCGGTTGCATTTCTTGAGGAAAAATAAAAATATTTTTAAAAAGAAGAACCCGAGTCACTGTACTTTCTATAAATAAGTGGGTCCTGGGCACAGGGCTGGGTGACGGCGGGCACCCACTATTTGCACACAAACTGGTCCACAATCTCGGTGCACTTCTTGCACTTCACGTAGCAGCACCAGTGGAACTTGCAGTGGCAGCGCTCCGTCTGCACCGTCTTGAACTGGTCATAGCCACGGCCACAGCACATGAGCTCGCAACCGTCCATGCCCTCCGAGGTCTTGTTGCAGAGGCGGCCCTGGGTACCCAGGGAGCCCGTGCTCTCATTGCGCACGCAGTAGTCAGGGCTGGGGTCGATGTAGACCAGGTCCTGCGTGGTGGGTGAGTTGAAGCGGCTGTTGACCTGCACCAGCTTGCCCCGGCTGTTGAGCCGCATGGCCGCCGCGCTGTCATACTTCTCCTTCAGGGCGTCGCCCACCTTGCGGAAGTCCGCCAGCTGCAGCCAGCACGTCTTGAGGCTGCAGGACCCGGACACCCCATGGCATTTGCAGGCCACGTCGGCCAGATTGTACACCGTCTGCAGGAAAACAGATAGGTCAGTACGCAGACTCCAGGGGGACCCAAGACATGGACATGAAGACATGGGCATGGGCCGCAGCTCCCGTGCACCTTCTCCATCAGATCAGCTGCACAGGGGCTGTTTTATCTTACTCTCTGCCACCGGAAGTCGTGTATCGCCTTCTATTAAAACCTCTACAAAGAGCCAGAGGATGTACCTCAGTGGTGCAGTGTCTACCTGGCAAGCGTGAGGGCCTGAGCTTGATACCAGGTACAAAAAAAGACTAAAAACTCTACAAATAAATACGCTTTAGCCACTCACTAACCTCCATGGGAACAGGAAGAAAATAAACCATTCCAGTTACCTCTTCTCGTGCAGGGAAACATAAGCAGAAAGGCATGAGCGTGCATCCTACAGATTGTTCACATTTCCTTCCCTGAGGTCAGAACGGTCATAAAATTATCACCCCCATTTCACCGACAAAGAAAGTGAAGCCCAGAGAGATGCATTGGTACTCTAACCATTGCAAGGTACAGTACCACGATTTGAACCCACACAGCTGGTCTTCATGTCCATGCTCAGTGGCTTGCCCCTGGGTAACCAGCTAGTAGGTGCAGAGCTGGGAAGGGTCCGGCCCCAGTGGATTGAGGGTTCAAATCTTTCACCACTCCTGCTCTAACTGTTGCATGCTAGATGCTGTCCTGAAACCACTCCACTCTTGATCTCACTGAATAACTCCAGCAGCTTCATAATGTGGGCTGGATTAGAGGAGGGTACAGTGACACAGGAGTGCAAGCGGCCTGTTAGAATGTGGGGGAACTGGATCTCAGGGCCCTCACTTGCATAGGGGAGGCAGGGCTCCTCCCTGCTGACAGCCTCCCTTAGCCAAGAGCATCTGCCTCGGAGCCAGGCAGATAGGGATTCTGCTCTTGCCTCTGCCCTTGAATTAAGAGAACCAGCTGCATCTTTCTAAGTTTCCGTTTTCCCAGGAAAGGGCACTGCTAGAAGGATACAATTCAGGGAGGCATGGGAAGCACTTGGCATGAAGGCACATCGGTAAGCCTGGTCTCCCTCAGGGTGATGGGCATTGTGTCTGGGCTGCTGCCCAGTGGCCACAGCCTTCTAGTAGCAGTGCCTGTGTGTCTGCCCCGCAGTCTGGGAGGTGTTAGCTGCCTATTCATTGTTCCTACTGCCCACAGCTACCTTCCCAAGTCCATGTGGGTCGTTGTGCTGACCAGGGCCCATCAGGATACTGGAGGCCGTGTCCACCCAAAAAGTTACCTTCTTCCTCCAGGGAGTCCTAAGGGCCTTCTTTGCAAAGAGGCCAAAGTGTACGCTCTTGGCATAAGGACTTTCATGCACTTAGCTAGCCTGAAGAAGGTTCTGTAAACATATTTAACCTTTGCTCCCCTTTGAGGAAATAAAAAGCTAATCCTCTGAAGAAATTCTAATATGATTTCCTGGCCAAGGGCCCACTCCACACTGCTCCCCCGACCGTCCCAGAGAAAAGCTGTCTTCTACGTAACCCCAGGCCCCAGGGGCCACAGTCAGCTCCCCGCGTCAGTGCAGGTACTAAGCAAACTGATACATCAGGAGTGCTTCCCTATTTTCCTAAGTCCTCTCTCCTTGGCTGTCAAGCCCCTCATGATTTGTTAAGCATGGAAGCGTTGGGAAAGCACAGTGATAGCTGAAGGCAGAGCTGTGGGCACAAGGCTGGACACAGCACCTCTGTCCTGGAGACCTGTGCTCCTGACCATGGTGGGAGCCAAAGAGTCTGGGTCAGCCTGCTGACCTGCCCCCACATGGCCCAGTGACAGCCACCAGCCAGAGAGCCAACCCACCTTGCAAGTCCCCCAGCAGGAAGAACCTGGGGAAGAGAGAAGCCACAGCTCCCCTCCGGGCACTATGTGAGCCCTCGTGGCAGTGCAAGCAAAATTTCGCAGTTTAATACTTCCTGACACCCCAAGTATTTAACATCAAACCTGAAGAGCAGATTAGTGAGCCAGAATTATCTACACAATCTGTGCCTTTTCTACATCCTTTACATCATAATGTTTAATAATTAAGTTATCATTTATCAAGCACTCACTACTGGCCAGCTCTAAAACCAAACCCTAAGACTGCTTCAAATATTATTTTCTAGGTTAAAGTCGAGTATTGGCAATTTTGTATAATTCAAACCACTCCATGATCTCACTTGGTCTTCCCAGTAACCCCAACTGAGAGTTCCTGTCATGGTCACTGACACATGGAAATGTAGAAACTGAGGCCCAGAAACCCACAGGAACACAGAGAAGTGAACTGCAAGCCACATTTCTCTTGATCCAAAACCTCCAACTCTTCCCTGCTAGCGTGGGCGGCATGAATGGAATGTGAGTGGCCCTGGGCTTATATTTCAATCCGTTCGTTTTCTTCCACAGACACAGCGTAGTTCTCTGGGCCTCAGTTTCCCAATCTGTGACGTGAGGTATAGGACCAAAAGTCCTATGGCCCTGTCCAGTACTGTATGGTCTACTCTGTGATTATCTTCCTTTTTCCCTCACCCCAAAATACAGAAGAGTGAAATCTCTGACCAGAAAATTCCTGGCACCTACCTTGGGTTCTGTGAAAAAAATAATCTCCCTGGTTTTCGGTGCTGCCAAAGTTAAGCTTTCACCCCTTCATTTGAAAGCAGCCATAAAGTGCCATGTGTTGCACCATAGGAAAGGGGGTTCTTTTTAAACTCCTGTGGAGTTACTTTTCACATCCCTGCCAAGGGAAGGAAGAGGGGACCCAGGAGACTCAGCAGGGCTGGGGCTGTCCTCGGCTCCTCTTTAGAGACCCCTGGCAGCAGTCTGATGGTCAGACCTATGAAATTCCTCGCTGCTAAAAACGCTGTTGTTTTCTTAGAAAATCCCTTTTTAAAACTCTCTCAGACATTTGGAGGGCAAAGAGAAGGTCCACAGCTGGGGTGAGGTCCTTCTCAGCAGGGCCCCCATTGGGGTTAAGGTTAAATTCTCTCACAAGTGGGGGTGGTGTCCCCTCAATGTTCCATGGGAGGGGAGGAGTTGTTAACATTGCTATTTGCAGTTCTGGGCTCTGTTGGCCAATAGCATGGGCCACTGGCTGAAAAGCCTTCCTCAGGCACCCAGGCTGGGCTCCAGGAGGACAGCTCAGGCCTGGGCCTGGGCGGGCTTCCTGGGTGCGCACCCCTCTCCGGAGAGGACCCTGGGAAGACCCAGGACAGACAGAAGAGAGAAGGGGAAAGGAAAGGGGGGCTGGAAGGGAAGGGGGAAGAGGCTGAAACAGGGCGGGAGGACATTTTTAAGGCAGGAGAAAGCAGGAAGAGTTGGCAGGGGAGGCAGGAAGAGAGGCAGAAGACGGAGGGCTCTGCTGGGGCCGGGGCGAAGCGCCCCCACTCACCCTGCGGCCCGCCTCGTTGTTGTGCAGGTTCATGAGGATGCGCGCGCTCTCGTAGGAGCCCTTGGCGTGGATGCGCTCCCTCTCGCGCGCGTCCACGAACTCCTTGGCGAAGCGGTAGCCGTAGTCGATGTTGTCGCCGCAGCCGCCCCACAGCCAGTCCCGCGGCAGGTCCTTGGGGCGCGCGGCGCGGCTGCAGCCGCAGGTGGACAGCTCGCCCTCGCGGCACGCGCGGCTCATGGCGTTCACCACGCCCGCGGCGCTCACGGCGTAGGTGAAGGCGGTCTCGCGGCTGCCTGCGGACGAGGACGGGGGTCACCGGCCTGCGGGGCGGGGTGGACGCACGCCAGCCCTGCCCCTTCCCCCAAAGCAGAGGGCGGTGAGCCCAGGCACTTCCGGCCTGCACCCCAAGGGAGGGGCCTGGGAGGACTCCTGGCCCCACGCACGTGCCATGCTGTCCCTAGGCCCTGCTAGTGGGCAGGGTGAGCCCTGACAGGCCAGCGCTGCACCTCACTGGGGAAGGCAGAAGATGCTCTTGGGGTGTACCTGGGTCTTCCCCCCACCCAGGCAGGGGGACAGGGAGAGCTCCAGCACACTTGCAGCCTCTGGAGGAGGGCAGGCACTGAGAAGTCCAGCTGCCCAGCCATGGCCCCATCCTCACCTACACCCAGGCTGTGACCCCAGGCTGCCAGAAGCCACAGGGAGCCACAGATCACAAAGAAGCAGCAGATCCTTGGTGTTCTGGCTCTGACACTGAGCCCAAATCAGCACTGGCTGGAGCAGAGCTGGATTGATTTTCTCTGTGACTCTTTTGAAGATATTCAAAACTTATATCCAAAAATATGTCCAAAAATGCACATAAAAGGAGTCATTGAAGGAAAGCTCAGAACCTGGGTAGACGTCTTTATCCTTATTCTTAGATTTGACATGATTTTCATTCTGAGCAGGAGGAGCACTGAATTCCTTAGGCTTTATGCCTCTGAAAGCCTGAAGGTTGCAGAGGAAGCCAGGTGCTGCCCACACTGGTGTGGCCACACACCCTCCTCCTCTGGCAGCTGTAACCTCCTTCCTCTTCTATTCTGCGGCTCAGTGTCACTGCACAAGGCCCTTCCCTTTCCCTCAGGACAGCTCTAACCTGTTCATAGAGAGGCCTACATGAAATCGGCTTTTTCTTAAATCCCAAGCTGATTGGACTAGTACTTCTCACTCAAGAATGTGTGTGTCCACTCTCTGACACCCCTCTGTTTAATGCTCCTTCAGCCACCATCCCTGCTCCTCCACCCTATCCCTGCCCACCAGCACCCTGACCCATGGACTCTGCCTCAAAGTATTAAAAATGACATAAAGAAGGAAAAGGAGGAGGGAAAGAGGAGAAGGAAGAGGAGGAGGAGCAGGAAGAGCAAGAGGAGGAAGGGGAGGAGGAAGAAGAAGAAATAATAATAATAATCTAGAAAAGGGGAGGAGAAAGTTTTTCTTCCTCCCCGATATCAGCAAAGAATATCTCCTTGTAACACAGTTATAGAAGTGTAAGAAGTTATAGATGTGTAAGGAGAAGGGTGATCATCAGAGACTGCCTTAAACTCCACTTGCATATTGAACTCTGTCATGTAATAAGAAGCCACAATAAAGAAGTGTCATACTATGATTGGGAAGAAGTTCATAGCCAGCCAAGGCTAAGCCTGGGGGTGAGAGAATGGGGCCCTCAATTTCCTCAATTGTAAAATAAGGGGTGAAATAAATGTCTATGAAAAAGGTCCCTTCTAGCATTAAAATCCCTATCCTGGAATCAGTTTCTCCTCAACTGGCTTTGAGAGCTTACTAACAATGGGTGGGGGACACAAATACAGCTGACAACAGGACTGGCCCCAAAAGGAAAGGCTTGCTCTGCAGGAGGGCGGCCACACCAAGCCAAGGGCCCAGCAGACCGCCCTTTCCTGGGGCTCCATGCCCATACTTGAGTGCAGCCCCCTGTGTGGGCCTGCTTCCTGCAATGGTGAGGGTTCTGACTCACCACAGACCCTCCCCTCCCACATTTTAAAAATGAAAAACTCGAGGCATACACTGGTGGTTGGCAGGAGGATCCTGAAGTTCCTTCCTCGGGGCAGGACATCTATGCAGCTCAAGGAAAGTCAGGAGAAAGGAGACAAAGAAGGAGAGCAGAAAGATGCTATCTGAGGATTAACACTAATAGCTCGGAAAATGCAGTGGCCCTAGACAGGAGGCTTGCAGAATAAAGAGACTATGGCTACAATCAGAGGAGATAAAGCAATCCTCTGAGGATAGAGGGAAGTAAAACACAGTCCTTTGAGTACACAGAATATACAAGGCTGTCAACAAAACACAGTAATGCTGCTGCTTCCCTACGTCTATACTGAGCATTGCCCTTTTTGCCACAGAACACAAACCTGTAGAAATGTCTAAGCTAACTGGTGTGGCAGTAGAAAACGTCAGTCTGAAAAGTGCCCTCTGGCTACCAGCCTGTGGCTGCAGTCACCTCAGCGGGGAGATCACTGATTTACTTCGGTTTCCTCTGTGTAAGTCTACATTTACTTGGATCCTCACACCCCTTAAAAATGGTGCCTTCTGACATCTTTTCAGTGTGGAAACAAAGACAAGCCAGGCACAAAGGCTGGAAGGAAAGGATAGCATGATGAAAAATGAGGAAGCTTCCAAAATGAAGAGCAGGCCCCTCCTCAGACAATTGTGCATGGTGCCTCCGAGGCAGCTGGCACCTTGGAAAAATGAGTTGAGGAGGGGGCAGGAGGTGCCAGCTGAGTTTCTCAGACCCTAGCCCCCCACAGGGTCAGGTTCCAACAGATAAGAATTACTTCCAGTGTCTCACGGGTACTGCTTGCTTGGGGTGAGCACATACACATCTTTGGGTATCAAAAGGGCTTAAACTGTCCCTTAGCTCAGACATTCCCTAAAGTGGAGAAATGAAGGCAAGGTCACTTTCCCACTATTGGAGTTGGATCTTGGTTCTTAACCTAGTTTTCCTCCATCTCTGTCTCTTCTTACAAATAAGAAGACCATCACAAGCCACCCAGCCGCAGGTTTTACTTCTAGCCACCAGGTCCTTGCAGCCTTTGGCCTGGTTCTCCCACTCTGAAGACAGCAGCTGACTCAACCCCAACTTCCAGGAGGCCTCTCAGAGGCTGTTGGGGCACCCTCCTACCCGCAGACTATCAGCACAGACGGAAGTGCCACCTAACCCAGGACTGAGTACTTTCCAGGGACAATTAAACACAGGCCTTTGCACAAGAATTTTCCTTGGGAAAGCAGGCCCTTTGAATCTTGGACGGCATTTAAAATAAATCTCTGGCAGAACTCAAATTCATTTAGTAAATGATAGCTTATTCTGAACATTCTGACCCTAAGCAGGCCATGTATGAAGATGAGAAGACAGTGTTAGATGAAATCTGTGTTACGGGACTCCACAGAAAAGGGCTCCCACTGCCCTTTCCCTTCTGCTTAACGTCAGAGGTGTAGGATTTTGGCTAACGGTATCCTCATGAGAAAGTGGTCCTGAAGTCTGAGAGGCACACAGTTAAAGGGTTTGGAAGAAGCGGGGAAACTGACAGCTGACGAGCCAGTCTGATAGTTTTTTTTTTTTTTTTTTTTTTTTTTTTAAGTCTTTAGTTCTTCCAACAATAGCAGAATGGAGAATTAAGTTCCTACCACATCCCCAGTCAACTACAGAAGACAGACATCCCTGCGTCCTGGGCTCCTGAGCTTACCCCTCGCTCTGATCTCAGTATATGCATCAGCACATTTTAATCATTAACAGGAAGGACAAAGCTCTAGGAAACTTGCAGGCTGGGGCCACAGGCCATTTTCCCATTCAGTTGGAGGAACGGCTTCAAATTCTGAATTAGTTTAGTTTATGAAGCCCCTTGGCTCAAACGTCCACTGACAACTCTTTTTTGTTCTCAATGAATGCACTTTTCAGTGTTTTTAGAAAAAGTGTTTTATCCATCTGTGGACACTAGGCCAATTTTTTATCGTCATTCAATATAAACAGTGAATTGATTTGATAAATTACTTTTTATTATAATATGACTACAGTCATATTAATTATAAAGACTTGTTTGCATAAGAGCAAAGAGATCAAAAATATTCACACTAGAAAACACTCATAAGACTACATCTGTCCAAACTAGGAAACCAAACCAGAGGCTAAGTGAGTTTTTAAAATTTTTGCCTTTAGCCCAGTAATTTACATGCTATCTCCTTCCCAAATGGAATGACAAGTTCAACAACATATTTAAAATTAAATCTCAGACTGTAAGCAATACATTTAAAACTTTTTTTAAGTTTCTAGGTTGAGAACACAAGCATATGATTTTCTGTCAATTGTCAAAATTACACACATAAATTAGATCACTTCTAAGTAAATTTTTTCTGGGACTAAAAATAAAGTTTTTGACATATATATCATTGCAAGTATCTATGTTAAGAAAATTAACAAGATACTTAACAAGTATCTATGTTAAGAAAATTAAGATCTTGTTCGCTACCAACATATCCAGCATTCTGAGAGATCACAGCTTTTAGCTGGATGCTCGGGCTATTTGAATTGTAGCTTATGAAATTTATAACATCAGAGTTTAAGTCTAAAAGAATCTAAATGACTCAGCTTCCCACATCTACTTTTGAGAAACCAAAATAAGTATTCTGCTACTACTTTAAACAAAACGCAGTTTAGAAAAAGTAAGTGTTCAGAAGAACTAAGGTGTCTGTGATGCTCCTGCTGGTTTGGTTTAAAAAAAAAAAAAAAAGGCCAAAATATATCATCAGCTGTGGGGACCTCAATTAATACTATTCCTCACTCTGACAGAATTTTCCAACTTATCCCCCAGGCTGGAAGGTACCTGATCCACCAAGCACTCAAGCAAGCACTGAAGATTTTTGCTAGGAAAAAAAAAAAAAATCCACAGATGTTAAGTGGCTTCCTACCTATCTGCATAACCCTGCCAAAGACGGAGGTGTTATCCACAGTGCTGCAGTTCCACCGCCGATGTCGGAATTGGTACTGGCATTCTTTGATACCCGTCTTCGCGCCTTCACCGATGTACTGCATGTGGTCCTGATACAAGTGGCACAGTTTCTTCTGTCCTTGAGAAAGTCCTGCCAGTTGGCTGCAGAGAGGCTGCGCTCCAATGATATATACTTCTGACATCTGAACAGGGTTATTCATACCTAGCGACCTGCAGGGGGGGTGCATTCAAGATTTACATGAGCTCTTGAGGTAGGCCCCCTGAAAGCATGTCAGCAATACATAGTTTCAGGCACACAGATGCTTTTTCTCTCCTGCTGTCCTCATGACAAAGTATGAGAAGGGCTTATAAAACTCCTCTGTTTAAACTCCACTCAGAAAACGGAGGTATTGTGCAGTCCTCATCCACCATCTGGGCTCCTCTGCATTTTCCCTCTCTTCCTTGCCCCTGGCTGTCCTGTATATCAGAATAATATTTCCAACATCCACTCAGAAAAGGAGAAAATGGTGGTTTGGGGGGACCAGCTACTGACTGGATAAAATGACTCACTTTGCCCCACAAATTAGATTGATCTGCCTTGAAAATACAAATGCCGAACATAGACATTGGCAGGAGACAGCAAGAACAGAGGGACAAGTAGAGAGAGCACATTTCTTAAGGCCTCCTTATGTGATTATGAAGGACCCAAGACAGGGTATCCAGTAAGCAGAAGTCATGTTTGACAGAAAAATGCTGTTCATTTACAGGGAAAAATATCCAGGGCGCCATCAGAAATGACCCTCTGGATATTCTGCAGCCTGTCTACAAGGTCCTTCCAGAACCGAGGCCCTTAGGGGCATCTGACAACTTCAAGTTCAGTTCCTTTGATCAAATACAAGCCTACACATTTCTCCACTTGGGAGTTGAGCCCTCTTCCTATGACCCTGCTACATCTGATTCTGGGCCTCCAGCATCAGGAAATAAAAGGTGAAAGTCACTTTTACTACATAGAGGTGGCACAAAGTGAGTTTGATAAATAGGCTTACAATTATTAGAAAAGTGAATTTCTGTTCCCTTTTAGCACACTCCTGCATAAGCACTTCACAGGAAAAGGGCTAGATTTATAGGTTCTGATTCCCTATGAAGATCAGCTTTATAATATTAGAAAGTTAAAAGAAAATCCTGAATTAAAATATGCAGGGGTAAAATATACTATACACAACATATTAGATAAATGCATGCAGACCCACTCTCCTCTTTTAAATATTGCAGCATCATACAAACGACTCTTAAAAAGAAGAATATGCACACAAAATGGACTTACCACCAAGAATTGGCTTCTATTACAACCTGGGCAAAGGAGAAAAATATGGCCAAAGCCATCAGGAAGAGTTTGGAAGACATTGCACTTCGAGCCGTCCCCAAAGCCACTCCCGGGCTTAATATTCCAGTGGACTTCTGGAGAGGGAAGAAAGGAGCAGATGTTTATTGCCTCTCGGATAATTTTCAAGCCTACAAGCCTACAAGTTTAAACAACAGAAGCATCCGGGGGTCTCTTAAGTTTACTGTCATTGACTGCACTTCTCCTCCGTGAGCTTTGTGATGGCAAGATATAGGCAGTTTCTTTTTCCAAATTAATCCACCCACGCAACCTCACCAGGAAATCTGATTTCGCTGGGCTCTTGCGCGCGGGGCGCGCCAGCGATTACAAACATGTCTCAGTGCTGTTGAGTCAAAGCCCCGGTGCCAGGCGCTGCCTCCTTCCTGCTTGCTGCAGCCCTGTACCCCCTCGCTGCACTCGGTCCCTCCCCAGGAATTCACTCCAGGAACCCGCCGCCACCCTCGTCCTCTCCCCGACCTGGGCCAAGCAACAAGTGGAGCCAGAATTAATTCCAAGGGCGAGAGGAGCGCGAAGGCGAGTGGAGCAGGAGCGCGCCGGCTGCTGCGGAGGAGGCGGGGTGGCCGCGCGGGTGGGGGTGGGGGCAGGACCGAGAGGGAAGGGAAGGGCAGGGGGTGGGGGCGAGGCCGGGACGTGCGCAGTGCCCAGCTGGGAAATGCAGCTCCGAATTAACATCATATGTTTCATAATCAGTTTACGGGCCGATTTGGGGAAAGCCACTTCCAGATGGGGTTAGAGCAGCCTCGGCTTCCTTTAGGACACTCTTCAACCAGATTGGGGTGGGGAGGAGTGGAAGAGTTTGGGGATAACGGGAAGAGAGATCTGTTCTCCCAACCAAGGAAACCGGAAAAGAGTGCCCTCCTCCTCCTGCCTACGGCCTCCACCTCCGCTGGACCGAGAGAAGGGATGAAGCCCGGAGAAAAACGGGGGGTCTGAGTCCGCTCTAGGAGGAAACTCTCCCTGCGCTTCCCGCAACCTCTCCCCAGACTCCGAGTTTTCACTCTCAGGTCCCCAAGCCTGGCAGCTGCCGCGGAACTCGGAGAAGGGAATCGCAAAAGCACTCGATTCTCTCCAGGTCCGGGTCTGGAGTTGTCAGCCACTGTCTGGTCGCGGCGCTGCGCGCCTGGCCTTGGAACACCGCCACCCCGCCTCCAGCCTCGCCACTCCAGCCCCACTCAGACCCCGCTGGCTTAGTTCCGAAAAAAGACAGGGGCGCGGGCGAGATGAGGACGAGTTTCCCGAAGGGGCCAGAGATGCGCTGGCTCGGGAGCCGCAGCTGTACCCCTGGGGTGCAGGCCAAGGGGGCCAGCGGCGAATGGTCCCTTCCTGAAGAAGTTCAAGGACAGGAGTCGGCCTTGGACTCTTCCGTGCCGTGCCTCCCCACTGGTGACTTTCTACCTGCAGGCGGCGACGCGAGAGGCGTGAGCTGTGGGAGGAGCGGGTTTCCAAACTCCGGGTTCACATCTCGGTGAGTACAACTCGGGGACGCGGCGCCTCCCGCAGCCCCCGCAGGAGACCCCTCCTCTGGAAAGGAAAGAAAGGCGAGCCTCCTCCAGGCGGCGGAAGGCCCTGCCAGGAACCTGCGCCGCCAGGGCTCCAGGGTCTCAGGAGGCGGCGGAAACGCCACCGAGCTCTGGAGCGCGCCGCGGCTTGCTCGGCGCGCCGCCGCTGGGGCCGGGACGCCTTCGGGCCTCGCGGAGAGGCCATGCTTATGCGGTCCTTTGCGCCGGCCAAGCGGGGCGCAGTGCCGGGGCCCTGCAGTCTGCAAAGCACCGCAGAGCTAGGGGTGCATCCTGGAGAATGGGAATCTGGGGTTTCCCCAGCCTGAGAGAGCGAGGCTCAGACTCGCTCCCCACCCCCGCCCCAAGTGTCAAGTTTCTTCCAGGGGCGGGGGTGGGCAGCCAGGTCCGCCGCGCAGCCCGGCTGAGGAAGCGACTCTCCCCAACGGCGGCCGAAGCCTCACGAGCACGCACACAGCCACACACACCCTTCTGCACATCTACACACTCACAGGCGTGCACAGACCCACAGGTTCCGACGTGCTTACGAGTCGGCGGCTGGATCTTTGCCGACCGCGGGCCCTTTCCGAGCTTCGCCGCGGGCGGGGCGTGGGGCGGGGCCGGGCGCGGAGAAATTGATAACAGATTCGGAGGATTACAGCAGATCTCTTTGTTAGAGCCGAAGCCACACAAACCGAACCCTCTCCCGGCTGGGCGCCTGGGGGGGGGGGTCCACCATTCCTCAGAACCTGGATCAACCCGGATCCATTCGTCCGGTTTCCGAGACGTGTGACTCGCCAGCTCCAGGGTAGGGGAGGTGGGGGTGTCCCAGCGGCACCCGCAGGAGAGCCCCGAGAGTAGCGTCTCCACTTAACCTCGCGCGCTTGCCCGGAAACACCTTGGCCTTCTTCCCGCTCCAATCCCGTTGCAACCCAGAAAAGGCCCCACGTGTTTGAGAGGCTCAAAAAACCCACAGCGAACTCAGTAATAAATACATCCACTCTGTAGGGCATAACATACCATCTGTTTACCAAGAGATCCGATCCGAAGAGACAGTACGGAACGAGACCTCTCGGGAGACTCTCACACCAGGATAAAACAAAAGTTCTGGTCAGAAGCTGTTTCCAAAGAACGAACGAAATGTTTTTGAACAGGGGCCCACGGAGTCCACTCTGTAAGACCCCCAGGTATCTGTTACTCGTGTGCTCCGAAAAGGAGGGCAGGGGGCATCTGAGGGGCTCAGCGCAGGGTTAGGGTGAGGAGGAGGGAGGGCGTTTGGGCGCCCCGGTCTCCAGCCTAGACCAGCTCCCAGCCTCAGCCTCCCCGAGAGCCTGCGCGTGGGAGGAAGATGTGAACCGCAGTGCCGGCCGGGTGGTAGGGAAGGCCGAGGGAACTCTTGAGGAAGGGTGATTGGAGAGAAAGTCCTGGGCGCAGGGAAAGCCCGCGCAGCCCCCACTGCACAGGCGATCCCTTAAGGAAAAGGAGGCAAAGGCTAGGCTAAATCTTAGACTCTTCATCACCTCGCTGCCTCACTCGGTCCGGGCATCCCTTCTCTCCTAGACTCTGCTTCTGGAGCCCAAGCCTGAGGATGGAAATGAGAAGGGAAGCCAACTAAGGGGAAGAAGCGCATCTCACCAGGGCACTCGGGGACAAAATGGATGGGAAACTCCAAGAATAATCTCCACTGTTCCTGGAAAATAAACTGTTTGTATCAGTCAACTCTCTTCCTAAAGCGGGAGAGAGATGGAGACACTTCGCCGGGGCGCGAGGGCGCCGCAGCAACCGAAAACTTGGGATCCGGAAAATCAGCGAGAAGTGTAAGGAATAAAGAACGGACCAAAAAGAATGGTAGGAAATCCATTTTTGGGGAAACAAAGGATTCATTGCTCCCCGTGCCTTGAGCCTGTGTGCATGGTGCCATGGGTTATGTGCCACAGTGCCGCGTGTATGTGTGGGGGGGTGCGCGCGCGCGCGCGCGCGCGAGCACAGCGGGTTAGGAGGGAAGAGAATCGCCCAAAAGAAGACAGAGACTGCGCCTGGAGCCCAAATCGGTGCAAGATACAGGACCAACTTCTGATGCCCGGGCTTGAATAGACGGCAGAACTAGGAATAGCGAGACTCTGAGGGAAGCATGCTCTATGTGGTCCTCCTGTTTCCTGTCCTCATCACCTTGAACTGGCGCGCGCGCGCGCGCGCACACACACACACACACACACACACACACAACACTTACACTGTGTTCTACAGGGGATCTGACTCTCTGAAAGCGCAACTCTGTCCAGAGGTGAGCAGGATGCGTGAAGAAAGAAAATTAAAAATAAGTCCAGTCGAAGTTCAGAAATATTTCACCTCCACTGTTTACTAGATAAGAGACTAAGGACATGAGAAGGAAAGCAACACTTGCCTGGGACCACAAAGAGAGCCACTGAGATAACTGAGGCCACACCCGAGGCCTCCTAAGAGCACATCCTCTCTCCTACTTCTACAAGAGGTGGCACCCCTTCGTCCAGCAGTCTGAGCCCCTTTTGTTGAGTTGGACCCACAGCCCCTTCTTCCAGCAGCCGCGCAATTCACTCCGCCTCTAGGGGTCCCCCAGGGTTACATACGTAAAGGAGGTGCGGTGGTCCAGAGGATTGAGGGGGCGCAAAGGAGGAAGAGCAGCTGGCCGCTCCAAGGCCCAGAGCCGGCGGCGTCCTACCTCTCAACAGCCAACAGGGGGCAGTCGGCACCGCACAGCGGGGGGAGAAAAGCCGAGGGTACCGCTCTGAGTTCTGTGCTCACTGCGCAAACCCCTTGTGCACCGGAGCGCCCTGGGGACGCGAGGAGACTGCAAGGAACTAAGGCTGGGCCTCCTAGGGAAGGTCTTCCCGAGGACACATTGGGGGAAAGGCTACGGCCTAGTACGTTCACGACCTGAGGACTACTGACCCTTTATCCCCACTCCATGGCCCTCCTGCGCGCGCGTGCGCGCGCGCGCGCGCGCACACACACACACACATACACACCCTGTCCTAGGTCACTGAGTGCTCGCAGTAGCGTCTGATCCCTTGAAACTCCCTGGAGAGGCCACCTAGCAACCAAAGCTCGGGCAGGTCCCGCAGCCTGCGTTCGTACGTTAGTGGAGGCGCAGGGTTGACGAAGTGCAATCCCACAGCAGGACCCAAATCACTTCCCAACAGCAAGGAAGTAGGGAGAGAAGTGGCCCCAAAGGCAGACACTGATTGGAAAGGGAACACAGCTTAGGGTCTGCGGGGCTTTTTAAAAACCCCTCCCCCTTAAAGGGTAGGGGGGATCGTTTGCTTTTCGGAAATATCTTAATTCCAATGCTAAACTTACTCTCCACGCATCAGAAAATGGAAAAGACCATGAAAAATGGAAATAAGGCGAAAAAGTAAAGATTGTTTGGAAAATAGCAACTTACACTGCAAGAAAAAAGTTAACTTTTTTAAAAGTGAACTCTCCGTGACCCTCTGGGTGTGTGACTCGACGTTAACACACAACTGACACTTAAAACAAACACGGGTTCACAAACTGTCCTCTGCCTGCTGGCTCTCCCAACGCCGAGGTCCCAGAGCTTCTAAAGAACAAGGCAGGCTCGGCTCTGGGGTTGGAGCGCGCTCTCCGAAGGCCGGATTAAAGCCACTCGGACCACAACTCCCCGCCCCCATCACCGCTGCAAAGTGCCCGAGTTCACCCGGCGGCGGCTAATAATGCTAATAACGCGACCCCGCTCTCCAAGCCGGGGTGCCCGCTGGCCCCCCGCCAGGCACTCTTAAAGGTACAGGGGCCCAAATCGCTCTAGGTTTTGGCCCGGACAGGCTTGCAAACTGGCCTCGGTCAGGCGATGGGGGTGGGATTGGGGGTTGGAGTGGGGTGGGGGAGGGGTGGGGAGGGCGCCGCTCTGGGGTCCGCGGTCCCTAGCCTTGCCGCTGGTTCTCCCAACCACGAATTCTCCCTACCCCTTTCTGAGCCCCGGCCACACACTCTCCGGGCGCCCGTGCAGTGGGCGCCTGATAAATATTTGCTGAATTGAATCATTATCCTGTTACTGAAAATACACAGTAAATTACGCTCGAGGCTCTCGGGGTAAAATGAAAGTCTTCCATGAACCGCTCTGTTTCTGCCTTCGCTTTTCTCCACTTCTCCTCCAGGGTCGAGAAAGTTTGCAGAATGGCTGGGGTGAGGAGAGGCGGTGGGGTGCGGGTGGGAGAGGGCGAAGATGTAAGAGCCCCTGCCAAGCACGCAGGAGCTCAGCCCCTCGAGGGATCTGAGAAATGGAGGGCTAGGAAGAGGTTAAGGGAACTCGGTTAACTTCAAGAAGAAAGAAAGAAAAAGTGGCGAGCGCTGGCGGCGCACTGAACACCTACCTTCATGGCGCGGGGAGGGGGCGCGGAGAGGAAGTCGCCACCCCGGCGAGGGCGGCCGAGGAATCCAAGCGGAGCGCTGGGTTAAGCCGGGGGGAGACTACGGGAGCAGGGCAGCAGAGTCCTCCTGGGGGCGTCGGGTGGGCGCAGTGAACCGCAGCCAAAGCGGGCACGGGCGCCCGGGCTTGGCCTCCCGAGCTGGACTGCGCCGAGAGGGGCCCGGGAACGGAGCCGGCGCCGAGGTGCGCGGGCGGGCAGCAAAGGCTGGGCCGCGCTGGGGCGCAAGGAAGGAGCCGCGGGTCCGGCGAGGGCGCGCAGGCGACTGTTCCGCGGCGAGGCGCTCCCTCTCCAACGTCCATCAGCGACGGCGGTAATTAGGGCTTTCCAACCCCAAATGTGGGCGTGATTGTGCAAAAGACTTTACAACAAATAATAAAAAAATTCTTCACAAGAGGGTGAAAAAAATGCCCCACTACTTAACTCTGGCCTGAGGCGGGGAAAGGAGGGGCGATCCCTGCGCCCAGGTGCCCCCAGTTCATTCACACCGCGGACTCTGCAAACTCCAGGCGGCTCGCGCCTCCTGCTCTGCAGCTCCTCCTCTCCGGGTCTGTGGCCGAAACTTCTGCTTCGCGGGGACAGATCCTGTGGCCACGAGTTAGTGTGGACGCCTGTGTACACAGACACACAGACACACACACACACACACACACACACACACACACACACACACGCTGCAGGCTTGGGGGGCCACAGAACAGAACAATCAGGCGCGCAGGGCTTTTTCTCCGGGCGATGCCACTAATCGTGCACCAGTCACCAACAGAGCTGCGAGGGTCAGCGCCAAATTCTGTTTCATTTTAGGGTCTAGCAAAAGTGTGGGCGCAGAATGAGTGAAAGTCGGCACCGAACTTTCTCCGGCAGCGGGCGGGTTGGGGAGGCGACGGTGCTTGCCGGGGAGACGCTGGCTTTCTCCTCCTCACCCCCTTTCTCTCTTCGGGTTACAGTCGCTCTTTTCTTTCGCCCCCGTCCAGGACGAAGGCACAGGGCAGCGAGGACACCGCGGGCGCGGAGGTGGGGAGCGGCGGGAGCCGGGCTCCGTGGCGGCTCAGCCCGGGGTCCGTGGCCGGCGACTTCTGGTCCGCGCCGGATCCGCGGGGTGGCGAGCGGCGGGCGGTCTGGGCTCCGAGCGGTAGCGGAGGAGCTCGCTGGGCAGCGGCCGCGCAGTGCGGGGCTCCGGCGGCGGAGGCGGCCCGGGGAGCCCGCGGCAGCTTCCACGCGATTCTGCACCTCGCAGACTGACTGACCGACCGACCGCGGGGCGTCCCCCCCACCCGCCCCCCCGGCCCTGCAGGCCAACTACCTCCTCTCCCTCCCTCTCTTCGGACTCCTGTTTCCCCCAGTGTTCCCGGTCGAGGAGAAAAAAAGAAGAAGAAGTAGAAGAAGAAGAAAAAAGAAAATTTAAAGTCGCAGAACCAAAAGCGGCTGGAAAGGCGAGGGTGGCGGGGAAAACCTCAACTTTGGTCTGCGCATGCGTGCTAAGACCGGCCTATGACAAACTCCGCAGGATTTTAAAGCTGTACTACGGGCTGGGGTGCTGGGAGGCGGGGTACCCCCCCTTGGGGCCCCCTTCACTTGGCTCCCCATCCCCCAGGCATCTGTTGGAGGAGAAAGGTCCACTCCGCAGCCGCTGCCTGCCCGCTGCGCTTCTAACAATCCACCAACCGCGAGAGGCTGAACCCCAACTTTCCAGACTGAACCCCTTGGCTTGCTTATCCGAAACTGCTCCCAGTGGGACTCCGCAGAGAAGGCGTCCAGACAGGGAAACCCGTGGGAGACCTCAATTTTGCGGCCGAGGGAGGGTACCAAACCCCAGGGCTGGAGGGCAGGGTGGGTGCGGGCACCCTGCAGATCCCGAATTGAAGAGGTTGAGGTGGCGGCACTGAACGTCTGGTTGCGACCCAGCGCCGCCTGGCGCGACCAAAGTCCTGCCGCGCGGGTCTAGGCGGCTGCTTTCAGGTGAGAAGACTCTGAAGTTTGGTCAAATCATGTTCCAGGCTCCAGAACTTCTGCTTGCTGCCAGATACCCTCCGGAGCTGGGATTCCGGTGCCCAAGGTGGGGCACGTGTGCTCTCCTTCCAGCACGCTAGGAGCGGCACCCTGAAACAGTGCCTCAATGCAGAGCAGTTCGTGTTCTGTATTGTTCCCATCCTCCAGCGGTTCAAAGTGAAAGAGGTGCACAGGCACACACACACACCACCGGACAGGAGCATTTCATTCCTGCCAACCAGGGTCACGCACTCAACCTGAAAGGGGCAAAATTCGTGGCCTTGATACTTTGGGGTGGTAGTGCTCTGTCCCCCACCCCCTGGCTGAGCACCCTCTGGGCGTGCAGGGGAGTCTCCGGGACTTGGCCCGTGCTATGCAGCCTCTTCCAGTCCGAGGTGAGGACTGGACATCTCCCCAGCACTGCGCTCCTCCCTACCTCTGGCCTCCTGTGCTTGGAGTGCGAAAATGGCCTTTGGAGCTTCCCACAAAATGTATCTTCCCACAAAAAGCCCATCTTTTGATAGACTCCCCTGCTCATCTGGCCTTGCCTCTTTCTCCAAGGGTACATAGGGCCTTAGGGACAGAACTCACCGGGTTCTCAAAGCTCCCGGGATCCCTGTCTGCTCCAGCCCCCACCTCCTGAGTCTCCTTTCCTCTAACCCTCTGTAGGCTTTGAGCACATAGTGGCCCTTGGGCATTTTACAATTTTTCCATGTGCTTCAATTCTGCCTCAGGAGGAACAGGAGGCTGACCTATGTGAAAAGAGGGGTCTCTGCCTAATGAATCACCTCAAGGACTATCCCTCCAGTCTTCCCTCTCTCTCCCCCTATTGCCTGTTCTGCCCAGTGGCTAACCCCTGAGATTGATCTCTGGCTACTGGAACCCAACTGCCCTCTGGGTAAGCACCCCAGCTTTGTCATGAGGCAATGGATCTAAAGGACTCATCTCACATATTGTAGCGTGTGTGGCCAGAAGTGACTGGTATGGATGGAGTTCCAGCAGGGCACAGGAGCCACCTGGCATTTGGTGCCCACGGGCCCTAGAGTCCACAGACATTCAGGTAGATGAGCCTACTCTATAGAGAGCAAGCCCATTAGCCCGAGAATTGGCTCCATCTATGTAGTTAGTCTGGAAACACGAGCTACCCAACTACAAACAATTTTTTAAAATTCTGAGTTTTGTGGATAATTGCCAATTTCTCTTGTTCAGTTGCCTTTGTGTCAGAAACAGCCCCAAGAGTTGTACTTGGCATTGTGTTTTGTAATATTTTTTCTAGTGGAACATGGTATGGGCTAGTGGTGAAGAGTGCCAACTCTGGAGTTTCAAGTTCTAGTGCCACTTTCTAACTGTGACATCTTGGACAAATCTTATGACCTCTCAGCACCTCTGAGTTCTCTTAAATGCCAGCATGTGATCAGCATCGAGCACATGGTGTGCTCTGAAGGAATACACTGAGAATGAAGAAGGAGGGTCTTGAAAATTAGGGAGTAATAAGAATCTACTGCTATGACTGCGAATGACACTGGCTCTTCTAGATAAAGTGGCTCTGAAAACAGAGGTTTCCAACTACTTCAAGACTGTCATGGTTTATGGCAGTGGCCCCAAAGCTTCATGGATGAGACCAAATCTGGCATTGTGATTGGTTCATTGTTAGCACTTGGATTGGTGGTGTGTGTTTCACCCGCCCAGGGGTGGAGCCAGAATATGATGTAAAGGTGGAAAGTAGCTTGCTTGCACTGTCTCTCTGTCTCTCTCGCTGTGTCTCTCTCTGTCTCTCTCTCTCTCTCTCTGTCTCTCTCTCTCTCTCTCTCTCTCTGTCTCTCTCTCTCTCTCTTTTTCTTGCCAGTTTGCACCCTGCTGTTTGCAGCAGCCATGAATGCTGCTGGCAGCCATGCCACGCTGCCTTGGAGCCAGCTGAGTATAGACTGAAACTTCCAAGAACTGTAAGAAATACTCCTTTCTTTCCCTAATTTTGGGAGTCAAGTATTTTGTCTTAACAAGTAAAAACTAAGACAGAATTTGGTACCAGAGGAGTGGGGTTGTTGCTGTGACTATACCTGGCCATGTGGTTCAAGAGCCTTTGGGAATGGCTTGTAGGAAAAGTCTAGAAAGGTTTGGAGATGTCATCTGAAAGAGTGGCCCTGGAACAACTTAGGCTGTTCTGTAGGGGAAGTTCTGGTCAGAGCTCAGGAGACCAGAAGGCTGGTAGAAAGCCTGCCAGTAAAGACCAGGCTTGTGAGGTTTCTGCTGGGAAGAAGGACTGCATTAGTTGTTGGACTCCAGTTGATGTAATTTACAACCTGGCAGAAAGTTTGTCTGCACTTTGCTCATGCCCAGAGACTTTACCTGAGACTGAGATTAAGGGCATTGGACTGATTAATCTGGGAGAAGAAATTTTAAGCCAGTCGAATATTGAGACTGTGGCATGGCTATTGTTGGGAGCTTTTAGCCAGATACATGTTGCAAATTAAGAGCAAAATGGCCCAGCAGAATGATTAAAATGTTGTGAGTTTGACCAGAAGGAAAATTCCAGTAAAGCTGTGGATTATAAAGATAGAGCTGAGACTTCAATTGCTGAGAAGGAACAGAGAAATAACAAAGATGGCCAGGGGGTATCTCAGAAGCAACGGGTCTCCATCCTTTGTAGCCTCCATTTCCTCCTTTGCTCAGAGGAGAAAGAAAGCAGAGAATCATGCTCCAGAATGGTGACAGAGGCCACATGAGGTTCCAAAATGGTGATAGCCATATGAGGTTACAAAATGGTGGCAGCCAGGTTCCAGAATGGCGGTGACATAGAGAGGCTTTTCCTCATAATCAGGTTCACAGAACCCAGTGATCCAGGCACTCGACCTCTACAGCCAAGAGAGTGAAAAGCCTGGCTACTGCTCCAGCTGGCAGCAAAGTTTGGTGACATCAATGTGGTACTGATTTTAGGTGCAAGGAAAATGCATATATTCTGAAGTTAAGATGGCTTCTACCCCGATTGCAAAGGGCCTGGGAGGCAAAGAAGTGTGCCCTGAGAGGGCAATATGTAAAGATTTAAGGGTGAGCCAGAGGTGCAGTGGGAACCCCAGAAGTTTGGAAAAGCCAGGAAGTTTGGATCATCCAAGGAAAGCTGCAAAAGCTGAGCAAAGGGGGCTGAAGAGAGAAGCTGCAGGAGCTGATATCCCTGAAAGTGCCCTGAGGGTGGAGTCACCCAAGCCTTTTGGGGCTTGCAACCTGATTGCTTCAAATGCTGAGCATGGAACTCTAGGACTTAATGTTCACTCTGCTGGATGTTGGACTTGCTTTATTTCCAATGCTTTGTGTCCCCATTTGTAACTTTTGGAATGATAATGTTTATCTTGTGCTTTGCATTTCAGAAATGTTTAACCTTGTTTCATTTGTACAGGGGGTTACAGTTAAGAGTTTGCCATAGATCTTTTTTTGGACCAAGGATCGAACTCATGATCTCACTTTTGCCAGGCAGTCACTTATGCCACTGAGCTAAATCCCTGGCACAGATCTTGAGATTTGGGACTTGGACTTTTTAGTGATGCTCTAAATTATTAGGACTCTGGCAACTCTTGGAGCTGGATTAAATGTCTTTTGTATAAAGGATGTGCATGAGTCTTTGGAGACCAAGGGTGGGAATATCATGGTTTGTGTCAGTGGTCCCAAGCCTCATGGAATTATGGATAGGACCAAATCTAGCATTTCGATTGGTTCATTGTCTAGCACTTGGATTGGTGATGTGAGTGTTTCACCCGCCCAGGGGTGGAGCCAGGATATGATGTAAAGATGGGAAGGAGGAGTGTGTGGCTCTCTTGCTGGTTTGCACCTTGCTGTTTGTAGTGGCCATTAATGGCTGTCCCGCCATGCCCCAAGTAAGCTGAGTATGGACTGAAACCCCCAACAACTGTAAGAAGTAAACCTTTCCTTCCATAATTTTGGGTATCAGGTATTTCGTCTCAACAAAATAATTGAGTAAAAAGTAACTAAGTCAAAGACCATATGTAGTTTTGATTTACTCCATTTGCTGTGAATATTCATACTTTTCACTGAAGAAATATGAACATGTTTGATTACTGGGTACTTCTACAGTCCTTACTAAGGTCATTTTAACTTTCAAAAAAAAAATCAAACTTTCCAATGAACCTATCTGGTCCTGAGGACTTCAGATACGCCAATGTGAATTTTATTTGCTGATATTAACCACAGGTGTGCTGAAATTATGCCTTAGGAGCAACAAGCTCTGTCAGCAGGACTTCATCCATGTTTTCCAAGGCTGAAACCCAGAAACCAGCACAGTGCCCCCCCCCACACACACACAGGAGGCATCAGTAGTGACTGAATGAATGAATGGGTGAATAGGTGAAGGAATCATTGCAGAAGATGATGTAGAGGAACCAACTGGAATCCCCACTGAGCCTTCAGTGGGTGGGCCCTAAAGGTGCAGCCACCCTGGGAAGCTAGACTGGGTTGTGAGGACCCATCTCACTGTGGGTGTTGACTGGCTTGGCTGGGAAGTGGCCTAACAGTTGGAAGAGGGATGCAGCCACCCCTCCAGCTGTAAAGTCTCCTGACTGATGGTGCTCCAGTTAGTGGGGTTCTGATCTCCCCTTGCACACTATATGTAGGAGAGGGTGTGTGCTCTCCGATTGAGTCATCTGAAGACACACTGGCAAGGCATCACCGTGCTTCTCTCATTAAAAATGCTTTGGAGTCTGCGGAACAAATAAATCAATATTTTTGGCTGCTCTCCCAACAGGGTTGTTTCACAAAGCAGAGTGCAAGATAAGGAATTTATGAACGACTGCATCCTTGTGCCGCCTTTCCCAGCAGGAGAAAGCAGGGCCTGGATTGTCATTCTGGGAAAATCTACCCTTCTTTTATGCCCGGCAAATAATGTTTTATGGCCCCTGGGTTTATGGGGGTGTTTTAATGATCTGCTGTAGAAAGCGGTTTTCTCTCCAGTCACTAGAATTTGTCAAGAAGGGCTGGAGGCCATAAAAGAGGGACGGGCCCCAGGGACAAACAGGCTCCATCTTCTGAAATAAACTAATAAAGAGCCCCAAGATGTTTACTCCTTCACCTCAGAGTCAAGACCAGCAGGGCCTTGTGAGGGGCTCACAGATGGGCATTAAACAGGACAAAGAGGCCGGAAAGAGGCGGGGGCTTCCTCACACCACATGGCCACAGTCAAAGTAATCCCAGGACACTGCGCTGCCATCCACCGCAGGCCTGTGGGGGACAAAGGGTCCCTTGAGGTTGGAGGACTTCTTTGGATTTAGGTCTGACTCCTGCAGGTTCCTAAGCACTGCCAGCTCTCCTTGAGAGCCAGGTCTCCTGACCTCCCAGAGCAGCCCCTCTATTTTTAGATTCAGGTGCTTTTGGAAGGGCCTGAACAGATGCTCTGGTTTAGGTTTCCTTCCTTTGTTTTGAAGGCCATCATGGCTCAGCAGGCATGAGACTGAATCTTAGCTCAGTCGCTTGCTCATGGAGTGACCCTATGCACAGTCACTTTGGGGCCTTAACCTCCTTACCTGCAAAGTAAAGAAACAAACATATTAATGTTGTCCAACAATTAAGAATGTATGAAAGCCCTCCATCCAGCATCTGTCCATGCTGATAGCTCCACAAACAGTGGCTAGAAGACTAAGAGTGTCTGTCCTTGGGTTCCTGAGTAAAACCCCAAAGTGCACGAAGAGTATGAGGAAGACCGGACAACTTGGGGGACACTGGGAGAGAAAAACGTATGGCAAGCAATTATACAGTCACCTGCCCTGGCTACAGGGAAGAATTCAGTGAGAGTGAGGCACATAACTGCCAAGGTACTGGGGAGTAATGAATAGTAGGTAACATTTGTAGGTAACGATTGCAGGTAACATTTGTTGTGCCCTCAGTATATGTGTTCAGTGCTGGCCCTGTCTAATGTTGGTTATTTCTCCTTCACAAGGTGGACCTTATTATGTGCACTACATGGAGAAAAGGAAAGAAGTCACAATTCCAACAAATATGAGCTGCCTTAGTAGAGCAGGAGTTGATGCCTGGATACCCAGTTCAAGTCCCCTTCTGCAGAACTGCCGAAGAGTTGTTCTTATTTAATTTCTTACTTCAGAACCAGGACTCACTTTTCTCCTCTGTCATGAATGACACCATCTGTATTCTGCAGCTCACCCATTACCTTATCTTGTGCCAGCTTTGGACCTGGATTCCCCTGCTCTCTGAGAAGAGCTTCGACTTGTGATTCTGCCAGGCCAGCTCTGTTCCTTCTTCCTCTGCCTAGAGTCCTCCAAGCAACCCCTGCCCCACCCGGCCCCTGCCACGCATCTCACCTCAAGTCTCAACAACTTTATCTGCTCCTCCAGGTCATCGGTGTCATCCTGTGTGTGTCTTCCCCTGTCCTTCCCATCTGGCACCCTCCCCCTTGTACTCACCCACCTAAAGCAGCACCCCCCTTCCCTTGATTCTGTACCTCTGCACTGAGTATGCTTTTCTTCCTTCATTCTGATCTAAAATGATCTCATTTCACTTGCACACATGTCTGTTTGTCTAGTTTTTCTTTTCCTTCTCTAGTACAAGCTCCAGGAGGGTAGGGATCGCATCTGTCTTGTTTAAGCTGTCACTGGCCTATGATAGGCATGGAGAATATGCCTTGAATGAGAGAAGGAATCAAGGGATGGCCTTAGCCATGGCCTGTTACTGCTAAGCAAGAGTTTGGATCTCAGTAGTCAGGGTCTAAATTATAGAGATCTAACCACTTTGTTTCATCTACCCGTGCAGAAAGACAAGACTGTTTCTTAGAATGTGTCTTCCTAGTTCTCCAAATGTGCCCTCACTTCCCTCTGGCCTCTCCCACACACCTCTGCCCCCTCTCTCTGTCTCTTTCAGTCTCTCTCTCCCCCTCTCTCTTTCCCTCTCATCCCCCCCTCTGTTTCTCTCTCTATCCCCCCATATATATATATATTATATTTTTTCTGCAATAAACATTAGATTACAAGAGTATAGCTGTCTCTCAGATACGCCGGTTTCATTTCCTTCAGGAAATATGTCTAGATGTGGATTCACTGTCTCATCCGGGAGTTCTGTGCTTAGCTCCTGAGGAAGTGCCACTGTCTTCAGTGTTTGGTACACTAATTTACATGGCCCTCAACAGATGTCATTCTTCATTGTTAAACAGAGCTACTGGTGGAAAAATTTTAAGACAGCCACAAACAGTAACATTACTAAATGAAAAGGATCAAATTGAGCCATTGAATCACTTAGTTGGTTTTTTTAATACCAAGCAGCATACAAAATAACCAGAAAGCGGCTTTTGTTCTCAGCATTCTCAGCATCTATCTTATCAGAGCAATTTCACATATTATTAAATTTCAACTTGAGTTATTTTAATATAATTTTTCTCCTTTTCAAATATTCCTCATTGCCTTAAAAGGGACTAAAACTAAGTCTAAATAGTGGAATTGTATCCCAAGTCTTTTGAATTTTGTGTACTTTGCCATAATGCTCAACACTGAATCAGTGACTTGCTATGATTTCCCAAATATATCTCAATAAATCATTTAATTTTATATAAAGTTTTCTTTTCCCCACTCAGTTTAACCTTAATGCATTGATCTTTAAGTGTCCATTAATATCAAATGACAATTCACTGACTCTGAAAAACATGAGAAACACTCCCAGGTCAAATGATCTTGATGTTGCTGAATGTACTTAAAGTGAGTGGTTTTAATTTAAGCCAAGATTTCTGCTTAACCTAGAAGAAAAGCAGTTGCTTGTTGGAAGCACCACAGAATTCAAGGAAGTGAAATGAATAATGACCAAGGATTAAAGCTACCTATTTGGATGGGTGCATATATCTACCAGACATACACAGCAACATGATGGTTCCACTCACATGACATCCATGGCCAGCTCTCTTCTGCTCACCGCAGGGGCACCATCCTCCCGCCGTGGCCTTCATCCTCAGTCATGCAGATATGTCATAACAGAGATTAGTCAGCACACAAGAGCCGTCCTCCCCTCCGCACGCTCAGTTCAAAGAGGTTTGAAGATATCTCTTGTCTGTTTGAAAATGGGATTCAGTCCACAGGATACCAACATCTCTCAAAATTCACCAACAGAACATAAAAGCAAATCATAAATATAGAGACTCAGCTAGTTGGGACTGAATTACAGCACACACAGCAAATCAAAGAGCAGTTAAAATGTATGGAAAGTAATGGACACACACAAGATAGACAAGACATTTGTTCATTTGTTCACTCACTTCTTCAATGTTTGCCCATTCAAATATCTGTTGGTTACCTATGATGCATCTTCAACCATGCATTTTAACATGTACTGATGTAATACCTATGCATCCACCCACTCACGTGTATCAGTGTGTATCAGACCGTGTTGGTTTGTCCATTTTGGTTAACAGACAAGCACTGAGTACTAAGTGCCTGACCTAAACATGCTCTAGGACACCTCAAACACATGGATGACCTGCAAGTCTCTGAGATGCTTATACACAAATTCTAGATGTAAGTGCTGTTTACAGAAGGTCATTGGGCCAAAGTCTTAGCTAAATATGTCTGGAGCTGGGCTAAAAAGAGTTTCTGAAACATTAGGGATCCTTTTGGGCTAGTTAGATTACCCTAGAAATCTATCCAAAAATAGTAGCATCATAGAAGGCATGCTATTGCTATGCACCGATAGTAGGCTCAGAGAAGAAAGGCACTTTGGACTTTGTTAGAGAAACCCAAATAGTCTGCTTTACAATATTGATGACCTCAATGAAAGCAGAATTTCTCCATTCCTTTCCAAGAGCACTCACACTAGTCATACTCATACAGTGTCACCAGTACCAACCAGCGCAACATCAAGGGACATCTTCATACCGATGATGAGGAGAGCAGACTGGAAGAAATAAAGGAAGCAACTTGCCCAAGCTAACAGGCAGAATGTCAATGAGCCTTCCAGTTCAAGAACTGTTTCCTAAGAACAAGAGCTGAGAGGGAAAGTAGAAAAGGCAGAAAGAAAGCAGAGAAGAGAGGAAAAAGACAAAACCCAAGAGGAACGGATAATGGAAGAAAGGGATCAAGAAAGGATTTAGGGAGGGGGCAGGATGCCAAATCAATTCTCCCAGAAGAGGAGCAAAGAGGCGTTGGGCCTGTTTCCCACTCTGACCACAGGTGACAGATCTACTGGACACCACACACTCATGTACATCAGAACTGGCTCACCTGCATGCTGCATCCACTTGACAAAATGTTCACGTGGCCAAATTAGATTGCTTATTTTACTTACTTTGAAGCCAGCTGTGCAGTAGTGTAATGGTACATCTTCATTTTGATTCTGGCTGTTGTTCTTATGTGGCATCTGTACTGTTTATAAAGGAGAGTTATTATCATCTGGGCCTGAAACTGTACCTGGACTCTGAACAATATCACCCAGAACAGGGTCTTGGCTCGCCACTCAGGTAGGTCCTATGTCACAGATTCGACTACATTGTCAGGGGTTTTGTTTTGTTTTGCTGTTTGTTTGTTTGTTTTTGCAATAATGGGCTGAAGAACCCATTCCCTACTGAGTTTCTAACCAGCTGGCTGTAAATGTGGAGTTTCTGGGGAAGCACTGGGGAGCACCACAAGACAAAAGCCGCTTTGCAAATGAAGGCAGAGAAGTCAGTACAGCCCAGAACAGCTGAGAAAAATGAGACCTAGGCCTTGGCCCTCAGTGGAGTGCATTGATTCTCTGGTGCCTGGGCCCAGTACCCTCTCAGCTGATCTTCCTGTCTTTCCTTGACATTTGAGTTGTGCTTTATCTCCTGGAATTGAAGTTCTGAGAGTATAGCAACATTTCTGCATCTTAATATTTAAACAAAAATGACAAAATAAGATTACGTTACATGGAAAGTACCTGTTTCTTCCTGGGGATTGGACCAACTCCACAGAAACTAAAGGATCCACGACCTGAGAACCATCCTTGGATTCCCTTAAGGTATAGCATGTGGTCAGGCCAGAGACAGGGCACACTATGGTATGAATGGTGCCAACTGGGAGGAGAACCCAGGGGTGAGAGTGAGGCAGGCAGCATCTCGGGGGCACCAAGAGGACCAGCTGGCGAGGCTGGGGCCAGAATAGCGTGTGAGCAGCTTTTTTAAATAGGGTACTTTAAGGCTGAGTAACAGATGATGCAGCTTCCGACTAACACATTCATAGAACATGTGGCTTTGACATATCTGCATTCAGCAGTGGGAATGTCAGTAACCGTCTTTTATAGGAAGATGCTTGAATTCTGTAGTTTTCCTAATGCCATTTCATTTGGAATCATAAATTAAATGGCTTGAATAAACTAAGTCCACTAAGGGTTGCCTTTGGGTCTTAACAATTAAAATTCTCAGAGAAGAGAAAGAAGGGCCTTAGATAGTCTGTGCCCATTAGGAATACAATTTAAAATAACCATTTTCTCCACATGGATCCATCAATGTACTCCACAGAAAAATACCGCAAGTCTCCTGTGTGCTAGCTAGAGCTACAGAGGTAAGTGTTGGAGACCACAGTATTGGGGGGAAGAGAACTCTGGAGCCAGGGTGAGGACTGGAATCTAGCTTGTCTATTATTAAATAATGGGATCATTTACTTCACCTCACAGAACCCTGGTTTAGTCTCCTGTAAAAGGATTAGCAGCAGCACCTACCACCACACATCGCTGGGACAATGGAACAAGGGAATGCGTTTGCTGTGCTCAGCACCATGCCTGGCATGTAGTTCATCCTCGGTGAATGTCACCTCCTCTGTGCTTCTCTGCAGTTTTGCACCTGGAACGTCAGGAGATTGGGCTAAATCAGTCATGACAGGAAAATGTGCTATGGGAATTTGCAAAAATCCACAACACACAGTTGTTTCCTTTTGATTTGTCATTTTCCTAAATCTAGGGTGCTCACCAAGCAAGGCTATTAATAGGTGACTGTTAACACAGGCTTTGATGCATTGGCTTTTGGTTATCTAAGGATTAATCCTTCCTGGCACCAGCAAAGAGGTGCAGTTATGATCACCTGCATTACTAATGTGGGTAATAATTCCTGAGAACTTGCCATTTGCCAGGCATCAAGGTAGCCCAGGAAGGTTGAGTAATTTGCTTGGGTTAGGATTTGCCACAAGTCTGTCTGACCTCAACAAGCAATGAGGGTATTGTGGAAACCTCTGAGTGGGAATGCTCTGAGTAATTCTCTCTGGCCGTGAAATCATAGCTCCTTCCTCAGAGTTCCATGTGTTCCTTGGACAGAGGAGGAAGTATGGTTTCCTGCAGGAGCTCCAGACTACTGAACAGCAAACAGATCAGAGAGTTCACAGGGACGAAGGTTCCTGCTTTGGCAATGGACCATTCCTCAGTTGTAAGAAAGCAGAGAACATCCCTCTATAATAATGACTCCACTAAATGTAGCTCTAAAACATTACCAACCAGAATCAGAAAATGGTAGAACGTTTTCTTTCTTGAGAATTTTCCATGACTTTACTAACATGACCCCATTAATCCACTCAATACTCAGATGAGATAGGTAGTTGGAAGTTATTATTCCCACTTTCAAAATAGAAATTTTGAAGCCAAGAGAGATTAAGCAATTAGTCTGAGGTCAAATGGTGAGCCAGAGACTGATCTGGGAATGAAGCAATTATCTTCTGGGATTCTAATCAAATGCAAAAGCTGATTGGCTAGCTACCACTCTGTGCTCAAGTCTAGTTGTATTCCGTTGGTGTAAAATGACTTTGCAAAACACATTTTCTGTGGCTGCATCTGGCTGGTTTGGATGGAATGGCTTAGTATCATTCTCCAAATTGACCTCAGGTTTTCTACAGTACTGGCCCCCAGAACACAAAACAGCAACAACAGAATACAGCTTTTTGTTTCTTACTGCAAATGTGTCTATTTTACCTAGCTGGGTTAAATTTAATCCTGCCTGTGAAGATAGTTTTGTAGGGTAGAGCAACAAGTGTTCTATACAGAAGTCCACATTCATTTCTTTAGAGATAATTGGTAGCACAATAAAGTTTTAAATAGCAGTTTGCAATTTCCCTGATGTTGCAATTAAGAAAAGGTGAATGTAAACTATTTTCAAGTTATACAAAATCTGGAGCCCAATTACTTACCTTTGAGCTCATGATCACTCTTTAGTCACCTGTTCTTTACTCTTTTGTAGGTATACCAGACAGTAGAAGAAGTTTTAGGATCCAAAGCATGCATTGGGAAAAAAGAAAACTTGCAGGTGAAGCAGGAGAAATCTATATTTTGAGCTAAAAATTCCAGGGCATATGCATAAAAAAACTAGTCTAGAAAGAAAATGCCCTAATGATCTCTCTTGTCCAGTCTCAAGAAAAGCCTGGAGCAAACCTTTATTTCTTCCTGCCTACTTGAGTCTTTGGAGATTTAAAATTAATCATTCTATTATCACGTTTGACTGGTTTGGAGCAAAGTAAGATTTCAGTAAAACCGTACTCATAGAAAAGAAAATAAGGCTCTGTCATTACCTTGGTGGGAGGACACCCACATTTTACACATAGCTATGTGTGTGTTGCTGTGGGCTTACTCTTGAAGAATTTACAACAGCCACAGTTTGTTTGGGAAGACAGATCTGAATTCGGAGAAATGCATCTTCCATGACTTCATGATCTCAGAAAGTACAAGAGATTGGGAATCACTCGCCCTAAGAAACTGGGCAACCTTTCCTCAATCCTAGGGTCCTGCACTGCGTGGTCAGCTCTTCTCATAAATACAAAATGTGACCCACGCCTCCCACAGAAATATCTTGCTAAGGCATGGATACTACAAAGAAGAGAATTTAAATGCTTATCACTGCCTTCTTTAAAAAAATAAATAAATACTTTGGGGGAATCCTAAGCCAACCAGAATTCCTTCCCTACAACCCACCTCCCTCTCCTTTTTTGTAAACTGAAAACTGTGATGCTTAGAAGTCAGAGAATCATGAACAAGAATTTGAGACCTAGGTCCACACCTTGAAAAAAGACTACATGAACATTACCAAGTGGAATTATAGAGTTTTGGTATTTCCAAAACTTCTAATTTTTGTCTTGGGGTATTTCCATAGACTCAATGGAGCTGGCTTGTCTAAAGGATGCTGAATTATCTGACACTACTCGCAAGCAACCATGCCATAGAGTCAATTGGGAAAGGCACCAGATGGATTTTAGTCACAGGCAAAGGTACTGATTCCCAATCAACACATAGCTCATCCAAAAGCCTTCGTTCTAAAGAGTATGAATATGCAGCATTTGGGTGGGGAGGGGGAAATGGTCCCGTGCAATCCAAGTGTTTGTGATAATACTCATGCCACAGCAGCACTGGTCCTGCTTCTGTTTTTTCTAACAATGCACACATTTCTTCTACCAGTTGGTCAGATTGCTCTTGCATTTTAAAAACTTGGCATTTTATTGTCCAACATTATGTTCTTGATGTGAGTTCAGATGTTTTGTGGAAGCACAAGGAGGTAATTACACGAGTCTTTCCTTCCCTGTCATTGGCAACAGTCACCAGGGAAATTTACAGCCCCCAATATCCAGATCTGGAAACCGGTTATTAAACGTGGTGGAGGAAAACCCTGACGTGGCAAACGGGATCTCAAGAAGACCAACTCAACTCGGCAGCAGCTCTGTGGGAGAATGGCTGAGAGTCTGCAAGTGACCATTAAATGTCGTTCGTTAAGTAGTTTTATTTTTCATAGCATTGCTGCTAATAACAGCTATGAGTTCCGTTTCTTCAGGATCTGGTAGGTGGTTGGCATCATGTTATATGCTCATTTGGTCCCTGTTAAAGATAAAGAAAATAGCGCTCCAGGACTGAATTATAATTGTAGGATAAAGAAACAAACACTCAGGGGGCAAGTAACGAGCCTGTGGCATGTGGTGGAATCAGGATTCTGATGGAAGCTGTGACCTCAGATTTAGTCAGAGACCAGGTGGGTATCACTGTGGGGAAAAGCTGCAGGGGTGATGTTGTAGACAGAAGTGAGAATAGTGGAGAAATAGTAACTTCCCTGACTCTTCTCCAGTCTCCTAGACTCCAAGCCTAACACTACTGCTCTAATTTTTAAAACTTTAAATAATTTATTTTAATCTAGATGCAATGGTGCATACATATAAACCCAGTACTCTGGGAGGCTGAGGCAGGAGTGCAAGTTGAGCCCAGCCTAGGCAACATAGCAAGCTCTATATCAGAAGGAAATCACAAGGGGTGGGGGCTGTAGCTTAGCATGAAGACCCTGGGTTCAAGACCCAGTGCTTAACAATTAAATTATTTAATTAATTAGAAAATAATTTCAAACTTACGGAAAAGTTGGAAGAGTAATGAAAACCACACTCGTACCTCCCTTTCCCAGCTTCCCAGTTTTTACGTTTCACTGCACGGACTTCCCATCTTCTTTGTCTTCCAAGAGTGTGCTCTCGTCAGCTCACCCCAAGCCATTTGATCATAAGCTGCAGATGTTCCCTCCTCAACGCTAAATTCAGATCCACGACCCATGACCCGGCCAATCACCACTGTGTGGACGCAGAGGCTTTGTCCCGAGCTGATGAAGGTCTCCCCAGTCTTTCTTAGGAGGAGTCAGTGTCACTACAGACGACTTGTTACCGCTCTGCACCGCACTGACTCTGTTCTGATGTGGGGAAGAACCTACGCCACTCACAATGACCTCTCTAGGCACGGATGCTCCTGCAATCCAAGAGGGAAAGGCAAAGCCAGAGAAGGCAGAAGTCTTCACAGAGAAGACAAAAACTTGTCCAAACAATAAACCTATTGATATAAACAATTTTGGTGCAGAATAATTTGGAACGTTTTTCTTCTTTGGATAGTGCATAATCCACACAGCCACTTGATTCTTTCAAGACGGGGATCCAATCACTTATCTGTGTGGTTAAAAAAATTTCATCACAAAGGGTGGAGAGTAAAGTTAGTGGGCAAATACTATCTCAGCCAAGTAATCTAGCCCATCAACAGCGATAACACAGATCGCCCTTGATGTCGGCTGTGGCGGTGAGTGACGCAGTAACCCTGTGCCTATCACAGAGATCAAATGCAACACAGAAACATGGCTGCATGGGTACAAGTGACACCTGTGTCCCAGTGCCCCCTACTCAGCTATTTGACCCGGAGCTCCCTGTATTCCCTAAGCAGTGGATCTTGCCAGACTGGGATCCCAGACAAGGCAGACCATCTCACTAGGTCTCCTTTCACTCATCTATAAAGCAGGCTGAATAACTGCACCTGCCTTACGGGGTTATCATGAGGATAAAGGAGTTCTTGGGAGCACAACACTGCTACCCATGAGTGCTCACTGCTTGCATGTTGCTTCTGTGCGCCTCTACACTATTCTCACTGTAAAGTGTTGGTCATGACGGCACTTACTCAGGAGACTGCATCAAGGGTCACGAAAGCTGAAGCACGCAGTCTTGAGATCATGGTCTGACTCCTAGCAGACAGGAAGTGTTCAATTACTTATTACCCATGTTTATTTACTATCAGTAAAATTACTATGGGAGACCAGCAATTCCAAGAATTAGAACATGCCTCCAGTCCTTTTGTAACAGCAGTCTGTAGATACTAGAAGGACTCAAAGTGGGCTCGGAGGCCAAAACCTCAGTATACCATCATTAAAACCGTGGGCCCAGTGGAACTGAAGGTAAATGTCAGCCCGTGGGGTGGTTCTACAGTGTGTGGGCTGCTCCCCGACTTACCAAGCCCATGCGCTTTTGAGCAGCAGGGGCTCCTTCTGGCCTCCTGGGCTTACATAACCTTAGTCCTGATTACAAGCCAGATGCGTTGGGAAGCTCTATGATGTCAAAAATTCTTGTCCAATTAAAGTTTTTTTCTACAAAAGGCAGCAATCAAAATGCTAAACAACTTCTCAGGTCCACTCAAATGTACCTGACTGTGAAGGAATTTAAGCCACGTAGTCATAGGGTACTGAAATAAAATGATATTTCGTATGCTGCCTCTAGCTAACTGGAAGATTTTTTTTTCCTTTTTCTCTTTCCTCGGGAGCTTTCAGAAAGGTGTAGTCCTATATCCAGGTAAACTTACCATGTATACCTGCATCAGTCATTTCTGCCTGGGACTCAGTTTCCCCATCTGATATGAGGATGATAAATTACACAATATATCACATAGTTTCTAGCAATAACTCTTTGCTTTCAATCCTGGTAAGATTTGGAAACACATTCTATAGGCTATAATTCAAACTTTCAAGAACTAGCTCTGCAGGCTCTAAATGGATACTCAGCCAAGAAACCATGCTCTGTGATCCACAGGTGGGCTGAAGGGCAGGGAGTCCTTGCAGGGAGGATTGTGTGTGGGCATTCAGATGGTGGCTGGGCTAGCTATTATTTGTCCTGCTGAGTTTTTGTGTCCCTTTCTTCTGGAATAGAAACTGTGTTTTCTCATTGGAAGCTGCCACTCCCACAGCCAGGAAGGCTGTCAATCATATGACCTCACACCCTGCAAACTCCTTCCTAAAAGATAATTGAATGCATGATCCAAAAAGAACCAATAAGTGTCCTTTTAGGCGGTAGATATGGATGTTTGGAGAGAGAATGTCCCTACTCTAAAAGTAAATTCTCAACGAGGTTCAGAGACATCTTTGGCATTGAGTGAAGACAGCTCAGCAGAGACCAAAACCAAACCAATGTAAGAGAGAGAGAGATGAGAAGAAAGAAGAGAGAGAGAAATAAGTAAAGACAGAAAAAGAGGGATCAGGAGGAAGAGATTGCAAGAAAGCAGGACCATGAAAGGGAAGGGAAACAGAGGGAAGGCAGAAGGAAGGTACTGCCAGTGACTTCCTCTGTGTCCAGCCCTGTTCAGTTAAGTGAGTCAGAAACTTCTGGGTTTTTTCTTTACGTCCACTGGGTTCCCATAAACCCCAAAGTATTAGAAACCACTAGGATTGAAGCATTTATTAGAGATGGAACAAACTCACTTCAGAAAGAAACAAGGTTTATTTGATGACTATAAACAAGGCGATCAGCACAAAGTACTTCTCATACACATGATAAACTTATGAACTGTACATACCTTGTACATTATACTTCTACTGGACACAAGGTTACAATGACTGGCTAATACATGCCCACTAGTAGTTTCGAGGGTTCCTTAGTTTTATTTATTTTTTTCATATCGATGTCCATAATCACATGGTCAATATCACAACCCACATGCCACTCACTTGAGAAAATATTACAAGAAGCACTATCAAACGAGGGTCTCCGGAAAGTAGATACATCGACCCTGGCAGCATTCAAACACCACTCTACACAAGAACATCGCAGAGAGAGCTTATGTCAACACATTTGAGGTCTCATCATAAACACTGTTTAAAAATTAAAACCCACTTTCAAATGGAAGTTGACACGCTGTTAACGTGCATATTGAATACACAAAATCATTAAATACAAAATTGAGACTGTACATATAAATCAAATGGGGTATAAAGTACAAGCCTGCTTTGCACATAGTAAGACTTAGACCAGCTTTTCCTAAATGTTCGCCCCAACTCTTTTTCTACATTACAATTAGAAGGGAATTTGCTAAAGTCTGCACTAAGAAAATACCTTCCCAACATCACAGTGTTTGTTGTAAACCCAGAGACTATCTTTCATGTGTGAAAGGGGTGTTTTCGTAACTTCCAAACATCAAGAGAATATTACATAAAATGAGAAAAGATGCTGTATTTGATGGGATTTAATTTTAAGGGACTAAACAAGATGCTACATAAAAGGAAAACCAATAATACTTTTAACCAACAAAAATGGGGCAGAAATAATCCCCAAAACAACAGCTGTGACAAAATTGGCACACACATAGAAAGAGCTAACTATGCATATTTTGTTCAGCTTTTTGTTTTTCTATTTCAATGACCCTATTTTTCCTACTGGATTTCCTACTTCCTATTTCAAGTATTCAGTTGCAGAGTTCAGGTCAGGACCTGGTTGCAGGAGGCAGTGAGGACAAACCATTCATGGGGATGAGTCTATGGCCTGGGTTTTCAGTGTGACATTGTGTCGGAATGTAGGAATTCACCTTGCAAAGAACTCTGCTCACTTCTCAAATCAATCCCTACATCCCTTTGATAATTAAAGGACAAATTCTTAAAACATGAATGTACTTGGGCTGTTTATGCAACATGTAAGCTTTACACTATTTAGTATACTCACTGACAATAAGAACAAAGCTGGAAGCACAAACTTGCTTGAGTATATGAATCCTGTGCACCACAAATAAATGGTGCAACTCAGACAGGTTCATCTTCCCAGCCTTTAATATCTCTGTGGCTCCGCAGAGAGGCCCAGAGTTAATTGCACCAACATTTTAAAAAGTAATAATAATGACTAAATTCAATGCAAGACTTCAGGAACGTTTGTTTAGAATCTTTTCCACAGCAGCAAAGAAAGACAACTATATTTATTAAGGCCACTCATGCTTAAATTCACTGTTTGTCCTTTAACAATGCAGGTTTTTATCTCCCACTTGCATACATGTGGAAGGGCTTCTTCCATTGACAAGAGAATGGATCAATATAAGAGTTGCACATGTTTGCCAGACTCAGTCATGAGTTTTATGAAACTATAATAACTTTAATACTTTTATTCTTCAGAGGAAGTGGTAGGAGTTTAATTCTCCTTAGAACCATGTTACTATATATAAAAGACCTTGAAATTTGGTCTCTTTCTCTGGCATGTGCTTAAATAATGACTTGTTATCCACAGACATGTTGTAGAGAGCTATATACAAATACACAGCTTTTGTGATTGTTCTTCATTCATCAATGATTTCATGTTGAATGCTGAAAATGCTTTGGAATCCATGTTGGAGACATACTTTTAAAAAAAGGAGAAATGACCCCTCATTTGCAGAAGAGCTAACACTGTTTGCACAGCATTGGATCTTGAAGTGTGAATGAGTCCCAGCTTTTTCATGGAGACCTGCTGGGAGGAGAATGGCAAGATCCTGAGGATTGGTTACATCCCAGCCACTGGGCATAGGAACACACAGGACAGACATGCAGATGCCTCAGGGTTTTGCCACTCTCCAGTACATAAGCAGGGAGACACAATTATGAATGACCAATTTAGATGTGCCACACATTGTCAGAGACACACACCATATTCTCGTAAGGCGATTTCTTGGCAAGTATTATTAGTGGTTTAAAAAATTGATTTCATTTCCAACCTGGCCCAGAGGTAACTATTGGTTACACCATCAAAATGTGGTTCTTCAAACAGCACATTAAAGAAATAGAGGAGGGTAAAGGCTCGCGAGTTTTGGTGTTTGGGTTTCTTTGTCAGAGGTTCCATGTGTCGTGATAAACAAACACTGCCAAAGCCACTCACTCACAGCAAATTTACCTGGTTGACAATCTAATGCATTAGGAATGACCACTTAGACTGCACCAGCAGGGCAGCTGGAGATGAAGCTAGTTGTCCAACAGAAGCTGAATCCACATTAAACGTTCCATGGAGTTCTCAAGTATCCAATGAGGTTTAAGTAACACAAAATGTTATCAAGTAAGGGCATTCAGAATGGATGGACACGTTTTACACGCCCACATCTCACAAGAAAATGGAGGGTTTGCCTTTTTTTTCCTCTTGTGCATTCTTCCTTTCCAAGATAATCCAAGTCCACACGAAACTACATGAGACGATGAAGGAAATATTAAGTAGAGCTGAATCATGGTCGATAAAGAAAGTGAAAACTCCCCTTCAGTTCTGCAGAGCTCCTCCCGGTGCTGCTGGATAGTGATGTAAACCGCACTGCAATAGATTATCAGGGTAGAGCTGTGCTTCCCTCTATTCAGCCCTTCTGACAGCTGCAACAAGAAAGCACACGGTTTAGCAGCGAAGAAAAAGGCCCGGTGTCCACAATCCTGCCCAAACCGCCCTGACGCAGTGTCTACAATCCTGCCCAAACTGCCCTGCGTGGCCTCTCTACCATTCTCTTTGGTTGGGATCTGGTGGGAGCAGGGAGGGGGAAATGGGGAGAGAGCACAGAGAAAACACAAGGTGAGCAGGAAGTTAAATTATGTCCTGTAGATGCATCTGAGAAGAAACTTCTTTCAAATGTGTCACCTTTATGTATACAGGACTCCTACTGCGCAAAAGGAAATGGAAAGGAAATACACCCAAATAGTCCAGTGACTCTTTCTATGTGAATGAGTTAGGCACCAGACTTTTGCCTCATGTTTTGCTATAATGATTATAGATTTACATTTTTATAACTTGGTCCATGGAAATTAGAGATTTAAAGACAGTCAAGACACCAGAAACCTTAACATTGCCTTATAAATCATCTAAGAGCAACCATTTAAAAGAATATTAGAGCCAACAATTCCATCCATTGATATGTGCCCCAATCTGAAAACAAGCATTCAGACAGGATTGTACTCTAATATTCAAAGTATTATTATTCACAGTAGTCAAAAGTAGGCATCAACAGAGAAATAAATGTGATAGATACATACAAGGGAATATTATTTGGTCATTAAAAAAGAAATCACGCTCTGGTGTATGCTACAAGGTGAATGGCTCTTGAAGACCAAAAATAATAAATGATATGATTCATTTATATGAGATACCTAGAATAGGAAAATTGACAGATGCAGAAAATTGATTACAAATTACCACAGCTAGGGAGAGGAGAAAGTGGAGAGTTATTTGTCAATGGATACAGAATTTCTGTTTGAAGTGATGAAAAAATTCTAGAAATGCATGATGGCAACGATGGGAGAGACTGATGAAGGCACTTAGTGCCCCTGAAGTGTACCCTGAAAAGCAGTTACAATGGTAAGCTTTATGTTGTGCATGCTTTACCGTAATCAACATTTTAATAAGAATCGCCTTAGAGTAGACTGAAACAAAGTTGGCTTTCACTCCCACTTTCACAGTGGCTTGTGCATGTGTCTTGTGCCAAACATACATACAGACAGAGGCACCCATCTACCCACTTCATGCCCCAGGGCACAGGTATGCAGAAGTGCCCAGGTTCTCCCACTATCCTAGTGCAGGACTCTGGGTATGGAACACAACTGCTGCCTGGGAAGAAACCGTGAGCTGGATGAGAGGAGGGGGCCTCTCACACTGTACTTTCAACAGTGGCTTTCTTTTCTAGGATGCTCGACTGTGTGTGCCTGAGCAGTTCAGTCACATAGAGCCTCCAAGTGCTGTGGGAGGTTCTGGGCACACAGCAATAGTGCAACTCTCTGGGGACTGTAGCAGGGAGGGGAAACACCACACACACACACACACACACACACACACTCACACACACACACACACACACACACACACACAGATCTGGGGAGCTGTCTGAGTCGGTGGTTAACACGCAGCATTGCTCAGGTCACACTGATCAACAAGAATGCTAAAGGTCCCAGTGTCTACACAGGTAGGCAGCTATTTCAAGCTATCACGAAGCAATGCAGATGAAATATGTGGCTTGGATGAACTCTGCTAATTCATACTCTGAGGAGTTTGGTGTAACCCTTCTGGTTAAGAAACTTGAATCAGGGCAAAAAATGACTTTTGCAGAGCCAGAAAGTTAGGGAGTTCCTAGAGCAGATCATATTACTCATTCTGGCACATAAAACCTCTGCAAACTGTGTATGAAAATTTTAAGTCAGAGCACGCTTTCTGTTTCATGAGCTGTGCATAGCTCTAATTCTTTTGTGTATTAAGAATTTCTTAATCATCCTTTTAAAGGGCTGACCAATATATTAAAAGGTCACATGATTAACAGGTAAAGGGAAACCCAAAGTAGTATTAAAACACACAGGTCATTTTTTTACAGATGGGGAAATGAGTGAAAAATAATTACAGTGAATGTCCTCTGTCCTTGATGTTTTTCCAAGATAAAGCAGCAAAGAACAATCATTGATTCAGTTGTGAGAAAGGCTTCCAGCTGGGTGACAGGTCACAAGGTAGAACACAGTGCCTCCCAGTTACAGCACTGCTGCTTTTGGGTAAGGTTTATGCGGAAGAGGAGAGAACTTTCAAGTATTCACCCCTTGAATCAAACAATCCATTCACTAGGAGGTCAAAGTGGCCTGAGGTGGGGCGGGGTCATCGGTTAGAAATGCAGATGATCTCTTGTTGAGGGGAAAACAAGAATATGCTTTTTAAGAAGCAAAAAAAGGAGTTCTGGTTTCCAGCAACAAGACAGTCTGGGTGCCGCTCACTGTGAGATAATCCCTGACCAGTTCTCTGTCACCTGGATGGTCACGGCAGTACCCCCCCCCAGCATCTTTCCTTAGTCCCCAACACTACAATTTCTTAAACAGCACTGTTTCCATGGTGATGGCTACTCCAGCCACACATTCCCCAGTGAGGCTTTACAGCCCCTGTTAACAGCCCCTTCACATAGCATCCTGTGCCTCCCAGATGGAGGACCCACAGGCATGCAGTCACGCTGGTCAGCCTCCGCAGGCTTCGCTGAAACCCCCCTCATCCGCTGCCTTCTGCACTTCCCCTATGCTGAACCAGCTTCTGCTCCGCTGCAGCTCTCTCTCCCTTCCTCTCACAAACACGCCATTCCATCGGGCAGGCGCTGTACCCAGCGCTGACCTGACTAATCTCTTCTTACTCTGCAGTCTCAGCTCAGGCGTTTGTGTCTTTCTGGGAAGTCTCATATGCACTACAGGCTGAGGCAGCCCCTGGCCACATGAGGCCAGGGAGCACAGGAAAGGTGGCCAGTCCGAACTGAAATGTGTTGTGTGAAACTGGACTTTGAACACTTAACATGAAAAAAAGAGTGCGAACTATCTCAGTGACAATGGTTTATAGTGACTTTATGTCAAAATGATAATCTGGATATATTGAATCTAATAAAATGTATATTGCCATTAACTCTGCTCACTTTTTACCAGTTTTTAGAATGTGGCTTCTGGTAAACTCAGCATCACAAACATGGCTTGCATTCTGCTTTCACTGAACAACCGTGGTCCAGGCCAGTGGTGGAGAGCCTAGGGCACACGTGCCAGCACATGAACACAGAGTCGCCTCTGATGGTGGGTGAGCCACAGTGCCCAGCAGCCAGGCACTAGATAACAGCTTGCCTTCTCTAAACTAAAACCTCAGTATTTAGGTCTGTAGTGTAGTTGGCACTTTGTGATGACTAAGTGGGTTGTGGGCTGCAGTTTGAGCTCTTAATCTCTGAAAGGTTTTCCATCACTCACTTGGGTAGACTGCAAGCTCCATGAGGGCAGTGGTGGGCCAGGCCTATTACCGTAGGGTTCTTTGTCCTTTGTACGGTACATGGCACAGGGAGACCTCTTATTTTTTCTGCAGCTATTAGAGAGTGATAAAAGTAGACAGAATCCTAAAATTTCCCAGCACTCCTCTCTACAAGATTTCCTACCCTTATTCCTAACTCTGGGACTGAAAACATATTAGACCATGATTATATTATCTTACAGAGGTAGCGAAGGCAACTAACAGTTGACTTAATCTGAGCAAGACTAATATTGACACGAGTGCTTTATCAGCAGACTTTAACTGTGGCAAAAGAAATGGGGTGAATTGTGAAATATCATAAGATGCACTGTGCCGAGGCAGGGGGAGCCACAGGGCAAGGACGTATGAGAGGCCTTTAGGACGTGAGGATGACCACCCGCGGACACCAGTGAGAAAACAGCAACCTCGGTTCTAGAGCCACAAGAAGCAGAAACCTGCCAACAGCCCAAGTGAGTCTGGGAGCTCTCCATCCCCGGAGCCTTCCTGGTACAGACCAGCCAAGTCAACCCTGTCTTTGCTTTTATGAGACCCTAGTTGAGCATAGAGAGCCCAGTTGAGCCCATTTGAACTTCTGACCTACCTATGGCACTGTGGAACAGTAAACCAACACTGCTTTCATCCACTAAACTCACAGTAATTTGTTAGGCAGCGGGAGAAAAAGCACATGGTGCTGCTCTGTGTTAGGCAAGGTGCTTTGTGCCAGGGATATTACAGTGACAAGGACAGAGGAGACCCACACTCTCACGGAGCTTGCACACCCCGGGGTAGAGAGACAGTGAGCAAATACACAGATCAGTACCAGAACGGAGACAGGGAGCTGTGATAAGTATGCTTAAACTTTATTAAGTGACTGACAATATGATATGATTTTCTCTTGATAGGAAAGATATTCAAAGTACGTCAGCGGAAAAAAGCTGAATGTATATAGATAGATAGATAGATAGATAGATATTATTTATGTCTGGGAGGTGCTTGAAAGTATTCTTTATTTATTTACTTATTTATTTGTTTATTTATTTATTTTTGCACTTTTTGGATACTTTAAACCAAAGATGTTATAACCAGCATCACACTGCAATACAAAGCTGTTTCTTCAATGGAGCTTCAGTGCTGGGGGGCTGGCTGCCCTGGATCTGGCTCTGGCTGGGTGTGGGAGTAGCTGGCCCATGGAGCACCACAGTAAGAGTCTGCCCGGGACAAGCACCCCTGGGAGAGCAGACTATAAATGCATGGTGTCTCACAAATATTCCTTCGGACTGTTTTTCTTTGGAATAAAGACACCTGCCCGATTATGGCTTTCTTCCCCTGGCTTTCAGTAGTGATTTGCAGAAACAGGCTGGGAGAAAGGGGTCTTTGGTAAACACGGAGGGGTTAAAGGGGAAACTGTTTAATAACAGTAGTAAAACGCAGGCTATTTTTGACATCTGGGTTAATGTCCATTATGCCCCATGTGCTTTCCAAATGTGTGCAGTGTGCCCCCAGGTACAAAAACAGACACCCATTCACAACCGTGCTGGGTGCCCCTAACGTCTTGCACATGGTGCCCACATAAAAGGTGAGCCCTGATAAACTCACTAACCACAGCCAAGGAGCACTCCTCCTCCTGCAGCCTGGGCATCTTGTAGAACAGTTCCACTGAGCAGCCATGCTCACAGGAAAGCCCAGCACAGTCACTTCTGCTCAGAAAAAAATAAAAAGTCTATAACTACATCTGTGTTATTACTTAACATCTTTTAAAACAGGGTAGAATGGGTTTCCCGTTTTCCTCATGAAGATTTATTTATTATTGTTGTGATCAAAGTGGCAACAAATTATATTAAATCATTTAATTTTCTTGATAGGAGCAACCACCTTGAAGCCATAATTCAAAAATATGAGTGGAGAGCAACATTTTACCTTGAGAGTGGCCTCCTACAGCTCCACAGGGCAATAAAATGTAACACTTCAGAGCCCAAAGGGCGTGGGCGGGGCGAGGGGGTCCCCCCAGCCCTGTGCTCAGAATTACAAACTGCTGTTAGGATGAGGAGAGCCTGCAGGGTGGAGGAACTGTGTGACTGTTTCATCTTCTCCCCCTGTGCGCTATGTGGAACGCCCCGGGTAATCAGAGGGGTTCTTGTTATATGTGATAGGTACACAGAAAGGGCAGCAATGCTGTGGTGTCTCCGCAGGATTTATTTATCATTATGTTTACAAGTATCAATCACCGCTGGTTGGTGCACACTGTCTGCCACTGTGCTCCTTGCTTTTGCTTGAGTGACTGCAAACCAGCTTGATAGTATGATGGTACTGACCTGGTTGGTTAACAGATGAGGACACTGAATCTAGGGGAACCCAATGTTTTTGGTCACCTTCCCCACCTTTCTGGGTCTCCTCTGGATGTCCATGTCTGGCCTCAGACCCCATCCCCTTTAATGGAGGTGGGGACTTGTTAACCCTTAGTCTTTGAGGGCCTCACCTTTCCAGTCTTTCAATCCCACCATAACACTTTCAGCATTTAATTAGCATTTTTCTTTCAAGAGCATTCTCATCCTGTAATCCCAGCACTCTGAGAGGCTCAGGTCAGAGGACAGAATGTTTGACCCCAGCCTGGGTAACTTTAGCAACTTTGTGTGACCTTCAGAATAAAATATTGAAAAACAGCTGGGGATGCAGCTCAGTGCATAGGCTTTAGGTTCAATGCTTAGTGCTGACCACACACACACACACACACACACACACACACACACACACACACAGCTAAAAAACATGAATACATTTCCTTTTTAAGAGCGATTTATTTTAACACTGTAATACTGTCATTGAAGCGTACTTAGCTACTACACATTGTAACAGTTGCAGAGCTGCTGAGATGTAAGGGCATGCCCATGAAACCAGCCAGCGCAAGCAGCACCCTGGCTCCCATCACGCTGCCCTCGGAGACCATTCTCCACGCTTCTGCAGCCTCCCAGCAGGAGCACAGTGTGAACTGGCTGTCACACAAATTCTCCACAGCGAGGCCCACACCACCTCAATCTACATTCTGAGCCAAGAAACCATGGACTGAGCTCCTCCCTTCTCAAGGGCCACAAGCAGCAGAAACAAAAATAAAATATCTGCCACTTAACGTGGGTGTTAGATACTCTATGTCATTTTTAAAGATATGGATAAGTGGAAATACTTTGGCTGTAATTAGTTCTGAACAGCATATCTGGCCAGGGATATAGCTCAGTGGCACAGCACTTGCCTGCTAAATACAAGGCTCTGGGTTCAATTCTTGGCACCAAAACAAAACCAAAAACCAACATACATTCTTGGAGCTGAGAGGCTGCGACCCGCCAAGGCCTTTGTCCCTCTGCTCCAGGGCTTTGTAGTTTCACTCTCTGGGGGGTGGAGGAGGGCTGTCCTGCGTACTGTAGGGTGTTTAGCAATGTCCCAGCTATTCTGTATTAAGGTGCCAATAACACTGCCCCTCTCCAAGTCATGACAATCAAAATGACTCAAGTTGTTCCCAAATACCCAGGAGAGTGGACAACCATCCGTAGTTAAGAGCCACTGCTCTGGTTGTTTTTGTACATAACTGGTTGGTTGCATTCTTTTAAATGTAGCAATATATTGGTAGATATGTATAAATATATGTGTATCTACTAACCACTATACGATATGAATAAAGATCTATTTCTAAGCTGTTTCATATTATTTCACATATAGATGCATAGTTTAAAAGACCTAGGGAAAGAGGCATAGCCCAAGTAATAAAAATAATGAAAATGTACAACTTATCTGACATAAAATAGAAATGCTACAATCCTGAGATAGTGAGACACCTAAGACACTTGCTGAGCTAAGTGAAAAGGTAAAATCTAGTTTAAATTTATAGCATTCTTTCAGTGTCCCTCTAGGAGTTTGGCATTTTGCCAGGGTTCCTTGTTAAAAATTTGTTAAACGTGTTTGGCATTAATGCAAACACAAAGTGGTCATTTGTTACAAATTCTATTGGAATGCATTCATTTAAGGCAATGAAGTAGTTAGTAGAAAAGAAAAAAATGTTCATTAAGTACATTTTAAAAATACAGTGATGTATGCAGTGTGTAACTGTGGCGCCCTGGTGGCTATATAAATTGCTGACAGAATCACCACACAGTGTGTTTAGTTTGAAATTGGAATCTTTTAAATGTAACTGATAGAACAAAAACTGGTTTTGTTTGTTGTCAAAACCTATGTTAGTCTTTCTTTCTGGACTAGTTAAAATAACTCAAAGTTAGGTACATAATGTCTAACATCTCAAATCAGTAAAACATACAGGTTAAAGTAATGCTTTGGGGGTTTTGGGGTGCTGTTAATGATATCAGAGATGAGGGCTGATTAACAAACAACATCCATGTTCTAAGGAGAGGGCCAATTGTCCAAGGCATCCTGGGAGACCCCACTTGGGTGCGGTTGGCACTTTCGCATCTAGTTGTGGGAAGTTACCAGATTACCTTCAAAGGGAAACCATCTGCTTTCACTGGAGACAATGAGTCCCGTAAACAAATATCCTAAGCCTGCGAATAGCACCCTCTATCTGCTTGCCTCACCCCAGAATGCACACACAAAAGAAGGAGTGCTGAGAAACACTGACTTGCTGCTTGGCTGAAGACAGTTCTGGAGCTCTGCTGCAGAGGAGAGGGTATTTGCCGTAATAAGCCATTTGGCCTGCACCATAGCATACTGTGCATATTAAAGCTGAGGATGTCATCTCAGGGCTCAGTGATGCTTATTGAAAGTCAGTCTTGAAGATGAATCACAAATTTATACTTTCTCAGTAATATTCAGATCATAGAGACTGCTCTCTTCTTCCTCCCTGTCTCTTACTCTGACCACAACAGGGTCTGTATAACAGAATCCCAGGGCTCCTAAGACACAAGAACAAGCCAAAATCCACATGACTCTTAAGGCTGGCTTCTTCTGACAATGGAGTCTGGTGTTATCTAGACTGCCTTGTAGGAGACAGATCCAAGGTCTCTTGGTTCTGTGCTTTTAGAACTTCTCCTACTTCAAGAGTCAATTTAGTCGCCACCTAGAACCCAGTATGCGGCCTGCAGAAGTTTGTATCTTCCTTGTATCAGTGTCAAACATGCCAAGAAGATTGATGACAAGGAGAAAATATTTCAGGCCAGAAGTAACAAGAAACATAATATAAAGGCAAGAAACACACCCCAAACATTATAGCACACATTTCGGTGTTGTGTGTTCCAATGTTTATACCATTTGGGAGGTGCTCTTTAAGAAAAAGAATACACAAATTGACTGCTTTAAACCAGGCAGAATATATGGCCTCATGAACACATTAATAGGGCCCCTTTTGGGGTCTTGGAAAAGGTCTGTGTACTTGAGAGGCTTGAAAACCAAAGCCTCATTATCTTCATGATAAATCCCTTCTGCTCACAGTGAAGGTTTATTTTTGAGATGGCACATTCAAATTCAGAAGAAACTAAAGCAAACCATCTTTTAAAATTTCTTACCAATTTCTGGTTTAGGTGAGCCTGTCATAATACGTACAAGCCACAGGGAGACATTTCTCTAAATTGAGTGCTAAGAACTCTGTCATGTTCATAAAGAGATGCCCCTCCCAAGATGGAGAGGTGTTTGGAAGAACTTGAAACATAAAGGAACTATTCAATATCTCAAGTGTACCGACCAGAAGTGGCTCAGATGACAAGTGTTTACAACAGGATCTTCATCAAGCCAATAATGGCAATTAGTCTCCAGGACTTGAAGGCACCCTTCCCGTCTTGCTGAGGTGGAATGCCGGTTACTCTTGGGCTGGCAACTAATTAGGGGTCTCCTTTGAAGATCAAGGTTTGCATCCCTGCTTCTTAATAACATGGTTTGCCTGCTGGCCACCTGGGTCCAGGCGAGACCTCCCTTTCCCCCTCCTCAAACAGCAAGAGCTGCCTTAGGCCAGAGCAAGTATGAGCAGGAAGCCACAGATCTAGCCTTTTGAGCAATTTAACCTCTTTACTGCCAACGTCCTGAATCCCAGGGCTGGGACTGGCTGCCCAGAGGTGGAAATGCTTAACCTTGTTTCTCAGGCTGGGCTGAAGTCTTGGCTGTGATGCAAAGAAACCCTCTTTGAGGTGCAAATATTATGCAGCATGCTTTCTTGCAGGGGAAGAAAGGCAGGAAGGCTCCACTTTTCCAGATGAGTGGCCCATCAAGAGGCTCTTGCTTCACTCTAGGGTTGATCCATTTTGGGAATGCATATGAGAAGTGACTGGTGAGGAAGGAAGGAGAGAGAGCTCTTACTTCACAGGATGTGAAATCTAGAAACTGGGGTGCTGCTCTGCAGATCTCACCCCACAGCCTGGTGGCCTTGCTATATAAGCTTGGCCTGGCTGCTACCCTCTTTAAGACAGAGCAGGGAGAGGCCAAAACAGCAGGAAAAGTAAGCTGCAAAGAATTAAGCTTGTAACAACTTGAGCAAAGCACAAACAGCAACTGAGGTTGGTCCTTTGGCTGTTGACATACTCGGGCCTGGGTAGGCTGTGGTCACTAAACCCATTAGCGTTCCAATGCGGCACAGCTAATGCAGCAAGTTCAATCTGTTTTTGTTTAATCTCTAAATGCGGGATGCGTGCCGCCAGCAAAGGCGGGCTGAAGGCAGGCCATGGCCACGCAGTAAACACAGTCGGCATTGTCAGTAATGTGAAATTCATTTTTAAAACCGTTTATTTTTGGCAGATATAAACTGAACGGAGTTTTGCATTTGATTAACTATAGTTTCAATTTGTTGCAAACTGTGTTTTCTAAGCAACCACCAAATCAGCTTTCCCTAACAAAAGGCACCAGCCTTGGAGGAGGGGCACCTCTTCGGAAGGTGGGAAGTAAAAGGGAAATGTAAAAACACGTGAGAGCAGCCAGGGGAAGTCCACCCTTTATTCAGGGTCTCTGAGCCCTGTTCCTCCTTCACCAGCCAATAAAGGAAAGGAAAAACACTACCTCTTGTTGGTTGGTAGAGTTGCAAGCGGAATGAATTCTTAAATGAGCTGCAAAGGTAAATTCAGTCTGGATTTTATATTGTCTTTAAACTGTGTTTATGGAAAGCACAAGAACCGACCTTCTGCTCTTCTTTCCTCCTCCTCTCACTTCCTTTCTTGGTCCCTTTCTTTCTTTCTTCTATTACTACTTCTCATATTTAAAAACAATCTACCAGAAACTGTCAAATGCTAGGGATATTGTGGCTGAATAAGACAACTAATAAGTGACTCTATGAAATGCAAATCAAGTGGGCACGCCAGACACTACATTCAAGGAATAAAATTGAACATGTGATGACTGAAGTTATGCTGAGAACCAAGAACAACCCACCAACGGGCACTGAGCACAGTTCTGTACCACCCAGCCTTACACACTGAGAGGCTGCTATTGGTAACCTGTCCTATTGCCCCAGAGAGTGTAGCCAGTAAGTGGAGGGCCATGGAGTGACTCTTACACACTGAGATGGCAGATGTATTCAGAAGCAACACTGGGACCCTGCCTGGGATCCCAACCTCACAGGAGGGTTGGAAAGATTTTCCAAGGAGGTAACATCCTGGTGGAGTACATTGTATACTGGGAGATGATGACTTCTTTTTGCTGTTGTTGTTTTGTTTTTGTTTTGCACTGTACTAATTGAAAAGTAATTGTGGATTTCCATGACACTGTATCTACTCCCTGGACTCTGCTTTGAAATAGATTTCTACTCAGTGGTTTCCCGCCCACCCCCTCAATGTTAAGGTCACTGATAGATAGCTTCCTTCAAAAACTGCTTCAAAAGATCAAGGCACATTCAACTCCCTCCAAGAATTAGGAGTACGCCCTTCTGGATTCATGGTCTTTGGGATGATTAATCACTTTTAAATATGAAAAAAATTAACATGTCTGAAGTATTTTCCATACCATCACATGTTTGTCTTAACAGAGATCTAGAATGTCTCCCTTTCCCAATGATTACCAAGCAATACATTTTCTCTTGGAAATTCACATGAAAAAGTCCCTGTCTAGAAGCCCCAAGCAATATATCTTAACATCTTAATTTCATTTAGGAGGAATGCAGTGATTGATCATTTATCATTCTGAGATGGAGTGAACTATCTGGAGGATTACAAACTATTACTTCTACACAACTGATAGGATATTCACATGGCTTCTGGCTACATGAGGGCTTTGGGATTCAAGCTGTATGTGAAGAAGTGGGATGCTGAAAAGATTACTGGGGGAGGTTGCCTTTACAGCCAAACTATATTCCCAAAGCTTGACTGGCTCCAAATTATAGACTCCTCAGGGATGGTGACAATGGCTGCTGCTGGGTGACTCCCACTCCTAGGTTCCCTTATATGGAAGCTTTTCTTCCTGCCCTTACCCTTGCATAGGTAATTTTGAAATCCACTGGGCTTCACAGGGTTTTGACTTCTCAGCTGTTCTATCCAAAATCAATTTTACTATAGTATAGACAAAATGACATCTTCCTGGAACCTTGGAGCAGGTCACTGATAGCAGAGTTCCCATTCTTGTTCCCACAAAGACACATTATTATCTCTATATGTAGGGTAGGTTGCTTGGTCAGAAGGCATTCTGGCCAGGATGCTACAGGATAAGGTTTGTAGGGAGTCTACAGGACCACTGATTTTGTTCTAGAGGTGTGGTTGGGAAGAGGATTGCCAAAGCAACAAATTAAATCATCCTCAAGTCCAAGTATGAGTCCCATCATGGCAAATCTGAAGTCAGTACTACTCTATGTGTCATACTCTGGTATAAATTTTAAGCAACAAAGATTAGGATGCCTCCATATATCTCTGCAAGTGTACACATGGATGGAGTTCACCCCATTGAAAGTCCACTGACCAACAGACCACCTTAAAGGGAAACAATGCCATCCCTCTGCAAAGAATGAGGGTTATTTCCAAGGGAATCTAAGGCCAGGCATATTTGCACAGTGCCCCAAACCAGAATGCTTTCCAGTTTGAATTAGTTAAGCCCCATGGCAAAATATGCTCTTATGGGTCTGCACATGGAACACAGGGCTTCAGTCGTCCATCTCTAGCTCCAGGTCAGGTATCCAGTTGAACTCCGGAACCATCGTGATAACAGAGGGGCTCCAAGTGTAATGAAGCACATTCACAATGGGCTTCTCCTTTGGGCCCCTTCTCCCATCTGTTATGGGGCTTCCAGCTATCACAAATATTTCCCCTCTGGTGGGGAGGTACCCTGAGAGGGAACTCCTCCACTGATTTTATTGCTGGTCACTTTGAAGATCAAAAAGCAAAATGCATTTTCATCATACGCAAGCTGGCTAGATGTTTCCTTATTAAACCCCAAGGTCCTGGCAGGCAGGAGCTTGGCATCCAGGACTGAGGGCTGGAAAAATGCCTCTGGGTAGAACTGGGCTAGAGACCAAGAGACTGGGGCATCACAAAGCGGGTGTCTGAGGCAAGACACTGTGGCTTTGGGGGCACCCTTGAAGTCACTGCCAAAGTCAGGACCCCAGTGTCCTCTGGCAACCCCCACATTATACCTAACACATCAGAGGCCTCAGCTTTGCTGGAGACAACTTCCTTGGGATTCAGCTCATGCATTGTTCTGCAAATTCCAGAGAGGCATACTAAGTTCTTGCATGGCAGGCTAACCTCACATTGGGGTGGATGTTGGTAGGGATTCCTACTGCACAAAGAGGCACAGAGCTGAGGTTCTTGCAGGCTTTTGCACATACTGATGCTGTGCCTTGGGTCCTTTTCCATTTTCCTTTTACCTGGCTCCCTCCCGCTAATCTTTAGACATCAGCTTCAGTGTCACTTCTTCAGGAAGTGATATATTCTTCTTGGCCATTGTTCCTGGTCAAATCCCCTTGCCAAGTACTCCTGTGTCACCTTCCACTGTCCCTCCATGGACTCAATATTCTGAGTGCAGTCTGGCCTCATGCATTTGGGGTCATGTTTGGTTACCACCGTACTGTGCCCTCCACAGCATTCATGTGGACAGGCTATGTGTATCTTGCGCACTGCAGGTGTTTTATCCATCTGTTACATAGTGGATGCTCAGAAAAATATTAAAATATTAAGCAGATAAGGAGAGAGCTGAGTTGACTGACAGTAACACACATCTGTCAAATGCTTATGTTTCGCTGCAGCTCTAGACAGCAGTCACTTGTGGCCTCAGCACTACTGACATTTTGCCCTGGATAATTTCTTGATGTCACAGATGGGGCTCAACAGGAGCTATATCCATGTGACCCCCCCCCATTACTTCTTCCTCTTTCTAGTGTGAGTGGCCTCAGGTGGCACATGTGACCTCTCTGAGCCTCAATTCAGCTTTTAAATCTGCAAAGTGAAGACAATAACTCTACCCCAGGTTGTTGAGAAGATAAATGAAATGCATTATGCCTATGGAGACTGCAGCTGGCACCTGACATATAACAAAAATCCAGTTAGCCATGGTTCTTATTGCCTCCACTTCTACGCCAGTCCATACAGAGCAGAGAACTAGACACTAGGACAGGGTTGAGCCAGACCGCAAAAAGCACCTGCCTGGGTTGTTCCAGAGGAGTCATGCTCATGAAAGGAAGTGTGCAGAGTGAAGAGGGAGCACACCGCGGGGCCAGGAAGGAACAGTGGCAGGACGCTCTCTAAGCTTCCTTCAAACAGCACATTCCGTGCCCCAACCTGAGGCAGCTCCAGCAGCCAGCCCTGTTGGCAGCCTCAGTGCTTTCTCCTGGGCTCTTCCTGTTGGCACAGCCCACCCTGCTTTACAAAGCTTCAGTGGGTTTTTCAGAGCTCCAGCTGTTAGATAAACTTTCAAGGATATTTCTGTGGCAGGTACAAACCTGGACAGGAAGCCTCAGGAAGAAATCCTAAATTAATTATATGTCAACATTTAAGCCACAAGAAGGAGCAGTTGTCATAAATTTTTGGAAGGTTGGAATCCAATTTTAGTTGTAAATGTGAGCAAGCACACTGACTCACTTGTGAATGGGTGCCAACAAAATGATATATTTTACATTCTTTCACAGCTTGTTTTGGCTAAACACAATGAAAAAAAAGAGGAATTACAGTTTTTATTCTTCATGGGATGAGGCATTCAATCATGCAAAAGAGCTGCACCACACATGTGCAGAGGCAGAAGAAATTAGCTGGGTTTTTGGTTGCCTCCACTTTTACCGAGAGAGGAAATGGGACTGAAAATGCAAAAAGGAGACCAAGGTGCCCCAGCAGTCTTCAGAAGGCCCCACAGCCGGCACACTTGACAACAACCAAGACTCCTTCGGGAACTGCCCTGCTGGCTGATTTTTAGTCTTGACTAAGCCTTGGCACACAAACAAGGTTTCCAAAACCTTATTTCTCTAAGCTTACATCCCAAGGAGAATTGAGTGGTAGGGAATCACTAGCAGAAAGGTAGAAAAGTCCTTACTTTTCACAAAAATAGGAAGGCCACTAGGCTATTGTTATTTTGCTTTCTGCTTACACTTTCATTCATTAGACTATTCAGTCCAAGAAGCATTTATTTTTGCTGGCCATGAGGCAGGGCCAGGGATTAGGAGAGGAAGACACAGCCCCTCTGAGATCTGACGCAAGTCAGGGTCATAGACAAGCAGATGGACAACTTCAACGCAGTGTGACATGGGAGCTACAGGTGTGGATGGGAAAAGGAGCAGGCCACTGGAGCAGCCCAGGAGGCCCGACATAGTGACTCCTCCCAGAAGACGACTTCCAGGCGGGGCTGTGAGAGATAATGAGTAGGAACTGCCTGGAGATAAGAGGGAAGGAAAGTCCCTGAGCCCAGACGCGCTGCGAGGATAGGCTTGAAATACTGCAGAGCTCAGCCTCAGCACTGCAATGCAAGCAGCAAGCCATGCATGTGAAGGGAGGCGGGCAGGCGAGGCAGAGAGGACAGCCAGCCAGGCCATGCAGGACCTGTGACTACCTCAAGGGACTTGCGTGTCAGGCCAGGAGTGCGGTTCAGCAGGGACCCTCCAAGGCAACAGAGAGGCTAGATGGCTATCTTACCTTTCCTTAAGGGGCAAACAACTATCTGGGCAGTAGAGGTTGAGCTGTGCGCCCTAAAAAGATATATTTAAGCCCTTCAAATTCGTTCAACCCTCTGTACCCTTGGTTGAATTGGGTGGCACAGAATTACTCATGGATAAGTCTCTAATTTTCATAAGATTGGGAAGGTTACTGCTACTATTCTTTCTTTTGGTTTACTTTTTCAATCATACATTTTCTGATTCAATCAATTGACTATTCAATTCAGCAATCATTTATTTTTGCCACCCATGAGTCTGTGAATGCAATTATGTGGAAACAGGGTCTTTGCAGATGTAATCAAAGTAAGATAATATTATACGGGTTAAGCCTTAGTCCAACGACTGAGGTCCTTAGAAGATAAAAATATAGGCACAGATTTAACATGAGAGGAATGCCACTTGATGAGGAAGGTAGAAAATAGGGTGATTTATTTAGAAGATAAAGAACCAAAGACTACCAGCAACTACCAAAGGGAAGCCCCAAGGATGGATCCTCCTCCTGTGCCTTCTGGACAGCGTGGCTCTCCTAGCACCTTGCTTATGGACTTTTGCCCTCCAGAACCTTGAGAGAATATTCTTCTGCCATTTAAAGCCAGCCAGTTCATAGCATTTTGCTCCAGTATCCTTAGAAAACTAACACAGAAGGCTTGCTACTTTCTTCCCATTCTATCTACACTCTAAGCTCCTTGGCACTGAGACCACTTGGGGCCCATGTGGGAGAGGCTATCTGAGATTCAAGGAGCATCTCTCCTGGTCTCTGGCTCTTTGTGCCTGGCTAAGCAGCCTGGATTCAGAGGTCTGAGTTGGGGTTCTCCAAGAGTGACTGTCTGTGAAAGAGTCCCAGCAAATGTATTTGTCCTGAGGCAGAAGCTGTGTTTGTATTATGAAGCCCTGATAGGTTTTTTCAGAGATTTCAACCCATGTGGTCTTCAGGCCATGAAGTAACCTTGTCCTGAGGAAACCCTTGAAGATGAGCCCAGAGGGACAAGTCCCACACAGTGGGTTCTGGCAGGCAACAGCTCAGAAAACTCCAGTGCACTGGTCTCTGGCCCAGGGTCTTCAGGGGGCTCAGAACACAACCACTGTGCTTGTGTGCTTTTAGCTCTGTGCCAGAGCCTCCCGCCCTCCCTTGGTGCTGATCAGCTATTCCCAGCTGGAAGCAGTAATGTCATCCTCTTCCCAGGGACACCAGCTGACACAGCTGACAGCACTGTGGACCAGCAGGAGCACACATGTCCCCACACCCTCCGCTGGGAGGAGCAGATGGTCCTGGCCACCCCAGTTCTGGCCTGAATGAGGGGTCAGGGATCTGGAAATATTGACCCGACTCTTCAACGCCTAGCACAGTGCTGATCATGAGGAGGTTCTGAATAAATGAACATGTGAATGCAGGAGGTCTTTGGTTCTTGAATCCAAATGAAGTTGAGCAAGTGGCAAGTTACATAAACTTTAATGAGGACCTGCCTGAACTTTCCTGGGCCTTAACTGCTCATCTATGAACTGGGGATAGTGGAAATCTAGAACCTCGTAGAGGCCTTCAAAAGATTGAGGAGATTGTATATATCAGTGACCTTCATGAGGAGTCTGACAGTAATAGTGGCTCAATAAATACCAGACAGTACGATTACTATTTTTTATGTTGGAGTCATGTGCCAATATGACAGAAGTGTTACTATCTGGTTGTTCTAGGCTTGGATTTGAGACAGAAAAGAGCACAGAGGAATTCTTACCAGAATACAGTGCACAGACTCTTTCTGCTTCTCTTATTTCAACTGGCCATCATACAACCCTGTGACATAAGACAATGCTTGTTATCGCCTCTTCTGATAGGAGAATTTTAATTTCAGAGTAATTTAGCTTTGAACTAAAAGCTTTCCAATGGGAATCAGCAGACCCGGACCCCAACACAGTATATTCCTTTGATGTTTCAGAAGAGTATGGTGGCACTGGATGACTCCTTCCTGAAGTAAGGAAAGGAAGAGAGTCTCAGTTGCAAAATGCTTCTCAGGCACAGATGGGTAACATCAGGAGACTGGGTACCATTCCCTGGGTGGCTTTTGACAAGTGAACAGTTTTTCTGATCCCTGTCTCGTTATCTCTTCCAGTTCTCAAATCCTAAGAGGAACAATAAGGTAGAGCCAGAATCCAGTGCCTCACTGGCATTTTATTTCCTGGCTCTCAGTGTCTTCACCTGTCAAATAAGGGATGGTAACACATCCACAGGCTTACTAAGAGGCTTGGAGGTCATTTGTACATGAAAGAGCTTCCCAGGCAACAGTGACATTAGACATGATGAAGCAAAACATGATGGCAGATTGGAAAAGAGAATCAGAAGGAAAGGGTCCAAGAAAAAAATGCACTAATATTAACCAGTAGGTTCCTTCAGAACAGCAAGCAATGAAACAGCAATTTTAGGGAAACAAAACCCTGCCTAGCAGAAGTCTGCCGGAGGGAGCGGAAATGGAGGCACGAGCAAGTGGCCCTTGGCTTACCTATCTGAAAAGCAGAGGATGAAACAGATTCTTTGTAAACCAATATTTGTAAAAGCCTCACTGGGCTTTCTGCCTGCACAGACTGCCTATTATCTTGGCAAAGGATGAAAACAAATGAATTCTTATTTAAAATCAGCACAAAGCAAACTCAGGTAAATGTTACCAGCACCATTGCAAGCTGCTATCACCTGGGGGCCTACTGTGTGCTGGGCATTGTTTTACAACTGTGCAGATATATTAATTGGAAAAATCAGAACTCTTACCAAAGTCACTAACGTGGTCACACCTTTATTTGCTCTCCATATATTTCTTGAGTTTCCATTAGGTGTAGGTTTGGTACTATATGTGATGCAGAACAGTGACAAAACAAACCTAATTCCCTGTTGTAGACACAGATTCTCAGCATTTCTGACTTTTTGGTGCAAGAACCTTTGGCTAAATAATTCTTTGTTCTGGGAGATTGTTTGATGAATGTTTTTGTTTGTTTGTTTGAGACAGGCTTTTGCTATGTTAGGCTGGCCTTGAACTCACTATGTACCCCAGGCTGGTCTCAAACTCTCAGTGACCCTCCTGCCTCAGCTTCCCAAGTGCTGCGATTATCAGCCTGTGCCACCATGTCCGGCTGCGTTTGGTGAATTGTAGGCTGTTTTGCAACATCCTCAGTCTCTTCCCACATAGATACCAGTAACATTCTTCAGTGGTGGCCAAAAGTGTCTCCAGACCTTGCCAGTTACCACTGGGAGCAGAGTGGGATGACACTGTTTCTAGTTGAGACCTGCAGCCTTAAATTAAGAGATAAGAACAGTGAATCTTGGAGTGGCCAAGTCCAAAGACTTGGTAAAAAGCCCTATGAAGCTGAAGCAGAGTTAAGCTTTGAAGCTGATATGCCTGTGTGCCTGTACCTTGAGATACACCAGGAGGTGGGAGTCCCCGGGCCAGCACCAGGGGAATCCTGTCTCATTGGCTGCTGATGCATGGCCACCCTTATGTTATACCTTTGAATGCTTTGATTTTCTTTCTGTCGGCCAAACTACATCCATCACAAACATTTAATTGTTGAAAGTTGGAGGAAACTCTAGTTAACCCATGTGTTAAACCCAGATATCCTTACATATTGCTCTGAATATCCTTACATATTGCTCTAGTTCTCTAGAGAGCTGCTGGAGCACTTTGGAGGATAGCCTGTGTTCTGACTCCCTAAATACTAAGTCACGGGTGTCTGCAGAAAGCCTCAGAGGAAACAATCAGAATTATTATATTGTATTCCCTAAATACCTTGGAATTCCTAAACTTCAAAGCTGCGTTTCAACTCCAAGAGTAGCCTAACCTTCCAAAGGTTACTCGGCAAATATATGCAAGATAAAGAATTCCCTGGGAGAATGTCTGCCAGGCTCTTAAGTCTACATTCATATCTAATTTATAATCGCTCTGAAAAAAGGGGTTCCTTTTTCAAGGAGCTCACATTACCTCCGGTCTGGCATTATACAGGAGTGACAGGTGCAATTTAGGTGAATAATCACCACAATCAGCTGCACTTCAGAACAACCAGGGGCAGGGTCTTCAGAGGCAGCCTGGGCTCCCCAGCAAGGCTAAGGCCAGTGGCTGCTACCAGTGGGCACAGGAGAAACACGTGCCCTGGCAGAGAGTTCTGGTCCTAACACTGCCACTAACTTGTTGTGTGAGCTGGAACAAGGCTGCCCTTCACTGGTTTCCTCGTTTGTAAAGATAGATTGCTGGACTATGAGCCCAAAGGATTCCTCTTGTTTTAAAGGCCAATGATTTTCCACCAGGGCCACCTTCTTTTCGGTAGTTGCAACCAAATACGTAGCCAAATTTCTTAGGTTGAGACTATGGAGATGATGACGATGACGACAGTGATGATACTGATGAAGTGAACAGTGTTGTCTCACACCTGATACCTCTTAAATTATGGAATCAACAAATAAGTGTGGCTTTCCTGCAGCTAAGGCATTGAACTGCCTCCACCATCTTATCTGACCCAAATCCAGGGACATCTTACTCTGGGGCATAAGCTCCTTACAGGTTTACAAAAACCCTGCTATGGACTGGGGGTCAGCAAGGGAGTAGAGGACCAGAGAGCAAATATTGAAGGCTTAGTGGGTCTTATGGTCTCTGTCACAGACACTCACTTCTGCAATTGTGGCACAAAAGCAGCTACAGACAAGTAAATGAATGGGTGTGACTTAATCCAATAAATAAAACTAGGTGGCAGGCCGGATCTGGCTGTGGATGCTGGTATTGCTTAAAGCATCTGACATATGTCTGCACAACAGTGACCAGCTCCCAGCACTCTGGGAGAAGGTGGTAAGGGCACTTCCCAGGAGATCCACCGTAAGCACAGCCCCAGTGCTCCCTCAGTTCATCTTTCTGTGCTTGGAGCCTACAAAAGTCTTCCTGAAAGAACTCAGTTTTTAGTGTAGGAGCAAAAAGTTCTAAGATTAGTCGCATCAAAATCCCCTGTCTCCCTGAATTAGGCTGGGGCCTAAAGAAGAGGGAAATCAGAAGGAAGGGATGCTGGGAAATGGAGCACCACTGCACAGGAACTTGGCTGCTCTTTCCTGGAAAATCAAATCCAAGTGTTAAGAGAGTTACAAAGCCCTAGTACTGCAGGCAGCAGTTGAGGTGGGGGTGGGCTCTCCTCCTACCAGAACACCTTTCCGGCTCACACACTAGCACAATTTGAATTCGAACAGAACCATGAAGGAATAGTTTGATTGTGAGGTCATCACATGAGGCTTCAGAGCCCAACTGACCTTTTGATGTCTGTTCAGGGAACCTCATTATGCTGCATTTCTAAGCTGATCCTCTCTCTCTGATTTTTTCCAAGTATCTTTGCTTCTGCATTCCTTTGATAGTTAGGTTTTTGCCTCCATAGAGGCACAGGCTGAGAGGAGAGATAACCATGGGGGAACTGGGAGGAGAGACCTGATTATTAAGTATATAATCCACTCTGGAAGCTGTGGCCTGCTACTCCTTGTACTGGACTTACTGGCTAGGATGTTTTCAAGGGTAGTAATTCTCTAGAAGGCAAGATTCCCATCAGTTACCAATATGATTTGGAATGAACTGACACAAACTTTGAGTCACAAGTGGGAACCCTCATCAAAGCAAGCGTGTTTCCCATCTTGTAAAGCAGTTATTGGGAATCACTTCTAGAGAAAAGACGCCAGTCCTCCCCATAGCCACCACTCCCCTGCTCCCTGAACACTAATGATTTGCTCAGCCCACTGTCTGCCCCTGACGTGCATGTGTGTGCTTGGTGCCATTTTTCACATTAATGAATCTTGACTTCCTACTAGCAGAAAATCAGAGTGCAGAGAGGTCCTCAAAGAGTCTTGGGTCCTTTGAAAAGCAGATAGAGTGGCCTGGTGTTTAACCACATGCAGAAATCACAAATGCTGGTGATCTCACCACTTCAACCTGGGGGAAAGCTCACTGAGGCTGAGAACCCCAGCTCAGTGGTGGGGGTTCCCCAGCTTGGTTGCCTTTCCTGACTGATGTGCCTTCCCGAGTTATCACTGACAATGACAGGACATAATTATGTTCTCTCTTTCTTGCTTCAGCGTATTTGAAGAGTTTTAAGGCTCAAAGCAAACCTACGGCGAGGGTGCGTCTCTTGTTTGAATGAAGGGCTTGGAAATTTCAGCCATTAATTATAACTGTAAAATGACTGGGCAAATAAAATGCAGATAATGTCTTCAATTCTCCATGTTTACAGTCCAGATCCAGGCAGTCTCCTGCCGAGATTCAGAGGTTGCACAAGATTCTTCGCTTGAGCCACATCATTCCTTCTGTGGGGTTTCCAGATCTCCTTTGTGGCGTCAGGATAACGAGGGCCATTTCAAAGCGGCTGCCTGCAAGTATCCCCCACACGAACGGGAAGAACACAGGGCGGACTTCCAGTCCTGAACCAGCAGTCTCGTCCCAGCATTCACAGGAGTGACCTGGCGTGGCTTGCTCAACTTTGTAACCTCCTCACCAGGTCCTCCCAGGCCCTCCAGCTTTACAGGTCCCTCTTTCTGAATTTGCTGACCAATACAATACAACACAATTATTTTCCTCTTATTATTACTAACATCATCAGTAACAATGGTTCCTATTTTGTCCTAGGCATGAGCTAGTCCTGGAGAACAAGACCCGGTACAGTTCATGCATAACCTCAAAAAGGTAATCAAGCAAACAAATCTTTTTGTCTAATGGCCTCTCAAATGTGTGATATGAACACCCCATTAACTAAGCACAAGTCAGACATCAAGGCTGTTTAAATGTAGTTAACTGACTCAGTTTCCCCCAAGTCCCTTCTAAAGATACACTGTGTTCTTCTCATTCTCTGTTGACAAGTGCCAACACTGAGGGCCTAGCAGTTCAAAGACACATAGTTGTTATGTGATAGAGTCAGGATCAAATCCAGCCTAGGAGCAGGACCCTCATAAGATGCACAACCATCTCACAGATGTAAATGTGGTATGGTTCCTACCTCACTTGTTCGGTATTGTCAGAGAGCTAATTCATTTCTACATGTATTTCAGGACAAGTAAACTTATACAAGTTTGAATCAAGGGAACAGGGTAAGATTACAGCAGCCACAGAGAAAGACAAGATCCCATTGCTGCAAGGATTATAACAGAGCACCTCCTATTGTCTAAAACCCTTCCTTATTGAAAGGAGCCTCGTAGAGTACTGAGTAGGAGTCAGAAAGCTCTTTCCAGGTACAATGCCAGGACAAAGTCAACACTGGAAGACCTCAGGACAAGCCCCCATTAATTAAAGTTAAGGAGGGCCATTCCTTGGCTGATCATGTATCCCATAGTCTGGCAGGGGTTTCCCACGTAGGAGTGGCCAGCCTGTGGCAAGCCCTCTGGCAGCACAGGCACAGTCCAACAGAAGCCCATGGTATCTGGGTGATTCTGGACACTGGGCAGAAATAGCACACGACAGCATGCTAACTAGGGTTGGAGATTCTTTAAAGGCACCTTCTCATCCTTTCTACATCTTGAAAGATGACAGTATTCCTATTAATCATCTGGGGCCACCATTTGTTGAGACCGAGCTCATGATATATGCTTTGACATTTAATCCTCATGCCATTGAGGAACCACATTCCCATCCCAGTTCTGAACCTACTCCTTCTATATTTGCTGCCACAAACAAGAGAAGGCAAAGGAAACGGAGAGTAAAGGGTTGCAATGAAACTAAGAGAAGCTAGTGGGATGAGAGGACTGGGCAGGAGAAGCAGAGGTAGTTTCTACCCCTGGAGCCCTGTGAAGAGAGGGCAGGATGGAGCCAACAATGTTAGGATGTGTGCTCCTTTTCTGCCGGAGAAGGCTGAGCTGAGAGTCTCGAGCCTCTCCTGGTTTATCCCCAACTCTCACATACCCAGACTCAATCCAGAATACGTTTGAATATTCTCACTTCTATATTTTGGACTCCACTATAGATTTTCATTGAATTTAAGGCTCCACATCATTTTAATAATGAGAGAAAGCAAGGCCCAAAGAAAGGCAGGTCACCCAGCAAGCAAGGTAACAAGGCCAGCTGGCGGGGAATGTGGTGTCTGCAATCAGATGTGTCCAGTGTGAATCTCAACTTTGCCACTTACTTGTTAAGTGCACAAAACAAGTAACATCACCTCTCAAGACAGACTTCTTCTCTGTGAAAAGATAATAGGAACTCTACTATATATGGATAGAGATTTAATGAAATCAGGTAGTAAGGAGCCTAACAACACAAGGCAGTATCTCAAGTTGGGCTGTTCTCTGAGGAATCACCAGGCAATGACACGGTGTTGCCTAGTTGTTTTGAAAACAGCATCCAAACACAACAGTGATGGTCTCTGTGACTTCTGAAGAAAAATGGTTAAACCTAAGTCCAGCAGAAGACATAATGATAAAGAGGTGGGTCTCTCCAAAGGATCTCGCCACTGGAATCTAGCGTCTGTAACGGTGGAGGGCATGTGTTCACTGGGCCACTGGTCACGGCAGCCTCTTGTACCAGGACTGTGGCTTTGGCTATAGCTCACCTCTTGTACCCAGGACAAGCACTTCATCATGGGTCAGCTCAGCTTGTTATTTCAGTGGCTGGAGCTCTGCTTCCTAACAGGTTTTCTAGTGGGGCTCACTCCCCTAACTTGCCCGACTTGTTATTTGACCAGACTCCTGTTTTAAGTGATGGCAGAAACATCCCCTTAAATACTAGGAAGCAGGACTACAAAAATAAATGGGTGTCCATAAGCCAACCTGCTAGAATTCTTCTGCATGACCCCCTTCCAAATTCAGCCATAGCCAAAAGCATCTGGCAGCCTTGCAGAACTAGGAATATTATTTTTGAAGAGAGAGGCCAGAGAAAGGACAGGAGGAGACAAAGTAAAAGTCTACTCTAAACCACAATGAAGTGGGGGGCTGCCAGAGCAAAAAACATTTCACCTGGGCCCACCTGCTTGGGGTCTGAGCCTAAGGCAGCAGGTAAGAGAGGCAGAGAGGAGTAGGTCTGTCTCACCCTCCTCTGCCCAGGGATGGATGAGACCATCTTCCCCACACACCCAGTCCTTTCTCTATCCCTTGTTATTAAAATAACACAATATTTCTATGACCCCAATTCAAACCAACTGTCCACAAGGTGATGAGGGTGAACTTCCCAAAACAAAAGTTTGCAGTTTCCTTCCTTTGGTGGCTCCCCACTATTTCTGAGAGTAAGTCACAGTCCAGTCTCCTCCATAGCATCTTCCAAACTCCCAGCTACTGGGCTCTCTGAGAGAGTGCTCTCCTCTGTGCCTTTGGCTGACAAACGCAAACCTGATCCTCAAATGACAGATCAGCTCCTTCTCCCCAACTCCCTTTTCTCTGGTGCTGGAGATTGAACCCAGAGCCTTCACACTGTTTTTAAAAACTTTTTAAAAACTTACTTTGAGACAGAGTCTCACTGGGTTGCCAGGCTAGGCTTAAACACTCATCCTGCCTGGATCACCCTGCTTTAGCTTTTCAGTGTGCCTAGATTACGGGTATGTTACTAAGCCCAGCTAAAACCCTAACTTTGTTCCCTTTGTTCTTGTCCCAAAGACTCAGTGCCTCCTCCGACCTGGCTCTTCCCTGAGGCAGCTGCTGATGTTCCTAGCTAGACTGTGAGTTCCAGGAAAGTGAGGTCCTTACTGCTCTGCCTACAATTGTGGCCAGGCACAGTCTGTGTCCAATAAATAAAAACTGGGTCACCTGAGCTAGCTTGGTGCAGGGCCTGTAATCAGTTCTTAGAGAAGCTGAATCTGTCAGTCTCTGTCAAAGGAGCTGAAATCATAATTGAGAATGCGAAATATAACAACTGACTCTTACTTGAAGAGTTTGGTGGATCTGAATTGCCTGCCACTTGGGGACCACACTAGACATGGAGATGTGGGAAAGAGCTGAGAGGAGCACTTACCCTCCTACTCAGTATCCCAGAACCTGCAGGAAGGGGGGGCCAACCCTCAGTGTGCAGGACGACCTCCCAGCCCCCCTCTGCCCAAGGCCAGGGAGGGACTGTGGAACCTCGAGCTTGTGCCTTGAAATTAGAAGCATCTAAACCTGCAGCTTAAGAACTTTTGCCATGTATAATTATTGACTTGAGACATCAGTCACCTTCAAAACTGCTATGCTGATAGAGGGTAAAAGAAAAGCATGTAGAATTTCGAAAGGAAAAGGGTCCAGATTAGAAAGGGAGATGCAAGTGGGAGCTTTTCCCAAGCCACAATCTCTAATTGACTCCAGCCTCTGCCAGGCAGGTTGGCCCCCTTTGTCAGCATGCTGGGAGGCGGTCTGGGCTCCTGGGACACCCTAACTCACTGCACTCCAGGGCACCTGGCTGGCTCCCTTTCCCCAAGCAATACCCCAAACTGTCACACTGGATGCTATGAGCAGTCAGTATCCACAAATGACAAGAATGCTGAGAGAACAATTTCAGAAGAGTCTAGAGATGGAGGGCAAGGGTACCCCTTGAAATGACAGACATGAAAGGATCTAGGGCGCCAAAGGGACAGGTGCCAGGCCTGAGAGTAGGTAGAGTCTGGGCTGGCAGCAGATATTTTTCATTCAAAATTTTGCGGCTGAGTCAATTTTATTGTTAGTTCATTTCCTTGGGCCCTAGCTTACCAATTTGAAATGTTTAGAGAAACCAACTGGTACCTTTGCCACATCCCTATGTTAGGACAAAACACCCTTTTAAATAAGGACAGGTGCCCCTTCTTACAAAAGCTGCAGGACAACTTGGCACCTCTATTTCAGATAGAAAGAAGCTGCTTTGGGAGGAAATTAAAAAGACAAATCAGCGTAATTCCTGCAGAAAATCTTAAAATCCGAAGTCCTGCTTGTTCTGCTTGGAGCACGCAGGCCATGTGGACTCATATTTGAACATCTCCTTACTGTTTTCTAAACCTCATCAGTATTTTACCTGTCTACAGAGAAATCCAAAAACAGGACAGAAATGTGCTGAACCACAAATGCAGGCTGTGCATCTTACTCTGACTGAAAGCTGTACCCCTCCCCCAGTCCTGAGGAGTCCCCGATCTTGTTTATCTCCATGGTAGGCATGTGGGAGGAGGCGAAGAGGACATACTCTGTATGATCAGCATGTCAAATCCTTTCAGGTCATTTAAGATAAAAACTGGTATCAAAAGGAATGTCAAGCAGAGAAACCTAAATAATTAAAAATCTGTTTAGTGGCTGTAGACCATCATTTCTTCCTCTTTGGGTTTTTGTCCCCAGCTTTTTCTTTCTCTCTGAATTCTCCACCAACCCGTGAGATTTTGCTGGTCAAAACTCACTCTCCTCTGGTTGCTGTGCTGTGCTTATTAAATGTGGATGAATGTCAATGTCACCTAGCTCATTAATAATTGATTTCCAGCCCTGTCTCTATTTGCAGAGCAGAAGCCACTTACAGAGTCTATTATTCCAACTCTGTGTGTGGGTCATGGGGCCAAAGAGGTTCCACCAGGGGCAACCTTTGTTGACAGCAATCACCATGACAACTCCACACATCTCCGGCCTCCACTCAGATGCCCGGGAAGGTGCTGAATCCTGCACCACTGCACTGGGGTCCAGGTTGGAGTTTGCTAAGCTAAATAGTTACGTGAGCAAAGCTGCTGGCAAAATGGAATTTTTCCATTTTAATTTTTGGTCTTTGTTGAACAGCATCATTTTTCATAAGGAACACTTTAGGAAACAATCTTGGAAGAGGGCACTTTCAAATTTAAAAAAAAAACTGTCTTTTCTTTCTGTCTTCTCAGGCAAAAACTAAAGACAAGGTAAATCTATGTCTGGCTGCTTTTGGGTCATTTTAAGTCAATTAAACCGATATAATCCCAGAATCACTGATTGTTTCTTTTGCCCGACCAAAGGCTGCAAGCTTAGACGAGAAGAATTACTGTTTTGCTTTTAACCACCTATTAATATTTTGTCCTACCAGCCATGCTTCCTCTACCCTCTACCCCTTCTTTGAAGATTCCCCCCAACTAAATTAATGTTTAACAATTAAATGAAGCCAACAGAGAGTTTTGAAAGATCCACACAATTACTGATTGGGTGGGCACACAGAGCCTTTAATTTAAGTGGGAAATGTTTCTCAAATTATGGCCTGAGACCTCACAGCTAATTACATAATTTTCTGCATCTGAAAAAACATAAGCTGAGAAAATGCAAACAGGATCACACTGATAATGAGAGAGAGAAACCTGGAAGTAGGTCCATCATTATTTTAGAAAACAGAGCTACTCACACATATAAAAGAACAATACTAGCCTATATAAAAGGAGAGGCTGTGAATGAAGCACAAAGCCAGCACCAGTGGGGGAGAAACCCCAAAACCACAGAGTTCAAAAGATTATCTGCACCATGTTTGTCAGCTTAAGGCAGGGTGCTTGATTAAATAAGATCACTGTGGCCAAATATGTTTGAGAGATACTGTATAGTTTCGCCATGCTTAGAGATTTTCTAAGACAGTTTCATAAAGTCTTGCTAAATTCTGCAATGAAACAATGTATTTTTTTGTTCAGAATTGACCAAGTAGATGTGATTTTAAATTTAAAAAAAAGAGTAATTAGATTTAATACATCCTGGGTTTTTTTGTTTTCCGTGATTTGGGGGGGGGGTAAACATTTTAGGATACTATGAACCAGTATTTACTTCTCAGAATATACTTTGGAAAATGGTGATAAAGTCCTATGGTTTGTAAACAAAAATATGGACACCTAGAAGGAAAAAAAAAGCTTTGTTCAAGGTTCCAAGGGCATCCCGGAGTGCTCTGCAGTCCCGGCACTCCAGCCAGGCCAGTGATCTGTGGGCTGGGTCTCATGCATGCCTTTCCTGACATTGGATCTTCAAGCATACATGTTTGCTACCTGAGAGTAAGCCAGAGGCAAGAGCTCTAAACCATGGTCAGGACAGAACAATGTACACTCCTCCATGTCTTCAAAGGACTGTGCTTTTTATGTGAGGAGACTGAACTCACTTGGGGAACTGAGGCTCAGTTCATCAGAGCAGATGCCCATCAGAGCAGGCATCTATGTAAATCATTTCATACTTGCCCTGGAATTCTGGCCAATAGCTTGGTGCAGGGGGAATGTTCTAGACTGAGAGCTAAGAGTCCGGGCCAGGGACACTATAAGCCTGAAGCACAGAGTGAGAAGTGGTTGGGAGGGGCAGGTAAGTGCCTGTACTCATTCAGAAGGAGAAGGAGAAAGCCTGAAAGTTACTGGAGTTCAGCCAGTGACCTGTTGTTAGAGCCCAGAGGCCTCAGCTTCCCCATCTGTAAAATGAAGGAGGCGAAGGGGAGTTTCTTGAAGGCCTTTCCCAGCTTTAACACTCTTTCTCCTTCTCTCCTGGGAGTGACACTCAAAGCTGCTTTCACACAATGATGGTACCATGAATAGCTGCTTTTAAAGTCAAAATCCTCTTCCCTGGGAAAGAAATGCTTTTGTTCCTTTTAAGAACAAGGTCAGTTGGGACTGGGCCCCTATAGACCAAATGCTTATGCAAAGCTTATGCCATTTCTGGGAGACAGCTAAGACAGTCCCAGAAGGAGCAGCTGATCGTTGCTTTCCAGAGACTGCCAGATCCTCAGAGAACAGCTTCCCTTGTTAGAGTTGGGCTTCCACTTCCAAAGAAGAAACAACAGCTACTGATGTGAAACAACAAATATACATAGACACTCCTGTGTGGGCACATACACACACAGGCACACACACAAGCTTCCTTTGGAAGGGAAGTTTAGAAACAGAGGAGTTAGGTCCAAAGTTTGAGTTCAGTTAAGGTCTTCCTCCTGAACAAGAGTCTCCATTCCTGAAATGCTATCCCAGAGAAAACAATTTCATTCATGACCTCAAGCCATGCAGTCATCAAGTTTTCAAAAGCATCAGCCTCCCAGACCACCATCTGTTATGCAAGTGACATGTAATATACAAGGTTGTTGATATTTTTTGGCCAGAACTTCAAATTCCATGCTTTAAAAATTAAGATAACTTATTTTTACAAAGACCCTGGGCCAGCCAAAACCAGTTCAGCTTCCCATTAGGTCCCAGCAAAAATTCAGTTTTGCTGAGAGGCCTGGGCTGTCAGGTCACACCGTGGGCACTTGCTGGGGCTGGACCCTGCATCTTGCATGACAAGAGCCTTGGTGGTGGGGATGCTGAGGAAAAGCCACTGGTTTTCCATTGTAAATAACAGCAAGAAACAGTCTTTCTCACTCTTGGCTCTTATCTGGATTGTGCGTCTGATTATCTTTAGGGGCAGTTTAAAAATTCTTCAAGAGCAGCTTTTACAATCTGTTCTGCTTTCTCCAACATAAAAACTGGCCATTCCCCAGCACAAACTATCTGCAGAACCCAAAAGTTAGTCTCTGTACAAAACTGGTTGTCTAAGGAGCCAGACAAAGACTGTCCTTTAATTCCAGACAGCAATCCAATCGGGAATGTTTTTGCCCTGGTTAGTTTCACAAATGTTGAGAAGTTAAAGTGTACAGTGCCAAGTCAATGTTGTTTGAACCAATTCAGCCCCAAATATTACTAACCCAAGTGATTAGATCTGAAAGACTCTTGAGTTTTGCAAATGTAGTGGAACAGCCCTTATTAAGCACCTAGTATCTTTTGGGCTCCATAAAAATCAAAGACAGTTATAATTTTTAATCTTCAAAGTAATCCTGTATAGAAGATATTTCAAACTCCATTTTAGAATCGGAGAAACCAAGGCTTGGAAAATCTAAGAATTTAATCCAAGTCCACATGACTTGTATATGATAAAACCAAGACTAGAATCCGAATCTGCAAAGCTTGGCTCCTTCTCTATATCCTGCAGATGTCAGTTCACATTCTGTCCAGTACAGCTAAAACAGAGGTCACAGCTGCTCCTGCCACTTTGATCCTAGAGCTTCAGGTCACTGCAGACTGTATCAGAAAAAGAACATGTCTTATAATCTGAGCAACTACTTTGAAGAAAACAATATGCAATATATTAACCATTGTTAATCTATTATTGTGCTTTGAAATTTTGTATCATCATTTTTATTGTTAAAAAATAAATAAAAGAAAAAAGAGGGACAGCATGGCCCAAGACAGCAAGTGCTTCTACGGACAGTGCTATCTGGGCAGGCTGGACCTGTGGCCTGGAAAGCAGCACTCGCTGAGGAAGGACAGATGCCAGGTACAGGTATGGTCAGTCCACCATAGGGCCGGAGAGAAGCCTCCTCTGCATTCTGTACTTCTTGTTTCTGACTGTAGATCTCCTTTCATGGAAAAAGGGAAAGTCCTCAAATTAATTCCCCCTTTGCCCCATTCTCACTGACAGCTGGTCTGGGTTACCTTTTCATCTACTTCAAGGCAATGCACAAACCTGCCTATCTGTGCCTGACTCCAGAAGAGAAGTTCAAAAACTCCTACACCTTCTAGTGGCTTTCAGTGGAGCCAATATTATTTCTTCTCAGCTTCCTGCTGCCACCCAGAACAGCTTTGGGCTTCCTACAGAGTCATACATAGTCATGCTCAAATTCTACCCTTGGTGAAATAGGAGCCTTCGTAATTTCCCACTGGAATGGTTTTCTAGGTCTCACGTCTACTAAGATCTAGACCCTTGGTATTCCTCCACAAATCCAACAGTCCCCCTTCTTCTGGCCTGCTATCTTGCCTGCCTGCACCCACAGGCCTTAATCTGCCCTTCCATCTGTCCCCGAACTCCACCAGACCTCATCTCTGGGGGCAGTGGAGGAGCCAGGATGAAGCAGCAACATGGGCTGCGGAGGAGTTGTCTGGGAGGGAAGTAGCAGCAAGGGCTGTCCACGCGTAAGCAGTCAAATATCTGAACTTGGAGGGAGAGCCGTGGGGAGACACGGTTTGTATCAGCCGGTGATATCGAGGGCCAGAGCTTAGACTAATAGGAAGAAATAAAAAATGGGAATGTTTCGGCTGGACATCAAGAAAAACATCCTGATGAAAAGAAAAGGCTCCCACATGGGGGATGTTCTCATAAAGATGAGTGATTGGCCAGGTCACTGCCGCGCTCTCCCAGCTCAGCTCCAGCATGGTTACAAACAGGGCCTGCCTGCTGCAGGCGGGCTGGAGGCTGGCCCGGTTCCAGGTTCCCCTCCCTTGGCGCAGACCACAGAGGTGGGTCATATGGATAATGCAGAGTGGTCAACTTTATGCTGTATGTCTCTCTTTTTTCTTTTACTTATTTGTTTCAAATGTGAATAAAAATGATGATACAGAATTTCAAAGCAAAATAATAGATTAAATTGAGTTTAGGGTAGGATGGAGCCAGTCTGCAACTGGAAAAGCATCAGAAACTGGGACAATATGAACACCTTGCCCCTGCTTGTCTGGCCTACTCACCACTGGTTTCGCCCCAGGGATCTCCTCTTCTGGTACCTCATGCATTTTGCTTATCTCTCATATCAGCTTGTCTCCCTTGGCTGCCTTGGCCACTCTTGGCCTCTCTTGCAGCTGTACCCCCCACAGTCCATTAACTTCACATCTCTCTATTTGTCCATTCCCATTCCCAGGAAAAAGAGCTTGGCTAACCCATGCACTCTGTCACTGGAGGCTGTTTCCTAGCCCACCTTCCAGGAGGTAGAGTTCGCTACTGCTGGTTCAAGTGCCCACACAATCCTAATGACCACGGCAGGGCAGGGCAGCATGGGATCCACAGGGCTGCCTAGGCAACAGTAAGTAGGATGAAAGGTCTCCTTAGAAAGTGACCTCAGGTATCACCAGGCATGCCTGGGATTCTCCCTCTCCTCTCTTTGAAGCACATGACTGTCAGGTCCTCAAGCTTCAGGTCTCCCTCCCCATGACAGCTACACTCTCTCCTGACCTCCAAGAACTTCCTTCTTGGAAGACTAGAAAAAGGTCATTTTGCTTATCATGCATGCAGCTCAGTTACTGGACACTGGGTTTCTCAGGCCTCAGCAATAGCTTTTTACTAGTGACCAAAGTGGCATTTGTCCTCCCTTGCTAACCCAGCCCCCAGTTCTGTCACATCAATCTTTTGCTTCTGGTTGAGAACAAGAAGGGCAGTCCTTCCCCACCTATCATGCCCCCACCTTCTCCACACCATATCAGTGGTGATAGTGGGGAGACCGTCCTTCTATATAAATTGTCCCCCAAGGCATTCTCTGTTTTCCTCTCATTTACTCAAACACTTAGCACAAATACGAATTCTGAATTATTTACCAAATGCTTGCTCCTTACTTTGCAAGGCTGGGATTCCTGAAAGAATTCAGCATAATATGATACCACTTAACATAATAATCATCACAGTCATGGATGTCGCCTATTATGTGACAGACATTCTCATCCCCGTTAGTAAAACTCTGTTAGCAAGGCTAAATGCCCTGCCCAGTGTCTTGTGACCAATGTCAGACATGGGCTTTAATATCCATTTAAATCTTTACTAAAGGGTTAGCATTTTGTGATAATACATTTTTGTATTAATGTCACATAATTGTAATAGCTCTGGCTTTTTTCATGTGTTGAATCGTAACTTCATTTGTATCACCAGTTTTTATGTTTTTGTCCATGTGAATACTTTGTCTAAAGGATTTCTCTTCTTCCATGGAGTCAGTCACTGGATCTTGTTGGTTTTACATCTTGAATAGAAAAATCTCTGCAAACCCCCACTTAGTTTCCACCTTCACTGTCACCAGAGCTGCAGCCCTCCTGAACTCTTGCCATGGTTTCCTATTAGAGTTCCCTGTACCACTACATTTCTAGAGGCAACCAGCGATCTCCTTCTAAGAGGCAGATCCAGTTACATGACTTGCTGGGGAGAGAATGGAGGGATGTGTTTCTGCAGAGCTGCAGGGCTCTGCACAATGCAGGTGGGGCTGCAGTGACAGGGGACGAATCACAGAAACTTGCCAGGCCACATGGGGAAGGGCTGAGTCTTTAAGCCACTGAGGAGCCATCCTTCTCAGGTGGTACCCCCAGCTAAATGTGTTCTCTTGGTCAAGTTCCTTAAGAACATTCAAATCGGCTCATCAGCGATGAGGAAAGAGTTTCTCTATGTGCCACATGGGGCAGAAACAGCGTACAAATGCTGCGAAGAATAAATGAGCAAAGGAGTCAAAAGAAACACAAAAAAGCAAAAGGAAGCTGGCAAGCTGTCTTCAGGCCTGCTGTGACCCACTAAACTGAGTCCCTCTTGCCAGAGTGGCACGAAGCACTGTACCCAGAGGTCTGCCCTGCGGTTCACAGCATGGCTAGGCTGGAAAAGGGAAAACCCCACAGTTTCTCAGAGTTCCAGGGCCAGGAGAATCAAAGCCGCTTTAGGAACTATGAGTTCCATATCCAGGTTTGCTGCCTTGTTCGGTGTCTCTGAGTACACACAGGAGTCAGTAATTAGTGGGCAGTGAGCACAGGGGCGGAAGGTGGGGCAGAAAGTAAGGCTCCAGTGGACAGAGAAATCATCGCTCCCTGTGCAAACCCGGGTGCGGTGGAGGCGGCTTTGGGTTGGGTGGGAGGATCTAGACATCTGCTCCACTGTTAACACAAAGGAAACAGGAATCAGGGTGGCAGCAGCTGCCCAGGAGCTCAGCACTGCGTGTGACTTCAGTGTCTCCAGGGGATCTGGTCGAGCTGCTGTGCCTCACTAGTCTGAGCTTGCTCTGGCCCAGGGCCTTGCTATCCTCCCCTCCTCCAGCAGCATCTCCCCTCACCCAGCTTGGTCTTGGGGACCCTCCTTGATGGGCCTATAACCCTGGCGCTCAGCCCTTCTCCCTTCTGGGCTTTGCTTTCCTCTAGGGCACGCATATCACTTTCTGATACAGAATGCCACTTCCTTATTTATTTCCTTATTCCTATTTATTGTCTCCTGCCCCCCTGGAATTCAGGTTCTGAGAGGGAAGTGATTTTAGTCTGTTTTGTCCCTTGCTGTATCTCTAAGGACAAGCATAGCACCTGTTAGAAGCTGTTCAGTTAACTTTTGCTAAATGAATTTTACCTAACTGTCCCAATGACACATAATTAACAGTGCACTGTGACTCTTTCTGGTTCACAGAGAAGAAAACCGAGGGAGGGAGTTCAGATAGCCCAGTTAGGCAAAAGCAAGGAAGATGTGCCTGTTGTCCCCACTCCTTCCAACTGATGTGGAAAATGGGGACTTAGAACTCAGTGGTTATTTGATTTATTTCCAAGACTCTCTCTCCTGAGATCTGTAACTCCTTCATAACAGTTCCTCACAGGAGGTGGCGTCACAGGTGGTTTGGGGCACTTTCTCTGGAACAATTTCAGTCCTATTTCTTCCCACTCAGCCCTGGGACCTTGGGACACTTCTCAACATCTCAGAGCCTCCTTATTTCCTTATTGGCTATGAACTGAAAGGAGCAGCAGTATGTCTCCATGGGGAGCTAGCAAGACAGCAGGGAGGCCTGTGAAGGCTTAGCAGAGCTCCCTGCACCCACCCAGTGGCGGTGGCGGCCGTAGCTGCTGAGGCAGCACTCAGTCCTCCGGTGCCCAGGACCACTGTGGACTCCCCAGCAGCTTCTGTCCCACCCACTATTGTGGCATCTCCTGAGTGGGGAAGTGCTCCCAGCTTCTTTCATTTCTACACAGCAGAGTTCCAAAGACTTGGCCTCAGAGCAGGCAGTATAGGGCCTAGCAGGTCAGGTTTGCAGCCCAGCAAATGTTCCTGGAGCCTTGTTTTTTGTTCTGTTGCTGGGCCATTTGTTTTTATAGCTTATCGTTTCTGCAGGGGGGCTTTGAAAGGCTGCCATTGCTCCAGTGGATGTTTCCGGTTCACCTCCATCAAGCCACATTTAATGAAAACCAGTTTTGGTCTTCTTTCTCATAAAACGTCGGCCTGTTGCTCCTTCAGCTCCTCTTTAGGAATAATGAAGATGAACATCTCTCCATGGGAGTGGCATACAGGAGAGCTCTGCACAGCCCTGGGAGACCAGCTGAAGGACAAGAGCGAGCACAGCCTCTGTAGAGAAGGGGAGGAGAGGGGAGGCTCAGGACCACTGAGTCCCATTGGCCAAGGGAATGGGCCTGGGTTTCTTACTCCCTCTAAAGAAGTCAGTGACCTTTCTCAAGCTGCCAAGTCAGGGTGTGAGCTGTCTGATGAGCACTGGACTGGGCGGCACCAGGGTGTGGGAGCAGCTGGGCGCCAGTTTGCAAACAGCAACAGGTCTCTCAGGACACAAAACAGGACTGTGCCTGAAGGCAGCACATCTGGGGTGCACACCCATGGCCTTGTGCTTGCAGTCATGTGAGCACCTATATCAAAATAGGTCCCCCCTGCACCAGTCAAGCGCTTGCCCCAGTCCTCCACGTCACTGTCTGGCAATGACCTAGTGCCCTTCTGCTGAACAGTTGCTCCTCTCTTTTCCGATTGTATTTGTGATAATAACCCATCTCAGAATGATTCTCCATTGTTTTGTCAATTGCTGGAGAAGATTAAAAAGGTGAAATACAGTGGACAGATTTGGGTTCTTTGCAACTGAGCCAGGGACTTTTCTCTTCTAAATATGCCTACACAGTTACGATTAATTTGTCCCTTCATGTGCCATGCTTGCTGTCACTTAGGCCTTTTTCTTACGGGTTGGAAAACAACCCCAGAAAGAAAATGACCATGCAGGTGCCTCTGCTGTGAATCTGACATCTGTGTTTCAATGAGGAGGTGACACAGGGTGTACCTGGGAGTGGGCAACAACTGAGTTGGGCAGAAGCCATCTAAAATTTCTCTCCACTCCAGTTGCTGGTGTTCAAAAACTGTGAATTATTTGATAGATCACTTGGCCTCTCTGGAACTCAATTTTCTCAAACAAGGTGGTAGGTTTAGGTTATGGGTTCCAAATTTGCATTGTTCACTTGGCTACCAGATGGGCAACAGTTGCATTATAGGAAAGGAAGGGACACTGACAAATTGGGAGAGCCCTTGCAGTGACAAAATGTACAGCCACTTCTCCCTCTGGCCATTGTCAGTTTGCAGAAAGGAAGATTTTCAGCAGCAAGAGTCTCCATTTCTCAAGAGAAATACAGAAAATCTGGACTTTTATGTGAGCTACCAGATTCTTAAATCTTGACAACACCATCAGATGTAGAAGACACTGCATACAGGTCAAATAAAATGCATTTCTTGATCTTTAACGTAAACCAGTTTTAGATCCACACAATCCTTACTTATTTCCAGTGTATGTATTAAACACAGAGCTCTCTCTGGCTGCAAAGGAAGAAGCCTGTGTCCTTAATCACCACTTACTCAAGGAACTTCTCACCTTTTGTGCAGGAACTTCATGTCTGTCTGATTCATCTCCAGTATGGGCTGGAGATGAAATGAGGGCCCTTTTGCAAGAAGACTTCACGAAGAGTAGAGTACCACGTCCTGGCTATTCTCATTACCTAAAAATTCTTGTCTTCACCACTGGGGACCCGAAGGCCTAAATGTGGAGCTAAGCAACCGTCTCCGAGGCAGCTCTCCCACAGCAGAACGCCTGAGCCAATATGGAAACCAGATGCGGACACACTTGCTGTGCTCCTCCCCGCCCCCTGCCCCGTGCTTTTGTGAATTTTCAAAGCCATTCCGCATTTCCACATTTATGAGCTCTGATATCACTGAACTCAGAGAAGTCCTACAAGGCTGTTCAATCAGGTATTATTATATTCCCAACAGGGAAACTGAGGCACAGAGCTAGGAACCAGACCAAGATATCAGAAGAAAGAAAAGTGCTTTGAGATGAAAAGCCTGTGTCACACACTGTTGCTAGCTGGCAGCTTTCCTGGGTGGCTGACTGCTTGCAAAAATCCCCCCAAAAACAAAAAAACAAAACACCTTGCTAAAACAGGCTTAATGTACAGTACCCCATCCTCAGCAAGCTTTGAGGCAGCTGAAGCATCCTAGTAAGTAATGTTTTTGTGGGCAGTAAAAATAATAATAGTAAAAGCAGCAGCTGCTCCTGGGTAATATAACTCCCCCACTCTGTCTGTCTCTCTCTCCCTTCCCCTCTCACACAGGTATATATATGGGGTAGAGGAGAGACTGTGTTGATGGAAAAGTTTTTAGCTTCTTACTGTGCTTCACACCTGTGGTGTGTGGGCCAGCCTTTCCAGCTAGACTACCAGCCTGGAGACCACTGCAACATTCCCTGGCCTGTGCTGCCTCTCGTCCTCCCAGGCTTCCTGTAGCAGTGTGCGCCTCCTTCCCTCCCTCTTCAGGGTCCATGCTACTACTATTGTCCTCAGGTCAAGTGCTGCTGCCCCTGTTCTCAGGCATACTCACGTCTCAGGAGGATGAGCTCTGTTAGTTCTCCTGCTGACAGGTAAGCTGCTTGAGGGCAGGGACCTCACCTCTCCGCATTCAGGGTCACAACTCCGGCAACACAGGTGGTGTGCAGTGAAGACTTAAGTCAGTGTGCACATAAATGTTAATTAAGTTACTCTCCTCTCACATGGGATTCTCTCAAAGTGATGAGGCAGACACTGACCCGTCCCCTTGCTGCAGCTCGGGAGGCCCACAGACTGAGAGGGCCAGCCACTTGTTGAACATCACACAGAAAGTAAGAGATGGAGGTAGGTTTGGTCACAGGTCTCCTTGACTTCTGACTTTTCATGCACACACAGTGTAAGATACTGTACCATAAGCTTCCATACTAGTGAGGGTCCAGAGCCTACTCAATATGGGAGGCAACACTGCTTTACTCCAAGCTCACTGATTTAAACTCAATCTCATTTGAAACCCACCGCACAGAACACGTTTAGGATAACATCTGACCAGACGCACGGGCACAATGGCCTATCAGCGTTAACATGTAAAGTCAGCTGCCGCACCCCCATGATTCAGACTCAGCCGCTCATTAAACTTTGCTGTAACAAGGTACTGTAGTATGTCTGCTTTGCCAGCTCCCTTTTTCTTTTCTTTTCCTTCCCGACGGTAAAATGCTTTGAGACCTGCCCCAGGCCCCACAGTTTCATACCCCAGTCTCTTTTCCTAAGTCAAGCTTTGGAGTGTAGCACCGGCCTAGAGAGCCTAGAGAGCCCTGCTGGGGCTCTGCCCTGCAAAATCGGCCTCTCCTGTAGACACTGGACTTTCTGGAGCTCAGGGCCAGCGACAGGTTAGGCCTTACTTGGAGACAGTTTCCATGGTCTCAGTGAGACATTTCCCTGTGCTCCAGGAAGACTGCACATTAACTTGACCGTGGCTGGGCTGAGGGTGGGGGCAAATAGCAAATCAGTCTCTCTTTCCACAGCCACGTGCTGTTGTCATTTTCATCCAGGCATTGTCTCCCACCCCCTGCCCTGCCCATTCTTCTCTGGCTTTGAGTGATCTGGGCTCTTGCACACCAGAGGAAAGGGCTCTATTTAATTTATATAGGTATAAACTATACCTATATAAATATAGGTATACCTATATAAATATAGGCAAAACAAGGCAAGGGAATCATGGAGAAATGTACTTTATGTGAAAAAGTTCACTCTATGATTTTATTCTATTAAACTGACTGGTCTAACTCCACCCAGCAAACTGGGTGGAAATAAAGAGCAAGGAAGGGGGCTCTGATCACATCCCTGCTAGCATACAAACCCTACACTCATTTCATCTCTGCTGGCTTAAAACTCCCAGAATGAAATTTTCCTCTGAGATATAGATTAATTTTATGAGAAGAGAGATAGGATTTACTTTATGATGCTTTCTAGTAATGTGTTCCTTTGCAAAAAATCCAAATTTTTAAAAAATTATTCAAATAAGAAAATGAGGCTAAAAACTTATTAAAATAATTCCTTCCTGAATGGCTGAATAATTTGCAATCATTCTTCTAGCTGAATGTCATTTTGTTGGGCTTTTGTAACTTAGTAATTTGTGTTGTTGCTGTCATGGAACTTCCAGATTTTTTATTTTTCTTAAAATGATACCAGTAATGAGTTATTGAAATGCCCTGACACTGTGCCAAATGCCCCACATTAATAATGTCGAATCCTCACAAGATCCTCATGAAGATATGAAGGCTTTGCAGGGGAAAGTAACTGGCCCCAGGTCCCATTAGAAAATAGCAGTATTTAGACTCAAACTTCACAGCCCGACCTCTGCTTCAAACTCTAGTTTTCTAAGTAGAAAGAAAAGGACTGGAGACCACAATTCCGTCAATAATAATCACAGAATCGTCTTTAGGAGGTAGGAACATAGGTGCTTTGTAGTTTTTTCTTAACTTTATTAAAATTTTCAAATTTTCTGTGCTGGATTAAAGAATGGTGCTTTTATAACTGTTTTGTGGGGAAAATAACTCAGTACCACTGGGGCTTATTATCTATCTCAACACCCTTTAAAAAGTATAAATCCACTGGGAAGACAGTGCATACCTTTGCGAGCGTCCTTGCATGCAGGCAGGGAGCACGTGGGTTCTAGGGCCCAGGGGACTGCCTCTGTCTCATTGTCCATGAAGACAGAGGAGCCTGCCCTGGGCCCCCACTGCCCTGTATGTAAAATGAGGTTGATGAATTGAATAGTGTCTAAGAGCACTCTGACTGTAAACTTCTATGACTCTTCTAATTTTTATGAAAAGAAATTCTTTGAGGTCAAAGATGGCCTCTTTGTCACCAAATTTTCAAAGACATTTTTTTTCCTGTGGTCTCAAGATATCCTCAACAGGTAGAAAATCCTTTCCTGCACTTTCCTTGCTTTTATCGTCTAGCTGCCTCAAGAGGGAGGTGATGAGAAGACCTGAAGAAGACAGCAGCCTGCCAGTGCTGGTGGTCTCTTAGGAGCCGTGACAAGAGACACCAAGCGGGTGGCACCTTCTTCTGAGCTAAGGAGGGCTCTCAGGCTACTCTGAGTGACCCTTCCCTCTTCCACTTTGCAGGGACACCTCAGAACTGCTCTCTATGACAAAACGAAGCCATCTGCCACCACCAAGACATGCCCCTGCCGCTTGCCAGGGGCAGAGTTCCACACCTGTGTCCTGCTGCGGGCTGCCCTTGTTCTGCACCAACAGTAAGGGGTGGGCCGGGTGCTGCTGCCTGTCTCTGAGCACCTGGGTTTGCGAGGCTGGCAAACATCCCTCCATCCAGGCCCCAGGGGAGGGTGCAGCTGCTGGCCTCCCAAGCCTTCAGCTCTTCACTCCGCCTGTGGAAAGAAAGGAAGGGGGCCTTGGGCTGCGGCCTAGAGCCGGCCAGGGCCTTGGCTCCAAGACAGAAACTTCAATTTCCCGCCACCTTGGGGAAGTCAGCACCAGGTGCCATGGACCAAAACTCAAAATGCAGGCACAAATAGCAAATAATCCTAATAATCTGAGACCCGCTGCCCTTTCTAACAAGACCATAAGGGGCATTTGTTTCTAATTAAACACCAAAACCCTAAACCTTTCAACTCTGCATCCACAACTACTGTAAATGTTTATGAAAAACGGGAAATTCTCATTTAATTCAAACCATGCCAGAAATGTGTATTTGTTGTCTCAATGGAGGAGCAGCCTTCTGAGTTCAGTTTGAGCACATCTGAGCTTTAAATTGAGAAAGGCCATGGCCCCGCAGCGAGGCTGAGGCCTAGGCAAAACTGGGGAGGTAGCAACATCTCCTTAACTCAGCCGGCTTTCAAAGGGGACCCCAGCAAAGCCCAGTGACTTCCAGAAGGAGCAATGGTAACCAGGGCACTCAGGTTGTAGGGGAGGGTCACAGGCACATAAGTAACGACACAGATTCCCAGGAAAATGGTTAAGAGAAGTCCTAAACTCAGACAACCTGGGTCTTACTACGCAGGTCACCTGGATAAAACCTTTAACCTTCTCCTCTGAGGTTCTTTAAGGGTTATGATGACATGAAAGAACATGAAGCCATTGGTGAGGCAGCCTATGAAACTGTCAGGGCCCACCCTCATGAATCTGACAGGCCAGGCAGGGAACCTGGCTGATCAGGAGCTCACACCAGCTCTGGGGGGCCCTCTGGCAGCCTGTGGGACACACTTCTATGTCCTCACCGGTGAACACCCTTGGGGCAGGTGGAAATGCATGCTTCTAGCTCAGAACGCAAGTCTATGACTGGAGTTGTCATCAAGAGCAAGCAGGCCTTTCAGTTAGTCCGGGGTTAGACTTTGCCCGTTCAGGTTCAGTTAGACTTTGCCCAAGGACCAAAGGAGCCTTGAATGCCCCCAAGTCCCAGATTCAGGCCCTTGACACCCAACGACAGACCAGCACACTGACAGCCCCATGGGGACCTGGAAATTCCCAGCACAGGAGGTGGCTCCACTCCTTCCTCAGAAGACAGCAGTCCTTCAGTGGAGACAAATACTTCTGAAAGGACAGAGTCAGATAGAAGCCCAGTGACTTGCTGGACTGCAGTTCCTAACTCTTCAACCAGCCTTAAGAATGGGGATTTCCTTCCGAGATCTTTGGGGAAGATAGCTAAGACCTAAACTCTGATCAGAATAACCCTTTGCTCATTCCCTGGATAGTCACACTGTAACAATGCCAGCTGCGACCTTTCAAAAGCAGGGCGGTCCAGCCTGCCCATTCCCTGACTGCACCCGTGACTATGGACTGTGGGTCAGGGATGGTGGAGGGCTTGGATTTTGCCCTGTGGTATTCATTTGCTGCACTTCCAGGAAGGAAGAGCAAAGTCCCACCTCCTTTGCCCTCCATCCAGAGCCTGTGCATGGATGGAGTCGGTGTGACAGTGACAGTGGCATACTCCTTGCCCACAGTAACTCAGTCATATCAGGGAACGGAGGTGACAGCTGTGCTGCACAAGTGGCAAGGGGTCCTCTTTGCCTTGGACACAGATCCGAGGAAGACGGTGGCTGGTGTGGACCTGAGGTGTAAGCAGCACAGGACAGGCAGGATGGCACAGATGCAGGGAGAGAAGAGCCAGACCCTCGTCGCATCAGGTCCTCGATGTGGGTCAAGGTGATTCTCACTCTCCTCATTGCATGAGCCCACACATCCTGTCATTTACTAAGTAATTCTGAGTTATTTTCTTCTTTCACTTATAAAAGCAGAATAGGTGATGGAGAAGCAGCAGAGCCTGTCAGCGGCAGCCACCAGACAGTTACTGCAGGTCTGTAGGAGACTGACACTGTGCCAGCCGCGCGTGTGACTGGACGTGTGCATACATGTGGATGTCCTTAGGAGACGTGCGACATGGGCTAGAATGACACAGTGTAAAGAAAAGCCTGGCAAGTGCTACAAGGAGGACAAAGAGCCCTGCGAACGGAGGAAGAGCCACAGCGGGTTCATGGTGATGGCTTGGCAGCCCTACTTGGAGGAGAGGTAGAATTGAAGGAGCAGAAAGGCAGGGGGACCGGTGAGTGGCAGGCCCAAGAAGGGGACCGAGTGTGCAGAGCTGAAGGAGACACGTTCTGGAACATCAAACACTGCACTGACAGACATGTGCCCGGGCAAGGGCAGGGGACACCTGAGCTATACTGCCTCTCTGTGTAATCATGCTGGCCTCCTCTCTGTCTGGCAGCCATTCTGGCTGTTGAGAGCAAAGGCTTCTATAGCTGATCTCAACTGGCAGAAGACTCTAGGCTTTACTTCTTTTGGCTGCCCCTGAAGAGGGTCACTTACATATGAAGTGGCTGCCTCATGACATCTGTTATCATTAGATATTAAGCAGCTTGTAGAATTTGGCACTCCCTCCCCAAAAGCTGCTTCCAAATGTAAAGCCATCCAACACGGGCAAAAAATCCATCAGTGAGGAGTTGGAGAATGTTCTGTCATACCCCCAATGGCATGGCTGATGCCGCTTTCTACCTCTCCATGACCCCTTTTGCTTTCTACATTCCCTATGATCTGTAGCCATAGGGCCTTTGCATATGCTGCTTCCACAGAAATATCCTAACCAACTTCAACTTATTCTTCAGGTGATGGCTCTAGGGCCACTTCATAATAAAAGCCCTCCTGAGCCCCCAGGACTCAGCACCTCCTACTGCAGAAATGAAGGGCAAGGGTTCCAGAGACAGAATGTCAAGGTTTAAATCCTGACTCCAGGGCTTACTAGGTGTGTGACCTTTCTATGCCTGTGTTTTCTCATGTGTAGTGTTGGCTGGAAAGTCTGGACAGTGACAATAGTACTGGCAGGTGCCAAACATTAAATCACTCTAAAGCAACTCCTCCTGTCTTTCTGCCCCTGTACAGCTGCCACTTAAGGTAGTCCTGTGATTCTTTGATTAACACCTATTTTTGTCATTCGAATGAAAGGCCCTTAAACCAGGGAAATGTCTGCTTTTACCTACCATGATATCTCTAGCACTTAGTACACTGTCTGGAACATAGTAGGTGCTTAAAAGTATTTCAGGAATGTAGGCATGAAAAAAAGAACACAGATCCCAAGGTTCCTCTATGCTGCAGGAACAGTGATCTGCCTCTGAAGGTCCTTTCCAAATACCCAGCAGCAGGATCTCCAAAGCTGTAAACATCTGCGGTTTCAAAGAAAAGAGATTCCAGAAGATGCTCCAGCCACTGAATTCCTCGTTAGCAATTCATTTCCTCCTCAACGATGGACACAGCACTCAAAACAAACATGGTTGGCCAACCACATGTAACATTCTGAAGTTAGCAGAAGTCATTTTGATGTGCATTAAATGTCTGTAGTTCTTGGTCCAGCACCCATAACAGACTCAGGGAAGTTTCTGTGTTGGTGACCTTTGGTCCAGATTTTAAATAATATTTTGCTTTGCTTTGCAATGCTATTGCCTGAGAGCATACATGTTAAGGATATGTTTTTAATATGTGTCTCATACCACAGTATGGGCCAAATTCTCCTCTGAGACCCATGCTGGATCTCTGAAGTGTGCAATATGTTATACATCTACAGGTAAATAGCAGTCTCCACGCCAAACTTCTGATCCATTGTTATTCTGTGGCCTTCCACAAAGCAGAGCTCAGATGCAAATGACCAAAAATGATCATGGTTTGCAGAGAGACATTTTTAGTATTTTGCTCTGCAAAATACATTCAATTATTCCCACAGAGAGGCCTGTAAAGGCAGATGGGGAGCTGAACCCTGACAGCGAGGGAGGCAGGAAACATAAGCACTGCGACCCTCATCTTTGGATTTAGCAAGGTGTACAAGCTCCTGCCAGTGTGATTTACCTGGAGGAGCATTTTCCCCGTGCCTCTTTACCTAGCTTTTCCCTTATCCTGCCTATTTCATTGAGCCAGTTGGCATCTCTCTGAAGGCCTGAACCATGGAGACAGTATCTCTGCTTGTTCAGCCTTCTGAAAGATTTTTGTCCCTTTTCTTTCTTCCTGTAAACACACAGTTCTCTAATCTTGAGGTTCTGATTTCATTATCTGTGGAGTATAGTTTTGAACCACAGACCTCCACTTCCAATAACTTCTAGAAGGAAGTGCCATGGTGGGAAAAAAACTCAGTGCCCATGTACTCCTCTTTTGAGACTGACATCACAGCCTGGACCCATCAACTGCTTCCTGAAGCCTGAACCCCCACCTCTCTGAGGTCTACCTCCTCATCCCCTTCTAGGTCAGGTGCCTGTTTGGTGGCTAATGTGCTGGGGTTGTTGGTTTCTAGCATGCTGGAAGCCAAAAGCATCTCTATCAGACACATCATGCGCCCACAAAAGGCCCAGCCTATGAAATCAGGCTAGAAATCCTGGATAAACAGGGCCTAATGCAGTGGGCCATGTTTTCAGGAGTACAGCCAAAACTCCACGCAGAGAGGAGTCAAAGGACAATATCCTCAGTCTATCCATCAGTGTCCTCCTGCTTTGGCCTCCCTTCACTGGTGACAGTGAACAAAGGGAGAACAAGAGAGATTAATTTCTTTTTAATCTTTCTTTTCTAGCAAGGATCTGACCCTGGGCTTTGGCCTGATTCAGCTTCTCCCTGAGCAAGGCCGTATTTCATTCTGAGTTGCCAGTTTCTAAGGGAATATAGCATCGCCCTCTGGCATGTGGATGGCCATTCTACCTGGAAGCAGCCCACTGGGACTGCACAGAGCTGGTCTCATTCATGTGTACCCTGAGAGCAAGGTGGGGGGTCACCTTGGCTGTGCTGAGGAGAAACTTTGGTCCAGGGTGAGGTGCTTCTCTGAAGTGTGGCAGTACGAAGCCTATGCTTTTTCATCGTGGGCGCCAGGCAAGCCCTGGGCGGCTCAGCCTTTGGACTTGCGCAAGAGGACAGCACAGTGGTGAGGGACTCTGCCGACCCTGTCTACTCAGCTCTGTTCCTATCCTTCAAGAGCAGCCATGGGTAAATGAATGAGTGCTCTTCTGTTCCAGAAGAACAGGCTGGATTTGGCTCATGAGCAGTAGTTTGCTAATCTCTGTCTCAGAACAAGGCTCTGCAGAGCCGGTGGTCCTATTCCAGGAACCATCTTGGAATGTCAGGTGGAAGCAGGGTGCTCAGCTCAGCACCCTGGACACTGGGGTCATGCTTGGCTTACAGTACCCCTGGTCTCCACCCGTGAGGAGCCAGAGCATCCTCATCCCAAGTCAGGACAATCAAAGATGCCTTCAAACATTGCCAAAGGTTCCCTCGGGGGCAGAGCTGCCTGCAATTGAGAACTACTGGGCCGGACAGAATTTAAACAGACCAGATGTTTAAACCCCCATGGAGTCTCTGCCCGGGTGTCCCACTCAGCTAACACACCTGAAGGCATGGGGTGCTGGGTTCTCAGTCGCAGCCATCACTCCCTCTGGAAATGCACTGCGCAGTGGGGTGCTGCAACTTGTTGAGCACTTCCTAGGGCAGCGTGCAGAACCTAGGGCAAGCATGCGACACTGGGCTATTTACATCATTGAATTCTCTGCAAGGTTTGCCATCAACCACAGGTGCTTCCCCTGTGCAGAGAAGATACTGCTCCCAATTCTCTCACCTTGGCCTGGTGCCCTCTCATCTACCACTGCTCACAGCAAAGCTGGGTGGGCCAAGGACGATACAGCCAGGCAGCGAGGCAGAGGGTTTGAGCTCAGGGCCTGGACATGGGCCCCCTCGCACACACAGCTAGCCCGGTGCCAGATCAGCATTGCCTACCCTGACCCATCCTCATTTTGCTTGGGACGAGCCAACCTGTTGCCTGTGCTCGTCTGTCCTCCCAGAAGGTTCCTCGTTCTTCTGTGCAGCCAAGACAGTTTAGAGCCGAATCTGATCCCTGGGCTCACCCTGCTTCAGGCGCAGATGCCTTGTATGTGAAGCAGGAACCACACCAGTGCCACCCTTGAAAGGTGACAGAACACTGAAGAGACCACGTGTATTCGATGCTTTGTGAAACTTAAAATGCTACGGAAGCAGCAGTGCTGTAACTGATGCCGGAGCTGATGCTTCCCGCCCAAAGGGCTCTTATCCCAGCTTCCCTCTAAGTCTGTATGTTTCACTTTGGGTTCCGAGATTCCTAACCCTTCAGTGACCTTTTCCTAGAACCCTCTGAGGATGACATTTAGCTAGATTCCAGGTCCCTCCATGCCACCCACTTTATTCTCAGCATCTCTGCAAACATACACACAGCTTTAACTCAGGATTGCTTGGAGAATGGGCTCAACTACTAAGACAGAGCTAAACAATCAACACTCAGGGGTCTTGCTCCCCAAGTCTGGTCCTTGCACCATCAGAAGCATCAGGGAGCTGGTTACATACACAGCATGTCAGACTTTACTCACACCTACTGTCTCAGAATCTGCATTCTCACGAGGCCCCTAAGGGAAGCATATACAGGGAAATGGTTCTGCTCTGGGAGTGGAGAGGCCAACCCTCCCGGGAGGCTGTGGCCAAAGTTCCTGCCCTGGAAATGGGATACTGCTGCCACTAACTGAGCCTGAAGTACACCAGGAAGTCCTTTGGTTATATAGATAATACTGCAAACAGCATTGTGGTAACAGAATTGGCTGATCTACTAACATCACTGTGTGAATTAAAAATGGCTCCTTGAGCTGCTCTGACCCTGACCACTTGGATCAAGGAAGTCTGGGTAAAGTTATGCTCAGCCCAGTTTTATGAGAATGGCAGCTCCTGCTTTGCTTTATGGAGCCCTTGGCCACTATGTGATGGAGCAGACTGCCCACGGGTGGCTCTGAGAGGACACATATGAGGCGTCTGATGGGAGCCATCTCAGATTCTCCAGGCCAGCAGCTCAATGTTACTGAGTAATCTCACCACATACACACAGAGCCAAACCTCCCAACCCAGCTCCAGTGGGGTTCCTGACCCACAAAATTGTAAAGAAACAGTTGTTTATGCCACCAAGTTTAAGTAAATTATCATACAGAGATGACTAGAAAAATCTCAGAGATGAAAAAAAAAAACTCACCATTGGATGAGACGTCTTACCAAGACAGTTTAGAAACATGATCAAATGATGGAAATGCATTGAGTGGCACAGTATTTAGGCCATGTTTTGGCAAGTTTGGGGCCCATTAAGCCTCAATGTCTTTGTGCTGAGTACACTGAACTCCCAGCAAGACTCAGGCGTGGTGAGGCAGGGCCCCACAGACCTCCACCCGTGACCGAAGCTGTCTGTAACGTTGGTTCATCAATATATCTATGGCTGAAGGCCAAGCTGGCTTCATCAAATTAGCAGAAAGTCTAGATGATGGCAGCATAGTCTCAGTGGAAAGTTTTCCAACCTACCACTTCTCAGAGAAGAAAGCGTGGTCTCCAAGTCAAACATCCCGGAATTTAGAACAAGTTCTGCTGCACTTGGGAGGTGATAACACTGTGTGGCCTCGAACAAATTCATTGATATCCCTATTTAAATTATTTCTGTATGTTCACTGTGGGTTTGTACATGCTCGGAGGTTTGCATGTGGGGTCCTCGGAAGTCCACAGACAATCCTCAGAGACTGTTGGTGTTTTTCTGAGTCAGAGGCAGCTGAGAGGGAAGATTCAGCAAACCGGGCTCTGAGTCATGCAGCACTACTTGGACCAAAGGCACTTACCAGCGTTTTACAAAACACTCTACTTGAAAATGCAGGCTGAAATATGCCAGCACATCATCAGTTTTCATGATGTGTTTAAGTCCTTCTAGAACCCTCACCCCTGATCCCCTGCTCCTAAATTTGAAGGGGGACGGTTGTGGTATTCTGTGTTTGTTTCCCCCACATGCATCTTTCAGAAAGATAGGCACAAAGGGCCACACTCCTTTCTCCCTGCACTTTCTATCCCTGTTTGTCTCCCCGGGTTTCCTTAGGGGAATAACTCCTTTTCTGCTCTCAGTCCACACCGTCTAAGAGGGAGCTCGTAGCCAGACTTGTCCGACTGACATGCTGCATCCCCTTGGACATGCCTGGCCCAGTGCTCAGGGATGGATAGGCAGAGAACCCACCAAGATCAATGGGAGTCTTCCCTGGGCTTTCACTGAACTATGAGAAAAGCAGCCACCTGTCCACAGACTGCAGAGTGCTGGCCTAGGGTTGAGAACAGCTTCTTGTCACCTAAGCGTTAGAGCCAGGTTAAAAATGAATCCATCCTGGAGTCAGGGAGACAGATGGAGAGGGGAGCACTTTGCCAGCATCATGTGAACTGCTGGATCCAGCTGTATCTGAAGTCAGCCGGCCTTTAGCTGAAAAATTATCACCTTTTTCTAATTAGGCCAGTTCAAATGATTGTCTTAGTTACTTTCTCATTGCTGGGACAAAATATCCAACACCTACAAGTTAAGGAGGAAAGGTTTATGTTAGCTCACAGCTTTTAGAGGTTTCAGTCCACAGTTGGCTGGCTCTGGGGCACGGTAGCATGGCAAAGGGTACGACAGAGGAGAAATAGTCCATAGTATGGGAGGCAGGAAGCAGAAAGCCTTTCTTCTTGTTTCCTTGTTTATTCCATCCAGGCTGCAAGCCACCCACACCTCTCCCTCTTCAGGAGATCCATCATCCATACCCGGAACTATGCTAGTCAGTAAACAAATCCAGTATCACACACCCACGATCCAGTCACACCCCAAAAGCCCCTTCTATGAGCGCATACAGCTTTGGGGGTCATCTAGGTATAAGCAATAAGCCTTGTGTATTATCACTTTAAAACAAGAGTCTCAGTTAACAGAATAAGTTAGTAGAGTTTAGTTGAGTTTGAGAATGTCATATGGGAACAGTTCATTGTTTTGTAGACCTCTCTGTAGAGAAAACAACCTACCAGGTTGAAGACAATGTCTGTGCAACACCAAACAACACTGAGCTCACCCAACCTGGTTGCTTTTTTATAGTTTTAAAAATTTTCTCCATTATTTATTTATTTTTTTAAGGAGCTCATGTTTCTCCAACTAAGACATCTACAATGACAGGTTATTGGAAGACACTTTAGTCCATGCTAATACCTGCATTTAAAATATTTTTTGTTTTTTTTTTCAAATGATCATGATGTGATAGCAAATGAATGTTGGCAAATTACCAACTGACAGCCGTAAAATTTTATGAACATGCACATTCCAAAGGAATGTGGAAATAAGCCATCCACTATAGTCCAGTTTGGCAGAAATATTACAAAAATACAAGTTTGGCATATACTGTAATTCATTTAAAGATGCTTAAAAACTCATCCATCAACCTTGCACAGAAGGTCAAAGAAACACATGAATCCCAAATAAACAGTAACTGATATACAAAGTAAAAACCTAAATATCAGCTCTAGGTAGTAGAGGAAGGAGTACACAGTTGTGCAGGGGATTATGGTGGTCTTTTCTTTTTACTTTTCTTTGGCAAGGGTATACGTAAAAAGAAATAATAATTATCTCTTAATCCTCAGTGAAATGACCATTGTCCTTGAAATAGCCATCTAAATACTCCTCACAGGATTTAGACTGATGATTACATGTCTCCAGGGACTTTTACTAAGTAAATTTTTGTTTTCTTCAATGACCACATCTGTAGCAGTAACATGAAAAATTTTTTGTTCTTACCTATCTAGCCCTGAAACACTTCCCACCATGTCATGACTAGATGGAGCTGCCACGCCTTTCCAAATCCCAAGATGGAAGCCCCAATCAGGACCTGTGATCAGATTTCTCAATTCTTGCTCATAGTGAGAGGCTCAAGGATGGCTACATGTCCCGAGTCTTCTGTAAAAGCTGGTTAGTGAATTCTGAGAGAGGGATCTGAAGATACAGAGAGTGACAGGGAGGTAAACCCTTTCTCCAGGTTCTTGGGCAACAACTGATCATGGATTGTGGAGAAATTGCTGACACACTCTTCCACCTTGAGCCACGCAAAGGAAGTTTTGAGTAGAAGGGAATGAAGTTAATATTCAGAAAAAAGCAAAGAGATATTAATGCAATAATGATGGGGGAGAGTCTGGACCTTTTAGTAATGCCAGCCAGCAAATATTCATTTCTATTTCATTCAGTTTGAGCCAGGCTTTTGTCACTTGGAACTGAACTAATTTTCACTGATACAGTTAGCCATAATATTTGCAGCATGACCAAGACCATGAAAGAGTTGGACAAAGGAAAATGACATGGTTCTTACTTCAAAAGTTTGCACAGTTTAATTGTGTTCAATTTAGTAATGGTTTGCTAAGTGTCAGTTCTGTGCCAGGCTTATGTACAGTGTTGGGGACTCTATGACGAAAGTGATACATAGCTCCTCTGGGAGTACCTCCCTGTTGGGCAAAGAGCTGGCTTTCTTCCTGATGTTTTGAAAACTGAGAGATCTGTGGTTATCTGGAACCAAGAAGACATTGTTTTGCTCTTGAGAGAGGTGACCAAAGCCAAGAAGAAGAGCAAAAGCTTGGATGACAGACACCTGGAAATCCAGTGACGGTGTTTTTGGATAGTAAAACATTATCAATGAGAAATCGCAAACTGTCCACCTTCCTTTCTGTCTTCTGGTCCTCAGTTCTCAATGGTGCTCCCTGCCCCACAGTTTATGACACTAGGGTATGGTTATTATAAGTTACTAAACTGCTTGGGATTCAGATCCCCCAGCTGTAACGTGAGAAGAATAAGATTCGAATTGTTGGATTCTTGTGACACAAACATTGCTAGCTGTCCACCCGCTTTTTGTTCCCTGCTCTTAGTCACGGAAACGTTGACTTTTAGTGGACTCACAGCTGCTGGAGTGATGAGTACATTTCTGAGCCTCCTTCAAAGCAGTCTGTTTCTATTTGTCTCAATTCTGACTAATAAAATTCAAACAGAAGGGTTGTAGACACCTTCTAAGAAGTGTCCACATAAGTGCGTTCCTTTGGATGGTAAGTTTTAGGTTACACTGAACAACTTAGTGAGTCCTTGACTCAAAATGAACAAAACAAAACCAGGGTGAGGATGCAGAGTGCTTGATTAGCCCATGTCATCGCAAGATCCTTAGCACTATGAAAAAAGAAAAGGAGGCGGACAAGAACAAGAAGTCAGCAAGGGGCAAGCCCTCCCTGCAAACCAGGGCCATGTGCGAGCCAAAGCTGCTGGGGACCCCCAGCCCTTCCGGCTAGAACAAGAGCCAACATCCCCACATCCTACCCCCATAAGCAACTGGGTTGGCTGATCCAGAGAAACACAGGCCTCAGTGACAGCTGGTGAGGTAAAATGCAGTCTGCCGCTTGTGCTGTTTGGTGTTTCACTGACTTTGCAGGTCTAGGGCTGGTGGCTTGATCATCTTGTTCAGAGGATCACGGTATACAATGTGGAATCTGGGGGGAATCTCCATCTGAATGAAGGTGGTAGACATTGTTAATTGCTGATTATCTTGTTTTGAAGGCCTGTATAATCTTCATTGTTTTGTTGGGTTGGGTTTTATTCTGTTTTGTTTTGTTTGATTATATCCAGTGGCATGAGCAGCTATTTAGAAGATGGCAAGACATATTATGGTAGCCATTGTGGATTTATTATTATCTTGCTTTGAAGTCCTTTATTGCTGTCATTGTTTTGTTTTATTGGTTTTATTCTGTTCCATTTTGTTTTTTACTATGTCTGAAGGTATATGCAGCTATTTTGAAGACAACAAGAGGCATTATGGTAACCATTGTTAATTTCATATTGTTTTAAAGTCCTGTGTTAGTTATACTGGTTTGTTTTGATTGGCTTTGTTTTGTTCTATTTTGCTTGGTTTTATTCTCTTTAAAATAAAATTTTTAAAAAGAGGATTCTCTTTCTTTTACTCTTCTTCAATATCATAATCTACAGGAAGACGGGAAGGTCAGAGGTTGAGCAGTTATTTTTAAGCAGAAGGTAGAAACCATGGCCAGGGACACAAGCCACCAGTGTTCCCATGAAAGGACAGAGAGTGAGCACTCTGGGATTCTCTGGCCATGTGCTTTCTGTGGCAGCTACAACAGCTCTGTGGTTCAGTGAGAGCAGTTATATAGAACACATATGTCCACAGGCATACTTTAAAAAATAGATGCTGAGCTGCAGGCCATAGTCTGCTCACCCTTTTCCCAGAATCAAAGACTGTGAGCAAAAGGAAACTGGGTCCCTGATGGTATCATGCCACCCCTCAGCCTGACAGTGACTGTGTCACTCCAGACTTATTCTACATAAGGAAAAAGAAGTTTCACAATTATTTTAAACTTTCTGTCACTGAAACCCAAACCTAATGGGATGAGAATACTCTAACTAAAACAGTTAAAGAGTCAACAAACAATATACTGGCATAAATATCAAAGACAGGGAGATTTTAAATAAATGAGATGTTTCTTCATAGTAACCAGATAAGCTACATTCTACGTTTTCACCTACCTCCACATTGAGAATTTATTGGCCAATAGGTATATAAAGCCTACTGGGAAGAAAGGGGAGCGATCTATATCATGCATACAAAGTTGGCTCTTTCTGGCCTTCAAAAAAATTTTTATTTGCAGTTGGTGGGTATCAAACCCAGGGATGCGCTACCACTAAACTATATACCCAGCCAGCACCCATAACATACACACACTTTAAAGTTTTAAAACAGGACTCGCTAAGCTATGGAGCTGACCTTAAACTTACAACCTTCTGTCTTAGCCCCCCAGTGACTGGGATTAGTGGTGTGTCCCACCACGCTACAGACCCTTTCTGCCCTTACACACACCTCCAGCCTGCATGGTAAGGCAGAAATCCACAAATCCACAGCCTGCCTCCACATTGCCCTCTAGTAGATAGGGCTGGTATTCTGTGCCAGCCAGCTGCAGAGCTGCCATGAGGACTGTAATAAACTTCAGGGAGAAGAGACAGTGCTAAGAGATTCAACACCATGAAGAAGATGTGACCATGTAGAGCCTCATAGGCTCACTTGGGTTACAGCTCCTGAGGGGCTGGGCCATAAGTCACCCTCTCGCATCCAAAACCACATGAAGCGCAGTGTTGAAAACTTGCTAAATCATTTGTTACTCAAAGGCTTTTAAAATAAAATACTTTCAGAAATAATCATTCGATTTCAGACAGCACCACGGCCTGGGCAGGGCTGGACAGGAATACTCCATCTGCAGAGGCGCACCCCAGAGCAGGGAAAGCCAGGGCCAGGCAGGCTGCTGCTCTGAGGGTGACACCCAAAAGCAAGCCCTTCCTAAATTCCAAATTTCTTCTTTTATGTTTCAAATCTTTACATTCAGTGGGGAGCAGATGTCTCCAAGCAGAAGGGAAATGTCCTATGTCTTCTGGCTCCAGACTTTGATAGATTTGACCTTCCCTCTGTGATGTCCACTCATGAAATTCTACTGTATGCCAGGAACATCTGTCCTATTCTGACTGCATGGGTTCAAATCCTGGCCTCATCACCTACCAACCTGGGAACTTTGGGAAAACATTTAAGCATTCACCTGAAAAACAGATTTCACAAATAATTCAACTCATTCATATATCATGAAAAAGATTTTTACATACTGTGTGCCAGGTTCTGTGGATGTACATGTGAAGAATAAAGCAGGCAAATATTTTGCTTTAGGAGTCCTAGTGCAAAATATTCCATTATCCCATAAATTATTTAAATATACACATTTGTGTATGTTGGACCATATCCTATATATTGGAAATTCAAAAAAAAAATGAGAAAAGTGCCTATTCTCATAGCACTTACATATGGTGTGAAAAACAGGCAATATACAAGCACATAAGCAAGACACTTGCTATGATTACAACTACCAGACACCAACTCTTCAGGAGTGTAGGATGCAGAGTAACTAGAGATGGAGTCATTATGGGTGCTTACAAACAAGGAGGAAACTGCTTTGATGACCATGTGCAGATCTAGGGCAGAGCATTCCAAGAGGTGGACCAGGTCTGTGCAAAGGTCCTGAAACCAGAAAGGTCTGCAGAAAGGGGTGCTGAGGGACAGACAGGTCCAACTAAGCAAAGGAAAATGGCACAGGGAGAGGCAGGAGGAGGGAGAAGTGGGCAGCTGTTTTGTTTTTGTTTTAAATATGGGACCTGGAAGCCCTATCAGATCATTCAGATCTTATCTAGGTAAAGTATGACTGAAGGGTTTTAAAGGAAAGCTTGACTTGATTTTCACTTTAAACTCCAATCCTTGGAATGTCTGGAGACCAGAGCAGAAGCAGGACACTGCCCGGAGATGAAGGTGGGGATAGGGGAGGTAAGACATGGGCAGTGATCCAGCTGACAGTAGGGGAGGGAAAAGGCAGGAATGAGGTGAGCCCCAGATTGTTCAGGAGGAGGACAGGCCTGAGAAGACCCCCGCGGAGGAAGCCCAGCGCTGAAGGGAGCAGGGTCTGCAGCCTGGGTCAGGGCTTCCAAGTTATTATCCATGATGGAAGGTGAAGCCAGGGGAACAAGGAGTCACTCTGGTGATCAGCGCCTGCAAAGTTCCCTTCCGGCCCTTCTCTTTGAAACGGTTTCGTCACTCTGGTGAGCAATGGCTTCTCTCTCTGGGCCCTGTTTCCTTTTAGAAAGTGAATGCTTTCGGTGCTTTTTTTATTTGTTTCTCTGAGCTAATTTTATTGCTCATAGCCTTCTCTTCAGCTGCCTTGGCAGGGAGGCGCTATACACTAAAATAGTTATTTTACTTTATCGTTCAGTTGAAACTATATTCAGCTCATTACAATTGCACAGGCCTTGCTAGCCAAGGGCACGTCATGAGGTGAGCGCTTACTGAGAGGGAAACCTGTGCTTCTCTGCAGCCCCCACGAGGCTGCCCCGAATGGCGATGAACCCTACATGGGCACAAGAGAACGGCAGCACAGTTTAGTGGCCATCATCTGGCAGCAGAGGAAACCCAGGTGGTCCCAGCTCAGGGGAGTGAGGAGGAGGGAGAAAGAGTCACTCAGCCACCTATGATTAGCAGACATCTCAGGATCAAAATGCCAACGCTGAGGCCCTGCTCACGGTCAGACTGGCTCCTCCTGTGGGCTTCCCTACTCCAGCTGGCGGAACTCTTCTCTCCTTCCTGAATGGCCAGGCTGAAGCTCTGGAGCCCTTTGACTTGTTTTCCTCATACTCCACATCTAATAGTAGAGGTAGTTATGCTACTTTTCCCTTCAGCTCTCATCCAAACTGCAGCTACTTCACTGCACCTCTAGTGCTGTCGCCTTAGTCCAAGCCATGCACATCTGTTTCCTGGATCATTTTAACAGCATAACTGCAGTTGCTTCACTCTTATGTATTCTCAAGTCAGCCAGCGAAATCTCATCCAAATGAAGTCAGGTCACGACAAACATCTGCCTCTTCCAATGATTGCTTATTCACAGCAGGACCCAGTCTTTACTGTGGCCTCTGAGGCCCCACGCTGGCTGACACTCTTCCTTCTCTGACTCTCCTGACTGCTTTACCTGTGTCCATTACAATGACATCACGTGGCATGAACTGTGTGCCCAGCACATCCTTGCCTCGGGGCCTTGGCGTGTCTTCTCTTCATGCTCAGGGATGCTCCCCCCCCACCCCCACCCCACAGTGGCAAAGCTCGCTCCATTTCCCTCAGATCATCATGCAAATGGGACATCCTCACTGAGCCTCTTCTAGAATGCTTCTGAAGCTGAATGGTCCACACTTATCATCTTCATCTTTTCTTGCTTTATTCTTCTTAATAACACCAGCCAGAAGCACTTAGCACCAACGATTATCTCACAAGTTTTTCTTTTAGCAAGTGTCTGCTTCCCCACACTAGAATACAAGCTTGCCGAAAAACAGAGGTTTCTGTTTTGTTTATGGCTATATCTACACTATCCTGCCTAGTGCCCAATCAACAGTCAGTGCTCAAACAAAATTTACTGGGGCTGGAGATTTAGCTCAGCGGCATAAGTGCCTGCTTGTAAGCAGGCAGTCGTGAGTTCGATCCCCGGTACCAATAAAAAGGAAAAAGACAAAAAAACAAAAACAAACAAACAAAAAAAAAAAACCCAAACAAACAGAAAAAAAACCCAAAGTCTACCAGAAGACTGAATATACTGTAAAGATCTTCTTTGAGAATTCCAGTGTTCTATTTTGACTGCTTTTACAGTGAAGGGCACTGGGCATATATTAGTCAGGTCATGGCAAGTTACGCTGTAGTAACAAACCTGATATCTCAGGGGTTACACAGCACAGTTCCTTTTGGTGCACCCTACATGCCTGCAAGGGGTCCTGCTTGCATAGCTACTTGAGCTCCACTATGGAATCATGTTATTCCATGGTCAGAAGGGCAGGGAGGAGAGAATAAGAAAAACCATATATGTCTCTTAAAGCTGCTTGGAAAATGATGCACTTTACCTTTGCTCATAATTATCAGCAAAGTAAGACCCAATCCCAAGTCAAAATCCTATGTGTCCCAAAGCAACACTGGTAATGGGCTAGATGACCATCCCTACTCAAAACTCTTCTGACACAACTGTGTCCTTCATCCAGTTTAACTCATCCCCCCTACACACACCAGCATCCTTGTCATATCATCACTACCATTCTTCAAATCCTGCATCACAGAAGCCAAGGCCTGGTGTGACAAGGTTGGTGCCATTGAGGGTAAGGGTGCATGACTGGTGGGGTGGGATTCCACTGACAAAGGCAAGACGCTCTCAACAGTGCAGGTGAGGGCAGCACTGCAGGAGCTAGTGGTCATGCAGCTGTACCAGCAGCACTGGAGCATGGCACTCTGCCCACTGTCCAGAACACAATGCTGGCTGATTTCCACATCAGCACTAACAGGATCTTCAAGTGACCAGAGAAAAACCTGACCATGTAGCATTCTGTGCATTAAGAAGAAACTTAGATTCCTTTTTCAAATGTACAGGATCTATGAAAGGCAATTGGGCTGTTTTGCTGGCATAAATACCCACATCCCTAACTATTGCTTTAATAGAGACATTGCTAGGTCAATATTCTTATGAATTCTTGAGTCTTTACTCATCATGTTGACAAATTTTTACTGTCTATTACGTGCTAGGAACCTAGTGAATGAAAGGAAGATCTGTGCCCTTAAGATCATATTTATTGGGGTGATAGTGAACAAGATAAAGAAGTGGTCTTTAAGGTGATGGAAAGTGCTGAGTGTAAGGGAAAAATACAGTGAGGGATAGAAATGGGGCTCTCAGTGTGATCAGAGGTGGGTCTGGGTATGTTGTTACAGGATATGGCCAATGAAATCATTGTGCCGAAGGGACACCCAAGGGTGTAACTGTTAGGAGCTGGGTCACCTGTAGCCCAAAAGCAGATAGACTGCTGTTATCCCAGAGACACTGCAGGGTACCTTTTTATGATTCTGTATGCAGGATTCGTTCCATGATTCTGGTTGCAACATAATTGCAAGCAAGCATATAGAATTCGGCTGCAACCATATTTGTGGAAAGAATTCACTGCCCAGAGCTACAGAAAGAATAAAGTTCATGGACTGAGGTATCACTGTGGGCCATGTGTACCACTCCCCTGTCCAGGAACCACTGCTTCTTCCTTTCCCCTTCCTTTTTGAGAGGCAAAATTGGATGGATTTTTCTTGTTCCTCACTTTTCATTCATCTATTATTGGGACTATCCCAAGAATTTCTAGGAAATGTGACTGAGCACAGAGGCAAACAGTTGCCACTGGACCCCCTTCCAGAAAATATCACACACTCCATTCTAAAATTCATCCTACTTTAATGAGCAGGTGCCCTGTGTGACTAGTAACCCTAGTGGGCCAACTCCATTGGATTGAGGGACCACCTGCCTGATTGGGAAAGTGAACTCCTGGGTGTTTCTAGGTAGCACACGGAGGTGTGGCCGTGGGTACCAATCATAGCCTCTTGTGGGTTTCCCCTGCTTCCTGACTGCTGAGAACTGAGCAGATTCACTCCTCCATGTACTTTTCCTAGCCGATTAGGGACTGAAAATGTGAATCAATTAAACCTTTCCTTCTTTCAGCTGTGGGTGTCAGATAATGTATCTAGCAACCACAAAAGTGACTAACACACCTTGTCTCCAGGAGTCAGGAAACAGCAGCTTTACAATCTGTGGGATTAAGGGGATACATACAAGGACTAGATTTTAGGGCCACCAAGGATTAAAAATCGTTCCATAAATACCCTGGGCCCAATCTGAAGAAGGAATCTGAACTAGTTTTGATAACGTGCTAAAGTTTAGTGGCTGAAAAATCTTCAGAACAAGTTGGGCCCCTGTTCTGAGGGGCAGCGAGCAAAGGTGGACCACTCTGCCAATGGGAGGGAAAAATTTAACGAGGGCAAGATAAGAGCTAGATGTGTGGAAATATTTCTTTTTGAGGATATTTCTTGTACCAATTACTCTTCAAAGATATCATGTTAGCATTTTTGGCACAACTTGACAATTAAATTAGATGAATGGTTTTCAGTGTTTTTGCATCTGCTGTTCTTGAACTTCTTCTTAAACTAACATTTTCTGCCCGTCACACACATTTTTTAAACTTTGGCAAGTTATATAAACACTGATTTCAATTAGGTCAAGAATTTTAAAACATTTCACTATTCATCTTTCTTAAAGATGACATGACAAGCAATTAATTGAGCTTGATTATCATTTCATAGTGGCCATAGTTCGGGGATGGAAAGATACATAGTCAATAAGTTTCTCCTTTTAGATGATGTTTCTCAAGATGGATTCATTTCTTGTATCCCCTGACTCCTTTCCTTTCAAGGATCACTGGGATCCTGCATCACCCTCTCTTCCAATTTCTCAGTCCAGAATAGTTCTCTTTCTGCTCCTTCTGATCCCAGCATGATGGCAGGAACGTGGACAGGAGGAGAGGGCTGGACCCAACATCAGGAAGGAACTCCTCAAAGCATGGCCAGAGCAAAGACCGTGGGCAGAGGGGAGGCAAAGTCTCCAATTTCTCTGCAGTTAGTGCCCTACTTGCCAATGTGCCCATAGAGCTGGACGAAACAGTGACTCCCAAGTTGGCTCCGAATGGTCTGGGATTGGAATGTGAATGAAGATTGAGGATGCAGAGGATCCACAACAACAGGACAATGTGGGGTAAGCAGCAGTTGCCCTGGGGTCCACCTCTCTAGGGTTGGAAGAGATCAGCAGACATCCTACCATCCCAACATGCCCAGAGAACAGACGGCCCATGCTCAGGTAAGCCAGTAGCACTGCGTCCCCTTTTCTCCTCCATTCTTGGCCTCCCCTTGCATTGCGTGTGGGTGGTTTCCTCACTTTGGACATGCTCCAGCCTCTCCTCAGCTGAGTTCTGACCAACATTGGTAACAAGAAAGGGTATTTTCTTCTCTATTCCCAATCTCAAAGGAGAGGGCTTTACTAAGACCAGCAATGGCAGTTATGAAAAATGCCTCGAGAGTCTGCTCTTGCCCTGTTTGATCCTACAGTATGTTTAAAAATAAGAGAGAAAAGAGAAGAGAGAGAGAGAGAGAGAGAGAGAGAGAGAGAGAGAGAGAGAGAGAGAAGGAAAAAGCAAATAAAGCTTTTATAAATAGGGAGGGAAAGAGGGGTTGAAATGTACCAAAAAATTTATTAATTAAAAACTGATGAGTAGTTGGATGCATTCTTCTTTGCTAGCCTGAAAACTCTATGAGGACCAGGGTTATTGTTTAGTGCAGTAAACATTCCAGAGCCCAGATGCATTATACGATTTTTTGGGGGGGGGATGTTTGACCTCTGAGGCCTTCCTGACATAGAGGAGCTCTTTCTGGCAGGGCTACCCAACTCCTAAGGAGAATGAGCAACTGCCAGAGGGTCCACAGCCCACACCCAGCCCCTCCTTTAGGACACTCCCACGAGCTCTTACCCTCCACTCTTATCTTCCCTAACTGCCAAGACCAAACACCAGTCAGGGCAGCACAGTATCCCCAAAACTGCTGAGATTACTCCACCTGGGCGTGCTGAGCCTGCTCACCCCATCTCGCTTGCTTTTCCCACAGAAACCACCAGGAAGGCTTCTGCCCACTCATGGTTCCCTCCCTGCTCCTTCTGCCTTCTGACCAGCACTGGGGACCCTTTGTGGCCCTGAAGAATGAGCTATGCCTCCTCTTCTTGGAAAGTTTGAGTAACTATCTTTTCAGCAACCACAGTCTCCTAATAGGTTGACCTCACCTTATCTGAATAAAATCTACACCCTAAAACACTATACAGTGCCTGGGACATAGCAGGTGCTCAGTTAATGCCTTTAGACATTGACTAACTGAATAGAACATTTGTGTCAAACTTAAAAGCTCCCAGAAACTTCCTGGCAATTGTTTCCTCAAGTCTTTTCTTCCTCACAAGATAATGTCACTGAGCTACCCGCTGGGTGGAAATTCAGATGGTCCCTCCCTCCAGTCCCGGGGAATGCTGTTTTTCTGGCCACCCGCCGAGTGTGCAGCCTGAGAAGGCGAGACTGATGGGGTTGCTGAAGGGAGATGGCACCGTGACACTGAGGGGCTTTTTCTTGCTGCCTGTGATTATGAGACATTCCAGCTCATAAAGAAGACAAAGCCAAGGGCCAGGGAGCCTCGCCTTTTATGGTTTCATCCTGGCAGCACCTCAGAAACAGCCCAGAAAGTGCAGCGGGGACTGAGTAGGTGTTGTCACCATTTTGTGTACTTTGGCCACTGAGCCACAGCTGGAGAAACGCTCATGCCAGGCCAGCAAGAGGCAGGAGGAGCTGAGGTGGAGAATTCGGTTGCCAAAGGAAGGGACATCATTCTGGCATGGAGCCTTCCTCATGCGCATGCAGAGTCGACTCCCATGCTCACCCGGGTGGGCACCAAGAAGAGAAAGCAGAAGCCATTCTGTGGTCAAACAACACCAGTAGCCATTTTCTGACACTCAGGAAATATTTGCAACCTTTTGGAAAATAATAGCAGTAGTCTACATTCCGGGCATGCACTCTGTATGAGAGAGGAGTCCTGGGCCCGCTCCTCAAAGGGGGTCTCACCCCCATTTTTAGCCGGGAACATGGAGTATGGAATAAAGTCATGCTGTGAGGAATCGTGCTATCCAGCTTTTAGATCTTTTCATTACCCCACTGAGCCTTCCTCAATAGTCAGATTCTATTAAGCGTTTAGAGATCTTAGCTAAAGAACCTCTAAATAACCCCTCTCTTTACCAGGAGGTGTTGGCCTCACATGACCCATTACATGGCCTTTTCTGCATTATTCCTTTGACTCAAAAAGCACTACTTCTAGATGCTGTAGATTTCCAAGAACTAAAGGAAACCACAAGGCCCAGAAATTTCTGTTATCTATAGGCTATGTGACCTTGGATAGGTGCTTAACTTCTCTTGACCTTAGAAAAGGGAAAAAAATGCCTCTCAGCAGGTTTAACTCTGAAACCTGAGGCGTCTATGCAGTTACAGGACACAACACAGGGCCTGAGTGAGGGCATCCTTGGCTCTTAGCGCTGCTGCCCACTAGAAGAACATTGTTTGCTCTCTGCCTCAGTCGCCCCATCTTATAAGATGCCCAATGATTGCAACAGTTCACAGATTTGCCTGAAGCTATGAGTGATGCATTTCCCAGACAGCGGGAGGCAGCAGGCATTCAATAAACACCAGGAAAGATGATCGCTAAATTTTAGGGCTTGCTGTATTCCACCCGTGCCTCCGCATCTAAAAAGATGCTGGGAAGAGCGACAGATGCCATAAGAGCCCGGGTGGGTGGTGGGGCCCACAGCCCAGAGCCAGGGCCAAGGTCATGGCCGGCTGTAGGCAGGCTCTGGAAGGAACGGGGAAGGGCAGCTGCAAGACACAGCTCATCTGTGGGGACGGGTGCACCCTTCCCCTTTCTTCACCCTCAGTCAGCATACCATTGCCTGGTCAGCTGCTCGGGCCTTGGCAGCCCATGTGCTCTTGTTTTCTTCACCAGAGTGTTAGTGTCGGTGAAACAGTCACACCAGCCACACATCATCAGCCTAAGTAACGATGAGTCTGTCAACAAACTTTATTAGAAGAAGAGCCAAGAATTTCCACAGTCCTAGACTGCATGATTTTCCTATGTTTACACTTTTTTGAAATGAAAATATGGTTTATTTTATAGTAAGTGTGCTTGATATACAGTTTTTCCTCATCACTACAGCAGTTAACAGAAGGGATATTTCAGAATTTAGGCAATACATTCATTTATCTTTGTACTTGTGCAAAGATTAAATGCTACCTTATTAGAGCTGGTAGCAGTCATAATTACAATTATTAGCACCTACGCTGTATTGAATTCTTACAAAGACCAAGGCCTTTGTAGAGGCTGTTTTAAAACCTTGTAAGTGCCCTGAAGAGAAGGTTCAGTTATTTCCCTTTGCCTGAGGAGGAAACCATAGTTCATAAAGATGAAGAGACTTCCCAAGGAATCAGCTCCACAGCTCAAGGGCCTGGATTTACGTGCTCATCTGACCCTACCACTGTCCATAGCATTTCACAGTGCCATCTTTCTCCCAAGTCTCTGATGAAATCTTTGATGGGATATTTCTTTACCAATGTTCCTTTGAGAAATGCTGTCTAAACCAGACCTTTCTCTCCCTAATCAGCTGGCCTAACCAGGGGATGAACAGAATGGACTCCTCCTGAGGGATGAGCTCTAGCTCCTAGAAATGTCCAGGAGGTGGTGGGTGCCCCACAGAAGGGCTGTTGAGAAAGATTCCTGGGGCCTTGGGAAGAGCTAGGAGTGTAGTTCAAATCTAGGCCTTTCACTACCAGACATGCGACCTTGGGTGAATCACTGTGCTTCTCTAAATCTCTGTTGTTTTTTACTCTGCAAGTATGCATAAGGAAGAGTCCTGCTGAGCCATCTGAAGTCTTGAGATATTCCCAGAGTAGCTCCTAGAGGAAGTTCCAACAGATGGTGGCTCTGTGAAGATCTGAATCACCACCTAAGCTGTCTTTTTAAGCTCCATGGTCCTGCTAGTTCTTGTCAGTGAGCTGAACCTAGGTAAACTATTCTAAGTCCCTGCAGACCCACGCTCATGCTCTGCTTCCTGGAGCCATCTCTAAGGCCTTGTGCCGTCCCTACTACACACATTGTCCAGGTATCCACCCTTCCTCTGAACCACACTGCCCATCTCTCCTGGGATGGCCAACCCAGGGCTCTCCTAAACAAGAGTACAGTAGATAAACTGGGGTCTTATTACCTGGCTGCCTCACGATGACTAGCCCACAGGATCCCCTGAAAATTACACAACCTTTCAGTTCCACTTCTGCAAAACAGGGATGATGGAAATCAAACTGCCCATAAGAGCCATCCTGAGAACTCTCTGGAGAGGAGACATGCCCACAACATGACATCGAAGTCAATTATGATCACTCTGAGGCTCACCAGCCAGGTCGTCAGGCCTAACTCCTAGCCCTGACACACCTGCTTCACTCCTGCTAGCTCACCACAGTTCTCCAGGTTGCCCTGGCGCTGGGGCTTTTCTAGCTCACCTAGGGCTCAGCATGATAGGAAGCATGGGTATCAAACTGACCTCTTGCTGAATCAGGCTGTCTTTTGAGGAAATCAGAAGAGAAGGGCACCCAGCCTTGGCTTGAATGGTACACTAGGCCCCAGGTCAGGGTTAAGCATATTGATTGCTTGACTCCTCACCACAAATGAACACACAGTAATTTACTGTTCCTTTTGACAGTGGAGTGAACTGAAAATCACAGAGGCTGCTGGGTAGCTTGCTTAAAGGCCAGTTCACTAACTAAATTAGAATTCAAGCACAGGCCTGGAACCCAACGGTTCACAGCACTCACCATTACAAAATCTTCAAAATAAATCATTTGTGGTGGTCCCACCATATACTGAGAACTACTGGAAGTCTGTATATAGTAGCACATTTGATGCCTGGAATAACCCTGTCGGGGAGTTACTACAATGTCATTTCACAGATGAGGAAACTGGTGTCCAGAGAAGTGATGTTAGACTGCAGGGCTGGGCACAGCAGGGCTGGGACTCAGGTCTGTGCAGCCGCGGCACTTGCCCTTAACATTTGTGTACAGCTTCCCCAAGGCTTTTCCTCCCATGTCTGAGCAGAAGAGGAGCCAAGTTCTTCCTCTTCAACTCTGAGCCAAGACTACAGACAGAGAAGCAGCTGCAGAATAAGCCTCCCGCCTTGCAGGCCTTCCTGCTGGCTGGCTTGTGTGACGCCCATGTCTCTTTACAGCCTTGCCTGATGGCCTCTTTCGGTTCTCAGCTGTCAGTTTCAGATCCTCCTGCACCATGTCAGAAAACTGCACTCCGAAGTAGCAATAGGACTTAGTCACCCAGCACCATGAGTGGCTCAGGGGAGAGTGTTTTCACGGGGAGGTCAGTCTAGGGCCCTGTGGTCTTTCCTGAGCCCTGTTCAGAGTCCTAGGAACTTGGCTTTGTGTACAGAAGGACTAGCTATGCATTGGCCTAGACAAGCTGGGTGACAAAAGCTCTAAAGACAAGTGAAGGCTTCTGGCTCACCAACGTGCAACTGTCTGCCCTGGTCCCAGAGCAGCCTCCGGGGCCCCAGAGGCCTGCCACAGCCCCTCTGCAGCCAACCACCTTCTCTCTCACAAACGATTAAAAAAATCCCCTCCTGTTCTTAATTGCATGCTGTGTGTTCAGATTTCCTGAAGTTCATGAACTGCTGTGAAATTTAAGACAGGTCTGCATTCCCACTGCATTGCTACTTTTTAATTCTAAATTCCACCCACCTCCCTAGGAAGAAAAAAAAAAGAGGAAAAAATCCAAGCTTAGTCAAAGAACATTTATGCCAGTTGAAAGGGGAAAGCCAGTCCCAAATAATTCTACTAATAAAAGGGCAGTGAGAGATGGGGTAAAAAATAATAAGGTTCCTTCCCCATAAAATCCCTTTATTTGTGATCCCTAAGGCCCTTGGGGAGCTTAGCTCATCAGGGAGGGTCCCAAGTGCAGCATCTGCTCCCCACGCTGCCCCATCACTTTCAGTGCCCCATACACACTGAATCACAGTGGCGCCGCCTCCATGGTGAGGTGGTGGGAAGCGCAAGCTAGAGGAGCTTTCTAGCAGGAGAAAGAGGAACCAGGAAGCCTAAGGACGCCCACCAGATGAGTCATGCCGAACCCAAATGGAGCCCAGACACTCACAGCACTGAGGGCCTTGGAAAGGAACCACCAGGTTGTGGCCATGGGCTTTTAAGAGATGACTGGTCACAACAACTAACAAGGACTGCATCACAGAGTGGTCCCTGTGGAGAAGGAGCACCTCTGCTGATCCACTGGAGTGAAAGGAAGAGAGAGAAACTGGCTGGACCATTAGAGCGTCCACCAGAATCAAACACTGGCAGAGCGCTTTCCTGAGGATGGCTTTATTAAGGCCCTACTGAGTGGCAGGCACTAGAAGTAGGAGACAAGAAGCTGTGCCTCCACTGCAGGTGGGTATGCAGCAGGTGCTAAGGAGGCTGGCAAGACACTGCTGCAGCAGCAGTGGTCACGCTCGGCTGAGTCATGAGCAGCTCTCACCTGACCTCGGTAGCCATCCACCAGCTAGGCTTCCTGTCTCTACTTCTGCTACCTCACAAAAGCTGGAGAACATCACAAATTCAAGATCACTCCCCTGTAACCAAGTCCTCACAGCTTGTCCCAGCACCTGCTCCAAACTTCAAACCACTCACTGCAACCTGCAGGGCTCTCTGGAGTCTGGTCCCTGCTGCTTTCCTGACCTTTTCTCCTATCATTGCTTTCCTACTTCTTTATTCCCAAACCCTACTCTGGGAACGTCAATACGGTCATCTCTGCTCCAGGAAAGCTTTCACCTCTGCTCTTCCTACAGGTAGTTTTCATTTACCTGTCTCCTTGTCCTCCTCACAGAAGACTTCACTTACCTTCTTGTCTAACACAACCTATCCAAGTGGATATTTTATTTCCTTTAAGATTCAATCCTATCTGAACTTTTTCCCTTGTGTATTTATTTACTTACACTTTGTCTTTCCTCCTACAATAGTTAGCTACTGCTGTGTAACGAATTACTCAAGACTATTTATCACTGCCCATTGATCTGCAGGTCAGCAGGTCAGCAGTAGGCTTCTCTGGCCTGGCTGGGCTCACTCATGCTTATCACATGTTGATTAGGTAGCTCTGCTGATTTTGGCTGGATTGTCTGATGTGCTTGGGGGTTGGTTGGCTGTGAGCTGGCCTAGAATGGCTTTGGCTAGGATAACTTGGTTCTCCTATGTGTGGTTAGTCTGGGCTTGTTTTCGTGTTGGTTAGAAAAACAGCAGGGCAAGGAAGCAAGAACATAAGGACATGTCTACACAGGAGTTCACAAGGCCCCTTGAGACTTAGGCTTAAAATTGGCACACTATCATTTTTACTGCATTTTGTGGGCCTTAGTCTCAAAGCCAGTTCTGATTCAAGTACAGGGAAAACAGAATTCTACTTATTTATGAAAATAGGTATAAAATCACATTGCAAGAAACATGGGTATAGGGATCCCAAAGAAGTGGGACATTTTTATAACCAATCTACTTCATTCTTCTTCTACAATGTGAGTTCCATGTGAGGAAAGACCTTTGTGAGCACTTGCCATGCACCAAACAGGTTTTTACCTGTCTTCTTACTTAGGATATATAACTGATGATATGTGTTTAATGTGATTTTCATTTGAAAAGAATGGCACAAACCTTTTTATAACACTAATTTCAAGGACAAGGCCATGTCCTAGGTTAGACAAGTTCTAACAGGCATCTGCTACACAGAGTCATTCATTCTATGCTGGGAGACATACTTGCCCTGTGGGATATCAAAATCCACGTAATAATGGGTCATGTTATAATGAGGCACTGCTGCACATGCTTGCTCTCAATTTAGACAGCAGGCCTTTCCAGGTCTTCCTCCAGCTGCTGGCTTCAGACCTCTCTTTCCAGGAGGATAAGAACTACCTGTCAAAATGCAAAGCTCTAACAATGAAATATACAGCGCATGCTGTGGGAAAGCCCTCGCTTTGCTTCCACAGGCTGCAGCTGGTGTGCATGGCTGAAATGATTCATTCTTCCATCCAGCAAACAAGTCTGTTTACAGGGACTCCTAAACAGAACACGTCCTCCACCTTCCACAGGCTCTGCACTCAGCTTGTGATTTAACCTCCTCTGCGGTGAAGAGCAGCAGGCTCCGGGATGGAAAAGATGCTCTTTCCCGCACTGCTCCCTGCTCACGGGCAAAAGACTGTGCCATTTCTAAGAAATCAAAATGCCTTTTAAATCTTGCTCCAAGTATCTACAAATTCCATGCTAAGCTGAGATGGTTGATTTAATATCTCCATGGCAGGGGTAAGCATTTCAAACAACAGAGCACACAGCCTCAGGGAAACAGGAAGAGAGCTCCAAAGGTGCTACAATGGGTTTGGAATGATCACACATCTGAGATGAAACGAAAACAACAAACAAACAAATAAGCCAAGAAAGCCTTTGCCATCACTGCCAAAAATGAATGCAAATACCATTTGATAACAACGGCAAGGGCATTTTCTCTCTGGGGGATATTTAAATTCTATAGGGTTCCATCTGTGGAGGTCAGCACTGCTACAGGCCCAAGAATAGTGTGTCATTTTACTGAAATTCTAAGAGCAAGAAACCTGTTTCTGTTACCAAAAAAATAGCAATGGCCTTTCAATGTTAGGGAATTCAGGAAGAAAAGAGTCCAGAGATCAGCAGAGCCTGAATTCATTTCCTTTGGAAATCATTGCCTGGATCAGGGGGTCCTCTGTTTGTTACCAAATCCCATGAGAGCCTTAAAATCATTACTCAAAATCAAAAGTGCTAATTGCTTTCATAAGGGTGCAGGCTAGAAAGAGACCCAAGAGCCTTGGCAAGTGTGATGTTCTCATTTCTCAGGGCCTGAGAAATGCCTCTGTTTTGGAATGTAAGCTTGTTGATTGACTACATGCATATATACGCTGAAGAGGTACCTGTCTTCTTTAAACCCACCCCGGAAACATTACTAGTTCACTAATTCTTTCAATTCTGATTGAAAATCCTGAACATGGACTAAGTACTATTTTATCCACAGTGAACAACACAGCCTATGGTTGTTTGCATAGGGTCTACAAACAAAATCAACGGTGACACACAGTACGCCAGATGAAAACAAGTGTCAGCTAAACCAGGAAAGAGATGAAAATTATTCAAATTGGGTGATTGAATGATGCCTCACTGAGCAGGCAGCACTGAAATAAGGACTTGCATAAGGCGAGGGACTGAGCCAGGTGCTATGTAGAAGAGAATGCTAGGCAGAGAGAAGAGCTAGGGAAAGGCCCTGGGCAGCAGATGCCGCACTGGATGAGGAGCCTCTAAGTCCAGTGGTGGAAGAGAGTACTGGGTGGGATGGAAAGGGGTCCCACTTGTAGGGATCTTGTAGGACAACAGTTTGAAGGATGTCTTCTCCTCTACTTAAGAGATGGTGCTAGATGACTCCTACTTGCTTGCTCTTGAAGGCATTAGTTTTAATATGAGCAGCTCAAGGAGCAGCAGAGATAGTTAGAATAATTTGCCTTTTCCCCCTAGTAACTGGGACCAAACCTAGGCCTTTCAAACCAAGCTACATCCTTAGCCCCCACTTTTTAGTTTAAGACAGGGTCTCAGTAAGTCACCTAATTGCACAGGCTGGGCTTGAACTTGCACTTCTCCTGCTTTGGCCTCTCACAGTGCTAAGATTATGGGGATGTGCACTACCAAGACCAGCTCGTCTTTCTTTATTCAAACAGTTAAGCCCTAGTTTTCCCATTTCCACTTAAAGAGTAAGGTAAGTGGGAAAGAAAACCACATATCTATATTTATGCATTAAAATTTATTACCCCAGCTATGAGGCAGAAAGGTGACATATCTGGGATCATCCATCAAGGTGAGTTACAGACTGAACCTCTTTAAGACAGTAATTACATTGATGCTGATTAACTGAAGGAAGTTCCCTAGAGGCCTTAAATGTGCCAGGAGAAAACTGCATGTGCAAGAAAGAGTGGTAAGTTTATACAGAGGGAATTCACTGATTGCAGTCAGCACAACCTTCACATAAGACTTAGGGTGAGGGAGTAAACAGCCAGGACTTCCAGTCAGTGGTCCTTGCCAAGTTCACAGACAAGCCTCAGGAGGCCTCGTGTACCATGCAATGCTGCACATGTGCCGTGTGTTTTTCTTAGAAAAGGGCCCAGAGCTTTTAGGAGATCCTTCAAAATGAAGTAAGCTCTGCGCTTTCTTCTCTTCCAAGATAGATGAGTAAACAGACAGGAGAAATCTGCATCAGTAAGGGTGTATATCCAATTCCTATGATGAGTCTTCACTCAGAGTGATGACGCAGATGGTTTTTAACACAATACTCAAGAACTTTACTCAAGAACTCAAGAAATGTACATGCATACTATCCTCTTCCTTACCCTACATGGCCATAGTCAGAACTATCTAGTCCTATTCTCACTAACACCCCACAAATACTTTTCCCTTTGTTTGGAATACTGTTCCCCACTTTTCAAATAGGTAACTCTCACCTTTCATTCAGGTCCCAACTAACACATCTATATAAGGCAATTCCCTGTGCTAGACTAGATTCTGGGCCTGAGATGCTCCCTACATGTTCTGTGTCCTACCTCATCTGGGTATGCTCTGAGCCTGGTTTTAGAGAAGACTTCCCTAATGGAATTGAGGATTTATGAGGACAAAAAGTGCCCTTGATACAGAGCCCTGCAGCTCATAGGAACCTAGTGGGTTCTAGGTATTAACAGATGGAAGGAGAGATGTGCTGATGAATTCTGTCCCCCCAGAGGCAAGTTTGTGACCAGGCCAGGAAGTGATTCACTACAATTTGCTACTGTCTCTTTTCATGTACCTACGTAGTAATATCCAGAGGTTGGCTGTCAGTCTTTTACAGTGGAATCTTCTTTTTAAAATTACTGACCTAACTCGATGACTGGGTTTTGCATAGCTGGATTTCTGTTTCAATGAGTTTTTAAGCACGCCCAAATGACTGCCACTGTATCACACTACCACTTCCATCTCCACAACTCCACATGGCACTTCTGCAGCTCTCCAAGCATAGCAGGCCTTCACCTGTAAGAGTACGTGCTGAGCTTGACTTTGAAACAGTTTATGGAAAACAAGATGATACACATAACCTGGATTCAAATTTTGATGGTATTACAAATAGCTGCACAGTCCTAACAAGCCACCCAGCATCTCCGAGCCTTAGCTTCCCAGCACATGTTCAAGTCAGTGCACTGGGGGGTTAGAGTGTGCAGCTTTAGAAGGAAGCCCTGGTTTGAATGATGACTTAATACCTGTTGACCAAGTGGTTGCCCACAGGTCAGTCAGGCTCTATTGGTCTTAGTGCTCTGAACTAAAATGGAACAATAAAGGTTTACTGCAAAATAATGAAACAGAATAAAACCAAAAACCCCTTCTTAACACAGGTACAGGAGTTATGAGTACAGGTTTCTAAAACCTGCTGGCCTTGAACCTTGGCTCCTTTCCTTACTGGTTATATGCTAAGGTTAAATGACCCATAACATTGGCTGTGGTGGCATCTACCTATAATCATAGAATTTAAGAGGCTAAAGCAAAAGGATCACTGAGTTTGAGGCCAGCTTGCACTACACAGAGAGACTCTGTCTCAAAAAACAAAAAACAAAAAACAAAACAAAAAAAAGCAAAGAAAAAACCAAGAAGATCACCCATGGCATAATTTTTCACACATAATGTGGTAACAAGCACTGCAGCAACCTCAGAGGTTTACTGCAGGCATCAGAAGGGGCAATGCATGTAATGGACATTACTAACTGTGACTGGCAGGGGAAGCACTTAGTGGGTGGCTGCTGGAATTATGGTTATTAGCAGTAATGCAGCCTCACAGACCCCATAGTATAGCCCATTACACTAGGGACAAACCTGTGCTGTGCGTGCTGCGATAGGTGTTTGCTATCACTGAAAACTCTAAGAGGATGGCCATTCCTGGCCTAGTACCCATGAGCTGAGGCTCTGGAGCCACATGAGCCAAACTTAAAGCCTGGGCTTCTCATTCCTAGCTGTGTGACACCTGGAACACAGCACTTATGGTCTCAAAGCTTAGCTTCCCACCTGCACAGTGGGATCAGTAAGGACACATGACTTGCGGAGCTTTGGGGTCAATAGTCATGGAGTGGTGAGAGCCATGCTGCTTCCTGTCCCTGCCCATTCACTAAGTACAGCTGCTGTGATTACTGACTATTTGTGCTGAGGAGATGCCTGTCTGGCCCCACCATGCCTGTGGAGACTGAGAGGAAAGGCAGTTCCCCTTGCAGAATTCTCTGGCAGAATCCTGTAACCACATCTCTGCTACCTTCCCACTCACTCTTAACTCCAGCAAAAGCGGAGACCCAGAGGATGGATGAACTAAGTTTGTAGAGGCCAGAAGCTCTCTTCTCTCTCCCACTTGCTTCTGTCAGTTAAACCTGATGGTCGGTGCATCCATGACCACATTTTCCTGATAAGGATACTTTTTTCAGGAGGAACCTCCTGCAAAGGGTAAGGCTAGAAGGACATGTGAGGGGAATGTCACATAACACAGAAAGTAGCAACTCCTTACAGAACTGGGGAGATAGATAGGGAGTGCCACTAGCAAACTGGGATTGTCCACTCAGTGCTGGAGGATTCTTGTCCTAAAAGGGAGTATATCCAAATGAAGGACACGTCTCAAGCTAAACAGAAGCCTTGATTTTATCACAGAGTCAATGGACAACAAGAACCAGACCTTTTCGCAAAGTACCCAGGGAGTTGCAATTCCAAATATGGTCTTGGCTTGGCTGTTTTGGGAGTCTGATGCATGTCAGTCCATTTGCGGTAGGGGAGCTCAGGCAGAAGCTGGGCTCTCTCAGGCTGGCTGCTGCTAGCCTGTGGTCCTTAGGATCCTGGGATTTGGGTGCCTTGGTTTACCATAGAGTTTGGACAGTGCCATTCGGTTCAGTCCAGTTCTCTGGCCTGTTCTGTAAGTACTGAGTATGGTACCTAGTCTGTCCTGTCAACCAGGAGCATGCTGCAAGATGGATTGATAGCTTGTGGACTAACTTTCTAAAAGAGGCCTCTGTCTAGTCTCTTGTTGCTCTTGTTGCTCTTTTCAGGCTCAGCATTGCCCCAGTAAATGCCCTGAAGTTGCCTGCTGAATAGTAAGGCTTACCGCCACTGAGCTAGGCCTTCTTCATTCAGCCAGGGGCTCCCCAGCCAGCAACCTAATGACCACGACCTCGAATGGCTGTTGGGTCCTACTTCAACTAAGATCTGGTTACTGAGCTGTGATTTTAAAATATCCCAGTAGCCATTCCTCTTGCTGGGGTAACTGCTGGGGTTAGACTTATAAAAATGAGGTGTCACTCAGAAATCCTAAGCAACATTTCTTTTCCAACCCCCTTGGTAGAAAGGGTACTTTGGGTGACTTCGCTGTGGAAGATAACAAAGCCATACACTTGGTGTCTCCAGTCCTGCAGGCTCAGGGTAAATCTACTGAGGGCACTCTGAGGATTTGAAGTCGATCTTTACCCTCAGGGCCTTCTTTATAGACAAGTGAATGGCTACCTTCTTGATTATTAAGAACATCGAGTGACCTAGAAAAATCTGCAGGTTTCATGGAAATAAAAAATCCACAAACAAACACAGCTGGTTTCAGCTTTGATACCAATAAACAAAGCGAAGCAGAGCAGAACCACAGAATGAAAATAAAAAACCAGATTGCAAAAAAGAAAAAAATTTCTTTTTTCCTTCAGTCTGCAGCCATGGGAGGGAAGGCTACAAAGTACTTTAGAAGGGGCAGTGTTTGCAAGTGGGGCTTCCCGGAGAGGAGTTTAGAGAGGAGGACACAGGCTCCATTCTGGTACACAGATGTTTGTGCCGCTGGCCTCACTTTGAGACACACTGGACACCTGAGTCATGTCTGGGACCCAGAGGAGTGGGAACAATTACACAGGAGTTAGGGGAAGTCCAAGAAGAAAGAAAGTGGCAATTGATGCTTCCCCAAAGAGAGAAAACTGAGTGATTAGGACCAAAGAGGAGAATAATTTCCTTCTTCTAGGGGGAGGAAGAAACCTAAAAACTATTCTGAGATGAAGAAGAGGACTCTGGAATTTAAGAATTGCAAAGAAACCCATGGAAGATATGTGTAGAGAAGCCTTGGACCGAGACCTTATCCATGTGTTTTGCACGCAAATGTTCACATCAGCTCAGGTCAGCAGATTCCAGCTACGGAGAAATTCTCTTCACAACTCCCATGGTACTCTGGGGAAGGATTTTATAATTAAAGTGTAACTTTATATTGCTGAGTTTGACTCTCACAGCAAAGACGGAACAATTACTGGAAATACTACTAAAAAACCTCTTATAGGGAAATGTCACCATTCACAGACATAAAACACAATTAGAACTGGTGGCCAATTTGGTGACCTATGAAGTGTGATCAAAACTATGGTGGCATTTAAATCTGCAGAAATTTCTTACAGTAAAAGACACATTGCCGTTAGACACATCAGCCCCCTCAAAGTCTCCCTTGAATTCAAATGCACCTATCCCACCATGCTGCACATTCTGAAGCAGTTCTGGAGTCCTCTTTTGTAAGTATCTTGGTAACTGTCATGGTTGCCTCAGTGTCCTGAATAATTCAAAACATCACACATTCTAAGGATTCACAAAAGATCACTTCCAGACTTGCTTCAGAACATGGCAAGAAAGTTGACATAAGTGTGTTTGAAGTGAAGAGGAAGTATTTTGAGAGGGATTAGTGGTAATGTGTGTTTTGCTATAGTAAGTTTCTAAAAATTTAAACATTCATTGTATATTTTGCTTGCCCCATGTATTTGGTCATTATTTCTTTAGATAAGTACACTCAAAACAACTGTAGTTCTAACAGCTCTTTTAAAAGTAAGATTATATATCTTTAAACTCTTTAACTCTCGTGTTTAAATCCTCTGATTTAAATTTTTGTGCATCTGTTATGGTTTATATCTAGACATTCCCCCAATGCCTCATGTGCTCAGAGGCCAGGCTTCTCGGAGGTTACTGGGTCATGGGTGTGTGGCAGTGGATTAGTCCATGATGGGTTTGCAGCTGGGTGTGATGTTAGAGGATGAAGCCTGATGGGAAGAGGCGGGTCACTGTGGGCATGGCCTCGACCATACATCTTTTCCTTCTCTTGGTCCCACTCTGCCTCCTGCGTGGTATGCCACGAGCCTCATCCTCCTTCATCATGCCACTCTCCCCGCAGCCAGCTCACTATGGGCAGAAACCTCTACAGACTGTGAGCCAAAACAAACCTTTCCTCCTTTCAGGTATGGGTGCTGGGTGTTATGCCTCAGCAACAAAAAAGCCATTAAGACAACATCTGCAATACATCACAAAGTGGCTTATCCTGCTTTCCACAATTAAAGATATAAATCCCCGACAGAATTTTTATTATTTTAACCTCCCTTCTCTACATAAGAAAATTCAATTTCACTTATTTAGTATTTGTATTTTAAAAGATTTCAAATGCACAGGACAAAATTGATGATATTAAAAATATTTATATACCCACTATCCAGTAGAATAAATCAACATTTGCCATAGTTGTTTCAAATTTTTAACAAAAAATAGACATCATTTAAGTCTTCCTCCCACTCTTTCCTATTTTTATTCTGCTTTCTTCCTTAACCGCCAATAAACTGAATGTCTAATTTACACTGGTCTAGTTATTGCCAAATTGATCTTCAAGGTGGTGGTAAAATCCACACCAATGCAACCAGGCCACTGTACTTTCCGTGGTGTAGAGTAATCATTTTGTCTCCTAAGCCAGTGGTAACACTATTGAGTGATTTCTCTTGGTCATTTAATCAAGCAACAACTTTATATATAAAGCAACTTCTATTTCACATAAGAAATAAGGGGCTGGAGATGGGAACCACTTACACAGGGTCAGTATCACAGCGAGCACTGGGACAGTCATAGAGACCTGTATCTAGCTACTGGTACAAGTCTCTTAAAAAGGAAGTATCAGTGACTTTCAAATTGCACAGACATCCTTTTTCACTGACCAAGGCCATCATTCAAAGCCACAGATACAATTAAGTTGCCCAAGGGACTGACAGATGAGTGTACATGACTAGGCTGAGCTCTGAGCTCCTCCCTCTTCACACTCAGATGAGGCTGGTACAAATGTTGAGGTTGTTTCCTTGCTGGTTGTCCCCGGGAAACTGGCGGAAGGCAGTAAGCCTGGGTGCTATTCACAGCTGACACCCCGGCTTCTGAAGTCCAGCAGTGATCAGGTTCAGAAAGCCTATCCTCTCTTTCTGTCAGAGTTTCCCCACTATCAGTTGGGGTGCCATGAGGGCATCAGTCATGTAAACTATTTGGGACATCTTTCCCAAGAGGAAAAACAGCACACTGGCAACTGAATCAGAAGAAATGGATCCTAAGCATGAATTTCACCATAGGCCCTGGTAAATCAACAGAATGTTAAAAAGATACAATGAATCCATTATCCTGATTCAGAAGTGAACTGAGAAATGAAAGAAATCCTCGCAGCCTGATAAATCAGTTTCAGAAAAATCCTCTCACCCGTTCCCCATCTATCAACACTAGAGTCAGAAGATGGGAAATACGTTATGGGCCTCCCTCTTGTACTTCTGCATTACAAGTATCTATACATTGAGTGTGGTTGAAGAGAACTGATCCTAGGACAGAGACCAGGAAACCCCGACTCAGAATGAGAATGCATCAAAAAAAAGTGGGGCTCCCACCAGGAAATCCAAATGCGCTATTTGAATCAAGAGGCTCCTGACCAGGAGCTCTGCCTCAGTGCTAGCATTTTAGCTCCTGCTCCTTTGGGCTGTATCAGCTCCTCCATAGCGCAGTGAGCAGAGGGTCGTAGATAGGCTGACTATGATTGGGGTATTTTGGGTACGCTGAGGAGTAAACAGATACCAACAGAGAAAGAAGAAAGCTTTATGGTCAGCTGGGCCCAAGTCTGAATTCACTTGTTAGCTGTGCCTCTTAGACAAATGACTTCCCTCTTTGAGGCTCAGTTTCCTTGGCTGCAGAGATGAAGGTAACATCACCTACCTCAGCTGGTTAGTGTAAGGATTTAAAAACTAATGTGTTTACAGCACTTAGCACAGTAGATAACACACAGTTAAACCTGCTGCTCCCTACTGCAGCGATTCTGTGAAAATTAGAAACAAGACAACCAGCAGAGGCAATCCTAAATCTACCATGCCTAGGCAGTGCCTGTCATCCACAGTGTAGAGTGGATCACTTACACAGCCATAAGCACTGGCCTTGCACATGGTAGCACTCGGTAAATGATAACTAATATTTTATTGGTAAGAATAAAAGCCATCACCGCCAAGGCCTGCATAAGGAGTTGTTTAGAGAGCGCTAAGTTCCCAGAGGAGCTTGTAAATGAGCCTGCAGGCTTCTACAATGTGTGCAAAGCTTAGGGACAGCAGCTGGGCTGGGGGCAGAATAGGATGGCAGGGAATGCTGTCAGGCAGTACTCCCAGCAGGAGGCAAGCAATGGAAGGCTGGGATCCTCAGGTCAAGCCAAAGAGGAGACCTCATCAGTCAGGGGCAAGGTGAAGGTCTGACAGCCAGGAGGTCACACGGAGCTCAGCCTACCTCCAGGACTGCGCCGAGAAGCCTGTGGGGCAATAACACAAGTGAAAGGAAAATGCCTGTGCACTGCAGGGTAGGTACACTGAAGGGTTCTCAATACTTCTCACTCATATAGCTTACTTGGTGAAATCTTTGTTCTCCCAAAGGCCTTGAGAAAGCCTGCATTCTAAAATATCGCTAAAATATTTTTTTTAAAAACTTATAAAATAAGTTTTTAAAAAGTGTCAGCAATTTCACTCCAAAAAACTGGTCCCAGGATACAAACAGCCATTCTCAGAACAAAAAATAATCAGTGAACAAAAGAAAATAGGCTAAATCTAAGTAACAGAATAAATATCAAAACAGAACGAGACAATTTTCTACTCATCAGACTCGAAGATTGATGATAGGCAAAGCTACGAAGGTCATGAAGAAATGTGAGCCCTCCCATCCTGTCGGTGTGCGCACATGCGGCTTTGAAACATCATAGGAACCAATTTGGAAGACTTTATGAAAATTTACAAAGCACACACCCTCTAACTTGGAAGAGGGACCTCTGAGAGTTGATTACACAGGAATAAAGGAATCGGAATATACAGTGAAATGTAAATGATGCCCCTGCAGCCTTTTCTCTACCAAACAGGCACAGCCTATCGGAGGGATAAACTTTACTGTAGAGAGCATAGCACATTAAACCCTGGAGGCAGAGCAACACATGCTGAACTGAAGGATGGACAAGCTATGGTACTGAGTGAACTACAGAGACCCCGAGATGCAAATCGCAGGCTATGATTCCACAGAAACAGCACATGCATATATGCACACATGAACATGCAGATACGTGTTCTAAGCTTAGGAGAGCAACTGGGAAGAAGGCACCCCATGCTGTCAGCAGGCAGGCCTCTGCGGTTGTGGCCAAACTGCCAAGGGGAGCAGAGTGCAAGACATTAGCTTCTTATTTTGCATCTGTGGAAAACTTTAAAAGGTTCAATTGTGGTTGATTTTTCCTTGTGTTTGTTTAGTATTTTTTTAGCAAAAATTTTAAAGTCAATGCTCATTATAGAACAGTTGGAAAACACTGAGTTTTTTGTCCTTTTATCTTTTCTCCTACTTGGGAGCCCATTATATCTCTATAGAACCTCATGTTTCTACCTTTGTGGGACGCTGTGCTGTGACCAAAAGCAAGGGACAGACAGACAGCAAGGACAGTCCTTAGACATCAGAACTGGAGCAGAACCTAAAGTTGATTCAAATGAATGAAAATAAAATCACATACTTTGTTTCCAGATGTAGACCTTGAGCTCAAGGGCATAAAAAATGAGCACTGAACCAAATATTTGCCATGAGAATAAGCAAACACCAACTCTGGAGTGTGTCTTGGGGGTCTCTCCAGCCAGGTTCACTGCCAAGCACTGGCTCCAATCTCCTATCAGACACTCCATGTGTATTATTCTCCTGCTTACTTTACCCTAGGAGATAGAGCATATTTATTCCATTTTGCCAGTGAAGGAAACTGAGGCCCAGAAGAGTTAAGCCTGCTAGGGGGAAGAACACAAGGCATGTAAGTGGCTGAGGCAGATTTTGCAACCACTTTCATCTACCTAATTCCATGGCACATTATCTTCTAAAGAAAAACCACTGCTGTGTCACAGAGGCCTTTTCGTCAGGCTGTGTGGTGAAGAGCAGCCCTCAAGAAGCTGTCCGCCCAAAGCTGGCTTCCTAAGGGATGTCCCTTCAACCACACCGTGCCGTCTGGCAGAAATACCAATGTGTGGGGAGGGGAAGGAGTTGGGTTTTTAGGTGACTCAGAAATGTGGTAAGGAGGCCGGACAAACTTCTGGAAACTTCTGCATTCACACAGGGGTCATGCATAAGCAGAGGCTATGTTTGCTCACTTAGTAGCCCAGGCCACTCTGGCCCTTTCCCTATGTCTGGGCACAAGCTTTGCTCATTCCATTTTTCTCTCATGTGTTGAAAAGTACCTGGCCAGTAGGCTTTTGTTTTGAAAATAAACAGCCTGCTGGATTCCACACCTTCCAGACCCTTGTCTTTAGCCTTTATGGATGCTTCTGCCTCCCTCCTGCCCTCTTCTTGGGAGCAGATGTTTTTCTTTTACTCCTCTGGGATTTGCTGGCAATTGACTTTTTTATGTTAGGAAAATCCAAGGGAAAGGTAGAAAAAAGGAAGAGCTGTGAGGAAAGAGTAGAGTGAATGGTGAGCACCAGGTTTTGCTCCTTTATCTGGAACACTTTTTAAATTTCTCTTGGCCTTACCAGGATCTCAGCGTCTTGTCTACAATGACAGAACATATTTTTTCATCAGCTAGAATGAAAAATGACTAAATCACACTGGGTCGGATTACTGAAGGGATAGGAACTCATTCATTAAAAGCCAAACCAATAGGTGTGGACACCCAGGTGCGTAAGTCAGAGCAGCTCTGGGAAGCCTCCCCCAGCTTTGCTGGTGATGTCTCCTTTTCCTTGTCCACAGTGGTAGCTGCATTCCACTGCTGGAGTCATTCTTCACAGTGATAATGTGCCTGCTAGAACGCACAGAGGAAATTAAACCTTTACATTTACACAAACATCAAAGTGTTCAAAACTTTTCTAATCTCTCTCTAGTCACTCACTGAAATAAATTCTATGTGTGCCTAACATGTGGCAGGTTCTGGATAATATGCTGATCATATGCAGGCAGTCAAGAAAGACATGACATCCTGTGTCACAGGGGAGCCAAATGACAGGTTAACCAACTATACCTTGGACTCAATGCCACAGCCTTGACTTCTGCTCCAGTGCTCCTTCCAATCAGTTGTCACTAACTCTTAAGGGGATGAGAGATTGCACCTTAGCAACCATCCTCACCTTGGTGTGGTCAATCCCTTGGTCCATTTCTATAGAATACTGTTTCCATCCAAGAGCAGGACTGGGCATGAGGGGTAGAAAAGGCAGGTCCCATGAAGGCATGGAACACTGAAGGGCTGAAAGGAGGGTGATGGTGACTGAAGGACAGGCCAGAGATCCCACAAGTACCTGTGCTCATCTAGTGCAACAGAGATCTCCTGGACCTCTGCTATTTTATTTTCTGCCTCTCTTAGGACAATGGAAGGAGTACTATTTAGAATTAAATGGATGAAAGGAAGGGACTCTCTCAACTCCATTTCTAACTGTACCACCAAGGAATGAACAAGTTTAAATTGAAAAAAGTTTTCAGTATGATTAAATGACATAGAATAACACTTCTTAGCTTTCTCTAATATAAATCTAGGCCTAGAAATACAACTGTATGCATAAATAGGGTTTCAGTGTTTTGCCTGCTATAATGGAATTTTGCTAAGGCAGGGCCTTCTAGCGACTAGAAGAACTGAAGGCTGGGAACTGTAGAGCGGGTAGTAACAGACAATTCTGCTTTTTCTCAAGTTCTTTGATTACATGGTAATCTTTCTTAGCTTTTTTTAAACACCACCAGCTATCACCACCACCACTACCACTTCACCACCATTATCAACATTCTTTTCACTACCACCCACTTCCTGTTATCTTCCTCTGTGTCGCTGCCATTACCCTATCGCCACCTCCATCATCATCATTAGCATCGTCATCAAATGTCATCCAAGAGCAACCTACTATGGCAGAGATAGCAGCCCACCTAATGTTCCTATCGACTCTGAAAAGCTGGTTTACCATTACCATTAAAAAATGCAAACTCAGAAAAGTTCAGTAACTCCTTCATGACTGCACAGACAAGCTGTCCTAGAACCAGCATGTAAATGCCAACCTGCTGGACCATAGACCTTGCTTCCTAAAGCCAGGATGCCTCTCTTGGAATGTGAAAAGTAGACAAATGTGCCAATGATACATCAACAGTCAAGCTGTTACAGAAGAGCAACACCCTTGAAAACAAGTAAAAAGTCTTGCCATAAATTGCAAATGTGACGATACCAGGGAAGTTCACATCCCTAGTCCTGGTCATACTGAGGTATCTGCCTTTTAGCACACGTATTTGCCAGCTTGTTAATGGAGGGGGTTCCACATTTGCTCATAAGTAATTTGTTGTCATCTGAAAAAAAATGCAATGATCAGAAGATAAAAATCCTCTCTTCTTACTTACTTAAAAGGAAAGACAGTTAAAACTATTTTCTCTAGCGCACAAGGTTTTACTAATCCAAAATCAAGATGTCTCTTTAAATGTTAACAAACAGAATGAGTCAAAAAGACATAGACAGGACTGATCTTTAAAGAGCACAATGAAACAAAATAGTAGTTTAATAGCATCTCTTCAATGTTTTGTCTTTTAAAGGACTTTGCAGGATTATTTTAAGTGAAAACTTCTTGACCAGTACCAAAGCTCTTCAGAGATTCTATTCCCTTCCCTTACTTCTTTGGAAGACAATGGAGGAGAAAAGGAGGTAAATAAGCCCTCTTAAAAGTATTTTTTTCCAAAACTCTCTGGCTGAACCAAGACTTTCCCATTTAAGAGCAGGTGACAGAAAGATTTCTTTCATAGGCAGCACATTAAGACTCTCCGCAGAAGTAAACAAATCTGTTATGATGAAAGCCGGACATTCCTCAGGGCGGGGATCTAATGAAAATGTCAGTGTTTTATGCAGTTTAAAAACTGACAATTCAACAGTTTTACAGGAGCTATTTAACATTTATCATCACTTACAAAAGCTCAAATGCAGACAAAAGAAAAGGCAACAGGAGAAATCAAGTGACTCTGCTCAAAGCTGCCATGTTACCAATTACCCATGGGAGTTATGCAATGTGTCAATTACTCAGCAGCCTCAGGCAAGAGGGCATGGGTCTTGGCAAAGGCCTGTTGGAAATCTATACTCCCAGATAAAATCGTCATAGTGACCACACTTTGCACTTTCATTTACACCTTACACCATTAAAGATTCAACCACTGGGGAACTGGAGTGCCAGAGAAAGGCTTTAAACCAACCTAAGATGATACATTAAGAGCTTCTGAGTATTTGCCAAATTCTGCTCTAGATAATATCTAAACCACTAAAAGAAGAGAAATAGAATATGTAACTCCAAAACCAGTGGAGGGTAAAATACAAAGAAATAAAGAAAACACAGTCAATTCAAATAGGGCAGAATAGCAGAGAAATTGGGAGAAGAAAGAAAAATTCCATGCTACTAAAACATGTAAAATAATATAGGTCCACATAGATTAGTTACAATAAATACAAATAGCTTACATTCATCTATTCAAAGACAAAGAAATTGCACTGAAATTTAGCTTTATGTTGCTTATAAAAATGGACCAATAACACACAGTTTAAAGCCTTTATAAGGACGAAAAAAATCTTCTCACACATGGAAATCAAAGTGATATTGCTTCAGCAGTATTATCAAGTAAAACTTAGATAAAAGAATTAATAGGGCTAAAGAAGGTTTTTAATTAAAGATAACAAATTATAAGGAGCTGCAACATTGGATTACACAAAACTTTATACAATTATAAAAGCACTTCCTAGAAATTGAGCAAATAAAAACTGATAGAATTACAAAGAAATGACCAAACCCATAATCACCAGGAAGATTTTAATTCTTATCATTTAAAAACTGAGAAGTTAACAGTGAAAAAATTAATAATTAGATTTCATTTATATACTATATACGCTTCACCTAACACATACACAAAGAACAACCATCTAAAGACTATGCATTTTCAAGGTACACATGAAATGTTTACAAAAAAAAAAAAAAATTGAACAAGGGTTTGGCCACTAAACAACACAAGCAAATCCCAGGAAGCGGTAGTATACAATTGTCTTCTGAATTGCCCTGCTAATGAACAATGCAACTTTATACCTTACAAATCAAGGCCAGTCCACCCTGTTCTCTGTGTAGAAAACAGCTCACTTCCTGCAAGGCTTTGTCTTTGCGTCTCACCTCTTTACTGAAACTTCTCTAACCACCTTATATCCAGTACCTCCTCTTACTCCCAGTCTTCCCTCCTTATAGCAATCAACTGGACTTTTAAAATGCAGCTTAGAAGTCCCTGAGATCATTCTACTTGTTTTTGTACTGGCTGATTTCCCACCTACCCACCCCCACTGAAATGTAAAGTGCTGAGCTCCCGGGATGGAGCTCAGCACGTAGTAGGAACTCAGTGAGCATCTGCTGATGTCAGCCTGACGTGGCAGCCTATAAGGGCCACATCTCTCATACAGATACAGTGCTCACCCCTAGAACAAAGCACATTAAATGAGAGGTATCTGTTACAGTCTCTGTAAGAGAGTAGGTCTATCATCATATCTGCAATAGGTAATAGATACTAAACAAGTGACTGTTAAATAAATGATTAAACTACGAGCCCCCAGGTGTCCAGGAGACACCTGACTCACTGAGAAACCACAATATCTGCTTAAAACCATGTCTTGATAGTGCAGGAACCTTATTCTTGGCTGTGAGCATAACTGTGCTTCCCTCCATTTCACCTGCACCACAGACTATGATGTATGGAGGCTGTAAATGAGATAGAGAACACAACTTGCAAAAGTCTTTCCCCCAAACTATTTCTACTACTAGTATATAGAGTCTAGCCTTTGCCAAATGTATTACAATTGGCAAATAATTTATCATAATAGCTGCATGTAAGCACAGGAACTGAACTGGCTAATTTAAAAACAAAAAAAGATAGAGCTTAAAAAAATAACTCATTAGATTAAAATCATCAGTGCTGTCATAGTAGTAGCCCAAAGGTTAAAGAAGGAGGAATCAGCGTGTGACTTTATATTTCTTACTGCCCAAACCCAGCTTTCAAATCTATGAAGTGGTTATAACATTACTACTTACTTTGTAGGTTGCTATGAAGACTAGTTAGGTTGCTTCATTAGCATAGTGAATCAATATATGTCCCATGGACCTTGACACATGTCACTAAGTTTTCAGGTCCTTGCAAAATCAACTCAATTACTCTACATTCATTTGCCAGTTGTGCTCAAGAAACTAGCTTTTAGTAATATGTCTCCCAGAGGCCTTCCAGAGAGTACTAATGTTTCTTTAAATCTGATTAAATCCATTCCTTATTAAAGTGCGGCTAGAAAACTCCTGACCAGTGCCAGATGGATCTGTTAAGTGATCTTTTTACTGAAGATTTCAGGAAGATGAGGCTGCTGGGGAGGGGGCAGCCAAGATGACGGCATTAATTAACGAAGGGGAAGACTGTCTGGGGACATTCTCTGACCTAACCCTTCTCCCTCCTCAGAAGGAAATATTCTAGAATGGAAAGTTTCCTTCACAAACATCTGCTTGCCAGACCAGCCCAACACTATAACCACCGGCGAGGAGCCATGGGCATTAAGGACTTTCCCTTGGATAGGCACCATTCAAAAAAGAGCATAGTGAAACTTCAGATTTATCATGTAAGATAGAGGCAGCATAACTGTACTCTTCTTAAACATTAGCAAATTCTGTAGATCCCCCTCCTGAAGTTTCATTTTATTTCTTGTGTCCTTTGATTCAGAAAAGTACCTGATGATCAAAAAGCACCAGGAACTCAATAATGCTAATGGTTTAGATTCAGTAATATTTTTAATTCTTAGAAGTCACAATAATTTCCATATGTATATAAGGGAATTTTTCACACACGTGTATTTATAAGACATTCTATCCTGGTCCAGGGCTGAGTCTGTGTGTATGAGGCCTCCTGAAGGATTAAAAGTCCTCAGATAAAGAACAATTGCTGTTGAATGCAGAATGTGTTCCTTTTAACCCAGGTTGTTTAAATAGCAGCACTACTGACACTTTGAGCTAGATCATTATTTATCGTGAGAGTTGTCCCAGCATTGCAGATGCTTAGCAATTTCCCTCTGCCCACTACATATCACTAACACATCTCCACACATACCTAGAAATGTGATAGCCAAAAAATTTAAATCAGTCCATGAAGGGACAAGGGAAGTGTGTATTTGGAAAACATATGTAGCAGGTTAAAAGGGCTTAACAAATACCAGGAAAAATCTAAAGGAGGCAAACACTAGGGACAGTCTGGCAAAATTACTGACTTGTCTACTGTCATGGTTTATGTCGGTGGCCCCCAGGCCTCATGAATTTGCATTGTGCATTTGTGATTGGTTCATTGGCTAGTGCTTGGATTGATGGTGTCAGTGCTCCACCCCACCTAGGGGTGGAGCTAGCCTACAGTGTAATGGCAGGAAGAAGGTGTGTCTCTCTCTTGCCAGTTTCCAGCTTGCTGTTTGCAGCCACCATGAATTGCGCCCCACCATGCCACCATGCCTTGGAGCCAACTGAGTATGGAGACTGAAACCTCCAAAATCTGTAAGAAATAAACCTTTCCTTTCCCAACTTTGGGCATTAGGTATTTTGTTTCAGCGACAAGTAAAAAGTAACTAAGACATCAATGTAGAGAAAAAATGACCACATGGACCCAGTCAGAAACTAACAGGCACCTTCAAGGAACACAGATAAGGCAGCCTCAGGAACGAGCAGGTATGAAGGACCTCCCCACCAGCAAACAGAAGAGGACACAGTATGTGTCCACTGCCCTCATGCTAGCCACCCCCAGCCAGATTCAGGTCACACACCTGTGACTTCAAGCCAATACCATATATTTATTTTTTTCATTGTGTCCCCTTCTGCTTTTTTCCCTTTCCAATATTTGGGATTGAATCCAGGACTTTCATGCTGTATCCAGTTCCTTAAAATTTTTAAAATTTTTGAGATAGGCTTTTGCTAGTTGCCAAGTTGCCCAGGCTGGCTTGAACTTGCAGGCCTCCTGCCTCAAGCCCTCACCCCTGGCTTCACCCTTCCTACTAAACATCTCTTCAGCATGTGTGCTCTTCTCCAAGTCTGTATTTATGGCAGTGGCCTGCAATGCTTAAGAAGGGTTCAGGAAGAGAAACAGAAGCATCTAAGCATGCTGCTGAGGACAGGACACTGGTCCCAAGAGCAGGTGGGCCGTGCATGTGCTACAAAGCCAACTCTCTGGCGCTGTCCAGGAGAACATGGCTCTAGCGCCTCACCCAGAGTGATTATGTTAGAATCACTGAGGCACAGCCTGGCCAGCACCCTGTGATTGCTCTGGGTGGTGAGCCACTGATACCAATGTATAGGTTCTTATTGTACTGACCACAATGAGCCTAGCCCTAACCCTCTTCTGTAGGTCCAAATCAGAGTCACATTCCATGTGGGTGGGGACCAGAGAGGAAACCTAAATGTAGGCAATGAACCAGGTTTGCAAAGGCCAACACTAGTGACTGGAAAACCGGATAGAACTTGATGGGATGAAGGATATGCTCGAAGAATCTTGTGGGAATAGAACTCAGTATATCTAATCAACTGATTTCCCCCTAAAATTCAGAAAGCCAGAACTGTTTGTCATATTTTCAGGTTTTAGGAACTCTGTGTAGGCCCCCAGCACCACCAAAAAAAAAAAGCCATCTGGGCAGAACTGGCCTTTAGACTAATTGGCAGCCAAGGCTTAAGTTTTTCACAGTGAAGAAACAGCATTTCAGTCAGAGTTTTTCCTTCTCAAGAAATACACCAGGTCTTCTTCAGTTCACAGAAACCCAGGAACTCCAAACACCTGTTCTCATTAGTTTGTGAATTTTTCAAAAGTTTACTCAGACCACATTGAGATTTTCACCTGCTCGCTGTCATTTCATGCTCACCTTGGCTGGTGTGCAGACAAGCAAGTTGTCTTAGGCACTCTAAACTGTCAGGGCTCATGCCACAAGTTTAGGAAAGAAGCACCTCCCTTCAGACGGAGTTCTGCTGGCACTTGCACGTCCACTCCTAGACAGTGGAGAGTATGAAGCTGGGGGCATCAGGACAGAAAGGTCAGGGATTCAGGAGCCAGAGCTCAGGTTCTACCTGTTCTACAATCAGCAGCATTGACACACTGACTACCCTAACCAAAGCACTGTGTTCAGTGGTACAGTTAAAGAGAAAGTTCTTGGTTTCTGGGTCGGTGGGGTAGATGAATGAATGAATCAAGCAAGTCTTTAATCGCATTCCTGAAACTGAATCTCCGCATTACCACATTTGGATTTGCCGAAACTCTTTTCTCTTTTGTCAACATTTCTGGGGGCCTGATCTGTGCAGTTAACATGGTAGGGACTGAGAAACAATAGGCAGAGAACCCACCCTCCAACTGTGTGACCTGCAGGACCGGTGGAACATAAGTAAAGAGGCCTCTGGGTTGAGAAGGCAGAGGGGGAAGAGAGTTCCCCCTCACAGAGTTCTGGCCGTCCCCGAATGGATCTTTGGGAGTGTTCACAACTCTTACCAGCATGTCAGGGCATTGTCCAGGAAAAGGCGAAGAGCGTGCAGGTGGTCTGCTTTCCAGGACCAGACCAGCCTGGAAAAGGCGTGTCTCAGAGAGATGCACCAAGAGGTGGAAAAGCATAAAAGGGACAGAAATATGTGTCACGGTACTAGTGTTGTGTTCAGACACAGAGCGTCTATTATTAGACTTGGAAATCAAAGTCTCTGTGGAGAAGCACTCTTTCTTTCTCTAGAGTTTGTCCTGAAGCAGTGTTTTCAGTCCACTTGGTTATTTTCCCAGAGGTTCTCTGCTGTGGTAGCCGGTGTGGGCAGAACCCTAGCTAGCACGGGAATTGATGCCAGCTTCCTTTGACACCTAGCACAGTGCCATACTAGACACCTATCCAAACATTTCAGCTTACATTCTTGACCTTGTGTCCCCCCCAACCCCAGAGGGTACCTCTATCCTGGTTCTCTGCTCTCCAAGCTCGCTGTGTTTATCCTGCAGACCATGTTCCAGAATGTGAAGATGTGGTTATATGATGAAGCTCACTCTGGCTGTGGGCGTGAGTGACACACTTTGTGTTGTACATATGAGCACTTCTACCCAGTCAGCTGACTAGCTATGTCTTGGCAGAAGGAAGGGCAGCCTCAAGGATGATGGAGCTTTTGGCTAAGGAGAAGTCCCCTTTCCCTGGGAGGGATTTACAAGGTGAGAAGATGCGGGGGAGGGGTGGCAGCAGGAACACCTCCCCCAAGGCCTGTGTCACTTTCCTTGTTAGCACTTCCAAGATGACCTTTTGCTCCTTTGTAGAAGGCTTCCAATGAGAGGCTCCTAATGAGTAAATGATGTCTCAGACCAGAGATGGCACATCTATAAAATAATAGCCTGGAACAATGAGAGCTACAACTGGGATAGTCAAAAAAGTAAGCCAAACAACAAACAATCAAAAACAACTGCCCTTATTCTTGGGTCTAGAAGTTCTAAACATTTAAGAACACTTTGCCTTGGGGCTGGGGATTTAGCTCAGTGGCATAGGCGCCTGCCTTGCAAGCAGGCAGTCGTGGGTTCAATCCCCGGTACCCATAAAAGGGGAAAAGACAAAAAAAAAAGGAACACTTTGCCTCAAATTCAACTCATTTAAAAAAATCCTATTTTAAAATGTCCTCCTTGTTTCATTATGAAGAAGAATTCTGAGGAACACTATTTTCACATTTCATAAAAATCCAAATAGTTTACCATCTTTTTCCATTCCATGGGTGAAAATGAAAGGAAAAAGTGCTCAAAAGGAAAGAACAACTGGGGTAGAGGAAAGGAGAAGAGGAGAAAGGAAAAGATTATGTGCATACAGTTATGCGTGAGTGTGTGTGTGTGTGTGTGTGTGTGTAAAACAGATGACTACATTTGTCTCTGTAACTTCATTAAAAAGAACAGTTTGTGCTTTCACTGATTGATTGACCATTTTTTTTTCATACCTAAATTTTGTACTCTGAACAACTACTTATAATATGCAATGTATTAACTACTGTTAATGTCCTATTTTTTTTTTAAATTCTGTGTCATTGCTATCCTTTTTTTGGTTTTAAAATTTAAAAAATCCAAACACTAGCTTTATTCTTACATTACATGGTCCATTTAATATCTCTAAGATCTGTGTTGGCATTCATAATTTTACAAAGACAAAACTCCACGGACAAAACCCCATCATCTTTCCTAAAACTAGAGGAAGACAGCAACAGTCATTTTTCAACTCCATAAATGTTGTAAGGCAACCAGATTTCACACTGGTCTTTCCAGCCATCTTTACTCAGTTCCCAGAATGGATGAGCACCTGTACCAGCCCGGCCAAGCCTTAGAGACAGAAGTCAGTAAAAATACAGGCTATTAAGGTGAAAAAAAAACTATGCAATATTTCCTTATTGATTTGGCCAGTCTCTTCAGACTTGGCTATGCTGTACGATGAGTCAAATAATACTATAACATATCACTATATCATCATATCTATCAATTGATCGATCTATCAATCCGTCCAGCCACCCATCTCAACATATGAATCATGAGGGCAGGAGTTTAGAAATATTTTACTGCATACAAAACATGTTTCAGTGCCCAAGCCTTTATTGAACCTTTACCATCATCTCATCCTACCTGCCTCTTTATCTATGCTCCTGCTGACACCATACTTAGTGGGCATGCTGGGGATCAGAAAGAAGTTGGTGCAGTGTGACAGAGTGCTGGGGGGAAAAGGGAACAGTACCACATGGGGCTGGGAAGGTAGGGGGCAGAGCATGCCTGCCCTTGCAGGCCTTAGTCAAGCAGTTAGATTCATTACAAGAACAAAGGGAACTGCCTGGAGGGGTTTAGGAAGCCAGTGTATGATGTAATTTACATTTTATAAAGATTGCTCTGCTAACTGTCTGAACCGATACCTTCTGCCCTTGATCAGCACACAAGCTCCGGGATGGTAGTACTGTAGCCACACACCTTTAATCCCTCCACATTGTGCACTGGTAGACTTAGAACAAGGTCTCTCAGGCTTTTGGATGCAACAGAATCATCATAGGCTCACTGAGACATAGCTCCCGGGACCCTACTCACAGAGTTTCTAATTCAGCAGGCCTAGGAGAAGCCTGAGAATTTATCTGTTCTACATGGTGGTGATGGGATTTAGGTTGTTGGTCAAGGCACTGCACTTAGAGAACCTGTGTTTAAATCTTTCTGTTGAACAAAGCAATGAAGGGGCATCATGAAAAACTTTTAAACAAAGCAATCAGAACAATGAGTAGTTTGAATATGACCTAAAATAGCAATCATTTATTCATATTGCATGATGATCACAAAAAGACTAACCTATGTATGTAGAAGCACTCTGAAAGAAAATAGATCACTATGATTAGACAAGGTAAGATACTTAGATACTACACTGCCAAGTTTAATCATAAATTAAATGTAATTCAAAGAATTGTTTTAGCAAAAGTGTATGATTTATTTGTGTAGGCAGTTATTACATGCTTCAATCCAAAAAGGATACGAGGTAGTGAGGCATTCCTTGGTGCTACTCCAAACCTGAAACTTCCACTAATTTTTTCCTCAGAACTCAGGATCAAAGCTCACAGTGGCTGGTGGCTGTGTGATTCAAAGTGCATGTTGTTTGTGAATATACTTACTATAAAGTGAAGTGGACTGGAAGTCTTTCCTGAAAGGAACTCCTAAAAAGTCTAATTTACAAGCATATTATGCTGAAGTAGAAATGCAACTCACAGATGCAACGTACATGGAGAATCAGAACTGACACAGGAAGATACATGTCAGATCTAGGACAGGGGGTCAGACGGCTGCATGGCACACGCGACCAATGTCTTACTCTGTCCTGCCACATGTTAGGCTGGGGTTCTATGTACAAACTTCCATCTACCCAGAATTTATCACTGCGGGCCCATCAATAATGGACAGATCAAACTCAGATGCAGCCCCTGGGGCTTGGGGTTTCAGTAAGAGGCTCTCTTGCCTGGAGTTTAAGGTCATAGGGTCACATCCTGCTTGGGGAAGAAGCTGGTTAAACTCATTCCAAGACAGGATAGTGGTGATTCTAAGTAAACTCATCCATTCAGTAGTTACTAAGGAATTCATATTCTAGCAGAGTGGTGGTGAACTATGGCACATGTGCCACGGCAGGCTATTTGTTATCACTGAGCGTTCTGGAAGGTTCGCCGTCAATGGTCTGGTGAGTAGAGGAATTCAAAATATCAAAAGTCACAGGATCACCTGGCACAGGTGGGAAATATCTATCTATAATTCCAGCTACTCTGGAGGCTGAGGCAGGAGGATCACATGTTTAGGGCCAGGCTGGGCAACTTAGTGAGAACCTATTTCAAAATCAAAAATAAAGGGCTGGGGATTTATCTCAGCAACATAAGTGCCTGCCTGGCAAGCGCAAGGTTGTGAGTTTGATCCCCAGTACCAAAAAAAAAAATAAAAAAGGAAAAAAAAAAGAGCTGGCAATATAGCTCAGTGATGAAGCCCCTTTGTTCAATCCCCAGTTTGGGGGCAAGGGGGAAGTTACAGAATCAGAACAAAATGATTGTTGAAAATCATGGGCTTTGGCAAGCAAATATTAAATACAATAGTCATTAGATGGAAGCCAATGAAGATCCTCCTGTTGGGCCATGCTGCAAGGCACAAAGGACGCTGTGCAGCCACTGTGAGTCTGCTGCCGTGACTTACATCATGTGGGTGCCGAACCTGGATCTTCGATCTGTGCTAGCGGGCGTCATGGAATAGTCTGGCTATGAATTAAATACAAAACATCGGGCCTACACTCCAGCAAGAGTGAAACCCGAGTGAGCTCTGAAATCCAAGGTCGTTACTTTAGAGTCTCTGAAACCAGCGCCCACCACAGTTGCAGCTACCCACCTCCAAAAGGGTAAAAGTAAACACTGGACCTGCTCTGGTGTTACACTGCCACCGGATCCTCCCTGCTGTCTCCCTCCTCTCTTCTTCTTTACAGACAGGTAAAGGTGGGTCTCTTGAAGGAACTGGGGGCTCCCACTCTAGGCAAAGGTTGGACAGGTGATCAATGTACAGCATGAGACTGGGCTGTGCCTACGTGCCTCCGACAGCTGGATCATCTAGGGCAATGGAAATGGCAAGCAACAAGAAAGCAGTATTAACAGCAAGGGCAGGAAACCCAGGCAGCACACAATGTTCTGGGACACTCAGCAGCCATTCTTTCTCTCATTCATTCATTCGACATGCTAATCAAGCACCTGCTAGACTCTGGATGGAGATAAAGTAGTGACAAATGTAAATACAGGCCCTGCCCTCATGCAGCTTCCGGGCTATTCTGGAGACAATGAGGCAAGCAATTACAGGACAGTGGGTAGGGAAAGCTAGAGGGTTCTGTGGAGTACAAAGCAAAGGCAGCCAGCCCAGATTGCAGGAGGGGTTAGGGAAGTGCCCCCAAGGGACATTTGAGCATTGAGCCTATGAACCTGAAGTTAGCCAGAGAAGACTGGAGTAGGTCAGTATGTACCAGATCCTAAGACAAGAGAACAGGGCTGGTTTGAGAGGTTGGAGTCCGTTCATTCTCAGTCATTCTTCAGTCCATAATCCTACCCTGAGAATGGAGAACTGGAGTCTGTGGGCCTCATCACAAGGTACCCCTGCAATTTCTGCCATCCAGTGGTGTTTCTGCATCACTGATGGGATTTCAGAAAGGGGAAAGACTTAGAAAATAGTTGGTTGTACTACAAGTGTGAAAGAAACAACATTGTGGAGTCAAATGGCTCTAAAATAGACCCATTTGCACTGAGCTATTTCCTGCATACCAATGGCAGGGGTGGGATGCTGTGCTCAGCGAGGACTGTCAAAACAGACAAGGTACAAGACTCCAATTTGGCATCACCAACTCCACAGCTCCAAGGCATCTTCCTTTTGCTCTCCCATTCTGCCTTCTCTTTCCTCCTACTCCTTGAGATATTATAAAGGAAGCATTTTGTGCTTCTTAACCTTGGTGTTTTTCATGTCTACAAGGCTATCACAGACATAATAACTCCATAATTGCCTTATGCAATTAAGGGAAACGAGATAAGCTATTGAAGCCAATATTGTCAAAAGGGTCTTCATGTGAGGAAAAACAAAGCAAACCAAAACAAAACACGTGTGAAAATCCAGCAACTTGTGTGTTGTTGTCCAGGGTTCCAACGGTCTGTGTGTTATAAAAGAAACCATTGTAAGGTGGCTTAAGAAAGGGCAGTAAGCACAGGTTCGTTTCACAAAAAACACACAGTCCAAAGAACCATTTTATGTTTTAATATTATCACATAATTCACATCCTATAAGCAATATCCCTGAGTACAGAAAGAAACAGAACACTCACTCCTAGGAAGCAGAGCATACAGTTATTTATGAGACAAAGAAAGGATGTCTTCTTAACCTATGACAACACAAATTTGTTTAGGTTTTCCCTCCACTAAGTAAGTAAGCAATTAGGTTTTTTCCAATAAAAATATCCCTGTGCATGTGCAAACACCAGAGGCAATCATATAATTACTCTGCCCAATCAGATTGAATTGCTGACAGTTGAGTTCCCACTGCTCATTAACTTCAGATCACAGCGAGGTCTTTACGGAAGCCCTTTCCATCTCTTCACAAAGGTTCCTATGATAGCAGGAGCAACCCCAGCACTGCCTCATGCAGGCTAATCATCCCCAAATTGCCAGGGCCAAGGCCAGCCTACTCTGGCTTGCTTCTGAAAAAATAAAAAGAGAAATGTGAAGACATGCTGGCTTAAACATTCTTGCTTCATTTGAGGATCTCACTTCTAAATACAATGGTAACCTTTCACCCCCACACCTTAAATGCCATAATTATGTAATTAAAACCAATTATGTCATTTACTAGAGACTTTTTCAAGTCAATTACCTTAATCATTGACCTCACAAGATTTCCCATTCCGACCTGCGACAATGGAGACTTGGATAAATTTAGACACTGGCTTCCAAAGGTTGATATGCTCTAGCTGGTGGATTGTAGCTGTCTAGATTCTTCAAGACTCTAGAAGCTGAAGTTAACCTATTTATTACCATTGTAAGTTTGCACACTCCTTCTAATATTCTAAGATAATTTATACCTTCCTTGATGGTAACTTCCATGTTGTAGATGGGAAAGAGGATACGGAAGAATGACAAAGTTATCCCACGGTAAGCAGCTAACTAACTGGAATGCTAGGATGAGAACCCAAGTCTTCTGTTGCTTCTCAGTGGCACACTGAACTTCTTAGTAGCAAATTGTATGTTTGTGTGTGTGTGTGTGTGTGTGTGTGTGTCCTCCTATGCGTTCATTTCTCCTTTTATATTGTTCCCCAACTTTCCCTTTGAGGCAGTAACCCATCTGCCCCACTTCAGCTTATATGCAACACCCTGAGTTCCACTGTGACTGAGGAGTACGCCATAATCTAAGCCAAACTGCTTGCTCCTAGTGTTTCCCCAGCCCCAGCATTGCTTTGGGATGAGCACATGATCCCATCCAAGCCAATGAGACACAGTGACGCTTTGCTTAGAAGCTTGGGAAGGGCCTCTTCCGAACCGTGCTTTGATGTGAGAAGATATAACGCTGGTGGCTGGCAGCCATCTTGCCACCAGCAAAAGAGAGAAAGAGAATGTGGAGATAGGGGAAGAAAAACTGGTTTAGGAAGCCTTCCCTCACTTCCCAAACTGCTCCATGCTGAGAGGACATATGGGCTATTTCAAAAGCATGCTGCAGCAAGTATGAAAAGTGCCACTGCCTACAGCTTGGGCAGACCTGATCACAGGACGGGACTGACTGAGCATGGCTGTGAGCAGCATCCTGCCTCCTTCTCTTGATAGTTAAACGCCTCCAGTTTTTGAGTTATTTAAAGAACATACCATTTTATGGGCAGGAGGAAGCACTTTAATCTGGAAAATGATTTTTATCACAAACTAAACATCCTTGTAACTTTTTGGTCTTCTACTTCTGTCAAAGTTTTCTCTTCTTGGAGTTAAGACAGCTGCTAGAGCTGGGAAGACCTCCTCAGCCTTGCACTTTGCCTGGTTCACTGGTCCCCTTGTATGCAACTCTGGGAATCATGGGAGATGTGAACTCAGGACATTTGCATTCAAGATGGAGCATTTTGTTTCTATTTGCCTTTTTCTTTGGCCTTGAAAGTTTTTTTTTTAAAAAAAGAGCTAGTATTCTTTTAACGGTAGGATTTAAATATTGGTATTATGGAAGCTTGGGGCCAGGTATTTTTCTATGGCTGGGACTGCGTATAGGACACACAACAGTACCCTAGTTCCTACTCACCAGCTGTCACTAGCATCCATTTCCTCAGTAGAGGACAATTAGCAAGATTGGAGGACATCATCATGTGTCTAGGGTTTGGGCCAGGATCGTCCCTTGTTGAGCACCACAACTTTAGCAGAATGTCTGGGGTATTCATTGGATTTTTGTCACTGCACCATTGAAAATATGATTCCTTTCAGTATCATGTTCTCCTCTACTTGAAATGTGAAAGTGAGAGAACCACCACTTTTTAGAACTATAGACAAACCATGTAAAATGTCCTATGACTAGAACAAACAAAATAAAACAAAAACACCCAAGAAACTATCATAGCTACAAAATCATTAAGTGTTTTGTTTTGTTTGAGATGACATCTCACTATGTAGTTCAGGCTAACCTTGAGCTCACTATGTAGCCCAGGCTGTGCTTAAACTTGTGACAATCCTCCTGCCTCTGCCTCCTGAGTGCTGAGATTATAAGTGTGTGCCACCACACCTGGCAAAAACACTAAGATTTGCTAACCCATTAACTAAGATGGAGGAAAAATGTATCAAATGGCAATAATTTTACCTAAAGACCAATGTGAAGAAAAGAATATACAGGAAAAACAAAATCCACCCGGATATCTATACAGTGAATCCAAAGTGGGTATTTAACTTCTCACACCACAGAGAAGAAAAGGTGAACATAAGATGACTGGAGTGTTGCTGGGATTCAGGTTCAGTCAAAAACAAGGAGCCAGGCTGAACAGAGAGGATTCCTCTAGAAAAGGCTTCAGACTTACCTACTTTATAAAATAAGAATAGTAATAATAATAATAAATAACACTTCCCTTATTTGGGCAAATGTGGATATTTAAAATATGCACAACTGATGGGTTTCTAGAACATTTTTCAAGGAAAGGCACTTACTTGCCCTCTAGTGCTCAAAGGAAATCAAGAGTGGACCAGCAGAAGCCCTTCTTCCAGGACCGATTTGGATGAGAAGAGCTAGACATCACCAAATCCCCACTGCGTTGCTGGGCTGAGGAGGAGAGATCTGAATTGTTTTGACCTCTTAATGAGGACCACTGGTATGTCCTGTCACAGGAAGCCAGCTGAGGGCAGCCCAGGGATGCTGGAGCACTTTGGATCCCAGCTGCCAAACTTGTGCTTTAAGGCAGAGGCTTGTGGGCTCCTCGGAGTTCTGAATTCTGACCACCAGGCAGCTGTGTGTGTGAGGACTGGGCTCAGCTGGGACTGCTGGCACGAACGTGTTTGGGTTCTGTGGCTGTCCGACCAGAGGTTCTATTACCATAGGGCGATAAAGTGTAAGGGAGCTCAGAGTCCAAGTGGGGCAAACTGCTTGCTCCTCTGGCCTCGTGCAGCCGCCCCTCCAGCCACCCGCGTGCTTCAGCTGTCTCTCTCTTCTGGCCCCTCACTGGCCGACTGCTCTTATATCTCTGCTAAGTCTAGTGAAATCAGACTGCTCGGCAGGGATGTGTTTCCACTGGAGAAACAAAAAGAAGAAAGTGATCTCTGAGGGGCTTGGCTTTTCTCCAATTATTTTTGGGGTCTATCGATGTTTGTTTAAACATCTGTAAAGAGCTAACACACAGAACAAAGAATGGAGGAAAAGAACTTATTCTGAGATTCTAGCAGAGGCTCAAAGTGGCTCTTATAAACTGCATAAACAACTGAACTTTCTAGAAGTTAGTAATTAAATCTGGAGGAGTTAAACCTCAAACTATAGTAAATAAGAGTGATTTTCTCAGATACTGAGAATTAGCTAGTCCCCAGTGAGATGCTCACCCTGCCCACAAGTGTCCTTCCAAATCCCTGGGTATGTCAACTGAGATAGAACAGTGAGTGCTGCATGTCCCAATCTTAGCAGAATGGCAGGATGAGTACTGTGTGTTTTGGTGGAGAGGCCTCCTGACTGAGTCCTTAATGCTGGCATAGTAATACCCTTTGGGTACCTAAGAAGTCAGTCAGGGTAGGAACAGGAGTCTGCAGAGCAGACAGAAAGCTAAGACAGAAAAGCCAAGCTTTGGATGGCAAGTGTCTGAAGAGGTCACCCTTATCGTCAGTAACTAAAGACTTTCAAATCTGCAACTCGTGCTTCAGCCAGAGACAGTCTTTCCCCTCAACACTAAGAAAAGGTTTCTAAGCATCTTGACTGAGGAAGGAGACAGCATCCAAAGAGGAGCTTTGGTAAATCCACAGAGTGCACAAAATTTGGTGCAGGTACTTACACACTTTATTGTAAGAAGTAGATGTACGATTTTCATCATATTTTCAAATCTTTGTCTGAAACTCAGAATAAAAACTTAAGCACAGCTGTCCCTTAATTTTTAAAAGTATAGTATAATTCCATAGTACAATCTGTATACCATAAGTTTACTCATTTTAAGTGTAAAGTGCAGTCATTTTGAGTAATTTATAGAATTAAAACCATCACTATAAACCAGCCTGTGAACATTTCTATTATTCCAAAAGATCTTTTGACTATTTACAGAATACTTCTTATAATTTCTCCAATGAAAGTTCTAGGTTTGAAAGAAGACTATTTCTACATCTGCAAAGCAAACCCATTTTTTCCTTTACCTACAAATATTTCTGGGGCCTACGACGTAGCTCAGTGGCATAAGGACCTGCCTGGCAAGCACAAGGTTGTGAGTTTGATCCCCAGTACCAAAACAAATAAATAAACAAACAAAAATTCAAAAATATTTGTTATTTATCTGAGATTTGAATATTAATTGGTTACACTTTCTTTGTAGTTATTTGTTCTGTGGTACTGGGGATTGAATTCAGGGCACTAAACATGCTAGGAAAATATTCTGCCACTGTGCCATCTCCCCAAATGCTCCTATATTTCTTAAATCTGGCAACCTTAAGCTAGGAGTAAAGCAGAATTGAGTAAGTAAATGAGTACTTGTCTACACCATCGTAAATAAATGTTTTATTCACTAACTTGAACTATCTAGGTTCCCAGGTGATAAGAGCCTAGTTCCAGTTAGATTTTAGGCTGAGAACTAAAGCTGCAGAGACAGCCTGAAGTATCTACAGCTCACCTGTTGTTTTACACGCAAGGCTGGAACCTCAGGCACTCGTAGGATTATATGCCACATTTGCCTTGAAAGGTTAAAGTGGATGTAATCGTCAACCTTACAATTCACACTCAGAACTGGGAATGTGATTTTTAGGGGCCCAAATTATAGGAAAGTGTTCTTAACCCTTTGGGGGGTCACAAATGACTTTGAGGGAATCTGATAAACGTTGTGAACCTTCTCAATAGAAAAATATACAGATACACATTCCTACATTTCTGTGGAGATTTGTTTTTGAGGTGGACAGAGGTTTTATGCATTCTGTGGCAGTGTTCACAGACATTTCAAGGGTCTGGAAGACAGGCAGGTGGACCAAAGCCATCCTGAAGTTTTATACCTTGCTTTCCTTTTACTCTTGTTTGATAGGAAAGGAGGAGGTTGGGCAATGGCCAGGGAACTGAGTAAATCAAGGTGGAATGACCAGGGTCAGAGGTGTGCCAGCTCCCTAAACTCTGTGGGCTACCGTTTCATTATCCTTAATGAACACACCCGCCTGACAGCTTTCACAGGTTGTGTCCTACAGGTCTAGCAGAGAGGTATCCGGAAGGGCTCATTTAGGTTCTGGAGCACTGGACAAGATTTCATGTTAAAAAGAAAGGAGGAAATAAGGAAAGAAAGAAAGAAAGAAAGAAAGAAAGAAAGAAAGAAAGAAAGAAAGAAAGAAAGAAAGAAAGGAAGGAAGGAAGAAAGAAAGAAAGAAAGAAAGAAAGAAAGAAAGAAAGAAAGAAAGAAAGAAAGAAAGAAAGGCTTTAAAACTCTGGCTACATGATGACCAAAGTTAAAGTACTCTGAGTTCCAAGTCTTCTCATTATCTGATCCTAGCTTCTTCGAAGCAGAGGTCTGAGACAGTTGGGGAGGATCTGGGCATTTTTCTTGAGTCCAAGAAAAAACATTTGGCAGATCAGGATTTAAAAAAAAAACAACAACACACGAGCTGCAGCCCAGCCACACTCCAGCTCCTTAGCATTCCTTTCTCCCTCTGCCCTACACTCCCTCACTACGTACGTGCACTGATCCAGCCTTGCCAAACACTGCTTGCTTTTTCTCTGATGAAATAAAACATACTTCCCCTAATTGTGTTAATTTTCATTTGAGGATAATTTGGTTACTCGATGATCTATTATATTGTGTGATATCAAGGATGACAGCCGGATGGGAAAAGGACAGGTGTGCCCACCTCTGAGGTTTACAGGTAACATCTCTTTTGTGCCTTTAAGCCACCTACATACTACTTCCCAGTAGTACCATCCCTGGTTTTCAGAGAAAAAACTAAGAGAAGATATTAACTGGCATCCGCAAATTTACTCACCTACGCAATATGTAAGAGTTTCCAACCAGAGCCCACACTCTTACTATCTGAGAGATTAACTATACAAACTACAACCAAAAAAACACATATTTTGCTCATTCTCACAAACAACCTACAACATTAACGAAGCTTATTAAGCCCAATGACATGAACCATGAAACTATTGGGGATGTTTATATTTGATACTGATACATAAGCAAACCTGCAATGTTCGGTTATCACCTCAAAGGAAAATAAATTGTTTAGGTTTTAGGTTTTATCTTATCTGATTTTGGTCCCTGAAACAGCATGAGAAATGTCTATGGTCTGCTCTTATTTGTTGTCACAGGGTACTAGCAGCCTGCTGGGAAGAACATGCTGGGAAGTAATGTTCTGCACTTTGTGTTAAGACTTAAAAAAAAAAAAATACAGAGCTTGTGTAAATCACAGACAAAGTTGACAAATTTCACGGCTTAGTCATGGTTAACATATCAGATTTCATGGTTTGACAGAGATTAACAAGAAAATCATATTAGAGTTACAACTATTAGCAGATTCTGAGATATTTGGTAAAGAACTCCAAGCTTTCCAAACGCCACTACCTAAGTGGCCCTCTCGTCCTCGTCCCATGGATGCAGAGGCCCTGGGAACCCAGGGAGAGCAGACAGGGTCTCCCACGTTCTCAGAGCTATCTCCCAGTCCTCTCAGAGTGCCCTGGTAAGCCGCAGGAAAGGTCTTAGCCTCTACAGAAGAAAGCAATGTTTAGCATTTGTGACCCCTTTCATAAAACAGTTGGGGAAAAAAGTCCTTTGCTTCTAAATAACAGATATTTTGCCCTAACACTGCATGCACTAAGAAGAAGAATGAATTCTCATTTTTAAACCAGGATGTTTGAGGTTAAATTAAATTTTCCTGCCTTTCTGAGGAGGTGATCCAGCAGAGGCCATGTTGTTAGAGGGGCTGCAAGCCGACTTCAAACAGCCTGCTGACTGCTGCAGAGCCATTTGGCTGCAGGGCCGGCATAGCCCCTTTCCAGTGAAGGCAGGCGGAGCCGGTCAGCTTTGCATAAGAGAGGCCAATTTGTCAGCCATTTGCTTTCATTCTCTTCAGACTCTTCCCAGTGATAAACTTTCTATACCTCTGGTCTTCAATATGGTTTATCTGACGGGAGGACGGAAATGCGCTCTGGAGTCTCAGGCAAGTTTCCTTCCCTGGCCACCCTCCTGGGTCTTATAGGATGTCCTTAATCAGAACCACATTACTCGCTGGGCTAGAGGAAGTCCCTGCACAGGCGCTGGCAAGACACTGTGGCAAATTAGTTTCAGGACGAGAAGGGCAGAAAGGGAATAAAAGCTGTGGCTGTCTATCATGTTTTCTTCGGTGGAGGGAATCAAGGCAGAGTGCCTAAGTCTTCAGAAATCGAGATTTGGACAAGCAGCAATCACTCAGCAAAGGAGTCCCACTAATGGCAGAGCACCATGGTCAGCGGTGGAAACTGAAGATGCTTACATTCCAGGTGTTCCGGAAGTAAGCAAGGATTTTCTCATGTTCTACATGCAGGCTTTTATATTTCAGTAGTGCACTGTTCAGGTGAAATTAAAATAGTCAAGCGTTGTTTAGAAGTGTAAATGACATTCAGTTGTGTGTATTTATAGGTATATTTGTACATATATGCTAATATATGTGTTTAACAATCTGTGTTTTAACAGTAACAATAACAGCTTTACTGTGCTTTTCTTATGTGCCATAGTAAGCACTTTCCCACAGTATTTCGTTTAGTCTCTCAACAAACCAGCATGGGAGGGATTCTATTTATTCCTATTTTATTCCTGCTGGAAAAACAGATTGATTAAGCCACAAAGAGCCCAAAATCAAACTCAGGATTGCCTGACTCCCTGGCCAATATTTTAAATTACTGAAGTACATCAAGCTGAGGAAATTTGCATCAGTTTTGTTGACTGAGTCAACAAGAGTCATTCATGCCAATGCTGAGAAAATACTAATTTCCAGGCTGGGGTGGGGATGAGAATCTCTGTCGCTTTTCCAACACAGTGGTATGAAAGAGTAGGGAGGGTGTGAGAAGGACATTGTTGCTAAAACCCAAGATCCATCTCCTTCACAATTTTTTCCCCAGGCCTAGGCTGGCTAGAGAGACTGAGCCCCAGAGGGAATCAGGGCACTTGGTGGAAATCTGCGGATGTCACTGTCTCTCAGGAGGGTTCTCACAGAAACATTTTCAGCGTGCGCTACCCTCGCTCGCACTGTGAGGCAGCTACTAATTACCAAAGAAATGAACCTTTTCATCAACTGCCCTTCCATAAAACCATTTCCCAGGAAATGGAACACAGCATGGAGCTGGCCCACCACAATTTCCCACCGATAATGAGCGTTGGAGAGCACAGGTACTATATTTAAACAACTTTCCTCCAGCTTTTTGACAAGGCTGTCCCTGAAGAGCCAGGCTGAGGTCTCATTCTCCCCTGGCCAGCAGGATCGGAATGTTTAACATGGCCCTGTCTCTTCAACACCAATGTGTAAAACGCCAATAAACAAGCCAGCAAAGACCTACAGATCTAATTGCCTTTTAACTCCCAGAGCAAGGAAGGAAAGACTCTCAGAGACTTAACAAGTTTATCTGCCTGCCACTTGAACATTTTCTGTCTGCCTAACACTTCAGTGAATTCACTAATAAAAGGGTAAAAGGGCTCCAAACCTTAGACCCTTCAATGGCCAAGAAGTCACAGATTCACAACACAAGACCTAAAAAAAATGAGCACAATAAGAGTTGTGTCAGGGTTATATAAGGCCGAAGCAAGGAAAGCAGGACCTCCTGCCATTTCTAACCCGGTCACTTCCCTTTCACTGACTAAAGTCATAGATGGTGAACCTTTTAGAACTTTCAGTGATAACAGCCAGCGGTGGCATCCTTGCCATAGCTTTGACACCCCTGCCATGGGTCTTATCTGAAACAAAGAAAACTGACCCAATGAGGAAACTAGGAAAAGGTTTATGGTGATGCCTCCTAAAATGCAGTCCAGGGACTGTCCTGCAGGAGGCAAAGCACGCCATGCTGATGAGTGGGAAGTGAGTGTGATCACACATTGCCCTAGCACTCGTGCTCACTTCGCAAGGACATTTTCCATCTCTTCTTAAATGGGCTTTAAAGTTTTACATGTGGGTGTTTTTATTGTTTGGTACCCTACAACATATAAGAAAATTCTGAGAATTCTGTACACATTGAAGTTATGTCACCAAGACAAAGCAAAACAAAATGGCACAAAAGCCTTAGGGGTACATGTGATGAGACAGCGTCTTTCAAGACAGAGCAGATGCAAAGTCTCTCTGTGAGGCCACAACTTCCCTGTCCGGAATGTATTCTACAGAGAGTATTAGGCATGTGAATAAAGGTTAAGCAAAAGGAGCTTCAGAAATCTAATAGCGAACATGCAAAAAGAACTAAATGTTCATAATTAAGGGGCACACAATGCAAATAATGTAGGTGTTTCTCACTTAAATGGGGAAAGAGAAAATCGAATGGAGGCCACATGCATGGAGAGCACTAAGCTGGACTCCTGGCCCTAAAACCTTTGAATTATTTGAAATTTTTAATAGAAATGTATTTTCTTTAGAAATCTGTTCAAACTCTATTTTTTCTTTTTAATCAGTACAAGGGATTAAACAAGGCAGGCGCTTATGTGGCTAAACTAAATCCCCAGCCTCAACACTCTAAAACAAACAAACAAATAAAAACCTCCCACCCATCACTTTCCTGATCAACAGGGAACCACATTATGGAAAGACCCAGGCTCTCTTCCTGGAGAGACACCTGAAGGACACCAGGGGAGCCAGTGTTGGCAGCGCTGTAGCTTTTTCGCGGGTATATTTTCAGTGAAATGAGGACTGCAAGTGGGCTCCAGCTCCCAGCAGCTGTACTCCCAGATGCCTTCCATTTCTACCTTTCCTGAAATCAGGGCAGGAAGGCCGCCTACTCCCTCAGCAAGCCAGCCTGCTGCACTTAAAGCCAGCGCCAAACTGGAGCAAAGGAACTGCAAGCTGAGAAACCTGGAGGACTCTTTTTCTATTAAAACCATGTCCATGTTTTTCCTATTGGAACCTGGAAACTGGACAAATTCTGAAAGAAGCCGAAGAGATTTCCTTAGAAAAGAACTCTGTTAATACCAAAAGCTCCCTAAGTGCTACACGAAGCACATGCTAAGTTGTATTACGCTGAAATGTAAAAGCAGGGACCAAACTCAAAATGATGTGTCCTTCACACCAGGCTCAGCATACTCCAGGACTTACGCCTTTGTACACAGACCCTCACATTTCTGCATCTCCCTGTTTCATAATGTCATAATCAGTTCCAGACTTCCTATTTCTCCCATACTGTAAGGCTAACATTCCGGATTTGGGAGATGCAGTATTTTAGGGTGTGAAAGTACAGTGGAAAGTATGATAAAAATAAAACCCATACAGATGCTTTGTTTCCTCTCACTGAGAAGTAACAAATGGCATATGCACTACCCTGTATGAGGGTCATCTGGCCCTCAGAACCCATTAGAGTGTGGATAGGGCAAGGATCTCATACAAAATGGATCTTTGCAAATTGATAAGGGTGACCTCCTTATCAATAAATCGAGTTCCTGGAAGTTGAAAGTGTTTCCACATGCAGTATATATCACTGTTTTAGGCTAATACCAGTCAAAGCACAACAATGTTTCTTTCAAAATCCAGAATCTTCCATAGATTACAAAACAGAGTAAACTGAAAGATTTTGGTTAATCTAAGATAAACTTCAAAGACAACTGGTTTCCTATGGGTTTCAATTGGAGCTTTCTTTGAAGGGTTATGCTCAAATTCATTAAAGAAAACTTCCAACTTCACAGGCCACAGCACTAATTAAATAATCTGAGGTCGTCATTGCCTGCACAGTGACTGTTCACATTTGCAGTTTTGCACATTTGGAGTAGGCTGAGTGTTTGACTTTTACCTTGAAACTCACTTCAATACATGGATCAGTGAGTCCCTGGGAAATCACTTAAGTGATCAATAATATCAAACTGATATCTTTGATGTATTTCTTTTGAAATGTATCTTTTTATGAACTAGCTTTAAAATTTTTGTTTCTGATGTTGTCATTGCTTAATAAAACAACAAGAAACAATTCAGCAAAGGAATCAAGTTTTAAAATTTTTGGTTTTCAACTAACTTGAAAATGTGCAGTTTTTAGATGATGAACTGATTTACCCAACCCCACCGTCACCTGGGTAAGCACTGGAGAGGACATGGCATCTCCTTGGAGCCTGGAGAGCCCTGTGGGCAGCACGTGCTTGCTTTTCACAATGACTCTGCACATTCCAGAGAAGACTGGGCATAAACATGTACCTTTCACCACTAACCCACTGTCTGCCTCCTTTGCTCCCTATAATCTAAAACATCTCTTCTTCGCAGGTATATGGTCTTGGATTTGTCACGGTGAATGTGAGACTTTACAAGGCCAATAAAATGACAGCTGCACAGAGGGACTGGGTGGCTTTTACCAACTCTGAAACACGGCTGCCTTTAACTCCCAGGGATCAGGAACTTGAAAGCACTCAGATTCACTTAGCTCTGTGTCCGCCATAAAGTTAAGGCTAATCAGATTTTTCCAACTTGCAGTCCCATCTTAAATCCTCAAGCTTCTCCTATGCAGACTTAACTGATGGACGATGTGATTATACTTTCTCAGGTCATAAATTCTACATATTTATAACATAACTGTTGTCATTTAGGTCAATTAAGGTGCTTTTACTGGCTCAGAGCAACTACCTATGGGGCCTGTCAAATACCCTGACAGTGGTTTATGATCTTTTATGGTGATTTTATCTCACACGGATATGAAAGATGTCTGCGTGTGAAGATGGCCAGGAGACCTTTGAAGCATTTCCTCGTGTTGTGATCACCCAGGCCCCATTTCCACTCTGCTCTCTTTTGGTATCCATAAAAACCACAATGTGCCTCTAAAACTTCCCCTAGATTTTGTGTCTTTGATCACACTCTTTTTCTCCTCCAATGACCTAAATGGGGGGATAACAGCTCTTGAGACATGTTGTGATTAAAAAAAAAATCTCAAGTGGTGGGCTGGCCAGATGTGAAACTTGTCCCTGAAGACAAGTGGGTTTATACTTTTCATGAGGGATGCATCTACTCCCTCATGAAAAGCAGAATAGGGTGACACTGAAGAAAGAGTGCAATATATTGGGGGGTTGGAGGATCTCATCAAGACAGATTATAGCTTCTCCTTTTCCCTTGTGGAGTATCACTTCTTGCTGTGTCTTATTTCAACAGGGACCCTGGGCATCTATGATATTCTAGGCACCGTAAAAGGCTGGAGATACCGAGATTGAGGCAGTCCCAACTGGCTACAGACACAGATATATTAATAATTTTTTTTTTGTCTTTTTCCTTTTTATCGGTACCAGGGATCGAACTCACGACTGCCTGCTTGCAAGGCAGGCGCTTATGCCACTGAGCTAAATCCCCAGCCCCCAGATATATTAATAATTATAAAGCAAAGTGGTAACAGACTGTAGGAGATTCATGCACACACATTCTGAAATCACTGAAGTATAGCTTTTTCACTTTTGAAAGTTAGTGAGGGGAGGTGGAAAGATTTCTTAGGAAAAGGCATTCCTAGTTTGAGCCTCAGTGAATGCAAGGAGATAGCCAGGCTAACTGGGAGAGAAGAAAATTTACAGCAGTAGAAGCAAGAACAAAGACCTGGAATATGGATTTGAGGACAGTCAAGGAGGGTAGTGCTTCCCACACCTGACTAGCGTGGTGAGAGATGAAATTGGGAGAATAAAGTCACGCAGCACTTTGTATTTAAGTGACACAAGGCGCTATCTTTCTTACTCAAAGATCAGACACAGTGGCACCCTTTCCACAAAGCCAACTGGTCACAATTGGGAAAGGTCATTATTTCTCTCCCACCCAAATGTGTCTGCTCCATTCCTCCACCCACAGCTGACATTGTCGCATCCCCCAGCTGAACTTGAAGATCAGATGTGTGTCACTGTGTGCCTTAAAATCACCCTGCATGCTGAGGCCAGGCTTCCTCCAGCACAGTGCTGACTCCTTCATTCTGTGTGGAGTCAGCACTTAGGGTACATTCACTAGGCCGGGTTGGGAGGCGCAATCTACCTTTACAAATAATGGGGCTATGGAGAGAAAAAGCAAAACATTCTCTATCAAGAGAAGTGTGACCAGAGTTTCAAAGAGTTACATTTGTCAAGTTCTAATTTAATATTCAATCCATTCTGAATTTTTCTTATTTTCCTTTTGGGCATTTCTGATAATAATAACAGTTGCATCTGACAAAAAAGAAAAAAAAAAAAACTCCAATAACATCTACTAGGCAAAAGACCTTAGTGAGGGAAATGTACCACAGTACTTGAAAGTCATCTGAAGTATGGGCAGGTGCCAGCCTCAAACTACCAGCAATCCTTTCAAATGAGCTGCTTAAATGTGCGAGGGAGATTGTCAGTATACTGACCTAGGGAGTCCCAAATTCCCTCAAATGACCAAACTGTAGTTCACTTTCAAGCATCTTACAGAAATGCTTTCTGCTGTTAAAAATTTATATAGCTGGCTCTTTTTATGCGTGCTCTACCTTTTCACACAGGGTTAAAGCATCTAATACCAAACAGAAGAGGCTTGCATTACCGAGCGGGGAGAAGTAAGGCTGGATCTACGTTGGCTGCGCGGATGTCAAGATGATTCTAAACGGAACATGCCAACTTGGACAGCTTTTCCAAAATAACGTACTCTGATTCGACACACAACTTCCCAGTTGTTGGGAACTAAGGGAGAAGCTGAGAACTCAGAGTTGGGGGAGTCTGGAGACTCTCCAGACACGGTCTCTATCAGCTAAACAGATTTCAGGCAAAGGGTTCTTGCTGTTCCCTTCTTTAAGTCCATGGTCACTCCCCACATGCATCTGAGGACAGTAGGACTCCCCAGCTCCTAGTGCAGCAAGGAGGTGCTGGCTACTCAGTCTGTTCCACACTTTAGCCTCTCCATTCAGGCTTTCATCCCTTCTATTTTCTTCTCACCTGAAATAGTGTTTGCCTAAAGAACCTGCAGTTTAGGTGGGAACAAGGTCATTAAAGGAGGTTCTGTGGAGACTAGGAGAAAAGTCAGGAAAACTGGCCTAGGATGAAGAGTTTCAAGAGGTCAGGACATAGGACATAATTACAATGTTACAAATGTAGAGAAATCTCCTAAAGAAGTATTTCTAGTCTGAATCCCATAAATAGGATTTAGGCAGATAATAGGAATTTTGAATAATTGTAAGTCATAATCATAAAGACATGGAAAAAGTAATGAACACTATTTTTAGAAGAGGAAAAATACCTCATTATCTGAGAGTGGTGGAAAACTCATAAAAACTGCACAGGGGACACTTTTCGGAAGAATCTGAGGCCTAGTAGAAGCAACTGAATCTGATGTGGCTGAAAACAGGAAAAAGCTGGCAAACTGTCAGGAAGGGGAGCTGTGCAGAGACAGCAAGGTTTCAGGAAGATGAACCTTGCTGGGCTGACACATTGGATGTTGGACGGGCTGGGAAAGCTCTGAGTCAAGGAAACCACTGAGGTGTGGGGGGTGGGGTGGAGATGGGGCTCACCTCTGACTGTGCTGAGAGGACAGAGAGACCATCCTGGTGCGAGGGTGTGCTACAGGAGGAGGACTCACTGGCTTTGGCCATGGTTGGACTAGATGCCCGGCTGGATGGGTCTCAGCAGCCTTGCATTGGGGCACTGACTCAGTCCAAACAGCCTCTTGCTGTGCAGAAAGGAATAAGAGTGCCTGATTCCATAGGGACAAAAGGTCTCTGACACAACACCTGGCTCATCTCAAAGTGGCCAAAAGAATGGTGACCATTTCACTGGTGTTTTATGACAAGGAGTGAGAAAAAAGCCAGGTATGGTTGTGCACATCCGTAATCCAGAATTCTGGGAGGCTGAGGTAGGAGGATCAAGAGTTTGAGGCCAGCCTGCAGCTTAGTGAAACCCTGTCTCAAAACTGAAAAGGAAGGGGTGGCTTTGAGTGTCGCTCAGTGGTAGGGTGTTTGCCAAGCTGTATTAGAAAAAAAAAAAAGAGGCAAGAAATCTGAGGTCCTAAACCTGATCCACAAGCCCCTGCTTGAGACACAGTCCCTGACTAGTTCCAGTTCACTTCTTTCTGTGACCTCATTAACATTTAATATTAGCCATTTAATGCCTTATAGACAAACTGAGGAGTCAAGATAAGTAAATGAGGACGTGTATTTTGTATACTTTGTGTTACACATCTAACTCACTTCCATCTTTCCATGGAAACCAAGTCTTTCCCAAAGTATAGGACCAAATGGAAATGGTGATCATTTTTTTTCATTTAAAGAAATAACTTAAATTTTATGTCTTGTAAAAGGCAAAGACTTTATTTCATAAGAGAGAGGAAAAGAGATGACACATTGTGCTGGTGATTAGAGCAACACAAAGCCTTAAACCACAGTTAAATTCAGGGTGCATTATCCCTCTGAGCCTCCATGTCAACTCAAAGGGCCTAAAAAGCATGTCTGCATTTCTACAGGAGATTTGTGATATATTCAGAAAACTTCTAAAGAAGTACCCTATTATCCTACTGAACACTTTCTCAGCTACCTAAGTTTCTCAAAGTCCATCTTGCACAACCCAAGTTGTGGAGGTGAGTTATGTTTGACCCAGTAAGTTTGGAATGCATAGCCAAGGAAGTGGGTAACATGGGAAACTCTCTCCCTGGCATGCCTTTTTGATCCCTGAAGAATCGTCTTGAGGACTGAGCATGCAATCTGCTTCCCCAGGAAACCAAGTTTGAGAAAAGCCATAAAAGCAAAGGAGGTCAGGCAAATAACCTACTGCTGATCAGCACCAATGATCAGCCTTGTTGGTCATGGATATAAGGACTCAGACTCCCCAAGAAACCAGTAGGAACAAAATACTGGAGAAGCTTCCTTAAGTTGGCCAAAGCATATACTTGAAGGATCCTCCTATCCACTGAGACCCTGCAATACCTAAGCAAGTATCATTTTGTCACCCTTTACTTATACAATTGGCTACTATTACAACATAATACTGGTTTTCACTAGCCAGCTCCGCTTTCTTACTGAATAAAGCCCAACTGAGTAATTGCTTTGATTACTGAAGGAAATAAATAGCTTCCCAGATCTCTTGGATAAAGTAGCACTGGAAAAGTAACCTCTCATAAGAATGTGGCACAGAATCATACCGCTCACCAAAGAAATCAAACCCAAATATAAACACCGTTAACCACTGCCAAAGCGACACACACATCCACAATTTGTTATTCATGCAGCATTAGGATCTCTCCAACCTGGTATTCTACATGGCACACAAGATCCACAGGACTGCGGGCAATTAGCAATGTATCCAACTCTCAGTTTTTAGCCTTTAAAGTGGAACCAGCATCTTCCTCCCTGACTGGATGTCACACAGATACCTGGATTTGTGCCTATGTGGGGATCATCCTAGAAGTTTTCCCTGTGGGTATTAATATGAAACAGATATGCACACACACCTTATGGGCAGTGCTATTATTCTGGGGTGTGAGGAAGTTCTTTTCAGTGGAAAATCCCCCTGAATGAGGCAGGAACAAACTAAAGGTCAGCTTAAGCTCCCCAGAGCCACAGCACCAGTTATTTCAGTAGAAATATCCCTCTCCTCGGGATCTACTTAACAATCAGCTTCAGCACCACAGATCACACACAGATTGATTCTTGCCAGCTGTGAATGGTCTAGATGAGAGAGATTAGTGAGAAGATAAGTGTCTTAAAGTCACGGACCCACAGGACTATACCTCTTGGTGTAACCACTTCACAGAAAAGAAGAGGCATGGACAGTCAGTCATCAGAACCAAAGTCTTCAGTCCAGAGACTTTTCCACTTTTATTTATAGGTTAGCTTTTCCTTGGACTTTTAGAATCTGGCTGCAAAATCGTCTGGGCCAGGTGCCCCGTCCAGTGGGAAAAAGGGGGGGGATGGGGTCATATTTTTGTTACTGGTTCTTTTGGTGGTTATTAATATATCCAGGCTGGCTAGTTTGAGTCAATTTTAGAAAACTTTTAATGAATTGTTCATTGTGTCTAACTTTTAAAATACATTGACAGGATATGATTTACAATTCATTTTATAAGAATGTCCTTACGATATTTTAATTATGTCCCTATTTTTCATCCCAATTAGTTTGTATTTTCTACATTTCCTTTCTTTTACATAGAGAAAGACATATTTAGAAGACATGATTGCATGACTTTCCAAGACACTGGAAATTTGTTTGCTACATCGTGTGATAAAGATAGGGCTGAGCTCCACTGCCCAATATGGTAGCACAAGGTGCTAATTTAACATGGTTATTGTATCACCTGAAATATGACTAGTGCAACTGGGGAGCTGAATTTAAAGTTCTGTTGATGTTTAGTTAATTACTAAAAAACTTAAATAGCAACATGTGAAATCTAAAATAATAAACAAGTAAACAGATGAATGAATGAGTGAGTGAAAGATGACAGAAAACTAGAAGGCAGACTTTTGGAAATGGGGAAAAATTAAAGGGAGAGAAAGGGAAAGTGGGACTGAAAATGATTAAGATATGATAACCTCTTGTACCATTTTCTCCAAGGAGCCTCACCATTCTGTACTACTAACATGAGAGAGAGAGAGAGACAGAGACAAAGAAAGAGAGATAGAGAAAGAGAGAGAAAGGGAGAGAGGGGGAGAAGGAGAGAGAGAGAGGCTGCAAATATCTAGGAACAAAAAATTGAAAATTAAAAAAAAAAGAATACCCCTTTCCAAGTCATGTTCCCAGGGTCCCACCTTCCCACCAAGTGCCAGCTCCAAACATGAAACTTTGAGGTACATTTTAGATCTAAACCATAAAAATTGATTTGAAAATTTCCTAAACAATTTAAATTTTTCTGGTAAAAAATGAAAAGCCTTAAATATATGTTTACTCTTAAAAAAAAAAAAAAAGAAAGAAATGTTAAGTTCTTGGAGTCCACCTAAAACCTACAGCTATCGTTTAATTGCATCCCCTTGAAAATTCAGTTTGAAACTAGATCCTCATGATAGTGGATCCCTAAGAGGTGGGGTCCTTCAGAGGTGATTAGACTTACAGGTTTATGTAATGCAGGGAACTGGTATAGGCCTTTCATGCCCGCGGCCTTCTGCTGTCTGCTCCTGAGGCCCTCACTAGACACTGAACCTGCTGGCAACTTGGATTTTCCATTCTGTTTTATAGAGGAATTTATTTGAGAAAATTTATTTGAGAAATGCTTGAATTTTTTATTTTTTAAAAAAAGGTTAATTTAAATTTAATTGACATATGTGGCTACGGTTACCATGCCGGACAGTGCAGGTATCATACAGTCTTTTCAAATTGTCAGCTTTTATTTTCAGGGATCATCTCTTTTTCTCACTGCTGTTGCTGTTTTCCATCCATTTACCTGTGCCCCGCCCCACCTCTCCTTCCATTGTTGTGATGAAGACCCTTGTCAGCTCACAGACAGCCCAGAGCAGGGCTCTGTTCAGCCCTGTCCTTCTTTCTTGGATTCAAGTCCCCCAGGCTCGGTCCCTCAGGCTCGGCTGGAAAAGGCCTGTGGAAAGGTGATTGAAAATAGATGAAAAACCAAAGGCTCGGATGGAAGCTGAGCCAGGAACCTGGCTGTTTGGAGTATTTTCTCTCCTCCCCAGGACGAATTAGTGGAACTCAAAGTGACACTGTGCGGGAGATCAAAATGCCTGAAGAGCAGTTGCGGACTTGAACTCCCATGTAACTGGATTCTTCCTCAGGACTTCAGCCTTGACACATGATACTTTGTAGAGAATGTCCTGCGAGCCCTGCTGAAATCTGGACACCACAAGTCCTTTTTACAGGGGGAATTTTTAATACAAATGGAGTTGAGAACTGGGAGCTTAGCTATCCAGGGATTTCTGCCATTTGGGAGTAAGAAATAGCAATGGAACAATAGAAAAACAGCAGCAGACAGATCACTATAAAGGGCTAAAAAGAAAACTCTGCCTGGAAAAGGCCAGTCTTCAGGCTTGAAGACAAGAATTACCCTTCATAAGCAGGAATTCATTACACTTGCAGGCCTCAGTGCTCTCTTCTGCTAATGAGCAATGTATCTTGTGCAGTTTGGTATCAGAAGGGCGGCCAGGGCAGCAGGGGATGGGAGGCTGCACTCCCAGAGACCATCAGAAGCCCTGAGTGCTGAACTCTGGAAGACTCAAACTGCTCCTACTTTGATGACCCGTCCTGAGGGAAGACGCTTTATCTCCAAGGACCCTCAGATGCCAGAACCTGAAGCACTCCTGATACAGTGAAGGGAAAGCACTTTAGGTAGTTACCTTAAGGTTTTTAGACTTCCCAATTATTTTGCTAGAGTAATTTGAAGTTCCTGTCTCTCACTACTTTTGGATTATATTCTAAATGACTGAAGAATTTAAAACACCTGTATTATGTAATTATACCCTCAAAGCAACTACTTGTTTCTTGATCATTCATTTCATTAAATAACCAAGTGCAGTTCCAGCACTATTCCAGGGTCTGCACTCACGATGCTAACCATGTGCACTTGCCATGGGTGAATATTCTACTGATGACCATAGCAGATACGTTCACAATTCCCCTACGGTGACCAGTGCCGTGAAGACTACAAAACACAATAGCAAGGACCTAAGGCAGAGGAGGGTTCTGGAGTTGACAGCTGAGACCTGCACAGTGGGAAGAAGCCAGTCTGAGGGGTTGGGGGTGCATTCTAGGCATAGTTCCTATAGGCTCAGAGGTCCTGAGTTGGTGATAGACTAGGCATAGTGGCAGGGAGGGACAAAGAAAAATCAGCATTCCAGGAAGTAGGGGTATGACAGGAAAGGGACAGGGATACAGGGGCCACACCAAAGGGCCCTTGGGAATAAGAGTAAGGACTCCATATTAATTAAAGTTTGGTGAAATACATGCTGTCACTTTCCTAAGTCCATGGTCAGAGAAGACAGTTGTTATGCCTCTTTACTAACTCTCTAATCATACTAGTTCCTGATCAGCGCAAGCTTTTCTTAGAGAAAGAGCAGATTATATTGCTGCTTTGTGTTCAGTGAGTTGGGCACGAAACCAAGCTCTTCCAAGGCTGCCCCACGTAGCCCTGACCATCAGAGATGCTACTGTGGGCATTTCACAGGGGACAAAGGGCCTCTTGGTGGGTGTCTCATCCATCAATGTAGGCAGGCCCCTCAGCCTCTCCTTCTTCTGCCTCTGGGTTTTACACAAAGATTTTTTTTCTGCTTCTGAGAAAAGCATATAAAAATAGGTGTGCTACTTGAAAATTAAATATTCACAAGCAGCTGGACTATGCTCTAGATAATGCTGGGGAATCTAACAGTGGAAAGTCACGTAATACAAAAATAAGAAAGAAAGAAACATGGCAGTAATGATCGGTTTGGAAAAAATAGATGGAAAGAATTTGGAAGGTAACAGCTTCCAGATGGTCTTGGTGGTGAAGATAGCTATATATAGAGAAAGAGGGGCTAATTAGTTCCTAGGCCAAGGCCCCGGTTTCTATTAAGTGACTGATTGTCTTGTGGTGGTTTAGTCCAATACTATGGCACACACCACACTGTGAGTAAATTGAGTATTTGGGTTTTTTTTTTTTTCCCCAAGCAATGGGAATTTCCCAGCCTTAATATAATTAATTAAGAGTCAATGAATGTTTAACTTAGTCCTGGTGCTTATACCAGAGACACAATGGGCTCTTTGTATTGGCCAAGGCTACTAAATATTGGGAAAAGAGAGAATGGCTGCAAAAGATCAAGGGTTAGTCAACAGCCCTCCCCCGAATATTCAGATGCACAAGCTGGTTTCTAAATGTAACAGCCAATGCAGTGACACCCAAGGGGCTGCCCTTGAAGGAAGATGTGGCCCTTTCAGGAGAAAAGGCAAAATATTCCTTCATGCCTCCAGGTTGGCTCTGAAAATTACAAGCTAGTTTCTCAAACTTCCCTTTTACAACTCCAGTTCTTCCAACTAAATAGACTATCAAAGCCATGCATGATGGCACACACACCTGTAATTTTAGCACTTGGGAGACTGAGGCAGGAGGATCCTTAAGAGTTCAAAATCAGCCTGGGCTACAAAGTGAACTCAAGGCCAGCTGAACTGCACAGCAAGACAACAGTCAATCAAATAGACAAATCACCTTTACACTGCATGTTCAACAAAACTTTTTGTTGGCTTCTTACTATGCTTGAATCAGAAGCTCTCCATATTGAAAAGAAGGTTGAGAAAGTTTAGAAAGGAGGAAAAAATCATTGAAATGAATACTGTTCCCAGAACACTGTAGCCAAGTGGATGACTTTTGACCAGCAGTCAACCATCACCTAAGAGGCAACTAGATAAAGATGGGATTTTTATTATTACAGAATATATACTGCTGGCTCCTAAGAGAATGCCACAAGAAACAGCTAGAACAGGTGCTTCTGTCTAGCTTGTGTCTACTGAGTGTTAGCCCTGTGTGTCGGGGGTTCCGTTTATGTCATCTCACTCTGCTTTCACAGGGATACCACACACTCAGCACTCTTATCACCCCACGGAATGAACGCAGAGGATGAAGCTTCCAGACACGAAGGCCTTGGCCCAAGGTCTCACAACTTGTAAATGGGATTGCAACCAAAGATGCTTGATCCCGGGGTCTGTGCTAACACCACCCACATCTGAAGCCATGCCGAGTTACTATCCATCACTGAAGTACCGCTGCACTGCAAAACAGCTGCCTCTGTTTAGGCCCCGGAGTGGGAGGTCCAAGCTTTCAGCCGAAGAGATGTTCTCTACATCCAGTGACATACCAACCTGCAGAGCTAGTAAGTGATGCGAGTGACCGGACCCCAAAACATCAGCTTCCCATCTTAGTTAAGCTGGATCTGAGAACCATCTGCTGGAGAACAGAAACAAGAGGCGCAGGATATGGGCACCTAAGAGACTAAAGCCAACTTGTTTTTCTTTTTCCTGGATTCTTGTCTCATGCACTGCTAGAAAGCTGTCAGACTCTGAGAGGTCAGGTGACACAGAGCTAAGGAGGCCAGGCCTTGTGATCCCAAATGCCCATATCCTTAGAGGCTCCTTTTTTCCTCTTAACTTTTATTTTGCTCTTTGTTTATATGTTTGATTTCTCATTGAAGAGAAACCATGAGACTTTTAAGCTTCTGACTGGTTTAAGTGGAAGCTGACGGGGTAACCCCAGGACACCTGACTTGACCATGAGTTAATTATCCCTCATTCTTACCCTACCCTATAAAATGGTTAGCAACCTGAGACAATTGAAGTTCTACCCTAGAACATTAAAACTTCACCATAGGAGATGTAGCTCATCTAAACAATCATAGAATTTAGAGCTGGTCAGACTGACTGGAATACTTTTAGACCAGTATCACCTCCTTCCCAATTAACAACAACTTGAACACAAGATCCTCTATATGATTTTGGGAAAAAGGAGGAAAGAGAAGTTGGTTAGTTAGTTAGCTAGCTAAATTTCCAGGATATTAAGTGGCTTATGAAAGGTACTTGGCTGGTGGCAAAACCAGGACTAGAATACAAGTATTTGAATTCTTAGTATATGGTCTTCCCATTTTATTATAGCATCAGAATTTTTTTCTAGTATATTCACTAATTCTGCTCAACTGCCAATTTCTCCATCCAATGAAAAGAAAATCCTTATGGCCTACTATCTGCAAGGTATTAGAAAGTGCACAGATGAGATGAGATGGCTCCAGGACAAATAACAAATGTCTAGTATTGCGCCTGACTTACAGAATCACTTGGTAAATGTTTGCTGTCAAAATGCAATGAAAGCAGGGCTGGGGATTTAGCTCAGCGGCATAAGCACCTGCCTTGCAAGCAGGCGGTCGTGAGTTCGATCCCTGGTGCCAATAAAAATGAAAAAGACAAAAAAAGAAAAATGCAATGAAAGCACCCAGATATTATGATCTTGAGATGACCTTGTGGAGTTATGAACACTTCAACAACTGGAAGAGTATCTGGTACACAAAAGACAGTCCATAGTAATTACTAAATGAAGGAAGGAATAAAGAGAGGAATAAATAGAAGTGAGTTCAGCAAAATCAGCACTGCTGGGCATCACAAACATTAGGCAAGAATGTGAACAGTGGAATGGGGAAAGCCAGTTCTCTACCCTCTTGCAAGAGGACAGAGGAGTAGCACCTCCATTGCTCTGTTACTGAGAAGAGTGGACCTGGTAAAGAAATGTAGGGAAATCACACCAGGAATTCCATTCAGCATACCTGAAGAATTCTTTATTTTGTCCATCTGAGGGTCCCTCCACCAATACCAGTGGTGGCAAATCTTTTAGGGCTTTCAATGATAACAAGTTGCCTGCAGCATATGCTTGCCATAGGCTCCCACTGATCTATACTACACTTCCTGTTTACCAGCACTGTCTCGATAAATGTCAACACACTCCATTCTCATAACAACCCTATGACTCAGGTACTATTATCTGCTATTTTGAAGATAAGAAAAACAAAGGGCAAAAAGATTAAATAGCTTGCCAAAGCCACAGATCTAGGAAGTAGCTGATCTGGGTTTCCAATGGTGTGTACTTAAACTTCACGCTGAGTTGCCTGCCAGCAGTGAAAGGGAGGCTCACTTTCATTCCCCTGAATATATGAATGGTGTTTTTACTACTGCTCCAATGTGTTTCAAGACTCAAAGAGTAAATATTCATGATAATACAGCACAGTATAATTTTTAAAAATGTGATTATCAAAATGGTCACATCCTTATGGCAATACCAGCCTGGCTGGGCAAAACTCTGAACCAGCTTGACAGCAGGAGATACTGTGGACTGGAGAAGACACATGGTTCACCCAAACAAGCAGGAGACCTGTGATGGGACACTCGCCCCTGCAGCTCTGGCTGATCTGCCAAGATGTGACAATGCAATTTCTCTACCTGCAGCACAGCTGGGTGGAACCTTGATTTGTTCCAGCAGAAAGCACCACATGGTCAAACAATTCTGGTGATGCTTACATGGGAGGTTAGGCTGTTATCTTTTGAATCTGTCTTCTTTAGCATCATAATCAGAATGATATTTTAGCAATATTAAAATGGTATTTTTTACTCAATGGCTGGCATATCTATTATGTCTACTGATCTGAACTCTTTAGATGTTCCTTATTGCGATGTCTAACATGTATTTAATATCACATGTATTGACATATCAGATACATTTAAGAACCCTAAATGATCCTTCATGCATCTGGAAAGTATTTATTGAGTACCTACTATATGCTGGGCACTGGTCCCTCCTGGTGCTCCAACGGTGAAGAGAAAGGGTAAGGCAGCGCCCTCATAGAGCCACATTCTGCTGAGTCTACCCAAGACCTCTGCATTAGGACAACTTAACACACAAAAAAGGCTGGTTTCCTCCTCTTCCCATGTGTGTCACCTTACAGTGGATCTGAAGGGGTGACTAGAAATTCAGGTCATGGAATATCCAGACATGAGGACAATTTGTAAGAATCTGCGCATGCCATAAATAATAGACAAAAAAGTTCAAGTAATTTATTTCTTTGACTACTACCTTTGATGTATCCTTGAATTCTCCCAGGGTATTCAATCCGTAGAGCCCTTGAAACTAGCTGGGACTTATGCATATCATACATCCGCACTCCTACTATTTATTGAGACCAGCTTTCTGCAGTGCTATGATTCTGCCTGAATTCTACCTATTAAATACTGTCAGTCCTGGCTGTAACATAATCCAGGCTGAGATTCACATGTGAGATGTAATCTTGACAAGCCATTTGGAATCTCTTCTGAAAAAACGTAAAAGCCAGCATTCTTCTAGAGGAATGAATCAGTCAGATAAAAATGTCCACTGGAGAAGTCTGATCGGCTCACAGAAGAACTTGTCAGTAGAACCTCTACTGAGACTGTAATCATCTCATAGATTGTCACTGGGAGGAAGCACTGTCCACTTGGCTACACAATCTTCAAGATTCCTATTTCCAGATAGAAACTCTGATTTTCATTTACTACATAACAATGCAGGCAAGAGCCAGGTCTAGGAAGAGCACTCGTGTTTTTCATGACTAGTGCTTCTTTTTCAACCTGCTAAGCAGGAGGGCAGCTCTTCCCTCTTTAAGTGAAGTGAAGAGAGTCTCAGAGGGAAAACCTGCCTTGCTTCATTTCTTTTTCTAAACATCCTTTCTTTGGCCTCTTATCCAGATAATCATCCACTGATTATTTTAAAGGTATGCTAATATTTAGACAAATCCTCCAAGATCTGTGTCATGTTGAACAGGAAATGCTTTCTGTCATTTTAATGTTTATCAACATTAGTGGTGAAATCATGTCATTATGGAGAAAAACATTTTCAGATGATTTTTGATATGGTTTAAAGCAATTAAAGTGCGAGGTCAGGACCGTGTACAACAAAGAATCATCTTTGCTTAGCAGAGGTCTCCCAAAGGAGGAGCTACTTTACTCTCCCATCACCCTAAAGAGCAACAGGTATCTGCAGAGGATTTTTAAAACATTCTTTTCAAAGCTTTTACTTTTCTACCATGCTTATAGTAATCCACCCTAATGAGGGAGCACAGAATAAATGTAGCCACATTGTCAGTGAGGTTGGTAGTGCAGGATATGGAGGCTAACAGGCCTTGCTTGGTTCTATGCCTGGTCCTGGGCTTTGCTAGCTTTGGCAGCTCACTCAACCTCAACTTCACCATCTGTAAAATGGGACAATAACTTCTTTGACACATATTGCTGTTATGAGGATTAAGCACAGGATACAGTGGGCTCAGCTCAATACACAGAACATTTCTGATGGTCATTAATTGTTTGTTCAATGAATGAATGAATGAATGGCCCATCAAAGTATTTATTCTTACTGAAACTATAATATTCTAAATCAGGGGCTCACAAGTTCTTCCTGTAAGGGGCCAGCAAGTAAATACTTTTAAGCTTTGCTGGCCATATGGTTTCCATTACAAATACTTTACTCATGTTTTAGCATAAAGCTGGTCACAAAAAATAAGTGAAAGGGCTTGGCTCCAATAAAAGTTTACTTTTTATATTTTGTCTTTTTGCAATAGAGTTTCACTACACAATTCAGGCTGGCCTTGAATTCACTACGTAGTCAAGGCTGGCCAGGAATTCTGCTGCCTCAGCCTCACAAGTGCTGGGATTACAGGCATGTGCCAACATACCTGGTAATAAAACTTTATTTACAAAATTTTATTTGCAAAACCAGGCAAGGGACTGAGTTTGTCCTGCAGACCATATGCAGACTACTGTTCTAAAGGCCCAGCCAGCTAATAATAAAACAGATCTGACTCTCAATCTAAGTGCTACATCACGATCTATAAGCCAGGGTCAGACCAAATTGACCAAATGGAAGCTAGAGTGCCAAAGGACAGCAATCCTCCCAGCTCACACTTACCATCACTGAGTCCTGCCACATGCAAGGGCGCACAGAGATGCTGACATTCCCTTGGCTCCCAGTTCCTCTCCTGGGTAATTTCCAATCCTATAGATCAGCCTGCTGTACCTGGTTCCTCCTAAAGACTAGGTCTGTGGCTCTGCCCCTGCCCCTGGAATAGAGTGAAGGCCCTCCTGGAGTGCTCCCTAGCTCAAATCAGTGCACTCTGCCTTTCTCTAAATCCACGGAGATGGGAGCAGGAGCTTTCTTCTCATGTTTGAGCAGAGAGTAAAAATGCAGCTCCTTCTTGCTCTCTTTTCCACCTGGGGTGTACAGGATCAGACCACAGGAGATAGAAGGGCCAGAGCTATAGCTGCCAAAAGGATGGAATGGAGCTTTGTTGGAGTAATACTTTGGCACGCTGAGCTCTGATCATGTCCCAGCACTGCCAGTGCACAGAAACAGGAGATGAGAAGAGAGGAAAGGGGAGGAGTGGGGAGGGGAAGGGAGGGGTGGGAAAGAGAGGGGAGGGATGCGGAGGGGAGGGAAGGAGAGGAGCTCTGAAAGCATGGAGTATTTGCCCTCAGACAGAGACTGGGATCAGGGACTTCTGTGACTCAAGTTGGACTAACTCTAAAGACCAAATTATTACAAAGCATGCTTTGCTCTGAAGTACAAACAGTGGCCCTAATCCATTGAATCCTTTCTAGCCAGACTTTCAAGTTCAGCATAATTTATGAGCATTTTACTTGTTTGTGTATTGTCTTTCTTGCTAACTCTCCTACCAGACTCTAAATTTAAAGGAAACTGATCTCTCTCTAGTCCATTCCCTGGCACATGCGGGTGCACATTGTGTATCTGTAGAGCTAGTAAAGAAAAAGAATGTGGATATTAGACAGTAGTAACAGTTGACGAGCCAGGCCCTAGGCTAAGAATCTGACACGCATTATCTCCCCAACCCATTCAACTCTACAAGTTCATTTCTGTCTTTTCTCCCATTTTATTGATGATAAAACTAAGGTTCTCAAAGATTAACCCTCCTAGCCCAAGGTCAGACAGCTAACAAATGGCAAATGCAAGAACTGAACCCAATTCATTTTAGGCTCTTCAGCTAGATTCATCGTACTCCATTCAGTTCCCCCACACAATGATACCCCTTGTCCCTACCAGACAGTAAGTCCCTGGCCCAGGGCCCCGTCCCTTCCATGACAAAAAGTCATCTTTTCTTTTCCTCCCTGGCCATGTTTGTTCCTAGTGTCTGGAAACTGCCCTCACCTATAAAACCAGGATAATTTTCCACTGTCAACATACATCCCAACCTCCTCCATGAGGTTTTTGTGAGAATTAAGTCCATTTGCAGCCATTAATTAAGTTGTTAAAAGTACAAGTAGCTTTTTCTCCATTCTTACATGGTTTCCCAAATGGCTAATGCTGATTCTTTTTGGTGCAAGCATAAGGAGCTCATAACTTTTCAATGGATTATGAAAGTTATTCCCTCAGGGGCTCGGCAAAGCAGTCATCGCAGGCATAGCTTTGGCATTATGTCAGTGAATTCAGTCTTTCCTGAGCTAATGGAGGTTCTTAATAATATTACTGGAATTATTATTACCTTCAATTAAAAGGTTGGATATGAACAACTCACTACTTCAGAGAGATTCCCTAAAGAGTCACATTAGAATTTGCAGAGTTGTTTTTTTTTTTTTTTTTTTTTTTGCCAAAGGGCACTGTAAGAATAGAAACCATAATCCTTGCCCCTCCCCCAAGTACATACATTAATTAATAAATATGTAGCATTCAAGTACTTTTATGTTGTTGGCTAGATACCAAGTTTTAAACTGACTTCCTTAAGGGTAGATAGGTTGGCTAATAAGCACCACTTTTTTCTAAAAACTAAAAGGAAATCAGGAAAACTTTAAACACTTTTCTTCATTTTTATTCATCGATATGTATTGGAATGATATTAATAGTATAGCTGTAATCTTTCTCTTCTGACCTTGCTAGCAATGATGGACAGCATGGATTTGTTGCAAAGACAAAATGAAAAATGGTTCCTGCTAAATTCACTTTAAATTTACATCCTGTTACTTCACCCTTGATGTAACAGCACCCAAGAACTAAACACACTGGGAAAAGACCATGGAAGCCAGTAGGTGCTCAGGGCATACAAGGTTGGAGAGTTACCTGGCTGTACATGTACTCAGAGCTGGAAAGAGCCCTTAAAGAAAAAGAAAACAGGAATACATAGGTAGGTCAAAAGAGGACTAGAGTTCTTTTGGAGAATCTGGTGTTCAGATATCATGGAAATGTGTCATCCTTCCCAGGGAGACAAGGTCCAGGACCTAGAGGAGGAATACTACCTGTAGTCACTAGGAGAAAATGTGTTAGCATGTCCCCATACCAGATGGACTAAGAAGAAGACTACTCAAAGCTTTGTGAATCGTGGGGATCCAGGTGCAGAACTGCAGGGAAACTCTCTGGGGTCAGAAAAAAATATATTTATTCATACCGAGGAGGCCAGGGACCAAGACATGCATCACAGAGAAGCTTGGGAACCATCAAGACAGGAGAGAAAGCACAGGCCCAGGCCAAAGATGAGGACGCTTTTGGAAAACACTGGTATATAATGGACACATAAATATTTGCTGAATCATTGAACAAAGAATAAATGGTTGAGAAAGACCTAACATCCTGCCTGAAAGCTGTGTCATTTAACACCTACATCAGTCAAGAAAGCCTATCTGTGTGCAGCACCTAGGCTAATTTTGAAACTTATGTAAGTTTCATTCCTTGTTTTTCATCCAACCAAATCCAATCCAATCAACTTACATAAACTAACAATACTTTGTCTGCTGGGTGTATTCACTATGTACTTCTGCATGCACATACATCTAATTTTTCTTTCTAGTAAAACTACTTAACCTCTTGGGAAGTCATGAGTTTATCAAGGACACAAAGTAGACACCTTCACACTTGAGCCAAGGCTGAGGGAGGGATGGCATCACATGTGCATCGCAGCGCCTTTGAGGAGGATGCAGCCAATTTTGGAGCGCTGCAACCCAAGGAAGCAGTCTTACGGCTACTGGAGAAACCCAGCACTGCCTGGCATTTACAGATGTCACCGTTTCCAGTCCTGGGGCTGCATTTCAGCTCACGGGAAAGACTTCTGACTTGCATGGTGGTCTCACCTTGCTGGTTGCCTTCCTGGTGACTCAGTTGGTCTTCTGCTTCCTTGACAGTCCATTGTGAATGATCTGACTTTGGTGAGGAATGAAACTGCATGCTCTCCAACCATGGTCGTATTCCAGCACGGACCTTGCAGCTTCTAATTCTACCCAAGAATTTGTGCTGTCCTTGACAAGTGTCATTGCTTTCTTTGCTGCACCTGCTAAGGTCCTACTTAATCACACTTCTGGAAAGGGAAAGCCACCAGCAGCTTGCTTTGCTCTAACCTGTAGAGCTGAATATACCTCTGCTGCTTCATCGGTTACATCTGCAAGGCTGGCATTGACCTCCGCCTTGCAACCTGGTTTTGAGATAAACCCATGAGCTTCCTTCTCCTTGAAGACCGAGAAAGATGCCAAGACACTGAAGTCACCCATGACAAAGCTGTACAGACATGTGGGCTATAACAAAGGCACAGCGAAGGTGAAGAAATTGGATGAGAAGAGAAAGAACGAATGAGAAAATAGAAGCCAGACATCCTGATTTCCATTCCATAGACCCAGCACTGGTGAGCTCAGTCACTGTCCAGTTCTGCCCCTCTGTGACAGTCCCCAGCAGGTTTTCACTACCTTCTTGCAGAGATGCTTTCTGCCATTCATCATTCACTAAAGCATCATGTGCAGCAGCACCTTGATACTTCCTCTGGGGAATCAGACTCCCCCACTATCAGACCCTGGGAAGGGTACATGACACAAGCTTAATAAACTAAAATGCCCTACTACCTACACAGCGACTGGTTCACAGATAGGAATGTGCCAAATTGGCTCAGAAACATTCCACTTTTGCCAGGACTATTTGGAGGGAGAGAGACTTCTAAACTTCTGGGGCAGCCACAGTGTGATGTAACTATTAGAGACTATCAGTAGCTGTTTGGGTATCTTGTGATGAATCCTATAGTAGAAATCTGCTAGAAAATGAAATCCCATTGGAGAAAACAAAGCCAAAAGAGAGTGAAGTCCTAACGTTATTTTTAAATTTTAAAAAATTTATTAGTGCATGTTTTTAGTATATGCATTTTACAATCATCTTGGGGAGCTGGTATATGATATAGCCTCTTTTTTTAAAATCTCTTACCCTCCTCCTTTCTCTCCCAATTTCCCTTTTCCCCTCTTCATTCTTATTGGATTTTCCCATATTACTTTTTTTAAAAGCCCCTAGATCCAACTATACCTGAGGCCATTAAACCTTGACTTTTCAGAAGAGCCAATATATTTCTTTGCATCTCTAAGAAAAAAAAAATACCGTTCAAAATGAAGCAAGAGTCATGACTACCACATCCCACTTCTGCTTTAGACAGGCGGCACAGGCTCCTGTCCTTCTCAACCCCTTCCCCTGTTCCTTCCACTACTTGTCTTTGTAATGAAAAAGGGTTTGAAGAAGAGCAGAAATCTCCAAGTGTGAGTGTCGTGGTGCCTCTATGAACTACACACTCACTGTCTGGCTACCTTTTCCATCCAGCTTGCTCGCCCATCAAGTTACTCTGTATGATTCAAGTAGTATCAAATGTCTTCGGAAAGGAAAAACAGGATCACTGCGGACATTTTAAGACACAGGATAGAGCAGTGCTCACCTCATGGGTTCTGCTGAAATTCCATCGGCCTGTCCCAGCTCACAGTAGAGACATGATTTCTCCTTACCCAGTAAGGAGAAACAGGACCAGAGAGGCCAATTTCTGCTGCACTAACATAGACTAGCACTGGCTCAGAGAAGGTACTCAGTGTTTGCAGACTGAATAAACAGTGAGGAATATGTAGAGAAGAGGTTTTGGTAGAGGTAGCTCAGAGTCCTCCTTAGAATTTCAGGTAAAGAGAACACAAGGGAGCTGGAAGCAATCTTTCACTGTCACTGCCGGGTAAGTATTTTCACTCTCTTTAGGAAATCCCAAGGTCTGTCTCTTTCCACACTCAGAATTGTTCTCTAGCTCTCATGCCTTCCATAGGTCACAGGTTTCGCCACAATATGCTCTCACACAAAATTATACTGCACCATTCCTATGTGCCCTTAAAATGTGACAGAGAAAACGGGACAGGAGAGAAACCTGCTTGTTTAATTCACTTCAGGTTTAGATTCACAAGTGCTTCGTCCTAGACCAAGAAGCTCAAAAGCAGACGAAGGGTAGCTTTTTCTGGACTGGATGTAAGTGATGCTTCTACACAGAAAGTCATACACACTCAGGTGTATCAGTGCATTCGTCTGTCTAAAGAGCAGACAAGTATAAAATCTCATTACTGCTGTGTTTACTGGGATTCTATTTTCCTGAGCAAACAGAGAACATAAATGAACCCTTAATGATTTTGGAGGAAACAGCTGTTCGGCTGTGAGGCCTGTGCTTGTGTGCAAGACGCTGCGACAGTTCAGCATGCTGCAGGCAGAGGAGGAGGTGGCCTCCATGAGGAAGGCTTGGCTTTTTTCTCCCAACTGTGGGTGTCTTTCAGCTTAAGCCTTTAAGCTTTTCATTTTGATGTGTGTGTGTGTGTGTGTGTGTGTGTGTGTGTGTGTGTGTGTGTTTGCCACAGGGAACTTTGTAAGACTGTCTTGTGAAGCATTTTATTTCACCTTAAATTCTTAAATTAACACAGTTTAAAATTAGATATAAACTTATCTTCAAGCTATTTTCACTAAGATTAAGGTATTTTATTAAAGAGGTACTTCATACAAATGGCAAATAAATATATGAAAAAATGTGCAACATCATTGGTCATTTAAGAAATGCAAATTAAAACAATATTGAGATTCTATCTCATCCCAAAAAGAATGGCTGTCATCAAGAAATCAACCAGTAACAAATGCTGGCAGTGCTCTAGGGAAAAAGACACCCTTCTCTGTTGTTGTTGGTAGTGTAGACAGAGCAATCACTGTGGAAATCAGTGTGGAGAGTCCTCAAAAAGCTATGATTAGAGGTCCCATTCAACCCAGCTATTCCCCTTCTGGGTAGTTTCCAAGAGGAAATAAAAACATCATACAACTGTGATATATGTGCACCCATGTTTATAGCTGCACAAGTTGTAATAGCTAAATCTTGGAAACAACTCAAATGTCCAAAAACTGAGGAATGGATTAAAAAGATGTGGTATTTTTATACAATGGAGTACTACTCAGCTATAAAGAAGGATAAACTTGAGGCTTTTATACGTAAATGGCTGCAACTAGAGATCATACTTGTAAGTGAAATAAATCCAAATTGCATGTGTCCCAATAAAAAAATTGTATTTTCTCTCTAGTATAAGAAACTGAAAAAATAAACAAGATCCAAAATTTATAATAGCTATTATGAAAGGGAAAGAAACTGCTAAAAGGAAAGAACAACTGGGATGGGTGAAAGGAGAAAAGAAGGAAGAGAAAAGAAAAAATACATACACACAAATATGAGCTAAAATAGTTATACTACTGATTTCTTTTAGTTCATTAAAAAATGGTTTGTGCTTATATTGTTTGATGAATTATGCATGCCTATATTTTATAATCTGAGCAACTACTTTGAAGATAACAATACACAATTTATTAACCATTGTTCATTTCCTATTACTTTGTTTTAAAATTCTGTATCATTGTTTTTATTGATTTTTCTTCTCTTTAAAACAAAAAAAATAAAAGAGTATTTCAGGAGAGAATGCAAGTTTACAAATAAGATTAGCAGTCATTAAAGACATAAAATGTAATTTTCATTAAAGAAATAAATAAAAGGCTGGGCTAAATTTTCCTTGTACACTTTTAAAGTGGATATTTCCATAACTATGGAGAAGATTTTTTAAAATATTGATCTGTCCTGAGCATCAGTCATCACCATATGGGTAAATAATTCTGGCAAATACATTGTTAGATAATAGAGTCTCTAATCCCCCTCAAGGGTGTGGTTCTGTTTTCAAAGGATTTAGTATTATATTGCTGTTTGATTTTTACTGGACTTGAAAGAATTAGCATGCAAATTCTGAATTAGCCCTATGAAGTTGGGCAGGTGACTCAACCAGTTGTTGTTTTAGGTTTTTATCTATAAAATCAGGACAACATTACATATTCCATCAGGCCACTAACAAGAACAAAAAAGACATCCATATATATATATATATATATATATATATATATAATTTCTCTGACTTTAAATATATAAAGATATATATATATATAAAGTCCTCTGACTTTGTGCTTAAATGTATGGGCATGTGTGTGGACACATCATACCCTCATGTACATCTATACATACAAATACATACATACATATGAGATATAAATGATAAATAATATGTCTTTGGGAGTCAAAAGTGCAGACCAGGGGTGGTTTATATTTAGGATTTAGTATCTATTGTCTATGAAGAGGTAAGGACAGGATGTACGAACCCCTTGATATCTACTTTGTGCCTGTGTATTTTCTAGGAAGAAAAAACCATTTGTTACTATCATATATTTTCATTCCAGGAGTCCATGACCTTGAAATGATTGTGCATCACTAGTGCCAACAGAGATAGTTAGAAGCTTTCACATTATCCTCTGCCCCTAACTCAGAAGGTCTCAGGAGTGGCAGTCTAGAGAATCTCCCCAGTGCAAACACAAGATTCCTATTGGAGGAAAACTGGAACCTGCAAGAGGGCATAGTAAATAGTGGAAAAGAGATTTGGGGATTTTATCCTCAAAAATGAAACTAAAATTTTGAGAACTGCACATGTATGTTATTTTTAATAAAAATTTAGATTATAATGCCAGTAACTCACGGGTTTTATGAAGAACCAAGTGTTGGGTTATTTGACCCCTTAGTTCCCAGGCAGTGTGCACGAGAGCGTGGTGGGAGATTCTTCACTTCCAGCAGTACAGTCATCAAAAAGGTGACTTTTACAAAAATACTGAGACATGTACTATCTTCCCAAAAACCTGTCATAATTCTCTCACTCATTCTGAAGCCCCTGGGCTGTCAACATGCTTGTTAACTTTTCACTTTTTAACTGATAACAAGTTATCTTGTGTGTCTGAGGTCGCAAGTTATTTGCTAATGAATTTGCATGTGACACAAATCTGGTTTCCAATATTCTTTTCATCAATTCAGTAAAACCTCACATCTTTTAAAAAAGTTACTCCTTATTTTGCAAGTGTTGTACAATCTCTGTTCCCTGTGTTTCTGGATGCTGGAAATATCCAGATAATTCAGGAAAAAGACATTTGAACAAAAAGTTGACTCTACGTAGTGGTAGGTCCAGCATTAAAGGGGCAGGGACGTATGCGCAGGGCTAATTTAGTAAGTGGTTGATTAGTCTGTGAATGTTTTAATGTGAAGACAACTTTGGCTTTCTTACAGTCTTTTAACAGCCCTAGATTATAAACTTTTGAAGAGGAAACCCCAAAGAAGAATCCTGTACCATTAGTACACACTGGTACTAACTGCGTGCGAGGAGAGGAGGAACCTCTCAGGTCCTTTTCCTATAAAAGTCCTGCTGTGCACAGTGCTAGCAAGGGGGAAATAATAAATTTCAGGCGAATGTAGGATAAAAAAGCCCTTGAGGATTGTCCATGAAGTCCACTGTGGCAGAAAATGAGGCCTACATTCCAAGCCAGGTTCCAAACCCTGACTCCTTCCTTTAATAACAACCCATTCTTACATAAGGGTTTCCTAGCTGACAGTCCCGTAATAGTGAATTTTTGCTATTGTGTTTCTGGGTAACAAGATGCATCTGTGTTTCTTTCTTGCATATCAGTTTGCAGAAAGTAATTGCCCTGCAATTATTAATCCAACTTGTTCACCCATTCCTTTCTGCATTCTTCTAGTTTGTCATATCTGAGCAGTCATCTAAGAACTGGTCTTCCACTGTTAAAATTCATGCAAGAAGCATCTCTGCCCTTCAAGATGTCTGGTGCGATGATACACTGTTCTGACTGAACTGACAAAACATTTACAGAGCTTCTTCCCCAAAAGTACACTAGCATTACTTCCTAAGGAAAAACCTGTTTAGAAAACAGCATGGTGGGGTTGGGGATTTAGCTCAGTGGCATAAGTGCCTGCCTGGCAAGTGTGAGGTAGGGAGTTTAACCCTTGGTACCAAAAAAAAAGCCAGCATGGTGAAACTTAGTCTCTTGACTCTGGGTGATGTTGCTGGTGAGCCTTCATTTTGTAAATACACCCTGAAGAACAATAATGTCCTTGTCTGTTCACTCTTACATGCCACACACCATGCCGTGCATTTAGACACATCATCTGTCGTAAGCCTATGCTGATACCCCTTTCAGGGGTTTTTCCCACCAGTAAAATGCAAGGACAAGGAAGTTACCTTTGTATTTACTGCTGCATCCCTGATGTCTAGAACAATGCCTGGAATACAGTAGATATCCAACAAATATTTTCTGAATAATAAATGATTACTCATTTTACGGATGGAGAAACTGAGAAGCTAGGGTTAGAAGCAATTTAGGTCACAGAGATAACAAGTAAAAAATTAACTTAAAATAAAATCAAATATAAAACCTACAGTCTTGTAAGATCTGTCCCCTAGTCCATATAATACACACACACACACACACACACACACACACACACACACACAGACAGAAGCACACACAGGCACACACATACCTCCTTCCTCCCTACGGCCTGCTTGAGACTAGGACATCTTTAGCTCTTTAGCTCTTTAGCTCACCACTAGCCAATGGCTGAAGATATATTTTTGTTACCCACCCTTCTGTTTAACCTGTCCTCTTCCTACAAAAATTCCCTTGGGCTTTCTTGTTGGCCGTCCTCATAGTATTTGGTGACTTTCCTGGCCTGATCCCCTTCTGTGTGCAAGCCTCACCCTTGGGAACTGTTAATTATAACTACTGCAATGTCTACACCCGGCTGGTCAGGGGAGGCTGTTTGGCAGCAGCTGCAAAAGCTGAATGAAGCTATTTGGGGATTAATCCGCTGCTGAATGTAGTCTTACAAGTACAGCTTTGGGGGAGAAAAGATAAAAGGAGGTAATGCTATTGGTATGGATGTGAACTTACATGCAACATACACGGGCACACCCATATGTATACTGACTAAAAGTTAAAATATGATTATCAAAGGATAAGAAGGTCTTACAGCTATAATGTAAAACATTAAGAAATACGTTCTAGCCTTCTGAGCTCTGCAGGGCTATGAGTGTGCTCTGAGCCAAGGAGAGTTAAAAAAAAGAGAGAACAAATTGAAATATCTTTAGGTAGACTTAAATATAGCTTCAGAGATTATAATTCAGATCAAGGCTAGAGCTCCATTTCAACATTCCTTAACTGCTAGTAGCATAACAAAGGCCTGCAAATTGGGAGGTACTTTGCCTGGGAAGGGGGTGCTTATCTGATCTCAGCCCATCTTTCTTCATGTTCCAATCTCAGAGCAGCTGCCCTCTTCTTGACCAGAAGCGCAGCAGCCAGTGCACAGAACCCAGTAGGCCAACAGGGTGATGTGACCTGGCAGAGGCAGAGGCTGCTTGCCCTGCATAAGCACAGGTAGGCAGGAGGTGAGTGTTGTTAGGGGTGTAATCAGGCAGCCGCTAGGCCCAAGATAAGACAGTGCAATAGAGAAAGTCAAGAAGCCCATACCCCAGGGCCAGGTGGGCTTCCTCCAGGTAGGAAGTTGTTTTAGCACTTTGAATAGCTGAGGCAGGAGGATTCCAAGTTTGAGCCCAACGTGGGCATTTTAGTAAGAACCTGGCCTGTCTCAAAAAATACAAACAAAAAGAGTAGAGATGTTGGTTCAGTGCACTGAGATTAAATGGTAAATCTCCACCTCAGGCTTAGCTCACAGACCCACTCCCTGAGGGCATCCTGAGAGACACAAGTTCTGTAAGGTACAAGCTCCCCAAGTATTCCCTCCTGCTGACAGTGCTTACTGACATACTAAAAGCTCTGAGAAGTCCTGTGATACAAAAATCTGTTTTACTTGCACTCTGGAATACATCCTATGTGCCAAACCTCTTATTTTTATAACTAAGGAAATGCAGGGCCAGAGTAAAGAAGACAGGACTTTTTCAAGACCACACATGTGGTCAGGATCGAAGATGAGCCTGATTACAGCTCTGCTGAATGCTCTCTGCCTGCCTCCTCATTTCTCCCACGGAGCCAGGGCACTCCTGCCATGTGCCGCTGCTGCTTGGAGTAGGTGGTGACATTGCTGACAATTCTGTCAAGCAGAAGTCATTCAAGGTGTCTGCCTTTTAATACATTACTAAAAACAAACAGTAGAATCCCTCTCTGAAATGTCTGATGGGGAACGGATCTCAAATCTAGGCCACTGGAAGACATGCAGGTGTGGGAAGAGATGGCGAGGCAAGAGGAGCTCAGGGCTTGGTGTCCGGGTCTGAGTCCAGGACTACTTCTCCCACGGCCCTAGCTGGTCACTGCACTTCCGTGTCCAGCCTTGCTTTTGTCACTGTAAGTCGAAAGGACTGTGTTTTCTTTCAGTTCTGTCTATCTATGATCCCAAATAAGAAAGGATTGCTGGAATTCAGACTGACCACTTGGGGTTCTGCAGAGCCCGAAATGCTCACTTCTCCCTAGATGACATTTATGCCCCTCTGTCTCCTCCCTCATGTAGCCTGACAATTTCCTGCTTGAACACCTCCACAGCTTCCTATTCTCCTGGAAGACCACTGGCAAGTGGACTGTAGCTGTAGATCCTGTGTGAATCAGCTATGGCCACTGCTCCCGTTTTACATCCTGGTCTTTCATCTCACCGGGTTGCCACTGTCCTGGCCTTCTTTGCTCTGGCTCCCTCTTTGCCCAGGTGTCCCTTCTCATATCAGACTCACAGAATGTTTTATCTGAAGCAGAAGGCTCCCCCTTACTCTCTGTCATATAGTTCCCTTTGTTGAACTCATCACTATCACTTTGTTCATTTACTCGCTTAGCTTCTGCCTCTTTCCAAGATGATGCTGAGTATTCATGAAAGCAGAGTATTATTCACTGCTCTGTGAATGCTGCTTGTTCCCTAGGCACAAAGCCTGGCAAGAAGCAGATGCTCAGGAAATTTCAATCAAATGAGTGAATGAATGAATCTCTGCTAGCAAAAACTCTACTTACCCTTCAAAACACAGGTCAGATGAACCCCTTCCAAAGCCACCAGGGCAGAATTGAAACACAATCCCTTTGTACTGCTGTAGACCTTTAGATCTGCCTCTTAGAGGATACTGTTGGCAATTCTGTCCTTACTGCTTTGAGGCTAGAGATCTTGTGTGCCATTCTGTAAGTCCTAGCCCTTTGTTGGACACTGGCCCTTGGCAGGTTCTCCACAGTGTGTACAGAACAAACTGCTCTTCTAGAACAAGAACAGCGCTGGATTCACACAATCAGGAATTCACTTCCTTTCCATGACAGATCAGCTATTCAAGTTTTAAAGCTTATATTTGTTTACATCTCCCTATCTATGTGCATCCTCCCAGAGAAAGGTAAGTTGGAGATGATACAATCAAATGGAAATTGTGGTTAGTGGAAGACTTGCATCCTGAGTTCTAGTCAAGGTCTTAGATGTTCTTAAACTAGTCTCTCCCTTCTATTTGAACCATCCTCTTGTTAGTATATGGAAAAGGCTGAAAAGAACAGACATCTGAAGAGCCTCCCTGCTTTGGCTTTGTGGTTAAGTCATCCATGCTCTCCCTCTTATATCCCATCCATGTAGATTGGTAAGGAGTGAGTCTCATAATTATAGGCAAACAAGTATTTTGCCAAGGAAGCCTTATGCTCAGAGAGACAGGAAAGCCTCCATTACTCTCTAATTAGTGTTTTAATTCTAAAACTCAATCTGCCATACACAAGCTTGTATCAAATTAGGGGATTTTTATACCTGTGAAAGATTCAGGGCTTTTTGCAGATTGCCAAAGAGCTGAGATCATAACAACCCCAAATTCTATTGCATTTCATTTTACCTAGCCTTGCAGTTAGCTCCATAGTCTGCTGGGTCAGAAAGCCTTGCTGCTGGCCTGGGAGGCCTCCTCAGTTCTTTCCATCTTTCTGAAGACTTCAACAGCACAGCAGCAAAAGAGAAGCCATTTTCGTATGGCCTGAGGTCTGCCTTCTTTCAGACTGTGTGGGCCTCTGCTAATTTCTATGACAGCTTCAATGTAAATAGGACACATCTGTGGCAACTACGCATTGGAAAGGGTGGTGCACTGTGTTTATTTATTTATCATCTACCACTGGAAATCAGGTTCTCTTTCTGGTCTAGGACAGCTGATGGTTTGTGACAACCTTCGAAGCATTCTGTAATAATTTTTGTTAACTAAGACTTTAAAACCTATTCTACATTCATCTTATTTTCTGTTTTGTTCTCACCAATTTGGGTGGGAAAAGACAGTGACTAGCTGTCAAAGTGGCTATTCCTAGACCAGGATCCTTGGAACATGGATCTAATGAGATGTTTGCTGTCCCCAGGTGATTGTGCGGTTCTTTGTGCTTCTGCTAACTCTCCTTGCTGGGCAGAGACTTAGTGCGAGGCTACAGCTTCTTAGGCATTCTCTCTCTGGTCCTCTTCACCATCTAGGAAAGGTGTGTCGTTACAGTGCTTCAAAAAATGAAGAAACTAAGCTGGAAGGTAACACAGTGGTATCTCGACTCATAAACTTCATTCTTTCCACTGTTCCGGTCATAAACAGAATTGTACAAGAATTGAATCAAATTCAGTGGTTAGCTTCAATGTTGAATTTATGGGGAAGTTTGATTACTTCTTGTCCAGTTTGGTTTGTGACCAGAATTGTGGGGAGAACTGAATTTGTGAACTGCGGTACCACTGTAATTATTACTCCAGCCCAGTATAGTATAGTGATGCTTTAGTGATAATTAGTATCCAAGCCCAGTATGGTACAGTGATGCTACACTCATCACTGTCACAGCGGTGGTGAACCCATAACATGTATCAGAGCAGCCTATATCACTGAAAGCTCTAAAGGCTGCCATTATTGATCTAGAATATCTTGCAGTAACCTTGCACTTAGCTACCAAGATCAGCAGTATCCTGGGAAGCAATCTGATAGACACCTTGGATTTTTTTTTTTTTTTTTTTTGAGGGAGGTACTGGGACTTGAACCCAGCGCTGCACCCCCAGATTTTTACTTTTATTTTGAGATAGGATCTTGCTTAGTCACTCAGGCTTGAGATTATAGAATGTGCCACTACACCTGGATGAAATTTTAACAAATCATTACAACCTAGCAACCTATACCACAAAGCAATGAGGAAGGTTGTACTGATGTGGAGAGATGTCCATAATATATGAGGTGCAAAGCTGGGAGTTAGAGAATACTGTGTATAGCAAACATTTGAAACTTAAAAAAGTGCTGTGTGCGTGCGTGTGTGTGTGTGTGTGTGTGTGTGTGTGTGTGTGTGTGTGCACATGTGCATGTATGTGTGCAAGCTTGGAGAATCTCTGCAAAGACACTGAGTAGGGGAGGTTTGGTTGCTGCAGGGGAACTTTGACATCACCATTCATCCATCTCTAGTCTAACTTGTTGAAAGCATATATTTTCAATTTAAAAGCAATAAAGATGACATTTAAAAGTATTTTTAGCCCACCAGCGAAGGCAGCCCAAGTCACCAGTGATGAGCTTTAAGCAGTGATTCCTGCCATTCTCACTGTACTCCTTCCCTGAACTTCCTCCGGGCTGCTCCATCGTAGCGAGGGATGCACCACCTGAAACAGCACTATCCACCATTTTTCTGTGTGGTTTTCAGCCGTCCAGGTCTCCCTTCTCTTCTTCTTCTTTTTGGTTACATATTCCCATGGTTTTATCCTCTGTGTCCCGCAAGGCCAAGATAGCTGGGGACATTCTGCACCCCAGCAAACACTGCTGAACTCAGCACTCTCACTGAGAAAGGCTTGTGAAAACCGAGCTGGTGAGGCGCAATCAAAAGGAACACACACGTCTCAGCTCCTCGGCTAAGCGATGCTCTAAGCCTGAGTCCTGTTTGGCCTCAGCCTGTCCAGCTGGGCCACCCATGCTCAGAATGCATGCTGGTGTGCTACATCACCTTGTGTGCTCAGCGTTGTAGAAGATGTACTGCGTGGCCTATCGGCAGGACACACCTGCCAGTCAAATAGCTTTTCCATTGAATCCTGCTCTTACCAAACTTTCAGATTGTGGTTTGCAGTCTCATTTTCATATTTCAGGCCTGAAGTCTCAGGGACACATCTGGGCAAAATATGCTTTCCATATAGGCCAATAATGTATTTATTTATTTATTGCTAGTGACATTGTATTTGGCATTTCAGGAGACAGAAAACAATTCGAAGCACTTTGCAGCAAACAGGCTCAAGGCTGCCACTGGAGACCCCAGTGGAAGAGGACAGCCAAAAGAGTCACACACATCTTTCCATGATTGACAGGCAGCACTCTGAGGGGCAGGAGCAGTGAGCTGGTATTCCTGTCAAGAGCTCACATCTCTTTCTGCCTCAGCTCTGGCTCTGGCATAAGAAGGAGACAAGAGGAATAAATTGGAAACCCTTTCTGATGGGACAAATAAATCCAGTGTGAGAACTTTTGCAATCCACTCTAACTACTGGGGGGAGGGGCGGGGGGGGTGTTCTAATTCTGCTTGCTTCTTTCCCTGCCCCTGATACTGTAGGTGCCAGGTCCCCAGCCTGTCACACGTGGCCATTGCAGGACATGTAGCCCTACCTCTGCCTGTCCTCACTGCCTTTATGCGAGGATCTCTCTGTCTTCTGAAGTGCATGCGAATGGACTTAAGGCAGGTGAGGAGTGCAGGGGTATGAACCAGGGAGCAGCACTCAACCAGTGATTAACAGAGGTATAGATCCCCTAACTCAGAAGTGGATGGTGCTATTCTCTCCCAAATACTTGGGGTGTGCCCTCATCACTGGATCTGCTTTTGAGGCATCCAGAGCCAGACACTTAGTATCCCAGTCCAGTCCAGCCTTTAAAATAGATATCACAAATTAAAGCCCCAATGAGTATTTCTGGTACATAGCCACACAAACTTACACAGTATTAAGTAAAAATTAGTTGTTATAATTGAAAAATGGGAGATTTCACAAACAAATCTAGATTCTTGGCTTTTATTGAAAAACACATAGATATGGCTTGCTGGACCTGAATTCTCTTGCAGCATGTGAGGCTGGAGCTGACTTGGGATGTTTTCTGTGAGACTGGACTATGCAGCCTGCTCACTCCACCTGGGACACTCATTAGCATTTCCAGGTGAGATAGACCCCCAAGTCACCTGGACTGAACAGTCTGTCTGTAAAACCAAGTACTCTCCCTGTTCAAGACTTCCTGCCTCCTGAGGGCCTATGTAACTGCATGGGGTACTCAACCTGGACCACACATAGAAGAGCAACTGGGCAGAGGGGTAAGCTCTGTCAGAGAAGCAACAACATTAGCAACATGGAACTTTCTCGAAGCTGAATAATGCAACTTTGCAGGGTGCCCCGTTAAACCTCTGCGTTCTTTTTTCTTTTTTAGGTCTTGTTGCTACTCTTTAAGGTAGATTTTGTTATATTCTCACATTTTACACAAGGAAACTGGGCCTTAGAGATTTGGGAAACCTTTCAATGTACTGAAGCAACAGACCTAAGTGACATGGACTGAAACAATGAGCTTGTAAGTAAAGCTAGGACTTAGATTCAAGTTCATTTAACCCCAAAGTAAAAGCTGCTCTGTTTGCAAAGCAGCTCAGCTCCTCTCACAAGGCCATAAGTGTCTACATGAGATAAAGTCTTTAAAAAATTACTTTTCTATCATCCTTCAGGTCTGACCTTGAGCCTGGGCCTCTGAAACCTGCTTTGCCAGAGCAAAGAGGAACTCCAAAGGGAAAGCTTCCAAAGTAGTGGCCCACTGCAAACCAGGATATCTTACAACTTTGTATCTTAAGTGGAGAACTCGAACAGATATATGGGTCCAAAGATTTGCTAGCTTCCAATCAAGCCAGTCTCTGTCATAGGAATCCAGAAGGTAAGCTTGTCAAAAGTCTGATAGCCAGTTTAATTTACAATGACCAAGTCTCTGCCAAGTAACTTGGAATGTCTAACATAGCAAGCACAGTCGTTCTCCCACAGACACATCCTCTAGTGGAGCAAAGGCTTGGAAGCAGCTTAAAAGGGAGCAGGAGCCATCACGAACAGGAGATTGGCACCCTCCGCATCAGAGATGTGGACTACAGCAGGTATTTGAGGGCATTGGGCTAAGAGGCCAGTGTCTTCATCCATAGCAGTGTGGAGGCTTTCATCGTGGTGGCTTTCATGGAAGAGCAACTGCTGGGATCTGTGGCCCTGCCTGCCCACTCAGCTCCCCACAGGGTCCGTATGGTACACAGGAAATCTCATGCCTTTGGTTTCTATTTTTTGGATGGTGCCAGGATGCACAAGCCAAGATTCTCCTCTTCTACCCTTTCTCCTTGTGTCTATGACTGGCTGAAACTTCTGATTGCCTTTTTCTTTCTTTCTTATTTTTTTTCCCCAAAAACTTTCTTTCTTCTTGTCAATAGATTCAGGAGCATGGATGGCTGGATGCCACGCTGGTTTTTTAGGGCAACTTGGAAAATCTTTTCTCTGATCCATCTCATTTTGCTTTCATGAGTATGTTTTCTTACCCCAAGGTCTGGGGTGGGACACAGAAGCCACATCTGCCCTGCTATGCCTAGTGTTTCCCTTATGTCTTCCTGACCGGAGTGTTATGGTCTGAATCTGAAACGTCACCCAAAAGCACATCTGTTGAAGGCTTGATCCCTCTCACAACAGTGTTTGGAGATTTGAGAGGTGAGGAGATCATGGCACTCTAACCTCATAGTCCCTAATAGGTTATTAAGAGTTGGGAGCTAGCTGGAAGAAGTGGGACACCGGGGACGTGCCTCTCAAGGATGTATCTGTACCCAGCCCACTTTTCTTGCTCTCTGTTTCCTCCACCCTCTGCCCTGTCTGCCTCCTGCCTGCCAGGGGTTAAGCCACTCTGCTCCAATACATGCTCCCTGCTGTTCTGTCTCATCATGGGCCCAAAAGCAGCAGAGTGAAGTGACGTGAACTGAAACCATGAGCCAAAGTAAACCTTTCTTCATTTAAGTTATTTCAGGTATTTTGTGACAGTGGCCAAAAGTTAACATACAGAGTTTGAACCACACAAGAGAGGAAGGAAAGACAGCAGGGTGATGAGAACTGAGACTTTGGGCCACAGTGGACCATAAATCATACCGTTCCCTTGTCATTATCAGCATTATTGTATATGGGATGTATTTCTTAACCTCTCTGGGTCATGGTTTCCACCTCTGAAAAACACAGATAATTACTTCTCATTCAAAGATTTGCTCAAAGGAGCAAATGAAATAATGTATATAAAGTACTAAGGAGCATCTGAAAAAAATGAGAAAAAGTTCTGTAAACGGAACAATAGTTATTACCATGGCCATGATTATACCACACTTCACGTGTTTGTTCTCTGCAGCTTTTAGGCCTAGCTTTCACCACGGATCTCCAGGAACACAAACTGGCTGACTTTGGGGAGAACTGAACTTGAGGCTTGAATACCCTGGGAATTTGTCTGCATCTTGATCTCTCATGTGTACTCTCTCCCTTTTTAAAATCAAAATTTCATTCTCAGGGGAACTTGATATTGGGGAAGTTTGGTATCCCAAACTTCACTATCCTCCCTTCCAATTACAGTGTTGCTTCTTATTCCAAACAGTTCTCACCCAGGGTCTCAGCACTGAGACTCATTGGTTGAGTCTGGTGATGTGCACATCCCTGCACCAATCACTATGGGTGGATAGCTTCCTGTCAGTGTTTAAGTACAGGAAAATACACGCTGATTGATTGCTCTAAATCAGTGCCCATTCCTGACATAGCACTTGCCAATGGGTAACTTCAGAACTGCAGAAACTGAACAGCATTCCTTAGAGAAATACGGCTGCTGGAATAGGAAGAGGGAGCACTAGAGGCTGAAGATAGGCCAAAGCAGCAGATAGCTACATGCCGATGTTACATACAGAACGCATCTTGTACACTTGCTTATGAACATCTCCCCCACACTTTTTGTTTTTTGAGACAGGGTCTTTTTATGTGGCTCAGGTGGCCTTGGGCTCACTTTGTAGCCCAGGCTGATCTCAAACTTGCAAGGATCCTCTTACCTCAGCCTCCCAAATGCTGAGATTTAGACGTGTACCACCGCACCCAGCTTGAGCATCTCCCTACTTCTGTCACAAAACCAGGTAATGAAACAATGACTAAGGGTCCCTCTTCACATAAATGAACCTGAGTAGCACTGACCTGTCAGCCTGTTAGCCTGCCAGCCTAGACACAGGGCCAGAGCAGACACGAGTGTTTAACCAAGCGAGGGCTCTCAAGTCCTTGGCCTGCTAGTTCCAGCTGACTGGCAGCTCTGACATGAACTGTCAAGGCCAAGAGTTAGAACATCTGTCAAGACCTCAGTGAGCACTGGGACACAGAGAGGGGGCAGGTTACAGGCCCAGGCACACAGCACAAGCTGCACCTGCCACTTCCAACAGGCAAGGCACCCTTCCTCACAAAAAACAAGCGCACGGGACAGCAAGCGTGTGTCTGAAACTCTACCTGCTTTCCTATTGTTTTAAGGCATTGGATTTTGTTTTCTGGAAAGCTTTTGTTCTTCTGTCAGCATATTCAAAACAGCAAAGGGGAGATACTTTCTTTGAAAGTAAAAACTGTCCATAGAAATGCTTTTGCAACATCTAGTGATGCCCTGCAACACCAGAATGATTTGCTTTCTGGCAGCCACCCTTCTGCATGGGTATTTCACGAACTGCAGCCTGTGACTGTACCTGGGTTCCTGCTGACTGTGGTTTGGGCCTGTCATCCAGAAGGGAGTCTAGATGATGATCCAACTGAGTCATCCTACATCCTCTCTCTTCTCCCCCTAACCCACGAGTGCATCTCACTGAAGCGCTTTCTGGAGGCCCAGTTACCTTTCTCTACCCTAACGTCATCCTTTTTCCATACACCACCACCTCCTTAGCGTGCCGACAGTCTGCTGCCTCCACTTACTCTCTTTCATCATTATTTGACTTTTACACTTTCTACAGCACCCACGTGTATTCGTATCATGCTGGTTTTTTCCTTCAATGGTTTCTAAGGTTTTTGTTTTTTAATACTAAAGTTCAACCTCTTAGAATAGCAGAAAGCATTTCTGATCTCAGTCTCTACTGATGTCCCCATCTCACCCTTGGTTTCTCTGCCTTTGTCATCTATACATCTACTTACAGACATAACACATTTTTAGATCATATCTGCATCACGACATTCCCTCGGTCTGAAACATTGTCCTCACCTCCTCTGCACCTGACCAACTCCCATTTTTCTTTTAGTTTCCTTCTTAGGGGCCACTATTTTGGACATATGCATCTGCTTTTGTGTCTCTTCTAATGCTTTTATAGCAGTGAAGACAAGCCTTTTAGTGCTTTCAATGATAAAAACAGATCACTGCAGTGCCCATGTGCCCTAGGTTTGCCACCACTATGATCTACAGCACCCAGCACTTCTCCTAGCTCAGCACTGATTATACTACCCTGGGCTGCTGGGTTATCTGTTCTTCTTTCATTAGGTTGGAAGGATTATAAATAGAGCTCACCTTCTTACTGTACCCCTCAGTTCCTGAGACAAACCCTGGAGTATTACAGAAACTTGGTTCATGTTTATCAAATGTTTGAATATGTGAGTTAATAGACAACTCTGCATGTTAACACCTTCCTATCACTGAATTTGAAGTCATGTGTTCTGTACAGACAATTGAAACTGAACCAGCATATCAAATTCTCCTGAGATAAAATGTCAGTTATGTACCCAATTTGTTCCACTGACTTCTGGCTTCTGATATTGATGTCCAAGGTATAAAAATGTCTCCACTACAACTTTCTCCTCTGGAATTGAGTGCATAGCATTGAGAAGAGGCTGCAATCTTCAACACAATCTAGAGCCACTGGGACCTCTAAGGATTTGAAGAGAAATACAAGAGTGTGAACTGTCTCTGGCTTGGAGAGCCAGAAGGTGGGGTGGGAAGTCTCTTATTTCCTTGCCTATATAACTCCGATTTTTCCCCTCCTTGCCCAACAGCTAATGGTATAGTATTCAAGGGGATTAAAACAAGATTGAGAGGCTTTGATATAATGAAAGGTATTTTAGCTGTGAGTGACAACAATGATTGAAATATAAGGCATTTTACATATGGGAAGATACTAACTTCCTCAACTGCAGTGGTGTCTGGTGAAGCACAGTGGGCTTGTGTATAGACTTGGGTGTGACATATCACAGCAGATGGTTTGAGTCTCAGTGCTGTTATTAACAAGCCATGTGACTCTTACCCAGGTATCCTTTGTGACACTTACTCAGGACCTCTTTGAGCCTCAGGTATCTCATTTTTGAACTATTGTGAAAAATAAAGTAGGAAATGCACATAAGATGCTATAAGTGCTTAGAAATGCAAACTGCTCTTTTTCATGGTATAATATTAGTCATCTCAGATACTAGGGAGAGATGCAGTATCCTATTGCATGACCATCTTTGCTGTGTCCAACACTTTGGTATGGGTTCAATCTTCAAACGTCAGTCTGCTGTTGCTAATATAGCAATTTACTACAAATTTAGTGGCTTAAAAAACTCACCATCTCAAAGTTGTACAGTCTAAAAGTCTGGCATAGCATGTCTAATTCCCAACCCTGAGGATGAGTCTATCTCTCGGCTCATTCAGGTCACTTGCAGCACATACTTTGTGTGGTTGTAAACAGTTTTGATGCTGGTGGCTGGCTGTAAGCCATTTGTTGCTTCTAAAGGCCACCCATACTTCCTGGCTTATGGCTTCTCCTACCTTCCCCTTTCTGCTTTGGCATTTCTGAGGCTTCTTGGTCCACCTACTTCATTCTCCATGTGTCTATTTCCCTCTGCTTTCCTCTCCCACTTCATCCCCACTTGAGCACAAGGGATTGAACCCAGGGCCTCAAACACATGTGCTGCCACTGAGGTACACCTCTACCTTCTGCTTTCTCTTCCGCTTCAAAAAGTCGGTGCCATTATACTGGATTCTCCAGGACAACCCAGGATACTGTGTCAATGTTAACTCAGCTGATCAGTAACCTTAATTCTACATACAAGTACTTGCATCTCATGCCTGCATTAGTGTTTGGCACAATAACCAGAAGATGGCACTTTGATGGAAAACACCTTTAGAGTTCTGCCTATCAAAACCTTTTAATTGTATTTTAAAAACCCGCATGAAAACCCTTCTCAACACAGCACACTTAAGTGTTTCATTTTGGTTATTTATGGAATTGGCTTAGCTGGGAATCTTTTTGAAAAGTTCTTTTAACAAAGAAAGATCCTATTTACTTTTCTGCAAGTTTGAGGGCTCTGTTCAACATGGAGTTTTAATCCATTTATCAGGGAAACTCTATTTTTTTCTCTTTCTGATCAGTATCAATAAAGACTGTACCATTTAAAGATATTTAAACATAAAGTTTTTATCTATGAAGCTTGTTTTCATAATTCAAAATGTCAGCCAGCATCGTAAGAATATGGAGGATTCTGGGGAAAATTCTAAATGAATTCAAACAGGACAGCATAGACTGACAAACTGGTCACAATGAATTTCCAAAATCAAAACCAATTCTATTTCCTTCAGCTTCTATTTCATCAAAATCATTTCACATACATAATTAAAATGTCAGGTTTCTGCTCTGTAGAAATACCTGCACACATGCAAAAGACATATACACAAAACTGGTTATTGCCATCCTATTTGTTATAGCAAAAAACGACAATCTAAATGTCTATCAACTATGAGTGGGCAAATAAACGTTGGCAGGAGAATTCTATGAAACACTTCTATAGCTATTAGAAAATAATGAAATATATTGAAAAGTTTCCCAAGATATCCTTTCAAGTGAAAATGAAAATCACAGAAGAATCTGTATAATATGATCCAGTTCATGCTAAAGAAAATGTGTGGTGATACACAGTTGTAATCCCAGCTATTCAGCAGGCTGAGGCAAAGGTATGGAAATTTAAGGCCAGTTTGAACAACTTAGCCACACCTTGTATCAAAACTAAAAATGCAGTAGAGGTGTAGCTGAGCATTTGCCTAGTGTACACGTAGCCTAGGGTTCAGTCTCCAGGATCACACACATACACAAAATGTAAATGTATATATATTTGTAAATGCATGTAAACAGCACAGCTACAAATTAGTTAGGATGTATTGCTTCTGGGGAAAGTGTGAAAGGAACAATTAGATTTTGAGCTGTTTACTTCATTATAATTAAAATTTTATAATCAGGGATAGGGATTTAGCTCAGCAGCATAAGCTGCTGCTTGGCAAGTACAAGGCTGAAGTTTGATCTCAAGTAAAAAGAAATTATAAATAATGAGAAGTGAATAATGAAAATTAGACTAAAAATACTTGGATGAAAAATAATGTTGGGCATATAATTAAGGGGAAAGGGCGTCTACAAATAGGATTTAAAAGCCAAAGTTATCTGAAAGTGTTTCAGAAATTAAAGTTTCTGAAAGAACTGAGATGTGCCCTCAGAGAACTTCATCTAAAATCCTGTGCCTCTTCGCTGCTGCCGCAGAGCTGAGTCTGGGAAGATGTTGGTAAAAGAGGCTATTTGTCCTTTATGACCTAGCACATAGTAGGTACTCAGTATATACTAGAAGAATAAGACAAACAGCACTACTCATCCTGAGAAAGATGGCTCTCCCCATTAAAATCATGGTATATGTAGGTTTCAACCCAATCTTAAAGTGGATGGACAGAAGGGAAATGGTTTCCACTACAGGGAGAAGCAAGGAAGATTTGGAATGTAGGCAATCTTGAGGTATTTAAAAATAGAACAAAACAAAGAAGACCCTGAAAAACCAGATCTGAAAAGCCAGATCCTAACCATAAACAGCCTCCCCCTGGAATAAACCTCTTATACTTTACATGGCCAGACTGGCCAGTAAAAGAGACAGGAGCTCTGTGGAAGAGAACTGGTTTTCCAGACACTGGTTTATGTCTTTACCAGTGGGATTCAAGGGCTGGAGTAAATGACAGCCAAGCTCCTGTCCAGCAGGAACTTCCTGGCAATCTGTAAGTGGCTGTGCTGGTGGCTCCGTGTCCTTAAAGGGGCTAGAGGCTGCTCTTCCAGCTCCAAAGGGTAAAATCCTCAGTGTGCCTGTCACAAGTCAGCACCAACCTAAGCCTCAGCCCTATCTTCTCGCAGGTCACCTGTAGTCTCCTTGTGGCCCCTTCCTTTTTAGAGTTAGTTGAAAACTAGGGAAGAATGAATGTGAGGAAATACCACTTCCAAGCTTCTTAGCACTTAACTTAGTACTGTTTTCAGCTCTTTAAAAACTTTTCTTACTTTTATAGTCATAACTTCACTTTGGATTTACTAATATCAAATAAGTGGCAAGTAAATAAAGCAAAAACAAGGATCACATTGATTCTCAGGGGTTTAAGCCTAGGAATATAGGAGACCCTGTTTTTCAAGATACATGCACACTTTTTGCTGCTGTGGTTTGTTTCTGCCTGTAGCCAAGATACATCTTGCAGTGTGACTCTGCTGTAAACCATGAGATCATTTCTAAATTATACCAGATGCTTATCCACTAACTCGGCCTCATATACTCATTCCATTTTTTGTTTTTCTGGTGTATACCCTCACTGCTGCAAAGTATGGTCCACACACCAGCAGCATTAACAATGCTTGAACATAAGGTTGCCAGAAAAAAAATGTATGACAGTCAAATTTTTCTAGATATGCAATTCCCCCACTCCCTTTCTCTTTAAATCTAGTAAGTCTATCTGGGAGCCTATTATAAATGTAGAATATTGGGGTACACTGAGACCTGCAGGAGTCAGAACCTGCATTTAACAAAATTATGAGTGGCTACAATATCTACTTGACTCCTATGCTTTTAAAATTTTAGGTTCTACTAGCAAATTCTGATCTCACTCTGCACCAAAGGCAGATGAAAAGAATAATCTGTCAACAAGGTTGGTATATGTGTTTCCCTCATTGGAGAGTTTTGCAATATATTCTGTTTGCAAATGTTTATTTTTCTCAATCTGGACATACAGGGTGCCCCCACTTCCAGCCACAGATGAGCCAAAAGTGGCCCAGAGCCAGGAATCCCTATCAGTACTGAGGAGAGGACAGGCTGTGTTAATTGCTTGCTGGGTGGTGGGGAGGAGGGGTGGGGCTACATCTCTCCTTTGATCAGGAGGGAGAAGTAATGGTTTTACTTACATCCTGCTTTGTCTCTGCACAGGTCTAGAGCCCAGGATCCATTTCAGGCTCTCTCTTTCTTCCCAGTATTCTGTTACTGCCTACATACCATGGCCCAGGACTTCAGGGGGGAAACCAAATGCTCTTTGTGGTACACCCACATGACAGGCTTCAAAATGGAAACAATATTTAAGTTAAACCTGGAAGATCAAGTTTGCTCAAATCTCACAACACAGGGAGCTTTTGAAAACTCCAGCAGCAGGTCAGCGTTTGATGGGGAGAGGCAAGCAGTGATGGAGAAACGAGGCCTTGTTAACAGACACCAAATCCCCACATGGCAGGCAACATTTCTCCTTATTCCTTATAAATAATGGGGCAATCATAATGTATCTAGACAGAGACTTGAGAGTTTCAACAAGTCTTAGAGCCACATTTTTCAACACACAGGATAATTAGGGGTGTGTGTGGAAGTAAAGAGGTGTATGTGTGTTAGTTACAGAAATCATATGACTAAGTAAACACATTTTAAAAGTTAAAAAAAATCAGACCACTTCTTTTAATCAGCATATTTTCTGATTCCTAAAACAGTGCTCAGGAGAAAAGAAGAAGGAAGGGAAAAGGAAAAAAAAAAAAAATATATATATATATAAAATAGTTAAGATAGTTTACCAATAATTGCTATTAGTTCATTGAAAATAAAGATGTTTGTCTACACCATTTAGTCATTTTTTCATGTTTATATCTTATAATAGGAGCAGCTAATTTGAAGATGACAATATGCAATGTACCATCTATTGTTACTCTCCTACAATTTTGTCTTGAAATTTTATACCAATTCTCATTGTATTTTTTCTTTAAAATTAATTAATTAAAAAAGAAACAGTGCTCTTCCTACTGCTCACAGAGGTTCATTTATTTGGTATCCCAAACTATGCAAACATCAATAACCTTTCCCATGCTTTCAAAGTTAGGAGAAACCTTTAAAAGATTTATAGAATTTTGTTATGGGCTGTACTTTTTCTCTCAAAATTTGTATGCTGAAAATCTAACTCCAAGTGCATAAAAATGTGACCAAATTTGAAAATAGGGTTGTTGTAGATGTAACTGGTTAAGATGAGGTCACACTGGAATCCTAGTCTAACATGGTTGATGTCCTCATAAAAGGGGGAAGTCAGGTTAGAGAAACGCACACAAAGAGGACTCCAGGTAGGATTAAAGCAGAGATCAAGGTGATGTACAAAGATTGCCCACAAACTACCAGATGTTGAACAAAAGAAACTCCCTCATGGTCCCAGAAGGAAGCCATTGTGCTATCTCTTTTATATTTAACACAACCTATATGGACAACCTGGAGAAATCCTGGAATCAACTTAGAACATTATCAAATTTCATCAGTCTGGTATATAGCTGGTATAGTCCTAGGAAAAGAATACCAGTCTCAAGGTGGGAAGCATCACCTTGATGCTAAGGCTGACAGGGTCCCCTGGCTCCAGACAATGGGTAGAGAGTTCATCTGTCATCCCACAACCTCATGGACCTCATCTCAAAGCCCCACATACCAGTTCTGTGAGACAGGCACTAGAAGTGAAAACCCTGTGGTTCACAGAGGCTGAGTACTCAGTCAAAATTACATACCTTCAGTGTAGCTCAGGTGGGTTTACACTTGAGCAATTTGAGTCCAGTTCCTGTTCTCAGAGCCAGTAAACATACAGCTATAGGCAGAGAGCTGGGAAAACTGCTAAGCATTTATGGAGCCTTTTTTGCAAGTACAGGGTAGTACTTTAGGGATTCATAAAGTCACCATAATGTAGAAACTAGCAATGCCTACAGTTTGTAGAAGAGGAAACAGAGGCACCTAGATTAAACTAGGTCCTGGTCACCTCCTATATCTGTGGATTCTCAGTCACTTCACCATGCTCAGATTTGCTGGGGCTCTCAGGGACAAGTGTGTGTCTCTCTAGATCAGAATGGGTCCCTCAGCTTCTGTACCTGCCACACCCTGACTGTTGTTGTCTCTTCCATGGCCTAGTCTGCACAACATTTTTAGAAAGTTCTTTTCCCTATTCTGTAAAAAAGCTCTGCCTCCTTTGAGCAATGCAGTAGGCAGCTTCATGGCTGTCAGTCTGGGAGGTTGTTTCAGGCTGTGGGTTAAATTTGCTCTAAACTGATTCCTGGAATTCTGCAGGCCACACATACAGATTGTATCTATGTATAGAACAGTGGATCTCAACCAAGGGCAATTCTACCCCTGTCCCTGGTTTATTTTTGGTTCTCATACTTGTGGGCAGGAATGCCACTAGTGTCCAGTGGGTAGAGGCCAAGGATGCTGCTGGATATACCACAATACATAGGACACAAGACCAAGAAGTAGCTGGTAGTGGTATATATCTGTAGTCCCAGCACTCAAGGAGGCTGTGGCAGGTGGATTGTAAGTGTGGAGGCTAGCCCAGGCAACTTAGTGAGAGTCTGTCTTTAAAACAAAACAAAAGGCTGGAGACATAGCTCAGTGTGAAGGCTTGAATTTAATCCCTATACTGTGAGGGGAAAATGCAGCATCTGGTCCAAACAGTCAAAAGTTTAGAGAAAACCCCAGCATAGAATGTGCCAGGTGACCCCAGGGACAAACTGCTTACTTACAGACTCCGGTTCTATCTGCTACTAGTTCAGCAACTTCTTGAGGAAACTTTTATAAAGCCTCTAGGTTACAGTTTTGTTATCTTCAAGGTAGGACTGATAACTGTAACAGTACATACCTTGCAGTCCCTGAGGGTAGCTTGGTAATGAAGGGAGCTTCTACGTGCTTAGACACTAAGCACATAGCACGCTGTAAAGACTCAGAAGAGCCACCCTATACTTCCAAAGCCAGAAGTAAGCATCTCATGGTGAGTCTTCAGGAGCTGCCACTCAGTGGCACTATCTGTCAATTTTAGCTGCAACAGCAAGTCTCAAGATTATGAATGCCAACTTCGGACAGTCACTATGTACATACAGGACAAAAGTGATGTAGAAGGAAACTCTTAATTTAAAATAAAATCAAGCAAAATAAATAATTTATATTCTCTCTCTCTAAAATTCTTAAAAGTGTCCAAAATTTTCCTTTGGAATTTGTTTAAATGTCTCCATTTATCTATGCCACTAACATTTACAATGTTTTTATGAAACACTATTTTACATGGTTAGACTGATTTAATCCTCAAAAATCTTCATAAACATAGGTACCACCTCCTCTTGTTCTTTTTTAAAAGGTCACCTCCCCTGAACTATTTGGGCTGAGAGTTAAATTAATGTCTTATTAGTTTTTTAAAATGTTATTGTTTTCCTTTTTACATTATAGATATTATTTTCTAAAATGCTGTAAGTTTTCTACAAGTATAGGAATTCTAGCAACATGACATAAACTTTTGTGAATTACTTTGGGCACCTCACATAACATATAACATATAATATAAAAACTTATTATACAATTGTATATATGTTATATAATACAAAATAAATTTTATGGATTACTATTCAATTTCCCAACCATGAGTCATCTGACTCATTATGAACTCTTTGAATAACTTGCTTGAGCACAGACTTTGGCAGGTGGCTGCAGAAACTGGGTTTGTAGGACTCTTTGCTAGATGATGGACACTGGTGGCTCCACAGGATTGAAAACGAGGCATGGAATGAGGTGATGAATGTAAGAACTAGATCATAGGCTGGGCTCTTCCACCTCCTAGCTGTGTGACTACAGAACATGGTTTCAATGCTCCTCTGTGAAACCGAGTGGCAAAACAACTACATGCTAGAACACGAAAAAGGCAGTGTAAGTATATGTGGACAATAGAACTCGCTGATAATGACTGTCGTCTACCCCATGACAGATGCTCACAGGCATCACTTCAGCTTTTTGGCTAGGAGGCTCATGAGGCTCACAAGGCTTCACGACAGGCTGTGAGCTGACAACCGTGTCCTTGTCATTCCTTTTGTGCCTTTTCCCTCTCCGTTTCTGACCTCGGAATTCAGGTTATACCATATAGCTCTGTCAGCCACTTGAGTTGCCTACACTAATCGGCAAATATACAGAGGTGACGATAACACCGATTATATAATGTGAAGCTGTCCTGTTTAAACTGTAGAGTCCTTGAATTTTTCTTATGACCAGTACCTTATACTGACAGATAATGATATACCTCTTTTGCATAAAATACTCAAAAAAAACCAGGAACTCACTTGTGTAGCTTATGTTGACTTGTACAAAATAGGCACTCAAGCATTTGTTGAACTAATTACTAAAGAGGGGAGCACTAGTTAAGTGCCAAATAGTATGCAGTCCAACAGTTTTCCTCCCAGTATCTTCTTTCATTTCTTTTCAAATAACTGAATAATTTGTAGGCAAGAACACAAGAGCTTAGTTTTTAATCTCATCAACAAAGAACCTTCCAAAAGAGGAGACATTCTTTGGCTTTGGTTGTTGGAATTTCAGATATAATTACATTTTTCACCCTAAAATTTCCCAATAAGATTAAGAGTTACACACAAAGTCTCCTTAACACTCTGCTCAGCAGTTTGTACAAGGAGCTCTGCCCACATTTCATGTGATTTCTGAAAGATGCCAACTGCTGGCAGCCATGAAACATGGAACACAAAGGCCGTGTAATCTCTCAGAACGCGTATCTCTGCTAGCACCACCCTGAAGCCTCTCTAGGAATACACATGGCATACAAGTGTGTGCTCGATTTTCTCCAGCACAGGAGATGCAGCAAGGCCTTTCTCCACCAGCCGTTTCCAGAATCTCCTTTACCTACGTAGGATCAGCCAAGATAAGACAGTGCAAATGCCTAGGGATAAGGCAGCTTTTGAACTTTCTGTGCAGCTTCACTTCTATATGGTCTCTGTTGCAGTTTCTTCTGATTTAAAATATGGTACTACTTCTTATAAAGACTAAAAAGTTTTAAGCTTCTTCACATATCTTAATTCTGACCAGCTATTAACTGCAAGGGTTTACTGGGATTGCATATTTCAGGATTTTTGGATTTGCAGGCGAATAGTTTTGGTTCCCTACACTGTCCACTCATCCCTAGAAGAGGGAGGGAGATTATATCTGACTCCTCTAGGCATGGGCTATTGCAGGGCATGAAGCTCCCCGGGAAAATGTTTCTATTTATCTCTTTGGTAATGCATGCCAACGCAGAGCAGTTATAGCAGGAAGAAGAGCCCTGATTCAGAAGAGATGGTGTGAGCAAACATTTAGACAGTTTATAACACACTGTAGGTACATGATAAACAATGCCAAAGATTCTGACATGCACTGCTGTAGTGAGAATCAAAGGAGAAAGAAAGAAAAACAACAAAAGCAAGTTTTTATTGAATGTACACTAAGCACCAGCACTGAGTTAACACTTGACATCATTTAGAATTTCAAAAGGAAGAAAATAAAACATTATTTTCCCCATATTACAGATGAGGACACTGAAGTTCAGAGAAAATAATGAAGTAATACAGGGCAGATCAAGAGTTTGGAGCTTCTGTGACCTTCTATATACAGGATGAATATTTTATTCATGAAAAGGGGGGAAAAAGCAGGGAAGGTTGTAAAACAAACTGTGAGGTGAGGGAAGGGAAAAAGTGGTCAACGTAAAAATGAAGAAGAGGAAGATGGAAGAAGCCCTTGTTAGCTTTCCCGTGGTGTAGAAAAAGGGCTGATCTTTGCGAGTCCATCACCAAGCTGGATGAAGGGCCTGGAGGACTCAGGTAGGACCACTATGGGTACAATGTGATTCAGCACAGATGAGCGGAGTTTTGCTGCGCAGTTTCGGAGTAAGGGGCACCTGTGCTGAAAGCCCAGTTCAGAGAGTCCAGAGCTGTAGGACTTAGAGCAAGGGAAGCCCCTCTCTATGCCTAAATTTTCTCATCTGAAGACGTAAGGACTGAGCAAGACGACCAGTGTGAAAACTCCTATGAGGAGGAGGAAGACCCTGCGCCACTGGATCACAGCAGTCTGCTACTATGTTCTGTAGAGTTTGTGAGAGGAAGAGGAAGAAGAAGTGGGGGGGGGCTTTTTAAATGGGATAAAAATCAAAAGAACATTTTGTGACAAATGAAAATTTTATGAAATTCAAATTGTGTTGTCTGCATTGATACATATTTTGAAAGACAAAACACAGAGCTCTCCCTAAATATATACCATACATTCACATTCTGCATGGGGGTTTGGGAAGAAAAGGGCCCATGACACCAAACATGGCTCACCTCATCCATCTCCTAGAGTGTGACAATTGATCTGAGGACATCAGCCTCTCAGAAGCTCTGAGAAGGTCGGCAGTGAAGAAGCCTATTGAATGCTGTTTAATCCAGTTTTGCTCAGATTCATATGAACATAGAATGTCTCTACTCTATTTTTCAAAAAGTAGTATTTCTTAACATCTAACACCAGTGCTCTGGGGAATACCTTTAGGGAATGACCACCACTGTGACAGGTGAAAGGAAGTGTTGACCATGAGTCCCATGTTTGGAGCACATGTCTTGGTTCTCCAGAGTCCTAGCCTGATAGCATTGGACAAATCTAAATCATTCCAAAGTCACTGCCTTAATATATAAAATTGGGATGGTGCTGGTGTCACCTACTCATCACCCCTCATTGAGCTGATTAAGATCAAAGGAAAACAAGGAAATGGGCATTTTCTCTATATGAGCAAGGGATCCATGGGAGGAGAGGCAATATCAGCTCGAAGAGATTTATAGCTTCTCACTGAGATGAGAAATCAGGAAGAGAGTCACTTGGATAGAGTCTTCTCCCTCCACTTTCACAGGAACACAGAAGTGACCTGTGGAGGGGAAGGAAAAGAATCCATCCTCCCAGTTCCTGCCCCTGCCCCAGGTCAGAGGCTGCCTGAAGAAAAGCCACACCAAGTGCCCTGGAGGCTTCCACGGTGGGCATCCTGAGCTCCTGCTAGGCGCTCAGGCTTACTCCGGAAGCAAGTGTGGAGACAGCTTAAAGGTCTGGTCACCATCAAAATGCCTTTATAACGTTAAAAAATAATAAGATGGAGAAAATTCGTCTGGCATGTCTCAGCCTGTGCCCTAATACACAGTCACCTTCTTATCTGACATATCAGATATCACAGAGTCCTAGGCCTGCTGTATAAGGAGAGACAGAGATTGCTCTTTGGCTCTGGGGCACTTCCTCATCCTCCTTTCTCCCTTCCACATTCCTTGAGAGGGAAAGACAATTCTTTTCTATGGCTGATTGTCCTGAACAGCCTCGAAGGCCTGAATACTGTTTCCTCAGCTGGTGGAAGTGCTCTTAGCTACCCAAGCCTGCCCTCTTCAGAAGAAAACATACTGGTCTCTAATTTCGTGGTATGTCACCTGCCTTCAGACAAAGAGGGAAAAGGGTTTCCTATAACATGATTTTCTTCATGCTCCCATACCGATGTCTGGGTGTTAGAGAATGAAATTACAAAACAGTAAATAAAACCATGAAACCACCCCAAAACAGCATCAGCCACAGGCAAAGTCCCACATACAGAATCTACTTACCATGGGGTGGGGAGGAGATACCTATTTAATTCCAGAGAGGATGGTTCTTTTTGGGTCTTGTCTTTTTGAGACAGAGTCTTGCTATGCAGTTTGGGCTGGCCTCAAACTCACAGCAGTCCTTCTGCCTCAGGAGTGCTGGGATTACAGGCATGCACCACCAGGCCCGGCTTGTTTTGTTTGTTTGTTTTTTGAAAGAGAGAGACAGATTTGTGTAGAATGCCTTTGAAATAATGTAGTGACATCAGAGACCAAGGAGAGCTGAAAGGTAAAGGGAAGCCAGGGCATCTGAAGGACTGATGCATGGCAGTCATAGCACACAGGCCAGCAACAGTGAAGCCTCACACTACAGCCAGAAGCAAGGCGCCTGCGCAGCACTACTCCTCCTGGTCCCGCACCCCCAGAGGCACCCTGTGTGCTCCCTGAGCCTGCCCTGGTCTTTCAAGCTGCTCTGTGCAGAGCAGAATCAAAACGTTACTCAGATGGGTTTATGACATGGGTGGGAAGCTGATCAGGTAACACTGGGTCTATAAGGATAGCAGCCTCAGCTGCCTTCAAAGGCTTATGCAGGCACGTAAGAGTGGTAGAACCAGTATTTGAACTCAGCCTTTGAGAAGCCACAGTTCAGGTCACTCCCAACCACTGCACCCAAGGCTATGCAAAGGCAGACTTCAGATTCCTTCAAATATAGGTTTACAAAACCATATCTATAGAAAAATATTGCCGATGTGCATAGCAAGGTTAAGACTGGTACTTTCTCTGAATCAGGATTTTAAGAAAGCCTTGTTTCTTGATTGCTCATTAACCTTTCTAAGTTTTCTACAATGAACATAAAAGTTACAAGTAAGGGAAATGAGGTAGCGGCTGTAGAAAGCTCAGGTTTCTCAGTGAAAGTGATCTTTACCATTTTTAACTCTGAGCTTCGACTAATGTTTTCCTCTCAGACAAAGGCACAGTATATAAAGTGGGAGGTTTAACCACATATGGCAATTTGCCATTCTATTCTGCGTCTAATAGAGTAACTTATTCGGTAGGTTTCCTAAGAGACATTACCTTCTCTCAAAGAGATTATAATAACCTTTCTTCTACCCCTTCCAAGAGTTCTGTCTCTATCACACTGACAAAGGCACTAAGCTTGGGGGCAGGGAGAACCCAGAGTTGCCCACCCTCTGAAAACCCAGCACAGAAATAATATGGGGGACCTGAAGTATCAGGGCACACAGAAATAGGGCTACAAACAAGTCAGATTGGCCCATAGGCTACAGGGAAGCTCAGTAAGGTTAGAGAGAATTGTGGAGCACCTCTTTATTCAGACTTAGTACCTTAACGGATTCTTGTCACTATGAGAGCAGTCTTACAAGCTACAGGGCAGATATTGCCTAGTGATTCTCAGTGATTCTGAGTGCAAGATCTGTTTGGAGAGATGGGAGCTTGTATCTGGGTTAGACCATCCTCAGTGTTCAGTGCATGAGCCACCTGCACAAGGGCAAGGTGTGGGCGAAGTTCTCAGATGCTGTATGCTGTTGTTCTTAGCATCTGCATTATATTTTTTGGAAAACAAAGCTGGAGGGAGTATATATTCCCATCCCAAAGTCTCTTTGACACATAGCTTCACAGGGTAGGCTAAATAGAAATTGTAGTATCTGCTTTGTGAGACTATCTGGCAGGTATCAAGTAGAACAACTGTTTTCTTAGAGAGATCATTTCACCTGGGTAATACACAAGTGGAGACCTTGAGGATGGAGTCAAGACACATCTCAGTGTAGTCAATGGCCTTCAGCCAATGGATGCCTGAATAGAAGAAAGAAATATGGCTCTTCCAGTTGATATTCCAATAAATTTGCACTCTTATTTTAGATGCTGTTTGGTTTTTGCATTTTGTTGGGGCTATAGAGATGTTTGAAAAGTCACGGGGCCAGGGTTTCTCTGCCTGAACCAGCAGGAAAATTCTGACCTGGCATGTTATACTGTCCAACCACTGGATAGTCTTCAAGGTAGAGCTCTGAGATGCTGCCACTATCAGTGACTAAGTCTAAGAACAAGAACGTAGGAATCTTCTCAAGTCCACATTTATATCCCAAAAAGGAAATCCCTTATACTTTTTCTAAACGTGTCACTCTGACCATATATTGCAATGCTAATGCTTTTGAGGAGTTCTAGACCTAGGTCCAACATCAAACAGTAGTCTGCCCTCATCTAGCAGTTGTGTTCTTCAAAAATCTTTCCTTTCCTATCCTTCAGATTCTCTGAGCAAAGGTACACATAATGTGTGTTACCCTAAGTATAAGGCACAATTTATAGGCAAGCTCATCAGAAATGACCATGCCTGGCTCCCTGGCACCAGATGACATTCCATTAGTGCTAACTGCCATTGGCACCCCCCAACCCCCACCCTCCCCTGCACAGCAGACTTTGGAGTTGGATTTCTCAATGTCCACTCAATTTTTTAAATTTTTCTTTTAGTATTCAGTTTTTCATACACCTCCCAACTATTGATATCTGCATCTCAGATTAATTTCCTCCAGATGTTTGTGTCTGGACTTCTCCAATATTTGGTTCCCCCCACTCCTGCAATGTTCCTAACTTCTTTGGGCCACTTGTGTGATTTCTCTGACCTCATAGTGTTTCTAACACCTCCCAAGTTAGTGTCATCTGTGACTCTCTTTCACGTGCTCTTTTCTCCCCTTTATAGATCATTAATAAAGAGGTTAAACAAGACCAGACCAGCACCACACTCCACAAATGACAAGGAGGTGGGAGGCCTGAAGTGCTCCTGGTGCATCTAGCCTTGGCACAGGAAGGATATAATGTAATGCAACAACACTCCGAGAGACGCCTCCTGCCTCTGGCTCATGGTCATTTATCACCACTATTTGTTTATCATTTCTCAGCCAGATTCCAGCTCCTAAGAGTGTGGTCATATGCAACTAAGCCAACATGCATTGCTTTGCCAGGTAACACTTATGAGTGCCAGAGGTGAGGGGTGGGGTGGGAGGATTCTCTGAAATCTATCCTGCTCAAGAGCTTCTAGCTCAGTCCTCAAGCCCTCCACACTTGAGGCCAAAGAGAGACGGACTGAGACACCAATACCCCTTTCTCTCTCTCTCAATTCATCACTTATAATTGCTCATTTAGATTTTTCTTTTATCTGAAAGTAACTTTCTGCTGCAAAATGAATTAACTGAAATCCAGCAGTCAAGTCTTCCTTTGATCAACAGCAAAAATCAATCAACCCATTAGTCAAAGGTGGCTAGAGAGAGTGTGTTTTCAGGTAAAACATGTCTGCCAGGAAATTTTTAGTTGGTTTGGATGTAGATATGGTTCTAAGAATAAATTTCCTGTTTTGCCTTTTCCTTTCTTCTGCATTTTTTCCCTTCCCAAACTCAGCAATCTCACAATTTCAACCATTTCCCTCAGCAAGCAGATGGAATACCCTCTCCAGGGACCAGAAATAACAGTAATAGAGCTATGCTACCCAGGACTTACCTATACCAGATAGTCCAGGTACCCCACTCAGCTCATCTTGTCTGGTCCCCACCACAGCCTCATAAGATATACATGTACAACCTCCTCCAAATGAGGAAACGAAGAGGCAGCAGCTGTTCCCGTAAAGTCACTCAGTCAAGCAGTCTTAGAGTAGGATATAAACTCCAGCCTTCCTTCGTTGTGAACAGCCAACATCTCCGAGGCACTCCTTCACTGAATTCTTAATGCCTGGTGATCAGAGGGGGACTTCTGGAGCTAATGACCTTGTCCTCTATGCTTTAGAACATCTTCAACCTCCTACAATTTCTGAGGCTTTGTTTTTCTACAGAAAAATACATCTGACTACTTTGTGATTACTGGTTTTCCTTTGTGATCTTTGATATTCAAGTACTTTCCTTTATTCTGAGAGCTGGAGGAGCCAAACAATCTTGAAATTGGACTTTAGCCATGCTTTAAGCTTATCAGCTTGGACATTACTATAGGAAGAGGCTAACGTTTCTCCTGCTCATACATGGGCAAAAGGGAAAGAGCGTAGAAGAAAGCCTACCTTGCTCTAGACTAGCCTAAGTGGACATTTGGAGAATCATAAATCTAGATTTCTATTTAGTCCCCTGCTCTCCAACAATGTCCTGATACAGCTTTGCTACCCACAGTAGAAATCTGGAAGCCTTCTCAACGTCATCGCCTATCTGACCTCCCTGTCCAATGCCACTGGCTTCCCCTCCTGGTCTTACCCACAATTCAGTTCATGAGTACTGCCCCCAACTGGGCCTGGTCAGAACTATCAGTTCTCTAACTAATGATGAAACACCATTTTCCTGCCATGAACTACACACAGCAGCCAGGGCTGCTCTACAAAATAAATCAAATCATTCCATGTCCTTGCTAAAGATCTGATGTCTGCTCATTTTTCTTAGGCTAATGCCTAAATTTTCTACCATGGCTTTAAAAGCTGTATGTGATCTGATCTCTTTGCCTTCCCCATCTTTATCACTGTTTTGTGCTCCATCCAGAGTTATGATTTTGTAGATCCTTTGGCCCATGAAACTCTCCTTATCTCCAGTCCTTTGTACACCTGTTCACAACTACTTCTTGAGCACACATCTTTATATGGTACCTCTTGGCTTTTCCACTTTGAAGATGTGGCTTAAAACTTACTTCCTCTAAGAGATCCTTAAAGAACATCTTTTCTTAATTAAGCTCCTCCAACTTGTATCAATATCTTTCCAGATTCCACTGAAGCAATGATCAAAATGTATAAGGTTACTATTCATATTTTATGAAATTATTTATATCCCCCCCAACTACATGCTAAAATTCATGGGGTAGCAATTAAATCTGCTACTCATCTTCGATTTTTCAGTATCTAATTAATAACTACCTGATAAGAGAATATATAAATAAGTAAAGAATGAGTGAACGTATAAATGATTGAGTATCTAGCAGACAATGGCAAAAGGCAGAGGAGGTATGAGATCTTCAGTCATGTAAGATCTAGGGTAGGCTGGGGCACTAACAATTATTATCTTGTACAGAGGAGTACAGGAAAACCTCCATTCATATTGAGCCCAGAGCTCCTTTCATGACTCCTTTCTTCGCCAGTGGATTTCCCTTGCTCCAGATGAGTACAAGCCTAGTGTCCGGATCCTGTTTCCTGGGAAAAGGGAAAGGAGGTATAAACTCACCACAGTGAAACATCTTATACCCTTTTTCCTGTTCTCCCTGCTGGGAGCCACACCAGACAGGTGCACTGTCCTTTCCAGCACTAACTCAGTGAACACATCCCACTTCTTGCACCTCAGAGTTCTGCAATTTGCGCGTGTGCTCCCAGTAACTGGCCACATACCGGCAGCAGCTACCATTCTTCATTTGGAACAGGATTTGGAACAGGATGCCTCTACTATCATCAAGGCTCCATTCCAGACTTGTTAATGCCACATCTGTACTATTACGAATTAGGTGCTAAAATTTACATATGCTTTCAATGAAAAAAGATTTATTTTTTTCTAGCGGTTTAAGAAATAAAAATGATCTTGCACTCTATGTCTGCTCAATTACAGGAGTTTGAAGTCGGCACTCAAACATTCAAATATCATGGCAGATGTATCACTGAATCTCACGAAAGTGCCTTTATTTGGGACCTCACTTCTTCATCTCACTGGAATATACAAATGAATGAAAGCCATAGCTCCTCTTGGGGGCTCAAGGCAAGCACCTTCATTCAATGGCAAAAGAAGAGTTATTTATTGACATAAATGATTGCCACATGAGACGGATTTTCCTGAAGGACGGTTATGGATAACTGAACAGCTGCTTTTTCTGTATTTTCACAAATTGAGACATGAAATACATTTAAGGCTCCAGAGCACATTTACAAAGTCAAATGTTGGGGGAGCTGTGGGGTAGTGAGAGGACAGTGGTTAGATAAACATTGCATGGATACTCGGGGAACAGCAGCATGCTGGAAATGTGGTCCTGTGGAGTTTACAGAAGAAAAATAGAATGATAATATGAGAGAGGTCAATTCTAGGCATAAGGATACAAGGATGTGCATGAGCCAAGGGAGAGAGAGGCCAGAGAAAAGCCAGAGGTAGGGTATAGAAATACATAGTAGCTCTCCTCAGCACAGACTGTATAATCTATAGAGCACAGTGTGAAATGAAAATGTGGGGCCCTTTGTTTAAAAATTATCAAGAACTTCAGGATGATAACAGAAGAGATTTAAAGTATGGATTGCACATGGCACACTCTGACAAAGATGGGGCCAGGCAAGACATTTAAGGAGGAAAGGCTAAGTCCAGGGGCTGTCAATACTGTTCAGCAAAGCAAACTTTCCAGTCCACTGTGCTCTCAGAAAATACCACACTTGGGTGATCACAATGAGACAAATAAATTATATTGGGGTGTATCCAGAAGTGGCAAAAAAGGGAGGAGTTGTCACAATTGTTAGATGAATTCAAGTTTGTTGTAAATTTTAAAGCAGCTTCTCCAAGATTATGATTCATGTCAGCACCAAAACTCCAGGTTCAAGCAGAGCCTCCTGATGCTATTATGAGCATATTACTGATGCCAATAAAACAACATCTTGTAATGTTTCTTTTATAAGAGTCATAAATCAAAACATTCAAAACAGTTAATTTTAAATGTACTACATTATCCATCTTTAGTTATAAATTCAATGTCTCCTTAGGCTTTACAGATCATAATGCAACTCAAAACATGTAAAGGCTGTTCAAAAATAGAAGGTTTCCCCAGTATCTCATTATTTAAATTCTTAAAGATATTTTAAAAGCCTGTGGATATCTGAACAAACTTGTTTAAAGGAGTTATAAAAAAGATAAGTAGCTTTCCTTATAAGCCTATAAAATTTACTATGACATATTACAGTAAGATTATATATTAACTAATTGTCTGAGGATACTGTTTTTTGCTGCAGTGGAGAGGTCATTATACAGAAAGAAAGGGGATGAGATTCAATACCACTGTCAACATTTGCCCTGAGCAAGTAAGATTTTCTGAGTCTGAGTAACAGTTGCTTCCTGGGATGATGACTACCAGAGTCACATCTTGGGGAACAATGTGGAGGATGTCCTGAATCTTGTGAAAGGGAAATAAAATCTTTAGCACTTAGGGAGAGACACAGGGCAGTCTAGCACTCTAATATGTGCCTACTACAGAAGTGGCTCCCTAGGAGTAGAAGCTCTACTGCTCAGGAAACCACTGAGCTCAAAGAGCTTTCCCTCCCATACCTATTTATGCATGCTTTGGGCAGGTTTCACAGGGTTGCTTTTCGATGTTATAAACCTCTTTCTCTTCACTTAGTACTGTCTTAGGTCAGTTTACACTTTTAGTAGTTTTTCTGTGTGAGCAAATGTGGTATTTCTCTTAGTTTTTACTAGAGTCAGAATCTGAGGGATTTCTCTAGTTTCCCCATGGCTGCACACTGACAACCTTCCCTTTGGAAGCACTCTGGAAGTGTTAATTCCAGCACTATTTCCCCCTTTATTCAAGAAAGAGAAGAAAGACACGCACTTGGAATATGAATATGAATGTGAATGCGACCACGAAGGCGGCTTTAATTAACAGTGGCAACTGGACCTGGGGTCATATGCTCACTATGTGGAGAGAGGTCTTGTCTGCACACCAACTTCCCTTCATTCTGTGCAGTACTGAAGACAGCAGTCTAACCCAGTTGTGAGGCCTAGAGCAGATCCAAACAAGACGTGAAATAGCAATGGGACTGTCACCCAACGGTAACACACGCAAGTCCCTGACTGCAGTTCTCCTGTTTGAACTGCCCTGTTATGGGAGGCAAGACTTGAGGAAGAGCGCACATTTTCCATTATTCCCAAGCATTGTCCCAAAATTCTCCAGGACTGTGACATTTCATGTTTGTCCCAGAAAAAAGAACTGTATGTGGAATACTTTCCAACCAGAAAAATTTACCCTGGCACATACTCTACCACATTCCTTGTTCTGAACAAAATGTCATGTGCACTGTCATCAAGTTCAGTAGTATCTTCCGTATAGCCATTTGAACCTTCAGCACCGGGGAGTTTGGGACTAGTGTTAAATATCCAGCAGTGCACAGGAGAGGTGCAATTCTTAGCCACAAAATCTGCTAGAGTTCAACGTTCCATTTATAACTACGTGATAATTACATGTTCCACTATTCAATTATAATGCAGAAAGGACAGAAATAGGTTTTTAATAGCTAAAAATCAGTTTTAAAAGAGCAAATCCCTATGTAAAGTAGAATGCAATGTAAAAAGACCCGATTTTAAAGCAATAGGTAAAATGCTACCAGTGAGACCTTCCAATATTAGTATATCTATTCAATTAAAGAGTTACAGTTACCCATTTGCCAGTATTATGACTTGAGCTTTTTGTTTTTTTCATAACTGCCATGGAAGAGATGGCAAAATCCATTAAACAGACTTTGTGAAGATGATACTTTAAGCTCCATGAAGATACGTATTTTCATTTTCCTTATTCCTTGCCAAACATTTGGAATGACCAAAAGGATATGAGAGTCACACCACACTGGCATATCTGGTAAAAGCAAAAGGTCAGCTGAAAACTACAACTGGTGAATTGTGACAATTTCTGAGTCAATAATCATGCCTTAAAAAGTAGTAAGGGCATTGTTTACATTTTAAATAACAAAGAAACATTCAAATTGCACTAAACCCAGTCTCAACAGGCAGAGCAGTAATGTGACTTGGGTGGGAAGGTGAGGCAGGATGGATAGGGCTCTTGGGAATGGTCAGGGTATGTGGACATTCTGCGCTCACAGAACACAGTAGCACACACAACACAATCACAAACATCAGCTGGTACAACTGAGCACACACACGATACAACACTAGAATGCAATCATTTTTTTGTTTAGAAAAATGATATAAAAGATGGTTTCTCACCCCTCAAAACAAAACTGGAACTTTGGTTTACAGGCCCGGCTATGCCCATATGCCCTCCTCGTCATCCTGCCGCCGGCCCGAGGTAGGGAGGTGCACAGAGAGGAGGGGAGCACCAGAATGAAAGAAGAGAAGGTTAGTCACACTGAGATGCATTGGAAAGGCACATGAATCTTCATTTTGATTTTTCATCTTAAAGAACAAGGACACCAAAAATCCATAGTCATTTAAGTTCCACACCACTGACTTGTCAAATGCATACCAAGTTTTATATCAATGATAACCCCTAAACAAAAACATTCTCCCCACCCAGCTCTTACTTCTGTCAAGGTTGGATTAGAGATTAAAATTAGACTACATTAGCAGATGATTTTTTTAAGAAAGCATGCAATCCAAACTGCCTGTGCCTAATGAGTAGATTAAATCTTTAAAGAAAGCAGAGAAGTAATTATAGTAATCAAATACCCTTAATTTTTCTTAAGTTTAAAGTATCAATAAAGGCTGAAGAAGAATTAAAGAAAAAAATGAGCTGCATCTACTTGGTTGGAACAAATGTCACATGCTATAATTCTGATTAGTTATTTCACAAAGGCTCAAATATACTGTAATCTTATTTGTCAGGTTGCATTTTTCTGTTAATATCAAAGAGACTGTGCACATCATGAAATTATTATACATTTACATAAAGTTATTATACACTGCATAAAACCACTATACATTTGCAATTAAATAAGTTTAGAAGACAGCAAGTAAATGTTCAATTTAGTAGAACGCTAGTAGAAAGGAAGTTTTACTTAACATTGTGTTCAACTGCCAATACTCTAAACTAATTTTATCTGAATTCTTGTTGAAAATACTTCCAAAATGGTTCTGACCACTTTCCTTTTGGTATAGTGAACAGCATGCAGGAAAATAGACTCTGATGACAAGAGCATAGCTACCATCATAATATGCCCACTTTGAGCAACTGTTCCTGTTTACTGAGGGAACCAAAGCAAAACAGTTTAGACCAAGTGGTCCATATCCTGATATTACACATAATTTGGGAGTAGGGTCATTTAATAAATCTTCAATGAAACCAGATTTTGCTATGATTTATGGTTTTATTTTGAAAACCAGCAATAGAAAAAAAATAGCTTAGAATATTTTCTCACGTTTAGTTTTTTTTTTATTAAGTTGTTATAGTAGTGAGGTAAGTTATGTGAAAATGACAATATCTGATTATTTTTGATCTAGAAAAACAGCAATTTCATACAGTTCAACCAAGTCTTGCTAATAAGCCAAAGTAATTTTTATCTACTTAAGGCTTAGAAAGGTGGTCTTCAGATTGATTTTCAACATATTTCTTTTCCTTTGTATCTCTAATGTATTTCATACACTTGAAAATACTATTCTGAAAAGAGATCCAGAGAATTTACCAGAGTGCTGAAAAGATCTGTGGCCCAAAGATGAAGAATCTTGCATGGACTTGAATTACTTAAGGAATTTACAGAGTCTGAATTATAAACTCAGCATGAATTTTTGCTTAACAGTTTAGATAGGAATGTTTTGGGGGGAAAATGAGGTATACTGATAATTTTGGCAAAATCTTATATAAAAATTATTTGTTTATATGTTACTAAATAGTCTAGAAAGTGCTTCTGCCAATAAACTTCTCTTTTCCCTACATGACTTGGGGGAAACATGTTTCTATATTCATTGAACTCCCCTCTGTTTCTGGAGAAAAGCAAAGTTGATGTCCCTTTTCATGTTAATAAAGAAGGAAATCTACAACATGAGATCCTAAATGTCCATATGTGGGCTTCAGAGAGGCTGGGCACTCCTGAAGCTCAACTCAGAATGCTGCTCGGTGTGTGGGTAAATAGGTTTCTCTGCATAGAGACCCTGGCTTTCATCATAAAGTTCTTGAGCCCTAAAGTTGATGCTGTAGGAACAGGCCAGGCACAGAGAGCCTATGATTTACCAAAGTCACAAAAAAAAATAAGAGGCTTTCACAAAATGCAGCACAGAGCCACTACTGACCACTTCCTAAATGGCTATAACTTTCCTTGCAGAAAGTTTATTTCATTCTGCATTTAAAACATAATAACAACAACAAAAAACCTTTAACAGCATATATACATGGAATTTGTTCCAAATGTACTCAGACAAGATTTTAATTTAAAAAAAAAAAAAAAAAAAAGGAAAAACCACTGCCACCGAAATCTGCCATTGCTTTCTTAACAGTACAAGGTGGTCTAATGCAAATTACTTTTAGCAAATTAAATATAATAAAATGTAGTAATTAATTATGATTGAAACAGACAGGAGTTGTAGCTTGAAAATATACACTGCCAATATCACTACTGTTCCTAGTCCACCATAGGAATAGAAGGAGCTCCCAGATGTCGAGGGTTATTAAAAACCAGATGTTGAGATCGACGTCTTGTATGCTAGTGCATAAAGTAAAGAAATATGACAGTCCAATATAAACTTTGCTAACACTTAACATGGCAGAAATGTGGATAAATTCCTTTTGTGGACTTCGAATATTATGCATTTTTAAAAGACTTTAGTTTTTAAAGAGTAACAGTTTTGGAAGAAAACAAAGAAAAGTAGTGGTCATTTCTAGTCTGTAGCATTCAAAATGTAAACATGAATTGATTCTCATCATCAAGTGATTTTGGTCAGAGTGAGTGTTCATTTGGGGAATGAAAAACAAAAATGCAGGAGCTAATCAGAGAGTCAGCCTGAGGTCTTCCAAATGGCCACAGCTGTCTGAATGCTCTGCTGCCTGCATCTTTCTGAGCAAATATTAATTTGTTTAGCCTCCTCACCATACAGAAATATAAATCTGAGTATCAAAAACAATAAGGAACAAGTAAATGTCACTTGATCCCTAACTTCACGCTAAGTTACTGAAAAATACCTGGAGTTTTAAAATGTATCTGTCAGGCCCATGGGAGCCCATTTCCTTTTTTTTTTTTTTTTTTTTTCAGCTTCCAAGTCCACTCTGCAGTGGATGCTGCGGTGTTTGGGTCCATGTGTGTCCTGTGTGAGTGACTGCTCTGCCAGAAGTTGCTGAAATACCTCCATGGGAAGAAGGCCTTCAGTCCATCAGTCATCTGTACACTTGTGTCTCCAGCATCTGAGGCCAGGACTGTCCAAGGTGGACTGATGCTCAGATCAGAAAGGCCATGAAACAGCAAGTTCTGAGGAGGAGAGCTTAAATATCAAATACCCTCAGCACAGATCTACAGCTCCAGGGAGGATGTGATGGACAGCAGGTCTTGACAGAAACCTGGGAATCCCAGATGCTGGACTCTAATGGATTCTCTAAACACTGAGATAAAACAAAATTCCTCACGAAATAGGCTGCTTACTATGGGTATGTTGATGACAAGATTCAAAGGCAAAGGGACTGAGTCATCACTGACAAGAGACTGCTGTGAGGGTGTTTGTTAGCCACAGCAGAGAAGCTCTGAGCAGGAACTCTATAATCTGACATAAATAGCTCAAGGTAAAATAAACCTTTAGCTGGTCTCCATTTGGAAGCCCCAGGCATAGGCAGCAGGCAAACCTGAGGCTATCACTGGATCTGGCTTTTTTTTTTTTTTAATCACTATGATTCTCTTTGAGTTGATAGTTTGGTTTTTTTCCCTTAAAACTGGAGGACTAGATTCCTAGTGGAGACCTTACTGCCATACCTATCTTAGCTAGAAAGGATGTAGGAATCAGAGAAGTGTCACATTGAAATGGCCTGCTGCTTTTGTGGGAACCCAGCTGCTGACTGCCAGGACGCTCACCCTGGCTTCCTTGCAGGACAATTGCTCTGGCTGTACCCAGGTCTATTGTGGACAGACCCATCCTCAGCCCCATTTCAAGTCATAATGTAAGCCCAGCACTCAGCAAGCCTTGCCCATGCAAGTCACAAAAGTAAGGCCACACTGTGGCATTTACAATATGCCCTGAGCTTGGTTTCAACCAAAATGGATCCTCCAGGCAATTGCAACTATAGGCTTGCCCAGAGCAAGAAAGGCACAGTGCGTCATAACGACACCGAGTATTCTTCCAGATTTAAATCTAGACCTGGAAGACCTTCCCCCTAGAGACTGTTCTTTGATGTCTTCTGCCTTCTGCAATGCTTATTCCATAGACAGATGTCTGTTCAGGCAATGAGGCACAATTTTAAGTGACTTATGTCTATTATGCCTGTAGAGCTCATTAGCAGACACATGCCCCAAATACTAGAAAAGTGCTAGCCAGGTTCTGACAACTGTTTCTGGTTCTATTTGGATATAAATGCTAGCTTATTTCAGATCTGAACCAGGAAGACTCAACACTTACTAGTGCTTTCTCTAGGTCAGAGGATGCAGACAGCTGTCTATGCGTCCTTACCAAGTTTCACTGTGACCTCGATACACAGGTGTCAAAAAGCTCTGTGCAGATGGCAGAAGGAAGACTCAGAGAGGAATATCATCAAGTAGCTCATCAAGGACACCCACCCAGGAGATGTGGCACCAAGGTCTGATTACAATCTGTCTATCCACAAAGTATACTCTCTTACTCTGCCAAATGAACTGCAGACTCACAGAAAGAAAAGCTCATTTTGACCCCAAATGCTGGTTCTGTGTGAACCCTGTACTACTCTCTTATTGAGCTGATGAAGATCTTAAGTGGAGGACAATGATACAGCTCAAGGTGGGTCCTTCTGACCCTTGAAGAAAGGATCCTCTCAGGGCAGTGAAAGCTGTGTATGTGGACATATCAACAGCGCTCCTCCCTACAATGTTAAGGCGCTGAGGGAAACAGCACCTCCACTTCCTTTTTTTTTTTTTTTTAAGCAGGATATATTTAGTGAGAGAAATAAAACTTCAATCCAAGAAAGAGACAGAAAGGGTCCTGAATGGGTTGCCCCACCTCCACTTCCTTGATACTGCCCCATGAGAACTGAGACATGGGAACTTAACAAATACAGTTAAACCTTGGCATTCAGTTGTTTTGAAACTCATCAGATTTGGTACTTAAGGCATTCAGATGCAAAAATTCTGTCCTGGTACTCATTGTTTGTTTGGTACTCAACATATAAGCCAGAATGCAAAGATGTTGACTGCCTCTTGACTTGCCACCTTTTCTAACCAAAATTATTTGTTTAGTACTTGTCACTGTGGTATTCACCACACCTCATTGAACAACCTAAGGAAGAGTATCAAGGTACCTCTGAATTTCTAGGTGAGTAACTAAGGAGGGCTCAGTTCTTGTTCAGTTGAGTGGCTGGACTCCTCTGAGAGTGCTGTCTGGATTTTAGAGTTCCTTAGGGTTGCCAGGACTACTAATCATGTTTCCTCAGAATGACTTCTTACCCATTCTACTGTATAGTCACATCCCTGGCTTACACTTCCAACCCCCTCTGGTGGAAGCTGAAACTGCACTGGCTGAGGTAGGAGGTGATAGGCATTGTCCATATTTTAAAAGGCACACTGGGGCACCTGTGAGGAGAGGCAAAGACTAGACAGCCTGTGGTCCGGATGGTTCTTCCCAGCAGGTGCACCTTAGGAGGACCTCTCTGCCAATCTCCTGAAAACAGGAATTTGACAGTGGCCTTTTCCTTCATTTCTAATAAGCATATTAGGAGCTTTTTCAGTTTGGTTTTAGTAGCATCATTACCAGAAAACTTAAAGACACTAGTTTTCCATTTCCTTCAAGCAAATGGAATTTTGACAAGCCGATCCCTGGAGCATGTGCTAGTGCTCTCAGCTGAAGAATCAAGATGCCCACCTGAAGAAGGGGCTGCTGGAAGACTCCACACTGGCCAATTAGTATTGTTGGGAGCTGACAGCCAACATTTGCTAAGAGCTGAGCCACTGCCAGATAACCATAAAAATGGATGGCAGTGATTACAGGCCTTATTTTTGCTTCTTCATACATCAATCATTAACACTAGGCTTTGTCAAATGCAGTGAGAATTGTGTTTTAAATATGACTGTTTCTACCATTTCTTCACTAGTAAGGCAACCAAATCTCCTAGCCTTTTGACTTTTCATCTTCTCAGTTGCTGAAAGAGAAAATGGGACTATATGTTAGCAATGACACTCATATGGTTGCTGTGAGAACTAAGTTGGAGAATGCATATTGAATGACTTTGTAGGTGTTAAGGACTTATCCAAAAATAACTGGGAACATTGTTCCTCTTGCTAGCTTTCAAGACTTGCTACTATGTTTTGCCACAAATTATTTGTTATTATACCAATGTGAAAGGCAAAATGGGACATATAAAAATAATTTGGGGGGCTGGGGATTTAGCTCAGCGGCATAAGCACCTGCCTTGCAAGCAGGCAGTCGCGAGTTCAATCCCCGGTACCGATAAAAATGAAAAAGACAAAAAAAAAATTGGTAATGTATAAAATTATTCTTAAATATTTTAGTATCTCTGGACTGTCAAAGCTAGCATTTATTCTGATCACTGATAAATAGATGTTCAAATTAGAATTTTTAAAATGTCACTAATACATAAATAGGATGTTTTTTGAAATGGCTAACAGAATTTGGGAGTGTATCCAGTATATGGAGAAAGGATGTTTTCAACTCCTTTTTCTCTATTCTCTTGCATTTAGAGACCTGTAAACACTTGGAGTGTGTAAGTCAAACAAGATCCTCATTATATCAAGAGAAAAAAAAAGAGAAAGAGAAAGACAATTATATTTAGCAATATGAAATGAAATTCACTGTTTTCCAATACTTTAAGGTTGGCCATCGGTTTTCAGTGGAGGAGCTGAAATGCTGCCTCTTAGACAAAGGGGACTAGATTAGAGCAGCAGGTTGAAGAGGAGTCAAGCCTCTGATGCTGCCAAGATGAGTTCTATCTACAAGCCAGTGTCTGAAAACCCTTATTGATTCAGAGCTGCTGCAACAAATCTCTTAATGAAATCCTAATACTGCAAACAACATGTAAAACTTACACAAATTAGTTATAGTGGAAAAAACTCTACTTTACCCAAAATAGAGTTAAGACTGAAATCTTTAAAGGACTCAAGATTCCTTTTAGGAAAAAATCCTTTTCTAACCAGAGGATCCCAGTGCATTAAGGAGCTCTGTCTTTCTCTGTACACAACGACCCTACCTGGCAGGGTTTATCAAATCACGCCCTCGTGTACTCACACGTAAGGAATTAACATCGCACCCACATTAAGGGCTTTGGTAATAACCCGCTTATCTGTGGAGCTGTCTTCCCCACGGCTGCTTCCCCTGTCTGCCTCCCCTTGGGCAGCTGTGAGGAACAGGGGACTACCAGCAGAGGAAGGAGGAGCAGAATACCTCCCCCAACAGCAGCTTAGACAAGTGTCCCCATTCCCTTCTTTACCTGTGCCTCACAGAGGGTCATTCCAGAGCTCTTAAAAACAAGCAAAGAAATAAACTGCCACCTGTACTTCCCAAGGGTGAGAAGTCACATAGACTGTCTGGGTCAAGTTTTAATGGTGAGGGGTTTTAGTAGCCCTTTAGGAGATAATGAAAACAGTGACAAATCGTGCTATTTGTCTCATACACTTTTTAATAAAAATCTGCTGTTTTAAACATAATACCTTCTACATTCAGAAGTACTGGAAAAGAGGCAAAAGGTTCAGGGATTTACTGGCAAGTGCATGTTAGAATACTACTGGCCCCAGTTCTGAGAGGACTAGCACATGAGTGGCCTCTGAACCCTTCTCCCACCCAATAAACCTCAGTACCAACATGAGGTTCTTCATGGACTGTTGAACTCAAAGGCTTCAGCTCTATATGAAGCCAAAATTCTAGGTTTCTTCCAGGAAATGGGCCATGAAATCAAATTTGAAATGCCAAAAAGAAAGAAATCTATCATCTTTTCTTCAGGCAAGCTGTGGGTATAGTATCTTAGCTGGAAACTGATATTAAAAGCCTAAAACTTGTAACTTTTCTTATCAGATTACTGCCACAGAATACTAGAAACTTTTGGGTCTCTGGCTGTTCTGTAACTATACTTCAGTAAGCTATGCTAGATGATGGTTATTTTTTTCTATATACAAAATGTGAAAATATATTTACATGCATACATTTATATGAAAGTATATATAATGTATACTCAAACATGCACTCAGGGGAAGTTAGGGAGAGAAATTTCTAGTCAAAAATGATCTTGTGAAACTCTTCCATATGTGGAAAAGTCCTGAGTCCATCTGACATACAGCAATACATACATATATACACACAGGACGCTATGTATACATTTATTCCACATTCATTTAACCTCAAAACATAAAATAAATTCTTTTTTTTTTCCTTCCTAACCAAAAGCTGGGGATAACAACTCTACATAGAGGATCTATCTTCTGGGGGCAATAGAATAAGTTAAACCCCTCATCTGTTTGCTAGAATTCAAAGGGCTTCATTTTGGCTGATCTGCTGGTAAGACTGCAAAGAAAGCAGAAGATCAGTCATAAAGTCTATCCTGATTTTTACAGAGAGGCAGAGACAGAAGGAGCTCAGGGCCTTGAGCTGACATTCTGAAAAGTCATGGAGGCTAGAATGAAGAGCTAGGTCTCTTTCATCCTGCAGGTGGATAATGGGACTTTGCCAATTTTTTGCAGATGAAATACAAAGTCAAGAACCCAAGAAGGAGGAGGAGGAGGAGAGGAGGGAGGGAAAAAAAGTAGGTGAGTTTTAGCAGATAGATGTGCAAGCTGGAATCACAGGGGACTGGAGATGCCTCAGTGAGGCCCTATTTGTAGATGTGGCTGGAAATTCCCCTCCTGTGGGAATGCTCTGTGGGATACTGACTAATTCAATATGGAAGCAGCTACTTGAAGCTCAGATATGTGCTGCATAAAGAGAAGTGGGAGAAAATGGGAACCCTGATTTTATTTTCTTGTTTGACCTCATGGCCCTATAGCCAGTAGGAGAGGGGAAGGAAAACATGGTTTGGGACCTGAAATCTTAAAATCAAGACATTAAGTCTTTTTGAATCTGAGCATGGTTTCAATTTTCTGTACATCTGCCTACATGTAAGAATCTAGGATCTATAAACAGAAACAAAAAAGATTTCCATAATCACTGTGATTTAGGTCAATGGGATCATTTTATTATATCTTGAAATATAATCTGGGTATCTGTCCCATAACCCCTGTTTGAAAAGATGGCCAAATCCTGGCCTGGGTTCTTCAGTGACCAAGTTGCTTGATAGCTTATGGCAAAATGATGTACATTTTAAGTAGAATTCTAGAAAATGATCAGCAGAAAATGGAAGTGGACATTCAGTGTTCTGACACACGTGTCCAGTAGTATACAATTCACATCTTGGCTGGGAGCCAACACTTGATGGGACCACAAAATAATCAGGAGCAGCCAAGAAAGGACCAATAAGCACTATTTATATCTGCAGATTCTGGAAACTGACAAGTGGAGTGAATAATGTTTATATTTGTGCAATGACTTTTATAGGACTAGATCAGCGGAACAGAGAATCTAAAATTAAAAATTCTCAGTGGAAAACTGAGCTTCTGCTAGAAGACGGTCACTATGAAGGTATTGCCTACACCCTGACGAGTGGATGGCAGTTGCTAGCTAGGAGAAATATCTTTCACTTGGCTTGAAGGGTGGGGTTTGCTTGCCCCAGGCCCTTGTAAGTGCAGAAGCCCATGGGTCAGTGGGTAAGGGAAGGCGGTCCTGGAAGTCCATTTCCAAGAGCCTCCTGTGACCTGGAGCAATTTCTCTCTATGGCTGGAGGATCTTGTTTTTGTGATTTCAAGGCAGTAAGTGAGTATGCAGGAAGCCTCATTTTCATTGGCAAAAGAATAGCAAGAGTAGAGAAGAGACAAGAGGAACATGAGAAATGTGTATCTGTGTGTGCGTGTGCGTGTGTGTCTGTGTGAAAGGAACAGACACAAAACAGAAGAATGGAAATAAAGACAACAAAATATGGGGCAAATGAAAAGAAATTTGATAACCCTTTAACTTTTCAAAGTAACTCAAGATAAAATAAAATGTACAATTCAATGTTGTAAGGAAAAATATACTTTCATTCAGGAAAAAGTAGATATGATTGTCGGTTATTGAGCAAACATTAAGTACACATAGCTGCACAAAGACATCCATATGGACACCCAAAGAGGTTTACTGACAACATGCGAAGTGTGATCAAAATATATGATGAATGTTTAAATTAAGAAAATTTAATTACAGTAAAAGACACATTGCCATTAATCCCCGTCAGAACATTGTCCCCCTCCAAGACACATATACACTTTGAACACACTATTCTATTGTTCTTACCACTTTCTGAAACCATTCTGGAAGTTCTTGTTCAGATTTTGATTAAGGTATGACCAAAAATCTGGTGCATGCTACTGGTAAGTGCCACCCAACAAAGATAAAGATTTATAAAACCATGACAGTGTGTCCTCATCTTACTAACCAGACTTGGCACCATGCAACTTCTGGATCTCCCCCAAAGTCAAAGTGACTGTGAAAGGGAAACACTTGGAATCACTTTGGAATGTTAAGGGAGCCATGGCAGGGCAACTAAATATATAAAACAGCACTTTCAGAACTGTGACAGAAAGTGGCAAAAATGATGGAGTTAGTACATTCAAAGTCAGGGGAGTGTTTAAATACCCATGCATCTTTTACTGAAGTAAATATTCTTAAACAATTTGCAATATTTTCCATTATACCTCATAGAGCATTCAGAGGCTCAGACCTTCACTCTGAGCCAATTAGTTTTCAGTTTTGTGTCTTTGAACCATTAGTAACTTCTCTGGGCACCAATTCTTTACTTCTACAATGGAATACTCTCACCTATCTTTTCTATTTCCTGAAGGAACAGTTCACTAAACAGACCTCTACTGAGTGCCTAATGAAGGCCAGACAGATGTGAATGTATTTTGGAGTGCATGAATATAAAATATGAAATCAAACCAAATTTTTCTGTGGTTCTTCTAATAAGTGTTAAAGCCCTTGTTTAGAAGCAGGATTTTTGTAAGTAAAATGTGAAATTCAAATTTTAAATAGGGTCTGAAAGTCCCGAAGGTGGCAAAAACCTTTGAATTTCCCAACTCCTGTGAGTGAGTATTTCCATTTAATGAAAGAGGAAAAGAAGAGTTCTTTTTCCCACTTTCAAAAATACATAGCTTAGAGTTTTCAGCCCTAAAATGTTTAATTCTTTAGGATCCTCTACTATAAGCACAATGGCAGATGTTTTAACAGAGGCAAGTGTATTTTTCATTAAAAAAAAAAAAAAGCTGTAAAATCTATGCCCTTAAAGAGCACTGAACATAACACTAAGTACAGAAACGTGTGAAGAGGTGGCCTCAACAGTATTGGCATTTTACATGGCGGGAGCATGGGGCTCACTCTGACTCAGTCCTTTCTTATTGATGGGTTAGTTTATGCCTGAGAACTAAAGAAACAGTTACCTAAAATATAAATTTCCTCGAGGAAAATAAGAACATGATGCCTACAGAAAGAAAAGGCATAGAGGCCTGACAACTTTGATATACTTTAAGGAGGGAAGGGTAATAAAAGAAAAGTAAAGGATACTGATGATGAAGGCAGGTAGAGGGCCTGTACTGATTTCTCATGGCTTCTCCAAATTGTCCCATCTCCTCTTTTCAAGCTCCTATACAATTAATGATGGGTTGTGTGTTTACAACTGTCCTTGGCTTTCTGGAACCTCACTTAGATTAGATATGCAAAATTACTGGAGAGGAATAATTCATTATCAGGTATTAGAGCCTTTAAGAAGATATCTTATGAAATAAACACAATAAATAAAGAAGCATTTTCATTTTTTTACTTTGCAAAGCACAGAAGAAGCTGTCTAAAAAGTTTGCCTTCTGAAAAAAATTGCTGGAAACTGATCCATCTTGTTTTAAACTACATAGTCTCTTTTTCCATCTGATATTTTGAGAATACTGCTTTTCAAAGCATAGATGTTGCTAGAAAAGAAAAAAACTCCATGATTAAGTAAATCTGAAAAATGAATTAAATAAAAATGAAGAGTTTTCTCTTTGTATGACTTTTTAGATTTTTTGATAAAATTGCATAAGGATGCTGGAAGATAGAGCTAAAATATGCAACACTTTCCCAAAATACTTTACCCACTGAATCTTTTGTCTCAAAAGTTCCCTCATGGGACTAATGTTCTGAAAGTTACTATGGGAAATGCAGGACTAGACTTACAATACTTGGATTGAGTTTCTCACAAGGAGAAATCAAACTTTTTAGTAAAGAAGAAAAGGACAGGGGAGAAATGGAAAAAGAATATAATTCTGCAAGTGTCTGGCAGTACTTGAATTTCCAACAGTAAAATGAGTTTTCTGCAGAAATATAGCTAAGTTACTGAATATTATATATTTCCTCCTTTTCTCTTCTGATCTCTTAACAAAGCTTAGGAGGCAATGTCAACACTTGTTGTTCCTATTCTAGAAGACACTGTTGTTCAACCCTGAGATCTACAGAAAGCCAGGGCCAGAAGATTCACAGGAACAGAATCAGGAACCCTTGAAGAGATCTTCCTCCTTTAAATCAGCTCAGCTAACTTAGGTACATTATGGGCAGCTGGTTTAAAATGAGTCCAAATTAATCCTTTATTAAGACTGACACTGTCACATGTTGATATGTCTGTCATACTCTCCTAAGAAGCACTTGTATGTCATTTGTTAGTACACATGGCTTGCACAACCATGTTTAGGGTTTGATCAATTGGAAAAACTTCCTTAGCCTTTAAAAACTATTATTCTCTGGACTGAACTTTAGAGCAATGCACATATTGATATATTAGCTGTTGGTATATTGGCCAAATCTCAAATCTCCAGTACAAGGAATAGCAACACTTAGTCTAAAGAGCATCTGGCCCAGGAGATCTAGCTGTTCCTGAGACTGGAGCCAACCTAACCTCATACCCAGATCCCCTGCCTAAGTCTCCCTTTCACTGATTGAAAGGGTAGAGCAACAGAGCACTATAGCCTTGGTGACTCTAATTTAAAACCATAAAGTCCTACTGATTAGAGGTGTTTCACTGTCACCATGAACTGTCACTCAAAGTTTGCAGCAGGATTCCAGCCAGTACTCCTCCCTCCTGGAGTATGAATTTCTCTCTGAGAGAAAGCTGAAGCTACCTGCCTCTATGTCCAGGGGACACCAAGCACATTCACTGACGTGGTAGAAGTGACAGTGGAGGCCATCACCATCCTCTTGGCAGCCGCAGTAAGAAAGGTGTGTCCGAGGTCCCAGGGCCATGCCTAAGCCATATACTCTTCATGGAGTCCCAACTCTTCTGAGAAGTCATCTCCCACATAGGGAGTTATTTTTGCCCTCTGATGATGTTTATAGACAACCATAAGAGGGCTCATCAAGCAGGAAAGATAGTCCAGCATACCAAGAATAAGAGATTTAGTTAGTTTGCAGAATACCAGGTATGCTATAATGAGAGTGTGAGGAGGTCGTAAGAGTTAAATAAAACCAAACCCAAAGAAAAATAGACTCACTCATAACATAAAATTAATAGCTCAACTTTCTAATGTCCAAACCAAGAGCTATTTTTGAATACTAAAATCAATAAACTAGTGCCTTTCTTCACTTAGCTTCTGAAATCTAAATGTCTCATGCAAACACCGGAGACCCTAAATGCTTCGGGGTGTGAATGTAGGACAGAGCTTGGGGCTGGGGAGTTGTATCACCAGCTGCCCTCTGCACCCTTCTGGGGAGGTTTCTAATGTTATGTATTATCAGATCTTCCTGGTTGCTCTACTGGCAAAATGTCTTGGAGATGAGCATCTCTGGGAGGCAAGTTACATGAGCAAAAGGAAAACAGAGTCATCTGAAGTTTTAGAGGCATAAAAAACACTTTCTCCCCCAGCAAAAAATGAAGCCTCTGTTTCACACAGCTAATTTAAACTAAGCCCTTTCCTTTTTCTTTCTTTCTTTTTTTTTTTGTACCAGGATTGATCTCACACTTGCAAGGCAGGCGCTTTCTTTCTTGGTTTTTTTTCTTTTTTTTTTTTTTTTTGTCTTTTTCCTTTTTATTGGTACCGGGGATTGAACTCCGGACCGCCTGCTTGCAAGGCAGGCGCTTATGCCGCTGAGCTAAACCTCCAGCCCCTAAGTGCTTTCTTTCTTGTCCAAAGGCATCTACACTTATCCAAACAGTTTTATTCCTTTGCCTAATGCCTCATTCCTACTGAAATTTACTAGGACCATAAAAAACAAAAAGGCCACAGTACAATAAGGGGGAAAAAAACCCTGCTAATATTATCTATGTAGGTATTTAGTTTGTTTTTCTGATATTTGGTATTTAATTTCTTAATTTGCATAAGATTCATCTTCAAGAATTTTAATGCTAAATACCATAAATAGTTTTCCCATTTGACTATAGTTGAAAACTGAAGGCATTTTGTTTTTGTCATTCTATCTTTTCACTTGCTTTACTTATTCAAGGCAAAAGATAGGGTCCAAATCAAATAAACCAGACTCCTTGGCTTCACTGACTAAAAGGCCAACAAAATGGATTTCTTTTTTGTGTTTTACCCCACCATTAATTTGCATCACTAAGGCATTTTCTAGGAAAGTGTTCAGCAGACTCAAGGCATCTCTGATTGCCAAGCTCATGGAAACAAAGTGCTTTCTTTTAAAATTCTTAAGGGACATTCCAAAATAACTCACCATTAGATACCAGCAATAGACTACATATCTGTAAAGAAGAAAGGAGGGAAGGAAAGAAAATGGATAATATAAACAACAAAAAAAAAAAGACAAAACCTTAAAGAGGAAGGAGAAAAGAAAACATTTAGATTCCTTGAGTGATGGAAATAAATACCAAAGCTATTAGTTTCAGTTCAAAGAACATATCACTTTATGCTGTTTATTATTTCTTGAGGATTATTTATTTTTCCTTAAAATATCCAAATGGTAAAGTGGTCCTGGAGGTAAGCAGCAATGAAACTGACCTGGTCCGGAGAGGGCCTGTGATTGGAATGCTGCGACCTCCCAGGAGATCGGTGGTGGTGGTGATGATGGTGATGGTGGTAATGGTGATGGTCCTCATCGTAGTTGTCTGCCATCAGCTTCATTCTATTCTGGGTCTGTGTAGAACAAAAACCAGGGAAGATTCCATCAGGAGCTAGAGGACACACCAAAGAGACACAGGGCATGACAAGACCTCTGGGGCTCCCTGTTCCTAATCAGAAGTTCTCAATCCTAGTGAAAATGAAGCTTAATGAAGAAAGAGCCTTGCCATTAGCTTTGGTGAGAGAGGCTTTGTCATACCCTGGAAGCTACTATATTAAGTCTGTAGACCTCAGAGCAGCTCCTTTTGTGATTTCAAAATGGAGAGAACATATTCGAATGTTTTGTTTTACATTATCGAGCAATTGCAGAGAATCAGAGTAAGCTTCCAAACACAAAGCGCCAACATTCATGCCTGACCTATGCTCTAAAGCAAGCCAGACAAGGAAGCCTTGAATGAAAAGATGAGAAACTAGGTGAAGACACAAAACTGCAAACCGTGGTCTCAGAAGACAATGTAAGGAACTCCATTCAGAAACTACCAAATGCAAAAATACTGATGAAGATGGTTTATTGCTATGATGAGTTTGTTGGAAAGGGCTGATAATGGACATTGTAATTGATATTATTCCTTGAGGGAATGGAACAAAAGCTACAAAGTTTGTCCAAAAACTGTTTACTACTCTAATTTATACCCTATTATTTTCATAAGTGGGAACTAGGTGTCACAGTTAAATACCTCAGGGCCAAAAATTGAATTGCTTTATTATGCAAGGCAAGAAATAGGCCAGAGATGAATTAATAAGGCCATAAAACCTAGAAAAATGCTTAGATCACAGAAAAAATTATAAGTAACCAGTTCAGAAACCAGGGAACCTGAGTTTGGGGATAGGACTGCCAGGATTCAAGTGTTGCCCCTTCTCTTTGCAGGGTATGCTGCCTTAAGAGAGTTAACCGATCATAAACTTCAATCTCTGTAACTCTAAAGTGAGAGCGGTCAGTCCTCCCTCCCTGGGGTGCTGTGAGGGACAGATGATAGAAAGACTTCAAGAATAAGTCTAGCACATACTGAGCTGGCAGTCAGTCAAACGCCATCACTCCTGGCTACTTTTGCTATCCTCATTCGCTCTGAAAAATCTCTCCTTTGTGCATCCTGCTTCCCTTGTACATAATGCCACACAGGTCCCCTCCTTTCCCCTAGGTCCACGGCACGTGCTCTGTCACTGAGCTACAATGCTTTCCCTGACCTGACAGAGCTGCCCAGGATGAGCCTCGTGTGCACCACACTCTCTGACCCTGGGTTTATCTATCATCTGTCACTGGGGCTTGGTGCTGTTTCTTTCGTCAGCCCACCCTTCTTATCCAGCACAGGGCCTACCAGAGGCAGATACTCGATGCCTGCTGCTGTCATGAGTGGCTGAAAGAATGAAGGGATTTCTTCTCAAGAATGCTGCCATCCTAGAGACAAGATGTATGTTTCTTTTCAGCAGGGAGGGTCACTGAGAGTTGAGGACATTGTGTGAATTTCCATAACAGTCCCACTGGTGGCTCAAGATGACAACAAGCCATAAGGCCTTTAAGCGAGCCAGAAGTCAGGGGATGGCAGGGCTTCCAGCTGGTTGGATTGTTATTATGTAATATAAATAATTCTCTGATAATAAAGAACTTTCTGGACCCAGCATTGTGCATTTTTAACAATGTGTTTCATGCACAATCTAACACAGTCTCAAAACCTGCCTGGGAGAAATTATTACTATTTCTTTGGCAGCTAGAAAAGTGAGACAGAGATTTCAACTCCAACAGCCCCAAGGGTCATTTTCTTGACATAGGACACAGAAATTTTCAGTCTTCCACTTCTTGATTGTTAGGCTTTCCCCTTCCTTGCTGTGAATAAAACAGGCAAATAGCTAAATAGGTAGAAATCTTTTCCATAAAAGCTTTTGTTCTGTCAAGTTTTAGAAACACCTCACATCTCAGTTGTATCTGCCAAAGGATGTCTCATGATTTATTCATTCTATCTATTAAAATGTGTACAATGTTCAAAAGGTCCCAGAATGGTCAAAAACAATAAAACTATAGGAAGAGTCAATTAAAAACTAAATTAAAAAACCCAGACAACCTTTGCAAGTAATAGCATTTTTATCCTTCCCTTGTCCACTGAACGTGTCAAAAGGCTCAATGCACAAATTAGGCCATGTGAGAGAGTAGGGTAGTACAACTCCACAGGACCAACCACGGAGACTCTCCTTAGCCCTTTCTGCCCTTGGGCCTGGGATGCTGAATTCAGCGTTCACACCTAAATTCCACTGTTGTCAGAGGAGACTGTATTTTTGAACCCATAAACTAATAAATATGGAATTGTTTCTTCTAAAGAGAATGTTAAGATCCTGAAGGGAGTTGTGAGAAATGTGATGGTCAAAGAGGAAAGACTGCCCAAGAATGAACAATGGAGTTTAAATGAACAAATAATAACTGTTATTTTAAACATCATAATTTCTTTATCCTCTGGGGAAGCTCCTGTGATTTCATGAGATTATTTTCTTACCAGAGACAAGACTAAAGTTCCCTACCTTTGAACTATATCCCATAAAAGAATGTACAAGTTAAACACAATGCTGTATGCAGCTCTAAATGTGTCTGCTGAAATGAGGTGCTAGAGAGTAGGCATGTCATAGGATAAAGACTGTAAATGAATGATGTCATCTTTCCAATTTGGTGCTGAAATATAAACAACCACGTTGTTCATGTGAATACTTGATCTGGGAATAATGTACACAGAGGAATTGTGAGCGGAAGAGACTTCTTTTGATTAGTCTGGACTAGGAGAGAAGAGTGTGAAACAGATGAAAAGTGAGAGTTTGGTCTGATACGCTGGACCATTTTTATTTGTCTTGTTTGGAACATCCCTCCTAAGCTGTGATGGACTTCTTATAGGCTGGTTGCTAGGGTGTTCTTCTATAAAACATTTGACCAATTTGGCTCCGTAAAAATGGATCTCTTTTCATTTATATTGTTATTTGAGGTCAGTAGTTGTTAATGAGTTTTCATTTATATTGTTCAGTGTGTACTTGTCTGTCTTCACCCCTATCCAATTATATTGGTTTACTAGCACACAAAGAATACTATGAAGGGATAGGAAGCCACAAATAACACACCCTAATAGTCAATGGAAGAAAAACTAAGGGAAGTTATAACAAGGATTGGAACAAAGACATTATTTTAGGTTTACCAGGGGATCCCAGGTGTAACAGGTTATGTCCCTGTAGAGTCCCCCATCTCAGATAAAGGAGATGCACGGGTACATTTTATTTCTTTTGCAGTATCTACCATCCTGCTGACCTGACTGACCCCTTTGCCTTTGGCTAATGGTAACATATACAAAAATTTTAAACTGTATTGTACCATGGCTGTTAAGAGAAATCTAATTAGATTCCATTTTCTATTTCCTCTTTTTTCCAGGCATCACTTTCTCTAGGACCACAGCCTCCAAACAGCTCTACTGCCTCCCTTTGAATGCATCTTATTGCCACGGCAACATTTCACTCCTCAGGTTCAGGTTCTGCAGAGGCTTCCTACTGCCCTAGGAAAGGAGCCCTGCTTCTTATCATGCTTATGTATCTCCTGCCAGGCAGCTACAATCCCTCAGACTCTATATACCAGCCTTGGGACAATCTTCTCTCTGTTGTTGTAGTGTCTTGCATCCTCTACTCCTCAAACATGAGTTACATCTATCAGTTCTTCTGGTCTTAGCTTCAACATCATTCCCTTCAGACATGCCTTCCCCCAAGCCCACCTCAATAGGGAGTGGATGCTCCTCTGCGACTTCTGATAGAACCTTTTCTCCACCTGCTCCCCAAGCTCCTTCCCTCAAAGAATGCCATATTGCAGCATGCTTGCTTGGTTGTTTCTACAAATAGGTAAATAGGGTAAAAGCAGCACATAAATGTGTATCTTGTAAGTGTAAGAATGTGTAAACGAATGGTGGTGACGTCACAGGCTACTTTCAAACAGGTGAATGAAACAATGCGAGGCTACGATGAACAAACTGGGTCATTAACTCTCACTGCGATAATTTAAATTCTCCTGATGGATATGTACTTTGTTGTTTTTATTGTTAGGAATGGAGAGAACAGTGGAAATGTAGAATTTTGGATATGCTGGGCGAGCCCAATTGGTCTTCTTTAGAACATAATCTATTCCTCACTAAACTGGACCCAGTTAAATACTCAACCACTTGAGTAAATTCTCTTAAGAAGAAAAAGGGTCCTGGGGAGCTATCAGGTGCATTTCCTAATTCTTCCTTAGCCTTTGAGAAAGCAGAGGTCTTTGGAGAGCCTTTGATAATTCCAAAAGTCAACTGAGGAAAACTGACACTTTATCCTTTAACTAAAATCCCCAGTGAACAACATCTGTGAAAAGGGCGTAAGCTACTGCACCTCTTGACATTTCTGAAGAGTTTATCCATGAGTTCTTGAAACAAAATGAAAATCCTTGATTGACTAGTAATATACTCAATAATTTAATGGCAATATGTAGCTATAAAAGTGTAATATTAAAACTGCCTTTAAAATATTTTAGCAAGATGGAAATAAGGAACTATGCTTTGATCAGTCACCTGGATTAAGTTAACAATAAAACCTTCTGAATATGGCTTACATAAGGAAAAATATAGTAAGATTTGTTGCAATGGGGTATGGAGATAACAACACACAATAGCCGTTGCACTTTTCTATCAGCTTTTCTTTTTTCCTTCTTTTCTACCAGAGACATCTGAAATGTTCCAGAACTTTTCTACTGGTCTTGTTTCTGCCTAATCAAAGACTCTTTATGACTTGCAAATAAGATAGGAAACCAGACAATAAATGAATAGTGAGGAGAGGGTTGGTCTGAACATCCACTGGGCTCACAAAGGCATGAATTATAAATAAGTAGAATTTATAAGTAGTGTTCAGTGCCAAAATCACAATAGGAGGACAAAACTAAGCAAGATGAAGAAGAAACAATGCTGCATCATGGAACCATTTGGTAGTAGGCAGAAGTTATGATATATAGACTTCTATGGTCACTGCATAGAAACTCATTAACAACTACTGACCTCAAATAACAATAATTATGTATCACCCTAAGTGTTTGGCCAGCATGCTCTGATCAACTCTTTTCTCTTTTAAGATCACCATTCTTCGGAATGTTCCCTTACAGATGAGGACACTGAATCCAAAATTATTTAGCTAGTGAATGAAGGAAAAGGACAAAACCCAGGTTTCTAATTCTAGAATATTACAATAGTGATATGGTAAAGGTCTCACATCCGTCAGACATGAAGGCAGTGGGCAAAGAAGAGTAAGATATGAATAATTAAGATATGGACTATAATACAACATTACAAGAGAAACAGGAAGGTGGCCAGCTTGGATGGACAGTGCTGAGTACACTACTGTCTTCCCAAATGAAGCCCCTGTGTGTTTCTGCCTGAGGTCTTCCATGGCTACAGGTGCAGGCTTGGACAGTGAACAAGGCAGGTCAAAAGTCAAAGGAGGGGCTGGGGATTTAGTTCAGTGGCATAAGTGCCTGCCTTGCAAGTGTGTGGTCGTGAGTTCGATCCCTGGTAATGATAAAAAAGAAAGAGACAAAAAAAAAAGCCAGAGGGAGTTCATGTCACTGGATCAGTTCTCACATGGGAGAGAGTGATGGATAGTTAAGTAGTATCCTGATCCCTTAGTGGGCCAGCCACCTGGTACGCTCCAGAATCTCTCCATGGATTCCTGGCCACAAGGGCCCTGTCTCAACTAATTACTGAAGCACACTGCCCCTTCCATTGGTCTTTTCTTCTTACCTGTTTCGCTTCCCCTACTCTTTCACTATGATATTTCGTAATCAACTGCCAAAAACTACCTGTATCAAATCCTCGTCTTAAGGTCTTATTCTGCAGAAAACCCTTGTTGAGTGATTAATAAGCCTGCACTTAACCTTTGCATAAGACTAACATGCCTGTGGACTACCAGGCTCCTTTCCACAGATACTTCTGAGATTCTTTTACTACCAAGGATGACAGAACTGTCACATTTTCCAGAGAAATAACACCTGTCTGCCACTAGTAATGCCAAATATTCACTCCGAGACTTAGAACAAATCACTTTTCCACAAGCCTCAATTCTTTTATCTACAAAATGAATAACTGAGGGAAGAATGTCTTCAGCATGAACCAAACATCACACGGATAAGAAGCTGGCCTACTTTTCATATTTCTTATTGCACATTTTGTATTGTGCACTTTTGTAGTTTTTCTCTTTTCATTTTCTTTTTTCAGAGGAGGGAAAATATTCTGTCAAATTGCTTTCTGCTGCTACCTTAAGAAGCTGAGGAATTTCCTGGAGGGTCAGCTGCTGATAGCTGAAGCAGCATCTTCCCTGTCTGCTACTAGCCAGTTCAGCACTAAGCGCGCGCGTGTATATGTGTATGTATGTGTGTGTGTGTGTGTGTGTGTGTATGGGAGTGTTATTTACAGATAAAGAGTTCTGCATACTCTGTATATAATGTAGAGGCTGGTTTCCCTAACTGTAGCAGACCAAATCAATGATAATAGTGGATGCCTACACAGTCTTGCTGTGAGCGGAAAAAAGCGCTATGCAGGGCCACCTCATACAGCCAGTTTCATAAGCCTACAACACAGGTACAGGGGGTGGCTGCACTCAGAACCTTTAACAGCTGCTGTGACAGGGCAGAAACCTGTTAGAAAAAAAGCCACATGAATACATGTACTTGAATGCCAGCCTTTGTAGACACTATTGTTATCCGCACTCAAGAGGTAAGGAAATCAAGGTTAAAACAGACCAAGAAACCTAGCTAGGCTCAAACAGATTTGAGACTGACTCCAGCGCCTCCAGTGTAATCACTGTGTAGTACCAGACCTGCGAAAACTGATCCCGTCATGAAAGTTCATGATAGATCTGGAAATGGGCTCTGGCTCTGGACACTGAATTTATTCAGAGCTTAAAAGACAAGCAGCTCACTTTGATTTTAAAGTTCTCTGCGAAAAGGATGAAATTCATTAAGAAAATCTTCATCAAACTTCAGAGCAGTCCACAATGCTACCCAATCTTTATATAAACTCAAAAGTCATGACCCACAGCCCACACTAATTTTTAATGTGTAACTAATACAATGGCTTTGGACAGAGCAACTAGCAAATGCAGACAAGCAAGGAATTCTGCGTTTTGAGTACCACAGAGTGGGGGTGGAGTCCCGGGGCGGGAAGGTCTTAGAAGCTTCTACCAGAGTTACTCAGTTAAGCACAGGTCTGTTTAATTAAGTACTGGGCAGCATGTGCTATACTTAGCTTTTAAACACTTGTAAAGTCCTCTTCATTCATTTATCTTACTTGTCACTGACAAGCTCCTCGAGGACTGTAACAGTATGCAGAGCATGAAGAGCCTGGGTAAACAACACATATTTTATGTGGAGTCTAAACTGTTTCAACTCAAAGAGTCAATAGAGAATCTCTGAAAAAATGCCAGATTCTTTCCCTAAACTATGGAAGTGTTCTGTGCATGGCCTCTTATGAGTTTCTTTACAAAGCAGCCTTCAAAACCAAATTCTATTTTTTTTTAGCCCAAATAAAAGAGACAAAACAAAAGAGAAGAAAAGGAAAGAAGAACAAGTAAAGGAACTTGGAAAGATATGCAAGAAGGGAGGGAGGGAAGGAGAGAGAAGAGAAGGAAGAGAGACTAAAGAAAGATGGAAAGACAGGATGAAAGAACAGAAGGAAGGGAGGGAGGGAAAGAGGGAAGAAGGAAAGAAGGGGAGGTGGAGGCAATAAAGGAGAATGAAAAGACAAGAAAGGAGGAAGGGAGGGAAGGAGAGAGGGAGAGTAGAAAGGAGAACTGGAGGGAAGGAAGGAGGCAGGGAAGTAAGTGAGAAAAAGAGGAGAGGAAATGAAAGAAAGGAGAAAAGAAAAAGAGTGATATTTTCATGTGCTGAGATTCAGTTTTATGTCTGCACTGACAAGGGAGGCCAAGATCTTCATACGACTCACAGTTCAATAAATATTTAATATCACAAGCTTAGGAAGAATTGGCATCAGCAATCATCTCTCCCAAGTAATGGATAGAAAAAGAATTTTTTTCTGATAGGGCTTAGCTTATCAGAACTAGTCTTGACTAGCAGAGTACTGAAAGTGCTACTATTGTAAGAGCACTCAAGGTTGAGCAACTCAGCAGCACCCTCAAGGGGTCTCAGACAACTAAAGGCTATGTGCATATTCCTGGTGGCAAGATGGGAAGAGATGGACTTTCCAATAGTTGCATATTTACTTATAAAGGTAGAGAATAAATTTCAGCAACACATCAAAGAGTTGGTTCATGGCAATTACATTTTAGGCCAGGGAAGACATCTTAACCCATGGTTCACCAACCTTTCCCCACCACATGTTTTACAATGCTTGTGCCTGTCCCTTTAGAAGGAATGAAGTTTAGGGGAGGTGTGAGGATTGTGCCCTTCCTCACAACCAGAAGCAGCCTGGGTGGCATAGCATCTCCCTTCCACATGGACATCAGAGCCCCTGTAGAAGGATGTTCTTCTGTTCTGCAATGGTTCCTTGGGATATGCTTCTCTCTGGGCTACTCTGAATGGCTAGTTTCTGCTGTCTGCAACCCAGTTTGTTCTCTTTTGCTTTGGTCTTTCCTTTTAACATCAGTATCTCAAGTATTAGTCATTCTGAGGACCCTCACCTCCTAGACCTAGTATTGCTGTTGATCTTCGGCTGCCCCTCCTCTTCCCAGAACCTTGGACTATAGTGGATTTACTTTGCTGGCTTGATGGGAGACTCAGGAACCCTCTTCAAAACAGAGAACCTCAGCATGCTTCCATCAATGTGGTGAGTTTGCCCCTAAAATAGGGGTCTTCAGTGGGTAAACAGAAGCAGTAGAAAAATTCTTCCAGCTTTAAAACCTAGGCGAGCTTGCCAAGAGTGTGAGGGAGTTCTTCCTCCATACAAAGAACATCAGGTAGGTTGAGGAGTATGCCAATAAGGCCTCCTCCAACCTGGAGAAGACTAAAAGTGCTTATGAGACACCCAGTGACACAGTAGGGTCCCAGCTGAGACAAACACTATTGACAGAGAGATCTGCTGGCCTGAAGACAGTAAGAGAGGGAACAAAGGGTTAACTTATGTTAGTACTCCTAGGCTATTCAGCCTAGGAGGAATATAGGACTCACCCAACAGGCCCTGCAGGAGGAATCCCTTCTCTTTATTGTGGTACCCAGCAACTGGACAAACACCAACCACATAGTAGGACCCTAAGATACCAACAGTTGAGACTAATGGGACTGAAAGACCAAACATTAGCCCAAAAGGTGAAAATGACAAAATGCAATCTCAAACATCTAGTTGATCAGGAGCAAGTATAGGAGACATTGAAATAGAAGACTTTAAAAGTCATACACCTGAAATTTCTGAAATTATACCAAGTGAAATAAAGAAACAAATCTATGAGGCTATAGAGGAAATCCAATTAGAAATAGTTTCTCATGTAAAGACAGAAATGACAACATTAATAAAGGAGTTGCTCAGCATAGCTAGAGAAGACATAGATAAGTACAGGAGTATGAAAAACTGATTGAAAACTTGAATGAACAATATAGAAAACAAGTAGAACGCATGAAACAAATTCAAAGAGATACAAAGAAATAAAAAATTCTATTGAAAGCCAGTGAAACCATTTAAATGAAGCTGAGGATAAAATTTTGGACCTTGAAAACAGGATTGCAGCTAGCCATCATGAAAGGATAGAACTTTTAAAAGAAAAAGGTACCATGAAATAACGATTCAACAGCTTCAAGATGATGCCAAGAGAAACAATATAAGACTAATAGGCATAAATGAAGATGTAGGAGTCAATGTGAGTGAGATCAGTAAACTATTCACATAGCAGAACATTTCCCAAATATGAGGAAAGAATTTGATATAGAGATAAGTAAGAAATATAAAACACCAGTCACAATCAACATAAATCTACACCTAGACATATAAAAATTAAGATCCTAAACATACAGCATAAAAGTAGAACACTACAGGCTGTTTGAGAAAAGACACAACTTACCTATCAAGGAAAGCCCATTGAATCATGGCAGATTTTTCAGCACAAACCCTCAAGTTAAGATGATCTTAGAGTGAAGTAATTCAAGCTCTGAAAGAAAACAACTTTCAACCTAGATTGATGTACACTGCAAAACTTTCTTTGAAATTTAATGGAGAAATAAGATACTCCCATGACAAAGAATAGCTGAAGAAATTCATGTCTATAAAGCCAACCCTAGAAAGAGTACTGAAGGACATACTAGATAGAGATATAAATGACTACAATTTCCAGGACAACAAGAGGAAGAAACCACCAGAAAGGGCAACCAATTAAACAAGGGAGAAACACAAAAAAACAATAGCAGGAAAATAACATGACAAAGGTGAGCCAATACATATCAGTTCTATCCATCCATGTAAATGATCTCAATTCACATACTAAAGAAATAGATTAACAGAAAGGATCAAGAAACAGGATCCCACAACATGCTGTATACAAGAAACACATCTGACTCAAAAGGAAACTCACAGATTAAAAGTCAAAGGATGGAAAATGATATTCCATGTGACAGGAGCCCAGAAAAAGCAGGGTAGCTACTATGTTTGCAGACAATGTGAACTTCAAATAAAAAAATGATCAAAAGAGATAAAAAAGGTCACCACCTACTAGCCAAAGGAATAATTCAAGAAGAAGAGCTAATAATCATAAACATATATGCACCAAAAACAGGAGCACCCAACTTATAAGACAAATACTAATGGACATGAAAAACCAAATACACAAGAACACAATTGTAATAGAGGACCTTAACACCACATTGTCACAAAGAGATAGATCAACTAGACAAAAAGTCAGCAAAGAAATAACAGAACTGAATCAAACCTGTGAGCAAATAGACTTATTAGATGTTTACAGTGTTCCACTCAACCACATCAGAATACACATTCTTCACACCTACACATGGGACATTCTCCAAGATAGATCATATATTAGTCCACAAAACATTCTTAAGTAAATATAAAAGAATATATTAGTCCACAAAACATTCTTAAGTAAATATAAAAGAATTGAAATTATCCTATGCATATTATCTGAATATAGAGCACTGATATTGGAATTTAATGGCAAAAGAAATGGCAAAACCTGCATAAATACATGGAAATTAAATAACCTTCTGAACAACCAGTGGATTACAAGTGAAATTAAATAAGAAATTAAGCAATACCTACAATTCAATGAAAATACAGATACAATATATCAAAATCTGTGGGACACAATGAAAGTGGTCCTAAGAGGGAAATATATAGCAATAAATTGTCATATCAAGAAAACAGAACAAGCACAAATAAGCAACCTAATGCTACATCTCAAGCTTCTAGAAAAAGAGCAAGTCAAACCCAAAGCTCATAGAAGAGAGGAAATTATGAAGATCAGAGAAGAAATTAATGTAATTGGTTAAAACAACACAAAGAATTAATGAATCAAACAGCTGGTTTTTAGAGAATAAACAAAACTGATAAACCTCTGGCCAACCTTATCTAGAAAAAGAAAGAAAAAACTCCAATTCACACAATAAGGACTGAAAAGAGAAATTACTACAGATCCCATAGAAATTCAAAAGATCATGAATACCTACTTTGAAAATTTTACTCACATAGAGTGGAAAATATGGACAGATTTCTAGGAACATATGAACCACCAAAGCTCTGTGAAGAAGATATAACAATTTTGAATATCCCAGTATCAGCCACTAAAATTGAAAACGTGATTAAAAACTTACCAACAAAGAAAAGCCCAGGTCCTGATGGATTCATGGCTAAATTCTACAAGAAATTTAGAGATTTAATGCCAGCATTCCTCATTTGAAAGGGAAGCAATCCTCCTTAACTCATTCATGGAGGCAAGTATTACTCTGATACGAAAACCGAGAAAGACCCAACCAAAAAAGGAGAACTACAGGTCAGACTCACTAATGAACACTGATGCAAAGGTTCTCAATAAAATACAGGCAATTATATTGTAGCAAATCATCAAGAAGATTATATACCACAAACAAGTAGAATTTATCCCAGGAATGCAGGAATGGTTTAACATATGCAAATCAATAAATGTAATACACCACATCAATAGAGTCAACAACAAAAATCACATGATCATCTCAATAGATGCAGAAAAAGCTTTTGATAAAGGCCAACACTTATTCATAAAAAAAAACCCTATAGAAACTCAGAATAGATGGTATCTACCTCAATCTTATAAAGGCCACCTATGACAAATCAATAGCCAAAATTATACTAAATGGACAAAAACTGAAAGCTTTCACTCTAAAATAAGGAACAAGACAAGGATGTCCATTATCAGCATTCCTATGCAATATAGCTCTGGAAATATTATCCAGAGCAATCAGGCAAGAGAGAGGAATAAAAGGAATAAAGATAGGAAAGGAAGAAGTTAAATTATCACTATTTGCAGATGACATGATACTCTACATAGAAAACCCCAAAAACTCCATTAAAAGACTACTAGAGATAATAAATTCAGCAGTGTAGCTGGATACAAAGTCAACACTCAAAAATCAATAGCACTCCTGTACATAAACAACTCACTGCGAGAGAAATTATGGAAATATCGCCTTTCACAATAGCATCTAAAAAAATGAGATATTTAGGAATCAATCTAACCAAGAATGCAAAAGACCTATATGCTGAAAATTATACTACTTTAAAAAAGGAGACTGAAGAGAATATTAGAAAATGGGAGGACATTCCTTGCTCTTGGTTAGGAAGAACCAACACTATGAAAATGGTCATATTCCCAAAACTGTTACACATATTAAATGCAATCCCAATCAAAATACCATTAACATACCTTACAGATCAAGGGAAAACATTCCTAAAATTCATTTGGAAACAGAAGAAATGTAGAACAGCAAAGGAAATTCTAGGTAACAATGGCAAAGTGGAAACATCTCAATTCCTGACTTGAAATTATACTACTAAGCTACAGTGATAAAATCAGCATGGTACTGGCAAACAAAGAGACCTGAGAGACAATGGAACAGATTAGAAGATGCAAACACGAAGCAACCAGCTCCCTCTCTTGTAAGCAGCTGTGGTGTGGCAGGCTGCAGCCCCTCCTGAGGAAGAACCACCAGTGTCTCCTGAGATCCACACCATGTTGGAACTTAGGGCGCTGGGAAACCAAGCAACCAGCCTGCCTCCCTGCTAAGCAATAGTGAGCCTACTGGTGCATGGGCTAAGAGTCAAACATCCCACTTCCCCTGCCCCTTGTTAGCAAATGGGAACCAGAGATCTGAGCATTCTTGCGAGGCTAACCATATGCAATATAGAAAATAAGGGGAATTTTTCAAAGATCCAATCCAAAAATGGGCATCTGAGATGAATATGCACTTCTCAGATGAAGAAATACAAATGGCAAACAAATACATGAAAAAAATGTTCATCATCATTCGTCATTAGAGAAATGCAAATTAAAACCACACTGAGATACCATCTCACTCCTGAAAGAATGGCCAGGATCAAGAAAACCAACAAAAACAAATGCTAGAGAGGCTGTGGGGAAAAAGGAACTCTCCTACACTGTTGGTGGGAGTGTAGACTGGTACAATCTTTGTGGAGGTCAGTCTGGAGATTTCTCAAAAATCAGGGATTGGAAGTCCCATTTATTCCAGCTATTCCACTTCTAGGCATATTCCCAGAAGAACTGAAAGCATCATACCACAGTGATATGTGTGCACCTATGTTTATAGCAGCACAATTTGTAATCGCCAGATCTTGGAAACAACCCAAGTGTCCATCAACTGAGGAATGGATAAAAAAGTTGTGGTATTTCTATACAATGGAGTATTACTCAGCTATAAAGAAGGATCACATTGAGATATTTATCAATAAATGGGTGCAGCTTGAGACCATACTCATAAGTGAAATAAATCAGTCTCGCATGTGTGAATACCGAATAGTTTCCCTAATATAAATAATGATTCAAATATATAAAAATATGTGGTAATCATGATTCCCCATTATGTGGCCTTGAAGCCTTATAAAGTTTTCACTTATTAATTGGAAAGGCTTTATTCTGGGCTTCTTGATATGGAAATATTTGAAGCTATAGTATATGAAGTTTTATTCAAATATTTCAAGGAAAAAGACAGACACTTTGGTAACTACTATTAAGTTGGGTTATTTGGTGGTGAAGCACTAGGTTGCTGAAACAGTCATGCTTTGACCTGTATTGTTATATTGTTATGTCCTCTTTTATCTCAATCTCTCCCTTATTCATTAAAAAAATTATTTAGTTATTTTTTATGGTTTTTTTTAATTAAGGGGAAAAATTAAAAAAATTAGCAGGATATATAATAGTAACTTTTTTTGATTTCCTATTAACTTGTTTTGAAGTCCTGTAATACTCCCACTATCTTGTTTTGACTGATTAGACTCTGTTCCGTTCTGTATGATAGTATCAGGTTTGAGGGTATAGGCAACTACTTTGAAGGCAATAAGATTCACTAAGATGCCCATTCTGGTTTGACTATTGTCTCCTGTGGAAGTCCTGTAATGTTTACAATGCTTAAGTTTTATTGGTCTTGTTCTCTACTGTTTTGTTCAACTTTATAATACCTAATGAGATAGACAATTCTTTTTAAGGAAACAAGAGGCATTATGGTAACCATTGTTGATAACCTTGTACTCTGTGTTTACATCATGTGCTATGTCTATCCTTGGTTTTGACTGACAGCTTTGTTTTGCCATATTTGACTTTATTCTCTCCCCCCCCAAAAAAAGTAATAAGAACTAAGGAGTAATAAAGCCCAAAATGTATAAATTTTGTTGTAAAAAAGAGAAGGAAAAAAAGTGCTCTAAAAGATACAACAGTAAGTGTGTTTAGGGGTGTTAAATACTGACCATATTAATGTTTTTGGTTGGATCATTGAACACAACTGTTTGCAGTCTCACTGTTTGAATGTCCACTTTGTATGCTTTGATACTGTGACTTGAGCAACTATCTCTAAGATGATAATATGTAATCTATTAACTGGTGATTTCTTACTGTTTTTTTTTTTTTTTTTTGTAGTTCTGTATTACTTGTACCCTTACACCGCTTTGTTGTGTTTTGTTTTTTCTCTTTATCCTTTTAAATAAAATTTTAAGAAAAGAAAATAAGGGGAATTTTCTTCTACCATCTCCTTGAAGGCAAATATTTTTACTACTGTTTTACTTTATTCTGATTAATGGTACTGCTCTATCCAATATTCTGTTTTGATAAGTTCTATAATGTTTTGTATTTCATTTTATTTTGCTATACATGATTGAAAGAACAACTATTGTGAAGATAACAAGGTATACTGTGATACCTATTACTGTTATCCCAGTAACCTGCTGTGAAGTTCTGTACCAATTTCACTACACTGTCTAAATTCGCTTTGTTCTGTATTATTCTATTGTATTTTACTACCTTGAAAATTAAAAAAAAAGAAGATGCAAACACAACTACAAAGACACTCAGCCACATGACAGTAGACAAAGGGGCTAAACATGTTCACTGGAAGAAGGATAGCCTCTTTAATAAATGGTGTTGGAAAACTGGCTCTCCACATGCTGAAGACTGAAACTAGATCCATGTCTATAAACATGCACTAAACTAAAGTCAAAATGAATGAAAGATCTAAATATTAAAACAGAAACTTTAAATCTATTGGAAGACAAGGTGGGTAGAAATCTTGGAGACATAGGGGTAGGCAGAGAATTCAAGAACAAAATGCAAACCGCATGGGAAATACTTCAAAGAATCAATAACTGGGATCTCATCTTCTTAAAAAGTTTTTGCACTTCAAAAGAAACCACCAACAAAGTGAAAAGAAAATCCACAGAATGAGAAAAAAATTGTAGCCAGTAGTCTCTCAGACAAAGAGCTTATGTCCAGAACATATAAAGAATTGAAAAGTATCAAGCCCCCCAAATTCAAAACTCCTCTTCAAAAATGGGCATCTGAGATGAACACACAGTTCTCAGATGAAGATATGCAAATGGCAAATAAATACATGAAGAAATGTTCACCATCACTGATCATTCAAGAAATGCAAATTAAAACAGCATTGCGATTTCATCTCACTCCAGGAAGAATGGCTGCCATCAAGAAAACAACTGATAACAAATGTTGGTGAGGCTGTGGGGAAAAAGGAACATTCCTCCACTGTTGGTGGGAGTGTAGACTGGTGCAGCCACTATGGAAATCAATATGGAGACTCCTAAAAAAAAAAACAAGATTGAAAGCTCCAATCCAGCTATTTCCCCCCCTGGGTATTTTTCCAGAAAAATGGAAAAGGTCATGTCATAATGATATATGTGAACCCATGTTCATAGCAGCACAATCTGTGATAGCTGTAAATCTTGGAAACAAACAAAATGTGCATCAACCACAGAGTGGATATTTTATACAATGGTATACAAAGATGTGGTATTTTATACAACAGAATATTACTCAGCTATAAAAAGGATGATCTTGAGGCTTTTATAGGTAAATGGAGGCAACTTGAGACTATCCTCGTAAGTGAAATAAATCAGACTCACATTTGTAAATATCATATTATCTCTCTAGTATAAAAATAATAACAAAAAACTGACAGAGTGTTAGGATCCAAAATGTATAATAGATATTATTGTAATAATGAAAGAGAAAGAAAGCATTCTAAAGGATACAACTGTATGTTTAAGTGTGCAAGATAGATAACCATACTACTAAGTTTTTGTCAGTTTATCAAACAGAATACTTTGTGCTGTCATTGCTTGATTGTCCACTTTTTATGCTTTGATTTTGTAACCTGAAAAACTACTTCTAAGATAACCATATGCAATTTATCAACTAGTAATTTCTTACTATATTCTTATATTAACTAACTTTTATATTTTTCTGTTTTGCTTTTTTCCTCTAAGTAAAAATAAATAAAAATGCAAAACATATAAAATAAAATCAGAAAGGAACTAGAGGCTCAATGAAGAATTTAAAATCTCTGTCTTACAACTGACTAATTACAGTAACATGTATGGCCCACCTGGTCCCTTTCTAGTAGAACACATCTATGTTGCATGTTTCTCTGTTTTTTCTCAGAGTGCCATACAGAGTAAAAAAATACCTTTTCAAGTATCAATACACCACAATGAAACCCACTATTCCATGTAATTCTTCAATATGCACAATGGGAAAATAAATATATCCTTAATTTAAAAACAATAATATTCTTGGTGTCTACTGATTTTTCAATATCTACTATAAAATGTTGAATATTCATATTTGCAATTGACTAAACTTACACACTTATTTCTAGTTTGTCCAACACTGACAATAACTGTCATAAAGGGTTGGAGATATAGCTCAGCGGCCCAGCAGCTGCCTGGGAAGTGTGAGGTCATGAGTTCAACCCCCAATGCCAAACAAAACAAAACAAAAACCAAAAACTGTCATATGTCCCAGATAGGCAGATTAAAAATATGTGAGAATTTTAACAGTATGGACTTTTTTTTCTTTACTATTTTTTATATGTACATTTTACCAAAATTTGAGTCTGTACTACTGAGATGTTTGTCAATTCAGATTGGGTCTGCCACTGTTTCACTAATTCCCACAGTTTTGAGGTACTATTTTCAAGCAATATGTTTTCAAAGGCTGCATGTAATTAGTTTCATGCACATTTTGGGAAGATGTAGCTCAACCCCCTTGGTGATCTTTCCATAGTGGTGATGGGATTTCCTTAACTAATTTGCCTAGGGTAAAATTTTCAGTCAACTATAAACTCACCTTTTCACTTCTTATTTCTCCATATGGTTGAAAAGGGAAAAGCAAAAGCAAAGCATGAATACCTGAGATGTCAAGTGTCAAGTCCTGTACCGCGCATCTGCCCCTCTTGTTGACCTGACTTTTTATTTACCTTGTTAGAAAACCGAGTTTAGCATTACTTAAGCTTGCAGAACAAATAAATGTTAGCTTTGATGATTTTATTCCAAGTTGTTAAACCACTGATTTAACAATTTATTTTGGAATCTAGGCAAGGATCAATATTGAACCTTCAGTTCCTCATAAATGCATCATTAGGCATTTAGAGGTAAAATTCCATAGAAAAGTAATATTTGGAAAAAATGTTAAACAAATGGGAAGCTAATTCCCCTGCTTTTTGTATGATGTTACTCATTGTTTTTAGGGTTATAGACTGGTACACAGTTTCTCAAAGGCAATTTGGCACTGTATATCAAAATTCAAAATACGTATGCCCTGGGGGCCAACAGTATCTTAGTAAAAAAAGTTAGACTGGTACCCAGGGATTATTATAAAAGATATTACTGGTATATTAATCCTAGCAGCAATTAATGAGATGTAAGTAAAATGCTTCTAGAGCATAATTTGGTTTAATAAATTATTGTACTCTTGTGGAAGTATAAGTATTCCATTACTTGTGGATGTTCAATAATGCATCAGAAGGAAAGTGTACATGATATAATGCTGAAGAGAAAGAAGAGCAGACTACAACAGTCAGATAAATACATAGATGTCTACATATAAACATTTGTAGTATTCTCAAGCAGATTTGAGAAAGATCTACAAAGGATATTGATGATTATTGCTGAGTACTAAAATTTAAGGGAATATACATTCTCACTTCTATCCTATTACCTTACTCTGATTTAGTAAAATATTATAACTTCTTCCTGGAGGGCTCAGTTAAAAAACCTAGCCCCTTGCAAAAACTGAAGAATGGTCACACTTCCAATGAAAGGCATGGCTATGGTCACAGACGAATATGTGGGTGGAAAAGAAAAAGTTCCCAAGTCACTGTCAGGCTCTGAACCAAAACGACAGTGCCAAATTCAAATCATCCTCCAAGGGCCCCGGAGACTGCAGCTGGACTAAGTCACTGTCCCTCTGACTTCAGCATCATGGGCCCAAACTGGGAGTCTCTTTTCATGGGTCTTTTCAAGTTGAGAAAGTTAAAAAGCTCCAAATTCAGGAAATTTCGTATAATAATAAGGGACTGCAGTCACATATAGGCTAAAGTCATGCCAAAAATATTTGTCTCATTGCCACACACTGAACTTGCTAATTATATAGGAGCTTGGCCATTAAGGACTCAGACATAAAGGACTGAGTTAAAAAGCATAATTAAGGCTCAGAAACATCATGTGCTTGAGACATTCACCTAAAAAAAGTGCTCAAAACAATAAAGTACATTGACTTCCTACCTTCTCCCATTTTTGGAAACATTATTTAAAAGAGAATGTACCACAATGATTATTTAGGAATAGATAAGTATTGGAAAATAGTAACACACTAGGTCTTCAGTTCTGGAAGTTTAAAAGCCCAAGGATCTCTCCAACTCTGAAGCTTTAAAGGATTCTTTATTTGTAATTTATGCTACAGAGAAAAGACTTCAAATTTTCATGTCTTATAAGTTATATAACTAAAGTTGACTGCTGCTTTATTCTTGGAGTGGTAGAGGGAGGTGCATTAATGAAAGACTGAAACTGTAACCACCTAACTTCTGTCAAGTACACAGAGAACAGGAACACGTCCCAGGAGGTAGCCAGGATCCATCAAACCCACAGATAGAAATGACCCAGCAATCTAATCTCAGGAGATATTTTATCATTAATTAAAAATGCTGGTTCCCAGATTGCTCTGTGCTGACAGTTTTCATGTTGTACTCTTGCTTAGGAAAACACAGCGACTCCCTACTGTTCTGCGCATCAGACAGAACTGGTTCAGTCACTACGCAAGGCCAACCACTCTGGTTCCTCCACACAATCCACCTCTACCCAGGGCCCTCCACAGAAACTCTCTCATAGATGTTCTGTCTCAGATTCCAAGCACACACAGATTCATCTCTACCCCTACCACTTCCCTGGCCAGAAACGACCTCTTTCTAAACGAGCAGGCTCTTCCGCTTCTATCACACCCTGGCTCAAAATGCACCTCATTAATTTTTTTTCCCACAATTAGAAGCATCCTGAAACATAAAGAAATGCAGTCAGAAGACCTGGGCCAAATGGTCTAAGTTAACAGTGATGTGACTACCAGCAAACTATTCAACCTGTCTGCTGGCAAATGGCATCAGCTGGATGCTGGATAACAAGGAAGTTATCCTAGGTGCTTATGTTCAGTTTGTGGCTCCCAATCTCCTTTTTATAGCCTTGGAACATTTTGAATAAGGCTTAGACCCTTATGTGTTCAATAAAGGATCTGCTGATAACCGTGTCTTCTGTCTTTCAACATTTTGCACCCTGTGCCAAAAGGCTTATCACCTTAAATGAAAATCAGACCTGAGACTATGTCCTGTACTGGCCCCATTATACCTCTCCTGATCACAACTACAGCCAGAAGCCAGCCCAAGTGTTGCCATTTATTTAACTTTTACAGTACCTAAATGTACAAGGCTGTCTCCATATAGGTACCATATAGGCACCACTTTGGGGGACTGCTTTTTGGGGGTTCACTAGATCAGTGGCTTCCAAATGGTACTCTGTCAAGCAGACCCACCGACTCATTGTGTCCTTCTCATGGGACTCTGAGGGTGCAAGTCTGCAAACTGGCCCTGGAATCAGTGTTCACTGAAGGAGAGGAAAAGGTGCCATAAGAAACATCAAAATAGAATTTAGATTTTGGGAATTGCTGTTATATATAAAAAAAACCCTATACATAAAATAACTGAGGCTTATATACATTGTTTTGAGAATTTTGGCTTGAAATAGAAACTAGGAGCTAAAACACTCATTTGTAATTTTTTTTTTTTTTTTTTTTTTTTTTTTTTGTACTGGGAATTGAACTCAGGACCTTGCACTTGCCAGGCAGGCATTGTATGGCTGAGCTACATCTGCAGCCCATTTGTATAATTTTTATAACTATTTCCTACTCTTATGTGTGACTGTCCTTCTTTATCAGTCTGTGGGGACAATATTAAGTGTTATAGAAGTTGTGAGCTGTGAATCATTGTTTGCTTAGAAAAGATTAAAGAGGCTTAGCTTTTCTCATCATCTCTTATCAGTGTGCCTCTGGTGAGGAATAATTAGGAAAGGATTCTTACTCAGGGATGCTCCTGACGTAGGGAAGCTCTCCAAGACCTAGGGAAGCTTTTATGTTCCAGAGAGACCTTGGTGAGATTGGGCATGAAAACTAGTAGGCACATGCACCAACTCTTAACTCTGAATAAGTATGTGATTTTTGTTTTAGAAATGATTTTGTTCTCTTCTTTGTATTTCACCAGTGTAAAGATCTGAGAAATAGTGTAACATCCTGGTAAATTGTCACAGAATGTTGTGTTTAACAGAGAATGAGGCTTCTGATTTCACAGAACATCTTTTTTTTTTTTTTTTTTTTTTTACAGTCTCTGAGTTTAACCAAGAATAAAATAATTAACAAAAAACAACAGACATTAGGCCAAAGATTCTATCTCAGATCATTCAAGATAAGAAGTCTAACCAACAAATCAATCAACAAAGTGCACGCACAGGGAGAAAGATGCTAGGCTGTTTCTTTTATCTCTATGTAGGCTCTAGAGACCCAAGGAACATTCCAAAAGTAATTTGGCTTTATGTGTAGTACAGGTGGACTAAAGTTTTTCACAAACTTTCATACACAGAAGTGGGTGTAATTTTGGGTCCCCCAGCAGACTCTGAAAATTTGTTGTGGCTGAAAGGACAAGATTTGGCTTTTTTGTGCCCACTGTTCTGACAAAGCACCTGGATAATGAAAAGCAGCCTATCCTGACCCCATGGAGAATTTAGGGTGGATTCACCCAAGATGATTTCTGCTCATAAAGGTCTGCAAAACAGATCTGTTAAGCCTGGGATTATAAACAGAAGAACATTTCTACTTAATTTTGTGCCCAAGTACCATCTGATTCAATAATCCCCAAGTTCAGTCAGAACATCAAAGTTGACAGTTTGAGTCTACTGAAGGTGATTACTGAGCACACACAACAGACTACCAAACTATGTTAGATAGCATGAAAGGGAGGAAGGAAGAACGGAGGGAATGAGGAGGGGGGAGGAAGGGAGACAGCGAGTAGGATAATGGCTTCTGACACACTCCAAGCAACAGAAAATTCTCAGCAATGGTTTTCAACATAAATCTGCCTCTTGGCAAAAATTAATTTTATACCTATTACCAAATATCTTCTGGATCCGCAGGAAATGGAAGCAAGATGACAGGATGTGCCCAAGGTGATGTATATGTGGGTGACCTGTTACAGGAATGTAGAATGCCTGACTTCTAGCCAACACCTAAATACTTCCACTTTGGAGACAGTAAGAACCAAAATCAGGATGATCTGCCAGGACTTTATGGATTTTTCTCTATTCTCAGTGGAGTTTTTACTACATGAAAGTATCACACATCACTCTAAACTTTTCACTTTCTCATTCCTCCATTTTTTGGATGGTGGGCATAACAGTATTTGCTGAAGCATTTCTTTTAACTGAAAAGATATTTCAAAAATCACATAATCTGTTGTGTTTCAAAGAATATGTTCTAAGCTAAAGCCTGATACTTTCTTTTTGTGGGGTGAGCCACAGCTGGTCATGATTCACCAGTTTCCACCAGCTAACGTTAAAAAATTATGTCCTTTCTAAGAAAGAAAAGAAAAATTATAGTGAAGTTGTGCATTTCCTTTCTTGTCCCTAAAGAAAATCTGAAGAAGTGACTCAATATACTAAATTAAGCCATGAGACTTTATCCATATCTAATAGGGATTAATAAATGTTACAACACTGAGCATGGCTTCAACATAATTTATATTCTAACTTCTAAAGAGCTGGGTTTAGCATGACCTTTTTCTATTTCTGACAAAGGAGGATATGTAGCACAAGTATGCAGTGTCCTCTGAGAATCTTTATCATGTGTGTAGGATAAGCAGGAGTTCTTTACACGTAACAAAAGAAAGTTTCTTTAAACAGCAACACTACACATAGAACCAGAATTTAAAGAATTGGTAACTTATTTTAAAGAATTACCCCCAATAGGAGATTCAGGAATTTCTTCCCTCAAGCCCCAGAAAATTGTTTTGGAAGCAGAAAACTTAGTGACAGGACCCTCTTTGATTGTGGCCAAAGCTGGAAGTCCACCTGTGATTTAGAAGACTTTAGAAACAAGTATAAGTTATGTACTTGGAGTGGAGAAGATAAAGACTCCCTAAACTTTGAGCTAGCCAGCTGCTCCATCCCATTTCTCATCAACACTTGCCAAAAACACAAAGAGGCATCTGGGACATTTGCTCATAGTATCTGGTATTAAGATAAATCTGCAACACTGAAGTGTCTCTGTTCCATAAAAAATAATTCCTTGGAGATTTTTCTTCCCTCCCCAAAACAATAACATTTTGTTCTCTTGCCTACCAAGACTGCATCACTAGAAAGTTCACAAACACACAGGGCTTGCTGAGAGACAAGATTCACCTTGAAAAGACTCAGAAGACCCTGACTCTGGAAGACTCCTTAGAAGCATGTATAGCCAAGACCTGGCCTGAGGTATGAACACCTGTTCTCACTGGGAGGAAACCATCTGAGTCTATGTTGAACAGATTCTTGCAAATCCATGCTTGCTCATTTTGTACCATTTAGTTTTCTCCAAAGCCATGGGTCTGACCTCAAAAAAGCAGAAGAGGAAGGTCTAACTGAACAGTAGTACTCAGATTCTTTCTTCTTTGGTCAGGGAACAAGTCAAGTGGACGGGGTGTATGCTGGGCATTTATTGTAAGACACGGTTTGTAACCATCACTCCTCAAAGCACAGTGCTGCCCTGTGGGGATGGAAAGAGAGTCCCATCTTTGCATCTCAGAAGTGAGACTAGCATTGGGAATATCTGAACAACTTTCAGAGTTTGAAATGCCTTGTTCTAGAGAATATGTTTCCTCATCATAGTTCTCTGTGAATTCTGTGTGAAAAACTGTGCATTTTACAGGAAGGTACAGTGGTTAATCTGCTAACCATCCTACAATAGTAACCAGAGATGAATCAGAATTACACCTGCCAAAGGAACAACCTCAGAGTCTTCTCTTTGTTGTTTTTGAAATCTAAAATCCCCAAACTCTCCCTGGTGGGGGAACATGCACCATGATGGGAAGACAAAGGTACCAAGGATACTGCTCTCTGCACAGGACAGCTGAATTTCAACTCTGGCTCCTCAGCTCTGTGACTTGGCTTCTTCACAGCAAAGCAAATATAAGGATGATGTTACATCTCCATGTTTTGTGAGGACTGTAATAAACTTAAAAAGCATAACACTTGCCCCATATATCTACCTTCAAGAAACATTAGCTGTCTTTTTAAAAATTAACTTTATTGGTATAATTTAGAGATACATAATGATCACACTCACCATAGGGAATTTGGACCTGTTCATGATATATCTCAGTTCCATTTTTTTCTCCATTACCTTCCTTATTGATAAAGCTTTGTTTCTATTTTATCCTTTCAGTTCTCACCTCCCCTCAGTTCCCCTTTCCTTTTGAATAATTACTATTTCACAAAATCTGTTACACATTTTGGTTCTTATTTACAGTTTTGCTATCACACACTGGATAGACGATACAGCATTTACACATAAATGTCCAACTTATTTCAATTAGAGTATGGTCTCAAGGTTTATCCATTTAGCTATAAATGTCTCATTTATCATTCTTTATGGCTGAGTGGTACTC